>NW_026622763.1:88623798-89873798 GCF_023065955.2 Ursus arctos | reverse complement strand
TCTGAATCTCAATTCCCATGGCTATCAATAGGGATAATAACATCCATTTTGCTGGCTCACATAGTGATTATAATCATTGCCACCACAAAGACCTCCACAAATACGAGACTAATATTACTAACTACAGTGGAAAAGGTTACAAACCCAAATTTGAAAACCAGACATGAATATATAATTCAGAGAAAAGGAAACATGGAAGAGGCCAACCTCAGCAGTACTCAAGAAATGAGTGTTAAGTTAAAATAATATATTTTAGGGATGCATACATTTGGCTCCAGTGTTGATATTCTCCAAAAAATCAGCCCTTCAGCTTCAGCTTCTTTCTTCTTCAACATGAATTCTGCCATCTCTCAACTTTTGTGTAATTAAAATCATGTGATCTCTTAGGTTCCTAACAGAAGTAGTCAACATAACAACACTAGTAATGTGAACGACGTGTATTGATACGCAAAATCAGGTAAGTATCCTATATGTAACTTTCAATGATGTGTTCTCTGTGCGCTAAGTGCTGAAATTCTTTGTTATTTGAAGTAGACATGTATATAGCTTATTGGAAGAGACAATGGTGGAATACGTATAATGATTATGAAAGCTGTTAATTTCAAGAACATAGAGCAATTACTAAGAAGATTTGCAAATGACATTACAGATAAAGGGCTGATATCCAAGATCTATAAAGAACATCTCAAACTCAACACCCCAAAAACAAATAATCATGTCAAAAAATAGGCAGAAGAGATGAACAGACACTTCTCCAAAGAAGACATACAAATGGCTAACAGACACATGAAAAAATGTTCAACATCATTAGCCATCAGGGAAATTCAAATCAAAACCACATTGAGATACCACAATACACTCGTTAGAATGGCAAAAAATGAGGCAGGAAACAACAAATGTTGGTGAGGATGTGGAAAAAGGGGAACACTCTTACATTGTTGGTAGGAATGTAAGCTGGTACAGCCACTCTGGAAAACAGTATGGTGGTTCCTCAAAAATTTAAAAATACAGCTACCTTATGACTCAGCAATTGCACTACTGGGTATTTACCCCAAAGATACAGATGTAGTGAAAAGAAGGGGCGGATGCACCCCAATGTTCATAGCAGCAATGTCCACAATAACCAAACTGTGGAGGGAGCCGAGATGCCCTTCAACAGACGAATGGATAAAGAAGATGTGATCCATATATACAATGGGATATTAGCCATCAGAAAGGATGAATACCCACCATGTGCACTGACATGGATGGAACTGGAGGGGATTATGCTAAGTGAAATAAGTCAAGCAGAGAAAGGCAATTATCATATGGTTTCACTCATATGTGGGACACAAGGAATAGCATGGAGGACCACAGGGGAAGGGAGGGAAAACTGAAGGGGGGAAGTCAGAGGGGGGATGGACCATGAGAGACTATGGACTCAGGGAAACAATCAAGGGTTTCAGAGGGGAGGGGAGTGGGAGCATGAGTTAGCCCTGTGATGGGTATTAAGGAGGGCACATGTTGTAATGAGCACTCGGTGTTATCTGCACCTAATGAATCATTGAACACTACATCAAAAACTAATGATGTACTGTATGGTGACTAATGTAACACAATAATAAAAATAAAAAAGAAACAAACAAAAAAAAAGAATTTCCAATTATCAAAATAAATGGGAAAATGCATTTCCAGTTAATACTAGTATTAAAAGAAAATGCATTTCCAGTTAATAGTAATATTAAAAGACTACTAATATTAAAAGAATATATTAGCTTGATAAATTTAGAAAGAGCATGCTTTTGGAGGTAATATGCTTACAAACATTTCAAAAATAATGAGTCAAAATAACAGGATATCTTCCTGGATAGGCATATGATAGATCATAATTTTGATCTTTGTGAATTTTTTGGTATATTTGCATTTATAAAATAAAATTAACGTGAAGCAAAATATAAAGTAGACTTTAAGCACTGTATTTAATTTTTAGTTATTGAATTAGATTCAGATGATGAATCACTCAAGAAAATACAAAAATATTAACTTTCTAAATATAAAAGCAGAATGTTTTCTTTGTCATCTCAAAATTTATTAAGGACAAAAGATCAACATCCTTGGGGCGCCTGGGTGGCACAGCGGTTAAGCGTCTGCCTTCGGCTCAGGGCGTGATCCTGGCGTTATGGGATCGAGCCCCACATCAGGCTCCTCCGCTATGAGCCTGCTTCCTCCTCTCCCACTTCCCCTGCTTGTGTTCCCTCTCTCTCTGGCTGTCTCTCTCTCTGTCAAATAAATAAAATCTTAAAAAAATAATAATAAAAAAAAGATCAACATCCTTGATACATTCCGTATTAACATAATAAAGAATAACAGGGCACCCGGGTGCCTCAGTTGGTTGAGCGTCAGACTCTTGGTTTAGGCTCAGGTCACGATCTCATGGGTGGTGGGATCAAGCCCTGTGTGGGACTCTGCACGCAGCAGGGAGTCTGCTTGAAGATTCTCTCCCTCTGCCCCTCCTCCCGCCCTGTGCGCACTCTCTCTCTCTTTAAAGTAACTGGATACATTTAAAAAAAAAAAAAGAAGAATATCAAATGTGAAGGAAGAAAATGTTAGAGAAAAACTCACTACTCCCAAAATACCTCACTTTACCACCAATCACAAGTGAAAGACATCCTTCTTAATACCACACTTAGCGTTCAGGAATGAGTGCATGAGCAATATAACAACTGATTAATCTGAGAAAATACTACTCTTGCACTATAATTCAAAGTTTAAAAACAATTTAATATTTCATAATAAAATTTATCATTATAATTAAATTTTAAGCAAAATTTCAGAATAGGTTTTGTATCACCATGTTTTATTGTATGATAATGATAATATTTGTCTCCACCTTTTATTTCAGGCAAGTATGATTTTAACATCCTCCCATTTCTTATTTGGCCAAAATGTTTATTCAGTGTATGCCTAGATTCAAATTGGAGCCTTCCACTGGCAGAGTATAGTGAGACAGGTGCTCACATATACGGTTGGGAGAATATAGAGAACAATTTTTCTGGAAATTTATTTGCCAACATTTATGAAAAAGGGAAAAAATCCTCTGAAATAGTTAATAAATGGGAGCTTAGGTAATGGCTGCCTACATACATTTAGTGTTCCCCTTATACCCAGGGAGAAAAATAAACTATACAAAATGCATTTATTGACATAACTTCATTGCTGGTAGGAAAGTCACATGGTACAAGCCTTATGAGAGAAATTTGGCAATATTGGATAAAATCATGTACATGTGTACCTTTTTGCCTGGCAGTATCACTTCTAGAAACTTCCTTGAGAATTTGAAGGGTTACTCATTGCAGCAGTATTAACAATGGCAAACTATGGGAAATGGCTTATATACCCAGACATAGAAAAGTTGTTTCATAAATTATGTTACAACCACACAATGGAGTACTGTGTTGCAGGAAAAAACAAGGAATAAAAAATTCTCTGAACTAAGGTTGAGTGATTTTCAGGATATATTAAGTGAAAAAAAATGAACTACAAAAGTATGCTACCTTCTGTTTAAGAGAGAAGGATAAAGAAGCCAATAAACTTGTATCTGCTCATAAAAATAATAATAATACCATATGGATAAGCAAAAACTAATGAGACTGGTGGCTATGTTATTGTCTAGTATGGCAGGGGCTGAAAACAACACCCACTTATTAACTCACTGTTCGGTAGGTCAGAAGTCCGGGTAGGCTTTACTGGGGTTTTGCTGAGTCTCATAAGGACAAAATCAAGGTTTCAGCCAGTCTGAGTTCTTATCTGGAGACTCCGGGAAAGAATCCACTTCCAAGTGTATGCAGGTTGCTGACAGAATTGGGTTTCTTGCAGTTGTAGGACCCCGGGTCCATGTGTCCTTGCTGACTCTGTGCCCGAGGCTGCTCTGCTTCTTGGCTCTGCCTGTACTCCTTGCCACATGATCCTCTCCATCTTCAAGACAGCAATCGCTTGTCAGCTCTTTTGAATTGCTCTGACTTCTGATACCAACCTGAGAAAACCCTGCTTTCAAAGAACTCATGTGATGAGACAAATCTCCCTTTTGCCTTATAACATAACATAATCATGAGAGCGATAACTCGTCCTATGTACAGGTTTCATGCACACTCGAAGGGGTGGGCATTTCTAATGGTCAAAGTCATTGATGGTCATTTTAAAATTCTGTCCACCACAGTTACTTATAAAGGGTGAATGAGAAGGAGTTTGAAAGAATAGATGGAATTGGGAGAACCCCATCTTTTGACACGTATCTATCATACACTTCAGACTTGGGGAATCATGTTAACACTTCACATAGCTTAAAAAAAAAAAGTCAGCATGGAGAGGAGAAAAAAAATCCTAAGATGTAATTCAAGCAACAGCAAGTGAACCAAGCCAAAAATCAAATAAACAAGATAACCATACTAAAGTGGGAAAGAAATCTTACTGGCTAACTTCTGAACATAATATTTAAACTAGAGGCCCTAAGGCTCAAGGGAAAAAAACCAACAGTTTTTAAACAAATATTGAACATTAGTTAGTAGGCTTGTTTTATTCAAAGAAGCATGGGTTAGCAATTTTGAAAATACTTTTTATGTGTTGAACAAGTAATTGTATATATTGTGGCAAATGGATGCCATATTTCTCACTGTTAGAGAAGGAAGCTCCAGCTATGGATACGGGGAAGAATGGAACGAATCCTGTGCTACTGAATTGGAATGGAGGTATCTATAGAAACTCAGAGTTTCTAGTATATAGATATAGATGGAGGCATTATATTTGCGTACACATGAACTTGTATGTCTGAGTGTAGGTGCATACGTACATCTGTTTTCTATATTTGCTGATAGGACCTAGAAACAATCATGCCCATAGCATGGACCTAAATGCCATTTGCCACTAAAAGAAACCAAGACTCTTTTGAGAAATGGCTGATTCTGGGACTGGAGCAGGAAAAAAATACAAAACAAGATGAATATATCCTTTTATGCCAAAAAGTAAGAAAGTGCACAAAGAATGATGTGGCTATGTCAGATGGACACAGGAGCCAGTCTGAAAGAGCTTGGGCTGGCAAAATCTGGGACAATCTGAGCGTCCAAATAGTCAGAGTAAAGGAATATAATCCAATGAAGAGAATAAAATTCATTAGTCTACACTGACATAAAGGATGAATGAATTAATAAACAAATAAAATAGATGGGAAGGGAATGTTTTTCTCATAGTAGAAAGCTAACCGATAATCATAGAAAGAATGATGGAATTAGAACATTACTCTTCAGTAGCTATCGTAATAATAATTGATTGAAACAAAACCTCCAGTGGATGCTAAGACTAACGTGTGAAAATTTGAGACGTACCAGGATATTTCTATAATCTCAATGTACCTCCCCCACCAAGGTACTTGTTGATTACAAGCCAGAAAATAGTGACTTTTTAGTGGAGAAACTGGGCAGACACATCTTAACCAAATGATCAAGATTACCATGTCCAGGGGCACCTGGGTGGCTCAGTTGGTTAAGCATCTGCCCTTCTGCTCAAGTCATGATCTCAGGGTCCTGGGATCTAGCCCTGCATTGGGGGTGTGTGGGGGGGTCCTTGCTCAGTGGAGAGTCTGCTTCTCCCTCTTCCTCTGTCCCTCCCCCCTGCTCATATGCGTGCTCTTCCTCTCTCTCTCAAATAAATAAATAAATAAATAAACAAACAAAATCTTAAAAAAAAAGAAAGATTACCATGTCCAGATATGAGACACATAGATGCCAGGCGCCTCCTCAGCTTATGTACCGAGAAGAATGTAGCATCACGTCTGTGGTATTCTTGCCAAAGTCATGTAACCTAAACCTAATCGAGAGGAAACATCAGGCAAACCCAATTTGAGGAATCTTCTACCAAATAACTGGGGCTTGCTTCTGCTCAATTGTCAATTTCATGAAGGGCAAAGACTGAGGGATTTCTAAATTAAAGCAGCTTCAAGGAACACGGCAATCAAAAGCCAAGCATGATCCAGAATTTTCTTCTGTTATGAAAAACATCATTGGAACATTTGGAAAAATATAAATAAGACCTATAGATTAGATCATATCTACACTGAATCAATATTAGTTTCCTGGTTTTGATCATTGTTTTGTGTTTATATAAGAGAATGTCATCATTTTCAGGAAATACACTCTGTGGCATCATAGTGTTTAGGGATAAAGTAGCATGTCTGCGATTGACTTTCAAATGAATCAGAAAAAATTATATGTATATGATTATTTATGTTTGTAATATTTTGTGTGTGTATATATATGTGTGTGTGTGTGTGTGTGTGTGTATATATATATATATATATATATATATATATATATATATAGTAGCCCCAAATAGAATTCCTCAGCATCCATCTCTAGAAATGGTTGGAATGGAGGAGACAAAACATGTGTCCAGAGTGAGGCTTCTAGTCCTTTCCTGCTAAATAAAGACGTCTGATCTACACAGCAGGGTCAGCTAGAGGCAGAGAAAGCGGAAAATAGCATGTTCCTCACTGCAGGGAGTAACTGTCCTGGGGAGTTACTACATGAAGTTCAAGTACATTATCAAATACAATAAGCAGACTCCATCTGATCCTTTGGAGAAGGGGATAAAAGAGGCAAGAGCCTATGTCATGACTGATCTCCAAAGCATTAGCACTAACCAGCCAAGAAATATAGTTCCCACAATTTCAGGCTCCCACAAATACTCAGGTTATATCTTATCTACTGCAATGGATGGAGTCAGAATTTCCCTTTTCATTGTGTTGGGGAAAGTTCTACCTCCCTGGACTGAGATGGGCAAAGTGTAAAAGGTTCCTCCCTATACCCTGAGAAGGCTAGCATGTCTTCAGTCCCTGCCACAGAACAGGACAGAAAACAGAACACTTGCCAATGCTTAACCGTCAAAAATCTTACACTCTCAAGACCTGCCCAGGATGACCCAAGCCTCAAAGATGCTGATAATGCTTGCGATGAATAGTTCTGGCTGCAGTCCTGTCCTGTCTGGATACAACCGGAAGTTACAGAGAAATGAAGCTTCTTCAAGACTCTGGGGGAGACAAAAAACACCCTCCTCTGGCCTCCTGAATAGAAATAACCATTCTCGTCAATATCAGATTCATGCTGTCCCAGTTGCCTTTGCCCAGTTCAGTCCCTGTTTTTGTTAAACCTGGTGATCACTGTCAACACTGCTAAAAACAACAGATACACTAGCTACTTAAAAACAACTGGGCCCCACGGCTGCTGAAACCAGCCCCCACAACCGACCCTGTCAATTCCAGCTGTACCCTAAATAAATCTCCTACTCTGCGATCTAATTCCACCCTCAGCCATGATACTATCTGCCTCTCCTTGCCTAGGGGCACCAGCCCCTCCAGACCAGCAACTCAGACCAACCGCTAAATACAATGATGCAGCTTTCATGTGCTTCTGTGCTTTTTAATACTAGACTGGAGGCAGCGATGATCTCTGATCCCACTTAGGTAGCTGTATGTTGCTGCTTGCATCCTAGGTAGGTGTCTGCTTCTCTCACTGCTAACCTTCAACCTCGGCATGAAGTCTTAGTTAGCAATCGTGCTGTAAGGAAAGGCCAATGTGAAGCATACTCGAAAGTGACAAGAGAAAAATAGTGTTGTGAGCAATGAGAAAAACCGTATTTTTTCCTCAGTGTCTGAACTAGCTGAGCCCTTTCGGTCTGTGGTCGATCAGGCCGTAGTGTAAGAGAAGAGAAATAAAAAGAAGTCTGGACTTCCTTCCTTTTAGGAGACAGTGACTTCACCCACTTGTAAAGCATGGCCTCCCCAATTGTCAGACTGACCAACTGTCTTGGTTTTGGTCCACTGCCTCCATCCAGGCCCCCCAGGGGTAATTGTGGGGGAGCTAGTGTGAGGAGGTTGGTGGAGTGAGGCACGGATGGAGAAAGAGTCTGAGCTGCCGAAGCTTAACATTGTTGGAGTCAACTGAGGAACTTTGTTAAATGTGCCTCAACTTGGTCCTCCAGATGGCAATGAAGCTGGAAGAAGGCACAAGGAATACGGCCTAGGGCACTTGTATCATCCAATCAGATCAGCAATTCTTCTCCCTCTAGTGAGTGTATGGAGGTGGTGGTGGGTGCCTAGTCATTATCCTCCACCGATTGAGCAGGAAATAAGCCCTGTTCTTACTAAATGGTGCCCAAAAGAAATGGCATCTATAAATCTGAGTGTCTTCTGCTTCCTCTCCCCAGCATGTACCGTGTAAGTACAGGCTTGTCTCTCATCCATTTTCAGATCTTCTAGGACTTCTAACAGGGCCAGAAAAACTCCTGGAAATAGCTTTGATTCTTGGAATTGTGCTAAGAGTATAGGTCTACTTGAAAACAGTGGGATATTAGTTATCTACTGCTGTATAGCCAAGTATCCCAAAACACAGAGGTTTAAAAACCAAAACATTTATTATCTCAAAGTTTCTGTGGGTTGGGAATTCAAGAGGAGCTTAGCTGGGTGACTTTGGCTTTGGGTCTCTCGTGAGATTGTAGTTAAAATGTTAGCCAAGATTGCACTCACATGAAGGCCTTGACCAGGCCTGAAGGATCTGCCTCTGCGATGGCACACTCACATGGCTATTGGCAAGAAGCTTAGTTCTTCACTGGCCTTTGGCAAGTGGCTTCAGTTGCCATGCATGTGGGGCTCTCCACAGGGCCATGTCCTCATGTTATGGCAGCTGGCCTCCCCCAGACCAAGTGATTGAAGCAAGAAAGGAAGACTGGAGGTGCAGTGTCTTTCATCTACTCTTGGAAGTCATATTCCATCATTTTTCCCCATTATATTTGTTATAAGTAAGTCACTAAGTACACTCCACACTTAAGAGGAGCAAATAATCTGTGGGCATGTTTTAAAACTACTGACCACACGGGAAGAATAAAGTCTGTGAAATAAGTCAGGCAGAGAAAGACAATTATCATATGGTTTCTCTCATCTATGGAACATAAGAACTAGGAAGATCGGTAGGGGAAGAAAGGGAAGAAGAAAGGGGGGCTAATCAGAAGGGGGAATGAAGCATGAGAGACTATGGACTATGAGAAACAAACTGAGGGCTTCAGAGGGGAGGGGGTGGGGGAATGGGATAGACCGGTGATGGGTAGTAAGGAGGGCATGTATTGCATGGTGCACTGGGTGTTATACACAACTAATGAATCATCGAACTTTACATCAGAAACCAGGGATGTACTGTATGGTGACTAACATAATATAATAAAAAAACATTAAAAAAAAAAGTCTGAAGGGTCCACAGTTACAATTCCTTGAATTCAGCGAGAGTCCATACAGCACAGTGGAATATAGTGAGATTTGTGCTCGAGTGGTTTCAAGTGCAAGTCCTGGTCAGAGCTGGCTTCATGGGCGTTCAGCTAGTGCTGTCCCCCAGAGCCTTAGCCTGACAAGGACCCCATGCTTGGGTTAATGAACCACCCTCGCCACGGCAAAAACCTTAGTAATTGCTATCTTTGTACTTGTGTTTTGTAAGTGAAGTTCAATGGGACCACAGAACAGGAGAGAGCCACAGAACAAGTGTTCACTGCTGTTTCTTGGCACTCGATTTGCATACAATGTCCATGAAATCCTATGAGCACAGGATTGTGGCGAAACCACAATGCCCTGGAGTTCAGTGGGGCTCGAAGCAGGTATCAGGTGAGCCGGTGGTGTCTATGACAGTGAATGGGGCCTCCAGCAGCCTGGAGAGGCCACATTATCCATTCGAATGCTTTGCATGCAACTTGCTTCGAAGGCACTGGCATTCTAAGAAACAACAGTGAATAAGAAATCTTATCATGTCCTTTATTACTCATGCTACTTCCCTGTTCGTCAGCCACTTACACGGAAAAAGATGACAGAAAGAAAAGGAAAGTTTGGGCAACTCACTGTTCCTTTCCTTCTCAGCCTCTGTACTCACCAGCAGCTCAAGATAGAGAGTGTTTCTATATTAAGAAGTGAAGTAAAATTATTTGAACTAGTTTTTTGCAGTTTTTACACTGTTCTGGAAAGAACCAAAAATGTGGATGTAGCACAGAGCTACAAAACATGAAATGTGTAATTTCAGCGATTCCTCATAAGAGTGAAATGCCCTTACATTTGCATTTAAAAGTGTTACTGCCAATATGAAGGTGAACAGTAAAATCTATGCTAATAATATGATTTTAATATTTCTTTACTTACAACATTAAATAGCAAATTAAAAAAATACCATGACATGGAAGGAGCCGAGATGCCCTTCAACAGACGAATGGATAAAGATGTGGTCCATATATACAAAGGAGTATTACTCCGCCGTCAGAAAGGATGAATGCCCACCATTTGCATCGACGTGGATGGAACTGGAGGGGATTATGCTAAGTGAAATAAGTCAAGCAGAGAAAAACAATTATCATATGGTTTCACTTATATGTGGGACACAAAGAATAGCATGAAGGACATTGGGAGAAGGAAGAGAAAAATGAAAAGGGGGAAATCAGAAGGGGAGATGAACCATGAGAGACTATGGACTCAGGGAAACAATCTGAGCGTTTCGGGGGGGGGGAATGGGTTAGCCCAGTGATGGGTATTAAGGAGGGCACGTTTTGCAAGGAGCACTGGGTATTATATGAAACGATGAATCATGGAACACTACATCAGAAACTAATGATGTACTGTATGGTGACTAACATAACATAAAAAACAATCATGACAAGTTAAAAAACTTTGTGAAAGAATGGAAATAGCTTTATATTTTACTACCTTTAATAAGAATTTTTTCTTGTTTTTTGAACAAGGGATCCCACATTTCCATTTTGCATATTTTACAGGGAGCCTGAAAATGAGGCAGCCACAGTGGTCCTGGCTTGCTCTGCTATTTCCCTGGTCCCTAATTATTCCTAAATGACTTGTTTCTCCAAACTTCAGTTTCCTGTTCTGTAAAATGGGGATCTCAGTGGTATATATCTTATGAGATTGCTAGAAGGATAAAATGACAAGAGCTTGAAAAAAAATATTTAGCATAGTGTCTGGCTGGCACATGCTCAACAAAATCAATGATAAATGCTCAAAAAATAGATGATGGTATTGCCAGCTGGTAACTACTGGGGATATTGACATACCCTGGTCTAAAGACCCTGCTGGTCCTGAGAAAGGAACATTGATTTCTCAAGAACATGGGTGGGTCCTTTCCTGGGTAGGACACATTGAGAGAAAACATCCTCACTATTTTCTTGCTCTCGTGCTATGCTTAGCCCAGAAAGAGTCAAGACGACCTGCCCCCAACTAATAAAGGCAAGCAGTTCTTAGAATCAATAGCTCCAATATTTTAAATTTACAGATGGACAACTGAGGCTTAGAGAGAAGATTAATTGAAGATTCTTGACTCCTAGTCCTATCCTCAGCCCTTTTACTTCTCAGCTGTATAACTCACCATGGGAGAATTTTCTCTCACAAAAGCCAGCTGGCAGGCACTGGCGCTAAAGGCCTCATTGGGAAACCAGTAGACCAGAACACCTGCCTCAAGGGAGATGGGGGTTAGATCCCTTTCATAGAACACTTTGGATGCCTGTGCTGCTTAGCTCCCAGTGAATTCAACTGAGAGGCAATCACAAGAACGATAATAAGTTACGTTTTCATAGTCAACTCTGCTGGAAAGCAGTGAAAAAGTAGGTGAGATGTGCAGAGAAGAAACACAAGTTGCTTCCTTGATCCTCCCTTTTACGCCTGACAGTTATTCCTCGGAGAACAAATACAGTAACTCAGCATACTCCTAATGGTGATGGGGTGGTGATGGGGAAGGCAGTGGCATATGCTCCATGAATAAATGATAATATGGTCCGTTAGTAACCACTGGAAATGTAAATCTCCACTGGTGAGGGAAGGGGTGGTGGTAGAGGACTAGAAGAGGGGGTGGTGGAGTTGGGTGGTCAAGGAGGGGGGGTGAGGGCAGAGGTGAAAAAGGTGTAAGGGAGGTGGTGATAGAGGAGGTTGTGATGGGGATGGTGGTGAAGGGAATGGCAGAGGTGGTGGGGTAGGGAGGTGGTGGTGCTGGTGTGGGGTGATGGTGGACATGATGGGGAGGTGTGCAGGGATAGGCGTATAGAGTTGGAAGCAGAGGACGAAGTGTGACACAACATCAACCCAGAGCTCTGAATGAGTCTGACCGCAGCGTTCTCTGTTCAAAGATCTGTTTCACTTATATTTTGGTAAATTCTGAACTGCTTCCTGTGGCACATCACTGCTTCTTGAATTTCATCTGCCCCCAGACTCTACTCCTCTCACTATTCTTTCCAATCAGAAACTAATCTACTAGAAATCCTGAGGCTCGTTTTGCAGTTTCATGGCATCCCCGTTGTGTAGTCGTGTATCTTGCGTTCACAAATGTTGTCTCCACTACATTTGGAAGAAATGCCCTCCACTCTCTTTATTTGTCTTTAAATCTCATTAAAATGCCATCCTCTCTTACCTCCCAGAGCCTTCCCTGGGCCATGACCACTGACTAATACTAAGTGCTGACTCTCGTTGCTGGACTGAGTGGAAGACACTGCTGGCAGTGGAGGCATAGGATGAAGGACTGGAGACTTTGAGAGGAAAGATACACACCTCACAACTGAGAGGGAAATCTGAGGAAAATAAGCAGGAGGGAGTACCTGTGATGCATTTTTTGTCTGAGGACTGGGGGCAGGAGGAGGGAATGCGAACAAAAGATAAAATGAGACAAAGACTCCAGGTCAGAAAGTGCCTCAGTCTGGGCAAGATGGGGGCTCCTCCAGCAGTAAGGACCATGCTGGGGTTTTAATTCCCCCAGGAGATGGAATTTTCCCTGTTTGTCTTAGAATGTTAAATTTACTCTCCATTGTACCACATCTCAGGTGAATTGGCCCTGGGTTTCATCTTTGGAAACTTCTGAACTTTGATCACGGTTACTTTTTCTCCTCAAAGTTGTATCTCATCATTGACCTGAGCCATCCACTGAGAAGAGATGCTATCTCACTGCTAAGTCCTTGGGATTGTCTACTTCCCGTTGTGCAGCCCTTGATGCCGGTCAGTGACAGCCTGTACTTGATTGGACCAGAGGGGAATTTGCTCCTACCCATGAGTACCCTTGTCTTCCTTGAGATGCCACTCCCGGCCCTTTCAGGGCCAACTTGCCTGTCTCGTACCCTCAGAGAGTTCTGCCTCTTACACTTTCCAAATTACGGCAACAGATAAATGCAAAATAAAACAATAGTGCAAGGTTTTATGACAGCCTCTTCTGCTATAATGTGTTAACTGCCTTCTTAAGAAATCCATATTATAAAAAATCGTGTTGTCAAAACCACCAGTACTCTGGGAAAATGCAGGTAATTGACAAAGTAGGTGTAAAGTAACAAGGGTAATTTTTTTTTCCCCTGAAGAAATATAAAATAAATAAATAAATAAATAAATAAATAATAGACAAAGTTGATTTTAATAGTTTTAAGTTATTTTGTTATGGCTGAAGTAAGCAAAATATAGCAACTTGATTATCAGGTGACCAAAAAAAATGTAAATACCTCTGAGAAAAATTTTCAAGAGAGAAACAATGTTGCAAACTAGCAAGTATCTAGGTAAATTTTAGACCTGTTCCCAGTTATCAACATCAAACAAAAATGCAAGCTGCCAGGTGAACAGCCAGGTACTCTAAGTAGCTGTTAGCTTCCTATGATGTCTTTGAAAAGTTTTTTTTTCCCCCTAAAATATGCCCATGTGCTATACTAGTCACCAATTACAGAAGCATTTTAACTACCAGTAGAGGGCATGAGGCCAGGTGCATGGAATGAGGTTATGTAACCTTGAGTAGCAATAGAAATGACTGAAATAGAAAGGGATAATTTGTAAGGAGTTGAGTGTAAAAAATAAAAATTAGCATCCTCATTTTACACTGCTTGTAAAACGGATGCTTTAAAGGAGATATATTCACAGGAGCAAAATACGGTTCAAGCTAAGGAGAGAAGGTGGTACTCATGAGCCAGACTAGGAGGATCGGTGAAATCCAAGGAGAGAGAGATTCCGATTTCAAGAAGAAGAGAGCTGAACAAGAAGAGAAGGAGGAACTGAGAAGCAGACATACTTATGGCAGGCCCATGGCAGTGGGTCTGAAGTGCAGAGACTGGGGATGGAATCAAAGGGAGAAAAGAGCAGGAAAAGAGATGATTAAATATCTCAGTTTAGACACGTGTTCCTGAGAATAGAGCCAGGACACCAGTAGAATGGCCAAGTGATGTGGCCGTGATCTTCAGCTCAAAGAATGCTAGAGTGGGAGGGACCCCAGAACTCATCTAATTTAAACCATTCATTACCAGGAGAGTGCAAAAGAGGGCCATGGCTTACCCAAAGTTATGGAACTGGATGTTCCAGCTTTAATTCAATGCTTTTTCTGCTACATCACAAAGCTAGTTATAGATCTTATGGGAATATTCAGGACCTATCTCAGAATATATCTTTCTCTGCTAGAAATAGAAGGCAGAAAGGTGATGAGTTCCACTTAGAAATAGCAAGTGTGATGAAAGAGCTAACCTTAAATCCCTGCCCAAATTAAATCCACTCCTCCAGTACTTACCAAGTTCAAGGCGTGTGCTAGGCACTAGACAAAATCCATAGGCTCAAATATTGTTTCACTGCAACACCGTAAGCCCATCAAGGTCAGGGACCAAATTTCATTTACCTTTCCATCTCCAACACCTTGGCAATAGTCATGTCTTAATAAATATTTGTAACTTTCAACCAGCAACCCTATCCGTAGGGTCCCTTCCATCCCTATTCCTTTCATATTACATAAAGATTCACTGAGATCAGAGAAGTCAAGAGAAAAATCTATAGTCACAGAGTGAATTAAGAGCAGAACTCAAGTCTGCCCTTCCCTTTGTCTTCACCATTGCTTTTGCTACTTTTTCAAGAGGTCTAGAACACAGGTAAGGGCTGAAACAAAAATGAATCTTAATATGACAGTTGAATAATCTGAAAGGCATAGTCTAGACGAAAGATCTATAAACGGAGAAATGAAAACCTAGCAAGAATTTCTTTAGAGTCTAAGGCTGGGTCTGTTCATAACCATTTTCGTATTTGCAGCATCCAAGACAGGGCTTGGCAGATAGCCCCAGATTGCTACTAAAGGAAGCAGCTCCAATTTTAAAGTAATAAACAGTATATCCTGTAGTTAAACTGCTCCCCAACTTCTGTTGAGTGCCAGCTTAGTGCTTCACACTCGAATTAAGTTGACAGAAGCCTTCAGAACAATATTGTGTGAGATAAACACAATGGTAGTAGTGCATGGCCTGAAATTCTTTTCCTATGGGAAAGTGAGTTTCAATGATGATTTGAAGGTCAAACGAGGTCAACATCAAAACAACACAGCATGTACTGGACTGTAGGCAGTTAGCAAGGGGAAAGAACAAGTGTTTTGGAGCACTAGACATTGGGCAACAGTCATGCTCCTTGATAGCATTATCCAAAGATGGCGGCAGTAAGTGAAATACAATAATCAGACTATGAAAGAACACAGTTTCAGCTATGGGTAGAGGACAGAGAGGGAGAGCCATAATCCAGGGTCTCTGGAGGGTTTCTCAATTCTTTAAATGTTCTCAAAGAAGGGATACCACAGACTTCCCAGGACCATAAATCCAGGTTAATATACCACAATGCTAATGGTATGATTAATGACGTTTTACCAGAATAAGATAGCAATTCATATGGGTTGGATTTTGTTTTTTAATTACAAGGGAAAAAACAAATTCCAGTGACTGACCAAGCAGAGCAGTCTTTACAGAAAAGGGGATAAAGCAATGTTGATGAAGAGCAAACACAAATGTCTTGGTGAAGGAACATCAGATCAGAATGTAATTCCCTTGTTCATGTTTTTCTTAGAAAGCGTTTCCATTCTGTCTGGTTCTGGGAACAAAGCCAAAGCCTGCTTTAGAGGAACAGAGATTTCCAGGAAGTTGGGCGGGTGAGGGTGGCTGGGTGGGTGGGACCCTGGGGAAGGTTTATTGTGGGGGACAGTTCCAGCACCTATGTGCAACCCTGGGAAGGATGAGGTGCCCAGTCTGCCTCTTATTCTCTAACTGACAGAGCCTCTGAGAAATGTTTAATGGCCAGGGAGGGTTAAGATTGAACAAGAAGACAGAGCCTGGACACCTCCCTTTCCCTTGCCTCAAGTAATTAACAAACCACAAAATCGGGGTGGGAAGGGAGGGAGGAGGTGAAGCCGAGGTGGAGATGGGCACCATTCCCCGCTCTCTCCTCTGGTTACACCTACCAATGTCATGCTAGACACGGTTTCACCACAACGTCAGTTTTGTCCTCCATAGCCTGTCTTAGAAGCAGCCCCTAGAGAGCAAGAGCCACTTTCTTCCTCCTTTCCTGTTCTCCACATCACTCTGTTTCATCTATGTTTCCACCATGGTGAATGGAAACAGAGCAGAGGTCCAGGATCCAGAAAGGAAATGAGGATATAGACGAAGGCTTTCAGAACACAGAATTGAACAAGATATTTTGTTAGGTGTTTTGTCTACCTGCCTCATTCATAGGATCTTCCCAATATAGAAAACTCGGGCTTCCGTCCTGGTTCTTACCCTAAAAGGCTGAGTGGCTGTGGACAAGTCATGCAACTTCAGTCTCCTTACTAAGAAGTGCACCATGTGTGTAGAATGGGGATGATGGTATTTTTCTGGCAAGCCCTGAGAGCTGATGTAAAAATCAAATGAGATAATATACAAGGAAGCCTTGCTGAGCTGTGAAGTTCTGGAACACATGGAAGGGATTATCATTAGTTAATAAACTGCTCTCTGAGATACCCCTGCCTGAGAGATGGGTGTTTCCTCCATGAATCTCAAATGTGTATTCTTACCCTAATCCCAAGTCACTTGGAAACTGGCCTCGAAGACCTAGCCAAATCTTTGGCACCAGCCAGCATACCAAACCTCTCTTCCTGCCACTGCTTTCACTTGCCGAGAAGCAAGAAACCAAATCTCAGTTTCCAGTAATAATGAAACAAGCTCAAAAGCCTCACATCCTCACCTTGAGGTTGACAGAGAAGGAGGAAGCATCAGGGCATGGGGAGAGAGGGTGACAGTGCAGAGGGAAGGTGGTCACTGAGCGGCAGGAGGGACACATTGCCTTGATGGTAGCAGGAGCAGACAGGAGGATGCCTTCTGGGAGGCATCGTTTTCATGGATGATCTGGGACAAAATAAGAGCCACTAGAGGAGAAAATTAGAGGAGGGAGACTGTGGGAAACTGGCAAGGAGAAATTTGCAAAGGAGGGAGAACACCAAATGTGCTAAGTGCCTGCTATGAGGCTATGCCACCCACTTCCACATACATCTATCATCTCATGTCCTCCAGCCCGCCTCCCGCCTCGCTTGCTCCTAATGTGTGACATCACTGGAGAGCAGACATCTCCGGGTGGGAATATTCTAGTAGCACAAACTCTTTAGGAATCTAGACAGTACCCACCCATTGACTGCTGGAATTAAAAGTCTGGGTCAGGAAGAGAATTGGCAGAGAGAAAGGCGTAGAGGAACTTGGGGTGATGATGACGGTAGGGGCATATCTAGCTTTATTAGGAAAAATTCCCCAACAGCAAGTCAGACTCCTTCACAATCAAGGCACAGTTGAAGTCTAGTGAGCCTTCCTTTCGTCCCTCCCCAGCTGTTGTCTCTACTGAGCGTCTGCCAGCCCTGGGCTCAAACTCTGGACTTCTATCACCATGATTAAAAGCTGAGATACAGTTGTATTCCAATCCCAGCTCCTCCACTCATGAGCTGTGTGGCCTGGCTTTGTCAGTTCTGACGCAGCTCTTCTATCAGGGTTAATAATGCCTGTTACGTGTTCAGAAAAACTGAGATATGTATGGAAAGTCTCGAACCCAATGCCTAGTCCAATCATTGGAGTGCTTACTATTACTTTATTATTAATCATCCTTCTGTCGCCTCCTAGCTATGGCTACTTTCTCAAGGACAAGCAGTTATGACATACTTACTATGTGCCAGGCTGTTGTTCGAGCCACTGGGACTGTAAAGATAAAACAGAAGATCCCTGACCTCAAAGAGCAAGCCATCCGATGTCAACAAATAATGAGAGCTTCAGAACGCAAGAAGACATACTGGCCATGGTCCTGCATTTGACGGAGAGTGACATGGACGGAGGGGTAGGCTTGCTTGAGGGGGTCCAGAGGACTCTGTTGGGGGATGGGGAAGGGTGTCAGGGTAAATTCCCCTGAGGGCGGCTGTGTCACCCCTCATCAGGACCCTGCTGAGGAGCCCCTGCCATGACTTGTGCTGGGCCTACAGCCTTCAAGCTCTGCTCCAGCCTGATTAGACTAGAGCTTTGAGGAGACATTTCACGGCCATTCAGCAGAGGGGAGCAGGCAGAGCTGGTGGGTCCTCAGCCTTTGTTTGGGCCTCATCAGAGCAGTTTTGGTTGTATCTGTTTTATAAATTGGTGATATGAGTTAGATTTGAAGGAAAGGTCAAGCTGAGAAACATGTTCAGAAACCCCCAGGCTAAATGATTTCTGAGATCCTTTCCAAAGATGGGGTGCTAACATTCTCTCCAGGCTGTCTAAGTGCAGAGGTGCCTCGGGCTGACATATGTTGGCTTCCTGTTCATCCATCCTTAGGGCCTGAAGGCTTGGTGAACAGCAGTGATTCTCTGCCCAGGGTTCTTTCATTCCACTGTGCTGCTCACAACATATTTCCTAGCACCTCCTTATCATTCCAGTCCTTCCCCACTCCCCCCATCAACACAGCTCATTCTCACCAATTCAGAAATCAGAGAAGAGGTCAATTGATCCAAAGAGAGGTTTAATCTGGTGAGAATTACTACAGAAGCAAGTTTTCTGTTTGCAGAAGGATCCAGTGAAAACATAGAACTGTTGACTTAATTTGAACTCAATTTCATTGGCCAAAGTCTTGACCTTCAGGTCAAAAGTCAGGCTGTCAGAAATATGCAAAAACAAGCTCTCCAGGGAAATAGGAGGCTGAGTGTCCCAGTAAGGAGTCTCTCTGAAGCTCTAGAGAGGCTGGAAGGGGACTCTCAGGCTGAAAACAGGGCCTGGTATGAAGTTTCTCATTATGTGGGGACTGCTCTTAGATTGAGTTGAGTTCTACATTCCAATACAACTTGGAGGGGAACAGTAATTCAAGGTCATTGTTGGCTTCTTTATCACTTTATGATAAAGGGCAAAGGCCCTTGTCAGAGGAGAGGGGGGTGGGGGATTGGGATAGGCCGGTGGTGGGTAGTAAGGAGGGCACATATTGCATAGTGCACAGGGTGTTATATGCAAATAATGAATCATGGAACACTACATCAAAAACTAAGGATATACTGTATGGTGACTAACATAACATAATAAAAAATTATTATTAAAAACAATAATAAATAAATAATAAAAATTAATAAAATAAAAAATTAAAATAGAAAAAAGAAAGAAGAGAAAAGAAAAGAGCGGGAAGGAAGGAAGGGAGAGGAAAAAAGGGAAGGAGGGAAAAAAGGTTAGAAGGAAGGAAGGAAGGGAGGGAGGGAGGGAGGGAGGAAGGAAGAAAAATCTTTGGAAAATAAAAATCACATTCAGTAAGTGAATTCCAATGTGCTTCTTCAAAACAATAGCTGTGGTACAAACATGTATCTTAAGCTTTAAAATTCTAAATGTTTTTTGATGGGGTTATAAATTTGAAACAGAACATAAAGCTGTCAACATCTATTTGCAACCCGATGTTAGAGCAGCGGACCAGGCAGTTTCACCACTGTATACAAAGCATACAGTATACACTTTATATACAAACATCTTCATGTTCCTAGTGGCTCCATCCCATATCAGCTGACTGTGTCATGTGTCACAGTCACATGTGAAAGGAAATGCCCATCTTTCTGTGAAAGTAGGCAGAAGTATCCATGTGAAATAATTATACTGCAAATCTTTATAATTTCGGTGATCTGTTTCTTGTTAAGCAAATGTCCAATCTAATTTTATATATCAACTCATCCATGTCTTTGAGTAAAATGGGCTAAAATTATAATTTTATGATGCTCCACATGTTTATAAATAAGGCTCTTAATACAAGTTTTAAAGTCTCATTCTTCCATTTGGAAATTTATTTCACATACGCCATGGATATTTTGCTGGTAATTCCAGGAACTCTGCCAGGGTAGAAAGCTGTTTTGCCTAGGGCGGTTCGACTGCTCCAAAGGGTGGGGAGAGGACGTGGCACGTGCAAATCAGCTGGCCCGGAGCCCTGCTGCATGTGCCCGGAAGGAAGTCGTGTGAAGATCCGTCAGAGCGCCCCTTTTACTCTTACCTACCGTTGGGTCCTACGCAAACCTTTGGAAAAGGCCTCTCAAATGCAGTTGTCCTGTGAGTTGTCAGAGCAGTATTTTGGTCAACTTCTCCAGCATTTATTAAGGTATGTGTTCTCGGCATCTTAAAGTGTCAGGTAAGAGGCTCAGGATTTCATTTCTTGTAGCCAAGAGTGTGTGCTGAAGACCACTGGAGTGCCTTGCATATCAAAATACCCTGTGTTGGAGTTTTGGGCAGATAATAGTCACACCCTTCTCTTTCAGAGTTCTGAACTAATCGAGACCTAGACTCAAGAATTGACTTGAGATCCTGGACTTGAATGCTTGCAGAATTAAACCAGAAAACACTTTGGATATGAAGTCAAACAGGCTGCCTTCTATCTGCCCTTGGGATGAAACCTTGGGACCCAAGGCCATATAAGTCCGTGTTGCATAACTGATGCTTATTCCGTCAGCCCCAGGGAAAGCGGAAGCTTCCCCGTGAAACAGGAAGTCTTGGGGGGCTGGAGGTGTGTGGATGGTAAACTCTCGTGTGTTTCTGACATTTAACTTGCTAACTGCAAATCGGCAGGAACATGGATCAATGGATTGTGGTTTTCCTCTCTTTCATCAATCATACAGATCTCCTCCGCCCCACGGGGAGAAGCCAGCTGGGTCTAGAAGGAGCTTGAGGGGAGTTCTCAGTAGTGATTTTGTCAGAGCAGAGGTTACTCTTCTTTAGCCAACAGAGCGTGGGGAGAGGGAAACTCTCCATGTCTATGCTTCTCGTCACCGCAAACAGCAGGACAGGGGAGAGGGGAGTGGGGACCAGAGAGAGCATGGATTTGGGACCCTTGCTGCCTTTCTAAGTCCTCCTTCTGTCACCGGTTGGGTGACTTTGGAAAGTTTCTTTTAGCCTCTTTAAGCTTCAGTTTCTTAAAAAGTAAAATGAAGACAATGAGTGGTTTTTTCCTATTGTTGTTGTGAAAGCTTAAGGAAATAAAAATTAAAGACCTTGCCACAATGTGTGGGCAGCGAGGAATGCTGAATAAATACGGATTCACTTTTGTTGGTTATTTGGGCCCATTGAATGTGGACTTCTTTTCTTAATTTTGCTTCCATGCTTGAATTTCCTTCCTCACACCCACGCTTCTATGCTCCAGTGATGGCACAGAATAAAAGAAGCCAAGTCTGTTGAAATGGGATGGTGCAGGCAAAGATGTGCGACTGTCTGTCATAGACTCAATTTCCTAACATTTGAGTGCCTATTTTGTAGAGAGGAAATACAGTCACATAATCTTATGTGCCTACTGAATGCCCCTTTACCTGTGATGGGCCCACACTAGCCCATATAACAGAGGAAGACACTCATTTCAAATGAAAAGACTTGCTGGTGTATAACTCTTATCTGAGACCATCCCCACTGATAAGCCAAAACTAGACCAAAATAAGTTAGTGAAACTCCTTCCCTTTGTAAGCCACTTCCTTCGGTGACCCTCTGGTAGTTAGACCTTGGGGCTGCTTTGAAATGGTGGAACTGAGCTGAAGAGGAAGACCAGAGTTCCCTGGGATTATCTGAAAGGGAGATAGTGAGAACTTTAATGAGTTGTGACTATGAGAATAATAATGAGGGTATTTGAGATCCAACATTTTAGTAGATTTCCAAATTGTGTATACTAGATTGGTTTTGTTCAAAGAATTAGTTCTAGTATTCAATTTTGTTGGATTTGCATATCAGTTTTCCAGTTCATCGATTTCTGTACTTGCTATATGATATTGTCCTTCCTGTTTTTGTTTTGTTTATTTTTTTCAAATAAGGTGAATATTTGATCCAGTTATTTTTATTCTGTCTTGTTAATAAAGGAAGTTAAGAATACGAATTTGTGGGGCGCCTGGGTGGCGCAGTCCTTAAGCGTCTGCCTTCAGCTCAGGGCGTGATCCTGGCGTCCTGGGATCGAGCCCCACATCAGGCTCCTCTGCTGGGAGCCTGCTTCTTCCTCTCCCACTCCCCCTGCTTGTGTTCCCTCTCTCGCTGGCTGTCTCTCTCTGTCAAATAAATAAATAAAATCTTTAAAAAAAAAAGAATATGAATTTGTTCTCTCAGCAAGGCTTTGGTTATATTCCGTACATTTAGTAATATAAATGTTTCATCATACTTTAGTAGTTCATTAATGCCATCATTTTCTAATGAATATTAATTGCAATTTTTATCTCTTACATCCAATATTCATATAAGAGAGAGTTTCTTTTTATTATAGTAGTTTGCTTTATACTTTTAATTTTATTTTTTTAAAGAATTTTTATTTATTTGAAAGAGAAAGAGAGAGAGTGAGAACACAAGCAGGGGGTAGGGTCAGAGGGAGAGGGAGAAGCAGACTCCCCGCTTGAGCAGGGAGCCCAATGTGGGGCTTGATCCCAGGACCACAGGATCCATGGCCTGAGCCAGAGTCAGACGCTTAACTGCCTGAGCCACCCAGGTGCCTCTACATTTTTAAAATTTTAATGTCATTATTAATTGATGGGTCAACTATGTGTTAGCGAGTAAATGTTGCCATTATTAAGATTTTCTTTCTGGTAGAGTATATTACCAGTATTTGAGGGTATAGTATGGACAAATGAAAAAGAGGTGTGAGATCTGTCTATTGAATTTAAATATATAAATAACAGATATATCATATATATATATCATATATTCATATATACAGATAATATCAGATACACATATATACATACACAGGGTCAGGTACGTATGTATTAATGTATCAGTAATTTTATTGTTTACATGCTCACTGACTTTATTTCTTATCTACTGGCAAGCTGAGTGTGTTAGAATCTCTCATAAGAACTGTGTGTTCATTTTCCTTACCTTTTTCTCTGAAACTGTACTTCTAGCTATTTTTGGGTTTTTATTTTGGCATTTATAGTTTGCTGTAAAATTTTTAGTGTATAAAGATACCATCATCATGGATTATATCATTGATCAACATATTTTTCAAATCATGTTAGTGCCTTTTGCCTTTAATTTTATATTTTGTTTGAAATTTATATTGGTACCTCTGCTTTCGATTTTTGTTCTTTGTTTGCCTGATAAATACAGTGCGTGTTTGTGCTTTTCTCATGCCATCTTTAAGGCATTTCTCTTAAAAGCAACATGCTATCTTTTGTATTATAATCCAATCCACATCTTTGATTTTAAACTGGGGAATTCACAGCAGATACATCTGGTCTCCCTCATCCCACCCTGCTATATAAATGTGGGATGGTGCAGTGACTGGAAATAAAGCTGTGGGTCAGATAAGCCTGGGTTGAGCTCTTGAATCTGCCTCTTACATTTGAGAGACCTCAGGAAAGAGGTTTATCCTCTGCCAGCCCCTGTTAATTCATCGGTAGCATTGAAACAATAATATTGCTAAGGTTGCTAAAATGAGTCAATAGAAAATAACTGAGCAAAGCACCTAACAGTGTCTGACACATCATAGGCACTCAATAAATGTTGACCAGCCTTTTACACATGGTGATAAATAGAAATATGATACGGTTCTATATAGAGATCCCATTATTTTCAGTTTTGTGTTTGTCATTCCTTGTATTCCTTATTTTCTATCTTTTGATAGGTGGACTAGCTTTGTTTGCTTTTATCTTCACTAATTATTTGAAAGGCAGACAATTGTTTTTAATTGACTAGTGGTCATCTTTATATTTTCCAAAGGCATTATTTGAATCTTTTTTCTGCGATTATCACAACCAAAACTCCCTTCCCTTCATGTAATACACGGCGTTCACGATGTCTTTACTTGTCACTGTCCTTTGCCTCCCCGATCTTTACTTATATAATCTGTGGTTTCCATTGATAATTCTTTTATACTAAGTTGTTATTTGTATATTTGTATAGTTTCTTCATAAAATATGACATTTGCTTTGTTTTATAACCATCGTTTTAATTACTTAGAGACAACTCTGTGTGTAGCAGACTCAATACCAGCCACCAGTCTTAGTAAACCATTATGTCCAAATTTTTAACTTTATCTTTTTCACTTACTTTTCAGTTTCCTGGAGTATGTCATCAAGAAAAATCTTCAAGATGAAAATATAAAGGACATCTATTTTTTTAAGCCCTGATATACCTGGAAATGTTTTTACACCAAAGACAAGTGACCAAGTATGACATCCTTACACTACAACCCTTTGTCCAGAACTCTGAAGACCTTGCCCTAGTGGGGTCTGGCTTGCAGTACTGAAGGTAATTCTGCAGTAGACATAAGTTCTGGCCCTGTGTTTTGTTTTGTTTGTCTGTGAGTGTGGGTCAGATGCCTCCCTACCCTCTCCCTGTCCCACCAAGATGGAAGTGAGAGGTGGGAACCCACTAGAAGGACTAAGGTTGTTGCTGTTTTTGTTTTTCTATCATACTGGTAAAAGTTGGTTTTCATATAGAATCTCGGTTAAAATTTTACTTTTTACAACTCACTGTATTTCACCTGGGTTTATATGGATATATTCAGAGTTGCTAGAGAGACCACATAGACACGGCTTTAGGGGAGAATGTGAAATTGTTTCCTTCAGCTGGAAAAAAAGATCACAGGAAGAATGTAGGAGTTTGCCCCATACAGAGGAAACCGAAGCCCCATGAAGAAGTTCCAGTTTGAATCCTTTTCCATGCTTGGTCCAATGTCCTCAAGTGGGAGGGTCCAAGATGTGTTGGGTTTTATTTTCTTGAGTTAACTTAGTAATTCACATGTAATTGGGCAACAAAAATAAACCATACACCCTGTCCTCAGGTTGCTTACACTAAGCCAAAAGGGAAGAGAATTGCATAAAAGTTGTAATACATATATATATAAACATACATAACCATCAAACATAAAAAGTATTTGAAAGAGTCCAGGTGGTCTGTTGACCAGACGTTGGGGTTGAGGTGGGCTGTTCATGAACACGTTCTCCTTAAGGTCTCTGGACCTGGAAATCCCTTTGGATGACCATTAATGTGGACAACATGTGTGAAGGGTTAGACCACCGATCTCGAAGGACCTTCCCAATTCTGAGATTCCTTGAGGATGAAGGGAATTTAAATAACAGTAACTTGGAATACCCCTAACCTATTTCCCTCTCCTCAAAATGTCTGTTTCTTGTTTAGTGTTCCTGGGCAGTCCCCAAATCTCCCGCACATCCACAGCCTGCCTTACAGAGGTCCTATCATGGCGGCCACTCCTAAAGCTCTTACATACACTATAATTATTTCTCTATAGATGCGTTCTTTCCTCTAAGAAGAATAAGTTCCCCCCAGAACAGGGATAAGTCTTGAAATTCTAGATAATAGAAAGATATGAAAGGATACCTGTCATTCTGTTAGCTTTGGTTTCCTCAGGAGGATGGAATTTATTGTTGCCTCGAGTATGTAAAGTTTTACTTTTGTTATTAAGAAAGTCAATGAAGGAAAAAGAAAGAAAGGTCAAGAAAAAGCAAAGAAAAGAGAAAAGAATAAGGAGGAAAGAAAAGTTCTAATTATTGTGACTTTGTGCCCACCCATGCAGAAACCCTGATGATTTATTGAAAAATCCTTTCCCTACTTGCCCGTTTTACCTTCCATTTGGGCTCACCTCTGGGCTCTTCTCCCCAGGCCACTGATTTCATCAAGACAAGGCATCATCACTACAACTTAACTTCATTCTGCTTGTTCTGGCCCCACCAGACCAAGGATACTCCCAAACCCACAGAAGATTATTATTATTATTATTTCCCCTCCACTTCCAAAGGGGGAAAGAACGAAAAACCACAGATAACAGAGGAGAGTTTCCTTTCAGGCTGAAAGCCCCTGAAGGGAAGGAAAAGCAGGGCCTCAGATCCTGCCCGCCAGCTCCTGGCCTAGTGCGAAACAGACCCACGTGGGGGTTTGAGGATGAGGGCTGAGCTCTTCAGCTTGGGATCTTAAAGAGCTTCCCAGCTGCCCAAAGCCCCAGTTTCCTCCACCGCACCCAGATGCCGCTGAGTCAGGACCGGGCCAGGCAGCATGATGAAGGGGTTGTGTTTGCTTCTGGTTCCAGCCCTGCCTCCCTTCACAAGCCCTCTGGCCCTCTCCTGGACGACCCCGGGCACTTCATCTGCCTGCCCGTGCCTCTCGTCTCTGCCCAGCAATCCAGAGATCCTTCCTCTTCCACTCCTACTGAAACTTGCCTAGAAAAGTGGGGTGTAGCACCAAGGCCCTGCAGGCAGACAGCCCATGAGGTCTGCGAATTTGCACAAGTCACTCTTCTGGATTTCCCCCGAAGGCAGTGGGGGAAGGGAGCATCAGGGTCATCAGGGTGAGTAGCCAGAGGATCCGGGACATGCCATGGCCTCTTGTCCACTTGTAAGATGAGTGTGAGAATTACTGCTCACAGGGGAGAGGGGAGAGGTGATGAATCAATGCAGGGCACACTGTTGACCCTCTGTATCAGCTCTTCCCAGGATTTCATTTCCAGCAGAGCTTGCTGTCTGGTCATTCCTTCGCATCCCTTTGCTCATGCCTCAAGCTCAACCCGAGGCATGGCTTAACAGGAGAGTCGGGTGACGGCTCTGCTTTCTTGCAGAGATGGCCTTCTGAGACGTGACTTGTGCTTTTGTTCGCTAACCTATTAGGGGCTGTCATGGAGAGAAAGAGGCACATACTTGTGGATTTGTGGAGACTGCCAGTCACAAGATATTTGATACACGGGAGTCTGCCACTCTGCTTATAGAGGGATCTCTCATCGCCTCCCCGCAGTCTGATCTCTGCCTCCTGTCCCCAGAATGAGTGATATCTTACCTCGCTCTTTCACCAAGTCCATTAACGTACAGATGGATCTTAAAATCTATCCCCCAAGCAGAGGCATTCTCCAGTCACACATCACTTAAGCCAGCGTCTGGCGAGCTACATTCTTCTTGTGAAGAAATGAACTAAAGTGAGAGAAGAAGAAACTAGGACAATGGAGAAAACCCTTGGGGAAGTTCAAATCCAGCAAAATACAAGGCGTGTGTGGGGGGTACACCAGGGTGCTTAATAAATGCTGAATAAACCAACTGAGTTGTTACTTTCTCCCTCAAGTCTGAAGTCCCCAAGCTGAAGGCTCTGTCCACTCTTTCACCCGGGAGGGGCCTCCACCATCTCAACGACCCATAAACGGGGCACTTGGTAGGATGAGGATGAACGGCAGGAAGAGGAACCCACGGTCAGCAACCTGTGTTCTGGGTCTTTCTCTTGAGTCTGGGCTTCACACAAATTCTCTCTACTGAGTGGGTGTTATCTGTCAGGCGCTCAGCTCCTTAGAGGTGATAACTAAGCCAGTGTTTGCAGCAAGCCCGTGAGAGAGGTGCTGTGGCGGCCCCCACAGTAGACGTGAGGACGTGGGGCCTGACCAGGCTGTGGACTGAAGCCGCGGACACACAGCTGAGTCACGGCAGGGGTGTATCATTCAGGGGAGGCGCGCCATGCTCTGACCATCGCACCACCCGGCCTCCTCGGCGGTCAGCTCAGTGTGACCCTGGACCACCCGCTTCCTGGCTCTGCGTCTCACCTTGTCTACTGCGTGAAGCAGTGGGTGACAGGGGCTCCATGTTTTCTTCTACCTTTATCTCTTCACAACTCCTTCAGCTCGCCAGTGCAAAGGGAGATTAAAGAAAGCCTGCTTTTCAATTCTCAGGAAAAATAGCACGAGTCCACATTGCTGAGCATTCCCAGACCACCACAAAAGCAGAACTTTTCCTCTAGGTTGTCACTCCAACCCCCTCACATCCATTGCTCACTGCCCTTGCCCTTTGGTAATACAACAAAAGCTGTTCAAGGTTACCAATGGGAAAAGAGGGATCGCCAAAATGCTTTCCTGGGGTACTCCTTTTCCACACCCCCCGCCCAGGGGACCCTTATTCGTGATGTCCAGGTTTGGGCAAGACGACACCGAGTCATATTTATAAAAATAACATTCATTTCCCTCCTTACATCCAAAGTGAAAGAGGAAGGAACTGACTTCATTTAAGCATGGAAAATAAAACTGCACACAGCGTATGCCAACTCCAGACCCAAACCAGTGCCTCCCATTCGCTTGTGGTTGAATAGGGGTTGAGGGAAAGGGGGAAAAGTGCTATTTTCAGTTTCTGTAAAGCAGTGAGGAAAAGTGCAGAAATACATCCAGAGTCCCAAGTCTGTGCAGAAGAGATCCAGTTCCTTCACTCAGTGGAATAGCAGGCTAATATTAGAACCTCTGCCTTAATAAGCAGCTATTTAAAAAAGAAAAAAAAAAAAAGAGAAAAAGCTACCTTATTATAGGGTGGGAAATTCCCAGGAAGAATATGGGAAGGAATCTGCAGCCAATACACACAGCCTTAAATGTTACTCTAAATTCAATTTTAAAAGAGAGATTTAGCAGCTGTGATTAAAGTCTCTTGTCTCTGAATCTGCAAACACAGAAATATGCTGCTGAGGAATTTAGACATTTATCATGGGCTTTAGATAGCTGCTAACTTTTCAGCTGCCTTTGGATATTTTAAAGATGTACATATCCACTTTTCTCTCCCTAGATATGAGACATCGCATTTATCTGGTGGAGAATGAACATATTCTAAGAGCAGAAAGTTCTTCTTTGTAGAAAGAAATGGAGGGAATGGAGTAAAAAATAAAGTTCTTAGGGTTTCTTGTTTCTTACTTTTGACTCAGTTAAGATCGTAAGTAGAAAAGCTAACTCTAAATGGCTTAAAAATATAAATTTATCAAGTTTCCTTCTCATTGAACAAGAAGTTCGTTAGGATGGTTTCAAAATTGGCTCATTCAGTGGCTCGAAGATATCATTATGGATCCAGGTTTTGTTTTTTTGTTTTTGTTTTTTCTTTCTGCTTCGTCATACTCATTCTATCATTTCTGTCCTCAGGCTCCTCCTCCTCGTGATCACAAGATGGCTGCTGAAGTTCCAGACATCACATGTAGATGTTACAACTTCAAGCAGAAGCAGCTTTCTTTTCCTGTGTAACTATTTTGGAAAGCAAGGAAACCTTTTCCAGAAGTCTCCATGTACTTCCTCCATGATTTATAAGACAGAGTTTCATCATATTTTTATTACATGGCCAGGATCATGAAACCACCATGACAGTCGTAGACTAATTGTGACCCTCCCAAAACATACGACTTTGTGGTGGAGGGTAGATTTAAAAAGTAGCCAAGTCTCTAGAAACTTGGAAATTAGAGAGAGAGAGAAAAAAAAAGGATTCTTTCAAGACAACCAATAGTGTCTGGCATGTTCCATATTGAAACAGTCCTAACAGTCTGCATTACTGCACACATTCAGAAAGCTCCAGAGGGAATATTTAGGAAATACGGAGAAATATATTTTCTTATATCTACTGCAACTATTTTTCCAAAATTGCAGATCAGATTAATATAAGTGTCTTTAGGGGAAACAGTTGATGGAAAGTAATTTAAAAACCGAGGCTTCTGGGTCTAAAAAAATCCAGGATATACGGGCACTCTACATTTCATGGTTAGACTGGAATAGAGGCCAAGTGCACAGATTCTAAAGGCACAGTACTAGGATTCATATAATGCCTCTACCACTTACTAGCTGCTAACTTTGGGCAAAGAATTTAACCTTATCATGTGGATGATAGCGGTGTTTAATTGTCAGGAGGACAAAAGAATTTAAGACTGGTACAGGGTTTAGAACAGTGCCTGCCACACAGAAATTGTCACACAAGTATTAGCTGAAACTATTACCTGAAAAATACCTCATCTCTTCATAGACAAACAAACCTTTAGAAATTTCTATCCTCAGGTTCAACGTGTGTTCAAGAATATTTGCTGAACAAAGGAATGAATAGAAAATTACTCCCTCTCAATCATTTTCTACATTGTATCTTGAGCAAAAACTAAATTAAAATTTCTTCTCTTGTTAATCTTTTAAAACTGCAATTCAACTAAAGCTTAAGCAGATAGACTCTGAGTTTCTACTAGAATGAAGCCTCCCCGGGCAGGGCCATGTGTGTTTCCTGCACTACTCTGTCTCCTGCTACGAGATGCATGTCTGACACACCGAAGAGCTTAGTATATGTTGTGTTTCGTCTTTCCATAAATGAATGAGCAAATAGACATAACTATCTCTGTCTCCCTCCTAAGTCCATCAGCATAGGCATGGTCCCCAGCACAGATCTACGGGAAAATTGGCTGAGTGGAAATACTTTTCCTCTGGAGGATCTCAATCTTTTTTCTTTAAGTTCTTCCCTTGGCCCAAAGCTCCTGTCTCTATCCTCCATCCTTTCATAATCCATCTCCTCTTTCCCACTGAACTTGAAAGTATCTAAATTGAAAGTGTGTAAAGATGAAGAAATTCATAGCAAAATAACATAGGCAAAAAAGACTCAAGGCTAGCTCTGCTCCTTGTCATGACAGAGTAAGTCGCACTAGACTTACTCTCTGCTATGGATTTAATTGTGTTCCCCCAAAAAATATGCTGTGTTCCTAACCCCTAGTACCTGTGAATGTGACATTATTTGGAAAGAGAGTCCTTACAGTTCATCAAGTTAAGGCGAGATCAGTGGGGTGGACCTTAATCCAATATGGCTGTGTTCTTACAAGGAGGGCACTGGATGTAATGAGTGCTGGGTGTTACAAGCAACTGATGAATCACTGAAATTTACCTCTGAAACTAATGACAACACAAAGGGGCGTGGGGGACAATTGGAACCAGAGGCACTCCCAGAGGGAGAACTGTGCAGACACAGGAAGTACTTCATCTACAAGGCAAGGAGTGCTTACGGCTACCGGCAGCTAGGAGACAGGCAAGGAATAGAATTTCCTTCTTAGCCTCCAGAAGGAACCAACCTTGCTAACAATTTAGTTTTGGACTTCCAGCCTCCAAAACTATGAAGCAATAAATTTGTTTCTTAAGCCACCTAGTTTGTGGTGCTTTGGCAGTCCTAGAACCCTCCTACTGAAAACAACTATAAAACTGGACAGAATTTATGAGGGAACTGTTTGTAGACATTTGGACAACAGGCAGTGCAGGCTTGTGATCCTTGAGAGAAGACAAACACATGAGATAAATAAAAGTGGAAAGAATTCGTCGCCAGCAGATCTGCAATACAAGAAATGTTGAAGAAGGTTCTTCTGGCTTAAGAGAAGTGACATCAAATGAAAACAATCTAGGGGAAGGATAAAGAGTTCCAGAGATAAAAATACATCGGAAAATATAAAGAATACTTTTTTCTTGTTCTCTTAACTTCTGTAAAAAATAACGGACTATTTAAATAAAAGTGATAACATGCAGTCATAGGGCTTGCTACATAAGTAGATGTAGAAGAGATGTCAAAAGTCACAGAAGAAGTGGCGGGGCGCCTGCGTGGCACAGCGGTTAAGCGTCTGCCTTCGGCTCAGGGCGTGATCCCGGCGTTATGGGATGGAGCCACACATCAGGCTCTTCCGCTATGAGCCTGCTTCTTCCTCTCCCACTCCCCTGCTGTGTTCCCTCTCTCGCTGGCTGTCTCTATCTCTGTCGAATAAATAAATAAAATCTTAAAAAAAAATTTTAAAAAGTCACAGAAAAAGTGGGGGTAGGGTGCATGGAATTTCACAGTGGTAAGTCTCTCACATTTTATGTAAAGTGAAGGGGTACATTATCAACTCTAGGTACTCTATAATAAATTAACATTTTATGCTGTATTCTTTTTTTTTTTAAGATTTTATTTATTTATTTGACAGAGAGAGAGAGAGCCGGCAAGAGAGGGAACACAAGCAAGGGGAGTAGGAGAGGAAGAAGCAGGCTCCCAGCGGAGGAGCCTGATGTGGGGGTCAATCCCAGGACCCCGGGATCACGCCCTGAGCTGAAGGCAGACTTAACGACTGAGCCACCCAGGCGCCCCTATGCTGTAATTCTTGGAGGAGCCACTGAATAAAAGTACAAAGAAGTATGGCTAAAAAGCCAATAGGGGACATAAAGAGAATACTAGAAATATTCAATTAACTCAAAAGAAGGAAGGAAAAGAGGAATGGGGGAACAGAAAAAAAAATGGGAAAAATAGTAAACTTAATAGCCAGATGATAGAATTACACTCAAATAAAATTATATGAAATTGTAAATGAACTAAATACTCCAGTTAATAGGCAAGATTGTCAGACTGGATTAAAAAGCAAGAGATGCACTTTAAATATAAAGGCACAGAGAAGCTGAAAGTAAAACAATGAGGCAAAGTGATCATGTAAAGAATAAGCACAAAGAGATGGTGCAGCTGTATTTGTGTGGGGAAAAGTAGACTTTAACACAAGATTGACAATCAGATGAAAGAGTCAGTTATCAGAAAGCTATAACAATCTTACGTGCATATGTACCTAATAAGAGAGCTTTAAAATACAAGAAGCACAAAGCGACAGAATTAAAGGGAGAAGCAGATATATCACTAACTGGAGTTCGATATTTTAACACTCTTCTCTCATTAATTGATAGATCAACTTGACATAAAGTCAGCATGGATATAGCAGGTCCAAACCACACCATCAACGAACACGATCTTTTTTTTTTAATTTTTTTAGTTACCATACAGTACATCCCTGGTTTCTGATGTAAAGTTCGATGCAAAGCTGTGATCACCAAGACAGCATGGTACTGGCACAAAAACAGACACATAGACCAATGGAACAGAATAGAGAACCCAGAAATGGACCCTCGGCTCTTTGGGCAACTAATCTTTGATAAAGCAGGAAAAAACATCCAGTGGAAAAAAGACAGTCTCTTCAATAAATGGTGCTGGGAAAACTGGACAGCTACATGCAAAAGAATGAAACTTGACCACTCTCTCACACCATACACAAAGATAAACTCCAAATGGATGAAAGACCTCGATGTGAGACAGGAATCCGTCAAAATCCTAGAGGAGAACATAGGCAGCAACCTCTAGGACATTGGCCAAAGCAACCTTTTTCATGACACATCTCCAAAGGCAAGAGAAACAAAAGATAAAATGAACTTGTGGGACTTCATCAAGATAAAAAGCTTCTGCACAGCCAAGGAAACAGTCAAAAAAACGAACAGGATCTTGACTGAAGGTTATAGAACATTTCACCCAACAAAAGTAGAACACATATTCTTTTCAAGTACACGAGGAACATTGACCAAGATAGGCCAAACATTAGGCAATAACATAAGTCTTGATAAATTTAGAAGGATTAAAGTCTTGTGGTGCATGTTCTCTGGGCATAGTATAATTAAATTAGAAAGCGTATGATGCCAAAAAATCCCAAAATATTATGGAAATAAAACAGCACATTTCTAAATAATCCATGAATTAAAAAAATCACAAAGGGTAATTAAAATATAAAGATAGATAGATGATAGATAGATAGATGATAGATTAGATAGATAGATAGATAGATAGATAGATAGATGATAGATAGAGATATAGATAGATAATAAGTCCATGGGAAGATGCTTACTATAATTAGTCTTCAGGGAAGTGGAGATCAAAATCCTACCAAGAGATAGTACTTCATACACATTAGAATGGATGTGAAAACACCAACTGCTGGCAAGTATTTGGAGCCACTGAAACTTTCATATATTGCTTGTGCACTACGCCCTTGGAAAGCTTTTTGACACTTTTTTATAAAGTTAAACATAAATGTATTCTGTGACTCATCAATTCCGCTCTTAAGGATTTACCCCAGAGACATGAAAACTAACACAAGAATGTCTGTAGGAGCATTTTAAAAAGTGGGGGCAAACTTCTAGTCATAAGATAAATGAGTTCTGAGGATCTAAGTTACAGCTTTGAGAATATGGTATTATATGCCTGAAATTTGCTGAGGATAGATCTTATGTGTTCTTACCATACACAGTCAAGTTAACTCTGTGAGGGGACAGATAGATGTTAATTAATTTGACTTTGGTTCTCATTTCATAGTGTATATGTATATTAAATCATCATGTTGTATAGTTCAACTATGTATAATTTTATTTGTCAATTACTCCTCAATTAAGGTAGAAAGAAAGAAAGAAAGAAAGAAAGAAAGAAAGAAAGAAGAAAGAAAATATAATAGTCCAAAATAGGAAGCAAACAAATGTCCTTCGATAAGAAATGAGATAAAATACAGTTTATTTGCACAGTGGGATAGTTCTCAGCGATAAAAATGAAACAAACTGCAGATAGATCGATCACTGGTGAAACACACAGGCATCATGTTGACGGAAAGAAGCAAGATACAAAATGTGATTTCATTTTCATGAAGTTCAAGAACAAGTGAGAGGAAATTGGTGGGGATTTGCCCTCCATGGGCACAGAGGATTGTCTGGAAAGGGGCATGAGCAGTGGTGTGCTGGTAACCTAGTGCACCAGGGGGGAAAACATCCCATCTTCGTAGTGTTTGCTGATTTCCCCCATGGCCATCCTTAGACTAACAACATGACTTGGGGATGAGAGGTACTGAACTCTCCAGGTAAAAGCTGGCTCCAGCTCACCACTGGCCCCGTGGGACTTTTCCAGGTGATGGAAACGTTCTGTATCTCGTCAGAAGTGGCAATGATATCAGTGTACACATTTGTCAAAACTCATGGCACTGTATAATTAAGATCTGTGTAGTTCACTGCATGTAAATTCCATCTCCATGAAAAAGAATAAGGCCGGGGCTCTAAGATAACATGTGGTGACTACTTGACAACACTGTATTACATATATACTTATATATATTTATTTCCATGAGACTCAAGGGGTTATCCCCAGGATAGGAGCATTTAGAAGACAGACGCACCTTAACCAATGGAATGTCCATCTCCTTGTAAATGGCAGGCATAAGAGGTGACCCAGGGGGATGTTGGAGTCGGAGTACGTGGGGTATGGCTGCCATGCCTGAGCAGGGGAGGAGCCTTCCACTTAGCATCTGTCCTCTTTGTAAGTCTCTTTTGCTCTCCCTATAGTTGGTCTGATTATGTACATACCTCAACCAATCCTAAAAACTAAATTGGCCCCATCTCCCAGACTGGATGGCGAGCCCTCGATGGAGTTGGCCCTCCTCCAGTCAGGCCAGTAACTGGGGCCATCATCCTGGGACCCATTTCTCCTTCCAGTGTTATTCTTACTTCACATTCTCTGTAATTTTCCTCCGTAGGCATTTTTGTCCTAGTCTCTGACTTCCAGGAGCAACAAGTGATGCTTTGCTGATTTCATTCATTCATTCTTAAAACTCTTGGTAAATGGCAGCTTTGTTTTTGGACTGCTCTGTGAGGCCATGTAGCTGGTTCATACAAACCCTTTGAAGACGGTGTTAAGCAACCAGAAGCAAAGCAGCAAATACTGAAATACTCATCCTTGAGCAGATGGCTCTGGAACAGAACCTAAGCCTTGTTTCCCTCCTGTGAGGGTCTGACCCCTCGCAAACAAATCTCCCATTTAGACTCTACCAGTCCTGGGATAGATAACAGCCCTCTCTTAATAAGGGATTTGTTGCTGAGTACTATTTGGTATTTAATTTTATTTTGGGTCAAGGCTTCAAAGCCTCACTTTTTTTTTTTTTTTTTTGGTCTGTGAAACTCCCATCATCTCTCCGTATAGATCTGTCATTGATATGGGTCTATAAATACGCACCGCTTTGTTTATAAAGACATACAATATGCACTCCCGATTGCTATCTGAGCACCAGGCTTATATCTGGAGAGTCCTTTTCAGAGCCAAATTTGATACAGTGCAGAGGCAGCTGGTGGGTGAGAGGGGCCGGGAGGGAGCGTCACTGGTTATCGGTGTAGAAAGCCTGGGTGAGGCGTGGATGTTCTGAATGCCAAGTGCCCAGTATTCACTGGGGACAGTGAGACTGAGGATACAAGAAAGAAAAGGGGGAGAGACAGGCAGGCACACAGTCATTCAGCCCCTCTTTTGTTTAGCATTTTCTACCCGTAGGGACATGCTCAAAATCAAAAGTCTTAGTGAAGGGACCTCACAGTCCAGCTCTGCCAGACAATTGTCTCCTGGCGCCTTCAAACTTAGCTGCATAAATGAGAGAGCCACTTGCTCCTAAGCAAAGCCCGAGGACTCAGAGGGAAAAGGAGAATAATTAAAATAAATTAGAGGGTGAATGGGGGATGGGAGATCATGCCTGGTCCTGCTGCTCAGCCTGGGGCTTCAAGTCTTGAAAGGGGCAGGGCCAGGTAGGATTATTCCCAGGAGACTATCTTCCCCAAACCGTGTCCTCATTTCAATGATACCCACTTCTCCTCCCAGAGCAATGCCACTGCCCATTCAGCCTATGGCTCTAGGATCTGGTAGCTTTGCGGGGAAGTAGCAAAAACTGCCAGCTTGCACATATTCAAAACAGTTCCACATATTTTTCTCAGTCTTTCCTATTTTACAAGGTTGGTTTTTTTTTTTTTTTTTAAGCACATCAGTGGTTCTCAACCAAGGGTGATTTTGCTCCCAAGAAACATTTGGCAATGTTTGGAGACATTTTTGTTTGTTGCAATTGGGGGTGTGGGTGGGTGTGGGCTGCTGGCACCTAGCGTGGAGTTGACAGATAAAATACAGGACACCCAGTTACATTTAAAGTTGAGATAAACAAAGAACTCGGTGGGTTTTGGGGGGGGTTGTTGTTATTGTTTAGGATTAGAATGTCCCAAATAGTGTACACATCATACTTACTCTAAAAAAAAAAAAAAGTATTCATCACTTATCTGAAATTCAGTTTCAAGTGGCCTTCCTGTATGTTTATTTGCTGGGTGCTGCTAGACATTGTAAATGCACAGAATAGTGCCCTCCTGCCCCCGAAGAACATTCAGCCCAAGCATCCATGATGCTGAGGCTGAGAAACCTGATGGTAGGTGGTAGCAGAAGCATGATTCGGATGCTAGAGACCAGAGGATTCCGATTTTGGAACAGATAATGCCCAACATGACACATGTCAAATGAACACAGCCTTTACAGGGTGCTTAATACTCATGTATGTATGTTTCACCTCTAACTTGAACCCTTTGAGAAAGGGCATCATTAGCCTGTGCTCCCTCTTTTCCTGCAGAGGTGTTTGTGGTCAGCTGAGTAAAGGTCCCTAAAGATATCAGGGCCTAATCCCTAATCAATGTTACCTCTTAAGGAAAAGGGGTCTTCACAGATGGAATTATATTAAGGAAGATCATTTTGGATTATCTATTGGGCTCCAAACGGCATCAGAGAGAGATTTGGGAAGTTCAGAGGAGAAGGCAACATGATGGAAGTGGAGCGAGCAGTGAGGAGGCTGGGCTCTATTTGGAACGATGCAGCCACGGCCAGCAGCGTCACAAACTGGGAAAGGCCAGGAACCCATGGGCCATGGAGCCTCTGCAGGGAGAGCAGCCTTCTCGCACCTTGGTTTCAGCTCAGTGAAACTCATTTCGGACTCTGGCCTCTGGAAGTGTGAGAGAGTCCACTTCTGCTGTTTCAGCCGCACGTTTGTGATAATTTGTTACAGCAGTCCCAGGAGATTACTACAGTGTTCTCCCGAGGATCAGAGCCAGAGTCCACTCCTTCCAGGAGGGTGTGTACCGGCGTTAGGACAAACATGGCCTACTAGATCCAAGACAGGGAACCAGAGGCAACGTGGCCTTTGTTGATACTCATCTTTGTGTCACAGTGCAGGAGACTTCTGGTGATGGATTTTGAGTTCCGTAATGATCCGTAGCGGGAAAATAAGCAACTCCTCAGATCACCCTACAATTTTAATAGGGATCATGTGTGTATGTGTAGGCACTGTGAAGCCTAGAACTTGGGGAAAAAAAGTTGCCTAAATGGAGGCCTAGCTATGCCCACCTCCTAGCAATCGTGAGTCAACTCAGCTGTGGCTGGTGAGCTGGCTCGGAGCGGACAGGAGGCTTCATGCCATGTGGTCCCATCTAGAGCTTAGGTCATAGGATTGGGGAAAATAAGCTTTTGGTTCAGAGAAGGAAATATATTTCGTGTGGCTGTGTGTGTCTTCTGGAAGGTCAGTCATTTGGGGTCCTTTGGAAATATCTTGTGAAGAGATTGAATCCCAAGGGATGGCTGCACATTTCTTTGAAAGCCTTCGGACATTTTGCTGTGCTCTGGGGATGGGTGGCCAACAACAGGAAAATGCATGCTTCCAAATGAAAACTAGGAAAACATGTGTAAGTGCCAAGAGTGATAAGAAGTTCTTATCTGTTGAGTAACAAGAAAACATTCCGTGGTTATTACAGGGGAACAAATAAGCAGAGACTCTGTGGTCTGTCCTGGGTCTGCACCTATGGCTGGAATCCCTTCTTCTTCTCCTGCCTGTCTTAGTTGAACCTGGGACTTGAGTGTTTTTAAAACAACCCACGGAAGAACCATGGGCTTTGCCAATTTGGTATTGGGAGATCAGCAGTCATCTCTTTGTTGTAGTAATGTCTGGAAAGAGATGTCAAGTTACTGACTTTACTAGAATGCTATGGAGAGATTGGTGGTGGTTGTGTGGGGGGAAGAGGGTGTGTAGCCCTGAAGTGGCTGCAGCTCAGACAGCTGGATCCTGCTGGGCCTGAATATTCCTTGAACAACATGAAGATGGCCAGAGTTCAACGATCAGTCGGCCTTACCTCCAAGGGGCAGACGCTCCAGATGGCCTCTTGAAATCACTCACTGCTGTTGACCAGGAAAGCACACTCTTGGGGCCAAACTTCATTCCTGGGTTGAAATCTAGGCTCCGAGTTCTCCTAGCTTTTCAACTTCAGACAAATTACTCTTAACCTCTCCAAGCCTCAGTGCTCTTACATGTAAAATTGGAAGGAAAGTACCTACTTTACAGGATTGTGATGATCATGTGAGAAAACATATACAGGGTGCTTAGCACAGGGCCTGGTATATGGCAAGTGCTCAATAAATATTATTAGATGCTTCATTAAGGCATTGGGAGTGATCAGGGAGGAAGCAGGTAAGAAATGCTATGCTTTACCCTGTGCAAAGAGACTTTCCGTATATATTATACCGGTCTTCATAATAGATACTCCAAGTTTTTCCAAATTGGTCTGACAATATGGAGCACATTATCATGCTAAGCAGCTGTCACTCTCTTCATTTATAGGACCCCACCTGTCACAAAGAATGCAAAACATGCTCCCCAAATACCTAGAATCATGCCCTCTGTGTGTGTATGTGTATGCGGGTGTGTTGAAAATATCTCAACTCTACCATTTTATGTCAAAGTCAGCTTACACTTTAATCCAGAACCTTTAAATTTACATGCCAGTAGCTCGAGGACAACGAAATAGTGAGGTACACGAATGCCCAGATGAAAATAGTTATTTTACTACATTTGCTTGTCAGTGTTCCATCCCTCACTAGTCGAGGAAGGGTAGTGCCCAGAAACCCCGACCATGGCGTTTTTATTCCGCATCACAAAACGAGACATGGAAGAGGGCTTTTCTCATAGCTCCTCTTTTCTCAGGCAAGCTGCATAAATTATTTCTCCTCACCTAGGCTCTTTCCAATACACCCTGACCACCTCTCTGTGTCTGGAGGGAAAGTTCTAAATCCTAACTCCAATCTTGGTGCTCTCAGTGATTCCGGCTGCTTTGGAGCTGGGCTTACTGACATTAGGCATTATTGACATTTTGGGCCCCATAACTCTGCGCTGTGGCATTGTCCTGCGTGTTGTGGGAGGCTCGGCAGCATCCCTGGCCTCTACCCCTGAGATGCTAGTAGCACCTCCTGGGTGTGACAGCTGACACTGTCTGAAGACACATCATCCAATGTCCTCTGGTTAAAAGCCACCATTCTAGGGCACATTCATCTTCTTACCCAGCTTACAAGGTCCTGGCTGCTTCGATCCCACACTTTTCTGTAGGCTTCTCTCTCAACACTGCCTCTCTGCTCTGTGAGCCAGCCACATGGAAATTATTTCAGGTCCTTGACCAGGGCTCCTTCACCTCTGCCCCATCCAGCTCTGAGTTAGGGGCCTCGATAGGCCTCCTGCCACAGTACTTACTCCCTTCATGATAACCGCCTGTGTATTTTTCTGTGACATGGTCCCTCTCTAATGCCCTCCCACGGCCACTCAGCTTAGTGAGGGCAGAGGCCTCACTGCTGTACCCCGAAGCCAGCGCAGGGTGCCTGTCATAACATAGAGGCTCAATAAATGTTTATTTAATGTGCTCCTTAAAAATCACGCTCTGGAAGAAAGGAATATTTTCTTTGAAGCCCTTTAATTTGTGGAGACCATAAGTAGGTCTTGCTGACCTGTTTGTCCATATATTAGTGGATCTTAATTATAGGATAGATGTTCTGGATTTTGAGGCTGATTTCATCAATCCCCCTGACTCGATGCAAGTTTATGCTTGAGGATTCTGGGCAGACAATTGTCATTAGCTCTTAACACATGATCATCAAAACATTTTTAAAGGGAAGAAAGGGGGCCTGGAGCCAGCAAGTCCCAGGTCTGGCCCCTGAGCTTCTAACAGGGGCACAAGCCAGCACAGCATGGGGTAGGGTGAAAACCCAGCTGAGGGCAAACATAGTTAATAAGGGAGTCCTAGAATATGAAAAGCTGCTGACAAAAATCAGGACTATTTAGTCTAGAGGAGAAGATTGAGAAGCAATCTGATAGTGGCTCTTTCAACTACCTGTAGCCTGGGGCCCTTGCAAACAATTCAGATGGATGGTCTGTTTGAGGTGAGTGGACAGGCCCAAACTTGTGTCTACTGAGAGGCGATTGCTTGTTAAAGGAATTTGAGTAGGCACTTTCTAGGGTGTAATTTCAACTGAGCTTTTGGAGCAAGTCTGAGAGTAAAAAGCAAAACAAACTTTGCTTAGGGACTGTCCCAAAATTTCCCACTAATAGGCTATTTACCATGGCTTTAAATTTGGAACGTAAATGAGAATTGCAGGCCATCTGGTTTTTCCCACTGTCTCCAGACAGGACAGTATTCAAACCAAGGCATATGTTGGCTGCTCCTTAAAGCACACACACACACACACACACACAGACACACACGCAATTTTGCACACAAGCACACACTACTTCTTCCTGTTCCCCATGATACATACTGCCCCTTTTCTTCCCAGGTCCATTTCACAACTGTTCCCTTGACTGTTACTTATATATTGGGCTGCCTTTACCTTCCTTTAGAGGAATTACAGAATTTGAGAAGCGAATTATCAAGCTCCTAGCTATATAGAAGAGGAAGCTGAGGCACAGGGATGATGAAGAGCTTTTCCAAAACTCAGAGGGACTTAGAATATTTGGGTCTACTGCCAGTTCTTTGGTCAACTCCCAACAACATCCTCTGCTTATGTATAATAAAGAGCCAGCATAGAGAATCAGAGGACCATAGAATGGTCCATGTTGGTGGAACATTTTGTATTTCTTAGGTTCATAGCAACCTATGCAAACTTAAGCCCTACCCAAAGTGATTTAACTCTTTTCTCAATTCTCCCAGAGTTGCACATATCTGGTACCATTCTAGAAGAAAATTCAGTCACATACAGTACATGTGTTAGGGCATTAGGGATTCATATTCTAGTGTAGGGACTAACAAACTTTCTTTGTAAATATTTCCAACTTTGTAGACCCTATAGTTTGGCCACACCTCTCAACCTTGCCTTTATAGCATGAAAGCAGCAACAGATATTACATGAATGAACGGACGTGGCTGTGCTTCAGTCAAACTTTATACACTAAAATAGGCAGTGGCTAGGTTTGGTCTGCAGGGGGTAGTTTGCCCCCTTCTGCTTTAGTGGAACTGTGATTGAAGAGGGTTGGGTGCAAGCAACAGAATATACTGAAAAAGAAAGAGAATTATTCAAGGTCTCATAGAATGACTCAGAAAGGAAAGGCCCTTGGGAAGCTCCAGGGCTCCATATACCCCTTCTCTGGGGTATCCTGATTAAGGGCAAATCAATAAGTTCTAACAAGGAGTCTCTTTGGCTTAATTTGGGCCATGAGCCTACCACTTAATAGACAGTCCCATCATGAGTAAACAGAAGGGAGGGGAAACTAGTCCCTACTCAAAAGCTGAGGAGCTCTAGCAAGAAGAGAAAGTGGATGTGGGGCCACCAGAAAAAAAAAAAAATGCATCTCCATCCTTTACAAAATCTTTCTGAATATAAAGGGACATGTTCTTTCTGAATCCTGGCATTGGTGCCTTATACAGAATGTTCGAAAACTAATAAAACAACTCTAGACTCAGCAGCAATTTCAACTGCTAACCTAGATCCTGAAATCTCCAGCACAAGAAGTGTGAAACGGGGTCAGGGAAGAGTCATGGAGAGAGCTTGTCTAAATTCCAAACAACCACACCCTGACTTTCAACCTCTATGCTTAACCAGCACTAGACTAGAAACTCCATGCTGGCAGAAACTAGGTCTCTTTTGCTCATCTTTGTAATGCCCAAGACCCAACAAGTCAAACATCTGTCAGTTCATTCGTTCAGCCATTGATTCACTCATTCATTTACCTAACAAGTATTTGAGAGCGTTCTCCACCTGAGTTCTAGGGATCCAATGGTACGCGAAGACAGGCACAGTCCTTGCCCTTATAGAATTTAATATAAGGGTGGGATAAGGGATGGACTTTAATTTTTAAAAGTCAAATAAATGTAAAATTGTAACCGTGATGAATGCTGCATAGCAGCAGGGGAGGGCTCCGTCATACTTGCAAGGACTGGGGCTGTGGATATGGTCAGAGTATGTGTGGGGCAGCGCGTCTTCAGCAGAGAGAACAGCACACACAAAGGTCATGTGACAGAAGGGAACATGAAAGAAAGCTAATGTGGCTAGAGCATAGAGGTGACAGGAAGTAAAGGTCCAGATGAGGTTGGAAAAATAAGAAGGACCAAAGTGTGTAGAGCCTTGTAGGGCCAAGTTAAAATGTTGCCTTTTATCCTAAGAGTCTTCAGAAGGAGAGTGGGGAGATACCATTCAGATTTACATATTCAAGATAAATCTCCAATTGCAAAGTAGAAAGTAGTTCGCAGTTGACAGGAGTGGATACTAGATGGAGGAGTCAGTCAGTAGGCTATTGACAAAGTCTTGATTAGCGGTGGTAGTAATGGAGATGAAGAAAAGCCAGATGGTTGGAAAGATTCTGGAAGGGTAGAAGAGTTTGGATTGAATGTGAGGAGTGAGAAAGAGGGAGGTGTAAACAGAGACTCCTAGGATTATTGGTATCCAATAAATATTGTTGAATCATTTAATGAATCCCTGCCCCTCAGTCGGAATCCATGGACATCCTTAGACCTCTTCCTTTTAAGGCATGAATTTAAGGCTCACTGATTACTTTTCCAATTTCCTGTCAAGGCTCTGCTCAAATAGCTCGTCTGCTGAGAAACCCTCATAACTCCCTCCTCCGTATCCATGTAACACTGTTCATACAAATAAATTTATGTTTATGAGATGGATGACTAGCCGTAGATGAAATGGAGAGATTATAAACACTTTTAGGGCAGGGGCTGTATCGTACTCACCCCCGTTTCACTAGTTTCCTAGTCCAGTATCTGGTACATAAAAGGGGCCAGAAAAGTTTGTTAACTTTGTAAAATTGAGTTGGAAGCCTGCATCTCTCCTTTCAGAGCTTCTAGTTTAATTGGGAAAATAAGACAAAAAGACATTCTAAAAATATTTTTTTTAAAAATCCAACTAAGGAACTGAGCATGACCAAATCTGAGGGATGTGATAGAAGTTATGACAAAAACATTCTTTGGGGTTCGAAGTTACCTAAGGACAGTTTGTGAGCATTGCACGGAGAGCTCCCTGTGGATGTTCCCAACTTTGGCAGTGCTCTGTGTAACCCTATTTAGAATGACTTTAATTTTAATAGCTTGTTGGAACCTCTACGAGCTTCCTCCCATCATCTACTCCACCACTTCTTTCTTTCTTTCTTTCTTTCTTTCTTTCTTTCTTTCTTTCTTTCTTTCTTTCTTTCTTTCTTTTTATTTAAATTTTAGTTCATGAACTTACAGCGCAATATTGGTTTCTGGAGTAGAATTCAGTGATTCATCACTTTTTAAAAAAAGATTTTGTTTATTCATTTGAGAGAAAAAGAGACAGAGAGAGAGCCTGAGCAGGAGTGAGAGACAGAGGGAGAGGCAAAGGGAGAGGGAGAAGCAGACTTCCGGCTGAGCCAGAAGCCCGACTGGGGCTGGACCCCAGGACCTGGAGATCATGACCTGAGCCAAATGCAGATGCTTAACCATCTGAGCCACCCAGGTGCCCCTCAGTGATTCATCACTTACATACAACACCCAGTGCTCGTCACAGGTGCCCTCCTTAACACCCACCACCCATCTAGTCCATCCCCACCCACCTCCCTCCATCAACCCTCAGTTTGTTCTCTATCATTAAGAGTCTCTTATGGTTTGTTTCCCTCTCTCCTTTTTTTCTTTTCCCCCTTCCCATAAGTTCATCTGTTTTCTTTCTTAAATTCCACATATGAGTGAAATCGAGAGTGAGCGAGATCATATGGTATTTGTCTTTCTCTGACTTATTTAACTTAGCATAATACACTCTAGCACCATCCTTGTCATTGCAAATGGCAAGATTTCATTTTTTGATGGCTGAGTAGTATTCCATGGTATATAGACCTAGGTCTAGATCTGGATACACCACATCTTCTCTATCCATTCATCTGTCAGTGGGCATCTGGGCTCTCTCCATAGTCTGGCTGTTGTTGATGGTGCTGCTACAAACATCGGAGTGCATGTGCCCCTTACAGTCTTATTTTTGTGTTCTTTGGGTAAATACCTAGTAGTGCAATTGCTGGATTGTAGGGTAGTTCTATTTTTAACTTTTTGGGGAACCTCCATACTGTTCTCCAGAGTGGCTGCACCAGTTTGCATGGAATGACTTTATAAACCACTTGGGCTGGTCTTGAGGGTTTCTTGGGGTCTGCATTATGGAGAGGAGTGGGGTAGGTCAGGGGGAGAGCTTCAACAAAGATAGGGAGAATGGAATAAGCACACGCTAGGACAGGCCTTGAGAATTCTGGCCTCCCCAAAGCCGAAAGAGGCTGGGCAGCATCATGGAAAGAAATCAGGAGGCTGTCAGATCTTGTCTTTAATCTTGATTCTGTCTCTTTACTTAGCTGGGTGCCCTAAGGCAAGTTGCTAAACTTCTCTCAGCCCTGATATCCTCGTTGGTTAAATGAAGATAATAATAATTAACCTACTTTGTAGTGTGAGTGTGTGTGTGTGTGTGTGTGTGTGTGTGTGTGAATCAAATAAGAAAATGCACTCGAAAGTGTGTTTTGGAAACTAAAGCAGGGGTATATATTTCATTTTTCTGGAGCTCTCCGCAGAGAAATACTGAATCAGAATCTCTGGGAGTGAGGGCACAGAACAATGTTTTTTGAAAGCTACCGGCGGTATTTTGATATGTTGCCAGTTTTGAAAGCTATACGTCCAAAACTCTCTAGAAAGGAAAAAAAAAAAAAGTAACTTGAGAGGTTGTTGGCAAGAATTTGGAGCAGTGATAGAGGCTCCTCAGGGGTTTACAGAGAAGAGGGTTGAGATCAAGATTCCCCATTACCCCTGTCCTTTTTCTCTTTTTAGATGCCCCATGTCACCTCCAGGCCAAAGCCTTCATCATTCCGTGCTTACTAATCAGAATCCGGGCTAACAGTCTCCCTACACTGTTTATCCCTCCATAGCGGATCTGCTTCCTCAGGAGACAGGCTGAGGTATTGGGGGGGCAGGTTACTGTGGGGTACACTGAGGATCAACCTGTGGGGCGGTGAAGGATGCAGGGTGGACCAGAAGGAAACTCGAGCTGTGGCGCAGTCAGGACAAAGGCTTCAGCTGCCCCCATGTGGAGCTTGGGCCTTGAGGAGGCCCTGCAGGTGTGCCCCACGTGGGGGTGGGGCTACCAGGCCCTGGGAGGGATGTGGCCATGGGTGAAGCCGAACCCAGGCGCTGGCTGTGTGCTCTCCAGGGCCAGCGATCTCAGCAGCTGGGGAACTCGTGCTGGGTCCTGAAAGCGTCCGGGTAACACAGTACAGGCTTCACTGGAGCCTTGCCGCCAGCTGCAGCTGCAGTGAGTCCACATCTCCCTTACGTAAAACCTGTCATCCCACTGTTCAGCGAAGAGTCTGGCATTCAGCAGCCTACACTTGAACTATACGTCTAGACTGATTTCCTACTACTTTCTTATATGTTGCTTTTGTTCCAGCCCAACTGGACAGCTATCCTTTTCCCATGACTAACCTCTACTTTCCCTTTCATCTTGGGTCAACTGGCCCTCACCTTCTCTCTCTTCAATCTCTCACCATCCCTAAAGGTACATGCAATGGACAATTTAAAATTTTTTGACTGCCTACAACTTCCCCGTTTCTTCTGGTAACAATATATGCTCCCTTCCAACCCCCACTTCCCACCTCTCTCTACCTCCCTTTAAACATACACACACACTCTCTCTCTCTCTTTCCCCTCTGTTTTGTGCATGGAGTATCTTGGCCAGAAGTGTTAGCATATGACCAGGGTCTAACCAATTGTGAAAAAAGCAAAAGATGTAGTTACTTAAAATATAAACACTTCCAAATTACTCACTAAGTCAAAATTCTGTGAAAACAATCAAAGGTTGTGGATATAAGAGGTTAGGTCTTTTAGCTTGATTTTCAATAAGCTTCAAGCACCCAATTTTTAAAAGTTTTCTAGTCCAAGAATGTCAAGTCAAATGTTTTTATGGTTTCAACTATTCTAAAAAAAAAAAAACAACAACAACAACGGGAAAACAACCAGACCATGACAAGAACAGCCGACTTAGAGCAGGGAACCGAAGTCAGGTTTGTGTATTCTTCCAGTTTGAAAAATCATGCCTTTGAGCAAGTTGACTTTTTCCTCTGTATTTGTATTTGCCCATTTCTAAGAGGAAGGGTTGGTAAGCACTACTGTTCCTGTCAGCCCTAATGGTCTGTGACGGTAGGAAAAGGAAAGAGGAAGTGGAAGCTTGCCCATTGCCATGGTTTCCCATTTTCCTGCCCCCTTGTCCTTCAGGATATAGTATTATTGAGTACCTTACACTTTCTCAAGTGAGCCATGTTCTTTTGCTCCCATCCTTTCTCGAGTCACTTTCTCTTGGGCTGATCCACTCCTATGAATCCCATGAATGTCAACTTATATGTTCCTTTCCTTAAGGAGTGGAACCCCATGGATTAAGTTGAGAGTCCCTACTGGGCACTTCCATGGCATTCTGTACCGTCAAAGACTACATCTCACTTTACGTATTTGCTCATTTAATTGTCTTCATCCTCGACCCTCACTCCCCAGACAATCATTTCTGGAAGAGCATGAACACATGGTAAGAACTTAAAAATTGACACCTGGATGAATTAATTGATGAACAAATGTGACATAAACCAACAAAGAAATAGCTCAAGACTGATGATCATTTGCTTCTGGTCTTAATTTTTAAATTCAGATATTTATTTATCTCTTTCCCACCGTGGGACAGATGTTCACATCTGACCCATGAATCGTCAGTGAGAGAGGTCATTAACTCCACCAGGGGAAAAAGGATGCTGACTGCAGTTTTAACCTCCTTTGACTTTCCAAGAACTGCTTTGAGTACATTCTGTTTTCGAAGATCAGTCTCTCTCCTGCTTCCAAAAGCCTGTCCCAGCCTGTCCAGCTCGTCCCTGGCCCTGGATGCGGGGGGATATTGAGTCCTGCAGTTTCTGAGCCAGTTCTAGCAGAAAAGCAGAGCTTGGAGGAAGCCGGATTTGATATTCTTGGCCTCTGGTTGCTCCCTGATTATTATTTTTTAATATCCTGAGAACAGATTAGGATGAAGCAGATTAAGGAAAGTCACGAGATATGTCATAACTGAGCTTCTCTCTGCTGCAGGCATTCCCCTGAGGAAGCAATCTGGATGTATCCTGTAATATAACTGGGTAGCCTTAGGCCTGCTGAGTGGAAGCATCAACTTAAATGCAGTCCATAAATCAGCTTTCCTTCTTCTTCCCCCACCTGACTTATTCATAGAAACTGGGTTAGGTGACACATGTAAGAAAGACCTGGTCACTGAAGGTAACGTTACCTTGTCATTTCTCCTCCCAATAAATACGTTAGCTTTCTTCACATATGTACTTTTCTCTTCAAGTATGTTCCAGAATCATGAGGGATCCTGCTTTCCCCCCAACTGTGAACTATTGAAAGCCCAAGTTCAAGATTTGAGTTTTTGGTACTATAAGTTGAGGTCCCAACTGTGTCAATTCCTTACACAGGACATTAGGAAATCGGCATCACAAGCCTTTGGGGACTGTTACACATGATAGCAGAGTTGACAGAGTCTGACACGGCCGCTAACACAAAGTGGGTTCTCAGTTAAAGCTCATCCATCCAGTCGCTTCGATGGGTGACCAGGGTCAGGCCAGTTGATGCCTGTTGTCTAGAAAAATTATAACCAGTGTGTCCACTTTCCTCTAATAAGTGTTCCATTTCGGTGATGAGTTTTATGGCCATCCTACTTATGACTCAGAATTCAACATGATTCAGTTTTTTAATTGTTCACTAGAGGGTTCTTCTGAAGCAATGGCATTTATTACAGACACATTTCCCCCAAAGTGCTCAGCTTCTGCTCATCTTTCCCTCTTTCTATCCCCCCTTCTTAAGCCAAAGGCATACTTTCTACCCCTTTGTGCTGGGAGGAACACTTTTGAGATCAGAAAGAAGTAATGTAGAAACCACCCCATCCTGGATCTATTGGCAGGGTCCAACTTTTATTTTTCTCCACATTTCTTTCTAAGGAAGTCACTTAGATCCCTTAGGCAAAGCCTAGAACAACCCAGAGTGCTCTGGGGGTAACACATATGTGGCCAAGAATGAAAGGTATGACAAATGGTAGATTCTTGAAGAATCCAACATGGCATTTTATACCACGTGATTCAGGCATGAATGGCTAACCAGGAAATGCTAACGGGAGAAATCCCCAAGTTAGGGAAATATAACGGTATAGATGCCTGTCCACAATGATCAGCAAAAAAGAGAAAATGCCCTGTACATCTCTCTGCGTGGAGACTTCAGCCTGCTCAAGAGGAGTTTTGGTAGCAGACCATGTTTTTGCCATTTGAATGAAGCCAAGGTTGCGCAGGACAGCCAGATGACCTATTTTGATATGGAAGATGGGGATTATAATCAGTATGGCACGATTCTAGAATATATAGCTCACTAACTTCCACTATTAGTCTTCCACATGGTGCTTCCTATATAACTTGATGCCCCTCCACCCCATGCATGTGTGCTTCCATTAACTTCAACACCTTCTCTCATCATTTTTGATTTGAGCTCAGTTCCATCAGCTTCCTAGTCTGGTTTATGGACTACAGTGTTTAGTCTCTTTGTCGGTGAGCCGTTCTGCACAGAGCCAGTCAGCTCACCTTGGACACATGGCCCTCATTCACCTGTGGGCTGGAGCATTGCAGGTGAGACTCAGACTGCCCTGCCCATCCCGAGTTCCTCTTCCTCTGATGCTTCTGTAAGATGGCGCCGATCTGCCTGGATCTCCGTATGCCTCTCCAAATGAGTGAAAGTCACCAGAGCCAACTGCTACCAGAGATCAAAAATATTAATAATAATAAGGATTAAAAACCCCAGTGGAATGCCAGCAAAGAGCAGACCCTGTTCATGATGTGGTATGTTTTCTAAGCAAATGTGGAGGGAAGAAAAGGGAGGGGGAATAGAGCAGAAACCAAGAATAACATCCGATTTGGTGCTTCCAGCCCATTCCAGGTCTTGACAAACAGGAGGCTGTATCCAGGCTAATTTCTGGGAAATAAAGTGGATCTGTGTGTTTGCTGGTAGGTGCAGTAGGAAGCATCTGCCTGCCAGCACAGCCGTGAGCAACGTGTTGCCATTGGATCGGTTAGATTTAATGTGCAGCTGTGCTCTCACTGAGTGGGGAGCTAATTACTGCCGAAAGACACGAACTGCGAATTGGGTGACTTCACATGGAAACTATGAGTAAGGTGAACAAACAAGGACTCTTGGAGTTAAGGTGCACAGGCTGGTAAAACAGAGAACCAGGCTCCTGTCCAAAAGGCTGCAGGTTGAAACTCTGCAGATTGAAAGAGGGTCCAGAATTGAGCACATGGCGAGGAAATGGTTAGAGGGAAAGAAGAAAAGAGAAAACACCCACCCCAGAGCGCACAGTGCATGTGGTCTCACAGAAAGTGTCAGAAAATGTCCATCACGCACTTTCCCCGATTATATTCATTATCCTGTAAGGGTCATCTTTCCTCTCTAAACAGGAGTGAAATTGTCCTCTTTGTCAGATGAGTACTTTCAATATTCATACCTACCAGTAAGGAAGGTGATTACTATAACTTTGATAACCCACTTTGAGATTTCCTAATGCTCACTAGTTGAAAGTTTTTCTCTGATCTGTGATTTGCTCTAATTTTATTCCATCATATCTCACTCGACTAGATGAAAAAAATAAAAGGAGAATAATTTGTCCTATGGCTACTTATAATTCAGAGGATACAGTTAAAAATTATGATAACTCAAAAATCAGACTGTTTTGTCACTAGCATGTTGTGACTTAGGGGAAGTCAGTTCACATCTCTGAAACTCAGTCTCCCCAGTTATAAGGATGGCAAGATGGCTCCCACCAACCTTATATGACTACCTTGAGAACCCAATATAAATGATATAAAAATGATTTGGAATGTATAAAATGTGTTTCTAAATGCAAACTAGATTTGTGTCTTAAGAGTGACAAAGACAAGCCCATGACTGATTTAATCATTAAGTTGAAAGACCCACTTTTATAGAAATTTTTAAAAATAGTAAATAAACCTCCACAAATCTCTTTACCAGAAATAAATTTTTTAAAAACCCCAAACAAACACGTTCCCAGAGCATTTCCTTCATCTCACATTCCATTTTGCAGACTCTTTGAAAATCACAAAAAGAAGTTAAATTTCAGTTGTGGGATAAACATTTTGACTCTATCTGGAAGGGTAAATGTCTGTTTCCATTAAGGGATCCCAATTTCAAAGACCTCATCTGAGCCATAAGCCATCTTTCTCTACTTGGAAGGCAGAGGGATAAATTCTGACAAGGACTGAAATTCAAGAGGTTGGCAACTCACAAAGATTCTTTATTTTCAAAAAGCTATGGTGAGAATTATATTGGCAAACAACAAAGCTCTGTGTATGTGTGTGTGTGTGCGCGCGCACGCGCGTGTGCAGGCTAGTGTGTTTTTCCATTTTAGAATGAAAGTAAATAATAGTGATGTGAAAGCAATTAATAATTTTTACTTTCCCAATACAGTTCCAGAAAAGCATGGCTGGCTTCAGAGAAAGGGACACCAAGAAAAATTAAAAGAAGAAAAAAAAGGCAAGTATATAGAGTTTGGGTTTAGTTACTGACTTCAGTGACCGTAGATTGTGTTGGTCGTCTTTCCACCATTTCACCCTTTCCTCATTACTAATGGAACCCTGCTGTGGAACAGGAATTATACCCTTCTCCGCAAAACCATGCATTTCCCATCACAAGCATGGAGGTGCCATTGCCTTGCCAGTGACTGGTTTTGAGAGGGCATGTGCCCTCACATTTGGTTAGACACTGATATATGAAAGGAAGTCTTCTGGGAAGTTTGTGGAAATGATACCTTCATTTATTTCATGATGGAGCCTTTTGTTCTGCTGGAAGGTGTCATGGAGGAAATGAGACAGCCTTGTCATGAACTGAGAGGAGGTAGCCTGAGAAGAGTACTCAGAAGCCTACTCAGAAGAGGAAAGGGACTTCTATGATAAAGTAAAGAAATTTTCATGACATTATTAGGTGACCGAATAGACAATCCCAGTGCCTTCCCTCTGGATTTCTTCTCGTGTGAGCTAGAAATAGCGTAGTAAGGTAAGTCAGGTGAATTGGGGGTTCCTACAAGTTGGCAGCCAATGGTATTTAAATAGGTTCATTCTCCACCTATGTTTAAAAGTTAATGCTGTTTGATGGTATAGAAATGACACTGAATGTTGGGAGGTAAGTGGGCAGAGTGGGTGCCGTGTAGAGAAACGTGACTAAATCACAGTTGAATGACTTGCCAAATGGATTGGATGCATTCTCCATCTCAGGCATCATGCTAGGTTCTTGAGTTAAAGACCCACTTTCTGTTCTTCAGGAGCCCAAGGTCTAGTGCTCCCATCATTTCAAGTACATGGCACTGTATTCTTACAAACCATGAAGGATACACATTACACTTATGGCCCCGAGTCATCATTTCTCCCACAAAAGAACCTGATTCTTGGTGTCTCAAATTGCTTATTTACAATGATGTACTCACTGCATATATGTTTTTCTCGATCCATTTGAAGTAAAAAGGGATGTTTGGAGCACTGCATCTTGGCATAACTAGAACTTGCTAAACAGATGATTGTTTTCCACTTAGCACCTGTTATGGACTAGACACAATGCCAGTGGCTTTGGGGATGTAAAATTTTTAAAGGCAATCCTTATCTTCAAGAGAGAAGAAACATGTAAGCAGATAGTTACCATATAAGTCAATTTATATTCTACCAACAGCATGAATGAGGTACTCATAAAGGGGCAGAGTGTGACAAACCACTTCTGGTTGGTTCCATCAGGCAAGGCTTAATAGAAGACATGGAATTTGAGTTGTACCTTGAAAAACATGTAGGCTTTCAATAAACAATGGGAATCTAAGCATGAGCACTCTAACGGACAGAACAGTATCAACCCAGGGTGGCAGAAGCAATCTGCAAGACCTGTTCACGCATAGGGCTGATCAGTTGCTGAAATGACTTAGAACTGGGAGGTATGGCTGAAATATGTCACTGACAGAAACTAGGTGCAAAATATCTTGGCAGGCTGGAACGAGAGATTGAATCTAACATGATGGAAATGAACTGGACTAAATGTACCGTTTTGCATTTAATTATTAAACGGGAAAATGTTCACAATCACCATTGCTTATGGGAAAAAAACCCTCTTGTTTTTGTTGAATGTAAGCTACATATGAATCAATACAGCATTGTCAAAAAAGCTGAGGTACACCTAGGTCATATTTCTCTCCAAACATATAGAATGACTTTACCTTTCTGTTCAAAAGTGATCATAATAGACCGTATTAGTTTTCTATTGCGACCGTAATAAATTGCCACAAACTTAGAGGCTTAAAACAACACGAATTATTATTATTTTTATTTTTTTTTTACAAAATTATTTTTTTATAGTTCTGAAGGTCATGTGCTCGCTTCGGCAGCACATATACTAAAATTGGAACGATATAGTTCTGAAGGTCAGAACGCTAGTAATAATTCTCACCAGACTGAAATCCAGGCATTGGTAGACTACATTGTTTTCTGGAGCTCTATGGGAGAACCCACTTCCTATTTGTTCAGACTGTTGGTGGAATTCTGTTTCTTGGGTTTGAAGGACCAACGTCCCTGTTCTTTTGCTGGCTGTAAACTGAGGGCCACCCCTAGCTGCTAGAGGCCACCACATTCCTTGGCTCATGACCCCCTTCCTCCATTTTCACAGCCAGCCATGGCAAGTTGAATCTTTCTCATGCCACATCTTTCTGACCTTTCTTCCATCATTGCATTTCTTTTTGTACCACCAGGAAAGATTCTCTGCTTTTAAGGACTCATGCTATTAGATTGGGCCTTCCTGGATAATCCAGGGTAATCACCTCATATTAAGGTCTGTCACCTTATCTACATCTAATGTCCCTTTGCCATATAATAAGGTAGCATATTCGGAGTATTGAGGATCAGGGCATGGGCACCTTTAGGGGCCATTATAGTATCCTCTTACCTGAACTGTTCTGCTCAGTGCTGAGTGCCACCCTTGATAATCTGGGGTAGATCTATGGGAAAGTGACCACAGTGGTTAGAAAATTCAAAATTGTATCATGTGAGGAGTGTTGGAAGAAGCTGGGAACATTTTCCCTAGAAATTTGGGAGTGAAGGGAAGCATAATAGCTGTTTTAAATCATCTTAATGCCTGTCATATAAAATGGACTTATTCTGTGTTGCATAGAATGTAGAGCAGAATCAGAGGAAAAAGAAAGAGATTTTAACTCAATATAAGGAATGTGACTGCTAGTCTCCAAAAATGGCCCCGCTGAGATGAGCCATGCCTGTCGGTATCCATGCCCTTACGTAGCACCTCCTCCCCCCACATTGAACTTGAGGTGGCCTATAATTTGCATGAAGCAGTGGAATGCAGCAGAAGTGACCATGCAGGACTTCTGAGTCCTGCCATGAAGAAGCCGTGGTAGCATCCATTGTCACACTTTGTTGAACCCTGAGCCTGCGTGTCAGAGATCCGACTACCTGCTGCTGGAGAGACAATGTGGAAAAACCATGTGGAGAGGCCAGATGAAGAGGGAGAGAATCCTCAACGTCTCAGTTAAGCTTCCATTTGACTGCAACCTCATGAGACACCCCAAGCAAGATCAGCAGTACTGTCTCGTTGAGCCCAGCTCAAATCAGAATCACAAGCTAAACAAACAATTGCTGTTTTAAACCACTGTTTGGGGGCGTTTTGTTATGTACCAAAACCTAACCGATACAGCTGCTCACCTCATTGTATGTGCGTGTTTGTGCACATTTTGAATTTTTCACCTTATAAACCAGAATTGTTTTTCTTTACTTTTGAGTACAAAATAATACTATTGGCTTCCACAAATTATTTCAACTTCCTGCCAGCATCATACTTGATTTAATATGTTGCTTGTAGACATATGCCTATGTATATTTGCTTTCCCTGACCTGGTGATTTCCTTGATTACCCAAATGTATGGAACACTCTTAGTCATTTTGCTATCATAATTCATCTGTCCTTAAAAGGAAAAAAAATTAAGTATATTTCAACTGGAACATAAGTCAGTAATTAAAAACAGATGGTTTAAAGAGTAGGTTTTTAAGCAAGTGAAAATACACCAGATAATGAAAAAGAAGCAGAGAAACCAGAAACCTTCCAAAGGTTTGAGGGACACAGTGTTGTCACAGAGACTCCTCGTGACAAAACTGACAGCAAAGATGGGAGCACTCTCCCAACAAGAACAGAAGTAAATTGGGAATATGCATCAATCATCAGTTTAAAGAAACAGACAATGAAGGGGGGGGTAATCAGAAGGGGGAATGAACCATGAGAGACTATGGACTCTGGGAAACAAACTGAGGGCTTCAGAGGGAAGGGGGGTAGGGGAATCGGATAGGCCGGTGATGGGTATTAAGGAGGGCACGTATTGCATGGTGCACTGGGTGTTATACGCAAGTAATGAATCATGGGACATTACATCAAAAACTAAGGATGTACTGTATGGTGACTAGCATAACATAATAAAAAATGATTATTTAAAAAAAATAAAAAAAGAAACAGACATCCTTGCATCTTGGGTTTTAATATCATGGCAATTCAAATGAGCCTAAATCAAGGTGTTTTTCCTCTAAATAACTACATAAAACTATAAGCTCTGCAGTCACACACACACACACACACACACACACACACCATGCATTCCTACCAATAGTGTTCAAGGATTCAGATTTCTCCATATCCTCTCCAACACTTGCTCTCTTTTATTTTGAAAATAGCCATCTCAGGAACTGTGAGGATAATCTCACTGCAGGTTTGAGTTGCATTTCCCTGATGATTAGTGATGTTGAGCTCCTTTTCACATACCTGTTGACCATTTGTATGTCTTCTTTAGAGAAATGTTTATTACAAGGTTTCCTCAAAAAAAAAGAAAATTAAAAACAGAACTACCATGTGATCCTGAAGTCCCACTTTGGATATATATCCAAAAGAACTGAAGTCAGGATCTTGAAGAAATATACTCCCATGTTCATTACAGTATTTTTCATAATAGCCAAGATATGGAAACAACCTAAATGTTCATTGACTGATTAAGAAAAACTGGCAAATACATACAATGGTATATATGAGATGATGGATGTTAACTAAACCCATGGTGGTAATCATTTCATTATATATGCAAATCAAGCTATACACCTTAAATTTATACAGTGATGTATATCCATTATTTCTCAATAAAACTGGGAGAAAAAAAGTACTAAAAAAAAAAAAGAAATCCTTGCATATGCAACAACATGCATGAACCTGGAGGACATTATGCTAAGTGAAATAAACCAGTCACAGAAAGATGAATACTCCATAATCCCTCTTATTTGAGGTTTTTTGAATAATCAAATTCATAGAAACAGAGAGAAGAATAGTGGTTATCAGGGGGTGGATAAGGAAAATAGAGGATCATTCAATTGGTATAAAGTTTCAGTTATGCAAGATGAGTAAGTTCTAGAGATCTTCCATGCAATATAGTGCCTATAGTTAACAATACTATATTGTACATTGAAAAATTTAAGAGAGTAGATCTCAAGTTAAGGGTTCTTACTACCAAAAAGGAGGAAACAGGAGGAGACTTTTGGACGAAAGGGGTATTTTATTACTTCACTTGTAATGATGGTTTAAGGAATGTATGTAATATATTCAAACTAGTCAAATTGTATGCATCAAATATGTACAATTCTTTGTGTATCAATTATACTTCAATAAAGTAGTTTAAAAAAATATGCAGTTTTGGGGGTGCCTGGGTGTAGCTCAGCCAGATAAGCAAACTGACTCTTGATTTCAGCCCAGGTCATGATCTCAGGGTCATGAGATCAAGCCCCACGCTGGGCTCTGTCCTCAGCAGGGACTCTCCCTGAGGATTCTCTCTCTTCCTTTGCCCCGCCCCCTGCTCATGCTCTCTCTCTCTCTCTCAAGTAAATAAATAAATCTTTTTTTTTAAAAATATGCAATTTTGAATTACAATCTCCAAAGTCTTAGACATCTGAAGAAAGAGAAGACATAGGAGCAAAACAGTATTAATAATGACTGGTTTTGATGCAATGCTTATTATGTGCTGGGCCCCATGCAAATTACTTCATGCATAGCACATCCTTTAAAGCTGACAATAATCCTTTTCTGCTGTTTTCTTTATTTTACAGATGAGGACATGACCACAAAAGCAAAACTTTTTATTGCTTGTCTATTGTACTTTATGTGGGCTTTTTACAGATCAGGTCCAGTATCGCCTTTGTTAGGAAAGCTCAAATAATAAGAAAAAAATATGGTGAAGTTTTGCACCATGACATGCCAGAGTCTGTTTGGAATGACGTAGGTAAGAAACATCTAAGTTGATCCATCAAAATCCTAGAGGAGAACATAGGCAGCAACCTCTACGACATCGGCCAAAGCAACCTTTTCCATGACACATCTCCAAAGGCAAGAGAAACAAAAGATAAAATGAACTTGTGGGACTTCATCAAGATAAAAAGCTTCTGCACAGCCAAGGAAACAGTCAAAAAAACTAAGAGGCAGCCCACGGAATGGGAGAAGATATTTGCAAATGATGCTACAGATAAAAGACTGGTATCCAAGATCTACATTCTCAAACTCAATACGTGAGAAACAAATAAACAAATCATAAAATGGGCAGAAGATATGAACAGACACTTTTCCAATGATGACATACAAATGGCTAACAGACACATGAAAAAATGTTCAAAATCATTAGCCATCAGGGAAATTCAAATCAAAACCACACTAAGATACCACCTTACGCCAGTTAGAATGGCAAAAATTGACAAGGCAAGAAACAACAATTGCTGGAGAGGATGTGGAGAAAGGGGATCCCTCCTACATTGTTGGTGGGAATGCAGGTTGGTACAGCCACTCTGGAAAACAGTGTTGAGGTCCCTTAAAAAGTTAAAAATTGATCTACCCTATGACCCAGCCATTGCACTACTGGTATTTACCCCAAAGATAAAGATGTAGTGAAGAGAAGGGCCATATGCACCCCAATGTTCATAGCAGCATTGTCCACAATAGCTATATCGTGGAAGGAACCGAGATGCCCTTCAACAGATGACTGGATTAAGAAGTTGTGGTCCATATATACAATGGAATATTATTCAGCTATCAGAAAGAACGAATTCTCAACATTTGCTGCAACATGGACGGCACTGGAGGAGATAATGTTAAGTGAAATAAGTCAAGCAGAGAAAGACAATTATCATATGATTTCTCTCATCTATGGAACATAAGAACTAGGAAGATCAGTAGGGGAAGAAAGGGATAAAGAAAGGGGGGGTAATCAGAAGGGGGAATGAAGCATGAGAGACTATGGACTCTGAGAAACAAACTGAGGGCTTCAGAGGGGAGGGGGTGGTGGAATGGGATAGAATGGGTAGTAAGGAGGGCACGAATTGCATGGTGCACTGGGTGTTATACGCAACTAATGAATCATCGAACTTTACATCAGAAACCAGGGATGTACTGTAAGATGACTAACATAATATAATAAAAAAACATTAAAAAAAAAGAAACATCTAAGTTAAAAAAAAAGTGTCCTTATCAAATACCACTATTAAATATCCTTTAAAAAATCAAACTGTAAGATAACAGCTTGGTTTTCTTACAGTTTGGTTTTCTGACAATGAATGCATGGATTTTAGTGATTTTGCTGTTTCATTGAATTATTTTTTTACTATTTATTTATTTATTTATTTATTTATTTATTTATTTCTATTATATTATGTTAGTCACCATACAGTACATTCCTAGTTTTCGATGTAAAGTTCCATGATTCATTACTTGCGTACAACACCCAGTGCACCATGCAATACATGCCCTCCTTAATACCCATCACCAGCCTATCCCATTCCCCCACCCCCTTCCCTCTGAAGCCCTCAGTTTATTTCCCAGAGTCCATAGTCTCTCATTGAATTTTTATGTTAGTTTATTTATAATGAAGATGTGTGCAAACAAACAAGAAGAAATCTGGGGTGTAGAAAAATCAGTGGGAAAAATAGCTGTAGTAGTAAGAAGAAGACAAAGAAGGCAATATTTAGCTCTTTAAGCATGTTGCCATTCAATTTTCAAAAACATTCTTTAATATAAGTGCTATGTCATCTACATTTTATGTAGCCAGGAACTGTGCCAGACAGAGTCAAATTCTCTATTTCATTTATTCCTCATGAGCATTCTGCAAAGAGGGTGGCATCATTTTTACAAATAAATGCAATGAACTCTGAGACATTAAACGACATGTTCAAGTTCTTGTAGGTAGAATTAAATGGAGCTGGTATTATCTTTTGTATATTTCTGATCTTGCACATTTCACTACATCTTTCAACCTGGAACTTAGTAAGAGATACCAGTAATGATGGCAGGAAAACAAAAAAAGTGGGCATGATATCATTCTCAGGGCTCCAAAACCCAAAGGACCTTCAACCATGGATAGGTGTTGATTTGTAGTTTCCAAGAACAAGGGCAGGGGCTCAAACAGGTTCAGGTTGCAGCTCTGTCACCATCCAGCTGGGTATCTCCAACTTCCTGGGCCTTACACTCATGACAAGTAAAGTGAGACCTCAAATAAGACAACTCCTTAGAACTTTTGATTTGAAAGAGTGGGTGTGGTAAAACAGGACATCTTTTCCAAATGGCATACATCAGCTTACATTGCCACCAGTAAAGGAAAGCAACATGGAGGTAAATATTTGAGTCCTTCTTTAAACCCCATCAATCCCACCACTGGGACCTCCAAAGTGTCTTGTACAAAGATATTCATTGCAATGTTGATTTGAAGAGCAAAAAATTGGAAACAAATCATTAGTTAATGAACTTCCTTTTGCTAGACAGTTTGGATATATTCATTTGATAGAATATTATGTAACATATAGAACGCTGCTTATGGGCATACCCAAGTGGTTTTTAAGTTAAAAAAGAAAGTGCAATCATTATATGTAAGAAATAATGACAACTAAATAAAAGTTCATGAACAACAACAGAAAAGACCCATGCGTAATGGCCCCACTCAAAGATAGTCATTATTAGCATTTTAATATGTTCGCCAACCTTTTTTTCCATCTACTTCTTTCTATGTCACCTGAGATACATCAGACCTGATCAACTCCCATCCATTGACTCAGAGGTTAATTGGGAGTGCTGCAAAGTCTCAGGTGTGCTCACAATCCTGTCTTTCAGGTACTGTGGACAAAAGGAGCTCACCATGTTCTCCACTTCTCACCATGTTCTCCACTTTGATGATGTTTGATATCCATGGCCAATAGGTCACTTCTCATCATGGTTGCAGCTGTTGCTCTCCTAAAACATAAAACAATGGAGCCAAGTGTATTTTCACTGATATTCTCCCAACTATCACCTTAAAAAAAAAAGTCCTGATCAAGTTCCTGGAAGGAGAAACATGCCCTTTCTTCAGCTTTTGCTGGCTGATTCTCTCTAGATTCCAGAACCAAGGCCTTGGAGCTGAGGCAAAGGGAGAAACAGGTGAGAGGGACTACATGCCACCCTCCCCACAAGTCTACGTAGCTAAACGACAAGCTGAATTGGTTTGAAATATTGCCAGCACTCCAGAAATGGTTTACTCTCCAGCGATTCTGAGTAGTCTCTTCTATGCCCCTGAGCTGTCTCTTAGACTCTTGCTACTCAAAGTGTGCAGTGTAGACTGGTAACTTCAGCATGACTTGGGAGCTTGTTGGGAATGCAAATTTCAGGCCTTATTCTAAAACTTATTCTAAAACTACTGAGTCAGAATCTACAGCAGATTTCTACGTACCTTAACATTTGAGAAGCATTGTTTTAGACCATGTTCTTCTAAAGTTTTTTCCCTGAATTTTGGGGGAAATGACGCAAATCAGATTCCAAACAAATTATCTCTCCTCTTCTGCTTGATGCCTAAACTTTATACAATCCTGACTCAATTCTAGTTCTATTTTTACGTTGATTGACAACTCAGCTTCTTTGTAAGTAGTAAAGACAGCTCTGGATGCTGACAGATGGCTCCGTACTAGCAGCGTGACCTTGGACAAGTCACTCACTTAACCTCTCCCAGCTTCATTTTTTTTTAAAAGATCTATTTATTTCTTTGAGAGAAAGAGGGAGCATGACCAGGGGCAGGGGGGAGAGATGCTGAGGGAGAGAAGAATCCCACAGGGGGCTTGATCTCACAACCCTGAGATCATGACCTGAGCCGAAACCAAGAGTTGGATGCTCAACCAACCGAGCTACCCAGGCACCCCTCTCCCAGTTTCATTTTTAGAAGTGAGAAATACAGAGATAACTTGAAATGTGAGGCATTGGAATGTTATCATTCTTCTATTTCCGAGACAAAACTCCAATAAAGAATTGTCGTTATTTCAAAATTAAAACATCACTTGGGGGAGGGCTCAATTTGCAGCACAGCTACGATCAGCTATTGGAACACCATGGATGGACCCCCGCTCCCGGGTGTACTTCAGCCCCTACCTTCATCTACCAACTGCATTAGTGGGTGGTGTGCACAGCCTCAGCTATGTCCTCAGTACCTGAAAAGAATGTGGATAAAAATAAGAAAATTAAAGGTGTCACCTCAACAATTATGATGAATTTCTCTCTTTCTTTTAACTCTCTACTTTAACTCAGTCTTTCCTATCATGGGGGACATATAGCAGAAAATGATGCCCCCTTCAGGATAGATTGATTTATAAAACTAGAGATTCATGGAACATTGCATCAAAAACTGGGGATGTACTGTATGGTGACTAATGTAACAAAATAAAAATTATTAATAAACAAAACAAAACAACTAGAGATTCTGTACCACACCTTAAAGCTTGATCCAGGAATCCATTTTGCTCTCCTGTTGACACACTTGGTAGGAGTAGGAGTGAGAAGGAATCTGGGTAGTAGAGGTTCTCTGAGATCACAGACCAAAGCATTTCTGAGGAAAGTGGAGAGGTAATGCATCTGGTCATGCTTCCAAAGATTAAGCTTCATGTCCCTTTCTGCATCTTTTGCCTTTTAATTTTAGATTCTTGACTAACTGGACATCTAAGACTTTACATTTTTATTTAACTACTTAGCCTTTCCAACTCTTTCTAGAGGCTGAATACGGCCACTACCTCTGATTTAGTGTAAGCCAAATATGTTACAATGAAAGAGAAAAAAAATGATCCTTTCTGAGAGCAGGTTTAAGAGGGGCAAATGAGAAACACTCACATATACACAGCTACCTATACTCATGTATGTGCAACACACACACGCGCACACACACACACACACACACACACAACCTGTCAGTGGGCAGCCCTAATTTTTATGGGAAATAGTTCCCTTTACTGCTATGGTTCTCTCTCTACCTTCATAGCTTACTTCTCCCTTCCACTAACCTGCTTATAGGAGTTACTGTAGGAATTCCGGATTAACATAATAATAATAATAATAATAATTATTATTATTATTATTATTATAGAGATAATGAACTCTCTGGGGCAATTCATTGGCATTCAGCCCTCTTTTCCACTAGTCTTTTTTTTTAAAGATTTTATTTATTTATTCGAGAGAGAGAAAACAAGTGGTGGGGAGGGGCAGAGGGAGAGAGAGAGAGAGAGAGAGAAGCAGGCTCCCTGCTGAGCAGGAAGCCTGATGCAAGGCTCAATCTCCCATGACTTGGAGATCATGACCTGAGCCAAAGGCAGACACTTAAGTGACAGAGCCACCCAGGTGCCCCTCTTTCCACTAGTCTTATAAGATAATTTCTTTGGGGTCCCTTAGCAAAGGAAACTGCCTCAGCGGTGCAGTCACTAAGCTTAGATTACTCTAGAAAGAAGAAAAAGATGATAGATAACCTCTTTGAGCAGTTATTCTGTGCTGATCATTTTATATATTATAATTGCTTTAATCACAACTACCTTAAGAAGTAGGTACTATTATTCTTATTTTACAAATAAAAAAGGGCTCATACAGCACAATAGATTCCAGTCAGGGGTTTTTATGGTGGATCCATGGGCTGTCTCCTCCGTATGGACACTGCCTCAGGAGCATGGCCAAATATGGCAACCTCTGATGCCAAAGGAGAATGCCCAGACTGGTATTTAGAGACCACACCTGATAGGGACTTCTGGAAAATTCTTTCTTGTTTCCTTGAGAAGACCATAGCTATGGAGCCCTTGAGTCATTTTGTACTTTTAGCATGACTTTTGGATGGATATAATACTTTCCCATGCCTATATGACACAAAGAAAAGAATGTAGGATGCGGTGCCCAACCTGGAAATGTGTTCTGTCTGTTGGTCAAAGGATGGGGCCTTCTTACATCATTTGGTGAAGAATCAGGGACCAGGACACAGGTCTTTACTACTGATACTGAGATTTGTTTCATTGTCTTGTACTCTAGTTTCATGGTGGTGAATAAAAATGGTGGTAGCTAAGAGAAGAACAGAGACATAGATACAAATTTTATCACTAATGGAAAGGTAGTAAGAAAATCATAATCCTTTATCCACTGAATTTGTTAACAATGGGTCAGAGTCTGGAAAGAAAACAGCGGTAAGTGCACTATAAGGGGTTTTCAGAAGAAAGGATGAAAGGAACTGTGACATGTGAGAAGAGAATTAAGAGTGAAGGACCTGGACAGGAGTCTAATATGTCACAACACGGTTAAGCAGTCTTGTATAAGTCACCTCCTCTCTCTGGGCCTCAGTTCTCCCATGCTAAATGAAGTTGGGGAGAGGGGTTTGATGATCTCTAAAATTCTTCCTGGCTCAAAAATTCTATGTTCTGTAGCTGTGTGGCAAGAAGTGGTTAAACACTGGCTTCTCCCCAGAAAAGCCTTCGGGTATTTTGCTCATTAAAAGGATTAGCTGTCCATTTGCAGGGATGTCTGTCCAATGAGGTAGGGACAGAATGGCCCAACACGGGTTTAGTTTTGATTCGCTTTATGAAGTACGTATCTAATTCCCTGGCAAGTTAAGCCAAGCACGTCTTCTCATGTGTTTTAGGAATCAAGGCATTTGGCTGAGACAAAGAGCAAATGCCTCTTATTAATGTGTGACAAATCCATATGGAGAAAAACACTGTTTCTTCTCTCCCATATGGCACAGCTGAGTAACACTGGCTCTTCTGGCCTTGAAATGGTTCCATGAGCCAGGCGGGTGGTTTATTTCACAGGCTAGTGACAATCCAGTGTGTCTCTCCCACGGAGATGAAGAGGGGAGAGAATTCTTCCCTATAACCTAGGACTGTCAGCAAAGTCTGTGACATGGACCATTGGCTCTTCTGTCAAGACAAAGGGTGGACAAACCACCGTGAGGAAGAAGGGAAGAAAAATCTCAAACCAACTTGAGGCCAGGGCCTGAATTTTCCTTGAACCTCAAGATTTTTGAAGTTTTGTTTTGACAAGGGCAGATCTGCCTCTTACCCTAGAAAACCCTCAAACCCCTTCCCATCCAATTTCAATCTAGTAACTGTGATGAGGTTTTTGGGGGAGAGAAGGAACAAGAGGGAGGCAGCTCTGTGTCCTAGCTTTCAACTGTGGGTCCAAGGGATTACCACTCAGTGGCTTCTAGTGTTAACCTCATTTTGGCAAGATGGGATGGATTAGCTGTTTCCCCTCTCTGATGTTTAGGGTACAGGAGAAAAAAAAGTATAGGGAAGATTGCATAGACTAAATATGAAATATAATCAAAACAATAGCAGCAAAAGCAGTCTAAATCAATCAGCACCTCTAAAATAATTCTACTTTTTTAAAAGAGGAAGAAATTATGCTGGGAAGAAATGTAAGTCATCTTTTGTGTCCGCTAGTTTAGGCCAGTATGAGCTAGGGAAGGCTGCCAACGTTCATTGTCCCTGCAATTTGTGATGCCAAAATTAAATGCCTGTATTTCATGAGTGATTTTCTCAAATTAAATTTTTGACTCCTCTTTTTGCTTGCTATGAATAATTGCTTTAATATGTATTAATTAATTCATACACAATTAATACGTATTAATATAGCTGTCATATGGCACATAACTAGTATCAAACAAATGTGCCTATTTTTCTCTAATATGTAAGTTGCCATCATATGCAATTAGGCACAAATATAAAAAGATTGCTTAAAACAAAAAGCAGGTGACAGCTTGTTGGGTTTGGAAGAAAATACCGAAGGTCTTACTACATTCTAGATAATCAGAAGCAGGTAGGTTATGAAAACAAGATTGGATAAGCCCACATATGTGTGCATACAAACATACATACACATTTTGATTTCTTAGAAATGGTGATGGAGATACAAACTTGCACTGTATCGGGAAGGTTCCACATTGAACATTAAAAGGAATTTTAACTATGGGAATGATTTAATTGAGTAGTTGAAGGAAGCTGTATTCTTTCTCGGATATATTTGTGGACTTTTCAGATTCCAAAAATCTAAGATTTTTAGTCCAGTGGAGAAATTCTCTTGTAAAATTTCCATATCAAATTAACCCACACTTGCTAGACTGTTTCAAGGGATGGAAACATATCCCAAGACATGATCTGGTGTCATGCAGTTGCAATCATTAAAAGATCCTTCCTTATATTAAATCAGTATCTATAATTTTCACTTTTGCCCCTCTGGAGCTATGGAGAATACCTGATTTGTTAACATGACAAATCTTCAGACTTTTGGGTCACTTGTTATATCCTTCATAATTCTTCTTTGGATTTCAGATTAAGCATACTACATTATTTGAAGTGAATAAGTGTATGGGTAAGTGGAAAACCTGGCAGGTTGGTAAAGAGATCTCAATTAACATTTACTGGTCATGTAGTATGTGTCCATAGTGTACCAAATTCTGAAGGTCCCTTTAAAAGTCCAAAGCCCTGAACTAATCCCCACACTCCAAAGGGCTCTTCTAAGATCAGAGTAGAATGGGTCTACCATTAATTACTATACTTTGCAGGAGGAGGATAGTATTACTGAGAGAAAGAAGGCAGATGATAAGAGTTAACTTCAAGATGCCCTTCTCAAGCCTGTGATTCTAACAACCACTCTAATTCTACAAAGGAGCTTAAGACTCTTGGTTTGAAAGCCACAAGAGGGCACTAGACTACTACATGGACCTAGCTCTACTTCTCACCCAAAGCACAAAGCAAGGGTCAGTATTGAGGTTATGTTGACTGACAATACTAGATGGCCACATCGGTTGTATGTCCTACGCCTATGTCTGAGATACAGTATGTAATCATGGATGATATACGGAGCTATTGGCTATGAAACATGTATTCAGATGCTAAGCTTGGGTTATGCTAAATACAGTAGAATTCACATGCAATTTGAAAAATGAAAAGGAGTAAGGTCTGCTTCCCAAGTTTTAAGAAAAAGTAAGGTGGATCTTTAGGCTGTGAGTTCTGAAAACAACACGGGCACCATGGTGATTGTCAGGAACAGACAGCAGGAGTTAGACAGATGGGAGCCTTCTGCATCTACTTTTGGAAAGCCTGACATCTGATGAGGCTCATGTTTGGCCACAAGATTGTCTCTGGACCATGAGATTTACATTGGGCATCACCCAAAGTATTGTCTCTGCTCCCGAAGTTCTCTGTACTTAAGGTTCCAGGAAAACTAGCCTCGGGCTAAATAAAATACACCGAAGAACCTCTCACAAATACGAGCCTACACAATGTCATCACCCCATGGGAAAGAGACAAAAAATTCAGCCAATTAGGTTGTAGGTTAATCTGAATAACATCAACCAACAGAGTGTTTGCGTCAGTGAAGAAGTGTCTACACATAATGCCAAAACAGTCAATTGAGTTAATTCAACCAAATGTGAATCAAAAAAGGAAAAAATAATCAGTCAAACAGGTTGCTTGGAATCATGGACATTAAACCCTAGACGGAAGACCTGAGATTTTCACTTGTAACAATTATGTTGAATATTTTGTAGGAAAGGACTGTTTTGGTATCATAACTGTGCATGGAATATACTTATCTGTAAAAATAACTAGGTGGATAAATTGAAAGATAATTGATAGAGTGCAGATAGATAAATAGAATAACTCAGATTGAGTCTCATAGAAATGAGTTACTTGCTTGGTTAAGACAGAGGTTCTTGCTGCAACAGGAAAGACAGGAGAGGGTCATTTTTCTGCGGTAGCATTTAGCTCCTTGGTGGCATTGAACCCCACCTCCCCACCCCCCAGCAATTAGTCCCTGTGAAAGAAGTCTCTAGTCATGGAAGTGGATTTGCAAAGCCAGCTGAAATCACTGAGGATGTTCTTTTCCTCCTACACTCTTGCTAATTTACCTATATTCTTAGTTCTGGGTTGATGACTTTCATTTTTGTACTGTGTCAGAACCTTCCTGATTTTGATCCTCTTGCTTCCACTGTGCTTCTAACATTTAACCAAGCATTGCTCTGTGGTTCCTTTCCTCTATCGTGGACCAAACAGAGCCCTCACCTTCTGCTTTCTGACTCCATCCTAACCTTTCTCCTCAGAAATCTTGCTTTTCCTAGAATTGATCTATATATGACATTGCCTCCATTTTTAGGTCCTTTTTAATGTTAGATATGCTGAGCCTGTTAAATATATCTTGACTACGTGAGTTGGCTTTGATCAACTTGCTTGCTTGGCTGCTATCTTTTAAGTGACATTTCTTTTTTCTCATGATTTTCTATTTTCCTAAGTTCTGGGCACCAATTTCTGCAAATTCTGTTTTTTTGTTTTTTGGGGGTTTTTTTGTTATTGTTTTTTGTTTTTTTACTCTTTCTTTAGCTTAACACTGCCCTTGAACTTCTATCTTGACTCCTTCAGTTCTGTTTTCAGAGCTCTACTTTTAACAGCTAAACCTACCCCAAACTGACGGTGGCCATCCTCTTTGCAAGTTCAGACTCCCCTCCCAGCACAGACCTCATCTTCTGGCATGGTCCCCGACACTACAGGAGAGGTGAATTCAGAGGAAAGTGGTCCAGAACCTTCTCTCTGCATTTTTTTCCATATGGCGGGACTTTGAAGCTGCCTTTCTGGCCTGTCTTCCCTCTGTTACCAAACGCACACTTTTTAAAATTAGGAAATGAAAATGATAGTTCTACTTCTAGCCAGGAGTTCGTCTAACGTGCTCCAGGAAAAGGATGATTAATGGAGCTGAGGCTTTATGCCTGAGCCAGGGGGCGGCAGCTTGTGGGGAATAACTGAGACGTGCCAACTCCACCATAGCCTCGGATCAGGTGAACAGAACTGGCTTGGGCCTACCGGAGGCCGTAAGTTAGCCACTAGCTCTGGCAGAAAGGTTGCCCCAGTAAGGGCCTGGTGGGCACACTTGGCCCAAAGGAACATGGCAATTTTCCGATTTTTTGCTTTATATAGAGAACCAACCTAGTCAACCCTGGCCTACAGGAATTTGTCAGCAGCTGGAATATTCTGACTGGTTGTCCAGACCACCTAAATTCTATGGATAATAGCAAACGTTTCCTTTTGCTGAATGTCACGTGGACTCATTCCAAAGTGCTTTTTGGGTGTGAGGCACTATGTGTAATAGTCTTTCATCAGAAGGGGGAAAAAATAAAGAAAGAAAAATGTAGGGAATTTGAATCCTGCTTTGTCAAAATCTCAGAACTGAGAGTAGAAAAATTCTGTATGATCTTGGCTAAGCAGTGGTTTTCCACTTCTCTCAATGTTGAAATGAACCTGACTGCATGAAATACTCACAAAGCACAGTCACATGGTTTCATGTCCTCTGAGGTCTGCGATGCCGAAGACGTAAGGCATAAGCCCTTAGATCAGTGCAGTTTAATGCCGGGTGGTACCTAGGAGTTCGTGAGCATGACCCATCAGGCACTAGACCCAACCCAAATGGTATTTCCTCCAGGAGATCACACCTGGGTCCTCTCCTCTTACCTTGTAGTTGTCTAGTAGGTGGTGTGGCTGCCTGTGTTCCACTGGACAACCCTTCTTCTTATCATTTAAGTTCATTTATTTCTCTTCATTCAAATTTTTTTTTCTTTTTCTTTCCTAGTGACCTCTGCAAAAGTAAAAAGTAAGATAAAAAGGAATTTGCAAAAATAAAACCTACCCTGTACTGTCTCCTCTCAAAATCGAGAAGTGCAGTGCCTACTTATCACAAAGGAAGGGGGTGGGAGCACAAAGAAATGATATTAAGGTTTGAGTAACACCCTAAAAATGAAATCAATCATTTTAAAATGCATGATCTCATTTGTTCCCTACATGGGGCTCTTTCTTCTTTAGCAAAATGGCGATTATAATGATTAGGCCAGGAGAGGTAAAAATCACTCAGCATATAAATGGGAAGATTGGAATCCGACCTGGATTTCCTCTGTTCTTTTCTCTCCGCCATGTTGAGTCCCAGTACTCCCCAGCACCCCTAGAGACAAGGGTCTGAAGGAAGCACAAAGGGACTTCTATTTTCATCGTTCGGCTCTAACAAGACGAGGATCAGCAGGCAGACAGACACACTGGGGAATAATGGCTGGGCTCTCTCAACCGGGGCCCCTCCCCCAGCGCCTTTATCCCCACTTGGGGTGACCTCGGCAGAACAAGCTCTCTCTGTAATGATTACTTCGTCAGCAGGGGCTGTGTATTTAGTAGCAGGAAATATAAGCTTTTGTGGTCAGTGTGACGTCACCCACCCACTAAACAGGCCTTTATAATTTGACCACAAAAAGGCTTGAAAGGGATAGACACATACACACAGAGAAAGAGGCGATAGGACTGTCAACAGTTGTCTGCGCAGTGAAAGGAGCATTGTATCTTCCAAATGTTTCCCAAAAGCCTGATGTTTGGTCTGCCGTAGACAAAACATCTGGATGATATATGACATTTTCTCTTTGGAGCGAGTGTCCCAACTCATCCGTCTTGCTCTTCCTTTCTCCTTCCCTTCCTCTCTCCCTCTCTCGTTTTCTCCCTTCTTCACTCCCTTTATCCTTCTGCTTCCCTTTTCTTCTTCCCGTTTTACTTTCCCTTAATCTAAAATACGAAAATATATATTTTTAAATCTTTTCATTGCTTTCCAGTATTTGGGTGCATGGGATGTGCACACATACACACACCCACATGCACACCCACACACATCAGCTTTCTTCTTCTTCCCCTGGATACTTCACTGCTAAAGAGAAAAAGAGAGAGAGCTACAAAAACAAGAAGAGAGAACGGGAAGAGAAACATTAAAAAAAGATGTAGCTGATATATTAGCATATTTAAATTTGCTTCCCACATATGTTTTGGTTTTCAAGCTAATTTTTTTAAAATATTTTATTTATTTAATTGACAGAGAGAGAGACAGCCAGTGAGAGAGAGAACACAAGCAGGGGGAGTGGGAGAGGAAGAAGCAGGCTCCCAGGGAGCAGGGAGCCCGACGTGGGGCTCGAGCCCAGAACCCTGGGATCACACCCTGGGCCGAAGGCAGACGCTTAACAACTGAGCCACCCAGGCGCCCTTTCAAACTAATTTTGTAGAGAATTAAATGACCTCTTTTTAGAGCTAAATGACAAAGTATCTTTTAGTGTCATAATGCGCAAGCTCAAGGTAATATTTCACTTGTATATTTTACTTTATTTTTTTATTTTAATTTAGGAGAAAAAATGAAGCATATTAAGCACTAGTAGCAACACTCCCATTAATGACAAATAGAGAAAGAAAATAAAGATGGATACAGATAAACAAAAGAGCAGATAAGCTGAGAAAGGAAGGTAGAAAGAATTATCCCTACAAAAACCTATATGGTACATATGTATTAACTTTCCACTAGTTTGAGACTAGGGGCACTCTGTCAGAGATTGAGAGACAGGGAGAGGAAGTCTGCGAGGTGCCGGCTGATGTGTCTGACACCTGAGTTAAGGTTGATGGAGAAGTATGCCTTCCTCTGATTTGGGCCATTGTGGAAACCTCCCTCCAAGGGCTCTGAGCTTTCCTCTGAGACACAAGTAGCAGGAAACACCTGCTTCACTTCCCTGATTTTTTTCCGTTTAGGGAGTCCCCTCCTACCCCCTTTCTGCAGTGAACAAATGGACAAGCAGATTTTCCACATGTCCCAATTTTCCTTAAGAGAGGAAGTCTGGAACCATCTATTAGCAAATGATGCCCTTCATGGCTTCCTTATCCCTTACTTTGTTCGTTTTTGTTTTTTTCCCTCCTCTTCCAACTGATCATTATGACTGCTTCCTCAACCCAGCTTTTTTGCTCTACACTAATAATATTCTTCCCCCAGGATATCTGAGGCATAAGAAGTCGACCCGAAAAATCTGATAGGCAAGAGTTCATTTTATTTATCGTGATTCTTAATTTGGGGTTCTGCCATTTCCCTCCCCCTAAGGAAAGGGAAGCAAATGGGATCCCATTTTGGAAAGGCATAAAAAACAGACACAAGTATGCAACACTTCAAGATAGCAGCCCTCAAATATCCTCCTACCCGGGGCGCTGTGCAATTAGCACCTTCTTGGAGGTGGATCCACTGTTGAAAAATGGTAGCCAAGAAACCATCTACATAAGTGCACAAAGAAAGTCAATTTTTTTAAAATTAAATAAAAAGGAATTGTGAAATTTAAGAAATTTCCATCAGGCTTACAAAGACTACCGGAGGGCACCGCATCTATTTCTCTATTTCTCTTTCTCCAAACACCAATATTTGTGACACTGGTATCTCCTCCCTAGTGTCTCCTTCACCTGTTCTCTAGTAAAAAGAATCCTTGAGTAGAAAAAGGCACAAGGCAGAGTAGACCAAAAAATGAGCTGAAATGCTGTTTTCTATTATCATTTTTTCAAGGAAGCTCTCTATGATATCAAATAATGGTGAATTTGGAAGTATATTTTACTTTCTAAAGAAAGGCTGGGTGGTTTAATAGAAATATAACTAATCTGAGTCAATAAATCTTACTGAGTCACTGGAAAAATTGGGAATAGAACCATGAGACCACGATGAATCACTTCTTTTCTCTAGACAGTTTAATCTGTACAATGGGAGGGTTACACTAAAACAAGTCTGGGGTTACTTCTACCCATGTTTTGTAACATATGTGACAGAACAGAGGTGACTATTTCATTTAAATTGCTCCTAGAAACCAAGAAGAAAATGGGAAACACCCAAATGAGGAAATAGACAAGGGAATAAAAAGAAATAATTTACGAAAGAAATACTACATCAGGTCAGAACTTATGAACAAATACTCAACCTTGTTAATGGTCAAAGAAATACAAATGAAAACATAGGCTCTCATGGTTGCTTCAGAGCCTGGTCAAAAGGGAAAAGATAAATTTTCAAAATATTTTCATCATAGCATTGTTATGATCATAGAACATGGGACATGGAAATAACACATATGCCTTATTATGGTATACTCACGTATTGAAATACTACCATCTATTCAAAATGATGATATGGATCTGTAGGGCTTAACAATGGAAATATAGCTACCACATATTAAGAAAGAAGAGAAAAGGGCATAAGACATGTGTAGTACTACTCTACTTAAGGAAAGTGTGTGTCATGTGCGTAAGTACACATGCACAGGAAAAAGTCTGAATGGACGCTCCTCATAATATTAACAGTGGTTTTCTCAAAGTGTTGAAATCATTATATAGCAATCCTCTTTATACTTTCCCATATTGTTGGGATATTTTACAGCGAACATGTGATACTTTTATAATCAACAAAAGTCATCTCTATTTGGGAATAATAAATAAATAAATAAAATGCTGTAAGTATGCTGCTCATAGAACATTGCATAGGGAACAGAAGTGGGTCCTTTTTGGGCAGTATATGGTAAGGGGGGCTAATAACCTGGTCTGTTCACTCAGAGCCCCAGAGTCTTGGGTAAAATTATTGGCCAGTTCCTTATAGGTCAGCTATGTCTCTCCGAATTTGCCTGTATTTCTTGAGCCCCAGTTCCTTCAACTATAAAATAAGTATTGCATGGAGCACTGGGTGTTATACGCAAACAATGAAGCATGGAATGCTACATCAAAAAATAATGATGTACCGTATAGTAACTAAAATAACATAATAAAAAAAGGATAATAGCTTTTATCTTGCAAAGTGGTTGCCGTAATGAAATCACGCCTACATATTTCTTAGAAGGAGTCCAATAAATATAATTGTTATATAATATAATAAATACAATTGTTATTATACAAAATTACCTACACTCTACCAAACAGTGATTATTGAATTAAATTTGTTAATTGATAGAAAGCACACTGGAGTGATTTGCCTAGATGTCATTTGCAGTTGTTGTGTGTTAACTTTTAAGGTAAGTAGTAAATAGAATATTCTTAATAGGATAAAGATGAAAGCTTTGGTCATGAGTGACTTTACTTCCTTTAATGGAAAGTCTCTGGAACTGTCTACTGTGCAGCCTCTGTCCCTTGCCCAGCCTTAGCAGCATATCTGGAGCTCCAAACATTAGTGTGACCTTGACCTAGACACAGTGGGGGACATAAAGAAGAAAAAAGAATGCAAAATCTGCCTTCAAGGTGCTTATAATGTAATGAGACAAATAAGCCAGCACTGCACAAAATGCACTATGATGAAATGTTACGTGTGCAACAAAATACACACTACAAAGCTAGAGGCACTCACAGGATTCGGCCTGTAAGTGAAGACTTCAGAGAAGCTGTGGTGCCAGACTAATTTTTAAGCAGGAATTTTCTACGAAGAAGATATGGAGAAGGATGTTCCAGGCCGAGGAGGAAATGTGCAAAGGCACTGGGAATATCATATCCGGGATACACCAGGCGTTCTCACAAAAAGGCTGGCACGGCTGGGGCTCCAGACACGTGATGGGAAGTGACATGAGACGTGCACAGGGACAGGAGGGCATGGGGAGGGGGTGTCTTGTAAGTCAGGCTGAGAGACGTAAACCCTATCCTGTGGTCCACAGGGCATGTCTAAGAAGTTCGATATAGAATGATGTGTCTTGATCTCAAATGTGATCCAGTCACACTTCCCAGTGGGATCATTTGAAAGGGGCGAACCCAGAAGTAGGGCAACATTAGGAGGATTTCACTGAGGCCTTACTGAGAACGGATGAGGACCTGAACCGAGACAGAGGAGAGGATGGTGACGGCGGCGGGGGGAGAGAGGGGTCACGGTGAGAGAACTAATGTGGGAGCTGAGTGGTTCTCTATTAGCTCAACCACTGACTGACTGTTGGAACTTGGGCAGAAATCCCCAAGTCTCTGATACTTAAGCTGTAAGATGTAGGAGTATGGACCAAATCAACCTACAAAGTTGATTTGGTTACAGAACTGGGACCTGAAGGTATGGTGAATAGACAGTCCTGGCTATTCTGATGAGGCCCAGTATCTAGAAGGGGCATGTGAGGGGGTGTGAAAGGTGCTGGATGTCCAGAACTGAGTCTCTTTTCCAAAGGCGGGTGTGGGCATGAACCAGACAAGAAGCTTCCCTCTCCGGCGAGATGCATAGGCAAGGAGGTATTGAAGTCCCTCCGTGAACTCACTTTCCGTGAACTCACTTTCCGTGACCTGAGAAAGGGTCAGTGAGGACTGGGAGGGTCAGGAAGATGAATTTAAGAACAAGCTGAGAAAATATGATACCACAAGAGAGTATCGGGAAAGAGCAGTCAGCAGCAGAAAACGCTGGCACCTAATCCCCACCAGTAGAAAGGGCCAGCTTGGAAGCAGGCAGAATCCTTCTGCACTCAGCTCAAAGCAGACAAGCAGACTGGGACAGAGAGGTCCTGGATGTGGCTCACGCAGAGCAGGAGTCCTGGCTGGCCTGCAGCATTCACACTGTAGCACTCCCGTATTTTCTCCAGTACATGCTACCCACATTCTCTGATCTGCCCCCACCAAGCCCTACCTGGCCTGTTCTGCCGCCTGCCTGATGACCTGGGCTGGAGATCAGAAGAGAGGCCTGCCATGTGTAGGGGGCTACATCACTGTCTGAGCCTGGGGATATTTATCTGCGAAATGAAGATACTCCATGCCCTATGCAGCGGGAAAGAGCAAATTAATACTCTATGAATCATCTCATGATGTTAAAAAATGCTCCAGTGTTTGAAGTGTGATCATCATCTTTTCAGACCCTAGTTAACTTTAACTTTTCGGGCCAAGATGGATTGGAATTTCAACAACAAGATAAAGGTATTTGGTTTTATTTGGCTTCCTTACCAATATCCCTTGGACATCTTAACTGGTACTACGTTATAAAATATTACAAAAATAGTAGTAAGTATTATAAAAATTTATAAAATGAAAGATCTGTTGGTTCAGAGCAACAAACCAGCCCACACCTGACATTAGCTGTATCCCTACACACCTTGGCTTCTGCTATCTGGAATACTCTATGGACAAATATGGTTGTACGCAGAACCCTTTACTGAGAAACAGCAGACAAGGACTCTGACCCGAGCCTGGCTGCTCTGGGCCACACTGAACATTGATTTCCAAGAAGAGGAGGTTGGTCTGAAAGACCTCTACCCTCCACCTTATTCTGAGTATGCTACATCTTTGGTTTTATTGAGCACCTCCTGTATTCCTCAAGCTGTAAGGGACTTACTTGTAGGTGATAAAAAGAACACCACGAACACTTGTAAACATTAGGTCTCTACCTCAACAGTCTTAGGGTAGTTGAGGAAATAAGATGTAAACGTGCAGACACGTGAACAGAAAAATAGCAATAATTTCTCTCATGACTTGTTCCCATGAAATGTTTGATGCATTTGCACATCAAGGTACACGCAGTTCAAAAGGAATGTGAGGGGGGAAGGAACTGGAGGGGGTGGGGTGGCTTTGCATATGCATCTGATTGTGAGAGACACTGAAGGTTCCCAAGATGGGGTGTGCTGAGCTAGAATAGAGACCCCAGTCTCTTGGCTCCTAGGACAGGCAGGTGGTATGGCGCAGTTGAAAACCCGTGGACTCCAGAGGAGGATGAGCCTGTATTAGAACCTCCTATCTTGTCTGAGTGACTGTGAGTAGGATGTGATCTAATATTTTCATTCCGCAGAAGAGTCAGTGGGCGCAGGTCCATTGTGTGGTGAGGATTTGGGAAAGAGACATTGTGTGGGAAGTGTCTCACACGGCGCCTGACATGCTGTAGATGACACGCGTCCGCTCCTTCTGAAACCTCAGGACGTGGGGTGAAAGCCTGCTGGGGAAGGGCAGCTCGGACACACCCTGGCATGCTCTGCCCTGCTCTTCTTTCCATCAGGTGTCTGTCTTCCATCTCTTGGCTTGGTGTCCAAAAGTATGTTCCTGGTAACCTCAGCAAGCCCGGGGCTGCCTGGAAAGCTCTCAGTCCGAGGTGGCAATGACGTAGCGGACCTGGACCTTGGACATAGCCACGGAAGGGGGAGTGCAGAGCCAGGCTCTTGGAAAGGAAAAGTGGTTTGTGTAGGTGTGACATTAGGTTGTTCATTTGAAGTTTTTCTTGTTTCTTGAGGTTGGCTTGTATTATTACAAACATCCCTTTTGGAACTGTTTTTGCTGCGACCCAAAGATTTTGGACCCTTGTGTGTTCATTTTCATCTGTCTCCTTGTATTGGTTTATTTCCTCTTTGGTAGACCCATTCATTTTTTAGTAGCAATTGTTTAGCCTCCACGTATTTGTGTTCTTTCCATATTTTTTCTTGTGATTGATTTCTGCTTTCATAGCATTGTGGGCAGAAAAGAGGATTGATATGAGTTCAGTCTTCTTGAATTTACTGAGACTCATTTTGCGGCCTAACATGTGATCTATATTGGAGAAAGTTCCATGTGTGCTTGGAAAGGATGTGTGTTTTACAGTTTTTGGACAGAAGGGGATTAAGAGGTACAAAGTTTCAATTAGAAAATAAATAAGTCACAAAGATGAAAAGTATAGCACAGGGACTATAGTCAATATTGTAATAAGGTTGTATGGCGACGAGGGTCACCACACTTACTGTGGGGAACACTGAGTAACATACAGCATTGCCAAATCAAGATGTTGTACACCTGAAATTAGTGTAACATTGTGTGTTAATTACACTTCAATTTAAAAAAAAAGAAACAGAGTCTAGAGAATACATCTTCTTCTGAGGCTTGAAACAGCCTTGACCTCATTGTTCTGGAGCCATTATCTCCTCTGGCACAGAAGAAACGAAGCAGTGAGAGAAAGGGAGTGTTGCTTTTTTTTTTTTACTTGAAATATTCAACACTTTTTATAAAATAGGCTTCCTGATGATTTTGCTCACCTGTAGGCTAAGGTGAACGCTCTGAACATGTTGAAGGTAGGCTAAGCTAAGCTATGAGGTCAGGTGTATTAAATGCATTTTTTTCTTTTTCTTTTTTTTATTTGAGTATAATTGATGTGCAATGTTACATTAGTTTCAGGTGTACAGCATAGTGATTCAACAAGTTCATACGTTACGCTGTGCTCACCCCAAGCATAGCTACTATCCGTCGCCACACAACGCTATTGTAATATCACTGACTGTGTTCCTTATGCTGTGCCTTTTATTCCCACGATTTATTCATTCCATAACTGGAAACCTGGATCCCCCACTCCCCTTCACCTATTTTGCCCATCTCCTGGCCCCCCCCTTGAGCAAACATTGGTTTGTTCTCTGTATTATAAACTTGATTCTGCTTTTTGTTTGTTTATTCATTCGTTCATTTTTGGAGTCCACATATGAGTGAAATCATATGGTATATGTCTTTCTGTGTCTGACTTGTTTCATTTAGCATAATACCCTCTAGGTCCAAACATTTTGTCACAAATGGCAAGGTCTCACCTTTTGTGATGGCTGCATGCTGTTCCATTGTATATGTCTACCACATCTTCCTTATCCATTTGTCTATCGATAGACATCAGGCTGCTTCCGTATCTTGGTTATTGTAAATAATGCTGCAATAAACATAGGAGTACATATATCTTTCCTTTTTTTAAATTTTAAAAATTTAAAATTTTATTTATATTCAAGTTAGTTACATATAGTGTATTATTAGTTTCAGGAGTGGAATTTAGTGATTCATCAGTTGAATATAACACCCAGTGCTCATTATATCCCATGCCCTCCTTTAGGCCCATCACCCAGTTACCCTATCTCCTGACCCACCTCCCCTCCAGCAACCCTGTGTGTTTCCTATAGTTAAGAGTCTCTTAGGATTTGCCTCCCTCTCTGTGAAATCTTATTTTATTTTTTCCTTCCCTTCCCATATGTTCATCTGTTTTGTTTCTTAAACTCCACATAGGAGTGAAATCATACGGTAATTGTCTTTCTCTGACTGACTTATTTTGCTTAGCATAATACACTCTAGTTCCATCCACGTAGTGGCAAATGGCAAGATTGCATTCTTTTTGATGGCTGAGTAATATTCCACCATATATAGATATATAGATGATAGATAGATGGATGGATAGATAGATATAGATATAGATATTGCTATATATATATATATATATATATATATATATATATATATATATATATGGCACATCTTCTTTATCCATTCATCAGTTGAAGGGCACCTGGGCTTCTTCCATATTTTGGCTACTGTGGACATTGCTGCTATAAACATTGGGTCACATGTGCCCCTCCAAATCACTATTTTTGTATCCTTAGGATAAATACCTAGTAGTTCAATTGCTGGATTGTAGGGTAGTTCTATTTTTAGCTTTTCGAGGAACCTCCATACTGTTTTCCAGAGTGGCTGCACCAGTTTGCATTTCCACCAACAATGTAAGAGGGTTCCCCTTTCTCTGTATCCTCACCAATATCTGTTGTTTCCTGACTTGTTAATGTTAGCCATTCTGACTGGTGTGAGGTGGTATCTCATTGTGGTTTTGGTTTGTAGTTCACTGATGATGAGTGATGTTTAGCATCTTTTCATGTGTCTGTTGGCCATTTGTAGGTCTTCCTTGGAGAAATGTCTGTTCATGTCTTCTGCCCATTTCTTGACTGGATATTTTCTTCTTTAGGGGTGCATATATCTTATCAAATTAATGTTTTCATTTTCTTTGAGTTTGCTTATTCTCCCAAGAGTTTACACATATATGACGGGGAAAAAAGACAGCATAACATAAGAAGGCATATTGGGATTTGAATCTTGGCTCTAATATTTGCTAACAATATGATTTGGGAGAAACTACTTAACCGCTATGAGTTATTTTTTATTTATTATTTTTGGTTATTTTTAAATTTTAATTTCAGTATAGTTAACATACAGAGTTATATTAGTTTCAGGTGTACAGTATAGCGATTCAGTATTTTTATACATTATTCAGTGCTCATCACTCTTAATTCCCTTCACTTAGTTCATCCATCCCCCACCCACCTCCCCTCTGGTAACCATCAGTTCACTCTTTATAGTTAAGAGTCTGTTTTTTGGTTTGACTCTTTTGTTCTTTGTTCATTTTTTTGTTTCTTAAATTCCACATATGAGTGAAATCATGGTATTTGTCTTTCTCTGATTGACTTATTCACTTCGCGTCATACTTTCTAAATCCATCCATGTTGATGCAAATGGCAAGATTTCATTCATTTGATGGCTGAGTAATATTCCGTTGTGTTTAGGTACATATCTTCTCTATCCATTCATCTATTGATGGCCACTTGGGCTACTTCTATAATTTGGCTATTGAAAATAATGCTGCTATAAACATGGGTGTGCATATATCTTTTCAGATTAGTGTTTTTATATTCTTTGGGTAAATACTCAGTAGTGGAATTATTGGATCATATGGTAATATTATTTTTAATTTTTTGAGGAACCTTTATACTCTTTTCCACAGTGGCTTCTCTAGTTCACATTCCCACCAACAGTGCACAAGAGTTCCTTTTTCTCCACATCCTTGCTAACACTTGTTGTGTCTTGTATTTTTGATTCTGACATGTGTGAGGTGATATATCACTGTGGTTTTGATTTGCATTTCCCTGATGATTAGTGATGAGCATCTTTTCCTGTGTCTGTTGGCCATCAGTATGTCTTCTTTGGAGAAATGTCTGTTCATGTCTCCTGCCCATTTTTAATTTGGATTATTTGTTTGGTTTGGTTTGGTGTTGAGTTGTATAAGTTCTTTGTGTATTTTGGATACTAACCCTTTATTGGATATGTCATTTGAAATACCTTCTTCCCTGTAGTAGGTTGTCTTTTAGTTTTGTTGGCTGTTTTTTTTTGGGGGGGGTGGTTCTGTGTAGAAACTTTTTATTTTGATGTAGTCCCAATAGTTTATTTTTGCTTTTGCTTCCCTTGCTTCAGGAAACATATTTAGACAAATGTTGCTATGGCCAGTGTCAGAGAAATTACTGCCTATGTTCTCTTTTAGGATTTTTATGGCTTCAGGTCTCACATTTAGGTCCTTAATCCATTTTGAGCTTATTTTTTTGTGTGTAAAGGGTAGGAAGGCAGTCCAGTTTCGTTCTTCTGCATGTAGCTGTCCAGTTTTACCAATATATTTGTTGAAGAGACTGTCTTTGTTCCATTGCATATGCTTGTTCCTTTGTCAAAGATTAATTGACATGTAATAGTGAGTTTATTTTTCTGGGCTTTCTATTCTGTTCTATTAAACTATGTGTCTATTTTTATGCTGTACTGTACTGTTTTGATTACTATAACTTTGTAGTATACCTTGAAATCTGGGATTGTGATTTCTCTAGTTTTGTTCTTTTTCAAGATTTCTTTGGCTATTAGGGGTCTTTTGTGGTTCCATACAAATTTTATTATTTGTTCTAGTTCTGTGAAAAATATTCATATTTTGATAGGGCTTGCATTAAATCTGTAGATTGCTTTGTGTAGTGGGGTCATTTTGACAGTATTTGTTCTTCCAATCCATGAGCACGAAATATCTTTCCACTTGTTGGTGTCACCTTCAATTTCCTTCATCAATGTTTTAGTTTCAGAGTATATGTCTTTCAATTCCTTGGTTAAATTTATTCCTAGGTATTTTGTTATTTTTTGTGCAATTATAAATGGGATTATTTTCTTAAGTTCCCTTTCTGCTACTTCATTATTAGTGTATAGAAATGCAATGGATTTGGGTTCCTGGATGGCTCAGTTGGTTAAGTTTCTGCCTTCAGCTAAGGTCATGACCCCAGGGTCCTGGGATCAAGTCCCATATTGGTCTTCCTGCTTAGCAGGAAGTCTTCTTCTCCCTCTCCCTCCCCCTCCTCATGCTCTCTCTCTCCCTCTCTCTCATGCATTCTCTCTCTCTCAAAAAGTTAAATAAAATCTTTTAAAAAAAGGAAATGCAACAGATTTCTGTATATTGATTTTGTATCCTATGACCTTAGTGAATTCATTTATCAGTTCTAGTAGTTTTTTGGTGGTCTTTGGGGTTTTCTAAATATAGTATCATGTAATCTCCAAATAGTGAAAGTTTTACTTCTTTATTACCAATCTGGATGCCTTTTATTTCTTTTTGTTGTCTGATTCCAATGCTATGTCGAATAAAAGTGGTGAGAGTAGACATCTTTGTCTTTTTCTTGGTCTTAGGAGAAAATCTCTCAGTTTCTCACCATCAAATATGACGTACTGTAGGGTGACTAACATAATATAATAAAAAAATATTATTATTAAAAAAATAAAGTGCATGTAAGGAAAAAAAACAAATATGATGTTAGTTATGGATTTTTCATATATGGTCTTTATTATGTTGAGGTATGTTCCCTTTAAATCTCCTTTGTTGAGAGTCTTTATTATGAATGGATGTTGTATTTTTTCAAATGGCTTTTCTACATCTATTGAAGTGATCATATGGTTCTTATCCTTTCTCTCGTTGATGTGATGTGTTATAGCAATTGGCTTACAAATACTGAACAACTCTTGCATTTCAGGAATAAATCCTACTTGATCATGGTGGATGATTTTTTAAAATATATTGTTGGATTTGGTTTGTTAATATTTTGTTGAGGATTTTTGCTTCTACGATCATCAGAGATAGTGGCCTGTAGTTCTCTCTCTCTCTTTCTTTCTTTTCTTTCTTTTTTTTCTTTTCTTTCTTCTTCTTTTTTTTTTTTTGTAGTGTCTTTATCTAGTTTTACTATCAAGGTAATGTTGTTCTCAGAATGAATGGAAGATTTTCTTCCTCTTTTATTATTTTTTTAAATAGTTTGAAAAGAATAGGTACTAACTCATCTTTAAATGTTTGGTAGAACTCACTTGTGAAGATGTCTGGTCCTGGACTTTTTTTTTTATTGTAAGTTTTTTTTAAATTTTTTTGATTCAATTGCATCGCTGAGTTTTAGATTTTAACTTACAAAATGGGAAAAATAATTCCTGTTTTGCAAGATTAATATGATAACTAAAGTAAATAAATAGTTATTTGTATAACATATCTTTATTAAATATATATAAAATACATATTACGTGTGTGTGTAGAACATCACAGAAGCTGGTAGAGAAGGTTCATGAATCTAGCATGAAGTCTGGATATGAAGCTGTAAGCAATAGGGAGGAACTGCAACTCTCAGACAGAGGAGGGAGGTAATAAAACAGTTTAAAAAAGGAAATCCAAGGGTAGCACGCAGGGTGGACTGAAGCACGGACAGAATGGAGACCAATAAGGGCCTGGTGTACTAGACAAGGCCAATGATGTTAAAAGTCACAGGTGACAGGGAGATGGAGAAGAGTGAGTCTTATGTGACAGCTATCGGACACTTCTCTCCGCATCACAGCTTACAGACTAGGTACTTATGGCCCCCCTTTCTTTCCCTCTAGCACTTTGAGTTATCACAACTGCTAGGCAGGAGTGTTGGGGGTGGTATCTACTCAGAAGTAAGTTGGATATCAGCCTTTCAAAGTCTTGAGGCAAGGATGGACCACACTCCTGCTAGAAAAATCACTTAATACTCTTTTAAAAAATATATGGAATGGCCAGAATATATCAGGCATGTCCAAGGCACTGGGAATATAGCAGTGAATAAGGTGACTGTCCTTATAGAGTTACTTTTAAGCTGAGGAGACCAGAAACAAAATAGATAAGATAGAATATTTTAGATGGTGATAAGTAATTTAGAGAAAGATAAACAGGATAAGGGGATAAAGAATGCTAGAATAGATAAGTCTAGCTATTTTACAAGGGCTTATTAATGACCTCACTGATAATTAGACTTTTAAACTGATTCCTGACAGAGTTGAGGATAATGCCCTTGAAGATATCTGGTGAAAGATTTCCAGGACGGGGAGAAGGACCAGAAGTAATGAGGTCAAGGTAGGTGGAATGCAAGGACCCAAAGAGAAGGAGGTAGGAGATGTGCTCAGAGGACAGAAAGGGTGTGAAAGGCTTTTGTAAGGATTTTGGTTTACACCATGAGATGGAGACTAGTTGGAGAGATCTGATCCAAGGACCAATATGACCTGAATTACGTTTTTTTTTTTTTAATTTCAAAATTACTTTTATTGCAAAACAAAACGTAGATACAGAAAACCGATGTATGACTTAATGCATTTTATGAGATGGCACCCCTGTAACCACCATCCAGGTGAAAAATAGAACACTGCCAATCACCCAGCAACCCCGCTATGCGTCCACCTCAGTCCCAACTGCCTCCCCCAACCAAGTGACCACCAACTGACTTCATAACAATCACATGTATGTTTCCTTATAGTTTCATCATCAAGGAGCATCCCTGAACATTACGCTCTAGACTCACGCTTGATGCTTTTCACAATTGAAAATGTCTTGTCTCTTTTAACCCTCCCCCTCTTCCTTCCTTTATCATTTGTCTGTTAAGGTCCCAGGCATTTGACCTATAGTTTCTCCTAGTCTGGATGTTCTTGTTTGCGTATGTGTAGTGCTGTTTAGCTTGCTTCTCTGTCCTCACGGCTTCCTGTGAACTGGTTCAGAGGCTTGATGGGCCTGAATCATGTTTTAAAGGCTGTTGTTGTATTGAGAATGGACACTAGGGGAGCATTGCAGTAATATACTTCTGTTTGAAAATCAGTTAACTATCAGAATAATACCAAAACTTTACTGGACATTTACAACATGCTAGACTTTATGCTAAGCGCTTTTTAAACAAGATCTCAGTTAAAACATACATCAAATCAGTGAAGAGAGATTACTATTCCAAGTTACAGTTAAGGTACACAAATAATGAATCATGGAACATTACATCAAAAACTAAGGATATACTGTATGGTGACTAACATAACATAATAAAAAATTATTATTAAGAAAAAAAAAAGGAAATTGGCTTAAAGGGAATAAAACACTTACCCTCAGTAGCACAGCTAGTTAGTGACAAAAGGAAGATCTGATTGCAAAGCTTATTCCCTGACCAGTATTGCTACACAGCCTCTGGTTTTGCTTTGCATTCGAATCTTAAATCACCCAGATTCTTAGAAACCAAAGTTGAATGGACCCTAAAGAGGCCTCTAATAGAGGGCTCTAATAATCAGCTAGAGCTTTTTTCAAAATGCATGAAGATTCTTTTTTGATGGCGGGTAGGCAAAGAGAAGCCCTTTTTCAGGTTAATTGTTTGCCTGAATCTCACAAGGGGTTGATGATTGAGCCTGGCCTGGAGGCCAGATCTCCTGAGTCTTCAGCCATCACATCACGGAAAGAGTTTCAGGTGCTGTCTGTGCTACAGCTGAGATCCAGCAATGCGCTGGTGCCCCTCACTAGGCAAGGGGGTGCCTTATTGTCAAATACAAATCAGAACACCAGTCAACACAGACTAATATCCTCATTGTAGCCCTTTGAATATAGTGGGCAGACTAGAGATTTTTTAAGTAGAAATAATTTGTTGTTTTAATTTTATATTGAACAGATTGGTGTTGGCTATTTGGCAATCAGTTCAGTTGGAGAAATTAGCTATCGGAGTGAAATCATATCCTGCACAGGGTTTAAAAAGTTTGCAGGTTTCCCCCTTTATCTGAGATTTCACTTCCTGAGGTTTCATTTACTCACAGTCAACCACTACTTCCTCCTCTGACATAAGTTCAGAAGTTCACTGGTAGCCTGATGCTATGCCATAAAGCCTATGTCACTCACCAAACTTCATCTCATCATGGAGGCATGTCATCTCACATCAACACAAGGAGGACAGAGACCACATTCACGTAACTTTTATGAAGGTATATTGTTATAATTGTTCTATTTTACTGTTAGTTATTATTAACCTCTTATTGTGCCTAATTTATAAATTAAACTTTATCACAGTGATGTATGTATAGGAAAAAAAAACACAGCATGCACAGATCTTCCTTGACTTATGATAGGGTTACATTCCAATAAACTCACATAAATTGACAATATTAAGTCAAAAATGCATTTAATATGGCTAACTTACCAAACACCATAGCTTAGGCCAGCTTATCTTAAACGTGCTCAGAATGCTTACACTAGCCTACAGTTGCAAAATCATCTAATACAATGTTTATTTTGTAATAAAGTGTTGAGTATCTCATGTAATCGGTTGAAAATTGAAAGTGTAAGCCAGAATAGTTGTCTGGGTACAGAATGGGTGTTGAGGGTATTGGTCGTTTACCCTCGTGAGCATGTAGCTGACTGGGAGCTGCCAGTATCATGAGAGAGTATCTACTGCATATCACCAGCCCAGGAAAAGATCCAAATTCAAAATCTGAAGTACAGTTTCTACTGAAAGCATATCACTCTCGCACCATTGCAAAGTCAAAAAAAATATATAAGTGGAACAATTTAAGTCTGGGGCCATCCGTATAGGGTTTGGTACTATCCACAGTTCCAGGCAGCCACTGGGATTCTTGGAACGTGTCCCTACAGATAAGGGGAACTGGTGTAGTTGTGAAACTTTTGCTGTCATTAAAAAAAAAAAAAAAAAAAAAGGTGCAAAGTAAAAGTAGCAAAGAAAATCATCTGGAAAGTCTCTTCATCAGAGATCAGAGACCAGTGTGCCATAACAGTTACTTTTTACCCCCAACTTTGGAGTTAAATGTGCACAGAATGATGTAACCATGATCATTTCCCAAAGAAACAGATGCTGCGTGGGTCTGTCTTGATCAAAGAGATGCCATCTACCAATTGTAAGTGGCACATGACTTAATTGTTTCTACCACTCCTTCTCTATCCATCTTGCATCTTTGATTGGGAAATTATGTCCGCCGTGTTTGCAAGTCACTGCCTGCCTCTAAAACCATTTACCCCTTTTGTTCCTTTCAAGCTAGCAGTTTACCTCTTCCTCTGAGACTAGACTTCTCTACTACTCTTCCTCACCCTGAATAAAAACAGTTAAGTTTTTCCCTTCTTAATGCCTTTCCACCAGACTTGAACCATTCTTGTGACTCTCAGTTTATTCCATATTTCTGTGACTCAGTTTCATATCCACCTTATAAATTTCAAGATGTTTTCAGGGGTGCCTGGCTGGCTTAGTCGATGGAGCGTGCAACTCTTGATCTTGGGGTGGTGAGTTCAAGCCCCATATTGGGTGTAGAAATTACTTTAAAAATGAAATCTTAAAAAAAAGAGAAAAGGAGAGAGAGAGAGATGCTTTCAAGTCATTCCAGGCTATGGTTCTGAGTTAAGTATCATTAAATCTGTTTTCTTAGGTCATCACTAAAATGTGTCAAGAGAAAACTCAAAACTCTCTTCATCACACACAATTTACGAGAGGAAAGAACAAAGATAGCTGTTCATTTCCAGATGGATGTTCATATCTTTAAATACATGGTGTGCACGTGAATAGCCAGAGTACAAGCCACATGTCCTTTTCTGTGAAGAAATCACATGTTCTTCTCTAAGAAGTTCCTCCATTTTTCTCTTTTTTTCAGGATAAAGCAAAGAGAGAAGACATCTTCAAAATCATGGTGGGAAATCTAGGTCTCATCCTGAGAACAGAAATGGGATTTAAAATAAATATCGCCAGGCTGGAATGCAGGAATCCAGCCATCAACTGTCCATTCTTAACCCTCTGGGAGTTCCGCATTTATATTCTGCCAGACAGATGTGTCTGATGGCCTCCAGAGAAGGGCATTCCACCCCGCTCACAGAGCACTTGGTCAATGGGTCCAGTGTCCAAGAAACTTGTCAGTTGTGAAATTCATTGTGTACCCTGAATCTCCTTAGCCACGTTATTAACCAATATCCCCTTGCTCATTCCCCAGTGGACAAGAAGAACAGATGGCTATTCTCTTCTGTCGGGGAGAGCATTTGGAAGCCTTGGAGTCTTTAGGCAAAGCTAGTCAGTTACTTCCTTTCGTCCATCATCAGTCTTCTTAATAACATTCCCCATCCCCATCCTATATCCACACCACATAAATTCCCATCAAAATCCTAGGTAAAATACACAATGAAAAATATTTCACTGTGAAAATATTGCAACTCCTGGCTTGTGGTGTCACTGTATCAGCTCCTTCAAATGGGATAATGAGATCTGCATCCACATTTGTTTCTCTTATCCTACATGATGATATATGAAAGCAGGTTTGAAGTTTATTATGTCCAACAACTTAATATCAACAGAATATAAAATATTCCTTGGCTATAAATGAGAGAGGGATTTTTTATTTGTTTCAGTTACATTAAAATGTGTTGGTGAATTTGTGGCTCGGATTTTATCAGGTTTCGCAGAATGTGTATTATTACACTGTTAAAAAGATCTTCTGGATTTTATCAATATAGATATTTGGTAAATTTTATTCACAAATATTTATCTTGAAGATCTACAGACTCATAATTATAAAATTATTACTGCTGAAAAGAAATCAATCTCTATTCTATCTTAGTGAAATTAAATATCTCCTAAATATGTTTATATAATTTATTTCTAGAATTTCTGCTAATACAATAGATGTGAAAAGAATGACTATGAATATTTCACTCTTACTTGCTCAAAAGCCAATTGAAGAGGTGACGGGAATCTTGACAATATATCTGACAATCATTATCAAGTTGTGTTCACTGGGATTTTCCTGCAAAATTAATGGATTATGTTATAAGGCCTATATGGGTTTCATAAGAGCTTCTATGGAGGTGTCAGGTAAAGTATATTGACTAGATATTGAAAAAAATGACATTTATTTAAGGTGGGAAGAAATCTCTAAAATTATGTGGTCGTGAAATTGTGTGTCTGTGTGTGTGTGTGTGAATTGCTAAAAAGGAAATGAATGAGGTACTGTAATCTACACTCTTGAGTAAGCCAAATTGTTGACATGTATATTATCACTAACTGATGAAATCCTCTCTCTCATAAACATCGAAATCTACATTCAAAAGCGGTACTAATGATATTTCCTAGAGACTGGAAGCTGGTTGATGAGGCTCTGTAATAAACATCATATCAAATAAACAATTCAAGGAAACTTTAAAAAATACATCATTGAAATAAAACACAGAGCCTGTTAAATCTCTTTAAGGTCTACTGCTCCTACTTTTTGCCTGTGGCCAATGGACCTGCTTTCTAGTCTAGTGTATCTAATTACTCTCTGAAACAACATGAGACATGCAGTAGAAACCAGCAAAGTGTCAGGCAGATAGAAACAGCAACTATGTGTGTAAAATCACTAGAGTTTACATTAGAACCAGAAACTATCTTATGGCGTATGGCAGTCCCCAGAAGCATCCAAGGTGGATTCACATGGATTGTCCTAGGGAACAGTTTCTTCTTGAAGTCACATGATCCTAAAATCCTCTGAGACCCTAAAACGTCAACACACAAGGACAGACGATGATATAATTCAGGTCAAACATATCTGTAGGTAGGTAAAGCAGACTACTTACACTGTCGTCTAAGTCAATGGTTTAGGTTTAGATGGGATAGAGCATTAAGGAAGGGATAGTGTACTCAGACAGGAAAGAGCGAGGGGGGATTTTGTTGCCTTTTATTTCCCTGATCATCCTAGGAGAAAGATTCTGTGGAAGAAGGTTCTATTTGGAAGTTGCTAGGAAAATGGCAGAGGTTAGACCTTTTAAGGAGAACGTAGAAGAGCAATGTCTCAGGGATGGTAGCCTGCCTAGTAAAAGCTTACAGAGAGGAGAGGGTGATGATTTTGTTGGAGAGGAGCAGAGGAGCTGAGAAGAAGAAGGGGCCAGGAGAGGGACAAGGAGTGAGGGTGTATGGGATTGTGGAAATGAAATGTGATTAGTTCCAGCGGAGGAATCAGATCCTTTGGAGGCCAGTTTCCCATCCAGCTCATCTCTCTTATCTCTTGGAGTCTAAAGCAAAATGCAAAAATCTTGAGGAAAAGGAGTGTTGGAAGCTTATCTTCTTGCGTCCCAACAGATATTTCCATCACTTCTATAGTAGCCCTGCCACAAGGCTGCCCTGGCTTGACTCAACCACCATTTTCAAGAGCTCACTAACTTCCAACCCTCCATTCCATATAAAGATGGCCCTAGCCTTTTGAAAGACTTTCTTTACTTCTTTCAACCTGAACCATTCTAGATTTGGATTTTCCTTGCATGGATGTCCTCCGTTTCAGACCCAGTGACCATGTGGAAAAGTATCTTCTAGTTCCCTTGGTACTCAGGGATCCAAAGCCATAGCTGCCCCCTTCCAAGGGACACTAACAGCATCAGGAAGGCTCCCTGTATTTGTCTGGCTGAGGCTTATTGAAACAAACTGGTTTTTATGTCTCAACCCGCTCTAGGCCCATACACTAACCCTCACTGCCTCGTTTCCTACAATGTATTAATTTAATCTAAGACCTCAATGGAATTCAATAATCTGTCACTACCGTGTATTCATTATTTATGTTAGAAACTCAATTCATACCAGCTTAAGCATAAAAGGTCATTTATCATATATATAGTGGGGTATCTCATAAAACCGTGAAAATAGGAATATGGTTAAGCATTAGAAACAATCGAAAGCAAGAACTTTCATGCATATGTTTGTCTCCCTGTCCTTAGTCTCTGTTTTTTTCCAAACACCTGCTTCTATATTCTTTCACTCGGTGGAACTTTTCTCACCTTTCAGCCACAAAGCAACATATAGATAATTCCAACTAACAACATCTGAGTAATGTGTAATGGAGATAAACTGGATGTTTAGTTCCAGTTCCAATGGGCCTCTGAAAGCACTAGGTTCATGTGTCCACCTCTGAGCCAATCACTCTGGCCTAGAGGCCACGTTTGGTCACATTCATATGTTTCCATGGTAATCCCTTGATTAGAAAATCAGCTGGGGAGGTACAGACTAGAGTGAGTAGGGGGCCCATTCTGCCAAGGTGTCCATGATGTTCCTAAGCCCTATAATTGTATCAACTGTCCTCAGTGTTAAGACCTGGCATAGAGTCCAGCACAGAACCTTCTGTGTATGAAATTAGGGAAAGATTTCCATGGTGACTCTCCTTGCTACCCAGAGTCTCATTGTTTTCTTTCCACGGAGTAGCCGTAACTCTGGGACAGCACTCGGCCTCGGATGAAGACTTTCGTGTCTGACTCCAAAACTGAAGCCTTCTTAATAATATCCTCATCTCCATCCTGTATCCACACCGCACAAATTCCCACTGAAACCCTAGATAAAATACATAATGAAAAATTCTTCGCTGTGGAAACGCTGCATCTCTTGTTTTGCGGTATCATTGTGTCAGCTCCTTTAAATAGGATAATGAGACCTGCACCCACATTTGCTTCTACATGGTGATATATGAGAGCAGATTTGAAGTTAAATCCAACAGCTCAATATTAGGATATAAAATATAATCTGTTCCCTGGACATAAATGAGAGAAGCATTTTGTATTTGTTCGTCTGAGTTACATTAAACTCGTACTGGTGAATTTGCAGCTGGGATTTTATCAGTTTTTTGGAGAATGTGTTTCTGGGCCTCCGCTTCCTCATCTGTACAATAAGTGCTTTGAACTCTGAAAGATGCCTTTCAGCCCTAGAATCCTATGATCTTAGTGTATTTTGCACTGTTCAATAACGTATCCAGTGGATTTGGCATCCATGTATTGACCTCTCTATCTCTCATGGCAGCCAACAGAAAATGGAACCCATAAAAGGCTCGCTAATTACGTGTTGTTTATAGATGATGGTTGTGGTCATGAAATCTCTATCTCAGGACATTGAAGAATCCCAAAGAGAGTGTGCTCTCAAGCACTTCCCTATGCCCACTGTACAAGAAGAAAGGTATGCTTACACTCTCAGCACTTTTGAAACACATTTATTTCAAAGATGAAGATCGGTTTAAAACTTTAATACTTCCCAGAGGAAATAGTTTCCTGAAAGTAATAGGACCACTATTTTCACATGAGCAAAAGAGAGAGAGATAAAAAAAGAAAAATAGGAGGAAAAAAACCCGAAGCACTTGCAAAACCTTGAAGTCCTATCACACCTTGGTACTCAGGCTCTGGAAGCACTTCCTCCCCTTTGGCTGTGGTTCACACCTCGGTCACAGGACTGAAATACCTTGTGACCTCACTCCAGAGGCAGGCTGAGGGTGTGAGGATCTCAGCTGCTGCACAGTTGATGTGAGGGCTGGAGTAGGACCCCGGAGGCTTTGTGTGCTTTGGAAGAGGAAAGGAGAATCACTTTGTACTGTTTATTTTTTACCAAAAGATTATTTCTGCCATCGGATCTAAATCCTTCTTGTTGCATCCATACTTGATTACATCACAGCTACATCTTTTAGCCAGTGATAAGTTGGAGAACCAGTTAAGAGGGTAAATTTTAGTGGGTGACTCATTCTTATACACTTTTAGCACACTATCTTATATTCAGGTTAGCACCCCCTCCACACACGTACATATCTCAAGCTCTCTCTGGGAGCTAATTCTTTCTATTATCTATACAGGGAAACTGGACAATGAGAAAGGAAACCCTAGGCTGAATCAAGAAAGTCTGTGAATCATAAGGCTTCTTTCTGCTGCTCAAAAACAGAAAGCCTTTCTTCTATAAGTGAGTCCTCGGGGGTACGATCTGTCATGTGGTCAAAGGAGAGAAGACACAGAACCAGCACCAAGCAGGACTCATACACTGGGCCCTGCACAAGGGAATACTAACAGATTATCTGTCACCATTACCTCTCTCCTTCCCATCTCCCACCAACCCAGGCTGACTTGAGTCTGAGAAAAACTCATCGATATTGAGATGTTGAAACAAAACAAAACAAAGCAAAACAAAATTCCAGGAATGACTGAACCAGATGAACACCAACAAGGACAATGCTAGGACTGCGGACCATCCAATATATGACAATTGAGTGTGACTATTTTTTTAGTTCCCACACTTTTACACAACTAAGGTGGTAAATTGATTGCATTGATGTCTCCAGTTTTTCACTACAACCACTGTGGGCAAGATATTCTAACTGACTCCTTCTCTCTGGGCTCAGCTGTGTGACTTGCTTTGGCCAATGGAGTTAGCAAACAAGATCCAAGCAGAGTCCTGAAAACACTTGTGAACTGGTGTTTGCTTTCCTGCCCCATTTGTTTCTGGGCCATGAATATGAGGATATACATCAGCTAGCTGGCTGGAGAAATGTGAAAGGTGTATGGAGGAAGGCTAAGTTTTCCCAGCAGGGGCATCCTAGACTAACCAGTCCCCTTGAGATCTGCAGGTGATAATGCCATGAGTGAGTCCAAGGAAGCTTTCTGAAGCTGGCTCAGATCGACAGAACTGCCCATCCAGCCCACGGAGTCATGACACACAATAAATGTTTGTTGCTTTAAGCCACTGGGTTTTGGTGTGGTGTGTTTAACAATAGCTGACTGATAAACCTTCTGATAATGGTGAGTTAATTTTGGGGAGAAATATTCAGAGAGTGGGCACAAATGCTAGCAAGACAGCTGCCTCAGTGTCTCTGTGAGAGAAGGAAATGTGACGTTGTGCTACTAGAGAAAACATCTCCTTTTGCTTCCCTCCTGTTGGTCCACCCCCCACCTTCCAGACAGCATATTTGCTGAAATTGCGTGTGTTTCAAGGTACTCATGGCCAGAGGTGTGGTGAATGTTCAAGTATGTTCACTTGCGCTCATGCTGTGGGTTCAACCTAAAAGGATCTAAAATTGGATCTGAGAATTTAGCCTGGCCTGTCAGATCCCTTTGATCTTATTTTCTGGGCTTATGAGCCTCATGCCCTATTTCAGATAAAGCAGCAGGTATTTGGCACTTTTCCTGACCATTCACAGGGACCAAGTCCAGGACAGCCAGTGGCAGGCTTTTATAAAAGATATCAAATGGATTGGAGAGTAGGGTGGTTGAGGGAAAAAGGAAGAACACAGGAAAGATAACAAAGAAAAGTTTATATTTCTGCTATCTGGAGAATCAAATGCTTTTCTAGCAGTCTCTAAGTGGAATGCATTTGTTCATTTGCCAGGAAAGCTCCTCACAGATTAAAGCCTTAGCTGGATGGTGATGTGGGTGTGTCCCAATCATCCTTCTGACGCAGGGCATACCTTTGTTAATATCCTAGAGATACTGATGAGAGCACCTCTTTCTTGGCCTCATATTCTTTTTACTGCATTCAGAGCCAATTCAGTAGATAACAAAAATGGGCAACGTCCTTTGCACTTCACTCCCATCAAATGGTAGAATCCACTTTCCACTCCTTTAAGTTAGGATTGGCCAGGTGACTTTCTTTCATTGATGAGACATTAGCAAATGTGATATAAGCAGAGGCTAGAAAGATCTTGTATATAGGAGCTTGCCTTCTCCCTGTATTGGAATCCAAAGCCACCATATAAACAAGCCACCAAATAACAAGGGTTATTCTGCCGGAAGGTGAGAGGCAAATAGCACAATTTTTCATTGCACCAATCAATAATCAGCCATCCTCCAGAAACAGACTAACTAATAAACAGAAAACTAAGCTAACAGCTGACTGAAGTCCATAGTAAACCCAGCTCAGAGCAGCAGAAAAAACACCTAGCTGAGTTTAACCTAAACAGCTGAGCTGCAGTTCAGTTAGATAAATATTTATTGTTTCATTCTACTGAGTTTGGCGGTGAAAGGCTAACTGAAACAGCCAGCTTACAGTTTTTCCAAGGTAAGAGATTATCACAAAAGTTAAATTAAAAAAGGCAGAATTTCATTTTGACTTACAGGCTGTAGTTTATTAAATTTTCAGTATAGTTTACTTTAGCATCCTCCCGATGACATTTAGAAAAAGATAAGTACTGTGAGAGTATTTATAAATACCCTTGGGAAGCTTTCCACTTGGGAATTATTTCCATCATAGATTAGATAGATCTGAAATGTGTATGATCAGGTTATACATTAAATAAAAGCTATTGGGTTTGGGGAGAGAGTGAAATGGAAAAAGGGGGTCAAAAGGAATAAACTAAATAAATATAAAAATATTTATAAAATAAATAAGTCATGGAGTTGTAATATACAACACGGCAACTAGTTAGTAATACTGTATGGCATATTTGAAAGTTTCTAAGAGAGTATATCTTAAAATATCCCATCACAAGAAAAAACATTTTTGTAACATGTATGTGATGGATGATAACTAGACTTACTGCAATGACCATTTTGTAGTGTATACAAATATCAAATGTTTGTTGTATATCTGAAATTGATATAAGACTATATGTCAATTATACATCGATTACAAAAGGATACTGGTCAATAAGCTACATAGATAATGAGGAACTTCAGTATCCATTTTTTTGTTTTGTTTATCACTTTCTTTGGTTTAGGACATAAGGAAGCAAGTTTATTACATATACTGAATTCTTTTTTGCTTGTCGCTTTCTTTGACTCAGGACATGGAGAGGCAATGGGATATAGTAGAAAGTCCTCTGATCTTGGATCCAGTATTTCAAAATTGTCATTTCTTTAACCTCAATTTATTTATATTTAAAACAAGGTAATAGTGATTACATAAATTTATCTGGAGAGGTTGGAACATAGTGGTCATTCTGTGATAGTTGACCTTAGGGGCCAGAGAAGTTCCTTACTAACGGAAGAATGGATAAAGAAGATGTGGTGTATATATTTAGGTAATGGAATATTACTCAGCCATCAAAAAGAATGAAATCTTGTCATATGTAATGACATGGATGGAACTAGAGGATATTATGCTAAGAAAAATAAGTCAGAGAAAGACAAATACCATATGATTTCACTCCTATGTGGAATTTAAGAAACAAAACAGGGGCCCCTGGGTGGCTCAGTCAGTTGAGTGTCTGCCTTCAGCTCATGTCATGATCCCAAGGTCCTGAGCTCGAGCCCCGAATTGGACTCCCTGCTTGGTGGGGAGCCTGCTTCTCCCTCTTCCTCTGCCTGCTGCTCCCCATGCTTGTGCTTTCTTTCTCTCTCTCTCTGTCAAATAAATAAATAAAATGTTTAAAAAAGAAGAGAAAGAAACAAAACAGATGAACATAAGGAAAGGGAAGGAAAAAAATAAAATGAAATGAAAACAGAGAGGGAGGCAAACCATAAAAGACTCTAAACTATAGGAAACAAACAGGGTTGCTGGAGGGGTGATGGGTGGAGAGATGGGATGATTGGGTGATGGGCATTAAGAAGGGCACTTGATGTAATGAGCATTGGATGTTATATGCAACTGATGAATCACTAAATTCTACTGTTGAAACTAATAATTTAAAAAAGAAAATAAATAAATTGCTAGGAAAGACAAAAAAAAAGAATTCAGTATGACAAACTGAGGTGTAGTTACATTAAATAAAACAAAAGTTATCCTAGAAATTCATTTAGGGTTGTTTGTACAATTAACCAACTGATATGAGACCCATTTCATTTAGTAAGAGCAAATGTAATGACATAAACAAATCATAAACAATAGATAAAATTATTAAAGCAAAAAACTTATTCTTTGAAGATATTTTTGAAATTGGTAAACCTTGGCAAAACTGAAGAAAATAAAGAGAGAAAACACAAAGTGCTATACCAGGAATGAAAGAGATAACATCCTATGGAGATTACAAATATTAGACAATAAGAATATTATGAACAAATTTAAGTCAATAATTCTACAACTTATGAGAAATGGACAAATACCTTAAAAAATACATTTTGCTAAAATCTTAAACCAGTAACCTAATCTTCCAACATATGAAACTAGAAAAATTAGAGTAAACTAGATCTAAAGCAAGCAGAAGGAAGGCAATAATAAATGCTTGAGTGGAAATAAATGAAATACAGGGTATAATACAAGACAGAAAATTAGCAAAACCAAAAGTTAATTCTTTGAAAAGATCAATGCAATTGACAAGCCAGTAGCTCCACCGATCAAGAAAAAGAAAAGTCAAATTGATAAAATCAGGAATGGAAGAGGTGACATTACTGTCAACTTTGCAGAAATAAAATCAATTATAAGTGAGCAAGAAAGACAATTTTATGCCAACAAATTAGATAGTCTAGATGAAAAGGAAAAATTCCTGGAAACATGAAAACTACTAAACTGACTCGAGAAGAAATAGAAAATCTGAATAGACTTATAACAAGTGAAGAGATATAATTAGTAACCAAGAAAATTTCCTCACTAATATAAGCCCAGAGCAAGATTGTTTCACTGGTAAATTGGTAAATTTTACCCAATGTTTAAAGAATTAACACTAATCTGTCACAAAAAAATGGAAGAGAATAGAATACTTCTCAACATATGTCATGAGGTGAGTGTTAACTTGATACAAACTCAACCAAAGACATCACAAGGAAACAAATGCACAGACCATTACCCTTTATGAATATAGATACCAAAAGTACTCGACAAAACACTAGCAAACTGAATCCAGAGACATATGAGAAGGATCATTCACCATGATGAGAGAGAATTTATCCCAAGAATTCAAGCTTGATTGAACATAAAAATCCATGTAACACATGGTATCAATAAAATAAAGAACAAAAACCTCACATCACGTAAATAGATGAAGAAAAATCATTTGACAAAATCCAACACATTTTTATGATTTAAAGAAAAACACTTAAAAAACTAGGGGTAAAAGGAACCTAACCTGATCAAGAGCTCTACAAGAACCCAAAGACTACATTACATTAATAGTGAAATATGAAAGCTTTTATTCTCAAATCAGAAACAAGACAAGAGGTAACAATGCTGCTACCTCTGTTCAAAACTGTAGCATGAGTTCTAGCCAGGGGAATTAATCAAGTAAAAGAAATAAAATGCAGCCGCATCAGAGAGGAGGAAGTAAAACAATCTATATTTGTGGATGGCATAATCTTATACACAGAATATTTTTAGAAAATACACACACAGAGGAAAAAAATGATTAGAATAATCAATGGATTCCCAAATGTTGCAGGATCTAAGATCAATATATAAAATCCACTGTATTGCTGCACACTAGCAATAAATAATCTGAAAATAAAACTAAGAAAGTTATTCCATTTATGACACAATCAAAGTAAGTTTCATAGGAATAAATTTAATAAAAAAGTGTGAGACTCAAAAACTACAAAAATATCACTGAAAGATTAAAAAAAGATCTAAATTAGTAAAAAGATATTTATGTTCATGTGTTGGAGAACTTAATACTGTTAAGATGGCAATATTCTCCAAACTGATCTATAGATTCAATGCAATTCTATCAAAATCACAGCTGCCTTTTTGTTGAAATCAACAAGCTGATCATAAAATTCATATTAAAATACAAGAGACCCAGAATAGCCAAAACAACCTTGAAAAAGAACAAAGTTGGAGGACTCACAGTTCCCAACTTCAAAAATTACTACATAGCTACAGTAATTAAGACTGTATGATACTGGCATTAGGATAGGCATATAAATCATGAAATAAATTGAGAGTCCAGAAATAAAACCATACGTGATCAACTGGTATTCAGCAAATGTGCCAAAACAATTCAATGGAAGAAAGAATAGTCTTCTCAACAAATACTGTTGGAACAACTGGATAACCACATGTGAAAGAATAAAACTGGGTCTCTTCTTAACAACATATCCAAAAATTAACTCAAAACAGATCAGAAACTTAAATGTAAGAGCTAAAAAAAATTTTTAAAAACTCTTAGAACAAAACATAGGAATAAATCTTTAAAATCTTGGATTAGGCAATTTTTTTTTTAGATATGACACCAAAAGCATGGGTAACAAAAGAAAACATAAATTGGACTTCCTGAAAATTGAAAACTTTGGTGATTTATTATTTATTTATTTATTTATTTATTTATTTATTTATTTATTTTTGAGAGAGAGAGAGAGCAAGCACAAGTTGGGGGGAAGGGCAGAGGGAGAGCGGAATCTTTTTGGTTTTTTTTTAGGATTTTATTTATTTATTTGAGAGGGAGAGAGAGAGAGAGAGACAGAAGCAGGGGGAGGGGCAGAGGGAGAGGGAGAATTAGAGTCCCTGCTGAGCAGTGAGCCTGAGGTGGGGCTCGATCCCAGGACCCTGAGATTACTACCTGAGCTGAAGAAAGATGCTCAATGGACTGAGCCACCCAGGCACCCAGAGAGAGAGAATCTTAAGCAGGCTCCTCACTCAACCCAACATGGGACTTGATCTCACAACCCTGAGACCATGAGCCAAGCTGAAATCAAGAGTCTGATGCTTAACTCACTGAGCCACCCAGGTGCCCCCAAAACTTTTGTGCTTTAAAGTACACTATCAACAAAATAAAATGACAATCCAGAGACTGAGAAATTTTTGCAAATCATGTATCTGATTAAGGTCTAGTATTCAGAATATGGAACAAACTTTTACAACGCAACAATAAAAAGGCAAATAACCTAATTAAAATAGGGTAAAGTATTTGGATACACACACATTTCTCCGAAGAAGATATATAAGTGGCCAATGAGCACATGAAAGAATGCTCATCATTAGTCATTAGAGAAATGCAAATCAAAAGGATAATGAAATACAACTCACACCCTTTAGGTTGGCTGTAACCAAAATTTTTGAGCCCTCGTACATTGCTGGTAGGAATGTAAACTGGTACAGCTGCTTTGGAAAACAGTTTGGCATCTCCTCAAGAAGTTAAATATAGACTTGCCATATGACCCGCACTTCCACTCAGAGTTATATATCCAAGAGAACTGAAAAAATAGATTTACCATACATAAATATTCATTCCTGTATACTTCCTAACAGTGAAAAAGTGGCACAACACAAATGTTCATCAACTGATGACTGGATAAACAAATATAGTGTATTCATGAAATGAAATATTATTCAGCCGTTAAATGAATGACATATTTATCCATATTACAACATGGGTAAATCTTGAAAACCTGCGAAGTGAAAGAAACCAGACACAAAACCTCACATATTGTATAATTCCATTTATATGAAATATCCAGAAAGGTCAAATAGATAGAGATAGAAAGTAGATTAGTAGTTGTCAAGGACTGAGATGGGGGGGGGGGGGAATAGGGAATGACCAAGTATGGGGTTTCTTATTTGGGATGATAAAGATATTCTGAATTAGATAGTGGTGATCATTACACAGTCTTGTGAATATAGTAAAAATTGAACAATTTGAAAGGGTGAATTTTATGGTATGTAAATTATATCTCATTAAAAAAAATGAACATATATCTTAAGTTTGACTCAGCAATTCCAGTCATAAATTCATTTGAGGGAAAATAAAGCATACATCTCCGAAAAGACTTGTGTGAGAACGTTCATGTCTGCTTCGTTCATATAATCCAAGAACAGAACTGATCCAAAAGTCCATGACCAGGAGGATGACTAAGCGAATTATGAGATAGTCGTACAGTGGTATATGATGCAGCAATAAAAAATAATTAGCTACAGTGGTGTGAATAAATTCAACAACCATTAAATTGAACGAAAGAGGACAAGCTGAAAACAATAAACATAATTAGTAAACTTTCCTGAAGTTTAAGAGCAGGCAAAATTAACACATGTGGTGTGCGGTTTCACTGGAAGGGGCGTAAGGGAAATGTTTAAGGTGATTGAAATGTTCTGAATATTGACTGGAATGATACCAGATGCATGTATACATTTACCAAAACTCATCAAATTTGATAGTGAAAAGCTATGCAATTCATTGTATGTAAATTTTACATAATTTTTTAAGTTAATATTTTATTTTAAAATGACTGCAATCCAACCCAAAGCCAACAGGAAAGTCAGAGGTTTATTTTTAACAGCTTTATTAATATTTAATTGACATACACTAAAGTGAAGATATTTAAAGTATATAATTTGATGTTTTCTGGTGGAGGTGAACTCATGATGAAGGACTTCAAGGGAGATGTCAGGGAAACGAAAAGATCTGATGAGGAAATGAAGAGTTTACATGAAGTAATCACGGGAGACTGGGACTTAATATTAAATTACGTGGGCACAGAGACCACAGGGTACAGCTGAAACTTCTCTAGAAGGAGAGAGGAAGAAATGTTAACTGTTTTTATTTTAACTCCATCAGCGTACTCAAGCCTCAGGAGACCCCAGGTCTCACTCTTTAAACTCATCTCTTTTCTCTTTTATAATACAGATATTTGGAGTACCTTAAATTCCTTGTCCTCCATTTTTAAGAACTTGTATTTGGTGGAAGTGGTGGCAGAGTTGGAGATGGGGTGGGATAGGGGATATTTTTTTCAACAATCCCAACCATTTCATGAGAAAGGGGTCAATGAGGTCGTCTATCTACATTTCTTTCTGGATTTTCTCCCCACATCTCCATCACTGCCTAACCATGAATCCAATGTGATTATTATATACTACAAGAAACGGTATATAATTACTTATGGCCTGGCAGCCTGATTGCCTGGATTTTAAGGCACATCCACAAAGGCTAGATTTTAGCCTGGACACTTTGGTCCTGGGAAGAGCAACAAAGATCCAGAAGTCAGCCTCACCCTGAGTCTGTTGATGAGTTCACATGACCGTCATCCAACATGAGATATTTTTCCAGTAGCAACTCTAGCTTTTGAAACTTTAACCTGCAGATAACCAATGAGGTCATTTAATGCCATGCTTCCCACATTCTCAGCTCTAGTCACCAACTCTGGACTAAAACTCATGCTTTATATCTACCAAAAGGCACTGCAAAATGAAAAATCAATGAGAAATGGAAAACAAAGAGGGACGTGTTACTCTTCTTGTGCTTAGAATTCCACCCTCCCACCAGCTCCACCCATTACCCCAGGCCCCAGACCAAAAGTTTACACCAGTCGTACCCAAATAGGCAGCAAAGAGGACCCTTCTCTCTGAAGGCCGCCTGATTTTTGCTGAAGGACCACTCCTAGCCCTGGGGAATATCCCCCTGCCCCAGAAGAAGCCATTATAAAATTAACTGGCGATAAAACCAACCACAGGGGGATTGAGGGGCATTTATCTTTTCAAACGCCTTGTTGTTTTTGTCCATCTGGTTGCATTTAGTCCAAAGGTATAATTTCCAGTGCTGCTCTTTTCTGGTAGACCATACAATTAAGGTATTTGAAAAACAAACAGCTCTTAACCACTGCACGGTGAGAAGCTAGTTTAGCAATCTGTGACCCATTTTCCCAGAGCAAACATAGTTATACATCTAAGATGATCATAAAGCAGGAATTGAGAGTCAGGAATTATTATTTAATATAATAATAATCTAACCTTTCTGGCACTTCTCAGAGAAGAGAAAATGAGATATGAAGAGGGTAGGGAAAAGAGGCTGTTGAAGAAATTATACCTGTCGCTTTCCAGTGGAAATTCCTAATATTTTCTTTAGGACTTTCATATAGATGTATATGCCTTTCAATGTATATACGTATTTGGAACACAAAGAAGGGAAAGGCTCAGTGATGGTAAGCTTATATTGACAGACATGATCGTATCAGGGAAAGAAGGGACTGAATCACATTCAAGACAAGCACAGTTGTGAAATTTTGAAAGCAGCTAGATTCATGCATGAACAGTGGTAAGTGTGCAAAATAATTGATACTGGAGTCACCACTGTTCCCTTGTGCTTATACCCAGGTTATGAGACTACTTTGGCTTTTCTTAATGTGTTCTTCCCAATAAGTACCGTGCTTCTATTTCACATGGGAATTTCTCCGCATATTTTGTCCATGGTGGTATGGTGCAATTCGCTTTGGAATCTTTCAAAATCTTTCACTAAAGTATGAATAAGTGTGCGTGTGTGTGTGTGCATGCACACACACTCTGTGTTTGGTCAAAAGTGCTACTCACAGCTTAGTCATTGATGTTATTCATCAACTTTGGTTCTGAATGACTTTTCTCCCCTGAAGTCTCACCCAAAAGGTATGAAAACATTCCACTAGCAAAGAAATTCAAAGGAATTTGTTTGGATTTTGAGGGTCCTTTGCAAAATAAGAGTCCCTAGAGGTGTTTTAAGCCTTGCTGATGTTCTCTCGGGACAGTGCTCCAAGAGTTCTAAACCAGAACCCAGAGATGGGGGAAGTCCCAGTGATCTTGTAGTGTCACCTTTACCCTCATGGGAGGGTGTCACTTCCTCAAGGGCATGCCCCCTGTTCCCTCAATTGTGTCCTGACTTGCCCTGAGAAGAACCTTCCATGTTGATTCCACACTCCAGTCAGTGGGGATAAATTCCTCTTCGCTGCAAGATATGGAAAGGTTCCTCTTGACAGTGGTGCATCCCCCACACTAGGAAAGCATGCGGGCACACTAGGGATTGGCCTTCAACTTCTAAAGACCAAAGAAAGTGTGTATTTGTTTGGATTCCTTGTCCTGCTTTGGGTCTTAAGAGATGGGACTGTGTTGTATTGGGTTTTTTATTTTCTTGTTTCCAGCATTGTGTGGATGGCATTTAGAGTATCTCGGTGTGGGGTGATGGATGAGATAATTCGATTAGTGAAAAACTGTGGAAAGAAAAGCATTATGAGCTTAAATATTAATGTCTGTATTCTCTCATCCCTGATCCACTTCTCTCTCTGTTTCTCTCCATTCATTCGTTTCCCATTTAACATATATACATTCAGCAGAAATGTGCTAGGTCCCAGACTCTGTGTGAGGAGTACAAAGATGATTATGGACCCTCCCTGCCCTCAAGGGGTTCATGTTCTTGTCTCTCTTCTTGTCCTTCACTTTCATCTCCAGTTCTTAGTCTGTACATATCACCACAAGGTATGAGATATGAACATTTATTTAGGAAAGGGTTTCAGGAGAATTCAACTTTTTTCCCCCAAAGGATATTATCTTGAAGAAATCAAACTAGAATTATAACAGCAGGGGAAGTCAAATCAGGCAAAAAAAAAAAAAAAAAATCCGTGAATTTGTTAAGCATTGAAACTCCTTATGGAAGCAGAATCAACTTGCTCCCCAAGGGAGCTCCAGGATCTTCAGTGCCTCCCCTCCCCCCCCAACTCAACTGGACATGACTTCAAGAGATGCAGCAAATGAGCAGTTTAAGAAGCCACACGAGTTTTCCATTCGACAGTTTCCCAGGCTTTGCTCATCTTCTTTCCCACTCACTCATGACAGTTGCCCCTCCTCCTCCCAGAAGACAGAGAAAGTTCCAGGGCCCCCTCCCTACTCTCCACTTTGCCAGCCACCTGTGCGGCTGAGCTCCTCACACCCCTCAGCCAGCTGCTGCTGAGTGAAGTCACAAGGTATTTTGGTCCCGATGACAGAGGTGTGGATGGCAACTGCCACCCAACTCAGATGAGATCATGCATGTGAACTGTCTCTGCAAATGATAAAACCTTGATTAGACAAATGCAGGAGGTGGTTATTTTACGACTCTGAAGCTCACTGCCTTATACACACAGCAGACATGCCATAGGGAAAGGATCACCTCTCTTGTCCCCAGGGACAAGGGTCCATTTCCCTCCCCATTGACAGCATTCCCATTTCCTAGATCTGTATCTGTTAGAGAGAATTGAGTCCAAGAGCTCAGGATGCAAAGACAAGCGTGACTATTGATTCCCCCCCCCCCCCCCCCCCCGTCACAAAATGTAAAAGGTTTACCCCCTACTCCCACAGGGACATTAAGTGTCAATGAAAGCAGCAAGCCTGAAAATGAGTTCTCTCTGATGAGTGTGAGTTCTTATACTTTCAGAATGTCCACAGGTCACCTCACAGGTTGTGTCTACAATGACTACATGAAGGGAACACTTAAGGCATAAAACTGGGTAATTCAGAAAGAATGAGGAAGTAAAAAAGGCCTATTATTTGGTTTCTTTCATTCCCCAGAGGTCTGCTTGCCCTGGTCAGCATCAATATAGACTCTAAATAACAGTTCTTTGCCTCTAGTCTTTTTCCTGAGCTAATCATTCCTCCACTCTGTTAAACAAATGTTAAAAGCAAATCTCATCGTCCACTCCCCTACTTAAAACCGTTCACAGGTTCACTTTGCCTAAACCCAATTCCCATGCACTTAGTCAATGCACAGACCCTCTATCCTCTGCTCCTGCATTCCCCTCCTTACCCCTATCCATCTCAGCTCTCTTCTCCTGTCTTTCTTGGGCTATGTGTTCATTCTCATCTTTTGTGGTTCCTCCAACACAATCTCTGTGTGTTTGTCACCTACCCCTTCCAGGGAATGCCATGAACCCCCTCGTTTCTTCCCATAAAACTCTTATTCACTCTTCAAAACCCAACTGAGACATCACCTGTTCTTTAATTCCTCACCACATCTGATCTTTTCCACCTCTCTGTTTTCTCTGCTCCTTATAGTCACTCTACCGCTGGATTTTATATGTTTGATTAAAACATAATGGCTTAGTAATTAAGTCATGAACTCTGGAGTCAGGTGGCTTGGATTTGCAACTTGCTTTAGTTGTATAATTTGGGAGAGTTATCTAATTCTTTGCTCCTTACTTTATTCATCTGTAAAATGAGAGATTAAAAAAAATCATACCCATCCAGGGGTTATTGTCAGAATTAAATGAGTAAATGCTTGGAACACTATCTGGCATACAGTACGTGCTCAATAAATGTCAGCCCCTGTTACTGTAATCATTTCTCTGCCTGTCTGCCTCAGGACCAGACTGAGCTCCACTCAACCACAGGGACTGGGACATTGATTCTGCCCGTATTTCTGCCCAGAGCCTTAGAATAGGTATTTTTTTCCTTTTCAATTTAATTCTACAAGTTTTAGCCAACAACTTCAATTGCATAATTTTGGAACTTGGAACTCCATCTTATAAGTGCCTGAGGCCCTTACACCCTTTCAGATAAGAGGCAACCACCTCTTATCCAAATTTCCCATTTCAAACCAATAATCCAACTGCACTGACTTGTCTCCTCCCTTTGGCCCTTATATCTGTCCTCACCCACCCTTCCCCACCCCTCTTTATGCTGCCTGGCCTATCCTCATTGCCTACCTGGAGACTCTATTTAATTCTTACAGCAACAGGAAAATTAAGAGTGAGAAAGGGAGCCATTGGCAGGAAGGGACTACGAACAAGGTTTACCATGCAGTGACTGTGAAGCGTGGTTTGCCACAGAGAGGAGAGGTGGCTGTCCTCGCTCTGCTCTCACACACTCTCAGAGTGTGACAGACACGTTGCCCATATCTCAATCCCCCAGGGCACCTTTCAGAGTGTAGTGTCCCAGGCCACACCCCCCGCCCCCCAGCTCTAGTCAACCAGATGGAACCCTGTGGGTAGGGTCCAGGATTTTTTCAGGTTAAACACAACTCCCAGGGGATTCTGTGCACACTCACACTCAGAGCCACTGTCCTGGAGACACAATCTTAGATTCTGTTTCTGATGTGACCTTGAACTGTCTGGGGGCAATGGGGACGGCCTCTATTCTGACTAACATACCTCTTCTCTTCCTAAGACCTCCACCTCTGCTGCAGATGTTAAGCCTGATCCCAGAAAAACTGACTTAAGCTTCTTTCCCCAGAAAGAGGATCACAAATTACATCACGTCTACAACCTTTGATTAAACACACCTGCCCCATCTTTGCACTTTGTTCACCTGTCAGGGGCTTGTGAGATGCTAGGTGTTATGCATTTTAGATGTGAATGCAGACTTCACCCCTTGCCCCCAGGGAGCATGTGACTGGGTTGAGAGCAAGATCAATTGCAAGCATACAACAAGTACGGGGTGTATTTAGTTGGAGGACTCTAACCAGAAAAAGAAAATGGATGAAGCATTCTCAGTCCATGAGGCAGGCTCCAGTGGTTCCCTCCACCTTTCTCAGCTTTGTTGGGTTCCTTGTTGAGCTTTCCTTCCTATCCTAAGAGCTCCCACTGCAGAGATGAGTGAGGGAGGGAACAGCAGAGGATGTATCCTGTGACAGTTTGAATGAAAAGGGAAAGGCCTTGTTGCGGAAATAATAGGTTATGAAAACTCCATAAGCTAGAGTGCAATGTAGCTTCTTCTTTTGAATGAGACAGATTTTTATGAAGGCATGGCAAAACCTCGAAGACAGGTATAAGTGGGGGGAAAAATCCCCTACAGAGCAGCACATACAGTATGGGTATAATTATTTAAAAATACAAAAGCAAGCAGTGCACATGCAGGGAAGAGGAAAGGAAAAGCTAAAATGTCATTCTGTTGTCCCTCCTTCCTCTAAGTACGTCAGCCTACTCACTGATACCCTTCTCCCAGCACCCCTCCACCCACCCACCAAACAGCCACTTTTGTTCCTAGAAGACCTCGTTCAACACCCAACAGTTACTGAGCAGCTGTTTAAACAGCATATAATACACATTGTGTTAGGTGCTGTGGAGGAGAGTGGGATGAATGAAACCCAGCTCCATCCTTCACTGGAGAAGCTGACATTTATCTGCAGAGATGTTCCATCATTATGGCTGTTCAAATACTTCAGTATCAATGCAGCTGGTTTATCACTGATCCTTTGTCTCTGTCTCTCTCTCACCCTCTCACTTGAAGGCAGGGGGAGAGATCCAATGGTTTTCTCTCTTTTCATGGAATATAGAACACATGGATGAATCTCTGCTAACAGAACACAGCATGTATCTAGATTGAGATTATAGATAGAAATTTCTTTCATAAAATTTAGGTGTGTTAACATTTTGATTCCATTTCTTGTGCAGGGATGGTCAAATCTTTATAGAGCACGCTGAGTAGAAAATGGCCTCACTAATCAATTCTCTCCCTCCCACCCCAAATGGTTATGGAGGTACTTTTGAACAAAGGAAGGACACCTATAGGAGCTCCACTCTCTATTTACCGTGTTTGGAGACCTGCTATCTACATGGAAAGCTTGTTGAAAGTAAGCTTTGGTTTGTGTTCTGACACAGGCTCTACATTTTTGTGTTAAATGAATCATACCCAGAAGAGCCCATTTTGTTTCAGTGCAGAATTGAGGATATGGAAGGAACGGGACTTGAGCTTATGAGATAACTCACCAGATGATTATGACCTAGCCTGTCTGGTTCTGCTTCTGAATGCATGACTCTCCTTAAGGAATCTGATTTCCCTAAATGGGCTACTATTAGTTCCTTGGGAACTGGTGTAAGTAAAAATAGTAAATCATTCTGTAGGAATGTCTATCTCCTTCACAGGAAACTCCATGGCTCCCCACAGCCACACCCTCCACACCCCAAGACTTGGATCTGAACACAGAAACAATGGTCCACAGTGTACTTGTCAAACTCTGCTTATTCTATCTCAAACCACACCAGACCTGGGCCAGGTTGAGGACTTCCCTTACCACCTTCCTCTCACAGTCTTTCCTCCTACATCAGATGAAAACAGAAAACATTCCAACCCCTGCTTCAATAGTTTGGCCTCCTGTGAGAGACTGCTTCAACAGAAATGCCTACATTTCTGTTTCACAAAAAAAAAAAAAAAAAAAAAAAGAGCAGCTTTCTGGATATTGGACACCGGGTAAATGAATATTTGGAGAAAGACATCGTTTAGAGATGCATCCAAGTTACATTACTGACGGGAATTTTTAATATCAGTTGAAAGCATCGGCATTGTGACACTTCGCTGGCTTAGGAAGTAGGAACTCTGGAATAGGAGGTGGGTACTCACGTGGTGCCTGAAATATTAAGGCTTACGAACTGTGTTCTTGCTAAAACAAATGAAAGCAGGCATTATAGACCTGTGATCAAATCCCCTTTTCCAGTCGAGAACACAAATACTGCTTACAATTCCCCGAACCGAATTTGAAATCTCTTCTGCCTAACTCCAACCTATACAAGCACAGGGAATCCAACCAGCATAAGTATCAGTTAGTTTCCAGCTGGAGTAGAGATAAAAGCATGGAATTATAATTCTGTTCATTCAAAAGTGAGAGCAAAATCCAGGTGAGACCACTTACTGATGATTATGCTTATTTGCATGTATATGCACCTGGATGTATACAGGCACATAGATTTGGACTTTGGTGAAAGTAGACTTTCTACCGAAGTACAGGCCAAGGCAGTATATTCATCTCAACTGGGAAGCATAAGAGAAAGGCTGAATGTGAAGGAAGGGTATGAGGTTGTGGCGGAAGCACCTGCTCCCCCAATCTCAACATGTGCCAAATGGTACCAAAGGAAAACTAGGAAGCATCTTCAATTAGAATTGTCACACAGTTTCTCAGGTAGTCAATCAGTATGTGGCTTTGAATTTCCACCTGTTGAGATGGATCCAAACCACCACGAATTTCAAGAGTCCTAGAATAGGCCTATCAACCTAGAGTAGTTAGAAGGACCATCTTCAAAGATTTAAGGAATTAAAGCATTCTAAGAGTTATTACAAAGAATTTAGAGAAGTTACAGTTCTTGTAAATTTGCCCGTTTCTCCTCCTTACACCTGTGTGCCTCCCATAGTTCCTGTCTTCTGCCTACATCTTAGGTGATATCGTGTACCATCTTTCAGGGAACATTGTATCGTAACCCCTTATATGCCAAGGGGAAGAACAGAGAGATCTTCTTCTTGATTGTTCTCCACTGTGGTTGAGGTTAAAATATATTCAGCTCCATCTTCTGACCAGTATGTATTGCATTTTCAACCCAAGTACAATGGAGATTGTCGGAGTTGAGCAAAAGATAAAAAGGAGACTGTGAACTCTGGGAGGCAAACTGAGGGCTTCAGAGGGGAGGGGGTGGGGGAGTGGGATAGGCTGGTGATGGGTGGTAAGGAGGGCACGTATTGCATGGAGCACTGGGTGTTATACGCAACTAATGAATCATGGAACATTGCATCAAAAACTGGGGATGTACTGTATGGTGACTAACATAATATAATAAAAAAATATTATGTAAAAAAAAAGATAAAAAGGAGATCTTCACAAAGCCTAAACAATGAGTTAGCAAAGAGTAGAGGAAATAGTAGAACAGAAAAAGAGAAAGAAAAGAAGAAAAGCTTGTCACACTGCGGCTTGCTCATCATGTTGAACACAGCCAAATGAGAAGATGCTGGCAGGTGGACATGAGACTTCCCTACATGCTCTGGTGCCCTAGAGAGACTGCTGGTAGTTACAGTGGTAGCAGTTGTGTTCACTTTGGACAAATTATTCTGGGATTGCTGGTCAAGATGGAAGTGGAAAGATTTGCTTCTGTTTTGACCCAGTTTTTACAGCACAGATGCATCCTGGCCCATGTAGCCCGTACATCTCATTCAGTTCTACTGAGCGAATAGTGGAGAGGCCAGAACCATCTTTTTGGGAATTGAAAGCTTAATGCCATGGGCTTTCTCATCACAGCTGGAAGGTTGACCATAGAGATGAGGGAATATACCTTGTTTCCTAATTTGGTTGGTTAGGCCATAAACATTCAGAAAGGGTCAGATGAGGAATGTCTTCAGTTGATGCCAAGAAGTTAAGGGCAAAGACAAGTCCATTCAATTCTATGTGACCTTAAAAAGGAAAGCATCTCAAATAGGCAGATTATTAATGAGCAAAGATAGAATTCACCGGAAACACTCATACACATACACTACTCATAAATGTAGGTGAAGCCAGATAGTTCTTGCTGTTTATAGGCATTATGAAAAGAAGAATCAGGTTAAGGAGGGAAAATAGGAAAAAGAGGAAGAAGAGTCCAGTAGACTGGAATTCCAAATATCCCGCTTACTGTCCAGCAGGAGAGAGGGATAGAAAACTGAATCCTGAGGTAGAAGGAAACATTGACTTTGCCAGATCCAATGCAGTATTTCTCCCACCATTCTTAAGCCCTATAGCTGATAGTCATTTCTCATTAGCCAGTTTTCCTGCATTCCTTTGGCAGTTAGCTATCCATCAGAACCCCTGAATGGACAACTTTTGGTGGACTGGAAGCCATTCATACTTTGCCAGTTGGATAACGCCAGTTCATTCCTTTCTCATAAGGTTTTGAACACTTGGCCAATACTGCTTCCAGTGAATACCCACACCCTTGGTACGATTAATGAGAGCTTGCGATAGCCTCCCACCTTGAGTGAATAGAGGAAGGTGAATACCCAACCAGGAGAGGAAAAGGAGAGAAAACATGGGAATACAAGACGGACGGACGGAAGGAAGGAAGGAAGGAAGGAAGGAAGGAAGGAAGGAAGGAAAAGAAAGAAGAGAAGGAAAAGAAAGAAAAAGAAAGGAAAAGGAAAAGGAGGGTCCAAATCTCAGTAGTCAAGTAATACCATGCAGGAAGCAAAGGAATGAATCAGACAGAAAAATAAGTTGGGAGAATCCACCACATCTGGTAATAAGGCAGCAGTCCCCAAAGTAGTAAATCAATTTTACAACCACCTTGTAAATTCCAATTCCACTACCAATTCTATAGAATAGAAACCCTACAATTTTGTCTTGCCCACTTCCTAATGGGCAAAGACAAAACTAGAATTGGGATAATGCACAAAATTACCCCAATTTAGAAAAATCTGCAAGATCCCCATTTTCATTACTATCCACAAAGAGAAGAGTCAAAGAAAAATAATAACACTTTTGAGCCAAGGAATGCCAAGGATCGCCAGCAACCATCAGAAGCTAGGAAGAGGCAAGGAAGGATCCTCTCCTAGAGCTTGTAGAGAGAACATGGCCCTGCCAACACTTTGATTTTGAATTCAAGCCTTCAGAACCAGGAAGGAATACATTCTGTTGTTTTTCAACCACCCAGTTTGCAGCAAATTGTCACAGCAGTCCTCGGAAACTAATATAATGCCTCTCTCCCCTGCTCCCCATGGAAATCTTCTCTCGGAAAAGGCATTGATGGTGGCACACTCCCTTCTAGGGAAGCCTGTGGTGAACAAGATCAAGAAAGGACCAGCCATTAAGGCTGAAAAGAAAGCTCTTCTGGAATGCCTATTGTCAGCAAGGTATTCAGGTCACTCTGTGTTTTATGAACCCTGAAATCACTCCATAAAATCTGCACTGCTGATGGGCCAGTCCCTGCTCAGAAAATTAGGAAGGGAAGGGCAAGGATAGATATAAATAACTGTACCAAGAGTTTTTTATATGCCGGGCACCAGTCAACCTGCTCCACATGTAATATTCCACCCAGCCCCCAGCAGCTCTCTGAGGTAGGAGATGATTAGTATCTCTACTTTAAGGATGAAGAAGTTGTCTCAAAGGGGTTAAGTTAGCTTGCTCAAGGTCACACGGTTAATAAGTGGTAGAACCAGCATTTGACCCCAGACACTCCCTGATTGGCTGTTTAAAGTTTAGAGACGGGGCATTTGGAGGCCTCTCAATCCAATCTGGTGTCCAATTAGGAATAGCCTGTATTAGGTTCCCAGGAGATGGTGATCCAATAGCAGGGGCCTCGTTGCCTCACCTGACAGTCCTTCCATGGTAGAACAATCTGACCAGAGGTGTCAACTTAAATGCCTTTAGGAGCTAGGCAAGGAGTGTTAGTAGTAGGTAGGCAGGATGGTCATGGCCTGGGGAGAGCAGCCCATCTAGAGGTGTTCATCACCAAATACAAAAGTAAACACTGCAGAGAAACAAAGATTTCAGTCACTAAACTGGCCAGTGGACCTCTGGTCAGATTCAGTGCAACTGAAGAGTGCCCAGGACACGACCCAGAGCTGTGAGCAGGCCCTACTGCTGGACCCAGAGAGTGTGGCTCAGGCACTTGTGATGGCCTGCTCTCAAGGGCCAGCGAGGCCTCAGGAAAACAGAAAGAAAAGAAGGAATAAAGGAAGGAAGGGAACAAGGGAAATGGAAGAGATTAGCTGTGTCCCAATATCTGGTCATTCTGGGTAGTGCCTTAGAACGGTCTTTGGTCTTTAATGGGTTTCCCCTCCCTGTGATTTCTTGCTTATCCTCCCAGCGTTCAGGTATACAGCAAGTTTCATGCTTGCTGCTTTAGGAAAACCATTCTACAGGACTTCATGCTGTTGTTTCTGAAGCAAGACCTACTGAAGATACTAGCATGTGAGGAGGGAAGGAAGAGAGCCATAGAGAGAAATGTGGAGAAAGAAAGGGGTTAACTTGCCTGTAATGGGATTCTCCAGGGCAGAAGGGTAGGTTAGAGTGAGGTCTGGGGCAGCTCCTGGTGGTGCACAAAGGGGTAGAAGAATCTTAGAGGGACAGCCAAGGATTGCACCTGATGACATGTCTTCAGCCTGACATTTACAGCCTCTCCAGAAGTACCCTCCATGGCTTCAAGCACAGCATGAAAGTAGCAGAGAGGAGGACCCGAAGGCAGCACAAGGACACACCAGTAGACATCTCTGCCATGAGAGAGTGGACAGCCCAGCAAGGCCCATGGGTGCCTCTTCAAGCAGTTGGCTCTGTGTAAGATCCTGAAAACTCAGCTCTGTTCCTGAGTGGGGGTTGGGGGTGAAAAATAAGACTGAAGTCCTAATATCCCAGATTAGGAATTGAAGTTAATCTAATTCATGAAAAAATACAGATGCAGTATTTCTCCACACTTAAGCCCATGGGTTAAAGTTGGAACCAGCAATAGGTTTGCAGCCAATAAAAATCTTTCATTTGGGACCATGCTTGGTCACCAGGAGTATAGTTTGCTTGGCTGTCTCAGAAAGACCATGCTACACTATAGACAGAGGGTATCAAACACCACAGAGACTATCCAGCACCATCACTTCTCTATCCCCTTGCAACCTATGAACACCAATCAGGTCACCGATGCCCTGTCATTCCCCAGCTGGCCCTCAGGATCATGCACACTGCCGAACCTTCTCTTCTAGGATCAAGCCCAGGGCTCTCTTTCAAGCAAAAACATTTTACTACATGAGATCAGCAAAAGAAACTTCATCTTGCCTCATTTGGAAACTCTTTATCGGGGTGAGGAGATCCCTTCTAATCAGGGATCACAGTTAGAAAACTAGGAAGATATCAGGAGGGATAAAAGATAGACATGAGCCCCATGCCCTTACTTGGTGCATGTTGGACATGTTGCATGAATACCAAGTTTCCTTGCTGAGTACCCAGGTCTGAGATGAACATTAAGGAGTCACAGATTCGTGCGCTGACCCTTGCTTTTAGCTAAACAAAGAAATCTAGAGCCTCTGCTGTCCTCCAGGAAGGGGAAGAGTGAATTTTGAGTACTCAGTAGCTACATCTAATTTATTGTTTTGTAAATTCATTTACTTTCCTGGAATCATAATCGTGCCATTAACTATACAGAAAAAATTAAACTAGGAGCTTACTTTTATGGAGGGAAGGGTGACAGCAATAAAATTCCTGTATAGGAAACTGAAATTTGTCAGGGTCACAGAAAGAACACCCTATAGGGAGGGTCTTTTGAATATCTGACCCACTCTATTTTCACCAGAAACCTCCTTGCCTGGTACTCCCAGTAGATCCACCCTGAGCCCTGCAGAAATTTAAGGGGAAAAAAGCAAGTTTATCCCAAATTCCCTTTATGGGTGGTGCTTAGGGAGTGGATGGGTGATTTCGCAGATGGAGAAGCCCCACAGCTTCATTCGTCATCAGGGGATATAGTATACAGACAAGAGGCTTATTAAATTATCCAACAAAATTGTCCAAATTTGGACAATTTCTTTGTTCTCCAAATCTCAATTTCTCTTTCACTCAAGTTTTACTGCTATTATTATAGCAAGTATTATTGCTGTTATTTTTTCCTTAAACCTTTGAAATTCAGCAGTAAGCTAGGTCTAAATGAGAGCAAAGTAGACCATCACCACATGGTCTCTGGGGGAGTGGAAGGAATGTTGGGGTTAAGCTCTGGATTCTGGAGTCCATTCTGTCACTAAGCTAATCTCTGTATCAATAAAACGAAAGGTCCCAACTCAGGTGATTCTTGTGTTTCCATCCACCTATGTGTTCTGTGATGCCACAGTTGTACCACAATCATACTTTTAGTGTGACCAAAGCTGGTCTCTTGGCTTAGGGAGTCCCATGCCCTCCCCAAAGTCCTGCCCAGACCAAGAGAAACAATGGAACCCAACAGAAAGGGCACACAGACAAGCAGCAGTCCAGTTAGACATACCCAGAACAACACTTTTTACACAGGACATGGCCAATAACATTTGCAGACTTGAGTTTTCTAGACCCATACTTCCTTTGAGAAGGGTTTAATTTTCCTAGTGGGGTGAAGGAACAATCCTTAATTCCCAGAGCAAACCCATCATGAAACATGATCTGGGCCCTGCAGCAAGCCGTCATAAGGCCCAAACCCCAAAAGAAGCCTAGCAATGAAAATGAGAGGAAATTATATGAACAAAAAATATATATTTCTTGCTACTATTTAAGTCTGTCATAAAGATTCAGTTGATTGTTGTAACTTATCATATGCACTCAAGAGAGCAAATACCACAAGAACCAAAATCCATGATTTCTCTCAACCACCCAGCGCCAGCTGTAAACCAAGACACCCTGGTTCAGCAATACTGCTCCTCATCGTGGGCAGCTATTCCCAGGTTGTATTTGGGTTTGGACCAAAAGTCTGAGTATGGTCATTGTGCAGCTGAGGGTTTGTTTGGCTCCCATTCAGATTCAACACCATGGACTCTTCCCAAAATATGCACGTTATTGTGATGGAACTTAGCAAATACAATTTTCGGTTTTCTGTTGTAGTGTGAAAGATGCTGATTTAGACCATGACTCTACAAAGTCAGGGGTTGTATGTTAGATATTCTTTACTTCCAAGAAGTAGCCAAGTGGTTACCACGTGATAAGTGCTCAGTAGCTTGTGAAGTGAACTTAGGAGTATTGTTGGTATTGTATGTTGTCCTCTCCCAGCCTGACCCACATACACACACACAGTCCCTTATTTAGCTGGGGCCTGGCTCTGATATGCTTTCCAAGCAAAAGGCAAATGGCGGCCTCATGCATGTATACACATGGAGGCTACTGTAGTGCAATGCCCTGCCCACCACCCTCCCCAGTAATGGAGCTCTATCATTTGATGAAGAGAGAAAGGGCTTTTTAAAAACTCATCTCACTTTCCTCTTTGTGTCTCTCCTTGGTAAGACCTGGACTCTGGAAATCTCAATAGGGAGGAATCCTTAGCCCTAAGAGCTTAAATAAAGCCTTGAAGAAAGGGACAAGACATGGCAGCTTAAAACCTATGGTGGAACTTGTCCTAAAGGAGAAGGATCAAAGAGAAGAAAGAAATCAAGGTCTCTGTACTGCTCAGCCCAGCTCACATGGTTTGGGACAGAATACTGGTCATATGGGGAAGCATTTTGCTGGAAGGTTTCCTATGTAGCTCTTCTCAGGAGCCAAACCTAATAGGAGATCATTGGATAAAGTACCAGGTGCCAGATAGTGGAGAGAAAAGTTCTACCAGCATGTATGAACCTCAAGCAGGGCTTCCCAGCACCATGAAGGAAATAATTCTGTGATTCTTACCAAAACGTTGGAATCTAAGAGGACTACACAATGATGGACAAACTTTTAGAATAAGTTGACCCCATGTTCCAGTTTGCCTGGGACAGTTCCAATTAATGCTAACTGGTCTAGTGTCTTATCCTGCTTAGCAGGACTTTTCCTCTTCTGACAAAATATCATCATTAATAGTTGCATTAGAGTCAGCTATAAGGGGTTAGATTCAATTCCACTTTGGACTTCCACCTTCCATCATGGTCACGCACAGCCATTTGAACACATTCCAGTACATGATTACATTTGAAAATGACCAATAATAATCCATCTCTATTTTTCTGGCTTTTCCCATGTAACATAACAGACATCTTTCTCTTATTGAGACCATGTGGGGTGCTCTCTGATAAAATAAAATGCTTGGACATGAGCAGCTTGGGGCAGTGAACTTCCTCAGTTGTCAGGTAGTCATGGCAGGAGGATTCAGTGGTGGTACCCGTGTCAGATGCCTGGAGTGCTGGTCAGTTTCTGTAGGCTGTGTCATGCGCTCACAGTGTGAGCAGAAGCTCACAGGCCACTGCTTGGTGAGGGTCAGTAGGAAGTGCGTAAATTTGTAGTTTAATGTAAACATGAGACAGCTGGAGAAAATAGAACCTGAGCAGTCCTGCTGGGAAGCATATAGAGTACTGAGTATTCTTGCCACAATAGTTTCTTTCATTTATTATATGATATACACCTATTACTATTTTTTTTATTTTGAAATAATGTTCATGCTTTTCATTTTACAAGAACCTTTTGGAAACAATAAAGTAAAAAATAAGAGTGTAAGTTTAATGAAAAAAGGTATTGAATTTCTATTTTTCAAGAAAGTTGAAAGGGAACATGAAACTTGCACAAAGTGTCAGTCAACATTAGCCATCCATCATGGCGGCTGTAATCATACCACTACCCAATTGGAAACTAGAGAACACAAATCTGTTGAGGAATCATTGGCATCACTCTCAAAAGTTGGTTATTTTTAAGAAGAACATGCCTGAAGACAGCAATTTAATGTGCACAGTTGCAATGTGTTTATATATCGTGCAGTGTAACATGACTTTTTATTCAGATCAAATGACTCTCCTAAATTCATTTTACTCATTCTTGATTCCGGTTTGTTTTGTGCATCCGTGAAAAAAAAAAAAAAAGAAGGTAAGCTGTTATGTGTGCATTTTATTGACGGAAGAAGAGGCCAAAAATTTGGCCCAGAGGAAGAGCAAAAAATTTTATAGGCACATGGTTAAAGAGGCCAGTTTTATATAAATGTCGTGAATACTTCAAACTGAAAATCAGCTAATTCCAATTACTGGGGTTTTTTTTGTTTTTGTTTTTGTTTTTTGCATATAATTCACAGAATCAAACTAAAGCATTTTAAAGTTCATTCTGTTGAAAGTGAAACACCTGACCTGATGTAAATGCTGTTGTAAACTCAGAGAGTACAATGTTGAAGATACAATTAGTGTTTGAATACAAACTGTCTGTGGAAAATGTCATAGTGAAAACTGTCATTACTCAAGTCACTGGGGTAGAAATATATTTAAATTGGTTGTCATGCACAGATAATTTATAATTTTGTTCAAACTTCAAAGTTCAACATTAAACAGTAGTGCAGGCTGGAATATCTTGTAGCGCCAGAACGTACGAACGTGCTAAAAAGCACATTAATGAAGGTGAAACATAAGAGCCAGAAAGAACTGGTAATGTCCAGGGCACCTGGGTGGCTCAGTTGGTGAAGCATCTGCCTTCGGCTCAGGTCATGATGCTGGAGTCCCAGGATCGAATCCCACATCAGGTTCCCTGCTCAGCGGGGAGTCTGCTTCTCCCTCTGACTCTCCCCCATTTCATGCACTCTCTCCCTCTCTCAAATAAGTAAAATCTTTAGAAAAAAGAAAGAACTGGTAATGTCCAAAGGTGGAAGAATTTGAGCAACAAATATATAACACAGTATTCGACTATAATCCAAAGTATAAGAAGAAATCCATGAGTCCAAACCAATATAAATAAATAGATGGATAAATAAATAAGTGGGAGAAAGGAGACACATATTTTTTACATAAATAATTTATTTAGACACTCCCTCCTATATTAGGAGTTTAATGCCCTACTCTTGCCCTTGAGTATGGGCTGCATTTAGTGACTGACTTCCAAAGAACAAGGTGACTTTGCAGTAGAGAACCCTGGCAAACACTACATTAGTCAGGTGATCAAGGTTAGCACTCCCAGCGATAAGTCATGCTACTAGCATGTGCCCCAGATGTGATGCAATGAGAAGGGCACTTCACCTCTGTGGTCTTCTTCCCCCAAAACCATAATTCCAGTCTAACCATGAGAAATACATCGGACAAACTCAGATTCAGGGACACTCTGCCAAATGCCTGGGCAGGCTTCCCCCAAACTCTCAAGGTCATGAAAAACAAGGAAAGGCTGAGAAATGATAGACCAGAGAAGACTAAGGAGATATGATGATCAAATGTAATGTGGTATCCTGGATGGAATCCTGGCATAGAAGGACGTTAGGAGAAAAACTAGTAAAATCTGAATAAGGTGGGTAGTTCAGTTAATAGTGGTGGTGGTTTCTCATGACGCAAACGCACCATAGTCATGTAAAATACGAACAGTGCAGTGGGGTCTACTGAGGAAGAGGTATGGCGAAATTCTCTGTACTATCTTTGCAACTTCTCTACAAATCCGAAATCTTTCTAAAATAGAAAAGTTATTAAACGTAGTAGCTGTCGTGGAAAATTTTTAGAAACGTTTTATTATACACGCAGAAAAATTCCACCACAAGTTTTTGTGACAAAGCACATATTTAATCCAAAACAATAATTTAGCATGGCAAAACACACGTTTGCTCTTTTTTCCTCCTCTTGAGTAAAATTTTTTAACTATTTGATTCATTAAAGAATTAGTAAGTCAACCTTAGGGCTTTGGATTAAGGGGATTTAACTTTTTTTTTGTAAGCATGTTCTCTACATTTTGTATGTATTTGACTCAAAACATTGGAAATCTTTCATTAAAGTATTCAATGAATGGAAAGCCGAAAACATCAGCATTTGGAGTTTTTACTGAATTTTAGTTGTTGGCAACAAAGATTACAAACAGGGAGTCAGTGAAATATATCCTCTTAAAATAAAGGAGGGGGTACTAAACACATTTTGGGAGGTGGTTGGGGAGAAAGAGAGAGAGAGGAGAGATTTTCCATGAAATGAAATACTTAGGACATACGTATACAAAAAAATACATCTTTCAAATTCATATTTAGCTAGAATTCTTGTTTTTATCTGCCTAATCTGGCAGCCCTAATTGTGGAGAGAAGGCTGGCTTCCAACCCAGCCTCATTTTCAACAAACTTCTGTTAGCCTGGCTCTGTGTTAGGTACTGGGGATAAAAATATTAAAAGATATGAATTTATTGTTGAGAGATCCTAGTCCCTAATAATTTACTGTGTGGTTTTGGAGAAGTTACTTAACGTCTCTGAAATCTGTCTTCATCTGTAACATGGGTATAATTGCAGTCTTAGGCTAATTTGTGCACAAATGGAGCTCTGAGTATGAAGGAATTTTGGGAAAGTCTGTTATTAGACAAACCTGTTTTAATTGCTCCACCAAGTATTTTTGGCAAACCTGAAACTAGGGCAGACTTGTGGGCCAAGTCCCCTACGTATGCCTTGAAGGATCCAATATTTTTGCCAGATTGCCCTGTTTTCAGGAGTCGGTCTCCTCCCCATCTTGTTAAGACTATTCCCCTAATCTGAACCCCATCCCTAGAAAGAGGCAGAAGGGGTTCACAGCCAACAACAACAGCAGCAGCAGAGGAAACAGTTGGACCCAGAGACAAGGAAACTTCTCCTTATGTCACCACGGATCTCTGATGGGGAGAAGGATGGGAAACAAGAGGGATAGCATGACTAAGCTCGGGAGCCCCCAAAATGTAAGTTGCACACAGCTCAGGAGGCCACTGACCTCTTGAGTGAGTATGCCAAGGCTGAAATGCCCCCTCAAAGTCACTGCCACCAGGCTTCAGATGGGGAAGCACTGTGGGACCGTTGGACCCATTCTCCAACATCCTGAGGGAGGGAGAGATGCATGTCTGCCCACCACGCCTCCACCTCCTCTACGTCCACCATGAAACTGATGAAAATCTGACTTCTACATGACATAAGTTAGAAGCTGGGAACATTCTACTAGCAAAGACACCACAGTCCAGTTGGGGAGACAGAGCCCATGCCACGCTGCCTTGTATTGTCTTTTGATGATTTTTATGTTATCAGTGCCAAGCAGTAAGTCAATCACTGTCTGACTTAGAACCCTAAGAGGGTTAATATAGTAGAAACATTTTTTTTTCTTATGACAAAATGCTAGAAATAGTAAAGGATGCTGCTTACCTTGTTTTTCTTGTTCTGGGTAGCAAATTGTTATTTACTAGATTCCTAGATTGAATAAAGCTGGAGAGGTTCTCTTCTTCAAAAGTTATTAAAATTGACAAAAGTATCCATCAAGTATGTATTGCGGACATGGAATGAAAACCATTAACAATTTTTTCAGCACAAAATCTACAAAGATAAACTTCCAGTCACTGGAGATCTGGTAGTCACTCTCCAGTAATGCCTTACTCCAGATCTGGTCAGGGTAGCCAAGAGAAGTCACTCCAGTCAGAAGGGATTTCTGTGCTTCCAGATTCTACTATAGTGACTCTCTGTCACAATCACATCCTGTCTGCCCCTTGCTTGTTCTCTATGACTTGCCTCTCTTCCCTGGCAGTCCTTAACCGCTCAGTTCTTGCTAATGTGATTGCTCAACACGCATGAGACTACCATGATTTTTTTTCTATTGACTTCTAATAAGGTTTTCTTTTCTGATATGCTTGCCAAAAATACTCCATTAATTTGGGACTGGCTTTTGTCCATTGCTGGGGCCTCCCATGCTCCCAAGCTGAGGTCTCTGCCCTACATTCGTGCTCTGCAGTGAGAAGCAGAAGGGAGGCAGGTGGTATGTCTCTATCTACCACCATCCCCTTGCCGTCTCCCACCTATATAACTGCAATTAGCTCTCTTTCTCTCCCTCCTTTTATAATGTCAAAGAAAACAACTGGATTGATTTTCACCAAATGCAGGGTGCACATTTGGGATATCTGTTCTAATACAAGCTATGGCAGCAAACATGAAATTTGCTTTGGAAGGCCCTGGGGGAACCTGAAGATATTGGGCAGTCATGGGCACTCAGAGCATGTTGCAAGGGCTGCAGATCAATAGAGGGATTAATAGGATATGTACAGAGAAAACAATGTGCTCAAAGGCGAGTCCCCAAATAGAAAGTCACAGCACAGATGTTGACTTACCCATCAGAACGACTTCTCACAGCCCTGGGAGGCATGTGTGTGCACGTGCATACAGCATGCACCAGGCATAGTATAAAGTACGTTCTATGAATTATAGTCAATGATACCTAAGAGTTATATTATTATGAGGCCTCTTCTACAGATGGGGAAAAGGTCCAGAGAAGGTAATATCTGTGTGACCTTATAGCAAATAACTCAAGTGGAAAGCTAAAACTTGAAATGCTGCCTCCTTTAAGACTCACTTTTTGAAGGCTGTACTGAAAAACTAACAAGGAGGCCACAGGATGCTCTCCTCTGCGAGCCCACTGAATTCTGCGCTGAATTCAGCGCTAACCAGCCCCCCGCTGCTATCTGTGTGAGCATTCCACGCACACTCACTCCCTTTTATCCGTGCTGGCTCCTCGGCCGGGAATACTGGGCAGACCCTGGGGCAGAAGCTGCTCTATCAGCTCTCATCTGACCTGTAGGGAGAAACATTCCAAATATAAGGGAGCGATTTAGCAGGATGGAAGGAGGAGCTATCCTCCCTGGAGTTTTGAATGACATCAGAATAGGTAAGCAGGGGAATCATATCATTTACTTTCCAGGGGAACTTTAAAAATAGCAGCAGCTCCTTTCTGTTGGAATGGTGGTAATAGTATATCTAGGCCACGTCTGTATGTGACGCCAAACCAGCTACTGCGATGCATCAGTGAGGGGAGTAAACGCAGTTTCTGTCAATACTGCACAAAGCCGAAGCAATGGGACAGTTGTCAGTTTGCCTGGTAAATCTTGACAGCAGGTGACTTGTGTACTAATCCACATCATAGGGCTCTAATTGTTCAGTTTAGTGTCAAGCACGATCAGATGGAACATAATGTTCCATCTTGCCCTGGGCAATGGAAAGCTCTGTGTCAGTATATTCATTCATTCATTCATTCATTCATTCATTCATTCATTCGGCACCCGCTACTTTCCAGACATGACACTGGGTAGCCAACCTCATGGCACAACTGTAGGGCATCTGACTCCAGATAGGAGGCTGGAAACTGGAGTTATGGGATGAATAAGATACGTTCCTTGTCCTGGAGAAGTTCACAGCCCGATGACCTGGGTTCTAGTTTCAGCTCTACTATGAATAGCATCATGTTCTATGCAAATGACTTGACCTCTTTCTGGGTCTGATCTAATCTGTAACATGAGAAGAGTAGACTGAGACCCCTTGCCTGGGATGGGCACAAGTTTACATGACTGCTGATGCCATCTCTTCTACTAGTATTTGAAGTTCTCCTATGTACCAGGCACTGTGTTTTGCAGAGATAACATGACAAGGATGCCATCCCTTTCTTTAAGAAGTCCTGTGGGAGGGAAGAACATTGAGGCTGGAGAGTGAAATACCATGGGGTTTAATGTTGCACTACAGGAGTAGACATGAGACATGAGGGGGTCAGGAAATATGTTGTCTAGAGGAAAGCTCAATTGGGTCCTAGAGATTAAGGAGGAGTAAATCAGTAGAGTAAGGGGGTAGGAGAAGGAATTCCAGGCAAAGAGACAATCATTAGCAAAGATCTGGAGACAAGAGGGAGGGTGTTTGTTTTAGAGAATTACAGGCAGTCTAGTGTAAATGGAGGGGAAAACGGGGAAGAGCAGAGGAAGGGGAGAAGTGGGCAGGGAATAGAGAGACAGAAGGAGAAGGTAGGGAAGGAGAAGGAAGAGGAGTGGGGAAGAGACGGGAGAGGACAGAGTATATGGGATTATGGAAAGGGTGATAGGCAAAGTAGAAGGGAAAAGCCGGGACCAGATCATGAAGAACTTTATCCCCCATGTGTAGGAGTCTGGACTTGAACTTGGGGCAATCAGAAGTCACAGAGGGCTTTAAGAAACAGAATTCTGAGCTTGGAAGGGAGCTTTGGGGTCCAACATGAGGCACATAACACTGAAGGGCAGCCCGAAAGAGCAATGCAGAGATTGTTGGATGATTTGGGTCTTACTGAAAAAGATTTCCTCTCTTCCTCTCCCCTCTCCCTTCCTTTCTTCTTTTCTCTTCTCTTCTTCTGGGTGGTGGGGAGGTCCACAGAAGCTTCACAGGCAAGAAGGAATGCAGTACGGGTGCTCCATGGCTCCGAATGCAGCCGACGTCGTTTTGTGACTGTATAAGGAGCGGGTGACATCCATTCTTGCTGAAATTCCTTACTGTCAAGACCAGGCTCCAGCCCATAAGAAGGCAGGGACTGCTTGGAAGTGACTCATCATGGGTGGCTCAGATGATACCAGATTCTAAGAATCTAAACTATGTGGCTTGACTGAGTGCCCTTGACTACTCAGTTGTTTCTCTGCTTTCCTTGTGCAGTTTTGGCCCAGAAAAAGGTGCCAGGTTTGGTCATATCCATCCTCAAACACTGTAAAAGAGTTGTACAAGGCCCCTGGAGCCCCTGGAGCCCCTGAAACCCCATGACTCTATGCATAAAGGCCTAAGCTAAACGCACAGTTGAAGTTTTTTCAATATAAGGCCAGTAGAACCGAGAGGGAGTTAAATGGCAGAAGCTTTACTTGAATAAATAAGAGGATCTCACTATAAAATAACCCCCATATGAATAAGAAACCTTAGTACCTCAGTAATTAAAGGGCAAGTACCAGAGGTGAGCATCAGCAGGAGAGCTACAGCATGAGGTGACGAAAGAGGGAAGGACAGTGGAGCCAGACTGCCTTGGCAGGGACTCCAGTCCCACCACAGATGAGTTGTGAGGCCGGGACAGGTCATGTGGCCTCTCCATGACTCAGTCTCCTCATCTGTAACATGGGAATAATAATACCACCAATTTCATGAGTTGTTGAGAGAATTAACTGAGTTAATACTTGTGAAGTCCTTCAAAGCCACTCTTAGCACATAACAAGTGGTATAGAAGTGTCTGTTAAATAAAAATGAAAAGAGCTACCTTTCCCATTAACAAATAAGTTGTGCAAGCATTCCTGGAGGGGAGACTGAGGGGAGCAATGACATCTCTTTGATTCTGGGTGAAGGAGAGCTCAAAATAGGGAGAACGTGTGCCCAAGGCCACATAGCCATGCTGATCCAGCAGACAGGGATCGATGATGTCTCTCTTATGTCTTCGTAATAGAGAGTTTGAACAAAGAATTGAAAGAAGAAGGAAAGGAACTTTTCTTTTAAACCCTTAGATTTCAGGCTGAAATTAAACGTATTTAGGTTAGCACATAGAGAATGAAATTTCTAAAAGTAAGCTTGAGGGGAAAAAAAATGTTAAGAGATCCAGAGTTGGGTAGTTAAGAGAAGAAAAAAATGGAATAAAAATAACTCTGCACCTCTATGCAATCCCACACAGGCCAACAACTTTATCCAGGGCGTAAGGCTGCCCTTGTGTCCACCTTTCAAGAAGATAAGGCTCTCCCATAAGCTTAACCCAACCCAACCGTGATCTTTCCGGTTTAGGACCTCCATGTTGGCCACAGGGCAAGGGATAACTCCACATTGTCTTTCTTGTTCCACTTTTTTGTTCCTGTGTTAGACTGAATCCCTGGCAGGGTTCACTGAGATCTGGTCCTAGGCCTGGGCCAGACAAAAACACCAATTCTTAGTTCAAGTTTGCTGTGGAATAGTGTGTCTTGTCTGGGCTCTGTTTCTTTTTGCTTTTTCCAAGCATCTTCTCTTTGTTTCAGGATTCTTGGATCCCCCTTTGTACCATTGCTCCTTGGGACCCACAGTCTTTTGGTGTTTTCTGGAGAAACCAGAGAGATAATTGTAAGTTTGCAGTTATCAGTTCTCCTTGTAAGCTTGTCTAAGTCATTGAATATAGCTCGTTCCAGGAGTCCTTGACATCACGACCCAGAAGTTGTTTGCATGATTAATAGAGACGGATGGCCGTCAAGGGAAAGGATAGAGGAGAGAAAAAAATCAGAGGTCATAAATCTAAGCTGCATCCCCATATACACACCCCATGCTCCTACCACACACATACACACACACATACACACACACACACACACACACGCACACACACACACACTTTCTTCCCTCATTTCTGGGTGTGTAACATTAGACAAAGCACATGTCACTATTATTGGCTTTGATTTACTTATCTGTAAAATGGGAAAAAATAGTTTCTGATCTAAATATTTTTAATGAATACAAGAATAAATTAATTGCTAATTAATATTTGCATAGTATTTTATATTTTATGACTGTAATTATTCATGTCTAGCAACAATTGCTTACGCAGGTCATTACAAAGAGGAGGATGTGAGACAGGTGACTTAGTGAAGGGCTGTGTGAAGACATGAAGGTTTAGACTTATGTAAGAAATGTTCTGTCCAGTCCACAGAAGAGTGTCCCTGGCCTTCTTTACCCCAACTACTTAGTTCAGGGTACAATAAATGATAATGGCAAATAAATGGCAAGATTCTGACCCTGGCTTTGAATAACAGTCGTGGAGTAAAGAGGCAGTAGACAGATAATTTATTTTACTTTTGTTTTGATTAATCTCTGTCTTACACACACACACACACACACACACACACACACACACATACACACACACAATTTCCCGTTTTGAATGATATTAGAGAGAGTTCAGAGCGAGCTATGTGTGCTATAAAAGAAGGGTCCCAGGATAAATAAATGACTTATTTTAAAATCTCAGTTTAAACAATCCAGGTAAAATTCCAAATGAAGTCCCATTTTGGGCTGTACATCCAATAAAAGAATTTTGATGGTAATGGTCTTTATACACCAAAACGAATAACTGAAAGAAGTTGAAGTTTCTTCATTAAGAATTTTTTTAGTGACTTTTAAACGGGGCTGTTGTTGTTTCAAACAGTTCTGTAATGAGTAATATTCCATCCTTCCTGGAGGCTGAAGGATGAATGACATCAACTCTCAATATCTCTTAAACTTGAATTTAATGTTCTGACGTTGCTGTGAGCACCAAAACTGAAAGCTGGCACACAGCTGTTATTACTAATGGGACTAACAATGGAATAAAGATGCCATCGTTTCCTGCGAGGAACAAATGAGAAAGTGTAAAATGCTTGGTAAGATATCTGCTATTTAAATGCTTTCAGCAAATATTGGTCTTTAATAATAATGATGGCCATGACCATTCTCTCCCTTGTGCAGAGTTGTTGGTTTGTTTGTTTGTTTGTTTGTTTGTTTTTAAGCAGACCAGGTGGGAACAGATGTTAAGAGATAAGAATTTGTTTAAAATGAGTTCCCGAGAACCTTTCCCATAGCCTATCCCATTTTCCTGAACCTTGACTAAAAGCCTTGAGAAAAAATGAGAGCCCAGATTTTCCTTACAGCAGAGTTAGTCATCACCAGTCTATAAAATTAAACTGGTTATTGGCTTAAAACACTGATAGTCATCAGAGGTTTATGGGTAGTCTGTGAGTTGATTCATTCGATTTTTTTTTCCCAACCTAAGATATGTTTTGTTCATTCAATATAAGAACGCAAACCAGAAAGAAAGCCAGAGTGGTCATGGAGGAGGAGGAGGGAAACCTAACTTGAAACCCTCACTTGTCAAGACAAAAAAGCGATCATCTTTGTTCTTTAAAACTGGTGGCAGGGGCCGAGAGACATGAGAAAAGAGAAAGGTATTGAAACTTTAGATGCAAAAAAGTTGCATAAAGGATTACACTGGAAAGGAAAAAAAAAAAGCAAACTACTAGAACCAGACTTGCTAAAAAACAGGTTGGAGGGCTTTGGGGAGCTATAATGGCAGTGGAAAACGGGTGCCCTTATGTTGTGTTGAGTAAGCTATTATGCTTTGCCCCATTTTTTAAAAATTTTACCTTGAGTTTTTAAAAATTAATAATTGGAAGAATTCACATCACATTTTGGATTTCTGGCTTCCTTTGAAAAGTCAGAAAATGAGGCAGAGCCTAGACTACCCTCCCCCAGAACAGGTCTCACTATGTCCCTCCCTTTCAGAATGTGCTCCCCAGCTTGCTGTAGCCTGAATTCTGCTTCTTACTGAATTTACATTAACTGGCCTGGATTCTCTCTATGGTCTGCCTGTGCCATAGAGGCGTTGGCGTTTGCAGCCCTCAGTTCAAAGGCATTGAGGGTTGTCTGTGGAAACATGGTAAAGAAAGGTGACTTCCAAGTAATAAGCTAGCTATGGTCCTTCAAAGGCACCTAGACTTAGGGGACTTGATGACAGAAAGCATGCATTTTTTTTTCTTTGTGTTCCAGGACTTTGTAACTCACTGGGGCTATGGACATTTATTTTATTTTATTATTTTATTTTATTTTATTTTATTTTATTTTATTTTATTTTATTTTTTTAAGATTTTATTTATTTATTTGACAGAGAGAGAGACAGACAGCGAGAAAGGGAACATAGGCAGGGGGAGTGGGAGAGGAAGAAGCAGGCTCCAAGTGGAGGAGCCTGATGTGGGGCTCGATCCCAGGACCCTGGGATCATGCCCTGAGCCGAAGGCAGATGCTTAACGACTGAGCCACCCAGGCGCCCCAATGGACATTTATTTTAAAAATGAATGAAGTTTGTAGATAGTGACAAACTGATTCTGAAGTTTGTATGTAAAAAGACAACAAAGTATTTAAGAACAAAGTTGGAGGACTGACACTGTCAGACTTCAAGATTTACGTAAAGTAATCAAGACAGTAAAATATTGGTGAAAGAATAGGCAGATAGATCAGTGACACAGAATAGAGAGTCCAGAAATAGATTCACATGAATATACCCAACTGATCGTTGACAAAGGAGCAAAGGCAATACAGTGGAACAAAGACAATCTTTAGTGCTGGAACTGACTAGACATGCAAGAAAAAAAAAGAAAAGAAAAAAGAATCTAGACACAGACCTTACACTCTTCACAAAAATGAACTCAAAATGGATCATAAACCTAAATGTAAAACATAACACTATAAAACTCCCAGAAGATAATACAGGAGAAAACCTAGACGACCTTGGGTATGGGAGTGACTTTTTTTAGACACGACACCAAAGGCATGGTCCATGAAAGAAATAATTGATAAGTTGGATTTCATTAAATTAAAAGCTTCTGCTCTATGCAAAGCACCGTCAAAAGAATGAGAGGACAAACCACAGACTAGAAGAAAATATTTGCAAAAGAATATCTGATGCAGCACTGTTACCAAAATATACAAAGAATTAAAACTCAACAAAAATAAAATGAACAACCAGATTTTAAAATGGGCAAAAGACCTTAATAGACACCTCACTAAATAAGATATGCAGATGTTAAATAAGCATAGGAAAAGATATTCAACATCACGTGCCATTAGGGAATTGCAAATTCAAACAACAATGTGATACCACTACCCGCCTATTAAGATGGCCGAAATCCAAAGCACTGACAATACCACACGTTGGTCAGGATGTGGAACAACAGTAACTCTCATTCCTTCCTCGTAAAAATGCAAAATGGTACAGCCACTTTGAGAAAAATTTGGCAGTTTCTTACAAAACTAAACATACTCTTATCATAAGATCCAGCAATCGTGCTCCTTGGTGTTTACCCAAAAGAGCTGAAAAGTTATGTCCACACAAAAACCTGCACAGGGATATTTATGTAGCTTTATTCAAAATTACCCAAAGTTGGAAGCAACCAAGATGTCCTTCAAGGTGAATAGATAAATAAACTGTAGTATATTCAGACACGGAATATTATTCAGTGCTAAAAAGAAATGAGCTACCAAGACATGAAAAGACATGACGGGAACTTAAATGCATATTACTAAATGAAAGAAGTCAATCTGAAAAGAATGCATACTGTATAATTCCAACTATATGATATTCTGGAAAAGGCAAAATTTTGGAGCCAGTGAAAAGATTAGTGGTTGCCAGTGGGGAGGAGAAAAGAGAGGAATGAATAAGCAGAAGATAAACAGGATTTTTAGGGCAAAGAAACTACTCTGTATGATCCTGTAATAGTGGATACATGTCATTATACATTTGTCCAAACCTACAGAATACACACCACCAAGAGTTCACGTTACAAAGGTGAAGTAAACTATGGACTTTGGGTGATACTGACATGTGAATGTAGGTTCATTGATTGTAACAAATACACTACTTTGGTAAGGGATGTTGATTGGTGGGGGAGACTGTATGTCTATGGGGTAAGGAAAATGAGGGAACTCTGTGTACTTTCCACTCAATTTGCTATGAGCCTAAAACTGCTCTAAAAAATAAAGTCAATTAAAAAGCAAATGAATGAGCCCAAAACTTCACGGAGAATATGGTGGGCAGAAAAAAGGGAATAAGGCAAGTGATCATGTCCCTGCCCTCAAGGCATTTGTAATGTAGTTGCGAAGATAAGACAAAATGCTCATGAAGAGGATAACATTAAAAACATGTGATCAAGTAAGATAATTTCACTGAAATTATTTTCTATCTAAATTAGTTCCCCTAAGGTAGAAATCTCAACACCTAGCATATAGTAGATCAGTTGAAGTCTCTTAAAGTTTACGAAAGTTTGCAGTTAAGAAGAAGAAGAAGGAGAAGGAGAAGGAGAAGGAGAAGGAGAAGGAGAAGAGGAAGAAGGAGAAGAGGAAGAAGGAGAAGAAGGAGAAGAGGAAGAAGAGGAAGAAGGAGAAGAGGAAGAAGAGGAAGAAGGAGAAGAGGAAGAAGAGGAAGAAGGAGAAGAAGGAGAAGAAGGAGAAGAAGAAGAAGAAAAAGTTCTGTGGTTAAGTATTAACTCTTTGGAACTAAAGATACTTCTTCTCCTCCCGTTTTTTAAAATGGAATTATAATCATAAAGATTTAGCTTTTTTTTTATTTGAGTATAGTTGACACATGATGTTACATTAGTTTCAGGTATGCAGCACAGTGATTCAACAATTCGATAGGCTATGCTGCGCTCATCACAAGTGTAGCAACCATACAATACGATTACACTAACATTGACTATATTCTCCTTTTATTCCCATGACTTATTCATTCCATAATTGGAAGCCTGGCTCTCCCACTCCCTTTCATCCATTTGCCCATCCTCCCACTCCTCTTGCCTCTGACAACCATTCATTTGTTCTCTGTATTTACAGATCTAACTCTGCTTTTTGTTTGTTTGTATATTTGTGTTGTTTTTAAGACTCCACGTATAAGTGAAATCATATGGTATTTGTCTCTCTCAGTCTGATTTAGTTCATTCCATAAAACCCCCTAGGTCCATCCATGTTGTTGCATGTGGCAAGATCTCTCTTTCTTTCTCATGGCTGAATAATATTCCATTGTCTATATGTATCTTATCTTCTTTATCTCTTGGTGGACACTTGGGTTGCTGCCATACCTTAGCTATTGTAAATAAAGCTATAATAAACGAACTTTTTTTTTAAGATGGAGAACTCTTGTTCAATGAAAATCTTAGTGAAGTCCAAATGGAAAGCAAATAAAAATGGCTTTGTTCTGGTAGAGCAAGAGGGTTGATCTTGGTGGGTACCTTTAGTTCCCCACTCCTCTGGCATCATCTGAGTGAAGATCCAAGGAGCAAAGTTTTAAAGCAATGGATCTAGGTGCTCCTATCTGTGTCCAGATAAGAACACAAGGACTTTAGAATGGGGCATGACCCAAGGGCACAGAGATAGAGCTTTTCGGTTCTGATTTCCAGTTGGTTGCTCATCCCACATATATGACTGCTGTCTCTACCAAGGACAGCTTCCCAATCCCATCCTATGTGTATATGCAGAGGTAGCCTCAGGTGGTTGTTGTGCCTATGTTGATGACAGGAAAGTTAGTTCAGCCCATTCCACCAAACCACTGGTTGATTCAGTAGAACAGGAGAGGGTGCTGAGAAATCTTTCAGACACTTTGTTTTGATTTTGGCATTGGGTAGACTAAACAATTGGTTGACCCCCTAATGGTCGCTTCTCTGCAGTTTAAGACATACCCCAAGGCCCTTGAAGCTGCTTTTGGTGAGGTAGAAATGGGCCCAACTCACAGGGCTGTTTTGAGCGTTAAATAAAAGAGTGGACATAAGAGGACATTTATAAATACACAGATTCTGTACTTTTCAGAAGGAAAATTTGTGTCAATGAGATCAGGAAGATTGGGCTAAGATAGAGTCAAAAATTAAATCCTGACCTCCTGATTCTTAGTCCAGATGTTTGTCCTTGTACACCACCTATACCATCAAAGATTTAATCTGGACCAGGGTCAACAAACCATACTTGTTTTCCAAGTTATGGCAGCCAACACAGTAGGATAGCACAGGGAAGAGGCAGCTTTTTACATTCTTTCCCCTCGCCCCACTGGAATCAATCACCAAGAATTTCCCTCTTCTTTTCAAAAAGTAAAAAATGCTGGCTTAAGTCCTTTTCTCTAACCACAGAGACTCCATGATATTGTTCTATGTACTGGGGCTCACTAATTTCTTATGTGATTTTTCAACCTCCTTTTCACGTGCTTCGAATGTAGGAGATGTGGGTCAATGTATCATCAATGATGGATGCATGGAAGTAATCAAGGAAAAGAAGAAATGAAATATTGATTTAAAAATTGGATCAGGAAGTTTCTTCTCCTTAAGTGGTTATGAATTAGGTGGAAATGTGGCATACAGATGCTCTTAGGATCTTGTCTTCAAGGTGGTTCTTGTGAAAATATATCTTTCTATGACAGCACCTTCCAATAGCATTTTCTGAGATGATGGAAATATTCTGTATCTGCACTGTAGTCACTAGCCACATGGTGACTATTGAACACTTGAAATGTGACAAGTGTGACTGAAGAATTAAATTTAAAAATCGTATTTGATTTTAATTAATTTATATTTAGATAGCCAATATGGCTATTGTATTGGACAATACAATTCTAGAATAAAGTATTAGTATATCTAAGCTTATAATTATAGAAGGTTAATATTTACTGACTCCATATGTTCAGGAGGAAAATAATAATAAGAATTAGGTTATCAAAAAGAATTTCATCCTAATTTTAGATTATTTTTAAATGTGTGATGGATAAAAAGGATATATTCAGAATATTAGTAATATGGTCTCTGGAAATGGAATTACAGTTGTTTTTGCTTTTCTGTATTTTCTATTTTCTCTAAAATAAACAATTTGCTATACAATTTTTAAGTGGTTCTCTATCTGCCCACATACTCCACCACTATTCCCAAGCACAGTGTTTGAAAAAGTAAATATTTATTGTATTTAGTTGAAACACTCTCATGTAAAAATCTCGTGGCAGGAAATGTGCACAAACTTGCATGAGAGTAGGAAGATAGAGAGACACAAAATGATCTGGGTATGTCACATACAGACATGAAGAAGAGTGGAGACAGAGAGCCCACACCCATTCAGGCCCTGGGTGGGCACCCTGGAGAGCCCTCGGGATCCCAAGGGCCTGGGTACCCAACTACAGCTCATGATTTCAAGGAGACCTCTTAATTCAGAGGTGAGTCATGGCCCTGGTGGAGTGGATCTTGAACCTGGGACTAAGCCAGTGGGAAGGTCAGACTTAGCACACCCTCTAATAACAGACACAGACCCAAGTTGAGGCCAAAACAAATGCATTGCATCATCTCGGGTTATTACCCTCTATCAAAGCCTCTATCCCTCAGGAATAAAAATTGGGTGGTGGTGGAGAAAGGGGGAGGAGAGAGAAAGCAGGCTGTAAATACGTTCTGTTGCAGACAGATCATTCTTTTGGGATCATGAAGTCATTTGAATACTGATGCTGAAAGGGACCTAGAGGGGTCATTGCATTCATCCCCCTGCCTCTGTGGCAGGAACCCACATCATCTCAAGTAGTCGTAAAGCTCTTCTATGTTGCCAGCCCTGCTGGGACAGTGACAGGGACAGGAAATGATTTCTTGCATTTTAATATACCCAGGTGATAGTTTATGATACTTGCTACTGCTTTGCTAGAAATCTATCATTCTACTTTGTGTCTATACAAGTTCCTTCCCACTCACTTCCCCATATATACCGTATGTTTATTTGCTTTATATATATATATTAATAAGGTATTCCTCTGGAGATAATTTCTTTCTTTTTTTTCAGGTTTCTTCAACCAAGATAAGGTGGAAAAGGGAGAAATTTGAACTATCAGTGGTGCAAATATACTGTAGGTAGCTATACACTAAGTATGTCTTGATGATGGAGTTAAAAAACAGAGCCCGACTTTCTTTAATCCTAGATTCTTTATAAATGTATGACCAAAGTGATACAGAGGAAGAAGATTGGGATGACCCTTCCTTTGTTTCTTTTTTTTATAATAATATTTTTTATTATATTATGTTAGTCACCATACAGTACATCCCTAGTTTTTGATGTAAAGTTCCATGATTCATTACTTGCGTACAACACCCAGAGCACCATGCAATACGTGCCCTCCTTACTACCCATCGCCGGCCTATAATTCCCTTCCTCATAACTGACCCCAAATTGTAGAACCCACTGGGGTATTTCCTCACTAAGACTCGGAGAAATTTCTTATGGATTGGAGTACTCCACTACATTTTTTTCTCCCCTGATCAAGCCAAGAAATCTTCATAAGAAGTGGGAATAAAAACACCAAATTTTCCATTTCAATATCCCATTTGAAACCCAGTGGATTTTTCTCACACTAAACCAATTTTAACTCAAGGTCTAGAATTTCACTAATGCAAAGATGAGAAGAGAGGCAAAGGTGAAATAGAACCAGGATGAACCAATCAGTCTCCAAGAATAAAGCATGAGGGTGCAGGTGTTCACTCGGGACCCCACCCGCTGCACTGATAAAATCCCATTGTTCTGACCAGGGCAGTGTCCTGTTCTATTTGTACTATAATAACCCCACTGATTGTTCTTGAGAGGCAAATAAGCTTGAGATTCTGGTACTGCAGCTGGGCTAGGTAAATGTGGTTTGGATGCAGAAAGGGATGGGGCAGGGTATGTCTCAGTAGCAGAAAAGGTTGGGTAGAGGGAAAGAAGAGGCAACATGAGCTATCTAGACTAAGTTGAGGCCAGAGACATACTAACCATGCTGAAACCAAAGTTCTATGCTGGATTATAGTATGAGAAAAGGAGAGCATGGGATACTAGTCTGAGGAATCTTGATTCAATATGGCAGGCAACTTAGAATCATTGGAAGCTCTGGAGCAAAGGGATAATATGGCAAAACATGCCTTTGAAGAATGTTAATGTGTCAGGAGCGTGCAGGCTTATTTGCAGGAGAGAAGAGAGATTGCAGGTAGAGACTCCTGTAGAAGGATGTTGCAAGAATCCTGGCTTGACATGGTGAGAGCTTGGAGAGGAGGCTGGCAATGGGGATGGTAATAAAAATAATATAGCTCACATTTGCTGACACTTATTACATGCCAACCATTGCACTAAGGATTTTACTTATATTATCACATTTCATCATCTCAATAACCCTATGAAGTAAGTACTATGATTTTTATTACTTTTCAGGTGTGGAAACGGAGGGCCATAGCTGCTAAGTAAATAAAAACAAATAGGAAAGGCATTTCAGAAGGAAATCCAAAGGATTTGCTAAGCAGGTCGTGTGAGCGAAAGACCCAGAATACTTGAAGAGCCTGAACACCTGTGGGTGGGGGCACGGATATCTACCCGTGTCAGTGATAGGAAAATGCAAGTTGTGCAAGGTGAGTAGCTTGTGTTGGGGTGGGGGGAAGCAATGAGTCTTTTTGCCCCACGTGAATTTCCCATTTCTTGGAATTTTCCAACACTTTTTTCTAAATTCCCAGAACCTGTTCTCAATAAGATCTCCTCCGCCTCAATATTTCTATGGCTCTCGAAACAGATCTGATTGAGCTACCTCATAGAGATAGAGGGTCCAGCAATACGGACCCAATACCAGACAGCAAGGAGAATCCAGAGACAAGGGTCTTTCCCCTTCCCTATGTGGGCATGGGTCACCAATGATCTTCTGATCGACCATGGGACTGACTGAAGGCCCTGCTCTTTCCTACCTCTCTCTTCCACCTGCATTCCCTCAGCCGCCCCAGGATCCTGCACCCTGGGGGACAGGCTGACTTCATTTCTTTACAAGCGCACAGCATTTGGATTCCCTCGGGTCTGGGAAAGGGGTATGTCATAGGAAGACAACAGCAGTAAAAGTGTCTCTGTGAAGGATGGGACCTCCAAGGGGGTCTGGGAGCCAGTATCTGCCAAAGGCCACTGGGAGGAGGGGCAAGCCGTTCTGACGTCAAAGAGCCTCCAGGGTCCTGACACAGAATGAGATAATGGCTTATTTCCTGAGGGAGTAAACTCTCCTTGTCCCTAGGTTCTGGCATAACTCAGGGCACTAGGAGGTTAACCATAAATGAGAATCTTCGCCTTGTTAGATTTGCTTAGAAGACATGCATATGCGTCACACACATATGTTCATATATGCATACTTTCTCTGGGTAGAATTTAAATGTCATTACCCTGTGTCTTTGCTTCCTCTCTTTTCTATATGTCTTCTCTTCAACAACCATGCCTTGTCCTTTTCTTGACCTTCCCTTTCTCCTTCCTACTCCAGTAGGTTAGCGAAACCTTAGACTGCGTAACTTCCCTGAGAGGAATGAGAGCAGATAACGTTTCTATTCTCCTCTTTCCCATTAAACCCATCAAATTGAAGTCAATCACCCTGTAATCAAATTAAATAGGTACCAGGGAAAGGCATAAAACTCTTCCTAATGGTCTGAAGTGTGGGATTCTGGTTCATTGAATGAAATCTCAAAGAAGCCCATCCTCAGGGGCGCCTGGGTGGCACAGCAGTTAAGCGTCTGCCTTCAGCTCAGGGCATGATCCCGGCGTTGTGGGATCAAGCCCCACATCAGGCTCCTCCGCTATGAGCCTGCTTCTTCCTCTCCCACTCCCCCTGCTTCTTCCTCTCCCACTCCCCCTGCTTGTGTTCCCTCTCTCACTGGCTGTCTCTATCTCTGTCAAATAAATAAATAAAATCTTAAAAAAAAAAAAAAAGAAGCCCATCCTCATTTATGACATTCTTATCAGTCCTTACAGGTGCTCAGCAAGACCCCCCCCCCACCCCAACATCATCTCCAGGTCTCCAGGTGATACCTCTTAAAGTCTCTCTTCTACAGAGGATCTTAAAGGAAAGAGTCAAAACTGAAGCTTTACAGACTGGGTATTTTCAGAGCAGCCAGTGCTCCCCTTTTCTTTCCATATCAAAGGGCAGGATTCCTTTTGCTTCAAGATTTCCACCTAATTGTCTGACCACATAATTTCACTTTGCCTACAATATCTATATCCTCTTAGACAAAATGTAGCCCATAAGCATGTAAGTAGGCTATCAACATCTGATGTCTTACCATTTTGACCCTAATTTTCCATTCCTTTTATAGAATATAGGAAGAAACCCATTACTTGATCAGTTAACAAGTTAGTATTCTCCCTGACTAGGTAGAATGAAGTCTCTAGAAAGCCAAAGACTTTGTATATTGTGTTCCCCAACGCCCCCCATCCCCGGTCCCTAGAACCTGGAGCAGTGTGGGCACATTCCTGATGGTTTACAGTCACTTAAATGCCCCCTTCCCCTCATTAGAACCTCTTGGTATATCAGAGTTGAAAACCAACATCTAGCCTATAGGGTGATGCATGGAATAAGATAATCTTTTCTCATTTTGCTGGCTAAGCAGGCAGGTTTTGGTGTGCTAACTCTTCTCCCAAGATTCACTGTCCCTCTACTTGTATTCTTCAGTGCGCAAAGGAGTTTCTCCACAAGTCCTGCCTACACAGTGGTCTGATTGTTTAAAGGCAAAGCAGTGACGTACTTGGGACCAAGGGCACTCCATTTGTTTCCTAGGGCTTCTGCGACAAAGTACCACAGCCCGGGTGGCTTAACACAGCAGAAGTTTATTCTCTTACAGTTCTGGATGCCAGAGGTCTAAAATCAAGGTGTCAGCAAGGTCATACTTCCTCTAAGACTCTGGATAGAATCCTTTCTTGCCTCTGGTAGCTTCTGATGATGGCTGCTGATCCTTGGCATCCTGGCCTTGCAGCTGTATCACTTCAGATCTTCGCCTCTGTCCCCACATGGTGTTCTCCCTGTGTCCCGGTCTTCTTAAGATGGCACAAGTTGTACTGGATTAGGGCCCATCCTAATGACTTCATCTTAACTTGATTGTATCTGCAAATTCCTCATTTCCAAATAGTGTCACATTCACAGGTTTAGGGTTCAGGACTTGGGCATACTTTTCAGAGAGGTCACAAATTCAACCCAAGGCCTCAGCTTCCCCTCTGTTACAGGTTCACATGCAAGTGAGCACACAGCCATGCACGGCCAAGCCTTGCCTTCTGCCGAGGTGATGCCCAGAAGATGGGCTTGATCAGCAGGTCTGAAAGTGACTTCTGACTCTAGGCTGACCAGCCGTCTGACCTTGAGCAGGCCACCGCTTCATCCCAGTATTAAACAGACAAGGAAACTGAGGCTTTGAGAGTTTATCTCACTGACTAAGCTCATGAGGAAGTTGTGAGGAAGGGATGAAACACACTCTGAAAAGAAATTGTAAAACTTGGAGAGCTGTACAAATGTGAGGGGAGATCCTCATTATCCAGGCTGCTGTGGCCTATATGGTGAGATGTGGGGTCATACCTAAGAAGGTAGAACCAGGAAAGTTGGGATTTGCTGAGTGACAGATAACGTTTATCCTTTTCCAGTTTCTTCCAGAATCTGGGGATTTTCCACAAAATCACAGACAAGCTTTTCCAAAGACCTCTTTTCCTTAATCATTATGCCTGGCTGGACTTCCAAGAATAGTCCACCTTTGTGTCTTGATGCATGGACATGGAACCAAGAAGGGCTTTTGGTTCTATCTTTGAGAGATCCACTGAAGTCAGAATGAGGTGGTATTTCGAGCTCCAATCCTAGAACTTTGGGGGTTGTTCAGAGTTCAACACCATGGAATAGAAACCAATCCCTTTTGTCTACCCTCACCTGCCATCCTCCACTGCACTTGTCATACTGCAACTAGTGCGATCTTTCTCAAATGCAAATCTGATTATGTAACACATGCTAAAAAGTCATTGATGGATCCCTATGACTTACTGGGTAAAATACGCAGTCTTGGTCATGACTTGTGGGCCTTCCACAGTGTGGCCTCCCTCTGCCCTCAAGCCACATCTGTCCCCACGGACTTCCAGCTTATCCATGATGATCTTTTTGCAGTCCTCTGGCTATGCCAAGTTCTTTCCCCACTCTTTCCATTTTATATTCTCATCTTTCAGTTAGAGAAAAACAAACAAAACATAGTAATTAATGCTTGATATTTTACCAGCAGGGATGGACCATTGTTCCATTTAGTCTAGAGAGTTTGTGAATTTAAAGGTTAGTTTTTGATTGTTGGTCACTTTCAACCCCCCTTTCCCTATTCTGAAGGGGATGCTCCACGCTGTGAGGTCCCAGGAATCCTTCTACTTTCTGTGGCTGTTGCTGTGTTGTTGTTGTTGTCAGATATCCATCAGATTAGAGTCCAGATTACGTGGAACTGGGAGAATGAGGAGTGCACGCCCCTGTGTGAACACCCACACAACTACAACAAATCATCATAAGTGACACAGCAGTCCCAATCTGAATTTTCCTTGCTCGTAGAGGGGGCTCCAGGCTTCATGGTCCCTCCCTTCCTCCCTTCCTGTCTCTATTACTGCATCTCATTGTCCTCTTTCTTCCCACCACCGCCCCGCTTCAGCCCTCACCATGTCACAGCTGGACCACTCACTGCAGGAGTCTCCTCCACATCTTCCCAGAATACTCTGAAATGACCTCTGCTTTAGGGCAGTACTTCCCTCCTTTCTCTTTCCCTCCACCTCTCAAGCACTCGGGTTCTTTGGAAATCCTTGTTTCTTTTGCAACTTTCCCATGAACACCATCACATCCAAATTAAAATAACATACAAACAAAATCAGAAAACACTCTAAAGAGGGGCAAATAGGCACTCTATCTACCCATCCTATACCCTTATCCATAGTCAGTCTCTCAAGAGCTCAAGTAGCTACCGTAATGCTCCCTCCCCCCATCCCCTTCCCTCCAAAAAAGAACTACTTGTTTGGGTCCCAGCCCCACGCCTTTGCCTTTCCTCAGATAAAACCCCAAGCATCCAAATCTTTCTACACAGTCCGTGCCTGTCTATACCAGATCCAGTTGTGTGCTCTATTAAACAGATGGGGACAAATAGCTTTGATTTACACAAAGCACAAACACACACCGAAGACATTTCTACACCTGGCCCTTGGATCAATCTGAATTAACAAGGCATTAGCAAGCAGGCTAACCTCACCCAGAACCTCAGGGTAGAACAAGCAGGAGATAACAAGGGTGTCATCATCCTAAACTTTTGATTAGTGAATTGCCCTGTGGATCCTCATTTTCTTATACTTTGATGTGAAGCCTACAGCTGTGACTCAGCCTGGGAGAGGGTGGGGGTGCCCAGGGAGAAAGACACCAAGCAAATCTGCCACCAAGGGGGGTGCCACAAAGTAGCACAAGCCTGTCTTCTCAATAGCTTGCACCCTGAGAAATTCAATTATCACTCTCAGACACACCGCGCAGAGACACTCACAGGTCTCCGGTAAGGTGTGAACAATAAGGAAAAGAAAAAGGAAATAAAGAAACAAAAAAAAAACTCCTGACCCTGCAGAGCATTTGTCTGATAGAAGCAAACTGAAAACTTGAGAAATCTCCATGAATTGGACAGAAGAGAAAAGTATCCCACCCCCCAAAAATCTAAACACGTACACTTGTCTGTAGACTAAGGTAGAAGATGAAGCATCCAATAGAGATTTCGGCATTTGTTAGGTTCTGCTAACTGCATACCTGATTTAAGGTGAGTCTTTTTAGCCTCCTTGAGCCTTGGTTTCATCCCTCTATGTAACCCTCATACATACTCTGAGACCCATGTGGTTCAGTCTGAGAAGTGTCAGATTTAAGAAGTGACATCCCCAAATTAAAAGTAATAAAGATGGAATTCCATTTATTATTCATGGTTCCCTGAAGACATTAAAGGGAGTGGAATATACGGTTCTCAGAAACACTTGTTCAAATTCTCTTTCCTCTCTAACACTTTCCTGTCATGGCTGCTCTGGCTCTGGTCTCTGGGGAAATAAAACTTTTTTCCTTTCACTCCCTACTCACACAGCTTTCTGTCATCCTCCCTTCCTATCCTCCAAGTACTATACTATTTACATCAAGTTATCTCTTCTTCCAGAAAACAAAACAAAACAAAACAAACAAAAAAACAAACCCGAACTTTCCTCATGTTAGAGCACAGGAGGTGGAAGTCAGACTAGCATTGCAGGATTATTCTCGGTGAGGTTGGGGAAGGAATTAGTGTGTAAACAACCCTACGTGATTGATTTTTTTGTCCTTGCATTATTAACGTTTGTCCCATAAATATAAATATGGGACTTCTGATCTCTCCTTGCTTACCTCACACATTTGTTGTGTAGATCAAATAAGATCTTGTGTATTTCTTTGGGACTATAAATCAGCATCATCATATAGAGTATTTTAATGTGAACCTACGTAAAAGGTTTGGTGCGATTTCCCTTTCTCGAGTATCCGCAGAACAGTACAGGGAGTGGAAAAAAAAAATCTCTCCTTAAAATAACCATGCAAATGACCACACCTCTGAGACTGTTAAGTGTATCTCTCTATTGTAAAATATGGCTTTATTTCATTTGTCCAGTTTAGTACTCCTAAGGATAACATTTTGTTTTTGTAATATTGTGTCTCTGTTAATGGCGGTCCTCCATTGATTAATTAACAAATTCATCTAACCAAAAATATTTATTAATGAATTCATGATTTTCTCTCAAAAAAAAAAAAAATCCGTGAGTCAGATTCTGGCTGTTAAATAAACCATAGCCCTTTCCCTCAAACAGCTCACAATCTAGTGGGTGGGGTGAGAATGTAAGCAGATATTTTAAGTCATTGATTCCTGAGGGGGCGAAGTCCAAGGAAAGGGCTGAGGACTGAGAGCCCAGTCTACTGATGAAGCCACTGGGGCAGCTGATGCCTGATGCCTAACCCAGCTCCTAGCTCTCCTGCAGGCTAACCCAGAGAAGGCCCAGCCACTGTGGTGCGTGATGCTGTCCAGCCATGCTTCAGCTAGCTACATGCCCTCCTTCCTTTCCCACAGCCTACAAAAGAGTGAAAAAGATAGGTCATGCTTTCAGCTTCCCTTGCAGTTTGCGGTGTCCATGGAACCCAGCACCAGCACATGGGGAAGTCTTTGAGGAGCTTTAGGAAAATTTTTCTTTCCTGATAATAAGAAAGAGAAGCTGATGGGGGGGGGTGATAAAAAGATTTTGCACAGCAAAGGAAACGATCAGCAAAATGAAAAGTCAACCCATGGGATGGAAGAAAATACTTGCAAATCCTGTATCAGCTAAGGGGTTAATATAACAAATACATAAGGAACTCTTACAACTCAACAGCGAAACAATCATATATAACACAGTTAAAAAGAGACAAAGGAGCTGAATAGGCATTTCTCCAAAGAAGACATACAAATGGTCAACAAGTATATGAAAAAGTAATCAATGTCACTCATCATCAGGGAAATGCAAATGAAAACCACAAGAAGATATCACCTCATACGTTTTAGGGTGGCTATTGTTAAATAAAACAAAACACACAAACACACACAAAAAAAACTCAAAAGATAACAAGCGCTGGCAAGAATATGGAGACATTGGGGGCCCCTCGGTGGCTCAGTCGTTAAGCGTCTGCCTTCGGCTCAGGACATGATCCCAGGGTCCTGGGATTGAGCCCCGCATCAGGCTCCCTGCTCTCCGCTGGGAGCCTGCTTCTTCCTCTCCCACTCCCCCTGCTTGTGTTCCCTTTCTCACTGGCTGTGTCTCTATCTCTGTTAAATAAATAAATAAAATCTTTAAAAAAAACACACACACACACAAAGATTTATTTCTTTGAGTCTTGCTTTCTGCAATTCATCGAGCCTCCCCTTCTTCCTCTCTCACTTCTTAGGTTTATAATAGAGAATTCAGAAGGTTTACCTGGTCTAGAATACAGATTGGGTGTGAAGCACTAATAATCTGGCTGCAATAACCTACCCTGGGTCAAAGAATAAGATGTTTTTATGCAATTAAGAGAAGAAACATTTGGGGAGATGGGAATCCACTTCCGGATTTTAGGCAAACAGCAGCCTTCTGAGTGTAGGTAGCAAGAACCACATTCCTCCATGTTTCACAAACCATTGGTAACGCTGCTCTTGGGACCACAAGACTGTCTAGGATGCTGGAGAGGAAACCTGTAAGCAGAAGATGGATTCACAAAAGGCAGGCAGAAAGCAGAAAACAAGTATTTTGCAGGGCCCTGTGAAAAGATGAAAAAAGTCATGGATAGTTTCCTTTAAAAATGCACATGCACTCAGGGCGCCTGGGTAGGTCATCAGTTAAGTATCTGACTCTTAATTTTGGCTCAGGTCATGATCTTAAGTCTCTGGGCTGAGCACAAGAGCCTGCTTGGGATTCTCCCTCTCTCTGACTCCCTTTGCACCTCCCACCTAGCTCTCGCTCAAAAAATTAATTAATTAATTAAAAAATGAACATGCACTCAAAACTTTGCATACAAAATCTGAGAAATTTCTATCTCCCTGAAGACTAACCATGAATCCTGATTTAATGTCCTCTACCAAAGTCTTCCTGGGTACTGTGAAGAAAAAAGTGGCTTGGTAGAAATATTAAGTGGGAAGGGGCGATCAACTTCTGAAAATGGGAAGGTGAGTCCTTGCAAAGGACTGGAGAGGACCAGTAAGAGGGTACTGGGGATGACAGTGAATGAGCTTGGCTAGATTAAGTGGGGCACTGACATCATTTGGGGTGACGACAGGGGAAATTGGGTGTGGGAGAAGCTTGGTGGGAGCCCTGAAACATACCAGAGATAGCAAGGAAGTCTCACAGAGCCATCAGATAACTCTTGTTAGTGCAAATCTATGAGTAAATGCATACAATCATGGGAGGGTGGTGACATGGAGAATTTGGGGAAACCACAAGACCTGGCTCCAGACGATGGTTGCCTTGGTTTCCAGAGTTTTCTATATTTTCAAGAGAAATTAAGATTCTGGATTTTTTATGTAAATGCCTCCTGATTTTTAAAATATCATCTCAGTTTTTGTACTCTGAAGGCAACTAAGACCAGCTGTGTCCACACTCTGTGCAACAGCCAAGCCATGGAAACAATACACGCAGTGCACACACACTGGAATATTATTCAGCCGTAAAAAATGAGGACATCCTGCCATGTGTGACAACAGTGAACTAAGTCAGACAGAGAAAGGCAAATACTGTATGATCTCACTTATGTGTGGAATCTAAAAAAAATAATAATAAATAAAAAATAACAATCTCATACAAAGATCACATCTGTGGTTTCCGGAGGTGCGGGGAGGGGAGGAGGAACTGGAGGAAGGTGATCAAAAGGTACATACCTGCAGTTAGAAGATGAAGAAGTACTGGAGTGTAAGTACCACATGATGACTACAGTTAACACTGCTGGGTGATACCAAGAACTGTTAAGACAGCAAATCCTAAGCGTTCTCATCAGAAGAAAAAATAAAAATAAAGTCAGCGATGTGTGTCGGGCTCAGCCCACAGACCTCCATTCTGAAACCGCTGCATCGAGTGTGTGCAGTGTTGGGAATAATTTCAGACATCTGAGCTGAAGCCTAAGGAACAGGGATGGAGAGAAAGCACCTGGAGCACAGAGTCAGGGGAACTTGGGTCCAATGCAGCCAGCTGCTGATGAGCTCTCTGATCTCAGAAACGTCTCTTAGCCTCTGTTTGCTCATCTGCACAGGAGATAGAAGCCGATAGCTCCCAGGCTCCTCCTGCCACCAGCTTGGACATTCTGAGGCCCTCCGTGGTGGACCTGGTCTGTGGATTATACACAGGTGTGGTCTGACCATTGAGGAAACACATCGGCTGGCTCCTGAGATTCTCACACCTCATTTCCTGCTGTGGTCCAGGGACCCTTAGTACTTCAGCGAAGTGGATCTTCATCTGTGTTTTCTCAGGGGCCTGGGGAAGAATGGCATGGCTTTGGAGCTGAGATCATCACAAGCAGCAGCTGTCTCACTTGTTTTGTGTATGGAGGGACGATCCCAGCCCTGGTAGGTAGCAGTCACTCTGTGTATGTCCCACAGAGTACTGGCCTAACCCCAAACATGATCAAGTCTGCCCCTGTAATTATCAACAAAACCAATGGTGGAAAAGAGCCACTCTCTCTATTAGCTAGTATGGCACAGATGCCCAGCCGCCAGGCATAACCTCTCAGCCTAGAGAGGTTGATGGCACCTACTGTCCACTGACATCCCCTCCCAGATGTCCCAGGCTGATGAAATCTGAGCAGGACAAAATCACAGAGAACATTCTGCTCTTCAGGAAACTAAGGTCACCTAATTGGCTGAGCTCACACAGCTAGGTAGAGACAAAGCCATGGCCAACTCATAGAAAATCAAGAAGCCAGAATTAAAACAAAAGGGTGAACAGAAAAAAAAAAAAAAAGGAGAACATATTCAGCCTCTAATACACATGAGAAATAATAAATACATACCAGTAACCAGAAAAGTATCACTGAAATGTGAGCTTTTCAGAGTAAGTCTTTGCTAGAGAAAGCACTCATATGTGTAAGTCTTGATATGTTTGCTAAAAGTTCATTTGCAAAGTCATAGCCACAATGTGTACATGACATACTTAATCTTTCTTTCCATCCTAGTTCCAGTTAATAAAAATTGCATCCCATGAAAAATTGATTTAATCCATAGCACATTGCATTGCCCCATCATTACATTAATCACATGTAAAACACCCATTTCAACGTCTGACTTTCTCCCAGGCCAAGAGGCTTCTTGAGCACAAGAAATTGTATTTATCTTATTTGCTCTATCCTCAGTGCTCAGCCCAACAGCCAGTATACGGTATGTGCTTCATAATTGTGCTTCATAATTACATGATGAATAAGTAAACAAACAGATACATACACAGGTCTAACTCTCCATCCAGAGCTCCATGATGCTAGTTACACTTACTCTCTTAAGGAAGCAAACACTTAGGGACTCAAAGGCTGTTTTCCCCCTTGTGCCTCACCTGTGTAACCTTTGAGTTATTTTTGAAAGCCATGGCTCCAGCCTTGCATGTTACATCCTGACTTGCCACCCAATTCCAGGATTGGAAGAGGTTTAGGGTCTCCCTTCCTCTGTTTAGACCCTCCCACCCCTGAATCGTGATTACATTTAATTACATTCTTCATTTCAACATTTACTGGATGCCTGTGATGTTCAAGACAAGACAATCTTTTCTTCAATACCCAGATTAGGGTTAATGCTAGGTTCAGTGATTCTTTTTTAGCCCCACAGTGCTTATCATACAGGTGGGTGTTTAATGAATACTTACTACTCCCTCACCAGTTTGTTTCTTGGCAGCTGGTCTGTCCAGAAAGTCCAAAATGCGTCCTCACTGCTGCTGCTTAGCAATTTAAGTTAGTTTCCTGATCCAATTCTGTGGGAATGAAGATGGGTCCCCTTGACTGTCCCCTCTGCCTAGAGTCAGAAATCAACAACGTGATGTTGGAATCATCTCAGCCTCAAATCGGGGATCTGTGGAACTGCCTCGAAACTGTCCTGGCATAATTGCTGGTATCAGCTTTCAACCCTGTTCCCCATCCTCAGCAGTAAGACTGACAGAGCAAGGAAAATTAGAAGAGGAAGAGGCCAGTCCAGTTCGTGAGTTCCTACGTCTAGACAGGCTGATGAGTAAAAAGTGTTCCTCTTGGAGGTCCATGAACCTGGAAAATAACTTCAAAGGCTGATTCTGTTTTTCCCCCTGATCAGCCTACACTGCCTTCCCTGAGATCCCCACCCCAGGTTAAGTGGCGAAGAGTGCCTCCTCTTGGCACTTGGGCCTCTGCTCTGACACAGGCCCTGCCTGCCTGGCCAGCCTGGGCTCCACCACTTCCCCTCAACGAGGTCCATTCAGTAAAGGCTCCATGTGCATGGGAGAGCTCCTCATCAAGGCTGGCCTTTCAAAGGCCAGCCCCCAGCAGGGCAAGATCTAAGAAGGGCCAGGATACTCTACTCCTTGAGATTTCTCATTATGTTTTTTAGTAGTCTGTCCTATATCGTAAAATTCACAGAATCCAGAATCCCTTGATCTCTGAAATGTCAGGGACCTTAATATCTAGCCACCCAATGCTTCCTGCAAGATTCCACCTGCAGAAAGTCATTCGCTTCCGCCTGAAAACTTCTAGATACAGGAACTCACAGTTTCTCGTTCCCTCTTTAGTTAGCTCTGTTAGAATGGTCTTCATTTTAATTGCAACAGAATGCCTATGCTTCATAGGAATCAATTCTAATGGAGTTCTAGAATCATAGATACATAGAAAACCTATAATAGAAGTTTGAAAGAACCTAATTTAGCCCCTTCATTTTCCAGGGAACCCTTTCAATTCAGTAAAGTCCCAAGTGACATCACAGGGAAAGTCAGAGATGTGGACTGACTCAAACCCAAGCTTTCTGACCAGGTCCAAGTAAGTAGATCACCACACCAGCAGTCCCTCTTCTTCTGGGATCAAATTCCACCATAATAGTTATAGCCTTTTAGGACTTAAAGTTCCTTTGTGGGGCACCTGGGTGGCTCAGTAAGTTAAGTGTCTGCCTTTGATTCAGGTCATGATCCCAGAGTTCTGGGATTGAGCCTCATGTCGGGCTCCCTGCTCAGGAGGGAGTCTGCTTCTCCCTCTCCCTCTACTCCTCTCCCCACTCATACTCATTCTTTCTGTCTCTCAATCTCCAACAAATAAATAAAATCTTAAAAAAAAAACCTTCCTTTGTGTGGAATATATGACTTTGAGTTGGTTCCTAACTATTATTCTTGTTAAATGTCAGATATTTTCCCAAACAGAGCAAAAAGCCACAATAGAAGACCCAAGATGGGCATCAGGAGGTGGAGTGGATAAAGAAGAGAGAGAAGATTTGAAGGATAAACCTCAATGTGCTCCTATCCAGGGTTCCACTGGGGGAGAACAGGGCCTGCTACTCCTCCTCAAGAGTAGCTCTGGATCCAGCTGGGAGCTGGGTGGTGGGAATGGGGGACAAGAGAGGCCAGTCAAGGCCCAGATGGCAAATCAACAGGAAATGGCATCCCTCAATCTGTGTAGGATTCTCTAGGTAATAAGATGCTTCCCCACCATTTTCACATTTGATCTTTACAAAATTGCATGGCAACATAGACTGTAATCACCCTCATGATATAAAGAAACTGAGGCTCACAGACATTAAACATGACTTGACCAAGTTCAGAGAACTAGTCATTGGCAGAACAGACTAGAACCAAGGCATCCAGACTCCTAGTCCAGTGATGCATCGCTATGACATGCTACCTGGAGGAATCCCTGAACTGTAAGATAATAATAATAGCCAATATTGATGGAGCACTTATTATGTGTCATGCATGCTTCTGAGTGCTTTATTGATTTGGTAGGTGAGGAAGCTGAGGCACAGAGATGTTGTGTAACTTGTCCAAGGACACATAGCTAGAAAGATACCAAGTCAGATTGCAAACCCTTGCAGTCTAAACAAGCACAATGTCCTGCCTCCGTGGGTGCCCCCAAACCAGCGGCCCAGGGCTTCAAGGACAGAGTCTAAAAATCTCATGCTAAGGTCAGGTTTTGACCCATGAGAGCACTTCTAACAATGTGCTTTGTTTCTATCTCTTGCTAAAGTGTTTCAGCATAATAAAACTGCTGATGCTCCGTCTTCGAAGGCACTTGGGCCTCAGTCACATCTATAGCTGCAAATCATGAATCTGAAAGGTTAAAAATATATTTTCCCCCTCCTCTCTTTCTTTCCCTTCTTCTTTTTCTCCCCTTCCCATCAGAGTGCCAGGAGCCAGACTTTCAAATCAAGTTCAGGGAGGAACAATTCACAGAACAGCCTGAATGGTTTGGTCTGTTCCTCTCAATGCCCTCTAGATTCATCCAGAGCCACATGCAGGGTTTCAGGATTAAGCTGGAATCCCCGGAAGAGTCCAGAGATCAGATGGCCCACTGGTTCTTGCTCCAATCTTTCATTCATGGGCCAAAACCTACCAGCTTCACTACACACTAACATCCTCTAGAGTGAAAAGCTGGGCCCTGCCCTCAATGAGCCATCAGTGGGAGAGTTTAAGACCCACGTGTTTGTGGCCAAGCTCATCCTCTTTGTCTTCAATGGGGCTTCATCCTGTACTCCAGACTTCTGTTGAGGCCAGTGGCATTTGGGCCAAGACAGGACTTTCAGATTCTAAGCTGTGAAAACTCAGCCCTTAGTCATGAGTCAGTTTACAATATGGAGAAGAAGAGGTCAAAGGCACACCTATCAATTATGTCTCCAGAACTCACATCTGTCCTTCCCTTTGATTCTCACCTCCTTCAGAATGGCTTGCCTCCACTTTACCTTGGCTTTCTGTCTTGTTTTACTGCCAACGGTCTTTCCCTACTCCTAGCTGCCACTTTCAAGGTGATCATCTTAAAGCTCAGCTCCAAACGTGGCATTCCAATGCTCTTCTGTGGCTCCCCATCGCCAACCATCCTAACTCTTAATAAATCTTTAACATGGATTTCCCTCCACAAGGTCTTTCATAATTTGACCACACCTTGCTTTTCTAGAATGCGAACCAAACTTACTGTTGCTTTTCCTAGAGGGGTTTAGTGGCTACTGAGGGGATTTCCAGGCTCTGCAAATCAGTTAGAGCAGAAGGTGGCCTGGGCCCCTGATTCACTTACCTACCTACCTACTCTTCTTTGCTTGCGCCTCAAGTTTTCTGTTCATTCAGTGAAGACTTCAGGTCAGATGGACTCTGGGGTCCCTTCTGGCTCTGAAATTCTAAAGGAGTGGAGGCAGCAAACCTAGATCTGGATCCTAAGTGTGATGGGAAGACTTCTCAAGGATAAATGACAGAGAGAATCCCAGAGAACAGGACTCAACTATGGGGGAACTGGGGCCAGAAAGGAAGACCTTGGGATACTTCAAAGTTGAATGTCCTGCCTCAATAGCTTAGTGACACACTGGAGTCCCCTAGGTATTTGATTGAACTCTGGATAAAGCCTGGGCCCTACTCCAGAGATTCTGATTTAATTAGTCTGGAGTGTTACCTCGTCATTGGGATTTTTAACAGCTCTGTGGATGGTCCTGATGTGGCATGGAGTTCGAGAACTCAACTCTAAGTGAAGAGCAGGCCCCAAGGGGCAATGACACAAACTTTATCGAAGGGAGATGTTGCCCACATCACGGTTCGACAGAGACAACCTAAACAGGAGATGGATCCACACCTCCTCCAGCAGCTGACCAGTATTTGCCTCACCTCCTAGGACAACTGCACCAGACTGGCTCAGAGAAACCCCCGGTGACAGGACTGTACACCATTACCACGAGCTCATGAATGCCGTTCCTTCCAGCTCTCAGTGCCCAGGCCTGCATGGAGCTCCTGGCCCGCCTGGGGTGTGAAAGCTGACACTATCAACTATGATCTCAGCACATTGTATCCTCCCAGTTCACCCCAAAGCCTGTTACTTTTAGCTTTGCTGGCATCCATGTGGCGGACAGGACTGAGGGGTCTCTCAGGCTGGGTGATATTTTCCTCCTACACTGTCCTCAGTGAACTGCTCAGTGGTGGCTGAGGAGCCAGAGGACTGGTCTCTGTAATGCTTGATGAGAGTTGTTGATCAGAACCTATCCTTCCAGACACACTGAGCTATGCCCTTTCCCAGCCAAGAATAAGAACTGCTAGCTGGCCTCTAGAACTGAATGCGAGTGTGAGGCCAGCCAGCCTGTACTGGTCGGAGGGTGGCAGCCAACGCGGGAAGGGGAGCCAAATGCATGCATTTTCACTATGTGGCAAAGTTTTACTTTAAAACCTTTGGAAAGAGATTACCAAACATTTGGGAAAAAAAATAAAGTGGTGATAATAGCAACCTAGCACAAACTCCTGTTCCTTGTTTCTCTTTGTGACTTTTAAGCAGGCTCTTTGCCATTTTGCACCTTTATTTGGGGTAGACAAGATGTATCTGCCATTTACCTTCCACACACTCTGCCCATTCTTTCCCATTCCAAGTTATATGCTCTCAGGCATATGGACTGCATCACTTACCTCATGCTTGTTGGCTTCTGGATGGATTTAGCTAATGAGGAGTACCAATAGGAGATCAGAAGGACAGAGCAGGGTGATACGGGGGCATTTAATGTGATAGATAGCTATATTCCTCTGTTAAAGACCATAATTCCTACAAAGCTATCTTTCTTCTGTCTTCCAGCAATTACTCTCTTCTCCTGTTTCTTCAAGTCTCCTGGATATGACTAGCCTAGAAGATACCACACCAGTCCTTATCACCTTCTAAAAATCATGCTGAAGGATCTGTAAATGGCCCCTTTCTTAAACTTTCCCTGTGCTATTACACTCTCCTACTTGGACCATGAATGATATAAAGGGAATGTGTGTATACTTGTGTGTGTTTGTCTATGTGTGTACATATGTGTGCATTTCTGTATGTGTGTGTATGCAGGCATGTGTGTGTCTGTGTGCATGTATGTGTGCTTGTGTGTATATGATGGTTAGGGAACACAAGCTTGCTTAGGTAGGGGTAGAAATGAGCTCTCTAAGACAGTTCTCTGGCTGAGGAAAAGCAGCCATCCCCAGCACTGTCCTGTGTCCCTCCTGCCAGACCCTCCTCAATGACTTGCATGACCACTAAGATGCTGTCCTCCAGGTCTCCTCATTTTTTTAAAATTTTTTTTAAAGATTTTGTTTATTTATTTATGTGACAGAGAGAGACAGCCAGCGAGAGAGGGAAAACAGGCAGGGGGAGTGGGAGAGGAAGAAGCAGGCCTCCAGCAGAGGAGCCTGATGTGGGGCTCGATCCCAGAACGCTGGGATCACGCCCTGAGCTGAAGGCAGACGCTTAACGACTGCACCAGCCAGGCGCCCCAGGGCTCCTCTTTTTAAGGCTCTGTCCCAAATAAGGACAAAAGCTCTTTTCTTCATTTCCCCAGACTGTAGTTAAGTCAGAATGATACTACCAGCCATTACTATACATTAACTCACAGAAAACAAAATGTCCTTCTAGCATACTGCTTTTCTGGTCTGGCTCCTCCAAGGAGAAGATGCCAAGAGAAGATCAAACATGCAAGGATTTGATGAGAGGAAATGTAGCTGTGAGAGAAAATCAGGAAGGACGTGGAGAAGGCAAGGAGCCCCCTCAGCCTATAAAGCAAATCTAATCCTGCGTGTAGGAGAAAGGGAGTGCTGGGTTGAATGTCCTAGACTGCTCGGAAGTCTAAGGAAGGTTTGGCAAAGCCATCTGGGAATTGCTGAGCCAAAATGAGCTGACAAAGCAATCCTGTGACTACTGGAAATCGATCTGCCTTAATATCCCCAGTGCACTCAATCATTAGTGGGGAGAAGCCTATGGGAGGTGTGGCCTTGGAGCAAACACAGTGATGGATTTTAGAGCATAACATCTGAGGCCCTCAGTCGATTAAGCTCCTAGTAGTAGGAGGTGTGCGAGGCTCAGTCTCATGGCCACCAAAACTGCATCTTGTTATCATGAAGGCTATTGTCACACTGTCACAGGCCTGCTACTTTATCATGCCAAACCATACTATATAATTCTAAAAGATTCAGTACATACTGTTGGAGTCAATTTTCCTGCCATCCTGATTTCCCCTGAGCTGTACTGGCAAAAGGGCAGACTTTATGACAACCCCAGCCCTTACGTTAGCAGTGCATTAATAGATAATACCACCTCCAGTAAGAAAACTGAAGTTTGAAGAACTGGAGCATTCATTTACCTCGTGTTTCTTTCCTTTATTAAAAAGTGTGAATTGCCTGTTATATTCTTAACACTGTGCCAGTTACTATGGCTAGCACAATAAATAAGAAATTGTTTCTGTCTCCAAGGATCTTGTTGCCTAAGAGAATGATGGAAAGACAGATTTATACATGTGCAGTAAAGTGTTACAGGATTGTAATGTCCACATAGGCTGTGGGGGCCTGGGGCAAGAAAGGGGAGTGGTCAAGTCCACCAGGGAGGTTAGGTGAGCCCTCAGAGAGAAGCTGAACCATATGCCAAGTCCTTGAGGGTCTACCAGATGGACGTTGTGGGCCAGAACCACATGGCAGAGAGTCATGAAGACAAGCACCAAGGTGAGAAGCAGCTTGGTCTATTGAGTGATCTGCAGCAGTTTGGGATGATAGGAACATGGTAAATATGTGGGGAGCAGGAATTCCTGGAAAGATTGAAGAGGGGTGAAGTTAGAGACAAGACAGAGGCAATGTAGAGAAGAACGTGCAAGTAAGGGGTTTGAAATATATCCACAGGGCCCTGGGTTGTAAGCTGAGAAATGATATGATCAGATTTGCATTTAAGAAAGATTCTTCTGGGGACGTCTGGTTGGTTCAGGTGATTAAGCATCCTACTCTTGATTTTGGCTCAGGTCATGATCTCAGGATCGTGGGACTGAGTCCCAAGTTAGGCTCCATGCTCAGTGCAGAGTCTGCCTGGGATTCTCTCTCCCTCTCCCTCTGTCCTTCCCCACTCTGCACTCCTGCTCTCTCGCTCTCTCTCAAATAAATAAATCTAAAAAAAAAAAAAAAAAGAAAAGAAAGAAAGAAAGAAAGAAAGAAAGAAAGAAAGAAAGAAGAAAGAAAGAAAAAGAAAGAAAGAAAGAAAGAAAGAAAGAAAGAAAGAAAGAAAGAAAGAAAGAGAAATTCTGGCCACAAGGTAGAGAAGGAATTGAGGGGAGAGCACTGGAGACAGAGAAGCCAGGGTGGTGGCAACTATGACAAGCCAGCAAGTGACAAGGCCCTAGAGAACCAAAGTGAAAGCAATTGTTCTGGAAAAGAAGGGATGTGGTCAAGAAGTGGTGGAGAAGGGTGCCTGGGTGGCTCAGTCATTTGGGCATCTGACTTTTGATTTTGGCTCAGGTCATGATCTCAGGGTCATGAGATCAAGCCAGCCCCAGGGTAAGGCTCCACGCTAGGCATGGAGTCTGCTTAAGATTTCTCTCTCTCCCTCTGCCCTATCCCTGGTCACACACACACACACACACACACACACACACACACACTCTCTCTCTCTCTCTCTAATAAATAAATAAATCTTTAAAAAAAAAAAAAAGGCAGTAGGGACCCAGTATTGACCATACCCTGATTGATGGGATTTGAGGAGAAGGGAAGTGAGGAGGAAATGAGAGTGGTAGAAGTGATGCCCTGGGGACTATGTTTTTAAAAAGAAGGAAGATACTGTATTAATTGTGGCAGCCAGAACTCTCAGGGGTCCTTGTCACTCTCACCCGCTCGTATAGACACACTGGAGGGGTGTGAGATCTGACTATGACAGGATTTTGCTCCTGTGATTAGGTTATGTTATATGGCAATGGTGAATGGACATTCACAGACACAATGAAGGCTCTTAATCAGCTGGTTTTGAGTTAACAAGGAGGAAGATTATGTTGGGTGGGCCTGACCTAAGCAGATGAGCTCTTTTAAAGAAGGTCTATAAGTTAGAGATGCTTTCTATTGCTGGCCTTGAAGAAGAAAGGCACTATGAGTCTGACAGCTGCAAAGAAATGAATTCTGCCAACACCCATGTGAACTTGGAAAAGGACTCTGAGCCTCAGATGAGAACCCAGCCCTGCCCAAAAATCTTGATTGCAGCCTTATAAAACCTTGAGCAGAGGACCTGGTTATGCTGTGCCCGGTCTACTGATCCATGAACTGTGAGATAATATATGATGGGAATTCATTTAAACTGCTCCATTTGAGGTAATTTTTCACACAGCAACAGAAGAAGCCTGTACGCTAATAATCATCTTGATCAAAATAATTTTACTGCGACATCTTTTATGTTTTCTAAGTAGATTTTTTGAGCAGAAAACATTATCCAGAGGTCACTTTAAAATTAATTTTAAATAAATATTCTATTAATTAAAGTTCTACATGAAAAACTCTAGTTCTCCATCAATCTATTACTTTCAACTTACCAATCTTACAAATCTGATTATAGAGCTAGTGGTTTGACTACCACTTTGTTAGGAGCTTTGATGACTGTTTGGTCCCAGTTACAAACTTATTAAGGAAAACATTCTGCACTGCACTGATAAATTTAATATGTTTGCATTTACTTAAAAGAACTTTGATAAATTTTCTCAATTACTTAAATGATTCTTATAAATCTAATACACTGAGTTCCTAAAAGTAGTGATGCCCAAGTTTTCTTAATTATCCAAATACAGTTTAAACTAAGATTTCTGGTGATGGGTAGTAAGGAGGGCACGTATTGCATGGTGCACTGGGTGTTATACGCAAGTAATGAATCATGGAACTTTCCATCAAGAACTGGGGATGTACTGTATGGTGACTAACATAATATAATGAAAAAATATTATTTAAAAGATAAATAAATAAATAAACTAAGATTTCAACCTAAACTCACGTCTAAATTAATCATTTGATTACTTATTATAAATTGGAGTTATAAGAGCATAAAATACCAAAAATGCACAGATATCTAAATACAAAATATTGTTAATATGCACCTACTCCCTGAAATTCCTACCCTGACTTCCAAATCTGTTTGAGTTAAAGGATACTTATATGTGAAAGAAAGAAATACGTCATCACAGTTTTGGAGGGGGTCCTTCTCAGATGGTTGAGCCGGCACTGTGGCCAGGAACAGTGGCCAGAATGGAAGGTCTGGAGGTGCTGATGTCTAGAGAGGTTTCTCATGGCCCCTTCTGCCAAGGGGAGCCCTTTTTACCCATCCCAGATCTTGGGTTCCATAAATTAGAGAAAGGCGTTCTGACACCATCCTCATCCCAGTTTTGAGTCATGTCATTACCTAATCCTTCCATCTACACACAGAGGAACGTCTGCTATCCCAGCGCTGGAATCGCCTATGGCAGAGAATGCAGCTCGGACCAGGGATGTGACCCTCAGGTCGCCCTGGTCCTGCTCATCCTTGGCAAGCAATTCACTTTCCACCAGTACCAGCCCTTGAGATTCCCAGGGGGAAGGAAGGGACCAAAGAGGAGCAAAGGAGGAGTGTTAAACTGGAGACTTGGTCTGGAAAAGTGCGTAGGTAGCTGGGCCTTCTGTTTTTCCTTCCAGAGTTGGAAATGTAGGGGAAGCTGTATGTATTATTTGTAGCCTTGCTAATAGGGCAGGTCTCATGGCTGAATTCCCAGCCAAACATTTCCCTCTCGCTGCCCCCACTCCCTTTCCTTTTTTCCACGTGATAAGGTCCAAGTTGGTACAGACACCTTGGGTGGCAAAGTCCATTTGCTCTCTGACACACACCCCTCTGCCTCTCCCACTGGCAAATATTTTAGGTTTGCCAGGAGCCAAGTGAGCTTTGGGCAACCCCAGAGATGTGACTCCTTCTCGGAAAATGATCTCTGGTCTTTAAGTATGTGTGTTCACAGTCTTGCCAGTTCAAGTGTCTGTCTCTGCCTTTCCCCTCTTCTTCTCACCCTTCATTTCAGCTTCTCTTATATTGCCTTCTCTCATCCCTCCCCTCCCTTTTTTCTTCCCTTTGGTTTATTCTTCCACAACAGGATATGCATACTTATGGATTCTACCTTTTAAGAATAATGGTGAAGATATGGGATAAATGTGTATTCATGCCAATAAAAATAGTTGGGCTTGTGGGCCTTTACTGTATACCAGATACAGTGATATGCAAGACGTGCATGACCATTTGATCTCCAAGACAGTCTTCCTGATAGGCTGATACATGTTGTTTCCATTTTGCGTATGTGAAAACTGCAGAGGATAAGTAACTTCCCCAAAGTTAGCAAGTGCAGTTGAATCACAGGTCCCAGGAGGGACCGGCTCTCGACTCTCAGATCACACTCTGAATCACTCTGCCTCAGCAACCCAAGGACAATGACCCTATTTGTTTGCCAAGAGGATTTCAGTAATATTCCCCTGACATCCTTGACCCTGGAAGCCACGGTCTAGCCAGGTGCCCACTTCACTGTGCCTCACCCTGAGCCTCTGAACGTGACATACCTGCTAATAGAAAATGCAGCCATTATTTTATCTTGAGAAGGAGAGTGTTTATTGAATCTACCCTAAAGGGTCAGAGCTCCTCACTATTCATGCTTGCTGACGTGTGTTAGGAACTAAGCAACCTGCTCTCATCCTGGGTGGAGAGAAGTCATCTGAAATGTGAACAGATAAGGTGAAAGGGGGGTGAATCTGGTGAGATTCCAGGAGTCTTGCCAGCTTAGGGGGGGTCTACAGAGCTATAGTCTCTGTCCTTAGAAGGTATTTTTTCCTCATCTGTGTATCCTAGATTTGATGTATGGTCCCAAATAGACCATATGTGCACTCCCTCTCATGCTGACTCCTACTTAACCGTGTCATTGGCTTTGACCAAGAGACATCATCAAATGTGACATGGCAGAGACATGGTAAAGCTCTCGCGCATGGCAGCTTTCCCTATGAACTCAGCCAACAGTAAAGAAGCCCAAGCTTTCCTGCTGGAGAAAGAGGCCACATGGAGAACTGGACCGCTTAGCCAACAGCCAGCACCAAGGCCCCAGACAGTAAGTGCAGCCAGTTCGGATCCTCCAGCTCCAACTGGTCTGTCCCAGGGGACACCATGTGGCATGGAGATAAGCCATTTCACTGAGCCCGCCCAGATTCCTGACCCACAGAATAACGTGCATAAAGCAGGTGGGGTTTTTTGTTTTGTTTTGTTTTGTTTTGTTTTGTTTTGTTTTAAGATTTTATTTATTTATTTGACAGAGAGAGACACACAGCCAGCGAGAGAGGGAACACAAGCAGGGGGAGTGGGAGAGGAAGAAACAGGCTCCCAGCGGAGCAGGGAGCCCGATGCGGGGCTTGATCCCAGGACCCTGGGATCACGCCCTGAGCCAAAGGCAGACGCTTAACAACTGAGCCACCCAGGCGCCCCAAAAGCAGGTGTTTTAAGTCACTAAGTTCTGGAGTAGTTTGTTTTGCAGTAACAAAATAACTGACACAGGACCCTCACAAGGTGCATGCTGAATGACTGATCATTAGGGAGCTGCCTACCAATTTCTTAGCCTGCCCAAGGACTCCCTGAGCATTGTCCCTTGTGGGGCACCCTCTCCTGGGGAAGGACATGAGGGCTCATGAAATGAAAAGCAAAATAAAAAGGAACTCTCCAGTAACTCATGGTGTCCCTTGGCTCTTCCAATCAATTCGTAATATCAGGATACCCATTACAAACAAAAGAGTCTAAATCATTTTTGGAAAAAGAGGTCCCTTGTCACTTCCCGAAGCGCTGAGCTGTGGCTGTCCTAAGCGTCTTCAGGCCCTACAGGGAAGAAGGGACCTTATGCCACTGCACTAGCCCCACTGGAGAACCTCACAAACCTCGGAGAGAGGGCAGAACAGTGGGGAAGGGGCCGCCTGTGGGGAAGAGATCCCTCGGTTTGGAAATCCTCCTGATGAAGGTTAGAGATCTACGCATGGATTGGTTGAGAGCTTGACGTTCAGGGAGGCAGTGGATTGCTGCTGGAGGAGAGGGGAATTCAATGAATAGGACAGTATGGGAGGGGCATGTGGGTGGCTCAGTCGGTTAAGCACTTGCCTTCGACTCAGGTCATGATCTCGGGCTCCTGGGATGGAGCCCTGGGTCAGGCTCCCTGCTCAGTGGGGAGACTGCTTCTCCCTCTCTCTTGGTCCCCCTCCCCCCCGTTCTCTCTCTCTCTCAAATAGATAAATACAACCTTTAAAAAGTAATAGATAGATGATAGATAGATAGATAGATAGATAGATAGATAGATACATGGACCATACGGGAGAGGCCCGATTACTCAGCAGGTCGCAACGACCGTCCAGTGGATACAGTAATGTTCCCTTATCCCTGACTGAGCAGTTCAGGCCAGGAGCCGTATCTGAATCAGCTGTGAGGCCCGGTACCCACCCCAGGCCTGGCACAATGACTTCAGGCACACATCTCCCTCCTCGCCTCTTCTTCCTGGGCTGTGAAATCGGGGGGCTGAACACACTGGTCCCCAAATCCCTTCTGATGCCGGCTCTCCCAGTCCTCCACAGAGGAAGGTGCCGCCTGGGTATGCGTTTATTTGTCCTGTTGCCAAAGGCCTGTTTTCTCTCCCTGCACACTCACAGGTCAAACAGGAAAGAAAGTGAAGAGAAAAGCACAGATTGGCTCCCTCCTCCCTGAGGGCTTCCCCAGGATCAGGGCCCAGGGAGGAAGAGGCAGGACCCCACTTCAGAATGAGGCTCACCGCCTTAGCTCACTGCTCTTTGGCTGGGACTTGGCACCAGCATGATGACATGGGGGCTGTGGTCAGCGTGAGAGAGGAAAGAAGGCAGGTGGAGCCCATCCTGGGATGGGGGGAGGTCACCCAAATCAGCAAGCAGCTGAGATAACAAGGGCCTATTAAAGAAAAGAGGTACGTCAGAGGACACGGGACCAGCCAGCCCATAAGTGGGGGAAATTGGGGAGGGTAGCAGACTCCAAGTTCAAAGGTAAAGCCTTCCAGGGCACCTGGGTGGCTCAGATGGTTAAGTGTCTGCCTTTGACTCAGGTCATGATCCCAGGGTCCTGGGATCGAGCCCTGCCTCGGGCTCCCTGCTCGGTGGGGAGCCTGTTTCTCCCTCTCCCTCTGCTGTTCCCTCTGCTTGTGCTTGCTCACTCTCTCTGTCAAATAAATAAATAAAAACCTTAAAAAAAAAAAAGTTAAGCCTTCTGGAAAAGTAGGAGAGTGCAAGAATGAGAAGTCAAAATGGTGAGGCTCAGAGCCCCCATATCAAATGAAAATACTTGGAAGCACATGGCAAAGAATGTGGGGAGAAGGGATGTCACCCAGCGGTGACAGGTCACGAACTTATGTCGGCAGTGGCAGAGAAGAACAGAAGGAGGTGTGCAGGGGCACCTGGGTGGCTCAGTTGGTTAAGCGTTTACCTTCGGCTCAGGTCATGATCCCAGGATCCTGGGATTGAGCCCCACATCCAGCTCTCTGCTCAGTGGGGAGCCTGCTTCTCCCCCTGCCTCTGCTCCCCCTGCTTGTGCTCTCTGTCTCTCTCTCTGCCAAACAAAATAAATTAAATCCTAAAAAAAAAGAAAGAAAGAAGGAGGTGTGCAGGGGCGCAGGTTCGAGGGCTGAAGAGAAACAGGACGGTAGAGCCAGGGTCTCCGATTTCTCCCACAGAGAGGTCCTGCAAAGATGAAGTCATGAAATTTCAGACATAATTTAAGGTCACAACCATGATTCATACTCTGCCTGGTGCTTTTGCTTTGCAGCCTGTCTCATTTTATCTTTACGGTTGCTTTGGGAAATCAAAAGGGCAGGTGTCATCAACCTCATTTGCTGATGATGGAATGAGGTTCTGAAATGATTAAGGGTCTTGCCAAGGTCACAGAGCAGCCAGGGACCCACTGATCATCAGAGCACCCTCAGCTTCTGCTCCTAGATTGACCCACTCATTTGCTGCTTTTAAAAAATGACCTCATTTTTGATATACTGAAATAAATATATTCATGAGACTTACCATTCCTTACTACCATAATTTCTTTTTTTAAAGGTTTTATTTATTTATTTATTTGAGAGAGAGAGCACGAGCCGGGGGTGGGGAGGGCAGAGGGAGAAGCAGGCTCCCTGCTGAGCAGGGAGCCCGACATGGGGCTCGATCCTGGGACCCTGGGATTATGACCTGAGCCGAAGGCAGACGCTTAACCATCTGAGCCACCCAGGTGTCCCTACCATAATTTCTTACATAATTAAAATATGTGTGCAACGTTTACATGAATAAAAACAAACCATTGAAAAGCATTAATTATAAGAATAAGAGTTTGGAAAATGTCCTGTGCAATTGAAAACCAGTAGTGAAAAAGAAAATTTAGTTCTTTGCTCCCGCTTCCTGGAAAAGTGTCAACACATGGTTGTGTGCTGGGAAAGCTATTTTAATTTCAACCTATCTTCAATGTTTCCTCTTGTAAGGCCTTATGAGAACAATGCTGTCCTGGAATCACAGAGATCCCTAGTTTGTTTTTAATTAGAGTTAAGTTTCTATTTATGCTCCTGAAGGAGGATGGCTGGCTGGATTTGCATCAGAAAATGAGCTGTGGTATTCAATGCGAGGGGGAGCTCGGAGAGTGGGTTCTACCACTCCCCAACTCATCTGCAGCAGAGGAAGGGGAGAGTGAGGGCCCACAGCGGAACCTCGGGAGTTCAGAAGGGAGGCTGCCAACTCTCACTGCCAGAGAGCGTGAAAGACAATATGCATTTGACCCAAAATGATGCTGCCCCCGAAGCTCTTGACAGCAGGGACTGGCTGGGTGGCACTGACCATGTAACAGCGATCCACACCACAGGGTCAATGTCATTTCCAAAGGAGAGGCACAGACAATGGAATGTGTTTAGAGAGGGCTTGCATTGAAGGGGTCTGGGAACTGTCCACACTCCCCAAGAATGGCTTGGACATGTTTCCCAAAGATGGTAGAGAAAAGTAGGAGGGAGATCCCAGGGTGGAGATGGGGAGGTGGGAATGCTGAGGGTGTGCAGGCCAGGCCTACTGGGGACAGGGGGTCATTCCTAAAAGCAGGGGACAAGCATTTAGGAAGAACATTTGAAATATGTTGTGGGAAGTCCGGGGAGATAGTGTGACCCTCAGGGGAGCACTGAATCAGGAGAACTAAGTGTTCATCCGACCCTGTCGCCACGGGCGTGTGCTCCTGGTCAAGTCGTGTGCTCCTGGTCAAGTCATTCTCTCTCTGTCTCTGCCTCAGTCCTATAATTTGTATAAGAAGGAGGCTGAGATCATCACAGTGGCTAGTACGTCTTAAGTTGTCACAGTGAGCCAGGCCCGCCCCAACATGTGTTAACTCAATCCTCCAACGGTCCTGTGCATTAGGACCTGGGTATATCCATTTGATGGTGAGATCATGAGGTAACTTCTCTGGGGATGCACAGCTGATCAGTGAAGGAGCTGGAACATTCTGACTCAAGAGCATGCGTTCTTCTCCACACTACCTCGTCAAAGCCCTCCCGAATCGGCACAAAACTTAAGCGTAAAGTTCAATGAGCTGCCATCTCCCCAAGCAAAAACAGGACACGTCACACTTTTTCCCCAAATGACAAAGCCACGCCTCCCTCCTCCTGCAGCCTGGGCTCACCGCTGGTCCTGCCCAGGAGAAAAGCCCAGGAGAAAACAATCGCTGTCACCTGGCTGAGCCCTGACACCCGGCCTGGCTCCGGGCTGGAGGATGGGGAGGCAGTGAGTGGGGACATTTAGGGACTGCTGCTTCAGCCCCCGTAGAACTTCTGTTTCCACAGTGCCTGTTTATACCATGCCTGGCTGCCGCCCTTGTCCAAATTATGCGCTCCAATCGGTCAGACTGGTGCGAGGAGTAATATTCAAAAATGGTTATCAGTGTGAACAGAGGCAATGGTCGTAAAAATAATGATTAGAAGAGCCGTCCAAGGAAGACAGGGGTCACAGAACAGAGAATTAGAAAATACTGCAGCCAGGTTGCTTGGAGATCGTGCATCCAACCCCCTTATGCGTCTGACAAAATTGAGCTCAAAGAGGCCAGTCCCTGGCCTGAGATCACACAGCTCATAGATCCCTCACTCTGACTGGTCCCCACGTTCCCCGAGTCTATTATTTATTGAAGATTAGGCTAGAAAAGGCAGACGTCTTCTTTTCCAGTTTTTCAGGAGTCATTCTTGCGTTCCCCAACACACAGAGTTCCCAGGTAGGACATGTGAAAAGTCTAGAAGCACTGTCCACGCTTCAGCCTATGGGGAATTAAAAGTCCAAAGCTCCTGGCCTTGAACACTGCACCGTCTTTGGTCCCATCCTGGGTCCAGAGTGGTTTTCAAGTTCTGGTCTTCACCCACCGGGAAGAGGGGCCACCGCACGCAGAGTCCTGAGACATCCTCAGCTTCTGACCTATCAGGACACTCAAACTGCAGAAGGATGGTTTTCAGTGCATTTCTCCACACGGAAGACTCACCACCTTGGGTTAGGCCCAGAGAAAGCGTCCTTCACACACAAAAAGGCTGCATGTGCCCCAGCCCCAGGCAGCCACGTGACAAGTATATTAATTCAAATCTCTGGGCCCCACTTTAGCAACTGTACAATAAATGGACCTAAAATGAATACCCCTTCCGGCGGCTCCTGGGTAGTGCCCCCAGCCTCACTTGCCCTCCCGGTCGTGCGATGCTATGTTGAGGAACCCCATCTCGCTGGTGACCCGGGGGCAGCTGCCTCGGTCCGCCCAGAAGGCACTAGTGTCAGGGGAAGATCCAGAAAGGTCCAAACCCCAGGAAAGCACAGAGCGTAGGCTGAGATGGAAATCACTTCTCTGTGGCTCCTCCAGTCTCCCTGGTCATATTTGGCAACCCTTGACAGGTGCCGACTCTGCTTACTGGTTTATCCATGTCACGCTGAGTGCATTCATTGAAGCTGAGAAGGGGGAAAAGAAATCACCAAAACAGCACATACAGACCAAACTGTCTGGTCACAGCTCCTCGAGCTAGTTCTAAACATCTCAGTGACAAGAGAGCGTGGGGGGCAGCTGGCCCGGGACGGACATGTCCTATTTCAGTCCTGCTTCAGCCCTGGGGGCTCTCTTTTCATCAGCCCACATGACATTCTTATCCTCAGCTTCCTTCTTTTTTTAATTTATTTTTCCTTGTATTTTCAAGCCCCAGTCTCATTTCAAAATAGCGGAAATCCTTGAACTGACGTTGCACCCCTCCTCCCCATTCCACCTCCTGGGAAGCTGCCCCGGGACGTCCGTTAGTTTATGTCATTAGTCATGAAGCTCACTCCCGTGGGGGACCCTCGGACACCCTCCCCCACACAAAGTCTCCCTACACCTCCCTCGCTTCCCTGTCCCACCCAGATGCTGGTAGCTTCCGAAAGCACAGTGTGGCCAGTCCTGTCTTAAAGGAACTGGAGGCAGGTGGGCCCATACTACTTCCCCAGATAATTAGGTCATTCTTTTCAATGCACCTGCAGACCGCGCTCACAATGACACACCACCTGCTTTGTCTGAGAGGGCTTTCCTTGCACAGATGCCTGCCGGTCCGGTGGCAGCGTCCTCCCTGAGAGCATCTTGGGCACATAGCCTCCTCCTCGGCCCCATCTCCAGTCTCTCGTGCTTCCCTTCACAGCAGCCCACAGGTCTTGTCCAGACAGTGAGCCCCGCAATGCCGGGCTCCCGACTCTGCGTTCTTCCCCAAAGTGCTTTCAAATGAATTCACGGGCAGGTGAGTCTCCAGTTCTTGAGAGATGTGGGAATGGCCCCCTTGAGCACCACCCTTTCAGCTGACTTTCTCCCGGGGGGCAGCCCTGAGGGTCCTTCAGTGGTCACAAACCAGAGTCCCGGAATCGAAACCCACAGAGGCTATCATGAAGGTCTTTATTTCTTTTTTATATCGCATTTCTTTTTTTATTATTATGTTATGTTAGTCACCATACAGTACACCCTTAGTTTTTGATGTAGTGTTCCATGGTTCATTGTTTGTGTATAACACCCAGTGCTCATCGCAATACGTGCCCTCCTTAATACCCATCACCGGCCTATCCCATCTCCCCACCCCCCTCCGCTGGTTCTTCAGAAAGTTAAAAATAGGGGCGCCTATGTGGCACAGTCCTTAAGCGTCTGCCTTCAGCTCAGGGCGTGATCCCGGTGCTCTGGGATCGAGCCCCACATCAGGCTCCTCCGCTAGGAGCCTGCTTCTTCCTCTCCCACTCCCCCTGCTTGTGTTCCCTCTCTCGCTGGCTGTCTCTCTCTGTCAAATAAATAAATAAAATCTCCAAAAAAAAAAAAGTTAAAAATAGAGCTACCCTATGACCCAGCAATTGCACTACTGGGTATTTACCCCAAAGATACAGATGTAGTGAAAAGAAGGGGCACATACACCCCAATGTTTATAGCAGCAATGACCACAATAGCCAAACTGTGGAAGGAGCTGAGATGTCCTTCAACAGATGAACGGGTAAAGAAGGTGTGGTCTGTATATACAATGCAATATTACTCAGCCGTCAGAAACGATGATTACCCAACATTTGCACTGATATGGATGAACTGGAGGGGATTATGCTAAGTGAAATAAGTCAAGTGGAGAAAGACAATTATCATATGGTTTCAGCTATATACGGAACATAAGGAATAGCCGGGGGGACATTAGGAGAAGGAAGGGGAAAATGAAGGGGGGCAAATTGGAGGGGGAGATGAACCACGAGAGACTATGGACTCCAGGAATCATGAAGGTCCTTAAACTATTAATAGCACACAGGTGCTGGGTATTTGTGTGGGGGACATTTTTTTTTTTTACTTGAACTTTTTCCAAGACACCACGAAGTCCAGGAATTGATTAATTGATTGTTCTGGCTAAGGTGTGTGTTCTAAACACACACACTTAATCACCTTTAAATAATTGGCCTTTAAGTAAACATGGCCTACGGTCCAGGACCCAAACAGAAGGCCTCCTTCCTCTATGCTCATGGTGCTACTGGCATCTCATGTGGAAAAGTACGTGTAGTTAATGCATAAAGTGTTTTGGAAAACACAGAAACAACAACACAAAATCACAGAACCCAGGCAAGGGAAAGAGACAGATGGGGGCTTGGTTTGGAGAAAGTTTGGAAGGAAATCTGAGGTTGTCCAACATCCTTAGTCACGTGGTGGAGTAATCCTTAACTGCAAATAAAAGCCCTAGCAAATTGTTACCCGTGCCTGCCCCTGCTAATGCCCCAAAGCGTGTTTCCCATCTGGGGGAGCCCCCAGGAACGTGGGTATGTGTTTAAGTTAAACAGCCCCGTGTCCACGCAGCCATTCTGAGTCAAGTATCAAGAGTTCACAGAGATTAGGTAAACAGCACACTTTTAAATGCTCCTCTGGACGAGATTTCCTGTTCCAAGAGAACCCCAGATCCAAGTGAAATTCTGACACCCTGCCCAGGGGCTGAGGGCCTGCAGGAAAGGAGAAGGGCCATGCTCCAGCAGAGGGGCTGCTAGGGCCAGCCGGGGAAAGCAGACCTCACTTTAGGGCTTCAAGTGGAGAGACAGCACTCCTGAGCGGGGAAGCGCTTCCAGACCAAGGGCTGCCAGAGGCCTGGGTGTAGCCAAGACTGTGCTTGGGGGGATTCTGCCCTTCGAGGCCCCTGCCGCATGGGCCTCACACCTCCGCTGGGCTGTGCGGCAGCTGGCTCCTGGTGGTCCTCAGCAGGCTTGTGATTAAAGCAGAGTGTTCGGCCCTCCTAAGGCTGGAACCACAGGGATGAAATGATCAGAAAAAGTCACTAACTTAGGAGTCAGAAGAAATACATTGTGCTCTGAAATTTGCCTCTAATTAGCTTTAGACTTAATTCCATACACCTGAAAAAAAAAAAAAAACGGGTGGGGTGGGGGAGGAGGTCAATCTGGATAATCTTCCAGCCCTCAATCTTAAAATTGTTGCCTATAGGCTTTTTCTGTAGCTTCCCTACTCACAATCAGTTTTCCCACCCGGAGACACACACACCACACATACACACACACAGAGCACATCACCTACATCACACACATAAACCCCACACAGCACACACACACACACACACACACACACACACACCCCACAAGCACACTCCCAGATCAGGAGGCCTGGGCATGTGGGAAGGATGCAGCCTCCATGGAGACAGTAGGGAACCCTAAGGGTGAGGACCGTGGAACCAAAGCTAGGTGGCCCCGAGGCACTCCTTCCCATCCCCAGATTGTAAAAGCACAGCAGCTGAAAAGCCAGACAAAGCGTTTGGAGAGCCAGAGCTCCGAGGCTGGCTGGCAACGTGTACTTAACCCCTGTTGTCCTGGCAGACCCAGCTCCGAGAGTGCACTCTCCCCTCAGGGACCTTCTACCCTTCTCATCTAAGCCGGAATAAGAGGAATAGCAAAGGCTCTGGAAACAATATGCCTGAGAGTAGCACTGGAAATGGCAGATTCATGCTGCCTGTGTGTCTGTCCCTTCCACTCTCCTCTGAGCTGCCCTTGAGACAGGTGCAGTGTTTGAGGAAATGGGCTCGGAGTGGCTGAAGAACTTCCCCACTAGAGATCGGTGATCCCTCTGACCTGATCACACAGCCCAGGTTTGCAGTGGGAGCGGAGCCAACCATCATATTTCCCATCAACGTCCCACCAGCTTCGACACTTGAGTATCACCTTTGTACATTTCAAAGAGAAATATGTCTGTTACTGTCTACGTATGTGTGTATCAGTAATTTCACAGGTATTTTTTAAAAAACAAGATTAAATAAGGGTGGTTTGTTTAAAATTGTTTTAAGGAAAATCCTAGGTTTAAAAAATATGTATTAAGTAAATAATAGCACAGGTGGGGCAGAAATATGGCGAAAACCGAGCAATTGGTATGCAAATCTCTGTGCTGGGAAACCCCCCCCCCCCCCCCGCCCCGGGTCCACCAGCACAGCCCTGACAACCAGGGCTTACTTCCTCACACTGAGCTGAGTTTGTGCTCAATAGCACCCCTGCCTGCCCTTGAACCGGGTGTGTCTCCACAGGCCGCGGGGCACAAGTCTGATCCTCCTCAGGCTGGTTCTTCAAATGCTCAAAGCCAGGAAACACCAGGAAGACCCTCCTCTCGTCCACACTCAGCCTCCTCCGTTAGGCCAGAGATCCGAACGCCTGCCCCGCCACCTGCCCTCCCGGCTCTAGGTCTCACACTCATGCTTGACCAGAGCCCCTTCTTTTCCCACACTCCAGCTACACAGGTCAAACTGTGGGAGCAGAGGCAGCTCCTGCCACCTTAGCATCTGGCTCACAGCAAAGGTCAAGGAACTTACAGTCCAAAATCAATCATCCTTGCCAGGGCACCAACAGAAGCACATGCTTGTGGAAAATAGTATAAACGCATTTTACGGAGGAGGGCTGGGCTTGGAATGATCCAAAAAGCCAAGAGTCTGGACCGTTTTCGTCAGGAGCTGCCGTCCTGGAGGTAGAGTCATAAGCAGTGGTTTAAAGCAAAGGAGGAATGTGTTAGGGTGGGCCCGAGGAGTGCGTCAGGCCAAAGCAGGCGCGTGAGGGATGGGGCACAGCAACCACGCAGGAACAGAAGCTGGTGCCAACGAGAGGAGACAGGCAGACACAACGCACAGAGCAGGGTCGCTCTACCTAAGGTCAATGGTTCTGCCTGTGCCGGAATCACTTACTGCTCTTTCAAAATTGTAGATGCCCCGGTGCCACTCAGACCAATTGATCCAGAAGATCCGGACAGGCATCAGGAGGGTTTGTTTATTCGTTAACTCCTCTGATGACTGAGCATGCAGCCAGAGTTAAGACTGTTGAGATGTTGAGAAAAAGATGCTGGGTATATAGCTAAAGGGGGAGAACCAAGCAGATGTGATCCCTGCCCTCACAGCCCCACAGAGCCCAGAAGAGATAAACATTAAAGACAAAATAAACACCCAATTATAAATTGTGGTTTGGGCTGCACAGGAAAAGAACAGGGTGGAGGGTGTGTGTGTCACAGCAAATGGTGCATCTCTCCAATTTCTGGGAGAAGGTATTTAACAGCAATAAACACCATAGAACTCAGTTACATGAAATCAGCTACGTAAATTGTGACCAATGCTCCCATTTGTTGTGCAACAAAATAAACATTGCAAAATTTAATCAAGGCTTTAAAAATAAAGAAAATAAATAAATAAAATGGGGCAGAAACCAAAAAGAGGATGAAAGGATTGTTCAGAGTCTCTGTGAAAGACGAAAGCATCAGCTAATTCATCCTGGAGAAGGGGAGGCAGGGAGGGAAGAGGGGATGGAAAGTCCACACACTTCTTGAGTTTTCTTATGATTAGTGAGAAACCCGAGTTTCAGCTTCCTCAAGAACCACACAGCACTTAGAAGAGGAAGATTTTAGGTTATCATAGCCTGGAGTTGTACTTTATACCATATAATGTTGGGATTTGGAAAACGGTGTTCGGGGAAAGAAATTAGGGAGACAGAATGGGGAATAATGCATAGAAATTGCAATAAAGCATCTTAGCTGGTGATACCATAGGTAGAACTTGTTTATTTAAAAAAAAATAGGCTTTTTGAAAGTACCTGTCCAAAATAAATACATAAAAAATATAATTAAAAAAAATAAAAGTACCTGTCCAAGGTACTTAATTTCTTTGAACCTCAGTTTCCTTATCTATATAATGGAGACAGTATTCCTAGCTCCCCCATCCCCTTGGAAAATTTGTGAAGCTGTGTTGAATGCTTGCTGGCTGCCAAGTGCTGTGCTAACACCCCGTGCCTCATTAGGAGAGGAGCTACCATCAATCAAGCATTGACTGTGGACCAGGCGCCATGTTTCACGGCTTCATCTGTTTCAGTCCTTCCAATAAACTCAGCACCTTGGGCTAGATATGATTGTCTTCATTTTCAGATGAGGAAAACTGAAGCTCAGGAAACATTTCCAAGACCAGGAGCTAAGAAAGCAGTGGCGCTGAAATTTACACCAAGTTAGTCAGACCCTCTAGCTCAGGACTCTCCCAAGAATAATGTGGGAGGATGTGGTAGAATGGCAGGATGGGGGAGACGGAAGACCAGACAGAGACGAAGGTGACAGAGAAGGAGGAAGGAAGAGAAATAGAAGGGAGGGCAGAGTGAGAGAGCCAGCAGATGGAAAAGAGAAAGATCCCAGGGCGGGGGTGGGAAGTGAAGGGAGAAAGAGAAGGAGGGAGGGGGAAGGCTGGCTGTAGGTGGTGGGCAGAGTCTGCTATTCTTCCCCATCTCACACTGGCTTTAGTGGATGACCCCCTCTGTCTGCTGACGCATCTGCTTTTACAGTTCAGGGCGTTCTGCTCAGTTTCCTGAAGCCACGGCCCTCCACCCTGCACCCTCCTCCTTGTTCTTCTTTTCCCAGCCTCTCCCAGGTCCCAAGGTTTGAGTGGAGCCTGTGCTCCGGATGCCTCTGGTTTGTGCAGACAATTGCTTAACTGCCATTTAAGAGAATTGATGCAACCGACCTTTAAACACACGTTGGTTACACTGACATCTGAAAAGAGAAAATAGACTTCCTTCCATGAGTGGGAAATTCTTCTTATGACAATTACTCCAAGAAGGAAGCACAGGCAGGTGGGCCTCAGCTACAGGCCCAAGGAACCTGACCAGTTTGGCAGATTGTCTTTCTCTAGAGGCTGGTCTGGGTGTTGGGGTAATTCTCAAGGGTCCTTAGGGCCCACCAGCCTTGAGTAAATCTTCCTTTTCCAAAGGAAAAGGGGCCAGAGATCCCTAAATGATTTGTCCTTTCAGAGGTTTTTGAGCAATCCCAAAGTATCAACTCCTGTTCCCCCACCTGGTCCCTGGAGGCAGGAGTCACCTCTCCCCCCTTCCATGGGCAGGGTGGTGGCAGGAGTATTTTCTCATTCACAGTGTTGGAATTAATTATGGATTTTCAGTTCTCAACCAACCATGCTCCCCTGTGCCCCATACCCATAGAAGACCCATCTCAAACCCCCACCCTAGTGGGCCACTGACCATGTTTACCAGCCACCATGGGTCAAACAGACCAAAAATAGGGTCAGATCAGACTGCTGCTCCATTTCCGAGGAAATTCTCTTTGTGAGTCATCACATGCCCAGTAACTCTGATGACTCAGGTCTCAGGTCAAATGTCACCTTCCCAGGGGGCCCCTCCCAGCAACCTTCCCTAAGGTGACCTCGTTTTTTTCCCAGGCTCTGTGGCATGCCTCCCTGCTTTATTTTCTAAGTGCTTATTTCTTTAACCCAGGCCACCCTACTGACAGACTCCTGACACTATGAGCTCTGTAGGTCTCTACCAGAACCCCGTGCATGGAGCAGAGGAAGGCTCCTAGCAGACTTGAAAAGATGTTCTTATGCCACACCAAGGAAAGACCCAGAGGTCAGCATCGGAGTCTGGGATGCCCCAGAGCCCCTCTTGTCTCTTCCACAGCCCTGTCCCTGCCTCCAAAATGTCCTTCTTCTTCCTCTTCCCCCTTCTTGTCAGAGTGGAAAGCACCAAGCCCGTAGAGCCATGTCTTCGGGTTATAACCTCACTGCTACTTTCTGGCTGTGAGCTTTTCTGTCAACTATGCAACTGCAACTGGAAACGTATGGACAAGAACAGGACTATTGTGAGGATTAAATGAAATAACTCTATGGTAAACCTGGCATATATTACGCATTCAATTAATATTCATTGCCTTGCATTCTTTGTTTCTCTCCCCCCCTCTTTTCCCTTCCTATCACTTCATTCCCTGCCTTTCTCTCAACCTTTACTCTCTATTCATAAAGATTCTGACAGAGTGATCAGCAGGACTTAGGCACTTGAAAAGCACTGAGTTAGATAGGCACGAATGCTAGCGCAGTTATCTCTTCCAGGGAGAGGAGGGGTGGAGAAAAGTTTAAGGCAGAATGCTTTGAAAAATGGCAATGGCAAGACCCAGGAGGAACCCAAAGAGCAGGGCTGGAGGGGTAGGAGATGGCACCCAGCAGCGATATTTGGTGACATGCTCAGACCAGCATTTTTTGAGACCATAGCCTACTTATCCTGGAGACCACTGGGTTAGCACAGTCGACCGGATAGATTGAAAATACTGGCGGCATTAGATGTGAGGTGGAAGAAAGAATCCTAGATTGGGAAGAAACAGCCTTGTTTCCAGCCCCTCCCCCCACCCTCCCAGCTTTGCCCTTACCCAGTCTCTGGGCCTGGGAAAAGTCCATGCACCTCTGGGACCTCAGCCTGCCCTCAGACAACTGAAGTGAGCTAGGAAGGTCTCACAGCTGTCTTCTAGAGTAGACATGCCATGGCTAAACCAGACCAAAAGGTTGTCTGCAGCCATCCTCGAAAAGGGAGTGAGGGGGCGCCTGGGTGGCTCAGTCAGTTAAGTGTCTGCCTTCGGCTCAGATCATGGTCTCAGGGTCCTGGGATCCAGCTTCTTGTAGGGCTCCCTGCTCAGTGGGGAGTCTGCTTCTCTCTCTGCCCCTCCCCCCCACTCGTGCTCTCTCTCTTTTACTCTCTCAAATAAATAAATAAAATCTTAGAAAGAAAGAAAAAAGAAAATGAGAGTGAGGGCAGAGAGCAGCAGAAGCGTAGAGAGGCACTGTTTACTGGACTTTTTTGTTTGGTTTGGTTTGGTTTGGTTCCTGAGATTCTCACTCGTGTGCAGCACAGACTCTGTTTTCGCTGCCCGGGGCTGGGGGACTGGGACTAATTTGCACAGCTGTCTGAATTTTCTCCGTCCAGCTCTGCTGGGGTCTCACCTCCTTTCCAGTGGAAGCTCTTCTAGGGCACATAAGAGCTGAGATCTCTCAGAGAGGTGCCTGCAGACGAACTGGCCTCTCTTCTGCTATATTCATCTGAAGCCACGGCAACCCTCTCTGCGCCAAAACCACTCACTAATTAATACATTTCACAGGGTGAATGGAGTGCTGGCACCACCGCCAGCTTGGGGCAGCTCCCAAAGCCACGGGCCTTGCTCAGTGCCCAGAAAGAGCCCTGCCTGGAGACAGTCCGTGCCAGCGCCTCACTGCCATGCCAGTGCCTCACCCTTCTCATCTGAACCCGGAAACGCGTTGCCTGCCAGCACCCCAATTCCCAGCTGTGTCATTCTCTCCTTCACCTGCTCCCATTTCCACAGAAGCATAGGCCACAGTCTCGAGGCACCTGATCTATTTTTCATTCTCCCCTTCTCCAGGCAGAATAATGGATCGACTCTGGAAAACCCATTAGGGAAGGGCTGGGCCATCCTGCATTTCCGTCAGGCCTGTCCAGGTGACTTTGAGTCAAGCCACTGAGAGCCATTTGGCTGCGGGACCATCTCTGTGGGGCACCATGTTTACTTGGGCCGCTGACCCTGGCCTTAGAGGAAAAGATGAAGGATTAGTGCCACTCGGGCCCAAACCCCTTCCCCTCATCCATCCCTGCTGAGGACTTTTTGAAGCCTCCTTAATTTATATTATAGTCTGTTGAGAAGTACCGAGTGCCCTGATGAGCTAAGCCACCCTACCCTACACTTTAGGTAGGGTCCTTCCTTACCTGTCTGCCAGGCCAGCCTATAGGCACAGGTCTCCACACTTCCCAGTGAGTTCCCAAATTACTAGGAACCTAAGAAAGAGGAGGCCAGAATGATGGCTCTGTTTGTACACAGTGTTGGGCTTCCCCCATAGGGGACATTATCCACACAGAAGGGCTTTTTGTTTTGACCTCACAGTGGTCGGTGATTATGTTTGCAGACTGATGAGGTTTCCTCTCAACTCTTCAGCGAAGGCTCCAGATTTACAAGGATGGAAGATGAAATTTTCAGCTTCTGTAATAAGGATCAGACCATCACATTCACCCATCTCAGTCTCACATGGCAGAGTAATTACTTCCCTTTCAACATCTCATTCTTCCGACACCCTGCAACTATGCTTATTGATGGTCTACTTATTTTCAATGACTGGGCCAAACCCTCCCCTTCTTGGTGAAACGTCTAGCCTCCTACAGTTCCTTGCAATGTCTCCTTTATTTTCTATTTCCTTGTGTCATCCTTCAAGCGATTATTACCACAATTATCACTTAACTCTTGTGTTTTTAATCGCTTCATCTGCTCTACTGAATGTCCAGCTCTTTTTGCAAGACACCATGTCTTGCGTGTCTTTCCGTTCCCCAAACTGACTATACACAAAGCTGGCCACATCCTAAACTATTATTAAATATTTCCTGGCTATGCCAAGACAGAAATATTGGCTCGCTTGCTATGTTTCTTTGGGTAAAATAATAAACTGACTTTCTACTTCAAATCAGGTATATTAATCTCAGATAGGGAGAGAAATGAGGTGTGAAACACTGCTGGGAACAACAGGTTCATATGACAACGCTTAGGCTGATCCACATTGTGTATCCACCTATATATATATTATATCACATGTTCAAACTAAAGAGCATTAAAAATTACAATTTTTTGTTTTCTTGGCATCATCCATTGACCTACCTGATTTTTACTATAATACGTTTATAATTTTTTAAATGACTATAAAGTATAAAAGAGAAAATGAGAGAAACGTTTTAGAATGTACCAAAATATGAATATGGTCACCTAATATCAACCTCCTCAGCCTGGGCTATAAACAAATAGCCTCTTTATTTCTAAAATACTTTATTTTGTGCTCAAAGCAACCTATTAAATTCTGCTAATTATATCAGAGGTTGGATGGCATTTCAGGGTCTCAGTTTGTATATCAACAGAATACAGAGTTGGACTAGACATTATCTAAGGTCCCCTCCAATCCCACCTTGTTTTCATGAAAGACTACTACTTACACTTGATAAGCTCCCTTTTACCACTCTTTGGCAAAGCTTGGAGAAGAAAACTGTCATAAAGATTTACTTGGGGATAGAGTCTATATTACAAGGGGAAAAACAAAAAGAGATGAGGGGTCATCAAGTCAATTCCATAGGCACTAGCCACCATTGCGGAGGTAGGGAAGAGGGGTGGAAAAGAGAGTAAACTTATGTTCTGTGACAGCAGAATTGTGAAATAGGCAAAACTGGCCTAGAGCCCTGCCCATACAACTCCAATTCCCCTACCATCAAGATTCATTTCCCCCGCACTGGAATAGATAGATCAATGCTTGGGAAAAGATGACCAAAGTGAAGATAGGAAGAATGGTAGAGATTGCTGAGGAATGGCTCCCACACTCGGTCTTAGCGTCATGAACCTTGAAGCATCTGAATAGCACATATTGGGGGAAAAGTCCAGGTTGATTATTGTCAAGAGTCAACAGTTGGAAGGAGTCTTCCTAAGGCTGGTTTGCATCTCTGACCATCCTTATCCTTCAGGAGCAGGTGTCATGACACAGAGAACAGTGTGGTCTGATAGAACTTCATACCTGACTTAGACCTGAACTGTAAGCCACAATCTGCTGTGAATTCAAATTTTAGGAAGGTCACTTCCCCTTTATGGGCCTCAGAATTATATCTTGATCTTCAAGATCTCCCAAGTCTTATGCTTTACTTTGCCAGGGATATTATTGTCTGTTCAGCCAGAACCGTAGGGTGGAGCAGAAACAGAGACAATGCTGACGGCTATCACCTCCCTGCCAATCCCTGTGCCTCTGCTTAGTCAGACAGCCTGTCAGACCTATTTCCTGGCAGCTCTTCCTCTTATTTTAAAACTTACAGTAGAAAAGTCCGGGACAACGTGAGCCCTTCTGTGGGTGGTACCATTCACAGAGATCCCTATGACTTGTGGTCACTTTTTCCCAGAAGGTCCCGGAGGCAGGAATTCAGCAAGCAAGGGATCCCTGAAGGAAGTGGCCATTGTCTCAGCAGGCCATTGTGGGGCCAGCTGGCTCTCCTGGAAATATTAACAAGAGGGAGTGTTCATCACCTGAAACACACGGCCAATGCCGTAAACTAAGTTTTCTTTGCACAGGTTTGGGTTTTCTAGGAGCGAAGTTTTCTCTCACTCAGTTCCTTGTCATGAAGCACCTAAGAAATTTGAAGAACCATGCAAGGAAAGCAAAGTTAACTGAGGAACACGCTCACCCCTGCACCTGCAGGAGCGAGCATACAACCCGGCTTAGGAACCAGAGCACACTGTGATTCCAGCCTTGAGCACTTCTGTAGACAGAATAATAAATGGTTCCTCATCTTACGAGAGAACAGAAAAAGAAGATATGACCTGAATCAATAGCAAAATAGAGTTATAATCTTCTGTTTGATGGAGTAATATGACTGAGATTCTGGACTCAAGTGCCCAAGGGAATAGCTTTTCCAGGAAAGAGGTCAACTCACACTTTTAGAAGTTGAGAGGTGTGCTGTTTTGATTTGGGTCAGACAATGGAGCAAGATGACTTCCATGGTGCTGTTACCCAAAGGAAACAATTTCTAGTGGGAAATGTTTTGTTGAGTCCTGAAACCTCACTGAGACTTCCTTTGGCAATAACAGAATGGGAGAAGGGTCCATTTTAAGCTTGCGATAATTGAAGGGTATTTAAACCTACAATCTGAATACAGTGATTTCTTCAATACTACTAACATAAGTTCAAGAGGCAGGGGGCATGTAGATTGCCTGATATAGGTAGGAAAGAACAGTCTTAAATTATAGCTATCAGAGCCACCTCACATGCAAAGATCTGGTTTGTTGTTCTAAGCGTCAGGTTTTCCTGCCAATGTCATGGCCCCCACCTCTTTCAAGAGGCCTCCCTTGTACAAACTTATTTTTCATTGATGGCCAAAATGGGAGCAACTGTATAAAAAGAACAGGATAAATATATTTCTTCAGAGTGAGTTAAACCCTGAGGACACCTGGATTAGGCTGGAATATCCAGAAGTCTTTCTGTATTCCTGGTAACAAAGGCTCTCTGCATCTTGCTTATGCCTCTAAGAAGGAAGAAAAGAGAAAAGAGTGAGGTCTTCTGAGCTACGGAGAAGTGGATGAGGAGCTCTCCAGAGGAAAGATGTTGTGTCTGGCACTGCATCAGGCTTCTGATAGCCCCTCATCCCTAAAAGAGCCTAACACAACTCTGCCTCCACTGTATGCAGACGAGTTTGTTTCTGGGTGGGTCCTGCAGGTCCTAGAGGTGGGAGGGGTCTAGTGACCTCCTGATCTGTGTCCCTTATTCTTTCATGTGGAGAATTTGAAGACTGGGGAAGTTATCTGATTTCCCTGGGATCACAGAGGCATGTGACAAAAGCAGACCTTGACCTCAAGTCTCTTGATTCCCAGTCCAGACCACAATTCCCAACCACAAATACTTTGCTCGAATATTCCATTTATCTCTGTGTCTCTCTTCTGGGGGATTCTTCACTCTTAGTCTTGATTCTCTAGGTGCCTGTGTCTTATACCCTCTGATCCCACTTCCAAATATATCTGACTAGACCAGAATGGACCCCTGACCCAAGGGTAGTCCATCCACAAGCTAGAAAGAGACTTGTTGCCTGAATCAAAGTAATATAATAGGTGGACCAATAAGAACCTTTGTATCAGGAATCCGTGCGAGGAGCTACAGAAGGAAGGTAGTACCAGGCTGAGGCCCTAAGCCAGGCAGTCCTATAACATGGGACAGAGGGCCCGTGAGATGAATGAGCAGAGGAAGCTTATCAAGAAACAACAGAAAACGAAGCAATTGGGAAGGACAGCCAGGGGAAAGGAGTAGTTTTCTTCCCTGTTCTACTTGAGACCTGGTTGTATTTCTGACACCAGAATGGTATCTTGGCATCTTTTCTTTTTCCACATCTCTGACTTCCCCTCTAGGCGTGGGGTAGGTCCTCCTTCTGATTGGTAGACTCTGGGCCCAGATCTTATCACTTGCTTTCCCAGCCTATGTAGCTCATAGGGTGTTGGCATTTGCAGCTTCTATAGCAAGAGATAGGCTTGCCTGTATGATATTCTTACCAAAAATAGAAAGGAGGCCATACAAAACGGCACATGTCTATCACAGTGTCCCCAGGTACACTGGGCACTTGGGCACGCAATTCCAAAATCCTCTACTGGCCTCTTTCTCCAGCCATTGCTGTACTGATCAGCAACGCGAAGGTTTTGAGAGACTTTGTACAGGTACAGTTGCCTCAGCCCTACCCTTCGTATGGCTCACATCCTACCTTGGCACTGTGTAGTGGGATGGTGGTGAAACCTGCATCGCCCTGGAGCATATACACACTGGAAGCGCAGGAAAGTTCATTCATACTGGGCCACCTTTGACCAGAGAGGAATGGGAGGTGATAGCTACATTCTTCTCCACTTGGTCCTCTAAAGGATCCTTCCAAGACACATTGTGCAAGATTCTTCTGAATTTCCCAGCAGTACCAAGCCTCACTAGCCTGTAGTCGTGGCCAACTCTTTAACACATCTTTGAATTGCTTTCCATCCTTCCACATTTCATTTCCCCTGTCCTATTCTCTTGTTTCCTGGAATAATACTCCCAAAGAATCTACCTGTAATCAAGTCCTTGTCTCACACTCAGTTCCCAGAGATCCCAGGCTAGGTTAACTGAGGAAAAGATGTGTTTGACATCTGATCCTGATTAAGATAATTAAACGTTCTTGAGAATGGTCACCTGGAGTCAACATGGATCTGATCCAGTATGTATGTGTTGCTGTGATGGTTAATTTTATGTGTCGACTTGACTGGGCCAGTGGGTGGGTGCCCAGACGTCTGGCCACATCTTCCTGGATGTGTTTGTGAAGACGTTTCCAGATGACACGAGCATCTGAATTGGTGGGTAGATGAGTGTCACCCAACCAGTTGAAGACCCGAATAGAAAAGAAAGGTTGAGTAGGAGGGAACTCCTCCTGTCTTCTTAGGGTCAGTGGTCTTTTCCAGCTTCACAATGGTACTGAAATGTTGCCTCTTCTTGGGTCTTGAAACTGCCAGCTTTCACCAAGCTCTCCTGGTTCTCAGGCCTTCAACTTGGACTGGAACTAAACCATTGGCTTTCTTGGGTCTCCAGCTTACCTATGGCAGATCTTGGAACTTCTTAGCCTCCATTATTGCATAAGTCAATTCCTTACAATAAATTTCTCTCTATGTATATATAGTATTAGTCTGGGTTCTCCAGAGAAACAGAACCAATAGGAGATTTTATATATATATATATATACATATATATATATATAATATTTTATATATAGTATATATATTTAAATTTTATATATTATATGTATTATATACAAGTAAGTACTATACATTTATAATTTTATATAAATTATATATAATATATTTATATATAATATATAATAATAAGTAAACATATAATATGTAATTATATATTTTACATATACATATAGTCTTCTGTAGGTTCTGCTTCTCTGGAGAGCCCTAACTAATACATTTGCACACAGCTCCAAATGCAAATCATCTGCTCTAGAATTAACCAGTTCAGACAGAATCCTAAGGGTCCTAATGTGTCCATAGCTCACAATCTTTTCAGATAATAAATAATCCCAAATTGCTCTACTCATTTTCTACCACTAGTTTAATGCATAGCAGCAATTGGGCACAGACAAAAAAAAATCAGCTAGAAAGAAGCTAAATGCCCTGTTTTCCATTGTCTATTCATCCTGTGCTAGATTTTTATGGAAATCAATGAGTGGTTGCCCTATTATTTTCCTCGGGCTGCCCTAATACATTACTATAACCTAAAGTGGCTCGAAATAACAGAAATTTATTCTATCATAGTTCTGAAAGCTAGAAGTCAAAACTCTAGGTTTCAGCAGTGCCATGCTCTCTCTCTGAAGGCTCTAGGGGAGGATCTTTCCTTGCTTCTTCCTAGATGCTGGTATTTGCTGGCAATCCTTGGCGTTCCTTGGCTGTGGCAGTATAACTCAGATCTGTTTCTGTCTTCACACGGCCATCTTCTCTCTGTGTGCCTCTGGGCCCAAATCCCCCTCTTCTAGTAAGGATTCCAGTCATTGGATTAGAGCCAAACCTAATCCAGTATGACCTCATCTTAACTTGATTGTTTTTGCAAAAGTCCTATTTCTAAATAAGGTCACATTCACAGGTTCTGGGTAGACATGAATTTTGGAGGAACATTATTCAACCCAGTAGGGATGCTGAGTGGGCTCATGAAACAACTGGCCATTCTCTGCGCCTGGTGAGGTGAGGACAACATTGCGGTAAAAGAGAAGAGAGGCTCAGGGAACCGCAAATGGAGCCAGAGCCCCGCTTGGCAATGGTGGTGGGCATAATTCTAGGCCCAGAGGAGTTCTGAGGCTGCCTGAAAGTAGGCCTCATGCTTGGCTGAGGTGGGGCTGCCTCAACAGCCACTCCTTTAAGGAAACATCCCATGTCCACCCAGGATATAGAGCTTCTGCAATCTTGACTAACATGTCCTGATTTTCCCCCTGGAGGGTACTTACTGTGTCAGCTTCCTAGGGGGCAAGATTAACAATGACTTTCTGTTTAGAAAGGTTATAAGTAAATATTCCCAAATAAATGAAAAAAAAATAGGTAAACAAGGAAAACAGGTCACTTTTTAAAAGTGAGTCGTGGCTAAGGCCTAATGGAGCCTCTGAAGAATGTTGGAGAAGCCTTCAGGGGAAGAAGAAGCTTGGCTGACAGCCAATCATGACATTTTGAGAGAGGAACTCCTGAGAGCATCAGGAGCGTTCCCTTCGCTCACTGTGAAGAATTGGGCAAGACCTTCTACTCTAGAGATCAGTTTGATCAAAACAGGCAAGAACTGAGCCACCCCATGGCCTGTTGTCCAGTGGTCTGTGAATTGAAACTATAACCTCTTTGAAGGCAGAGACCACATCTCTCTTATTTGCCTTTGGATCCCCAGGTCCGAGAATAGTACATGACACTTAGGAAAATACTCAGTATTTATTCAGTGAATGAATGTTGGGCATGAGCTGGTTAGATTGAAGAGAGCCTATTCATTTTCAATCCTCAAAGGGAAACCCAAGAAGCATGTTTTCCACAAGAGGGAAAGGATATAAATGGTGGAATTCTGAGCACTTATTGAAGAGACATTTATTAAGCACCTACAGTGGGACACACTGTAAACAATGTTGAGAGATAGAACAATGCCCAACTTGTAGCCTCTGCTTCAATTTGTTAACATCGAATGATAGAAATAAGCCAAACACTCTCATATAGTATTATTACTAGAGTATAAGATTTTAAAAATTAAGACAAAAAATTTTAACTCCTATACATGTGTGTGACATATAAGAGGGACAGAAAGTTACTCTTGATTAGGAGAGTCAAAGAACGCTTCGTTAAGAACCAATGCATTATCTTGGGAGACTAATAATCATGTGTAATACTGGGCCTTAGAATATCTTGGAATTCATTATCTTGTGGAAACATGCAGACTTAGGAATGACCTTTGAAACATGGCCAGTCCTTAAGTTGGGGGACCTCCTGCACTACTCCTGCTCAGGGTTCAAGGTAATATTCTCTAGGAAAGGTGAACTCCAACAGGTTAATTTGAACACCACTGTTTTCTTGAAATGAGCAACATACCCAAAAATCAGGGCCAAGGCCACCCATTCCTTTCAGCCTGGGGATCATCAGTTGTGGTGTCAACTTTGCTTCTGAAAGACGATAGTAAAAAATATTTTGGCGTGAACTGCTTTCATCCAATGTCTTCAGTAGCATTCAGAGCATACCGTTGGCCCTCCCTAATCCAATAGCTTGTTTGGCTGTACATTTGGAAACCGATACTCAAAGGGAATTCCCACAGAGGACTTACAAGGACCACCCATTCTCCCTTAAGCCCACTGGAGATTGTTTATGTTCAGGAGCCACAATTAAGTTGGGGTTTAGAAGAACCTGGATTCTACTTCCTAGACCACAACCAGAATAAAGTCAATGAAAGTCAGTGAAACCATGAAAATTATGTAGAGTCCAACCATTAGCTACCTTGTCTCTACTTCTTGTTTATTGGATCTTTTATACAACTAATAGATAGGGAGCACTTACTATCTCCTGCTATGTAAGAGAAGGACAAGCAACCTGGAAAAGGGAATAGACTATATCAGTGACTGGCTTTTAACATGAACACATGTTGTTCTGTCAGTTACAAGAGACAGAAACTCAACTCAAGCTAACTTAAATAAATAAGGACATTCACTGAGTCATGTAATTGAAAAGCTCAGGCATAGCTCAATCCAGGTGCCCAACAGGAATCTTCTTACCCCATCATCAAAATTCCAAGGCAAAATTTGAAATGCACAAATTCCTATACTTTACCTATCCCTGGACCAATTAGTATAGATAGCAGCATGGGATGTGCTGATTGGTCAGACATGAATCATGTGACCTCACTGAACTTCACATAACCCGAGAATGGGAGAGAGATAGGTTTGTCAAAGGAAAATAAGGGTGTCATTCCAGGAAAAGTAGGAAAATGGTTGCTGGGTAGCAAGAACAATAGCTGTCCGCTGTGGAACACAACAGAGCATTTTAATCATGGCAGGTCCTGGCGCTCAGAATAGGGCCACTTGGCCAGCAGACCTTGGGGTTTCCATCATTGTTATGGGTGAAGCTTCCACTGAATCACCCACATAGACTCTCTCTGCATCATCCCAACTAACGCCTTCATGACATTACAAGTTCATGATAAGAAACGTCAGAACTCAGGTTCATCAGATTTCTAAAGTCCCAGCCTGCCTCGAGGATGGCAGGGCAGAGCAAGTTGCAGACACAGCTACTACCACCCCAAGGATCCAGCCCATCCAGATCTTTGGGAATTCATACTCAAGGCCTTTCTTGGGCCTGGTCTCACAGCCCTATTTTTCCAACCAATGCACCAACCTACTTTCCCACATCTCTTGCATCAGATGCCAAAGTAGCCTGTCTGTTCTCTCTCCCTTATTCCAACCTCTCTACATATGAGCAGTTTTTCTTTATCCTTCTTGGTACAATTGCATGTTTCCACCCAGAGGAGTGAAGTGGTTTATTGTTGCTTTTCCCCATGCAGTTACTTCAACTGCAATTTGGTGTCTTCAAGCATCGGGAAGGGGAAAGACATATATAATTAGAAAAGCAAATAATAATACAAAGGCCCTAGTACTGAGGTTTTCTGGATGACTGTTCCAGTCAGAAAAACAATAGTGCTCCGAGGACAGAAACGAGCCCACACGTTGAAGAATGGAGACAAGGAACTGAAATCATGGAGCAGGGGCAAAGCCAACCCAAACAGCAGGACCTCAGGTCTTGTTCAGATGAAAGAGTAAGGCACTCAGATGGGACAGAAGCCGGGGGTAGCATTTCTGGTGACTCTCAGCAGCCTCCATTTCCCCAACGCGCTTAAGCTGCGGAACCCACAAAGCTGGTTGTACGAGTTGCGTGCTAGAGCCAGGCACGTTCCGAGACAGCGAGACCTCCCCGTGCTCCCCCACGCCACTGTCAAATCAGAGGTCCTGAGCCTTAGAGGATCTCGGGAAACATTTTGAGGGCTGGTGTGTTGGTGTTCTTCAAAACATTCCTGAGCCTGCATGAGAAAATGTCCTGGGCTTCTTTGGCATTCTTCAGTCATTTCGATTTATGGTAGGAAAAGTCAGTTAATTTGCAAGAGGTAAAGTTCAAAAGGGCCAGTTTCATAATTCAACTCTGTAGATAACCAGAGCCAGACTGTCCCCGAAATCTTCGCTTGCCCTGGGAAGAACAAAGGAAAGGGTATAATGTAAGCAGTGGTCTGCCACAGACTAGTGACCAACCCTGACTTCAAAGATGGATTTCTTTTAAAGGTCATTATGTTCTTAAAGGTTGTTTCTACATGACCTCAACATTGCGAGTTAAATAGTGGAAAATTCAGCCAAATCTCCTGATTGTTCTATCATGAAAGTCCAATTCTAAAGATAGGCACAAGACATTCACTTCAGGAAAATTCCATTTCTTTCAGCAAGGACTCTCTCAGCAATGAGGGGTACCCATACTATGCTAGTTCTAGGAACAGTGCAGAAAATGTTCGTGTTCTGACCCCTACCCTCCAGCTTCTCCTGACTTGGTTGTGGGGTTAAAGCACAATATTACACATGGGTTGGGGGGGTGCGGATAGTACATGTTATAAATTTGCAAGAACTCCTATGCCCAGAAATTTAACACAAACCAAGCAGATCAAAGTGGCCCAGAACAGCACGTTGACTTCCCCCCCTTCAACCAGAGAATCCATTATGCCATGTTATTGGAGAAGTTACCACACACGGAGCCCAGCTTAGGCACCAGGGGTTCACTTACGAAGGAAAAACCATGACCCGATCCAGGGAAAGTATTCCATCCCACGGTAGTTGGGGACAGGGTTGGAAAAATACAGGCAGGTTGGGAAAACATGAAAGGAAACGAATTAGCTTGCATAATTAGAAACACGGTGAGTAAAAGCAGGATGGGTGGCTGGGGCTGTGGGTGGTGTGGAGGAGGTGAGGGGGATGAAGAAAAGGAAAGATGTGTAAGAAGATTCCTGGAAAAGCTGAAAGCCGAGTTAAATATGTGAGTCCTGTGGAGATGTGGCTTGGCAAGCAGAGGGGAAGAATATTCCTAGGCTGAGGGCTGGGGGAGTAGCTTGTGAGGAGGTAGAGAAGGCCGTGGTATCTCACACACACACACACACACACACACACACACACACACACACACACACCCACCTTCCTTACGCATGCATCTTCCCTAGGCGGTCTGGAAGCCGAGGGTGGCTCTGTCTGTGGTGTCCTTTTTCTCACCCTGCCCCTCACAAGAGGGAAAGAGAACAGAGGCGGGTGGGTGCTTGGAAGCCAAGCCTCCAATTTCATGCTGATGCTTGGCCAGGGAAGGAAGTCTTGAAACCTAATTGCCTCTCAGAACAGCACTTGTCTGCTTTTCCCATGAGGTATCTGAGGGTATTGAGTGCAACTGGTCACAGGGTCGCCAGGGTGTAATGTCGGTCCTGGCTCTGAGTTCCTGCATTACTCTCACCCTGGCGAGTGACACAGCCTGATCTCAACCAGTAGTCTCAGTCCCATGCCAAACTCAGAGACCAATCTTGGTTTCTGGCAGCCGTCAACTTTTTGTCTCCTCTTGCTGTCTTGCTACTGGCCCAGCTTGAGTGGGGCTATCTTGTTCCCCAATAATCAGGCTCTTCCCTGTTTCTTGACCAAGCCGCTGTCATAAGCCGGAGATTTCTCCTACGTTACTTGCCTGTCTTGTGATCCATCTTCAGCGATTGAGATCAGGCTTCCTTCCCAGTCTCCCCAGGGAGGCTTCCTTGGAGCCCAGTCTCATTAGCAGCTGGAATGCCCTGCCCCTGACCTCCAATTCAGGCTCTGCCAGGTTGTCCCTGAAGCCAGCTTTCTGCCTATTCTTATGGATTGCTTATCCCTTGAACCTCTAGTAATCAAGGTGTCATTCTTGCCTGAAAAGACTCTGGATCTCAGTATTGGTAAACCCCTCAGCCAATGGTGCTCCTACCCCCTTGGTCTTGGAATAACTTCAGATTTATCCATTTGTGTCTCTTAATATGGATTCCTGGCCTTACTGCCTAATCAGATCTTTTGCATTTCACCAACAAAGAATCTGCCTGGGGTTCTGATCCTACCTTACTTAGTTTTGTCCATTCCACAGGCCAAACCTGACATAACAAAGAACCCACTATAATAACATTCTTTCTTGCACTTCTCAGATGCTCAGTCACTATAGGGCCAAGTTCATCTGATCTTGACACCAGGAAAAAAGCAAAAAAAACAACAACAACAAAAAAACCCTTTCCAGCTTCTCTGACTCAGAATCCATTGTTCCTACTCACCAGTATGATCCTTCCCGTATCTCCCCCAAAACCTACCAGAATTTCAGTTCTAAATTCATTTGCCTCTCTGATCTTTTTTTTTTTTTTTTTTTTCATTTTAAGGTGAGTTGAATGAAAAGGGAAAAAGAATGCCTGCAATTCCTGGAATTTCTTAAGAAGAAATGGGATGAAAACTCCCAAGGGTTTCTTGGTCAGACACGAAGGCTAAGAAATATTTAGGAAGAAAGGCTTAAGGCCTTAGTCCCCATGGTTCTATTGCCATGACAGTCCTACAGTTTGTGGAATTCCTTCCCCTTGAGTGTGACGTGGACCCAGTGACTTTCCTTCAATGAATAGAATTTGGAATCGGTGATGGACTATCACTTTTGAGAGCTTACAAAAAGACTGTGGCTTCTCTATTGCACTCTCTTGTTTTCTCCCTTGCTTGCTTGTCCTAATGGAACAAGCTCTCATGTTAGGAACTGCCTATGGAAGACCCACATGGCAAAGAACTGAAGGAAATCTCTGGTCAATATCCAATGAAAAATTGAGACCCACAGCATGATGGTCCATGAGGAACTGAATCCTGCCAACAAGCATGACAGTGAGTTTGGTGTTGACCCTTAAGATGAGACTAGAGCCCTAGCTGATACCTTGCTTACAGCCTTATAAGAGGTCTTAAGGAAAAGGTACCCAACTGAGATGTACCTTAATCCTTGACCCACAGAAAGTATGAGATAATAATGTTGTTTTAAGCAGCTAAGTTTGGGGGTAATTTATTACAAAATGATACATACCTAATGCAAAGTTCAAAAGAATTAAAGACAAAGAAGACAGAAAAATTTGGCTGTGAACAATTTAGATAATTTCTACCCACCCTTAATCTTCCAGTTCCCCATTTAGCTAGACTTAGAGGAAAGCCAAACCTATCTCATTGACATATATGTAGCCTGTTCCCTCTCTGTGCCCAGCCCTGAGACATACACTCTGGAAGATTCAAAAGAAGGGTCCTTAGGGAACTAAGGGAACAACCATAAGCCACAAGAGATATACAGGAATCTCAGCATCCCCATTGTGTCACTACTTTCCCTGTCCCCAAAACTCATGAAAATCCCTCTTCAACTCCATGAGAAACAATATAAGAAGAAAGACAGAGAAGAATTTCTATTACAGGGTAAACTGTTATGGGGAAGACTGAATTCCATTAGGATAGAGGCTGAAAATTGGCAGGAAAGATCCTATCTGATTTATTATGTCAGCTATATTATTTTTTAATTGGTTACCACCATATCAAATTGGGATATTTCACAAAAATACCAGCTTTCTGACTTGCCTTGAAATATCAGAGGATCTGGCCCCATTGGGTCATCCCTCCTACACTGACAACATAGCCTCACACAAAGTCAGCCCTTTCCTCCCCTCTAGTCTGATGTGTGCTTATCATTTTGCCCCAGTCCCCTCCCAGCCCACTTCACTAATTTAAGCTGGCTGGCATTTCAGTTTGTAGATGGTGCACTAATCCTCTGTGATTATTTTTAAGCTGTAGAGTTCTTCTGTGTCTTCAGAGAACGATAGACCCAATTCTCTGCCTCTGTATAAATCCCTTGGGTAAAAGCCCAAGAGTTGGTCCACAGTAGATGTTCAATAAGTGTCCCCTTAATCTCATTCTCTGGACAGAGACAACACAATTTTTTTTCAGGCCTTGTGAAATTTTCACAACTAACGAGTGCTTTTCTACACTTTCTCATTGTATTATTGGAATCTTGGGGTCACTACAGCTCTTCCATCTCCTGACCCAAGAGCTGGGCTCAACTGGAGATATAACAGTGAACAGAAGAAAGCAAGCCCGGCTCTTACAGGGCATACAGTCCCCCAGTAAACTCAAGAAGACAAGTGCTGTTTGAGTAAACATAGTGACCTGTCTGAGGTGACCTTTCCAGTCCCTTCCAGGCATAGGAGTCTATAATGCCTCCCCCTTAAGAGATTCCCCTTCTTTTTCTTTCTTCTCCCTCCCTGTCCTTGGGCCAACATAAGTGGGTCTTCTTGGCCTTTTTAGGAAGCACAACACCATGAATTTTAATGAATCCAGGGCCCACCAGAGCTTCGGAAGAGAAAAGCGAGGTGGAGGAGTGGTCCAAGGAAGGTTTGTCTCATCTCCGCTTCTCTGAAGAGGTATCTCATAACTTATCCCAGAGAAATTTACCACCCAAGCTCTCAGAGGCCATGGAAGAAGGAAGAGAGAAAAGAGATATCTAACTTCTCCAAGAAGAAAGACAATGTCTGGATTAGCAGGGCCCACTGGTCTCCAAGGATAATTCATGCTGTCCTCATGCACATTGGACTCATGATCTGGCTCTGACCTCTGAAGGATGGCTCTCGACCAACCGTCTCTAGAGGAAGCAGGAGCTGAAGCCTGGGAGGATCTTGGCCAGGGCCACAGCCATGACCTCAGACCCTGCAACCGCACCTGAGTACACATTTCCAGGGGAGATGTGCTCTCTACAGAGGAACGGCATCTCTGGCCCATGGGGTCCCTGTGAGATCACCCCAGCTGGTCTAAATTAATGTGTGACACACACACACACGCACACTTTTTTTTTAAGCCCAGAACATAGAATCTCCTTTTTTTTCTTGATTCTATACTCTGACCTTCTGCTAAATCAACTTTTTAAAAAATATATTTTCTCTTCTGCTTACCTAAAATGTTTCCGTACCGAATCTGCTGAGCAGCCAGCACATTCGTAAAAGCACGTAGGCAAGCTAAACTCACTTCCTAAGCCAACTTCACACCTAAGCATACACAAGGGGTCAGGCCCTGGAAAATGAACCACTTTCCTGACAAAGAAATTACTTCCTGTCACCAAGGGAGAATGTGCCTCATCTCCCACGCCTCTCTCTCTTGTCCCACGCCTTGCACTTTTCTTCTTTCTTTCTCCTGAATTTCAGCTTCCAGTGAAGTGTATCCCAAAGCCCAAATAAGTAGAGGAGGTTTCGTGTTGTCTCAGCCAAATAATCCCAGCTCACCCAAGCATCCAGTGTTCATGCAAATGTTTGCCCATTGAATTTGCTGCTTGCTGGACTGATCTCTCTCTGTGTGTCTATCTCCCTCTCTCTCTCTCTCTTTCTCTCCTTACAAGCCAAGAACTGGAGGTAGAAGAGAATGCTTGAAACATATTCAAATCACAGAGAGAAAAATAGTAGTTTCAAAAGAAAGAGGAGAAAACAAGGGACCTCGCCATCCCCTTTTTCCTTTTTCTTCTTAAAAGTCTTTACTCTTAAAAGCCCTTTACTTTTAAAAGACCTGTGGCACTTTGCTTCATCAAACTCTGGTGTGAGAAAACAAAAACACATGTACTCAACCATATTGCTTTATGCTCATGAGTTCTTATTTATTATGCCTCTTCTAACAATGGAGAAATGAAAGCCAATCTGTTTTATTTCTAAAGACAAATCTTTCTGTGTCAGTCAATGTCCAAATAAAAATAATGAAAACCATACTTTATCTAAAACAGAGATTTGAGTACAGGGAATTAATTACCCAGGTGATGGAAGAGCAGAGAAGTCAAACAGGAAAAAACGGGGCAAATCAGAAGGCAGCAATAACCGGATACAGCTATCACCCCTAGGCTTCAGGGACAGAGGGGGAAATGGAGTTATCAGAACCCAGGGCCGGGGACCACCAGACAGAAGCTGGAACCACAGCCCATTTGTCTGGTAGGATCTGGACTCAAGGAAGACAGGTGGCTGCTACTGGAGAAACCACCCAAGACTAGGACGGCGAAGGAGAAAAAACACAGTCTCTCTCCTTCGCTCCCTCCCATCTACATCCAGTGCCTCCCATTGGCAGAATCCAGCTGGAAGGCAGCGGATGCAGGAGCCTGGAAAACACAACCTGAAAATGGCTGGCTCCCTGAGGCTCCCAGCAGAGCAGAAGAACATGAGAGACGTTGTTGAAGAGGAACAAGCCCAAGACTCATACCTGCTCTTCCCATTGCTCCCTCCACTGTGTCCCCACCACCAACATCCTCATCCAGCCGCTGAACAAACAGGATGCAAATTCCAGAGGCACTGGAACTTGGGACTGCAAGGAAAGGTGCCATGCAAGTAAAGCTCAAGTTCACACCCAAATTCAGCTCTACCAAGCTCTGACTCTCTAATCATTATGGCTGTCACCCTGTCCGGTGTGTGTGTTCAATCCTAGGGGTGTGAAATGCGATGACTTCCAGGCAGAGCGTGGGAAATTACTCCACACCCGCACAAGGGAGCTTTTAAATGGAAGCTGGGCTAAAAGGGTGTTCTCACAAGGAGGCACACGGTTCTTAGTCTCATTCTCCACCAAGAGCAATGACCAGCCATGTGGGAGGATACAGCGTCAGAGAAGAGATATTGGGGGATCTTCCAGGATGTCTTCTGAAGGCTCTTTTTGAGCTTTCTCAGCAATCAGTCCTTGCTAGACATGTGCCCCCCCCCCATGCCCAACCCCAGCCCCCAAAGCTGGAACAAAGCCTCTAGAAACAAAAGTATCAGAAGATTGCTCTGTTTGGAAAGTCTCATAAAAGAGCTATGAATTTGCTCTTAAATAATCTACTCAGAATGGAATTCAACAAATCATAGCTAAATCCTCCTTTTGGCAAAATGATCCCATCTTCATTATAACTGTATTATCGCTTGTATTATTGCACATGTCTTCCTCTGCCCTTAAAAGTGGAGGAGGAGGAGAGAAGCCCAAATATAATATAAACAGAGGACTGGAAAATTGCCCCAGCAAAGCATAACGGCTAAACAATGACTAAGGGGGCTGTGATATGCATCAACACAGACCCACGTTCATAAACAGTGCAATGGGAAGGGGGAGATGTGCATGAGCTTGACAAGAGGAGGGTTTAGGCTGAGAGGTGGGGTGGGGAGGGGGCAAGGGCACTGTTAGGAGGATGGCTGAGCAAGCTGAGTCTTTTCACCCTGGTCTAGGAGGCCCCGACTAGAGAGGACGAACACAGACCATATGGACAAGCGTTTTATGATTTGATCAATGAGGCCGAGAGACAACAGTTGAGCAGGAGCTGAGGCTGGGGCTCCTGAGTCAGACTGCCTTGGTTCATGGCTCCGTTCCACTTCCTGCTTGTTTTGTCACCTGAGGCAAATGACGTACTAATCCCTTAGAACCTCAGATCCCTCACTTGTAAAATGAGATCATTCACTCAGAGAATTCTTGTTGAATATCTACTATGTGCCAGGCACTGTTCTAGGTGCTGGGAATCCAATATGGGGTGGGGGAGGGGAGGACACCCTTGTTCTCAAGGAGTTCATATTCTGGTGGGGGAGAAAGATAACACAGAGTAGCAGAGAATATAACAAGGGCAGGTTCTACAAAGAGAAATAAAGCTAGGTAGGAGGGAAGGAGTGATAGCAGAAGGGTGTAGGCTATCTATAGAGCGGTCAGGAAAGAACCGCATGAACATGTGAATTCGAACAGACACGGAAAAGGAGCAAAGCAGAGAGATCCACAAGGGTATGGGGAGGGTGTTCTGGGCAGGGGGGACAGCAAATACCACTCGGCTTCCAAGGCTTTTTACATGGGGATAATATCAGGCATTAGCACAGCTCCTGGCACATAGTAGGCACTTAATAAATGTTAGCTCTTATTTTTAATCATAAATGGGATATCCATAAAGCTAATTTTTGCTCAAGGCAGAGCAGCAAGAACAGTGAGAAAATCAGCAAATTCACCTCAGCTCTGGATCCTGGTTCCTCCCCCACCTCCACATATCACACAAAGAGATGCTTGCAAAGACAGAACGTGCTCTCAGCTTTTGTTATCCACAAAATAAAAAGGGGCACCGTGCATTATAACCCAAATCAGTAAACAACCCAAAAGGCATGTCCGTATTTTTAATAGACGGTTTTGTGCAAAAGATGGGCTTGCGTAGTTGTGTGGTATTCACTCTAGTACCAAGAGGAAGATGATGCAGTGCAGAAATTGGCATCAGATGCCAAGCATTCAGTTCCTGGTTATGTGATATCAGACAAGTGCCTTAACCTCTCTGAGCTCACAGGGTCCTTATGAGGATCAGATGCAATGACAACTGTGGGAGCCTTTTGTGCACCATACAACTGCATTTGATTATCGCTCTATGATGAAAGTTGAATCATCTGAGCTCACAACCACGGTTGGGGTGGGACGCGGCCCACCCACATTTTGGATGATTAGGAGACACAAGCCTGAGACCAACAATTGCCCCAAGGAAGTCACAGAGCCAATCAGAGTCACAAAGAGACTCTTCTGTTTTTAATACTTTCTGGGATGAAGTTGATGGCATGTGTTTAGATTGGCATTGAAGGGGAATCATTCTGTTATGAATCCAAGTTGCTTAGAAAGGAGTTGCCGACCCTGCCAATAATTTGATTAAAACAGGCACACACTGCAGGGGATAAAGGAGGCAGGCATTTCTTGCAGTTTTCTACTGAGATGCAGACCACAAAATTCAAGCCCTAGGTATGGGATGGCTTCATAGGAGACTCTGTCCACTCCTAAGATGAATAAGGCTTCGGGAGCTGCAAACGAGACTTTTACCACAGAGATTCAGAGAGACAGTATGCTCACTTCAGTTGTCTTTCATTATTTTAGAATCACTGAATTTTAGAGTGTATAGAAATGAAGAGTTCTTTGCAAGTGAATTTCTCTAAGTGGTGAGGCTTAAAAAAAAATAGTAAGTTATGGAAAGAATCACTGGAGTTCTACACTTTAAGGACAGTAATAGCCCCAATAATAACCAAGGCTGTTATTGGCCATAGGGTATTGGGCCAGTGGGGGACTGCCCCCAAAACTCAATTTAGTAATAATTATTGGCAGAAAAAGGGGACAGAGAAAAATAAAGAAGAACATATTAAAAATTCTTGACACTCTTCTCAAGTTTCTTTCAAAACATCAAACATCTGATTGGGTTCATGTGGTCAGGTTGGATTGGGTTGGTCACCCAGATATCTCTGTTCATTGTCAAAAGTTCAAAGAGTGACTCAATGTGTATCTGAAAAAGTTTCAAGGAAACTCTTCACCCAAGCTTGATATCAACCCCAAGCCAGTGGGTTGAGAGAGGACATGATGGAGTAGAGAAGGCACCTATAAGTCTTCCAAGAATAGTGCTTTCAGGAATTCTGATCTCCCCGATGTTTCTGAGGATGCATGTTCTCATGTTAAATTCCAATTCCCATTACTCTTGGGTGAGAATCCAGCCCTCTTTCCACTTATCAGACAGAGGGAGGTACTTATGTTACAAAGCCCATATTTCAACCCAACTGGAGCAAGTACAGTCTCCAGTCCAGGAGACAAGAAGGAGGAAAAGATGAAGCCAGGGACCATACCACCACATTCTTCGAAGACAAGGTACAATCAAGGCTAGTTGAATTAAACAGGCAATGTGGCCATCGTGTGCCTGCATGAATATGTTCCTTTCAAGGAAACCAATGCCATCCAGATTTTTCCTACCAAACGTTTCCACCATCCCAGGGGCATATATCTAGTAGCTAATAGATGGGCAATGGCAACTTTGGTAAGTGTGAGCATTCTGGATTATTTACTTGTGGGGGAGAAAGGGCAGGGAGGAGAAACAAGTAGAGTTCACAGAAATATAGAGGGAGAGAGAGGAAGGGAGGAGAAAAAGGAATAGGAAAAAATAGGGCAGAGAATGATGAAGAGGCTGCCCGATATATTTTAAAAATGTGAGATTAAGAATCTGAACTGCATTCAAATTCTATTTTAGTGGCTAAATAGTTTTGATTCCATCACAGCCATAATGGAAAAAAAAAAAGTCACTAAAGCAAGTGCATTCCCATAGTCAAGTAAGCAGGTAGACGTAAGAGTTCTAGCTTCCTTACCATCCCTTTCCCAGGTGCTGTCACTTTGTCTACATCCGTCATTGTCCACGAGCCTGAGAGGGACTTGGGCATCTATTCTGAGCCAGCTTTCCAAAGAACCCAGACATGTTTGGATCTTTGTGCTCTAGGAACTTTGGGATCTCGGGGGTAAGGGGCTTGTGGCTCTCCTGTGGGATGATTGGATATCTGGTATTAGGAGATTTAAGCTGATGCCTGAGTAATACTAAACCATACTGAAAAAAAAGGATTGAGAAGAAAATGTGTTTGGCAACACTAAGCATGTGTCTGCTGAAGCTCAGTTCTTCCAACTGCCCACGTTTGGTAGTCGGCCGATCCTCTGGGTATTAACATCACATAGGAATGCGAGCCCAGAAGCCTGGGGCAGAGACTTAGAGTTCTGTGCTCCATGGAAGGTCCATCATTGGCAGCCAACATTTTAAAATGTGCTTGACAAGCAAATAGAAAAACTGGCTGTACATGCCTCTACGACAGCACAGCTATTTGCTTTGAGGACTGTGCCTGGAGTTATTGCTTCGAGGGGAAAAAATGCGTAACTTTGGAAAAGGACAGCTTACTTCTGCAAAGGACCAGGGCTGCAGCCCTACCTTTGGGGACCTCAAGGGTTGCCTTCCGTAGTTGCGTTCCATATCAGCATTGTTCAAAGGCACTCACCCGGGGCTTCCTGACATCGGGCCCAGAGAAGAGACACCATTCCCAGAGACACAGAGAACAGGTCCAAGTCCTTATATATCTAAGGCAGACATGCAGACAGCAAAAAATATTTGGAAGGGACAGATCACACAGAAAGAAAAAACATTGACTGATTTAATATTGGGGTGTCTCATAGGTGAAATGTATGAAAGAGGCAGTGCCCGTTATTTACTAGCAAATGAAATTGAGCTTGTTTTACACCCAAAGTTGTTGTTGTTGTTGTTGTTGTTGTTGCTTTTTTTTTTTTTTTAAATAACCAATCACTTTGCAAACTAAAGAATAAATACAGGCAAAATATATTCTTTGGGTTTCAACTCCACTCCCTGGATTTTCAGAAAAAACAAATTTGGGTTGGAATTCCTGTTTTACCATTTCCTTACCATATGACTTTAGATGAAGAGTCAAATTCTTCATCTGCAAAATGAGGCCGATAACACACTTTTTACAGGATTGTCCTGGAGATGAATGCCTTCTGGTCCAGGTGAGTGCTACGAGACAGGCATGCCAGAGGTGGGAGCTGTAACTCTCATCGCTGGGATTGGGTGAGCTGGTGGATAACCGTCTCACAGACCAGAGGGTTCACAAGACCATCAAGGAAAGCACGTTCTGCTAGCTAAGTGAGCCCCCGGGAAATCAGCTCCATCATATAGCGACGGTGGAGAGAGTAAGAGCTCAGCTTTAGGGCAAATGCTGGGGTTCAAATGCTGGCCACGTTGCAGCAGAAACAGGATAAATTCCTTTACCTTTCTGTGGTGTAGTTCCTTCATCTCTAAAGTGGGGTAATAATATACCTACTTCATAGCAATAGACCGAGGAATAAATGAGACAGTCCATATAAAATGCACTTGAAACAAACGCCCGGTACATAGAAACACTGAATAAAAGTTAGTTATCTCTATTATATGGTCCATCTTGTAGCCAGGATCTGGGTAGTGGACTGGAGCTGTTTTTTATTAAAGTTAGTGCAGTCTGTTTCATCTCATCTTGGATTTGGGTATGGGGGGGGGTGCAGAGTTTTGCATTGAATGGATTAGACTGGAGAGTTGACCTGTGTCTTATGATCAGTTGGGGAAACTCTGGTGACATAGGGATTAAAACCTGGTACTGATCACACTTGGGGCTTGGAGGCTGGATCCGGTGGTGCCCTGAATGCTACCTAATGTGACAGATACTAAGTATCTTGATCTGTAAAAAGAGGGGAGTAACATCTACTTTTAAGAGCTATTGGGAAATGATCAGAGTACCACATGAAGGTTTGGGCACATAGTTGGTACACAGACGCTTGTTTAATTGACTATATGGGGAGGACTCAGACAACTGGGAAGCAGTGGAATCTAGGGAGGACATGGCCAGGTGGAAGTGACAATGAGTGTTAAGAACACTGGCTGCCTCCATTCTATGCATAGCGGGTGGTCTGGCAAGGAAAGGAAGGTTGTGTGCTAGGCACTCACTTTGGCACAAAATAACCAATAATATGGCCATAGATTAAAAATACACAGAACATTCTCAGCATCCCTCCCACAAGGAAATCTACTATGGTAAAGGGAAGCTCAATTCAACAAGGAAATCCTTGGTTTCACTGGCCTCCATTTCTCCTCCCTTCTGTTCTGGTTAAGCTGTCATTTATGAATCCATTGCAATGAAACAATAAGTTAGATACACTCCTCATTCCTGTTTTACAGACAAGGGAACCACAACTCAGTGAGATGGAGAAACAAGCCCATGGCCTCAAAGCTAATGAGCATGAGAGCTGCGATTTCACCGTATACCTTGGGGACACTGTGTCTTTGGCTCCTTCGGCCAATCAGGGCAGCCTTGGGTCCTCCAGCCCAGCCTGTGAACACGCACTCCTGGCTGCGGGGAGGAACCAGCCCTGGGGCCAGGCCAGCAAAGGTGTGGGTATGGGCTGGATTTTCTGCCCCTGTGACTTTTTGCTCATTCCCAAAATTATTCCAAAGGGAGTTGAATTAGCAAAATGGGGAGCTGCCTGGTTATGTCTGAATTCTAGAAATCAGGGCTTTATGTGAAGGATGATTTTTTTTTTTCAGAAAAAAGAAAGAAAGAAAGAAAGAAAGAAAGAAAGAAAGAAAGAAAGAAAGAAAGAAAGAAAGAAAAAAAGGAAAAAGCCAGCTCTAGAGGAACTTAGCACCCTTTGTTGGTGTTCTCAGAAGCTTGTAATGAGCTCATAAATGCTAACGAGGAGTGCTCTGTGCTTCCCAGCAGCAGGGTTAGAGGACAGAATTGCAGCAGGGCTGGGGATATGTGCCCACCCCGGATCCCCACCCCCGCTGCCGGGCCGCAGGGCCGCTGGGCCTGGCTGTTTGCAGCAGGAGGAGTGCCACCCTCTGCTCTGTCGGCTCCCACACTTGCCCACTTGCACCCTCTCCTCGGCAGTGTCTCTGACCCAGATTATCTCCCCTGGGATAATGGCCTCAAAGCCCTCTTTGAAAAGTCAGCCCTTGGAGTTTTGAGCTCTCCCTAAGGCTCGGTCACTAGCTATGTGCTGAGTACCCATTACTGTGCCCAGACCTCAGCCAGGAGCTTTGAAAAGTGGCTCCCCACACGCTGCCTCTGGTCTCATCACCCTATCATTTAGCAGTCCCCGCAATGTGACCTTCAAGTATCTGTACCAGCCGCAAGCCCACTGGGAACAGAGGCTGTGTAGTCTGGGACACAGGGCAGAACTGAAGGAACAAGTTACCTACAAGGTAGAGCAGGGTTAGGGGAAGTTAACAAGAGCTGGAGACGCTCCTGCCCTGCTAAGATCCAACCTAAAGGGACTTCACCATCCTTGGGCCACAGGCATAAGAGGAGGGAGCCCCTGTGAGCAGTCTGGCTGTAAGAAAGTGTCGCTATCCCTGCAGCCTGGCATGGGGGATACTTAAGGAGGAGACCTCCTGACCTCCTCCTCCTCTCTCAACCCCAAACAGGAGCCAGCAAGCAAGGGAGCCCATGAGTACAGCCCGGAGGCAGCATCCAGGGTGCAGAGCAGGCTGAAGAAGAGCGGCATACCCGACTAGAGGGACCTAAGGAGAATATCCAGCTAAAGAATCCTTCAGCCTTATCTCTAAGGTTCCTGAAGGGACCTGAGCATCCAGGCAAGCATGGCCTCCCGTTCCTGCCACCTGCTGTCCCCATTGCCTGGTGCTTCCTCAAGCAGATCTGTTCATACCCATATCAACACACCACTCACGTGTCCGACTTGACAGTAAATGTCGGGTTCTCCTTGAAATGTCCTTTGAGCAGCCCAGTCTCTTAGCCTTGTATTGGAGGCAATTTTGTGCTTCTCTAAGACTGCCATTTATCTCCATAAGTGAATTGAAGAAAAGGACCGTGTCCAGCACTTTCTTTGCTTTGCAAGAGCAGATCCTTCTCTGGTGGGTATGGGAAAGGTGGATCAGAGGTGCAAGGGGGGAGGACGAAGGTCAACCCCTGCCCATGAAGCCCTCACACTATCTCTCCTGGACTGTAGGTAGATGCCTCGCAGCAGGGGAAAGATGGGCCCAGGACAATTTGCGGCTCTGAATTTTGTAAGAAAGATCTTTTCTCCTCTGCCTGGAGGCTTAAGGGATGGAGGGGACAGGGAAGTTGGAAATAGGAAAGTTGATGGAAGTCCCCGGGGATCTGGAAGGACACACTTTGTACTTTGACCAACATGATTTGCTTACTCTGTGGAGTATGTAAAAATACAAGGTATTCATCAGAGTGCATTGCTTAGAAATCATCAAGAGTCTTGGTCTGCTGCACCCCTCTTTCTACAGCCACTAGAGCGGCTCTCTTATTCAAAGAGAGGAAGCGCCAGGAAAGGAGAGGAAATACATTGTCCATAAATGCACCTTGCACGGTGAGGGCCCCTGGGATATTCTGCTAAAAATCCCTTGTTTAAATTTAATTCTTGCAATCTTGTGAGGTGGCATTCCCAATTTACAGACGAAGACACTGGGACTCCAGAGAAGTGATGTCACCCAGCTAAGCCGAGATGACTGAGGAGCCCGACCTCTGCAAGTGCTCGGCTCCTTCCAGACGTCAGCCCCTGCTTCTGTTTGGACCAAGTCTCCGTTCTCCAAAATGGCAGCATGGGTCCTCAGTGCTTGCGGGCGGTCACCACAGGAGGCCCTGGGCTAAGAGATGACGAGCCTCACAGGCTGGAGCCTCACACATGGGGGTGATGGCCATCAGTGGAGGCGTAGTGCCCACCTGGGACGAGGAGGAACACATGGAGGCAATCTAGGGTTTTCAGGATCTGTGCTGTCCCCTGCATCAGGGGCCCTTCACCAGTGGGGCAAAGACGCTGAGGTGTCCCAAGCTCCTAGATGCTTGGATTCCTGGAAATGCCCCCAACTGGCATTGGGAGCAGAGGGCTGGGCTTTTGGAGCTGTGCTCTCTGGGAAGGGCCCGGAGACTTTGCATGCACTTCTGGGGAGCCTTATGTTCTCATCCCGTTCCTGTCTGGTCTCCTCACTTCTGGCAGTGCCTCTGTCCCGTGATGGAGTCTCCTGAAGTGAGACTAGGTAGGGGAAGAGGAAGGTGCAAAAAGAAGGAAGGAAGGAAGGAAGGAAGGAAGGAAGGAAGGAAGGAAGGAAGGAAGGAAGGAAGGGAGGAAGGAAGGAAAAGGCATGGAGGAGTAAAATGGTCTGCTTATGCTTAAGGTACTGATAGACAAAGCCTTATGTAAGTCTTCCCTTGGGGGGACCTGCTCCGCCTGCCCACTCCCCCACATAAAAGCAAGTCCAGCTTGGTCTACTGAGAGCGAGGGTCAAGGGGAAAAACTTCACGGGACTGAAAGGGTTAAAGACACGTGCACCATCTGACCAGATGAGTTCTTGAGGTTCTTTGTTCAAAAAAAAAAAGAAGAAAGAAAGAAAAAAGTCAAAACTCTACAGGAGAAAGTGAGTGGAAGCGTTTCCAGAAAGAGAGAGAGATGTGAGAGGTAGTGTCTGAAGCGTGTGCCTCCGACAGGGATGGGAGCGCGGGTGAGAGCGCATGTGCGTGTGAGTGTGGGTGCGTGGGTGTGCGCCCGTGGGTGTGAGCGCACGCGCGCACACACGCATGTGAATTTGTGCATGGCCGTGGAGGGGTTGCCAGGGAAGAAATGCATGGGCGTGGTGGGAAGAGCTTACAAACCCAAGCACGAAACTGCTAACGCCAAGGCAGGGGGATCTTCTAAACCCCCTCCTGGCCGGCTTCCACCTAGCCTTCTCCTCAGTCGTCTTCATTTCTGTCTTAGGTTTCCATAAACACTGCAGTTATTTATTTTATTTTTGTTTGAAATGTTAAACAAGCCCCGAAAGGAAAAGCTGTTGAGGCAACTCGTGGTGTCTCAGGAGAGCAGTTGCACCGCCAGCACTTTCTGCAAGGGCTTGGCGAGCTCGCCTCTCCCCCTGCACCCTCCTGCCGGGGCTCTGACGAAGCCCCCACGCACCCCTGCCCTGGCTTGGGGCCGGAGCCTTCCAGGCTCCTTAATCTGACCTGTTTCTGTCCCCAGAGTGCGGCTCATCCCACCCCCCGCCCTCCACGGAGAACCTCTGGTCTGGAAGGGTCTCTTCCCAAGCTGGCAGAATGAGTCACAATTCTAAAGACAACACCAGCACCCAGAATCATGGCTAATATCATGGAGCGCTTCTTAGGTACGAGGGCCTGTTGAAGATGGGGCACACGTGCTAACACATTTCACCTTCGGCGCAGGCCTGCGTGGCAGGTGTCTTAATTATTCCCATTTTACAGACGAGGAGCCTGAGGCGCAGAGCAGTAAGAGATTTGGTTATAAGAGACAAGGACAATAATGCTGGGCTCAGGGCGAGGCCAGTCACATGCCCTGGGCACAAAACGTAAGAGGGGACACCCACAATTCAATAATCCAGATAAATAATATTTTAACACAATGTCTTTTTAGAAGTCGAAACTAATACAGAAAAATCCTCAGTGAACAATGTATCGAGATGTTAACTAAAGCCAGCCCCAGTAGGTTCGATTCCAGTCATTCTGGCTCTTCACGCCAGCACGGTGCTGCCTTGTTTGGCATTCATTTAGGACCAAGCAGGGTCCTTGCTTTGGTGCAAGTTACCTTTCTCGCTCTTTCTTCTCAGCCTCGTGGGGTGGGTGCTGCTTTCCTCACTGGAGAGACGAGAAAACTGAGACAGAGACAAGATTTTCAATCTATCCGTCGTTTGTTTTTATTTCCTTCTGCCTTCAAAGAACAACAAACCCAAATAGAAGCCCAAGCAGGACTTGATCCCAAGCTCCCTCTGAGCCCAGTGCTCTTTCCATGAGCTCACAGCTGCCTTGGGGAGCAGCCCTACCCTCCCTCCCTGGCCTGGAAAGGAATCTGACAGGCAGGAGGGGGAGCCTCTCCGGGGGCAGCAGGAGAGGTCAGGACAAGTCGGTTCTCTTCGCCAAACCCACCCTTGAGACACCTCCAGCTCGGCCAGGAAGGCGCTGTGCCAGTCTCCCCGCTTCTGCGCTGAGCCAGGGCAGCCGTACAAAGACCCTTCTCCCCTCCGGCTCCTCACCGGTCTGCCCGGGGCTGCCTTGCCCGCCAAGCCTCCGCCTCCTGCTCCTTCTGGACTCGACAACACCGCACGTGTGCACGAGCTCCATCCCTGCTCCCAGCTCTGCTCCTCTGAGGAAGGGGTCACAGGGTTGCAGCAGGGGTGCAGGGAAACGCGGGGGGCGGGGGGCGGTGGGAGACCCCAGGGCCGGAATCCAGCTCTTGAAGAAGAGAAATGGAATGTTGTCTCCATCCCAAAATTGAGGTCACTGGAACGGTTATGGCGTGGCACAGATACCTGCTTGACGGCACTCTTTCAATCTGCCAGGAGCAACATTTTGGAAGATTTAAGGCAGATGTAGAGGGAATTGTAGAGAGGTCAAGGAGGGAGGGTCAGCCAGAAGTCATCTCTAGCTGTCCTGTCTTCAGGGACTCGGCCCTCCTGGACCCAGACACTGGCTCTTTCCGCTCCTGAGACCCGATTGCCACGTCTCACTCTTCCCCTATGGGTGCCCCCCGACTTCCAATTGCCCCCTCTCCTCCACACCCCTCCTCCAACGTAAGAGAAAGAACAGAGCTTTGGAGCCAGGTGGGATAGGTCCAAATCCAGACTGCCTTTTCTGCCCACTATGTGGCCTGGGACCGGTTGCTTGCCCTCTCTCACCTTCACTTCAGATCTGTAAAATAGAAGAGGGGTGTCTATGTCCAGGATCTGGCACAATTCTCAGCAAAGTGAGATGTGAACCCTCCTCTCTAGCTTCTTTAAGACCTTTTCGGGGCACCTGGGTGGCTCAGTCATTTAAGTGTCTGCCTTCAGCTCAGGTCATGACGCGGGAGTCCCGGGATCAAGCCCCACGTCAGGCTCCCTGCTCATCGGGGAGTCTGCTTCTCCCTCTGCCCCTCCCCCTCCCCCTGCTCATGCTCTCTCTCTCTCTGTCTCTCTTTCTCAAATGAATAAGTAAAAAATTTTTTTAAAAAGACCCTTTCAACATGGCCTCATCTTGCTCACCCTTCAGAGTGACACAGACTCTTCCAGAAACTGGTGAAGACGATCTTTAGTATTCAACTCCCACAGCAACTTCCTAGATTTTCCACCCCCACCCCAACCCAATATGCAGAATCCCACACCCCTCTTCCAGCTAGTCATCAAGGTGGGACAAAGCTTGAGGGCCCACCATAAATACCACCCCTTTCCCGCCAGAATCCTGAACCCCCAGAGACACAAGAAAAAAAAAGGATAAAGCAGATGGAGAACAAAATATCACCTTTGTTATTATTAAAGCTGGTACATGTGGCTTAATCTGGGGACAAGTGGGTTTTCTCATTCTGAATCCCAGAAATGTACAGCAGTCCCTACCCAGTTGCAGACCTTGCTGGGCTAGGGCAGACTCCTGTAGAGTGGATTCTGCCTGTCAAAATCTCAAGACCCAGAGGGGCAAGACAGCACGTGTTTCCGATGGGCGGGCTCACTCCAAAAGAAAGAGCACAAGGAGAGAACCAGGCTACACGTTCCCTTCCACATTCACCAAATTAGGTTACTTCTCCAGGGAAGGAGTGAGCAGATGAGAGGAGACCAAGAGTGTTCATCTAGTGGAATCCCCTACACTTAGAAAGAAATATCAGAATGAGGAAGATAGACTCAACGTCCCCTCAACCCTGAGACAACAATTCTGTTTCTTTCAATCCGATAGCAAGAACAAAAACAACAAACATATAGGCATACATATATATTCCATTAGGCATGTGTATATACATATGTAATATTATCTAAAAATTAGAAGATAATAGAAACTATCTTTTAATATTTTTGTGAACAGTAAATGGAATTATGCCACTTAGTACTTAATAAACGCCCTCAATACATTCTAATAGCAACTAGAAGAGTCACTAAAGGCTGTGCTAGGTGACAAGGAACAGGCGGGATACGAAGTGATGGAAATTGACACAAGCGCACAGATAACATTTAATTCACCATGGAGAAAAAGAAGCACCGAAAGAAGAGACCAGTCAGTGGAAGGAGAAATGGCACTGACCTGGGGTGATCAGGGAAGTCCCCATGGCCAAGGGGACATGCGCACTTATGGGTTCTGAAAAGATGTTCTCAGACAAAGAAGTTGGACCAGGAAGGGTAGCCCAGTTTGAGTGAGGTGTTATGCTCTCAAAGTTACAGGAATGGGAAGCAAAGTTTTAGATTTGTATCACCACCCCAACCAGCCTCTCTTGGGGCTTCGTGCCAGCCTTAGCTATAGGGAAAGCAGCAGCTGGGGTAAGTTTGGTAGACCTCTAGCTGAGGAAGTGGGCTGGACACACCCTTCCAGTCCACTTGCCCCATCATCAGTGTTCTCGGCCCTACGTGGGATGCTGTTTAGAGCTGGGAGTTCATCTCTGTCTGGTTCTAGCACCTCCCTGCTAATGCTCGTCCCTTAGTGGCAACCCTCGGCTAAGTGGCTTACTCATTAGGCAGCTTTTCCCCAGCCTATGTTTTCCTCTGTGCCTCTCCAGTCCAGCCCCTCTGGGCCACAACGACAATCTCCCCCCTCCCCCAGAGCCCACACCCTACCACAGGCTGGCACCCTTTTATCACCCACATCTCTGGGCGTTGGTGGTACAGAGCAAGCTAATGTCAGCACTTCTACCTCTCCTCCCAAGCCAGTCCCTCCGGCCCCTTAACCACATGCCATGCTGTCTTCTGACTCTCTCCCTGTCTGTCAGCACATTCCCAGTCTTCGGCTAACCAGCCGCACTCTCCTGGAGACACGTGAGAGCACCTCCCTAGCCTAGATGCATACATTTTCTCCTGGTTCAACAGAAATTATGGCAACAGAGGGGAAGAAGGCTACGGGGCCGTGTTAGAAACACCCAAACAGAATCTTGTGTTACCTGCAGGGGTGAGAGCGCGCAGTCCTTCCCGGGTTCCCTGCTTTGGGCTCCCGGGCCCATGGGGGACACAAACGGAGCATCCCAATGTTCCGGTTAGTTGAAGGTTGGCCGCTCAAATCCAATCCCTGTTTTATTTTCGTGGTGGTCTGGCAGAAATTTTAGCAGCCATCTCTGACTACTCCTGAAACTCAGCTATCAACAAACTTGTCTGCGTTCTTTGTTTCGTGTAAAAAGAAATCTTATTATCAAGACCCAGGCTCAGCCTATGGACATTTTTCCAATATTGGGACCGTGTTAGAAACAACTCCCTGATTTTGAATCTGCTCCAGGGCAGCCAGAAAGGTCAACATAGAAAGCCATTTGAAAGAGAAAATACCACATGGTGTGTTATGTTAACACCACTCCCGCTCAGGGACAGTGGTGCTAGGTCGAGTGAACTTGACTGAGATGAAAGTATTCAAAATTCAGTCTTTAGAAGTGAGTAGTGTTCTCTATGACTTTTGGTGGAGACCTCTGTTGCTGGTCACAGCCATGAGAGATGACACTAGTTCGACCCACAATAGCCGTCCTGATCACGGCTGGTCCCGTAGGCTAGAAACTTCCTATCATTCTGACTCCTTCCCTGCACTCCTTCTCTGGGTGGCTGTAGTGTCCTGCCTTTCTGGTTCCACGGCTACACCCTGGCTCAGACCCTCCTGCACTGAGTTTCCCCTGGATTATTGGGACAGTCTTCCCCCATCATGTGACTCTTCATTTCTTCCATCTCGACCCACCCCCACTCTAAAACCAGACTGATTTTCCTGACTTTAATCCATTGTTCAGGCCTTCTAATTGTCCTCAGGATCCACCGAAGAGCAAACTCTTTAGCTGATGGGCGGGCTCACTCCAAAAGAAAGAGCACAAGGAGAGAACCGTCTGAAAGCTCACCCCATCTGGCCCCCAGTCATGTGATTCTGCTCCTGTCCCAGGACCCCAAGATATAGTCCACCTACCTCCATGACTCGCTGCTACACAAATTCCATCTTTCTTTCTGTAGGAACCACATCAGAGTCACCCCACCATCCCTACTACTTCTCTATTGACTGGTAACTATCCCTTCAGATCTGTCTTACAATAGGGGATATTTGTGATTGGCCAGCCCCAGCACCCCTTTATTTAGGGATTTCATTTCTTCCTCATTCCATTCACATGGGTAGGCGCCTGACCCAGTATGACCAACACAAGTATTCTATCTCTAAGCCAGAGTGATGGGTCCGTATTTGACGATCAAAGCCATGAAGGAGTAGTCAGGGTCTTTTGGAAGGTTTGACAGATGGGTGTTGGAGAGGAGGAGGTCTGCTGGGTAAGTGCTCCATCTTTCTTGGCACCTGGGGCTCCAGGCTCTGCTCTTTCTGTTGGCTTCACTCTCAGGCAGAGTCCCGATACCATCGCAGATCCTTGGATACGTCTGGATCTGAAGCCAGCTCTGCCTTTGGACTTACCAGTTATGTGAGGCAATACACAGATCCCTGTACACTTTCAATAAATAATTCCATTTTGTTTTTAATCAATAATTTCCTTTTTTGCTTAGGTCCAAGTTGGGTTTCTGCCATTGATTAGTTAAAAGAGTCCTGACCAAGGCATTCACCACACTTGTCTAAGTACAAAGAAACACGCCTATTCCACCTCGTATTATTTGTTGGAGTGTAAGCATCAGTCCTACAGAGCACACTGTAAACCATGCCAGGCCAGCTTATCTTCTGCATATCTGTGTCCTCTGTGGCACTTAGCACATAATAGGACTTCAAACGTGCCGTTTGCTTGGTTGAGTGAATGAGAAGATAAATATCAGACAAAAATAACCTGTTCTCCAACATGACTCTCACTGACCCCCCTCATCCATCTGTAAACTCTGGAAATGGAGGCAAATACACTTTTTGTTGCCAAGGACATTTTCAATCTGTAAAAATAAAATAAAACAACATTGTTTCCAGACTTGATGGATACCCCGCCGAATTATAAATGGGAAAACATGACTGGGGGCTTCACGGATTCAGACTTTCCCACATCTCGGGGTCTGAGCTGAGTCAGCTGAGAGATGCTGTCCCAGCTCCATGTCACGTAGTGATGCCCACACCCCACTGGACCTGGGAACCAAGTCACTGATGAGAGGGGCTTTGAAAAATGGGAAGAAAGAGAGTGGACCTCTGGGTCCACTTAGAGGGCACCCCGAAAACGGGGCTGGCATCAAAATATGTATGGCACACAAACACTGGCCTGAAGACCTGGCACTTTCCATATTTCTTATCAGCTGGGGCAAGGTCAGACTAGATTTCCGTCTTGTTCTAAGAGAAGATGATCTGTTTATCTAAGGGGGTTTTAAGGAGTCCCTTCAGTTTATTTAGTGGTTGTGTCTTTTCTTTTTTTAATTTCATGCTTCTTCCCATATTTGGGGTGGGTTGGTCCAAACCTCTAGACAAGAGCTTCTTCGGTATAGAGACTACTGGGCCACAAGGCCTGCATTTGACTCTGACTTTCTTACCCAACCAGTGCTGCACCTCCCCCCCCACCTCCACCTACCCCAAACCGCTGGTCTTCATTGTTCTTCGGAAAGAAGACAGTGGCCCAGTGAGTAGCTATGTCCAGTTGGCTAGCCAAGTGGAAACTGGGTCAGAGCCCTAGCCCACTGTGCCTCTCCAGTGCCCACTGAGGACGGTGGGCAGACAGCACTCTGTGGCTATTCTCTCCACCCCTCCACATGCTGGGGGCAGGGGTGGGAGGCTTGATTCTCTCTGTCCAACAGTACAGTACCGGCCCCCTTCTTTTTTGTGCATACGCACCTAGGAGGTCGGAAGCGGATCCACACCTGACCAGACCTGTCCTCTTGCTTCACAGCAACAAGGAAGCAGAGGCTCCATTGGCATCAGACGTCCCCAGCTGGGAGCAGATATCACTGGCCCCATCTTTCCCCCTGAGGTCAGACTCCTACCAACAAGAATGTCTTGTCTATATCTCTAACCAGGTTTACAACACGGACGCTGGAACAATGTGATTAGAATGAAATTAGTTGAGTACTGTTGGAGGAAGTGGCCACGTGAACACCATGGACACCCGTGCACACACACGGGCAAATGTGCGCACGGGCCAGCCCTTCTTTGCACACTGTCTTATGCAGAAAGGCAAGAGAAGAAACAAAGTGGAGAAGAGGATAGGAAAACCAATCAGAAGAAAGATGGAGGTAGATAAAGACAGTGATGGAGAGAAGCGCCCCACCCCCACCTCACCCTGGGCCCTGCTGCCTCCTTGAGAATCTCACGCTAGAGATTCTCGCTGTATCTCTCTCTGTCAAATAAATAAAATCTTTAAAAAAAAGAAAAAGGAAAGAAAAGAAAACCTTTCCTCCCGGTCGTCGGCCTTCCACCGCTAGCTTCCCTCCGCATACACATATTCTTTAAGTCTCCTTCTCAAAAGAAAGCAGAAAAAGGAAAAAGGAAAGAGAGAAGAAAGAAAGAGCAAAACAAAGAAAGAAAAGAGGGAGGGAGGGATCTTCATGCACCTGCATCCTTGTTCGGCTTAACAGCAGACCCTCCTCTGCTTTCCAGCCAGCCTTCCGAGAGCCGTCTGCACCCCATTCCCTGCTGGCATCTCCCCCTTCCCTCTTCACAGTAACCCAGCGCTCGTCCCCACTGCTGACTGAAAGGATTCCAGCCCTGGGCACCATTAGGGAATAAATTGTGTTCCCACATACGAAGTTTTATTGTCACCTCAAATTGTGACTATATGAAGTAGGGCCTTTCCAGAGGTGATTAAGTTAAAATGAGGTCACAAAGGTGGGGACCTAATCCAACATGACTGGAAGAGGAAGAGATTTCAGGAGTGCATAAGCACAGAGAAAATGTCACATGAGGGCACACCCAGAAGATGGCCGCCTGCCAGCCAAGGAGAGGGGCCTTAGGAGAAAGCAACAGTGCCGGCACCCTGGTCTTGGACCTCCAGCTCCAGAACTGTGAGACAACAGATTTCTGTTGTTTACCACCCAGTCTGTGGTACTTGGTTATGGCGGTCCTGGCAGACTAACACAGGCCCTCAGGACGTTCTTGCCAAACTCACAGTGCTTTGAGCTCTTGCTCCGTGACCTCTCTGTGGCATGCCAGGCTGTTAGGAACCCACCACTGAAACTCTCCTCTGTTGGTTCTAGTGATGCTTCTCAACCCTGGGGAGAGTTAGGTCAGGAAGGTGGAGCCCTCATGACGACATTCGTGCCCTTCTAGGGAGAAGAAGAAAGCCGGAGTTCTCTCTCCTCCATGTGAGGACATAGTGGGAAGCAGCCATCTGCAAACCAGAAAGCAGGCCCTCACCAGACACAGGCCTTCGGCTGCCTTGCCTTCCCAACCCCAAAACTGTGAGGAATCAATGTTTGTTGTTGAAGCCAGGCATCTGTGGTAATCTGGTATAGCAGGCTGGACTCAGACTCGCAAACGTCTCTCACACTGCTTCCTCTCGCGCCACCATGTCTGTTTCTCGGATCACACTAGAGTTCTCAGCTTTGTTCACTGGGATTACAGCAACCGTCGTGAAGCTGGTCCCTTGCCCTCATTCTCATTGCCTTTATTCCATTCCCACTCCTGGGCCCAAAGAGTGAATTTTCTAAAATATAAAGTTCATCCTAACAGTAGGCTGCCAAAAACCTCCTGCAACCCCGGTTCTCACAGCCACTCTGTGTTTCTCCCACACCCCCTCCCCAGGGGCCTGACCTCACCCTGCTCGGCCACTTGCTGCCTCACACCTAAGGGCTTCATGCCTGTTGCCTCGAGGTGTCCTACCTCCCTGGAGTGTCCTCTCCCTGGAGTGTCCTACCTCCACCGTCCTGAAACCCCCAGTCCTCCATCAGCTCTAAGCCCAAATGCAATCTCCTCTCTGAAGCTTTCCTGGCCTCCTGGGACAGACCTCAAGGAGGCCCTTTGGTCATGCACACATCATACTTAGCACGTTACTTCATTATTTTTTATTGTATCATAAAAACGTGCTTTTATAATTGTATTATAAAAACATGTTTGGGTATCTGGCTTCGAAACTACACCGTACTCTTCTTGGAGGCAGGCATCATATCTTCCCTCCCTTTTTGAATACCCAATACCTGAAGCGTGTCAGCTAGCCAGTGGGCTTGCAGTTCGTAGCAAACATTGGATAAGTGAATGAGTGAACAAAACAACAACCAGACACACAAAGAGAACCAGAGAGAAAAGGGCCACAAACCCAAAAGCATCAGATGCACTATGGCTTTGAGGTAAATGACTCAGAAGACATAAAAGTCATCAGGTTGCTGCAGCGTTGACACTCTGTGACAGCTCTGGGGGAGGGGACTAGGAACAGGAAAAAGGAGGCAATGAACTAGAGAAGAAATTCAGTGTGGACCAACAATTGTGACGAAAATGGTAGCAGCCAGAACTATAATTGCAATAGAGAATTGCCGGCTATTAAACTCACTGGATGCAATTTAACTCATTAATTGTTTTTTCAAGTAATGAAAGACTTGGTCTCTGTGGCTTGGGAGAGTGTAATTAGTTCCAAGATGAACTTAAGGAGAGGCCGATTTCTGTGCGACATCAAGATCTTTCTAGCAATAAATCTGCTCACATGTGGACTGGGTCAAAATGTGAGAGTCTTAGTTCTGCCACTTGCAAGCTCTGTGATCTTGAGCAAGTTATTTAACCTCTCTGAGCCCCAATTTCCCCACTGAAAAAGAGGCATAATAATAATAATAATATTCACCAGAACATAGATATTGTAATGATGTAATGTGTTCAGTGGACTGTAGGCACTTAACGCATATTGACTGTTAGTAGTGGAAGTTAGTTCCCAGTAATTGAAACTTCTAGAATTCATTGCTGAGTACAGGCATTTCTCTTTTCTTTATATTTTCTCTCTAGCATTGCAGTTATTTGTAGATCTTATTCTCTAGTAGATTTTACATTTTTGAGGGCATGGTGCAAATATATTTCATTTTGACCATCTCCAGAATCCTTGGACAAAGGAAGCATTCGTTAAATGTGTGTTGGATTGGGGGATGGAGATCATGTAAGCGTCAGAGGAGAGAATGGATCTAGATCACCTCCCAAGTTTGTTCAGATGCTCAGTCTCTAATTCATTTATTCATTCATTTGTTCCCTCAACAAATGGCATTGAGAAGCAACCATGTGCCAAGTGGTGGCTAGCTGTTGGGATACAATAGATGACAGAAGCAGATATGGGCTCTGCCTATTGATTCTATGTCCCCGTTGGGTTAAGAAGTTGTATGTTACCTAATCTACACTTTTTGTATCCTTGAGTTGTCTTTTTTTTTTTTTTTTTTAGTTTTATTTATTTATTTGAGACAGACAGACAGCACACAAACTCCAGGGAGAGGGAGAGAGAATCTGAAGCTGACTCTGTGCTGAGCACAGAGTCCGACAAGGGGCTCGATCTCACGACCTGATCATGACCTGAGCTGAAACCAAGAGTTGGCCGCTTAACCAACTAAGCCACCCAGATGTCCCCAAATTCTTAATGCTAGTGCTACAGTTCTTTGTTTTGCTCTCTAAACTGCTTGCTCACTTTGGGCTATCCTGGAAAGTCACTTAAGAGGAGAGATGCCAAAGAGGAACAAAGTGGGAGTTACTATTTTCCAAAACACACAGTTGTTCTTGGAAATGCAAATCCAGACCTCTTGGATAATAAGGGAAGAAATAGTTATCAATAGCAAAAGGTCTAGGAAGATCTCCAACTAGTGCTACCCCTTTCTGCCTCTTCCATTATACTCTGATAATCCACCTCACAGCCTCAGTGCAAGACAGAGTTTGGGAGGTGAACACATGACCTTAGGAAGGGTGCCCTTCGGATACATAGAGTCCGAACTCAAGAATGGGAAATCCAAGTGGAAAGAAAGCAACATAGAACCACATGTTCAGTGGTGGAGGCTGTTCCGCGTAAAGGTAATGGAGCAAATCCCATGAGATCACAGAGGATGTGGGCCATTTTCCGGAGATGCCTACTGTTCCAGAGACCGCATATTTTCTTTACCTGCAACACAAGTCTTTAACCCGAGTGGATCATGAATGGTCTTTGGAAATCTGTGAAATATTAAAATTGCATGCAAAATTGAGCACGTAGATTTTTCTTAGGGAAAGGCTTTATAGCTCACAGAAGATTCCCAAAGAAATCTGTGGCCCCTAAAATCTATCATGTTAATAGGAAACATGTTGCTAACTGAGAAGTTATTCTGAGTTGGAGGCAAATGGAGGGTGGAGGAATACATTCCCACAGAGCTCGCAACAGCCAGATCAATCAAACTATTTTCTGAGCACATCTCCGATTATTCTTCTAGGAAGTTTTCCTTAAAGAGCTGTGAATAACCTATAGCACTCAATGTATTATAACACTCAGAGAGAGCTGTGTGGAAAGGGTTCCCTGACAAGAGGGATGACCTTCCGCCAAGGGACACGGAGAGCCCAAGGTGGCCCACAGGGAGGGGATATCACAGGGATAAATGCCGCAGCCTTTCTCCATCTTTCAATTTCTTGCCAAGGCACCCATTGGCCAAATCCAATAAAAACCAGAGGACGCGGGAGCCCATTGATGTAGACCATAAGATCAGTCTGCAAAAAGTGCATAATAGGTCTACAGGGGCAAACTGAAGACATTCCAGAAGATTGTGTGTGTGCACATGCGCACGCGTATGCATGTACACACATGCCCGTGTGGGTGTGGGTGTGGTACCTACAGGTAGGGGAAAATAGTTTAAATTCAGATCCACTGATCTTTACCTCTGACAAGTTAGACCAGAGGAAGTGGTATGACCAAGGGACTCATACTTCTTGCTCAGTTCTCCGTGCTGGTCTCAGCAGTTAGGAGCTCCTCTTGTGTTCTTCCACCTCAATGGCAACAACCCTAAATTGCAATAAAGAGCAGAGCCAGGAATGGAAATCAGATCTATGTGACCTCAAACCCATTCACTTTTCACTATACCTTGAAACCCTGGAATTAGAGAATTTCAGGTACTTGGAGGTCTGTGCAGAAGGTGCTTTCGGAGCTGGGTTCTTCTGGTTGGAGTGAGGGAGATGGGTGAGTGGTAGGGGACACAGATCCCAGAGCCAGCGTTTCGAAGGAGCCAAGTGTGGGTATTGCTTGAACAGCAACTGTTTTCATATTCACTAGGTGTGCAGACATACGTTCGTGCTCACACACGGAACACACCCACAAATACAGCCAGCTACAAGAAACTCACTGAAGATGGGTGAGGACAGGACCGAAAGGAAGAGTAGGATGGGCTAGTGGAAAAACCATAGAGGAAACCCTAGTATAAACAAGTCCAATAATATTCACCAAAGAAAAATGTAAGAATAGTATAAATAGCATTTATTCATACACAAACATGTAATAATTCAGATTCTGCAGATTCAAAGACAAATACAGACAATGTCAAGCATGGCTTTGAGTTCTTTAAAAAGCTTAACAATTGAATTTTGATGCTAAGAGGTTAACAATGATGGTCTGTTTGCTTCCGGTTGGGTTCTTTCAGCCCAGTGGTAGAATCCACATCTTTCAAAGTTTGGCTGGGCCTATATCTACGGTAGCAACAACTCCTGAGTCCTTCCTATATCCTGTCTTTTTGTACTGCAATTCCTCCTCCATCCTTGGTGAAAAGGGGGTGCAGTGTATCTAAATGGCAAACCCCACTGCCCAGCCAAGTGTTTGCTCTTTGCTGTGCCGTAAACTGGCTCTGTAACAGTGGACCACTCCAATCTCACTGTGGGCCACAGCTCCCTCCTCTGTAAATGAAAGGTTGGACCAATGCCTTCTGGTTCCATGTTTAGCCACTCTACTTCTCTTAATATTTTGGATCCTTAATGCCTATACAAGTATGCAATGGCTGTGTGTAGTGGGCACTCCATAAACACTTAGAAACTATAGAGCAGATCTCAGTTCAGTAAATGTCTCTCCAGTCTAATTCTCACTGTGTGCTTAACTCTTACATTGCTCAATTCAAGTTTATCTCACCAAAGTTCTCTTCAATTTGATTATTGTTATAAGATACTTAAGGCTTTTTAGTACCTTGCAGTGTTTCTGGCCTCCTGGACCATTGTATGCATTCTATATCCCATTCTCATCTTCCAGCCTAAGCAAGAGTCTAGGTAACTCCTATGACTTAATGATTTCCAAGTGATTGCATATTCCACTTCCATTCTCAAGAATTCCCTCCCTGCTCTTCTCTTCCAATCATATTCCAGGTTCTCTGCCAATCACAGTCATGACTTCTTTCAAACCCCAGCCCCACGTGTCTTCTTGAAGCATTCCAAGACCAGCCCTCAAAGGTTCCAATCACTAAGTCACTTACAGCACTTTGCTGACCAGATATTTTATCCATATTCCCTTCTTGCTCCTTAAAGCATAAGCCTTTCGTGTTGGTTATATCTGTGGGACTGAGGCAAATTTTATTTTTTTTGTTAATGTTTCTGCTTAGACATTAGACCATATACTTTTCAACCATATACTTTCAACCATATACTTTTTTTTCCCTTTGTAATTCCCCAGAATGCCAAGAATATAGACCTTTCCTTTGGGAGGGAAAAGTCCCTGCAACCTGGAGAAAATCAATGACAGAGCCAAAGGACATACAGTAGTGCATTCATCCCCCAGTACGGTAACTTTAGTCATTTACACTACAGTTAGAATTTTTTAATATGTAAAATTCACATGGTTCCAAAAGTAAAAACTATATAAAATGTATACTCAGAGAAGTGCCGTCTCCCCCACATCACTACCCATCCTTCCTGCTCCATTTCTCCACATCCCCTATATGTAACACATTTTATTCATTTGGGGTTTATTCTTTCTGTGTTTCTTTTGGCAAAATCAAGCAGATATTGTGTATACGTATTCTTTCTTCTTTGTCCTTCTTTCTTACACAAAAGGTAGCATTAAATACATTATACCTATACTCTTTTGCTCTTTGCTTTCTTCACTTAATAAAATATCCTGAAAGTCACTCCCTATCAGCCATAGAGATCTTTCTTCTTTGTTCTACAGCTACATGGTATTCCACTGAGTGGATGGGTCATAGTTAATTCAGTGTACTACGTATGAAAACTTAGGTTGTTTCCAGTATTTTGCAATTATGAACAATGCTGCAATGAAGAACTTCGTGCGTATGTATTTTCATATTGTTGGAGATGTATCTTTGGAGTACATTCCTGGAATGAGGGTTGCTAGATCAAGAAATAAACACGTATGTAGTTTTGTTAGATATTGTCAACTTCCACTCAAAAGGGTTATATCATTTCTCATTCCAACTAGCAGTGAGAGTGTTTGTTTCCTCAAAGCTTTGTCAATAGAACATTCAAACATTTAATTTATTTTCCTATTCTGATAGGTGAGAAATAGTATCTCATTTTTGGATTTAATTTTCATTTCTCTTATGAGACATGTTGAACATCTTTTTACATATCTAAAGACTTTTTAAAAATTATCCGGACACATAGAACTACCCTACAGTCCAGTAATTGCACTACTGGATATTTACCCAAAATATACAAAAACACTAATTCGAAGGCATACAGGAACCTCAATTAATCACATTATTTTACAATAACCAAGCTATGGAAACAGCGCAAGTGTCCATCAATAGATGAATGGGAAAAGAAGACATTTTATATATACAATATATATGTATAAGAAGATGTGGTATTTTATATATATCTATAATGGGATATTATTCAGCCATGAAAAAGAATGAAATCTTGCCATTTGTAACAACATGGTTGGAGCTAGAGAGTAGAATGCTAAGCAAATTAGTCAGTCAGAGAAAGACAAATACCACATAATCTCATTCATATGTGGAATTTAAGAAACAAAGCAAATGAACAAAAGAAAGAGAGAGAGATTGAAACCAAGAAACAGACTCCTAACTGTAGAGAACAAAAAGCTGGTTACCAAAGGGGAGGTGGGTGGGGGATGGGTGAAATAGGTGATGGGGATTAAAAGGACACTTATCATGATGAAAAAATAAAATAAAACAAAATAATAAAAAATAAATAAACCTGTAGTATACTAAGAAGACATTACCTCACATACAACTTTTATTTTTTTTCCAGAACTACTGGGTATTGTGTTTCGGAGGGGGGGGGGTGCCTTTTTTTTTTTTTCATTTTTGTATTATAGTGGTTAAGTATTATTAACAAATTGTTCTGGAATAAAATCACAATGCTGCGCATCACCATTTTTTGTTTAATACAATTCAGGCATAGTCCATCAATAAGATGAAATATAATCCTGAGTGTATTTATGGAAATCACAAAATCACATGTTGAACATTCAGAGAGGATGCAGGTGTATAATTGCTAAATATAATGAACAAAGTGAATTCTTATTCATGCTAATGAGTAATTAGAATATACACAAATGCTACATTTTAAAAAGGAATAATTTACTTTTTTTTCTCTAGAGAATGTTGTATTTAAAACTAAGCACAAAATGTCATAAAAGACATGCTTATTCATGCAATTCAACACTAAAATTACAGAAATGTAGAAAAATATTTGGACATACATTTTGCCTATTTTTTTTTAAAGATTTTATTTATTTATTCGACAGAGATAGAGACAGCCAGCGAGAGAGGGAACACAGCAGGGGAGTGGGAGAGAAAGAAGCAGGCTCATAGAGGAGGAGCCTGATGTGGGGCTCGATCCCATAACGCTGGGATCACGCCCTGAGCCGAAGGCAGATGCTTAGCCGCTGTGCCACCCAGGTGCCCCCATTTTGCCTATTTTTTAAATAGTTTTTGGTTTTCCTTGTTTTCCTGTGTTTAAAAATTTCTTTGTACTTTGGGAATAGTATCTCTTTATTTGTGCTATACGTAAGAATAGTTTTCCCCAGTTTGTAACTTGGCTTTTGAATGTGTTGCTTATGGTGTTTTTGACCATGTAAAGTTGTGGCTTTAAAATTTTATATAGTCAAGATGGTGATGATGATGATGATGGTGATGATGATGATGGTGATTACAGGAGGTCAAGTCACAGTAAGACCCAGATCAGACCCATATTAGGAATTAATTTACTCATGTTTTCTTCTAAGTAGAATCTCATAATATTTTATTTTTTGTTTCTTATATCTGATACATTTGAAGTTTATTTTAGTATATGTTTTAAGGTACAGATTTCATCTTTTTTCAAATGTCTATCAATGATTAGACTTTCCATTTTCATCATACATTAAAATTTGGTGTACATGTGGATCTGTTTCTGTATTATATTTAGTTTCACTGGTGGGTTGCCTGCCTAGGCACCAGGTCTAAACGGGTGTAATTTCAGAAACCTTAGAGTGTATTTATTTATTTTTTTAAGAAAGAAAAACTTTATTCAGTTTCTTAGAAAAGGAAAAGCTTCTCTTTTTTAGTAATAATTTTTTATTATGTTTGTATTTAAAATTTGGGCAGGACTAATCCTTCATTACAGCTCATTTTTATTTCCTAAAAATTTCCCAGTCTTTTTTCCCATCATTTTCATATAAACTTCAGTGTCAATTTCTCTATAAAAATTTTGAATGTGATATTTTATTAGATCATGCCCAATGAATAAATTAACCAAGGGAGAAATGACATCTTTATGATAGTGAGACACTCTAAGCAAAACCAAAGGCTGTCTTTCCATTTGTTCAAGTACACTATTGTGTCTTTAAGAAGGTTTTGAGTTCCTTCCATTGGATTTTGCACATTCTTATTAAACTTGTTCCTGAGTATTTTATTTTCTTTGTTCATATTTTATTTTATTTTTCTATGTCTTATTTATTTATTTGAGAGAGAGCAAGAGAGAGAGAAAAAAAAATTAGCTGGGGGGAGGGAGCAGAGGGAGAGGCAGAAGCAGTCTCCCCACTGAGCAGGGAGCCCATGTCCCAGGATCCTGGGATGATGACCTGAGCTGAAGGCAGACATTTAACCAGCTGAGTTTTCTCTATCATTATAGCCTCTAATTGTTGTTTGTGTATTTAAGAACTATTAATTTCTGAGTGTTAACTTTAAATTCTGGTATTTTACCTAAATTTAGTGAAATACTTTGAGTTAGCTTTATCGGTGATTAAGTTTTCCATGTATACTACTGTATTACCTGCAAATAATGATAGTTTTACTTCTTTTTTTCCACTTCTTATGCCTCTAATTGATTTATCTTGTCTAAGCGCATTGACTAATATCTCCAGTATAATGTTAAATAAGGGGAGATAGTGAACATTCTTGTTTTATTCCTAATGTTAATGGGTATGCCTCTAATGTTGTCTTACTAAAGAAGATACTGACTTTAAGACCAAACTAGGTATTGTTATCTTATTAAGGAAGTAGCCATCAATTCTTACATTCTAAGTGCTTTTGTTAGGAATGGATGTTGAATTATTTTCAGAGGCTTTTTCAGCATTTGTGTCAATAATCATGATTTTTCTCCTTAGGTGTGTTAATGTAGCATATTATCCTAGTGTATCTGCTACAATTGAACAAAATGTTCATTCCTGCAGTAAACCTTGGTTATATGTGTTATTTTTGTGTGTGGTGTTGGATTTTGTTTACTACGTTTTGTAACAAGTCATCTTTGCCATCTTCTCATCTTCATCTTAACTCACTCTACAATTATTTTATTCAAACTCACTGTTATCTCGTGTAGAGGAAGAGTCCGTAACACACATGGCTTGGAAGTTCTTCTGGTGTCTAATTTAACTTCCTGCTTATGTTGATTCAAACTCTCTTCTATTTTCATCAAGAGAGATGGAAAACAGCTGTAGTCATGGTACCAAGCTGATTCAATTGACCCTGCCTTCAAAATCAGAAGTAGTCATGGACACTTCCTGGAGCATGTGTATTAAGAGTATATTAAGATCCCTTACACACTTCCAGTACAGCTGAGAGAGCTAACCAACACTCTTAAAATCCTGATTAAATCATCTCTTAGTCTTCTCCATTGCTGGCCAAAACCTCCTCCACCTCAGAGGGAGAAGTGGAAATTTCTGGGACCCTTAGGTTCAGAGTTATGGTATAAAAATATTCAAAGTCCAGACGTTTATTCAAAACCCCTGACTTCTTGATTCAGATTTCCAACAAAAAAGCAAATTCTTACAACGGAAGACAATGGACCATCCATTCGAAATCTCAAGTCAGAAACTTTGTATTTTTTTGAAGGGCAAAAAAAAAAAAATCCAAAGTTTCTGACTTGAGATTTCAAGTGGATGGTCCACTGTCTTCCATTGTAAGAATTTGCTTTTTTTGTTGGAAATCTGATGTGGTCCATATATACAGTGGAATATTACTCAGCTATCAAAAAGAACGATTTCTCAACATTTGCGGCAACATGGACGGCACTGGAGGAGATAATGCTAAGTGAAATAAGTCAAGCAGAGAAAGACAATTATCATATGGTTTCTCTCATCTATGGAACATAAGAACTAGGAAGATCGGTAGGAGAAGAAAGGGATAAAGAAAGGGGGGGTAAACAGAAGGGGGAATGAACCATGAGAGACTATGGACTCTGAGAAACAAACTGAGGGCTTCAGAGGGGAGGGGGGTGGGGGAATGGGATAGACCGGTGATGGGTAGTAAGGAGGGCACGTATTGCATGGTGCACTGGGTGTTATACGCAACTAATGAATCATCGAACTTTACATCAAAAACCAGGGATGTACTGCATGGTGACTAACATAATATAATAAAAAAAATATTAAAAAAAAAAAGAAACTTTGGATTTTTTTTTCAATTGCTCCCTCTCCCTTCCCAGTGGTACTCCCACCCTCCTGACCCAGCTGCTTACCAATCCAACATCAGGTACCACTGATTCTACCATCAAAATAAATCTCCAAAATTCATTTCATTCTCTCAATCTTCCTGGCCACCACCTAAGTCATTGTATTATCACTATACTATTAGATTCTTTGCTTTCTATTTTACATTACATTTTTCAAAAGATGTCTCTTGAGTGTTATCTAGAGAATAGGCTGGGGAATAAAGCACATTGCATCCCTCCTTGAAGACTTTCAACACTCTCTGCCCAGCACATCGCTGCATCCCAAATCCCCTGGTGGTCACGTGACTAGCCCCTTCTCAACCATTAGGTTTCCACATATTCAGCTTAAATGTCACTTTCTCAGAGAAGCCTTCCCTCACCATCCTATATGAAAAGTTCTCTGCTATACATTCTCTGTCTCTACCTTTTGCTTAGTTCTTTCATGGCACTTACATGAGGTTAAAGTTAATTGATTACCTTTTCCCTCTCCACTAAACTAAAAATCCAGGAGAACAAAGACCATATTGGTTTTTTTTCACCTCCGACCATACTATCCCATCTCCACAGTGCCTAATAGGTAGTACACGTTACTAACATGTATTAAATGAGTGAATGATTCTCAGTAGGAAAAAAAGCATCAAATCATCTGATTTCTCCAAAGTTAAAATGTTGGTCCCAAGTGAGACATAGAGTTGTCAAAGTTGTTTCTCCAAACTTGAAATTCCCAAGAAAGCCAAGAGGTGGTCAAAGTCTGAGCACCCTTTCAGGTGCTTCAGTGCAATCCTAACATGAGCTTATCAGCTCATGTCTAGGGGCCTTGCGCACATTTCTGAGTTCGCAGACCCACAGCTCTCAAAGAATTCTTCCTGGGAATTTTTAAATCCAGTGCAAGTCAGTAGCTGCTCTGCTACATTTTTTTCTCTCTGAAAAAGTAGTTGTTTTAATTTTTTTTTATTTTTATTTCTTAAAAAGAAGACAACACTAAAGGGCAGACCCTGGATTTGATTTGGACAAGAAGAAAAGCATTTGAAAATACAAAACACTGAGCTCATTGTGTGTGCGTATGTGTGTGTATGTGAGTTTATACGTATGCGTGAGCTCCTCCACCCCTCAATTCTCCTGACAACCACTTTCGATAAATGCATGTGGCCCCAACCAAAGATGCTGTAGACAATTTTCTTTCTCACTCACTGTGTGACTTGGGCTCAAATAATTTGGGAGATTCCTTTTGAAGGAACATCTGGAGCCCTGGAGCTGGCCCATGAAGCTAACTTCTCTCTCTCTCTCTCTCTCTCTCTCTCTCTCTCATCTTCATCTTCCTTTGAAGAGGCTGTTCTGTTTGAAACTTTTTAACCCAGAAATTCTTGCTCTGAGATATCTCACTCAGTTCTCTGGAGTCATTTACAAATAAACCCGCCAGGCAAACTCTCTTTGCTGGGAACCCATGGTGGCTCCAGTCATCTGTGTATGGGGATTTGGCATCCCCAGGAACAAAACTGGCCCTAAGGAAAACTTTTGTGGGACTGAATGTGACCTGAGAATGGAGGTGGTCTCAGACAAGAGTCCTGCAGCCATATGTTGTATGTATTGCTCTTCCAGTTCCTCAGGAACTCACAGAAATCTAAAGGAATTCTAGGATGGAAGAGGAGAAGAATTTAAATATTTTTCCACTGCTGTGAAAGCAATAATCTTGGGAAAGAGAAGAATGTTCCTACAAAGGTAGGTAGGTAGATAGATAGATAGATAGATAGATGATAGATAGATAGATAGATGATAGATAGATAGATAGATAGATAGATAGATAGATAGATAGATATTCCTACAATAAAAAGAAGAACATTCATACAGCGTAGCAATGGGTAGGACTAGAGGCAGAGACCAAACTTCATGATGGTCATGGGTTTTTCACTACCTAAACCTGAAGAGTTTTGCCCTGAGATCCTAAAACAATCAGCCATGACAGAGATGATAAACTGTCTCCCCATCTGGGCCCAGCATCCTTATCAAGAACATTGAGGCTCTGCTGGGCCTCCAGAGATTCCTGTCTGAGCACTGGTCAAGAAACACATTGTAGAGGGTTTGTATTAATGTCCCCAGTTGTCACTCTTCTCTTCTACGTGTATGCTCTTTCTCATGAAACTTAGAAAAATCCTCCCACAGTGGGTGTTGCCTCATCCCACCCCTGAGTTCAGCCATGTGACTTACTTGGCCAATAGAAATGATCTAAGCCAATTCCAAGCTGAGGCTTTAGGAAGCCGTGCATGTTTCCATTTGCTTTCTCATGCTTCCGCCATCACCCTGAGAAGGACATGCTTGGGCTAGTCCGCTAGTCCTGGGAGGAGGATGAGAAACATGTGGAACCAAGTGACTCAGCCAGGCCCAGCGTGGTCAGCCAAACTCCAGCCCCCACCCCCCAGATGTAGGAGTGAGCCCAGCCTGCATCAGCTGAACTCCACAGATGGGTGAGAAATCAATGTTTATTGTTGCAAGCCACTGAGCGTTTGTGCTTGTTCGCTCCACACTAAAACTTAACTGATCACAGAGCTACAAACTGAAGCTCCTGAGAAACTCTATATTTGAATAAAAATGCCTTATAGTCTTACAGCATTCTGAGGTTGCCTAAATATTTTACCCAGTGTATTTTATTGGGCTTTTATGATAATAAGCCTGGGAAGTGGGTGGGAGAGGTCTTATTATTTCCATTTTACAACAAAGAATATGAAAGTGCAAAAAAAGTGAAATCGATTTACCCACAGCAGCACAGCAAAAGATGAGTAGAAGCCCCATCCATCCCATCATTAGCTCAGCATTCCTCCCCCCACTTACAGGTAGGGGAGAAAGCTGAGCACACAGGTGGTTGACATCATACAATCAGAAGAGCATACTGAAAAGAGATTTGGGATTAAAAACAAAAAACAAGCAAACAAAAAAACCTTGGCTGCTTGTTTGATGGACTTGATTCCTCTGGCAAAAAATTGCTGGAAGATAGGGGCCACAAGTAATGTTTCAGAAAGAATAAGATTATGGCGCAGCAGAAGGCCAAAGAGGCCAGAGTCTCTTGAGTTCAAGGAGGTTGCACAGACAGTATCTGTGTCACCCACGGGTGTTTGCAATATGCCAGGAAACGTGCTAGAAGTCTCACCTGCGTTGTCTCCTCTATCTTCTGCGGAACACCATGAAGATTGGCACATAACACAATACAACATCATGGAACATAATCTAATACAATCCCCAGAAATTAAGCAATAAAGCAACTTGCCAAAACTCACACGACAAGTGGCATTGGGGGTACGCGCAAGTGTATGTGCCTTCTGCCTTGGACCCCCTGTCTTGGGTTGAGAGTGAGAGACGTAGGCACAGGAGGCAACTCAAATATTCCGAGAAGAAGGGAGAAGCGGGAATGTTTCTTAGCATTAAAGAGAGGCTTGAGGCTGGAAAAGTTTCTGACCATCATGAACTTCAAAGAGACCCTCTTTTCTGCCCACACATTGACTCTTGATTACACCGTTAGAAACTCTGTGGCTCATAGGCCCTCCTTCCCAGGCAGTTGACGCTGTATTGTGGCCCCCAAAAAGCAAAAAAACCATAATTTAGCAGCATTCCCTTTCTCTCTCCTCATGGACTGCCGGCATGTTACAGCACGTGAGCGGCTTTTCTTCTGCGGTGATGTTATAATTGGAGACCACGCAATATAATGGAAAGATACAGTCCTTTGATCTAATAGCCCTGGATTCAAAACCTAAACTGACTTAATAGCTGTGTGTCCTTGAGTAAGTGACTTAACTTCTCTGAGCCTCCAGGGATAATAATAATGTCTATTTCACAGGAGCTGTGGGGGAACTAAAGGAGATTTCCATGTGAAATCCTTGATTGGTGCCTGCATCATTCAAGCATTTGATAAATGTTAATTCATCTCACGAGCTACTTCTCTAAAGACCTGGCTGTTTTTCCAGAAGACCATGAAGGGATAAGCAGAGGTGGCCAGAAGGTTGTGAATAGGCCATCACAGGTACCTGTAGCCTGACTGTTTTGTCACACCTGCTGCTCTGCTCCTGACAGTAGCCCTCCACATTTTGGTGGCGCTCAGGGCTGGAACTGGACCAAACCCTGAGGAGCAGTGAATTTCAACTTCCTACAGGTGCCTTGGAATCCTCAGGATCCTCTTCACATAGGTTTGTATCACATCTCTTTAAAGGTGACCCAGTTTGTTTCACCATTCACCAGCAGAAGGACGCCTGGGTCCTTTCTAGTGGCTAGAGCGCTGTGGAGGGGAGGGGAGTGGGTGTGGCTACGAAAGCACAACGCGAGGGTCCCTGTGGGAGAGAGATGTTCCGTGTCAGGACTATGCTAGTGTCAATGACATCCTGGTTGTGCCCCTGTACTATGGGTTCACAAGGTAGCACCACCGGGGTAAACTGAGCAAGGGGTGTAAAGGGTCTCTCTGTATTAGTTCTTATTATTGCATGTGAATCTACATGAACTGAAATAAAAAATCAAATTTAAAATATAACACACACACAGAGTCGACAGGTGTGCTTCCACACTCCCTCCTCCAAAGGCTCCGGTCCTCGTTCCTCTTCCTCCGACCCCGGGTGGGGACTGGGCCTCCAGGCCTTGTGCTTATTTACTGCAGAAACCAGACACTCAATTTCTGAAAAGTGGCCTCCCATGTCTGGAGAGTCTGGGGGGCAGGGGCTGCTGCTCTGTCCCCCAAATGACATCTGCAGAACTGGCAGATTTTGCAGTGAATGAGAAAACTGCCTCCTCTGTTCAAACATGCATATCCGAAAGGGACACTCTGTGGCTTCTTCCCTCCGCTGGAGATCGCAGGTGGGGCCTCTTATATTTCCCACCCTGGTCCCGGAGGAACCTGCTGGCTCCTGATGGAGTTCATGGTCTTCACATCCTGCCACCTATGTGGAAAGAAAGAGCGGACAGAAGTGGAGCACAGGGAAAAGGGGGAAAGACAGGGATGCCCCATCCATGTCCCCACCTCACTCACAGTCCTCATCTGCCTTTCCAGGGAAGGAACAAACACGTGGCTTTGAGGGGCCCAATACCTGTGGAAACAGTGGTCAGTGAGAAGTGGGGGGAGAGGCCTGCACAGGTGGATGCGGCAACCTGGAATCTTCTGAGCCTGGACTCAGGCATCACTGACGTGCACGACGTGATTATTGTTGTCTGCAGGGCCTTCACGTTTCCAGGCCTGCGCCTGACTGAAAAACCAGAAGGGCTTCCCTCCTTCTTTCTGCTCAAGAGACACAGGAGCCAAAGTGGGCTTCAAACACCTTTGTTAAATAATAACAACATGACAGCAACCATGACAGTGGCTCTTGTTGAGCGCTTCCTCTGCGGGGGAGGAGGGGCGTATTAGCCATGCTCTTCACGTCCATTTCTCATGTGATCTCCACTCTTTGGCCTTATCCTATGCAATCGGGACCCACCTTTGCTTTCCAGCAGCGTCTCCCACTACCCTACCTTCTGACCCCCACTCTGCCATAGGGCACATCATGCCCTTTTGTTGGCTAGGCGTTGGGTTTCTACCCATGTGTTTACTCTGCCTGGAATGTTCTCTCCCCAGCATCATGCTGTCCTCACACCAAGACTTCTCACCCTTGAGATCTAGCTCCGATCTCCCCGATCTGTGAAGGTGTCAATATAGACCTCTGCAGAGAGTTAGTTCCTACCTCCTCTGGGCCCCTCTACTCATGCTTCCTGCGCAGGGCGAAGTGCGTGGCATTTCACACTGTATCTGCAGGGACTCTCGTGCGTCTTGGATTCCCTAGCGCTGATCAGAGCACCAGGCCTGTAGCAGGTGCTGCGTTAACGTTCGCGAGCTGCTCTACGAAGCCAGGCTGTTCCTTTCCTGACACCCTGACCGACCGCAAGAGTTGCCCAGTGGAATGAGAACACAGCAGCACATGGCACAGGTGAGGAGGAACGCATATTCTTTGCTTTAGGCATTTTGGAGAAAAGAAGGATAGTTCCAGGGAAGAAAAACAATCCAAAATACAAGCAAATATAATAAAATCACACGTTGTACATTCAGAAGATGGTCTAACTTTCGTCAGAAATCTCTTCAACTGGGAAACCCTTTTCTTAATAAGAGAACCCCGCTTTTAAATTTTAAACCAACTTTACGGGAGCATAACTTACATACAACTAAATGAACCCATTTTCAGTGTACAAAGTGTCACTGATGAGTATATGCTGGGGTGTATATATGTGTATGTGTAAACCTCCCACAACTTTGTAACCAGTCCCTTTATTTAAACCCCTCCTCTTCAGTCTGTCGGTGTGTTTCCTCTCCAGGCCTATTCTGATGCAATCTCCATAACCAGAACATTCTCACAACATACCTTATGGTCACTGGAAATTTCCCTGTACTCAAATAGCCATGTGGGAATGGGAAAACTAAAGAGATGGGGGGGGGGGGAATCAAGGCTACTCGTGTTAGTAGAGTGAAATGGGAAGCAGAAGCTGGGGCTTGAGAGAGCTTGAGGATTAATGAGGGGAAGCAAAATGGTGCAATGACCAATGGCCAGAGCATGAAGTCTTCAAGCCCTCCCTTCTGTTTTCACATACCTGTTTCCCATTTCTGCTGATGGTTTTTAGATAATAGAGTGTGGGCTTTCTAGAAGGCTGAGGAAACCCATGTCCTGGTCTCTTTGTCCTTCCTTCACATAAAAAGTCCATGCTTTGGGCCAGAGCTCCCCGGTTCAAGCCCTCATCCACACAGGTTGGAAAGGATCGGGTGTATAAACGAGCAGGGTGCTCCCTGGGAGCAGTGGATGGACAAGATGGCTGGAGAGGATCCATGGCTCCGAGGGCCCCAAACGCAATAATGAAGATCTTGAGTGTTGGTGTACATCGGCCTATTTCAGTTCTAGTCCTGCCGCCCCTTGATGGTTGACCTTCAGCTCTTTACTTGGCCTTTCTGAACATCAGTAATTTCCTCTGTGAAAAGCCAGTCATAATGTAACCTACTTCGATGCTGTGGGCATTAATATAACCCATGTGTGGTCCTTAGCGCAAAGCCCGGCACCTCGTAAACACTCAAAAGATGTTAGCTCTTATTCATGTTATTCCTGAACTGTCACCATCATTGTCCACATCATAATCATTGAAATGACAGAGATAATTATAAGGATAAAGATAGGCCAGCTTCCTATAAACCTGACCTGAATTCCACACCCCCATTTACCCATTCTGTCAAATTGGAGGTTTCTTCATCTTATTCTGACCCCAGGTGTCCAAGACAATGCAGCCACGACTTGTTTCGTGTCTTCCTTTCCTCTAGTTTCTGAGGGAATTTGGGACTGGAGGGTGGAGAGAGAGACAGTGACCTTGCATTGCCTGGGAAGGACAGCAGAGAAGGAAGAAGCGAATAGGTATGAAAGGAAGGGTATAGGAGAAAACATTTTGTTAAAAAGTGGATGAGGGGTATGTAGCTTCTTCTTTCCAGGGGCAAAACCCTAAGTTCCCTTGTGAAGATCTGCCACGTGCACCTATAATAGCTCCCCTGCTTTATGAGTTTTCTACATCAAAGAGGTTGGACCCAGGCCTTGGGCTCTTCAAGTTACATTCCCCATACCAATGTCAAGACATTAGGGTGATAAGTAAAGGAAAATTCCTGTCAGAGACCACTTTGAAGGGGTGAAGATGCTTCTTATAGGCTGAGCCACTGACCTGCTCAACCCTGGATTCACCTTGGCTTGTCCCCTGCCCCTCCCCATCTGTACTTCTGCACATCTGTGCAGCTGGGGAGCTCAAGAAAGAGCTAAAGTGGGACGAGACGTCAGGAGATTCCAGAAGAATGTAGACTTCTGGTGACCTTTCCTGCCTCTCCCAGTCTGGAAATGGTGACTCCCTCTATATCCGCATCCTCTGGTTGCAAGACAAGAAAGCCCTGTCTCCCTAAGGATTCTTCTCTGAGAACATTCTTCAACAAATTTCCAATACGATGGTTAAGGAGAGTTGACTTAGTACAGTGCTTCACACTCTATAGAACTGCCAAGAAAATTAAAAAACATAACGTGTTTGAAATTATGCATTATAGGAGCCATTTTACACACCTAAAAACTGAACTTTCCTGGGGCAAAAACAACATGGCTGAGGTCACATAACGGGTAAGTGGCAGGACGGTGATTTGATCCCATGTACCCCACCTCCCACCCCATGTTCTTTTCTCTTCATTACCTGTAGAGAAAGCCCCACCATGGATCCTGTTCACCAGCATGGCTTGGCTCTTATTTCTATAGGCACCCCTTGGGCACTTACTACCCACAGCCCCAAAGTTCTATTTATCTTTTCCCATAGGCTTCCTCTCTTTATCTGGCTAATAAGCCCCATGAGGAAAAAAAGCTTCACTTATATTCTTTTCTATCTCCAGCAGAGTCAAATCTATATCTGTGGGTTGTTAGTACTTTTGACCCATTCAGCCAGGGATGTAGAAGCCAAGACACTTCTTTCCATGACACCCAAGAATGGCATTCCAGCAGGTCAACAAGAAGCTTGACTGGTCTGGAAAACTTGCGTTGGCCCTTATATGCAATGAAAGCCAAAGCAAAATCAGGCCAGGAGCCTAAACAAATGGAAAAGAAGCCCTTTGCCTCATCATTAGATTCCTTGTTACTAGTGTGTTCCTTGGAATGTGAAATTATTTTTTCTCCTCCCCTCCTTATTCATCTTACAGACATTTTCTTCCCTCTTTGTCCTCTCTTTGTCCTCCTTAGTTTCTCATATTTTTTCTCATGTCCCTTCTGTATCATTGCTTCCAGCAAGCCATCACCATGCAAAATGGGGTGCATAAGTCACGGGTGCTGAAAGTGCTCCCCTACCCCCTCTAAATCCACAGTGACTGAACGCTGCAGAGGGAACATCAGGACCACTGGACCCCTGGCATTTTAATTCATTCATTCAAATGGATCTTGGTTTTTATTGTCATTGTTGCTGTTTCTGTTTCTCATTTATGGTTTCAATCAATTATATCCCCTTAGCGCTGGAATTAATGATCTGTTTTTGAGACTATGAGCTAGTGATATTAGAGAAGATGAAAAACTAGACACCAAAGAACTTATGTCTATCAGAATATTTATCATTCCACATGCAAAAAATTATTATCAGTGTAAATTTTCACTCAATAAGCACACTTCCTTCCAACCCACGGTAAGGATCTGTGCCTTGGCCATAGATGGTCAGCACTTCTTGGATCCTGGCCCATGTGCCCTCAGGTAGAGGGAGCAGTGAGGATGATGACGTTAGGTGGGGGCACCAAGGTGATCGAGGATATTTGCAGGGTTGAAGTTTAGAGGAATGGGACCCACACTGGTCCTCCTCTGTCTCCTCTCTCTTATCACTCTGATCGGAAAGCAGTGGAGGGAAAGCCATGCAGCACAGGACAGCGGATCTCCATCACCATAGTCGAGTGGCAGATGATGAGGTCTAGCGAGGCTGGCCGGAGAAGGCGCTGGGGAGAGGGGCTTGAGGCAGGAAAGGACTGTGTGTGTCAGAACGTCTACAGAACTCGTTTTGAAGGTGGCCCAGAAGCAAAGGGGCTTCTGCTGGGGTTGGGCAGTGAGAAACACGCAGTACCCAGTGGACACAGCAACCTCAGTGCTCAATAATCCAGGAATAGAAGAGAAACAGTGAAGAGGAGGCATCAGGACTCACTGACAACATCTACTAAAACCAAAGGGAGATGGGAGCCAAAAGAAATATTTCCCTCTCATGATTAAGGGTCTCTGAATAATTGTGGAGAATGGGAGAAATGGCCAAAGAATCAAAAGAAAGATATGTTTTTATCAATTTTTAAAATAAAAATTGATTCTGGATTCTAGAAATCAAAATGTTGAAGCTTGACTATATTTTGAATTTATTTTCCAGAAACCAAACAGGATCCTGATGAGCCTTTATAAAGATAACTGATGATCAGTGGGAGCCAATAGCACTCTCTGAGTCAGATCAATACATGTGTTTTAATAACAAGAATGCCATTGACATAGGGTAATGAATTTTATCACAACTTAGCATAGATTCATTGATATGCATATACCTATAGATAATTTATATATATCTGTGTGTGTACCTATGTTTTTCATTATGTTGTACTGGATCCAATGAAGATAAATGGACTGAATAATCAAATCCTTAGGGATGTTTTTATATTCCCACAAAGAACAGTTAGTATTTGACTCTATGCTTCAGTTCCCTTAGGAAGGGAGGAATATCAGAACTCAGAGATATCTCCCTTTTTATTGGATGATAGAACCTCAATTCCAAACTGATGTAGTTGGCCACAGGGACACAGCTTTGGGCATGTTCCTACCAAGCATGAGTATTATGTCTCAGTTGAGAAGCAAAGATTCATTTATGGAAAAGCAATATGTCCAGATGAAAACTCATTGACTTATTCCAGGCAGAGCTGGGGGTTTGGGAGGGGGTTACCAAGACCGTTCAATGACAGCTTTCATTTCCCATAAATACAACAATGACAGCTGACAAACACCAAGAAATCCTGAACAGGCCTAAGCCAAGATTCGAAAATTATTGCACTGAAGTGATTGCCTCCCAGTTTCACAGGCTAAAACCCTGGTTGGCGCTATTTAATGGCTCTCAATCCTGCAACCAGGACAGACTCTCAAATCATGATATAACGACTCTGCTCTGGCCTGATGCGCAGTGTCTCTTGCTCCTTCTCACTTCCTTTTCAAAACATAAATAAATAAAATGTGGTATATAACTGACATCAAATGCCTAGAGTCAGGAGTTCCTCATTCTGTGCTTGAAGGATTTTCTGTACTTTTCCCAGAAGGTAACACTGATTAGGAAAGACAGAGGACCTGAATTCTAAAAAAAAAAAAAAAAAAAAAAAAAAGTTTCCACTGGTTTATATGAAAACAACTCAGGGCTTTCTTAGCTACAGGCTAAATATGAGCCCAAAACATGACTTGGCTGTGAGGAAGTAAATCCAGTCCCTGGTGGCACTAGTAAAAGTGTGATTATACATTGGAGAGAAGTGATAGGTTTAGCACTGTTTAGATCCCGTCTGTTTTAAGTTAGAGGCGCACAGCACAGAGGAGGGCATTAACAAGACATCATATCCATACAGGCTTGTGGCGATAGCAATAGAAAGAAATTGAGGAACATAGAATGTTTAAGACGATGGCTGGTGGCATCTTCACATATTTCAAGGACAATAACAATTAGATAATAATAATAATTAGATCTACCAAAAATGAGACCTGCTGCCTCATTGAGACATGAGTTTCTGTCACTGGCAAGTACTTGACAGATAAGCGCTTCCGAAACATAACCCATGTCCACTATTTTGGGTACTATGGTATAAAACAACAACAACCACCGATGAGAACGTTGTCCTAGGTGCTCTTCAAGCATTAACCCACTTAATCCTCATGACATCCCATAGTCCCACTTCAAAGACGAGGAAAGTGAGTCGTAGAGATGTTAATAACTTGCTCTAAGTCATGTGCCTCTCTGTGGAGGAGCTGGGTTTCAAACTTTCTCTCTCTTTATGTCTATTCTTGGTGAATCATTTTAGGGAATAGCTTTATTTTCTCTAATTTTCAGAGGAAAGACTTGAAGATAGTGTAGTGGATTCTCAGACTAGATGAGCATTTGATCATGGAGGGACCTTATAGCCTGGTTAGTTTGAAGAAGATATAACCAAATATAGAGGATGAAATTGACCCACAGACAGTCCTAAAATCATCCATTTGTTAGTTTTTGAGCCAGGATCAGAACCCAAGCATTTAAATCTCCAGTGCAGTGGTCTTCCATTGCATCCTGACTTGCATGGTAAAGGACATGAGGCAGAGTACCCCCATGAAGCAGAGGGAGCCAGGCAATGGGTCGTGTCTCTCCCATGCGCCGACACTTGGGCATTCAGAGTAAGACAGTCTGTTAGGAAACATGGCAACTTCGTGGAATGGAATGTGTGCTGCTGCCTGGGGGAAGTGGAGGGACAGACAGGCCAAGAGGCAGGAAATGAACCCCAAATGCCTCATTTGCATTCCCCTGGGCTTGAATATATGCTGCATGGGGATGCCAAAGTACAATAGGTAGGACTGATGGAACCTGGATATAGACAGAAGGAGGACAGAGTTATGGAGAGGAGGAGGACTGAATTCTGGCCACATAACATCCTCATGGGACAATTTACTTCTAGAGCCCCAACATCTTTGGTACTGCCCCAGAATCATTTGTAGGTTCCAGAGATGAAGAGTGATCCCAGATTGCCCCGGAGCAGAATGCGAATTCTCCTCCCACTGTCCACCTGTCGTCTGTTGAAGGGAACATTGATTGTTCTGCCTGCCACGTCTCCTCTCCTGAGAACAGTAGCCTAGTTTCCTTTAGGTGAGCCATCATGCGATCTGGAAAAGATTACTCTTAACCCCTGATTTTAGGGTCAGACACCTTGATGAGTCTAGGCTAATAAAAAGAACATATTTTACTGGCCACTAATTATTTCAGAAGAGGCCCCATGAGCTGGGGGGGGGGGGCAGGAGAGCCCTTTCCAGGACTTTGGCTGGGAGACATTCTCTTTCTGCTTGAGGTTTTCTAAGCGGTAGGGCATTGCTGCTGGGAGACACCCTTGCCTTCTCTTGAAACAAGTCTGCCTGAGAATGGAACCAACGTAGAGGAAGATAAGGCAGAGAGAAAGAATATTGAGAAATTACAGTTGTCTGTGCCCCAAACCAGTTGTACTACTGGACTTCCCAGTTCCAATGGTCATTAAATAAAGTTAAAAATAGAGCTACCCTTTGACACAGCAATTGCACTACTGGGTATTTACCCCAAAGATATGGACGTAGTGAAGAGAAGGGCCATGTGCACCCCAATGTTCGTAGCAGCAGTGTACACAATAGCTAAATTGTGGAAGGAGCCGAGATCCCCTTCAACAGACAAATGGATAAAGAAGAAAAGATGTGGTCCATATATACAATGGAATATTACTCAGCCATCAGAAAGAACGATTACCCAACATTTGCAGCAACATGGACGGGACTAGAGGAGATTATGCTAAGTGAAATAAGTCAAGCAGAGACAGATAATTATCATATGGTTTCACTCATTTATGGAACATAAGAGATAGCAGGGAGATTGGTAGGAGAAGGAAGGGAAGAATGAAGGGGAGGGTAAACAGAAGGGGGAATGAACCACGAGAGACTATGGACTCTGGGAAACAAACTGAGGGCTTCAGAGGGGAGGGGGGTGGGGGATTGGGATAGGCCCGTGATGGGTATTAAGGAGGGCACATATTGCATGGAGCACTGGGTGTTATACGCAAACAATGAATCATGGAACTTTACATCAAAAAATAAGGATATCCTGTATAGTGGCTAACATAACATAATAAAAATAAATAAATAAATAAATAAATAAATAAATAAATAAATAAATATAAATAAATATCCTATATTATCTAAACTAGTTTAAGTTGGACATCTATTACTTGAAACCCAGACAATATTTTCTGCTCTGAAGTCCTAGAGGAGGAGGGGATGGATCAGAGAATGGAGGCCTCCCCAGGAGAGCCTTAGCTCCTTCCAACACTTCCAAACCTCCCCATGAAATGTGTCTGAGCTTTCTTTATCCTGATAATATCAGGACTTGAGAAAGTCTTCAAATCATCTTTCTGAGTTTACATGAGTGTGCAACTAAACCTATTCAAACAGATGTGCCTCTTTTCTATTTTTGTTTTAATGAAGGCACTTCCAAAAATATATATATTTATAAGATCACCAGAGCTGAGCACTACGAAGTGTGTTTGAATACGGTAATTGTATGTCAACCCTATAGTCAAGGAGCTTATGCAGAGAAAAAATAACAAAATCGTAAGGCATTATGCAAAATTGACACAATTCCTCTAGATTTTCACATACAATGTTGGGTTAGGCAGGGCGTGAGCATGAGAAAGACAAATGGAACATTCTCTGGTTTGGTGTGAACTTGGGAAGAGTTTTGAACTGTCTTAAGGGAAGGGAGGGACACTGACACATGGGAGGGTGGACGCAAGTAGGGGACATACGCACAGAGGAGGCTAAGTCATATGCATTTTCCGAACTAGAGGCTTGGTGGTCTAGAGTCCTTTCACCACCACCCCCGACTCCCATAATCCCCAGTTTCCTGCTCCCCTCAGCAGGGAGGTGACATCACAGAAACTGGACTCAGGACTGATATGGACACACTCAAGCATGTTGAGTATAAAATTTACCGTCTCTGAAAAGGGGTAGACGTTCTCAGGAAAGGAAACAGCAGGGTGGTGAATTGACACTAATCAAGTCATCCGAGAAGTCTCTGCTGACTCTCTGTCCTAACGGCGTTGGGATTTTCCCAGAGCCCCTCAGAACACGTGTGGTGCGAGCAGGCTGTGTTGGATTTCATTTTATTTCCTTAATTAAAGCAAATTCTAACCTCAAAAGAACATAGGGTACACCCTCAATGGTTCAGACAAGATGAACCCGGAATGACTTGAAATTCTTTTTCTATGACCAGATGTCATTCTGGTCCCTACCTCCTTGAGAAGGAAGGGCTCAGGAAGGCCTGTCACGCCCCACAGTTAGCATGTGGCCCTAGATAGGACTTTTACCTCAGTCAGAGCAGCGGCTGCCATCCTCCTCTGTAAAGAGGGTGGCCGACCCCGCGAGCCAACAGAATGGTTTCCCTCCCATGGCTGGATACTGTGCACCCTCTGAAATGACTTGGTCCCCACACTGCCCACCCAGAAGAAAAGCAGCTGCATCTGCCTCAGGAAAAACTAACACAAACCACAACCAGACTCCCTGGGCCATCTGCCCACGCAGCGATAAACATCTGGTCACCATGGAGGAGTCCTCTCCATCCCCAAGATGATGTCTCCCTTACCTCCTCTGTGTCCCCTACTCTAGATCCTAGAGGTTCGAAGGTAAATGTTTATAAAGGAAGCCCAGTGAGTTAACTAACTGGGTCTCAACTAAATTTCCAATGGAATATAGAACCTATTCCATAAGTTAACTAAATTCTTCAGTTTGTACCTAAATGCTTGGCATTAGGTGTATCACTGATAATTCATTGTACTTCCACCCGATTTCATCATAACTTCCACCCACCCTAACAACCATGCATAATTCAAGCCGGATTGACACAGTGTAATTGTGCCGTTCTAACTTTCTGAGGAGAAGTTTTCTCTGATGATGTCAACAATGGACTAGATTAAATGGGTGTGGAAAGTGGAAGGAATAGGATAGCTTATTTAGTAAACCGTGTGAGAAATAATTGATTATACAGAGAAAAAGAATGTAGCTTCTTACTTCACACCAGACACCAAAATACATCACTACAGATTCAAAAGAAAAATAAGTAATGATTTATTTATGTATTATTTTAGAGAGAGACAGAGAGAGTGCAAGCAGGGGGAGGGGCAGAGGGAGAAGGAGAGAGAGAATCTCAAGCAGTTTCCTTGCTGAGCCTGACGCGGGGCTCCATCCCAGGACCCTGGGATCATGATCTGAGCTGAAATCCAGAGTTGGCCACTTAACCTAGTGAGGCACCCAGGTGACCCAAAAAGAGATAAGTATTATATGTGAAATCATCTGGTTGGAAATAGAGAAGTCAACTTAAAGCTATAAAAATAAAGAGGTTTTTTTTTACGATTGATATACATGACCATTTGAAAATGTTAATATCTATAAGATAAAAGTAACTTACGCACAGAATTGAAAGGTAAGTCACAAACGGGAAAAAACATTTGCAAGAAAGGGCTGCAAATATGTAACAAGAAAGGGTTAACATTTAAATGTAAAAATCTCTTACAAATTATAAGACAAAGAAATACAACTCAAGAAAACAAGGCAAAGGATGTAAACAGTCAATTCCTGTGAGCTGAAATGTAAGTCGCCAGTTACCATAAGAGGGGAAGTTCAGTGGCATTTATAATCACAAAGCAGCAATTTTTTTTAAGATTTTTATTAATTTATTTGACAGAGAGAGAGAGAGCCAGTGAGAGAGGGAACACAAGCAGGGGGAGTGGGAGAGGAAGAAGCAGGCTCATAGTGGAGGAGCCTGATGTGGGGCTCGATCCCATAACGCCGGGATCACGCCCTGAGCCAAAGGCAGATGCCTAACGACTAAGCCACCCAGGAGCCCCACAAAGCAGCAAATTGAAATAACACGGGGATACTTTTTGTGCCCTAAAGTCGGCCCTTCTTCTACATGGCGGTAAGAGTAAAACTTAGTGCATGCCTTGTGGCTGTTAGTTTGATAAATGCGTCCAATGGCTCTAAAGTGTACATGCACTTCACCCAGCCAAGCTGTGTGTGACAGAGCACATGCTCCCGACAAGGAGATCATTGACCAGGGGTGAGATTGCAGCAGCGTCACAGAGCCTGCTGGCTGTCCTGGCCCTGCCTCTCACCCTCTGCAGGTGAATGCCCCACGCCGGGGCATTCTCCAACCCAGGTGGCTGTGCCTTGGTGTTCCTGTGGCTGGAAGTGACGGGGGCTGGGGCTAGACAGGTTGAGATGTGGCTGGAGGAGCAGGCAGGAACTAGAGACTTTCTGCCTCTACCCTCTCGTTTGATAGATGACCAAGGGGACGTGACAATAACCTGCTGAATGACTCACAGCCCATACACAGCAGAGGCTTGGATGTGTGTCCCAGATTCCATGCTTCTAACCCAGACTCCTGCCACCCTTTAACTCTGCATGCTCTGTTCCAGCTAGTCAACCTTCTGAACGATGTGGTTCATCGTTCATCGTCTGGTTTTCATTAATACCCAACCAGTGTGGTGTTTTGTAATGATCTGTCATAGCGTCCATGGCTGTTTCTTGGCCCTCGTCACTTCTGGTGTGGAGTAACAGGGAGGGTCTGGACCAGCGGTGGTCTGGAGATGCCACTGCATAACAAAATATATTTGGGCAGGTCTTCTCCTCATAGGAAATAAGAGGTTCAAAGTAACAATTTTAGATATTTTAAATCTGTATTGCTAATTTAAGTATTTTTCTGAAAGTCTTGCTATTTAAAAAAAAAAAAACATAAACTATTTATAAGGACTGCATAGGACAGTAAGGCATGCAAGAAAACTCAAGGGTGCCAAAGCAATTGTCATCCAGATGTAGATTCAGAAGGTGACTCCAAGAATAAAGCTAGAGGCTGATGCACTTTCTTCAGCTGAGGGGTTCGAATAAAAACCTTGAACCCTGTCATAGGGATAGCTGATGGTATTTGACTAGACCCAGGGAGTGGTCATGAAGTAAGGCAATGGTATACTTCAGATCAGTGTTGCTCAATAGAAACATAATATGAGCCACATTTATAATTTTCAATGTCCTAGTAGCCATATAAAAAAGTAAAAAGAAATAGGTGAAATTAATTTTAATAATATATCTTATTTCACTCGATATATCCAAAATATTATCATTTCAGCATGTAACCAATACAGAAATTATTAATCAAATATTTTGCATTCCTTTTTCCTACTAATCTTCAAAATCGGACATGTATTTTATACTTAGAGTACATCTCAATTCAAAAGTTCAAATCTTCTTAGAAATACTTGAGCTGTACGTAGAGCACCATAAAACCTACAGTTGAAACAGGAGCAAGTTATTCCAAATATACATAAAAGTTCTCCAATAACTGAAATGCATATCAGTTTTTTAATTAAAATTTAAATTAAAGGAAAAATTCATTCCTGGGTTTCATTCACCACATTTCAAGTACTCAATAGCTACACATGGCTAGTGCTATCATTTTGGACAGCCTTAGACAGAGTCCTATGATTCTGAGTCATTTGACCACCTGCCTCCATCCTGAGGAGAATATTCGGTGCTGTAGCCCAAAGCACCGGCGTACTCTAGCATAGAGATGCTAGTGCTTAGGGAAAGGTCAGAAGAGTAAGAGAGAATGATCGGTTGCTTTGTGGTGTGGGTAGGGATGGAACTACTGAAAAAAAGAGGTGACGGTTGCACAGGCTGGGAAGGGAGAAGTAAAAGATCAGCCATCTCTGCTTCCAGAGAAAGCTATGGTCCCATCCTTCCGCGTAAAAATATACAAAAGTCCCAAAGCACCATCCCTCTGTGACTACCCCATCCTTTATCTGTAGGCAATATACAACAACCTGATACGTCCCTACTTCTAAGAAATTGTCTAAGAAAACCTGATCTCTGAAAAGAAAAGGGATTTTTAAAATTGTAATAGGGGACGCCTGGGCGGCACAGTCGGTTACGCCTCTGACTCTTGGTTTCAGCTCAGGTCATGATCTCAGGGTTGTGGGATTGAGCCCCACATCAGGCTCCACGCTCATCTCAGAGTCTGCTGGAGAATCTCTTTCCCTTTCCTTCTGCCCCTCCTGCTCATGCTCTCTCTCTCTCTCTCAAATAATAAATAAATAAATCTTTTAAAAAATAAAATAAAACTCTAAAAGGACTTTGCGATGAGAGCAACTACATGGTTTCTTTAAATACCCAGCCTCCCTCCTATATTTAGACTGCGATTAGATTAATGGGAAAAAAAAATATTGACACTCAACTCTCCAAGCACACACCTACTACAGAAAGCAAAGAACACCTGTTGTTCACCTTATCTTTTGAATCTTAATTTCAAAAGTTGTTTTCATAGTTAAGACTCTGCTTATAGAATGGCCCCTGCCTATGTTCTTGGGTTTAAGACTTTGGAGATGTGGGTGATTGCTTAAAAGCATCCTGCCTTGACCTCACTGTCTGGACAATTAACCTGATTCTCTACTCTCTAGGCCCATTTCAACATTAGCAAGTATATATTCTGCCAGAGAAATAATATCACTTATCAAATGTTGACATCATGTCATTTTGACTTAATTTTCTATGTACACTGAAACTTTCCAATCTTGTAGAAGTTGTGGTTTCGCATTTTAAAAGTCTGTTATTTGTACATTCCCTTTACATTCGTCTCCATCTAGACTGCCTATTGAGATAAACCTCAGAAGATCTAGGACCAGATTAGACTGGCTTGTTTAGAAGCCTTGGCAGCTACTCCATGCCAGTGGGTCTTTAAGAAAGGCTTCTCAATGGAATGGGAGAGTGAGAGGGAACGCACCAAAAAGAGGGATTGGCATAGTAGAAGCTTATTTGTTAAATAAAAAGAGTTGAAAAAGAAAAGCCGAATAATGGTAGATGATTCAGAGGACCATGTTTGAGGAGGGAAGGTGGACAGAAGCTGCCTAATTTACTTTATGTCTACTGTCTTCAAGTCAATGCTTTCAGTCCCAGGTTAGTCCAAGCACAGCAGCAAAGCCAGGAAGGGTGGACAAGGAAGAGAGCCAAGCACGAAATAAGATAAGAATGAACTCACCTGCCTCCCTCCTTATGAGACTATTCAGTTCTTGCCCAAAGCACCAGCTCATTCTGACATATGTTGCTTGAGGTAAGTATTAAGAACCAAGTGATTGAGGAAGTTCGCAAATGACTTCGAGACATGGATACTGTGTATCTTCACGATCCCCGTAATGTAACCTGGAAAAGCTATAGGTGCTTCTCGTAGGGGCTCGGGGACTCTTCTGCTAAACTCATACAAGGTAGTAGGTTAATGGTGCAGCAGGTGGGGATAAATGTGGCAGGTGCCAAGAGCAAGGGATCCATACTCCAAATCCCACTGCCCACTGATGTGCGGTGCCTCGCCCCACCTCACAAGCCTTTGCCTGGCCTCCCTGCATGGACACCAGAGGAAGAATGAAATGATCAAACTGGGGTTGGGGCAGCACTAACTTGCAATAGTTGCTAATTGGGGTAGAGGTGGAGGGAGAATGGAAGGTAGGTTAATAGTTGTCTTCCAATCCGGAGAGGGTTTCCATAAGCAGAAGGTTGCATTGTTGGCTATCAATGCAAGAAGCTATGCAAGTGCTGTTCATTATACCAAGGAGAGAGGGGGGTTACATGGACACTTTGGAGAAAAGAAAGACAACTTACCTTGGAGTGAAAAGAGCCATATTTAGTGCTGGCCATGCTACTGACCAGCTCTGTGGTCTTCAGCAAGTCACTTCCTCTCTTGATTTCAATAGCCTATAATACAACAATATAATCACTATGCTGCGTGCTTTAAAAACATGGGATTTTAGAGGTATTTAATTGATTTATCAAACCCTAACGTAGCGCTTAAAATTGAAAGGCATTATTCTAGGCATTCTGTAAATATTAATTTGGTTAATTCTCAAAATGACCCTTTGGTGTAGATGGTGTTAGTATCCCCATTTCGTAGATGAAGAAGCGGAAGCACAGAGAGGTTTAGAACCTTGTCCCAGGTCACTCAGCTTGTTAAATGGCAGAGCCTGGATTCAAACGCAGTGTGGCTCGAGGGCCCATGCTCTTGCCGATGCAACATGACGCCTGTTTCTCCGGAGAAAGCAAGGCTGCTCGGGGGACACAAGTCTGGTGAGGTGTCTATGAAGTCCCAGCTCAGGGGCTACCGCTGAGCGCCAAGTGCTCAAAGCACAGAAGAGCCGTCTTCAGCTGCTTCTGCAGGCAGAGTTCAAGGGAGAGTGTACGGAATTTCTCAAAGTGTCCTCCGTGGGGCACCTCTACTGGAATCACCTACGGTCTCTTCAAACGCAGGTTCCTGGGTGCAGCCTAGACTCACTGAATCGTGCTGAGGGGTGGGGCTTAGCACTTTTGATTTAGGCGGAACCCCCAGGGGACTTGGATGCATACTTGAGCGTGAGAACCACTGGTCTGGTGTCTGAGAGGAGAGCAGTCACCACCTGAAGTCCTGCTGCTCCCCCAAAAAGCACCCTGAGGAAACAGCTGAGCCTTGAACTTGACAGTGCAACTGGATCAAACGAGTAGAAAAGGTGGTGCACAACCAGGTTGGGGCCCAGGATGAGCACAGAAGCCTGGGGGACATTTCCCCACCCACCCCCGGCCTGGAAGGAACCACTCACAGATGGAGGGCCACCCAGGTAACTCACACGGGCTGTAAAGCAAAGGGAACTCAGTCATTGCAATTCTACAGCAGCTGGCTGGGGGTGCTGGACTCACAATCCCACCCCAGAAGTGACAGCAGGTAGCCCCCACATCAAAGGGGTCCCATGTCCAGGTGAGAACGGCTCTCCTCCTTGCCCAGGTTTTTTCAGTCTTCGCTGGAATGTCTGGTTGACACTTACTGAAGAAAGCAGCAGCGGGAGGAGTCTGATTGAAGCCTGACCCGCTGGAGGTCATTTCTGAAGAGCCTGACTCCCCATCTCGTGCTGTGAGGACGAGGGGACTTTGTGCCATGGCGCAGTGAAGAGAGGAAAGTCCCCAGGGCTAATTCCACTTACGCCCTTGAGTGCAGGCTGCCAGCGAGTTGCTTCAGCCTTCTGGGAGCCTGGTTTCCTGTACGTAAAATGAAAGTGCTGGAGTTCTCTCGAAGTCTCTTTCGTCTACAACACCATCTGGGTAGAAGCCGTGTGAGCCTCCAGCAGGAATAAAACACCCGTCCAGCACAGGAGGAATTCAATTCAACAGCTATTTCCTGAGTTTCTACCCTGGAGAAGCGGACCCACACTCCGCCTCGAGATCCTTAGAGGCACAGGCCAAGAACATGGCACAAATCCTTCGGCTGTTGCCCTTCAGGGTAAAATTACCACCAGGACTTTGGGGAGAAGGGGCCCTGCTAATGGCAAAGATCTCCATTCTTGTTAGGGTCAAAGTGACATCAGGCACAAGAGTGACGGGCACTGTGACTCTAGAAGGAACATTCTCTGGGACCCCGTCCTCCACGCACAGCCCCTATGGAAAGCAGGTCACCCGTGTGAGTTTCCTAGGCACCTGCGCACGGCTGGGAAGCTGCCGGGAGTTGGCGGGGGGTCAGGCCTTGAGAAACAGAAAGCGAAACTTTGTCAAGTCAGTGCCGAGCTGCCTATCCACACCCAGCAGAGGCTGAAGGGAAACGGGCTGCACAAATGAGGAAAAGCAAAGCAGGGTTCCCACAGGAAAGTGACAGCCCAAGAAGGAAACACGCCCTTGACTCCAGCCGCACGTCCACAGTGTCTGGGCCAGGGGCTGACACGTTCATCCCCCCAGGAGAGGACCTCCCTCTTCCGAACCTGCTTGTCTGCCCCCAGGCCTCACCTACCTGGGGCTCAGCCAGGACTCTGGCCTTGGGGCTTCAAGGGAAGAGGGAAGGAAGTGCCTGCTCTGGGTCCTCAAGCCACAGGATGCTGTCTCGGTAATTGCTCCAATTTTCCCCTCTTTGAGATATTTCTCCATTGGCGGGTTGGATAGCACCAAACCATTTCATCTGCCAAGTATTTATGTTGTCAAATGTTGACTGGGCCCTTCCGTTGTATGCAAGACCTTCTTTTCTTGGAGGGTAACATGGGAAATGAAAGCATTGTCCGGAATTCTGAGAGCCTCTGAACTTCTCTAGATTCCCCTCCCACCTCTTTAAAAGCCCCCACCTGCTTCACTCCCCTCTCTCCTACCCGGGGCCAGGCTCCCTCTCTGCGGGGTGATTTTGCGCTGCTTCTTTCACGAGCAGTGAGGGTGATCCTGCTTATCTCAAAGACTCCAACTTCCCAGCCCGTTTTCCTGAAACAAGGACAAATCACTGGCCACCCCCGGTGGACCCATTGCCCCCCCCCCAACTCAAGCTTGGGCTAACTCCTGAGGGGTCTGCCATGTGGTGGTCCTTACAGGACAGTCCCCATCTTGCAGCAGATGACAGAAGAGACAGGCCGCAGGTGGGAGGCTGTGTTCTTGCAGAGTTCTGTTGGGGTCGTGGAGAGGCCCCCTGTCCTCTAGAGGACCAAGGCTGCGAAATCCTTTCTTAAACGTGGACGAAGAGCAGTTGGGGGACAGGGGGATGAGGGGAAAGGTAGATGGACAGGGTGGAACATGATACGTGAAAGGAAAGAAGAGGCATTTTCAAAAATGTACTCAAGTCAAGGAAAACAGAGGGCTTGACCCTTCTGTCCACTTCAGTCCCTGGAAAAGGAGAGTGTGGAGTTTCGAACGCCTGTGCCCTGGGAAATCTGTCCTCAGCACAGCAGAGAGTTACTCAACTGGCTACTGCACAGAGCCGATCCGTACTCTTGCAGCCAAAATCAATCAATCTAACAATCAGTATAAACCACATTGTTCTACAGCAGCTGGACTTAGAACTGAATCCCCAGGGTATTGATTACAAGCCTGGAAAGGATCATCACAGACTTGTTACGTTTACTCTTGGCCTCTGATCGTAGCCAAAAATTCCCCCAGATCAGTCAACTACATACACAGCTGGACCACCACAGGCAGCATCCAGTCTTTACCCTCGGAAGCCCATGATCGTATCTGACTGCACAGAAATCATGGTCGACCCAGGAAAAGGGGTTGGAGACATACATCTGCTTGAAGAAAGTTCAACATTTTGGGCCAAGTCATGACAGCATATATCATGAATATGCCTCATGTACGTTTTGTAGATCCCAATGAAACAACCCCGAATGGAAGAAAGGAGCTACTTTAAAAAATGAAATTAACAAATAAGACCCAAGGAGCAAAACCCAGAGATGCCTAAGTGAGAATGTGTGGGAACCGATAAAAGTCTAAAGACAGAAGACAGAGTCCTTCACCCAAGCAAGGGCAGGCACTACCTGGAAATGAAAATCCAGATGCAATGCCCTCCCAAGGTCCCTTTCTGCCCTGGGGTTTTAGCTTTCTGATTAATTTTCCAGAAGAGAGGCGATAGGAACAGGATAAGTGGGAAGTGTTCATGAGGAGGGGTGGTAGAGAAAGGAAAAAGGGAAAAAAAAGCAATAAAACATTTCCTTATCCGACAAGAAGCATGTGTGTTGGGGTGTGGTTGGGAAGGAGAAAACCTGTCATCTGAGTGTTGAGCAAAGGTTCAAGGTCATTTCTGAATTCATCCAAAGAACCTCTCCCGGCACTTGTTGGCCCATGGCAGATCTGGGATTTGGGGTTTTGGCAAAGACAAGTGCATTAGGAATTCAGAAAAAAAGAAGAAGAAGAAGAAGAAGAAAAAAAAAAACCTTCCCAGTTTCTGAGAGAGAGAAGATGAAAAAGGCTAAATTTCTCGGGGTGACTGCCAAGGGCGAGGCTGATGAAGAACAGAGAAAGGAGGAGACCTAGCAGCCTGTGAAAAGCAGGAAGGTCACCAAAACTCAGGAGGCGCGAGGGCTGGAACAGTCCAGAGCTTCAGTGGACACTGAGAAGAACAGTCTTACCCGCAGCAGTGTTGGTGGGCCTGGGCTGGGGTCAGGCTGTCGGAACGGCCACTGGAGTGGGGGAGCCACAGCTTTCAGGGTCATGAGTGACCCCGTGAGCCAGCCAGGCAACAGGTCCTGCAGGCTGAAGGAACCCCAATTGCAATTTGGATAGGAAAACAGCCCCGGCGTGCTGTCCTGGACCCCGGACAACTTTAACACAGTTCACCACTATCCCAAACCTTCCGGGAACTTTGTCCATGAGAAAGGGAGAGGAATCCTCATTTTGAAAGGCAGCACGAAGTGATTTTCAGACTTACTTGAAAGGCACCACTATTTTGTGGTTGTTTCTGTTTTTAGGTTTTTAAGCAAAACCCTAATTGATAAGACAGGTCAAAGGAAATCTTGCTGAAGCAGAGCCTGAATCATGGAGAACCAGCCCATCCCCCTACCCCCCCATCCCCTCATCCAACATTTACACACTCTCGTGGGCCCCAAGGCACTGGAAGTTTCCTGGGCATTCTGGACACAGTCTGAAGATGATTGAGGTAGGGAAATACCATGGTACAATTATACCAGCCTGGGTTTAGATGTCAGCTTTACCACTGAATCTCCTAGATGACCTCACCTAACTGCTTAACCTTTCATACCTTAGTTTCCCCATTTGTAAAGTAGAGCAGGTAATGCCCACCTCGTAGGCTTCTTGTGGGATTTAAACATCTTACAAATATGGCTTACTCGAGGTGCTCGCAACAGTCCAAGTTCCCCTTCATGTAAGTGATCATATTATCAGCGAAGCCCTAGGAATTCTGCTTTCAGGTGGCTTAGATTCAATGTAAATATTTATTCTTCTTCACTTTAAATCAGCATAAAAAGCAGTTGTCCTGAATATCTCTGTGTTTGTGCTCTGGAACCTAAAGCACCATCCCAGGACACTAACCCGTAGAATAAAAACCAGTCAAAAGCTCAGAGAAATGAATCAACCCCAAAGTGATCTATGGATTCAATATCCTGGCAGTCAAAACTCAAGCAGACTTTTTTTGTAGAAATTGACAAGGTGAGGGCGTCTAGGTGTTAAAGCGTCTGCCTTCCACTCAGGTCATGATCCCAGAGTCCTGGGATCAAACATCATGTCAGGCTCTCTGCTCAGGGATCCTGCTTCTCCCTCTACATCTGCTATTCCCGCTGCTTGTGTTCTTTCTCTTTTTCTCTTTCTGGCTCTCTCTCTCTCAAATAAATAAAATCTTAAAAAAAAAAAAGAAATTGACAAAATTGATTCTAAATTTCATATATAAACCAAAGGACGTAGAAGAGTCAAAACAACTTAGCAAAAAACAAACAAACAAGAAAAAACAAAGCTGGAGGACTTCTACCTTATTTTAAGCTTTATTATAAAATCACAATAATAAAGGGAATAAAGCATTGGTTCCAAGACAGACAAGAAGATCAATGGGATATTGAGTCCAGAAACAGACCCCACGTTCATGGTCAGATGGTTTTTGACAAACATGTAAAGATAATTCGGCATAGGAATGACATCTGTCTATGAATTTGTTGTGGGATAGATAGAGTTCTGCCTAAATACAAGAAATTCAAAAGACTCATATTGACTACACAGCTTAGTCATTTAATCTATGTGGACCTCAATTCCACTTTCCTTGTAATGAAGAGCCAACCATATTTAGGTCTACTGAGAAGCTTGATGACATTCTTCAAGGAAATGTACTCCCGAATTGAAATATCCTACAAGACCACATGCTGCTCTGTTTCATTTATACACTGTTCCACTTCCTTTTGGATGTGTGTTCTGACCTGCTTTTCTGGTCAAGAACTTGGAACTGAACCGATTTATCCACACCTTATTCCCGCATCCCCACGGACACCATGATACCGTGCCATATGCATCACAAGACGTCTGGCCAGGACTTGGTGTATGGGCTGTGGCCACAGAATAGAGCAAAGCTGAATGACCACACACAGGATCAGAGCCTCTGACCACAGCGCTTTAGCTCGGACTGCAAACCAGCCCCACTAAATGAAAGCTTCCTTTCCGCCTTATGCACGTCAAATGTATTCCAAAGGAAGCTTCTCACCATTTACTCCCAAGCTGCTGCGGTGGAAAGAATCCTTCATTTCTTGCACAGCACCTTGCTTAAAGAGAGCAGCCAACTTAACCACAGTCTGCTGGACTGCTAATGGTGAATTTGAACTTCAGAGCAGAAGACAGCTGTGATGGTGACAGAAACTCCACCAAGCACCAAGGTCAAGTAGAAGCCAATTGGCCCAGGAGAGAAAATGATTGTGTCGAGTTTGACTGGTGTTCTCTGCCACCTTGCTATCTGTACCCTGGGTCTCATTAGCTTTTCCTTAAATACTAATGAATAATCCATAAACATTCCCAACATCAGCTCCCCCTGCTTCTTCACCATGTCCCTGGCTACTTGCCCTCTGTCCAGGGGTGAGAGGATTGTGGTGTTCTGGGGGTTCCTGCATGGTGGTAAAGAATGTGGGCTGAGAACAACTGCCTGGGCTCATATCCAGGCTTTTCCACTTGCTGGGCAACCCTAAGCAGCTCACCTGATGTCTGTTAGCTTCAGTTTCCTTCTTCATAATAGTACCCGCCTCCCAAGGTCATTGTGAGGGATAAATGAGATAGTAAGAGAAAGCCCTCAGCACAGTGTTTGACACATAGTTAGTACTCAAATATGAGCTGGTATCATTATTAACATCATTATCACCATTGTGGTTGTTGTGATGATAATGATGAGGATGTGTGTTTATGGTGATGAAACAGGCTGCTCTTCAAAATGGAATTGTTGGTGTAGGAGAGATCCCAGGGAGAGGCTCCTGACAAGGGGCCAGACTGGCCTGCATCCAAAGCAAAATGTGCAGCACTAAAAACTTTCCTATGTAATGAAGGCCAGTAGGGAGCTGATCTGAAAAAGCAGCTGTATGCTGTGTGATCACGGAGGAGGGGCAGTAAAGATATGTGACAGTATCCAGAATACTTAAACCAGAAGGTGAACTTTTACAGCTGGGCAAAGGTGTGGGAGGGCAGAGATTCAGCATCCGGGGAATCATGAAAGAGAAGCAAACAGCGGGTAAGACACCGAGAACCCCTTGAAATGGTAATAGATGTGAAGTTCAAGGGGAAGAGAGCATAGGCTCTGGGTTTCCAAAGTGGTCAGTCCGGGAAGAGAAGGCTGAGGGAAATGTGACGGGAGAGCCAAAGGTGGACAAAAGGCAAAGGGCATAACCAGCCCAGTGCTGTGGCTTCTTAGCCCATCTTTGCTGCTGAGGGCAAGGAAAGAGTGAATAGGTCCAAGCTTTCCTAGGACTGAACCCAGAAATGCACCAGGTGTGTCCTAGGCAACAGCCCAAAATAGTATCAGCTCAACTGAGAGCCAAAAAAGTGGATTCCGAGACAAATTAGAAGAATAAACCTTTATTCAAAATTCAAGATCGGTGAAGGTATAGCGTGTTGCAAAAGAGATCAACCTGGGCCTCACAAAGGAAGAAAGATGGATGAAAACGTGCGGAAGTCAGGCAGTTTAGAAAGCCTGCTTGTGAGGCTCAGCAGCATGGACGACGGGCTTCACTTTCATCAGAGAATCAATAAGAAAGTAAGAACTTGGAGGTTATTTTACAACTGTATGTATTTATCCCCCCAAATTTCCCAAACCTCAATAACCAATTGATAATCAGTTTTAGCTGAGCACGAAGAGTGAGTGAGTGAGTGTGTGTGTGTGTGTGTGTATGAGAGAGAAAGAGAGATTATATCTTGCAAACAAGCTGGGGAATGGAGATGCTACGAGAGAGGTTAGAAAGTGTCAGAGTAAAAGATTACTTCCCCTTGTTACTCCCATGGTTCTGCCTGAAAGATTTAGCCCTGAAGGTAGAATACGATGAAGAACCACCCGCTGTGCCGGGTGACACAGTACGTCTGTTTTATTTCACGGTGTGCAGTGATTGCCCGGATAACCTTTCAGAGGAATCAAAATTTGATTTGAAGACCAATCATTGCCTTCTCCAGAGATCATAGCAATGGGTGCTCTAGCCTCATATTTGTACAATACTTCCTGAAAATAGGAAAATGGGGAAATGACCTTGGTAAGGCTCTCCCAGCCCTCTATCTTAAGGCCATGAAGCAATGCATCTCTCTTGAAGATTCCTGAACCCTCAAATTTTTATTTGAGCTTCAATTAAATATGATGAGTAGGGTATATTTGTGGTGTTCACGCGCACACACACACACAAAAGATTTCATTGCCAATCCAAAAGAGAGGGCATTTTGAAACATCCATGCATGATGTCCTACCCTCTACCAGCCCAACTCCATTAACATTGATCCACAAGAGCAGATGGTAGGTTACCCTGCTAGGGCATGTGTCCTGGATGCACGGAACCTTTCGCTTGTTGCATCCCTTGGCACAAGACTGACACTATCCCTCCCTCCCATGATCTCCGACATTGTACAATAGGACGTATGTCCTACTTTCTTCTATTTCTCTTCTATTTCAGGTACCTCCCCCATCTTAAGGTTGGCAAACAAGTATGATTTGGTGGATGGAGAGTTGGCTACCATCAAAGAATTATGTGATGTTACTCTGCGGTCAATTCTGTCCTTTCTCTAAAATGCCACATGGCCTCAAGTGGATAAGTCTATTTTTTCTCTTCTCCTGGCTCTTTTTCTTCATCACATGATCTCTCCACCTTCTATCATCTGAGCGTCACAGCCAGGAACTAGCAAAGAAGTTAAGAAATTGTACCAAGAGTCAGAGCTGCCCCTAGAAATCTGTCCAGAGAGGCATGTGTGGGGCAGGGCGGCCTCCTCCTCCTCCATTGATAATGATGTTCACTATACAGATGGGCCAGGTGCAAGGATGTCTGATGGCCCTCCACGGCTGGGGATACCGACTAAGGAGTGAGGTAAAGATAGGCAAAGAGCTGGCATGATACAGGGAGGACAATTCTGGGAATTAAAAATGTAAGGAAGGGGAAAAGAAGGAAACGGGAAAAAAGAAAAGAGGAGAAGCAAAGAAAGGAAAATCAGTTCAAAAGTGAAGAGTGATACCATCCATGGAAAGTTTACCATTCATTCTTTCCAACATTCAGTCAACAAGCGTGTTGAGTGCTACTCTGAGATAGGTGTTCCACTGGACACATTGAGACAAATTATTCTATTTAATTCTCATAACAACCCCGAGAGCTAGCCATGATTCCCCTTCTATAAATAATTCAACTAGGACCCAGAAAGTTTGAGAAGTGAGCCCCATTTGTCTAGATAACAGCAACAGAGCACGTGGAACGCAGATCTTCCTGGATTCACGACCTTGGCTTTTGTGTCTCAGAACTTCCATGCCAAACATCCTAACTAATGAATATTTTGAATATCTTAGGATAATGGACAGTGACAAATCCAAATTTTTGGAATCATCAGTTCTCTCTGACCGGTTATGTCTCTTCTTGACACAAACAGGGGCTCGTGGTCCCCTCATGACTACAACAGCTTCAGACACTAACTACTGGAAGAATCTTCCGTGTTCTTCCTTTCTCTTCCCACTTTTCCACACTCCTCAGATCAGAACTCATTTCCATTTTTCTCCTGCTGCATCCCTGAACTTAGCTTGGTTCCCCTGAGCATGTGAAGAAGAAGGCTCTACCCACTAACACCTGCCATGTCACCAAAGAATTCAGAACATACCGAAACAAAAGGGAGGGAGGTCCTGTTGGGTGTGTCCGCCATGCCGTGCTCTGTGTCTACAGCACTTGACGTGGGTCATCTCCTTGAACCTCACATTATAAGGTAAATATCAGTACCTCTATTTTGCAGATGAAGAAACTGAGACATTAAATACATTTGTTAAGGTCGCACAGTTAAGAAGTAGTGGAGTTCAGACAAGAATCAGGTGGTCTGCTTCTAACTCATTTCCTTCACCACAAGGCCAGCCTGGTCCCCCAAATGTAAGTTTGAAGATATTCGGGGAGTGAGAGACAACTCCTGGGCTCAATGAGGGCTAACTCCCATCATTGTTAAGAGAGACAGCAGGCAGAAAGCCATCATCCAATGATAAGAAGGCTTAGAGAAGCCTCATCATGACCCCACTACAGTGACCTCTGCACCCTGCGCTCTGTGCACCTCCCTCAATGATCCAAGAAGTCCCAAATCACCGAGTACCACCCAGCCTTTCTACGTACGTCAAGGCAATTTGCCTCAAAGGTTAGAGAAAAACCTATGTGAAAAGAACAACTGTGATTGACCTTTTAGAGAGTAGAAACGAGGGAGAGAGCAGAAGAGAAGGAAGGAAAGAAAGAAAGAGAAAGGGTGTGTGTATTTTCCTTGAGGCTGGGAAGGGACCCAAGGAGCCTGGAGATGTAATGGGATACGGTGCAGATTACAAAAGTTTTGCTACAGCTGTAATAGCCTTTCACAAAGGCCTGGCCCTCCAGAGGGCCATATTTCATCTCAGCTTTCCCCACCACATAAGACAGAGGGTGAGGAGTTGGAAGGCAAGATTGGAAACTCATGCCGGATCTGAGCGAGCCCTGACGTCCCCGTGACACTCCCATCAAACCAAAATGAACTGGACCCAAAGCTCTTATTGTAGCAGGCGCTGGATCTCCTCCCTGTCATCTGTTTATTTATTTTTTTTTCTTCACACTCTCCTTTCTGGAAATGCATTGCCTAGCAACCTGCTGTCTTATTCTAAACAGTCATGCACACAATTGCGCGCACGCACTTGGAGACAGTGGATAATATTTGAGTGTCTCTGATGGCCTTGCTAAGACCGACAGATCATTTACTTGGAAGACTTAGTTCCTAGAATTTGTGTGAGTCAGAGCTGCATCTCAGGCAGTCCCCATGACCATCTTAGTCCCTTGAGAGACAGAAGAAGGGCATGTCTCTGTCTAATGGTAGGTGGGTAGAAACAGCCCCAGAGGGACTCATAAGAGAAAGGCAGGCACCAGCCTTGATCTGGTGAAGATAGTGAGCTCCCTCATGCAGGTAAGTTACCAGTTAGCTACTTGACAGAGAATGTTCTGAAGGCTTTTCATTCACTTCAGACAAAGAAGAAGAAAGCTCACTGGAGTCACTTTCCAGTGCACAGAGATGGGGGGTAGCCTCGCTTCCTCTCTGTCCTGCCATGCCACTGTACCCCTCCTCAAAGGGTTACCCCCCACCAAAGTCCAGGTGGAGAAACTGGTACCCCCATGAGAGCTACTACAATGACACGGTTATGTCAACTGGGAAAAGGCGCATGACATGGATTCACATCCCAAAAGACCCAGCTGTCCAGGCTCCAGGAAACTGATAAATTATTTTAACCTTTTTATTAAAAAAGAAAGCACAGGTACAGAAAACCACACAAAGCAAATACATAACCTAATGGGTTACCACAAGGTGCACTGTACTGTAGCCAACACTGAGGTAAGAAATAGACCCTCAGAAATAGACCGTCTTCATGTGTCCCATCTCAGTCTTAACCCTCCTCGCATCCCTGAAAGTCACTACTGTCCTGGCTTTTATAGTAATCGCTTCTTTGTATCTTTTTATCCTGTTAGCCCCAGGTTAGCATTCCCGGATACCACAGTTTGATCTTAACCCTTTTTTAAAAGGTGATGAGTATGACAAATGAATGGATAAAGACGATGTGCTGTGTGTGTATACACATCTACGACGGAATATTACTCAGCCATCAAAAAGAACGAAATCTTGCCATTTGCAATGACATGGATGGAACTAAAGGGTATTAAGTTAAGCAAAATAAGTCAATCACGGAAAGACAAATACCATATGGTTTCACCCATATGGTGGAATTTAAGTAACAAAACAGAAGAACATAGGGAAAGGGAAGAAAAAATAAAATAAGATAAAAACAGAGAGGGAGACAAACCATAAGAGGCTCTTAACTGTAGGGAACGAACTGAGGGTTGCTGGAGGGGAGGTGGTTAGGGGGATGGGGTAATTGGGTGATGGTCCTTAAGGAGGGCACTTGATGGAATGAGCACAGTTATACGCAACTGATGAATCACTAAACTCTACCTCTGAAACTAATAATACACTACATGTTAATTAAATTGAATTGAATAAAAAAACGTTTAAAAATATGATGAGTCTTTTTCATTTCTTTTCTTCTGTGGTTTCCTCTTTATCCTTTTCATTTCCTTACAACTCATCTACTGAAGAATCTAGGGCATTCAAGCTGAAGGTTTGAAAATGGGCAATTAAAAATAATGACAGATAGGGGTGCCTGGGTCGCTCAGTCAGTTAAGGGTCTGGCTCTTGATTTTGGCTCAGGTCATGATCTCAGAGTTGTGAGATCGAGCCCCACATCAGGCTCTGCACTCAGCACAGAGTCTGCTTAAGAGGCTCTCTCTCTCTCTCTCTTTCTGCCCCTCTACCCGGACCCTCTCTCTCTCTCAAATAAATAAATAAAATAAAATTAAAAAAGAGAGAAAGAAAGAAAGAAAGAAAGAAAGAAAGAAAGAAAGAAAGAAAGAAAAGAAAAAGAAAACGACAGACAAATCAATAAATCAGCTGGGTTTCTCCTTTGGCTTTCCTTGGAGTTCGTTTTCCAGGAGATGTGAGGGTCAGGGAGAGAACAGCATGAGTGGAGTGGGTATTTCTTTTTTTTTTTTTTAAAGATTTTATTTATTTATTTGACAGAGAGAGAGAGAGACAGCCAGCGAGAGAGAGAACACAAGCAGGAGGAGTGGGAGAGGAAGCAGCAGGCTCCCAGTGGAGGAGCCTGATGTGGGACTCGATCCCAGAACGCCAGGATCACGCCCTGAGCCGAAGGCAGACGCTTAACGACTGCGCCACCCAGGCGCCCCAGAGTGGGTATTTCTTAATGGAGGGGACATTTCTTAAGCATGTGACCATGTTTTCCAAGCTTCCAAGCCCCCTCCTCCCCTTCCCCCCTGCTGGCAGGGTTGCACCAACAGGTGTGGCTGGGGGTCCCTGGCCCTGCCCCCACCCCAAACAGTGGGGGGAGCTTCAGCTTCAGCTAGGAGTGGTAGATGGGAACGCTGCTGCATGTGAAGTGAAAAGCCCAAAGACTTTATCCCTGTCAGGAGCAGGGCTGACAAGACAAAGGCGGCCGAGTAACCGGAGAAGGCAGTGGGGAGTCAGAACACCTGTCTGCCCTTCCGGCTTCCATCATTGGTTTGCTGGGCCCTGAAAGCCTTCCTTCCCCACTCTGGGCCTCAGTTTCTCCCCTCAGCAGCGTGCAGATGTGAGCATCCATCTTATGGAAGCATGTGGTCACGCATGTTTGCAAAGGCCCAGCTTCCCTGGGGAGGGAAGACACCTGTGTAAATAGAGCAGCGAGGCGCCATGCGCCTGTTGGCTGCGTTCTAAGGGAGGCACTGGTCCCAGACTGCAGCCCAATGCTGCGGGGGGAACAATGCAGGCTCTGTTTGCCCAGCTGCAGCTCCCACCTTCCCCTCTGCTGCCCCATTCTCCGTCCCCGCCCACTTTCTCTGCCGGGGGCCCAGGCAAGGGGCTGGGTTCCTGTCCGAAAGCACTGAGGCACTTTTGGAAGCTCTAGTTTGCCTAAAATTCAGTTTGATGATAAAAGATTCAAAACCACAAAGTGGGAATTTTTTTGAATTTCCAGGATCCCTCACCACCGCGTGTGCTTACGTGGAGAAGGAGAGAGTCAAGAGAAGACGTTGGTCCACCGGATGCTAAGCCAGCCCTGTCTTTCCCTGTGGTGCTCGGGAAGAAGGCCTAGCACTTTCTCCCCTACCGCACACTCACGAAGAAGCTCACATTGGTAGAGAGGAGTCCTTCAAGCTCATCTTAACTTGCGTACATTCTCGCATGTGTCCTCAGTAAAGAAGAAGAGAGACATAACTGCCCCTCATTGGACTCAGCAAGCTGCAGCTTGGGAACAATGAAGTATGAATTGGGAATCCATGTTTCCTTAACACGGGTCGGAACTGCTTGACTTTCAGACTGTTATCTGGCTGGGACATTTTTTAGCCCAATGTGATCCCAAACTCAGGCCAACACAACGTAGTCACTCAGCTCTGAAGATCAGCTTTTCTTCAGCATCGGAGCAGGCCACTGTTTCTGCTGAAACACTTGAAACAACTGGACTGCAAAATGTTATCTTTTTAAGGAATTTTCAAGAATAATTTTGATAACACAATGTTAGGCCTAAGTGGTTTGGCCTAAATACTTCTCCCTCACCAGCTGACTCTTGGCTGGGTTTGCTTAGATCTATTTACTTGGTTAAAGCACGGGGAGTTCTTAGGTGAATTATCTTTACCTGTTGACTAAGTGGGCTGGACACAGTCCAGAATAGCTGGCAAGTATTTTCTGCTCGGTGTTGATGGAGCTACACTTGATCTGAGCAGAGTGAGAGGGAGGGCCCGAGTTTTAGAGTCATGAAGGAGGGTGGGTCTGTGAATCCCTGGAAAGGAGAAGATGGGGTGCTGAAAATGGGAGAGCATATTCCAGGAGGAAAACATGACCTTCAAAATTCTGTTCTTACCATTGCTGACGCTAAGTCAGCCACGTCTCCTGAGGAACACCTCCAGCTCTATTCTAGATAGTACAGGGAAGTCTACCGTTTTCTGGAGAACCCCACCAGCTCTATTCTAGGTAGTATGGGGAAGTCTGCCATTTTCTGAAGAACTCCACCAACTCTAGTTCAGACAATATGGGGAAGTCTGCCATTTTCTGGAGAGCCCACCAGCTGTAGTCTAGACAGTATGGAAACATCTATCATTCTCTAGGGGCCTGAGGGAGACAGGAAGAACCCCTGGCCTGAGTGTTGTCCTTTGGAAAGCTTAAAAGGTAGGAGAATCAATGGTCCCCATTCTAGTAACATGGACCTGGAAGCCAAGGGTTTAATAGACCAGATCATGAGAATTTTTCAGGACTTACACAGCAGAACTTTGAGGAATCCAACACTGTGCGCTTCAGACTTAATCAAATATCAGTCCCCAGCTAGCTCTCCGCTCCATTCAAATCCTCTGCTCCTGCCCATCTGGCCTCATTCTGTGCCCTAATCATCTTTCTTTACAGTTTTTTCCTACATTTTCCTGGATTATCTTCTCTGCCCTTTTATTACATGCAGTTCAAGGCCATCTGCTTGGGTGTTGATGCTTCTTTCCATTTTCACTCCCACTTTCTCTGCTGTTGGTCTTGGATAGGCTCTGTGCTCGAGTTTCAGGAACTTCCTGGCATTTCCCACTGCTGCCTCTGAGGTACGGTTTTTCCCTCCATGTCCTCTACTCTCTTCAAATCCCTGATCTCTCATCCTTAGCCCCGTCTGCATGAACCAAGAGGGCCATTTAGACTACCAAGGAGTGAGTGGGGTGAGGGCCTGAGAGAAGCTGAGATGCCCTCAGCCAACAATGCGGCAGATAGGCCAAGAGAAGCCCTAGAAAGAAGCAGTTAAAAAAAATTTTTTTTTAATTTTTAGAAACGAAAATTTAAAGAAAAACAACCAACAGAAGAAGGATAATTAAGAAGGAAAAGAGAGGGTAAGGATGGGAGAGGCAGAAAGCTGAAGGATATAAGAATGTATAAACCAAACAAGTCAAAATTCTCTTTAAAAAGGGAGGGGGGGAGTCATTGGTCTGAGCTTGAGAGTTTATCTTCAAAGATAGAATTCAGAAGAGATGTCCCTGTATCCACCTAGGTTTACACAGATCAGACAGGGTTTTCCTTTGATCGATGGAGTTTGAAATTTAGATTTTCTCCTCTTCTCTAAGGATGTGTGTTGTGAATACCCTTTCCTGGAGACCTTTATTTATTTTTTTTATTATTATGTTATGTTAGTCACCATACAGTACATCCTTAGTTTTTGATGTAGTGTTCCATGATTCATTGTTTGCGTATAACACCCAGTGCTCCATGCAATCTGTGCCCTCCTTAATACCCATCACCGGCCTATCCCAGTCCCCCACCCCCCTCCCCTCTGAAGCCCTCAGCTTTTTTCCCAGAGTCCATAGTCTCTAGTGGTTCATTCTCCCTTCTTTTTACCCCCCCTTCATTCTTCCCTGCCTTCTCCTACTGATCTCCCTGCTATTTCTTGTGTTCCATAAATGAGGGAAGTGATGAAGTCTCTCTATTTGCCCGGGGTCTATTGCAAGAGGGCTTAAACCTTGTACTTTGTACTTCTGGGAGATCTGCCAGTGTGAAGAGCTTAAACAGAGAGATTTCAAGGCCACCAAGCTTCCCGCTGGCCTAAGGACTCTGCTAAGCTGGAGAATGGTGTGATATTCTGAGGTTAAGAGAACAAAGCAAATTGCTTTTCTTTGGCCCCCATTCTTCCCTGACAAAGATGCATTTAGTGTCTCTCCTGGATTAAATAGTGTCCCCCCTCCCAAAAAATCTGGGCCCACCCAGAACCTATGAATGTGGCCTTATTTGGAAATAGGGTCTTTGTAGATGTAATTATTAAAATGAGGTCATATTGGATTAGGGTGGGCCTTACATCCAATATGACTGGTGTCCTTATAAGAGAAAAATTTGGAGAAAAAAGACACAGACACATAAAGGAAAAGGCCATGAGAAGACAGGGGCCGAGACTGGAGTGCTGTATCTACAAGCCAAGAAACACCAAGGGTGTCGGCAAGTTCCAGAAGCTGCAGGAGACAAGGAAGGATCCTCTGCTACCCCATTCAGGGAGCACATGGCCCTGTCAACAACTTGATTTCAGACTTCCAGCCTCCAGAACGATGAGAGAATAAATGTGTGTTGTTTTAAGCCACCTCGTTTGCGGTGCTTTGTATGGCAGCCCTAGAAAACGAATACAGGGTCCAATGCCTCAGTGTTAGCTGTACGAAGGCCCACAAAGGAGCATTAAGACTTGCCTGGCCTTTGTCTGAGGACATCTTTCTGGCTGCCCCCTAGGTCAAGGCCCCTGAGGCCCCCAAGCCATCATTCTGCCCTGAATGACCCCCTGACCGCTTCTTCCCACTGTCTTGCCTTTCATTAAACAGGCGCTCGTGGGGGGTTGTGGGTTAGTGTGTCTGTTGCCTTTTAGTGCTGCGTTTTATTTCTGTTTCACATAAATATAGAAGCCCACTTGGAGGGAAGCCGGCCTTGGCAAGGAGGCTTTGGCAGTTCTGCCAGCTTTGCATATCTCTCAAATGAGTTATGAGTGGATGGGGACCGGGAACTGGGCCTGGCTGCCTCTCCCCTGAGCCCCACAGTCCTCCCAAGAAAGCAGCCCAGCAATTCCCCCAAATTCCCTTTCTTTTCCAGAAATAGAACAACCACTCGGCCACTGCATGCGGAGAAAGGAGAGGGTATCGCATACAACCCCCTAAGTTCCCTGCTCGTCACAAAACACTTCTTAAACAGTAGTGGAGAGCATTTTCAAGCTGCTGTTCTTTGTGCATAAGCGGATTGTGGAGAAAATCTCCTGGCACAGCCTGGGTTAGGGCTACTGGTTCATGACTTGAGAAGAGGCACATGTCAGACATGTGCTGGGAAATTTGACCAGGAGGCTATAGAGACTCTGCAGGTGAGAGCAGGGGAGGGTCCCGGGCAGGTGCCTGAGCTAGTGGAGTGGGTCTGGCCAAGGGAGACATATGACAGAGCCTTGAGTTTTTAGTGGACTATGTTTCCTCCCCTACCAAGTCCCCTACGCTATCACTCTCCCAAGCATCCAGAAAATTCCTTCTTCTATGAGCAATAAACATGGCTGGGAATTCCTAGCACTGTTTCTGTGCTCCAGGCATAGACTTCTAGAATAGCAGGGCTGGAAAGAACCTGCGGGTCCCTGAAGACCAGCAATCTCCAAACTGCAGTGTGGACACCTGAAGAATTGAGCAAGACAATCAGGGTGTGGGAAGAAAATGTTGAACATCCCAGCTACATTTATTTTGTTCTTAAAAAACAAAAAAGAGCTTTATTAACAGCTAGCACAAGGATTGAGTGGAATGAAGGTACACACTTTATCAATACGTATGAATTAGGTATGAGTCTCTTACAATTAGTTTGGTTATGCGCCGTGACCAGTAAAAAATATAGTCTACCCTTCCGGTCCAGAAGCTTTCAAAATATGTGCTGGGGGTGTAAAAAGAGAGGGTGTCTAGAGCAAGTGAGGGGTCTGCTTAATCCTCTCTGGCCTCATTGGGCACTTCCGCTCTCTTCCATACACTCTGCATTCTGAACATGGGTATTATGATGTGTTTGATAAAAGAGTTTTAATAAAAAAAAAAAGTGGGACAGAATAACTGAACTATTTCAGCTCCCTTATTTTTCAGATGGGAAATCGAAGGCCTAGAGGAAAAGTGATTGCTTTGCGTAGCACAAGTCATTAAGGCCAAGGTCAAGGTTACAACTCCCTTTCTTGACTCTTAGTTCACTGTGTTTTCCACATGAGCCATGCCTGCCCCAGACCATGCACCCTGGTTGGGTGAGCCTACATTAAAAAGCCAAGCCAGAGGAAGGGGCAGGCAAAGAGGGGTCTCGGGACCCCACTGGCAATAATCTGGAATACCAGAATGATCCACCCCATTCCAGCAATGATCTGGAATCCCAGAATGGAGACTTGGTTGCTACTCTTCAAACTGAACTTTGCTGCCTGTCCTGGACTCCTCCTGAGAGGTGAGCAGCCTGGGCGGCCTCACTCATGACTGGACCCTCAACCAAGACTTTCAGCAGGCTTGACCACTTGGTCCCCGTGACTTTCCCTTTTTTTTTTAATAATATTTTTGTATTATATTATGTTAGTCACCATACAGTACACCCCTAGTTTTTGATGTAGAGTTCCATGATTCATTACTTGTGTATAACACCCAGTGCACCATGCAATACGTGCCCTCCTTACTACCCATCACCAGCCTATCCCAATCCCCCACATCCCTCCCCTCTGAAGCCCTCAGTTTGTTTCCCAGAGTCCATAGTCTCTCGTGGTTCATTCCCCCTTCTGTTTACCCCCCTCCTTTCATCTTTCCCTTTTGTTTCCAGAAGAATGTCTTCACACTCCTGAAACTTTGGGATGTGGTGAGGACACAAATTCGAAATTGTCAGAGGCTTTCCTCATTGATCTATGTTGATTTTAAACAGGGAAAGCATGGATCTTTCTCCGATTTTAGTTCCCAGTAATCATACAAAGTGATTTGTTTTCTTTGGGGATCATCAAATCTCCTATATTGATCTGTCTCCCATTTCCCAGACTCACACATGCGCTGCTACCAGGCCACTGCTCTCAAGCACTCTCAAATTCTTTATGTTTTTAGGGAGTTTAATATAGGCAAGGCTCTTTGGGAGATAAAAACCACCACAAGACAGGTCCTCTGCCTTTAAAGAAAATATTTTACAGATTAAAAAACAAAACCCAGAAAAACTCACAAAGAATAAAACTGGCCAAGAATTCTGCTTCTGAGTGGGGACTATAGAAATTGAGAATTCTTCCTTTGCACATTCAAACTCCTTGAGGGTAGGGAATATGTCCTAAATCAACACACCTAGTGCTTAGCAAACCATAGATGCTTCATAAATATGTTCAGCTGGGGAATATAAATACAGCAAATAAATGAACAAGTGAATAAGTGAATTCCTAAACAAATGAACACAGAAGCAAGAAGAGAGGAGAGTCATTTTGAGTGATCCAGGAAACGTCATTGTTGGGGAAGACTTTGAAGACTGACTGGAATCAGAAAAAAAGGAGACAGAGTATGTTTCAGGTGGTGAGAAACTACCCAGGCAGATGGGTATGGAACTAGAGGGCCACTCTGCTGGTGTTGGGTGCCAGCAGATGGAAAATTGAATAGTGGGGCCAGCTTGATAGGCCAGAATGCAAAACTAAGGAGTATGTTGGCTCCTGCAAACAAGAATTACTGGAGGAGCACCTGGGTGGCTCAGTCAGTTAGGCATCCAACTCTTGGTTTCAGCTCAGGTCATGATCTCATGGGTTGTGAGATGGAGCCCCAGGCCAGGCTCCATGCTCAGTGAGGAGTCTGCCTGAGATTCTCTCTCCCTCTGCCCCTCCCTTCCTCATGCATACCCTTGCTTGCTTTCTTTCTCTCTCTCTCTCAAATAAATAAATAAGTAAATCTTTAAAAAAAAAAAAAAAAGAATTGCTGGAGGCCATTAGCAAGAGGAAGATATAATGAAAGCAATGTTTTAGGAAGGTGCGTTGGAGGTAACATGAAAAGTGGATGAGAGCAGGAAGGGATGATGCATCCTCTTCTTTATAAATCCTGTCCCTCACTAGAACATTTCTCCCTGACATTTCAACATGACTCTAGCCTAACATCCAAGGCAAGTTAAGAAAAGCAGGGCTTAATCTCTTGTCCTCATTTTTCTACCACCTGTCCAAGGGCCATCTTGTTTCTAAAGGCTTTCCATGTGGCCCAGTATGATTTAGCATCTAGATCTTCCTATTGAAACCAGTTAATTCCATTTTTATGGCCAAATTAGCCAAAAACTCTACTTTTTCAACCAACTTACTCTCCGATCCAATCAGCTCTAATAATTGATCTTGGCCAGTCCAAGCCAGGGTAAGCAACCTGCAACCCCTTCTCTTCATTTTCTCTGCCTCAGGCATCCTTGTCCTGCTCTGTCTCCACTTTGGTTGCTTCTGTCATGGTTTACCTCCCTGGTTCTTCTCTTTTATTCGGGAATGTGCCTTCTCTTTAGAATAAGACTGGAATATGCACCCTGAGCACCAGTGAGGCAGTGTTTCTTAAACAGGCAATGATTCTTCTCGCATTCCCCTTGGGAGTCCTTTTAGATCTGTCAAAAACTTCTGTCCAGCAGCTTGAATTATAGCCACTGTTTTCTCAAGGTCTCTGAGCAACTTCAACTGAACCCAAGTGTCCAGAATATACACCATTTCCCCAAATAATGTTCTACGAAGGCACATCTACACACCAGAAGGAGTCTCTCCAGAGAAATCTATTTAACTTGGCCACTCTCTCTCATATCTTTCATCTATTTTTATTAGTAATGATAAATATTTCCTTTTTTAACTGATAACATGCTAAATCAGGAGGCCTAAGCAACACCATTATGTCTTCACAGCATTGTTTCAATATAGTCTTTGGATATCAACTATAATCCCTTGTGCTGAGAGTGATGTGTATACAAGAAACTACTTTTTGGATTTAGGAGGTCCCCTAATGCATGGACCACCAGACTCTGGGTAGCAGTCTAGAAGGCAAGCACCATGTCATGTTTATTTTTGCATACCATATATGTCATCTTTTGTAGTGTGTGTGCTTGACATAAGCTATGGGCTCAGTAAATGTCTATTAAATAAATGGATTAACTCATGAATTATTTCAAGATGTAGTTCACTTAATTCCAATTGTTTTAACCATCCCAGGCCTTTCCAATTTTAATCTCTACCACTCTTGGCTGATTCTTACGTCTCTAGCTTTATTCAAGTGGATAGTTTTGTATATTTTTGTTTTGAAGCTCTATGCATTTTTCTCATAGGACTCCTTAGTCTATCACTGACTCCCCTCCACTGCATGGCAAAGATTGAGGATGGTCACGAATTCTTTGTCACTCTTCCCATTAAAATGTGGGGTGTATCTTCTCTCCCCTTGAATCCAGAGCTAGCAGTGACTGTTTGGACCCACAAGAGTATAGCAGAAGTGACACTATATCAGTTCAGGCCTGACCCTTAAAAAGACTAATTGCTTCTACCTCCTTCTCTTGGAGCCCTGCACTGACATTCCGCCTACCACACCAGGAGCCTGGATGACCCAGCCTTCTTGATGACCATCAAGGTGCTGGGCATGGGAGTGAAGACAACCTGGACCCTCCAGACAACACAGCAACTCTGCTGTGAAAAGCCCGCATAACATGAACCATAGGAGGACAGTCCATTTGACAGCCCCAGTTGAGCTCCCAGACAACAGCCACCATCAATTGCCAGCCATACAAGGGCACCATTTTGGATGACTGGCTGACTAAAACCTCCACATAATTGCAGCCCCACCCAGCCAATACCTAACTACAACTTCATGAGAGACTGCAAGCAGGAACTACCCAGCAGAGCCCAGTAGACACGCAGAACTGTGAATTATAAGGATGAATTGCTGTTTTAAGCCACTAAGCTTTGAGGTCATTTGTTATACAGACGTAGATAACCAGAACACTGCCATGTAAATGGAAGTTGAACTGAAGGGCAGGGATTCTGCGTTGGCCTTTTCTCTGAAGTTTCTACAACGCCTCCTAGAGGGCTTTGTCTTCAGCTGATGGAGGATAGTGCATCTCACTTTACAGACAGAAGGACCAAAAATAAATAGGACCTCCTCTTTGTAGGGGCTATGAATAACTCCATATCAGCATGGCTGGCATGTGTCCACCACCTGCCCACATGGTATCGTAGCACTGGGAGAGCACCTAATCCATCCCCCTGCCTCCTGATACAACTACTCCCTAAAATAAATCCTACCAAGAACTCTTGTAGGCATTTCTTCTCCTTCTTATTCACCTTCTTCATTTCCTTCACCTCCTTCTCCTCCTTCTCCTTCTTCTTCTTCTTCCTTAATCCCAGGAAAAGGAGATCTTGCAGCTACCTTTGGCAATGCATTCCAGCAGCTCATAAATCTTAATTAAAGCATTCTAACAGATGCTTCACCTCAATTCCTCCAGATGCAGCTTCAGCCCTTCCTTCTTGCTTCTTCACCTCGTCTTCTGCTTTTATTTCCCTAAATGATAAGGCGTAGTGAAGGAAATATGACTCACAAACTCCTCTTTATTTTTCTTTCATGGATGTGAAGAGATGCGTCACTTCATTCCTGTAGGGAAGCTGGAATGTTGTCATTCAGAGACACCTCAGTTTTCTGATCTGAAAAATGCAAGATAAAACTACCTGCCCTGCTTACTTGAATGAGTTGATGAAAGGATCAAACCGAAGGTGCCTATGGGAAAACACTTCATAGACACTAAAGCATTCTACAAATTCATGGAATCCTGGACTGAGTTCGCTGTTGGCTTAAGAAATCTCATAGAGAAAGTTAATTTGTTGTTGCCTAGGGCTGGTTGGGGGGATGGAAGTGTTGGGGAATGATAGGTAAGGAGTGCAGGATTTCTTCTGGGGATGATGAAAAAGTCCTAGAAATACGTTGGTACACAACTCTGTGAGTATACTAAAAGCTGTTGAATTGTGCTCTTGGAATGGGAGAATTGTATGCTATACGAATTATATCTTAATAAGGCTGTTAAAAAAAGGAGGAAATCTCAAAATTTTCATCTCTTTTCTGGATTTGCATTACTCTTTCCTCTTGGGGGTCTTCTGTCATCTGTCATTCCCCGAGCTCCCTCAGCCATATGCGTTGTCTCCCATTTCCAAAGCTTGGATTATTTTAGTTTTGGGTTCTCCCCATGAAAAGTCCTGTCCTCTACCAAAAGCAGAGAAAAAAAGAAGAAATAAACTAACATCAAGTGAGCAGCAAGCGTAGAGCAGACAAAATGGGGTGGTTAGAATCTGAGCTAGGACACGATGAAACAGATTATAGTCTAAACAAAGGCTGCCAAAACAGAACCCGAAAAAGATATTTAGTTGAGGAAGTCTTACAAATCTTACAAGCGGGTTATGGAGTTCAGAGATGAAGGGCAATCAGTCCATCTTCATCTTAACTTTAAAGACACTCTCTCCTCCCACCTTGCCTCTTTTTCATCTCCTGGCAACGCTGAAGAATGAGGAGAAAGACGTTGGAGGACGCACCTCACAGCTTGCCTCAATTTCCTCTGCCAGATTCCCCAGGTCTGTCTTGTTTGAGAGAGAAACTTCTCTGAGGCAGCCCTGAGAAACAGGTCAGAGGGAGGAAGGCCAGGAGGGCAGTAAGGCCTCCAGAAATCAAGGGTGATTTTAGGTCACCAGTGGGCTCTGGCCAAGGAGCTGCCCGTCCACTGGCCCCAGCCTGGCGCTTCCAAGGCCCTGACAGTGATGGAGCACTCCTTAGGGAGGCCTTTCAGAAGGATCTTGTGTCCACAGGACCCAAGATGACATGCTGTTTTAGGGTCTCAGCCTGTCTCAGAACACAATCCGGGCTAAGATCAGCACTCCACAAACTACAAAAATAAAAAAGAATCTGATTCTTGGGGAGCACGTGGGGCAGTGGTATCACTCATCAGGGTTCATGACAGCCAATACCCTGACCCTCAGGCCCTCCCCAGCACCCCTTCCTCCCCCCGCCTGCCACTCTCAGCTCCATCCAGACCCTCATCTTGCCAGCACGAAGTCAACAGAACGGGTTTTGGACAGCTGGAATAATCATCAGCCCTCACTGGACGTCTCCGATTCCTGCGGAGCCTGCCCTGCGCCCTCTCCCTCCCACCCTCCCGCGGCCTCGCACTCAATTCGTTCTTCTCCTGGCACCAACAGCTATTTTCCACCACCCTGCCTGGCCGGCATCCAACCCAGCGCCCCAAGGGGTTTTCACTCCCCACTTCATCTGTCTCCTTCATGCTCCTCCTGCTGGAACTGGATCTTCCAGCTCTATTTCTGGATTCTTTCCACTGCCCTCTCTTTGACAGGGTGGTTTGCTTCTTCAACCTGCTTTGCATCTTCCTGGCCTCTAATGAGCCTCCCTAAAATCCTCCAGTGTCAGGTGTAGAGCTACAGTCAGTAACTATGTTCTTGTTTCCCTCCCCCCCGGTGGATTCCTCCTCCCTTTCCTCCTCTGCACTGTCACAGAAAATAGAACTTTGTGAAATGAGGACTTTGTTGTTACCTCCTGTGCCTGAAAGAGGTCCTCAAGTGCTCTCTGTGATGCCACTGTCACTAGGGAGAAAGGGGGATGACTCCTCTCTCTTTTGGACAGAAGCCTGTGTCCACAGCCTTCTCATCCATTTTCACTGATTTTCTGTTCCCATCTTCTCCCTTGGCTCATACACTGAGAGGACAAGCATAGTTCTCACCTCTATTATTATGGTTAATGTTCATCCATAGCACTCGGCACTCAGGTTCCCATAGGTACTAGCCACTCTGGCTACTGACCAGTTTCTATCTTTAGATGACTCTGTAGCTTGGGGCAGAGCCCTCTTTTTCCAAACTGAGAATGCTAGGTCTTGGGCCCTCTGTATTCAGTTGGCCTCTCTCTTCTCCTGTCATATTCTTTTTGAGAAGGTTGTGCTTCATTCTGCCTACACTAGACCTAATTTCCCAAAGTCCCATTTCTAAGAATCATGAAAATCATCTTTACTCAACATTCCCTTACAGAAACCCAAAACATTTTTTACTTCACAAAATGGCTTCACTTGGCTCTCCTTTCACTTTTGAAGATAGCTAGCCCATATATTTACAACTGCAAATATATATAAATTTCATCTGGAGACAGAAAGTACAAGTTCTAGTTCCAGCCCCACTACCAATCAGCTGTATAATATTGAATAAACTGGATCACCTCCCTGAGCTTTAATTCCTTAATTTAGGGGGTTGAATTAGATAATTATCAAAGGGCTTTATAAACTCTAATTTTCTGTTATCCCTAAATGATTTCTTCAAGACTATTGATTATATAATTAGGAATTATTTTAAAATATAACTTTGAAAAGAATTATGATAGACCTTGCTTTTTCTTTTAACACAGAAGTTCTTTTAGCCTATAAAGATCAATTCCTGGATCTTTTTTAAAAGATTTTTTCTCCAAATTATCTCTATACCCAACCTAGGGCTTGAACTCACAGCCCCGAGATCAAGGGTCATATGCTCTACCGACTGAGTCAGCCAGGTGCTCCCAATTCCTGGATCTTACAGTGTGCCTGCCTAGGTGGGCTTGAGCAAGTACTTAAGCTCTTCAAATCTGTTATTGTACCTGTAAAGTGAGTATAACAGTACTCAGGTTATAATGTATGTAAAGCACGTAGCATGGTGAGTGACACACAGTGAGCACCCAATAAATGTCGATTATCATCCATGCATTTATCATTCATTTTCATTACTTCTATGATCCCTATTAAGTGGAACTAAAAATGCCTCTGTGATAACCAGTTTGGTCGTGACTATAAGTGCTAGTATGTTTGGCAAATGAAGTCTACTTCCATCACCTGTGAATCTCCTTGGATAGTTCCCATTCCCAAATTGGGATTCCAAATGGCACCATCAAGATTGCATGCTTTCACATGGATGGGATATGTTCCCTGCCACATTCTGAAACTTAATAGTAATGAGTTTTAGATTATCTGTCAAACATATATTCCCTACCCTTATTATGGACAACTGAGAGCTGACCAACTGTATTTAATCAAAAATTTTCTTGGATTTGTAGCTTAGTTTGAATTCTTTGTGTATATACAAGGAACTCCTGGAAATCAACACAAAGAAAAAGACAGAATACCCAATAGAAAAATGGGCAAAGATGTGAACAGGCAATCACAGAAGAAGAAATTTAATTGCCTAAACAGAATAGGATGAGACAAACTCATTTGTAACTGAGATACACAAATAAAATAACAATAACATATCATTTTATGCCTATCAGATTGGCAGACGTTATCAGAAAATTGGGTAAGTCAAGGTATTTGTGAGGATGTGAGGACAAAGGTATCCTTACACACTCTGACGAGAGTGTAGGCTAACATAGTCATTATAAAGAAGGTCTGGTAGTACTCAATTAAATCAGATTTATGTTCAGATATTCTCTATGACCAGCATCCATACTCCTGAATAATATCCTAGAGAAATTCTGCACCGGCCTTTAGTGAAAATCTGTGAGATTATGTCACCAGAGTGTTGCTTTTTGTAGCAGAAAATTGGAGCAATTGGGGTGCTAATGTGGTGGTAGATACACATTACAGAATACAATACAGTCCATGAGATCTACAGCAGAGAGCCAATAACACGCCTTTTAACACCCCCCATCCCCACTCGCAAAAGACTGTGAAAAATAATTTTTATTTTTCTTATTGCAAACATAATTCATGCTTACTGGAGATATTTTTTCAATCCACAGAAAGAAAACAAGAAAAGAAAAAAAGTCATTTTTAATCCTACCACCCAGATATAACCATAAGTGACATTTTGATGCATATATCCCCAGAATTTTTTTCTATACAGTTACATATATAAAACTACCTAGCATACTTAATTTGGAGCATTCTGTCACTCTACTTTGTAATCTTCTTTTGTCATTCAACAATATATAGTGAACAGCCTCTGTATCTGCTAGGAACTCAACAGGAAACAGATGGCACACTTGAAATAGGACGAGTGCAGAAGGGTTTTGCTCACAAAGGACTGTTTACCAAAGCGTGGGTGGGGTGTAGATAAGGTGACTATGCATGCACACTTGCCTGGAATAATCCTGGAGAACATCTGTCGTTTGACTATCATATCCAGTGTGACATTTCCCAGATCCCCCACTTTTTAATAAGTCTTATTATTCATGGTTGGACTGAAATCATGCAGGATGGGTTTGGGAAACTCCCTTTTATACTTTCAGTATCTGCCGTGGTGTCATCTGGTAGTATGTGAGATATGGGTGTATTGAACATGTGGTTAGATCTGGAAGTCTAACTCTTTTCTCTACCATTTCCAGACCCAATGTAGTTAATGCCTCTTTCCAAGAAAAGTATTCCAGGTACCCACTAATCATAATTTTTTTTTTAAGTGTGCCTGGACACAAGCACACAGAGACAGCGTCTCCTAGTCCCAGGTGTGGCGTTAGAGGTTTTTGGTGCTGCTGTCCCTACTTAGTCATTGGAGTCTGCAGCCGTTTGGCAGTAGGATGTGCCAAAACTGAGAAATGCTCACAGCTAATGGATAGCAGTCAACCAGTAAGATGGTTATAAAAGGTGAGAAATTACAGATTATATACATATATATATATATATATATATATATATATACACACACACATACACATATATATGAAATACACACTGAGTAACAAAACATGCTACAGTAACTTTGTTGTTTCTTTTGGGTACAAAAGAAGCTTCAACTATTTATTTATTTTTATTGTTTGGTAAACTTGTTATTTTTCAATAACTCTTCCACCAGTAGTGACCTCTAAAACACTTAGGTTCACATTTAATGAAAAATTAAGTTTTGAATCTCCATTTCTCAAGCAAGCTAACGATGGGGATGTAATTCGCTCATAATGTTGTTGACATTTATTGTCCACCACAAGGGAGAGTCCCGTTGCTAATCACATGAACTACGAAAGACACAGACGTGGTGAGGAAGCACCGCCATCTATTTCATTAAGAGGTATTTTGTTAAAGACCATGACCCAAAACAATAATTTTACACATTATAGCTATAGAGAGTCTATTTACATACCTGTGAACAATGACGCTTTATGACTTTGCATTTAGATCAAATGAATGTTCTTCTAACATAAGTTTGCTTTTTTTTAATTTCAGATTTTCTTGTATGTGAACAAAAAAATGAAGTGACATCTTTTAATCTGTGGACTCTAGTAGCTGAAAATGAAAATGGTTAACAACCAAACAATTCTAGTTGTATATCAGTATTTTTAGACAATTCAAATAGGAAATCAGTTATCTGAATTTTTTTCTTTTAAAAAGCTCCATTTTTAAATTTGGTTCATACAATCACACTAAAACTTTGGAAGTTTGATCTGACACGATTGCAGATACTTTAAATTCAGTTAAGAAGTCCAACATTGAAGATAAAATAGTTTGGGTAACGGTAACATGAATTCAAATTTTGGTAAAAAACAACATCAGAGTAAAAACAGTGTTCTTCAAATGAAGAAACCCATGTAGCAAAAATATGCTTAGAATTGGTTAGCGTACACACATAATTCTTCATTATTTTTAAAAAGTCTATAATTCAAATAGAAACTGTAGTTATCAAAACATGCCTTCTCTGAAGAAGGAGAGTGGATCTGGAGCGCGAACAGAACATATCTGGCAACTCCCTAAATACTCTTCTCCCAGAGTGGTTTTTAAACTATTTTTAACTATGAATCTTTGGTTCAAATTAAATCATACATGGAAGCCTAGTTTATAACACAGAAAAGTACCGATCAAAAATGGTCCATCCAGAACCCAAAACCCCGCCCCAGAGGACTTCACGAAGAATTGCTTAAAAATCACTGTTCTACCACATGAGTTTAAATGTCTGCAAAGCCCACACATTCATGCGCCGTAATTCATTAAGACAATTGTTAGACATAAACTTCCAAATTTCAAGTTTTTTCTTATAAACAGTGTTGTGATTAACATCTTCACAGTGGTGTCTTGGCATAAAACATTAATTATTTGCTTAAAAATATTACTCTAAGTAGAATAATGACTTGTTGTTTCATGACATTTTTGTTTCTTGATATGTGTTGCCTCATTTCCCTTTCAAAACACCGTACATTTTAACACTGTAATTTACGATGCTTGGAAATCCCAGCTCTCTACACTCTGCCAACACTTGGTATTACCTTTTCAAAAAATATTTTTGTCTCTTTTAAACACAGAGAAGTCACATCTCATTGTGATTTCAATTTGTAAAACAATTTTCTTTTGTTACCGCTCAACTTGACCTTTTTTCTATTTTTACCGGCCATTTAAATTCCTTCGTTAGCTATATATGTTTCTCTGTTACCAATTTGTAAGAGCTCTTTATAGAAAAGATATAAGTAACAAACATTTCCTGTGTGTGTTTTTTACGGAAGTATGAGACATACAAAAGTCTTGCAAGTTACAGTATCACATCTATCAATGTCATTCTTGTGAATTTCTTCCCTTTGATGTTGTGCTTAGTCCTTCTACACCTCAAGATAGGCTGTCCTTAAATGAGCTACTCTGATTTTTTTTCCTCCTTTACCAATAAGTAGACATGAGAAGCAGAAAGGATGAAGAAAAAACTGTGAGAACAAGGACCAAAAAAAGGAGGGTAGGGAGTGGAGAACTCTCACTGCAGCCAGAAGATGTGGGTGAACTTTGGACACGGTGCTGTCAGGATTTAGAGCCAGAAGAACTTGTGATCTTGAGGAATAAAAGATTCAGTTCTTACTCTTCTATTTGAATTCTTAGAGCAAGCCTGGGGTGAAGGCAGGGAACAGGAGAAGATGGCTTCCAAGGGGTAGGGATCCCCAAAGCGGCAGGGTTCTGGCGCCTGACCCTTAAGCTTGCCTACCTCAGGAGGGGCTTCTGCTTCTCTGAGACACGGGTGACCCCCATATGAAATGTAAGAGTCCTAGCAACGTTAATATTCTGGCTAAAGGAGCTCTTGTGGCCTGATGCAGGAAAAGTAAAGTTTGGCTAAAAAGGCAAAAAGAAAAGAGAGACAGAAAGAGGTCTAGGAAAAAAGTTGGGTAGGGCAGGGGTCCTTGTGAAGGGAGGGAGGAGGAGAGTCCTCTCCCCCGCTCCCCATGCACCTGGCGAAGCCTCTGCCCTCAAGGGACCACTCCTTCCCTGGCCAGCTGGTGTTTTCCCATCTGCCCCAGGCCTGGCCCCAGGCCATAGACATGCTCAGGAGTGATGTCTATCCTGGAAAGATCTCTGCAGATGCTATTTTGATAAAACTCTAATCCTTCCCCCGCCCCTTCTCCCCCTTAACCTCTCCACCTCCAGCCAAGGCCTTTGTGTGTTTATGTCCCTGTGTGTTTGGGGAAGGGCGGTAGGATGGAGGGCAGGGTAGCTTAATAACCAGCAAACACGGGCTCTGGTTACACGGAGTGGATTAATGCAGTGAAGTGTCTGCGTGGTCCCAGCTATTGAAGCCAGGTTGATGCTGTAGAGAGAGGTTTCCTTGTCAGGACTATTCAATCCTCCGGAAACATAACATGACAAGAGGGTTTGGATGGAATACTGCTGTTAATGCCTCAAAAGTGTTCCCCTACAGAGAGAGATTTCATTTTAACTTCCCTTCCTTTCCCCACTCCCCATAGACTGGCCAGATAAAATACAGCATTCGGAGTTAAATTCATATTGCAGATAAACAACAGTGCATGGAACATACTTCGAAATCTATCTAAATAAATATGAATATAAATACGTATATTAAGAAACTCTTACTGTCTACCGCTATTCCCATCCCCTTGGCAAACTCCACTCATTCACTGACTCTTGGAGTTCTTAGAAGCTGAGGTGCAGGGGCTCCTTGTGGAAGAACAATCCAAAAGATAAGTAAAGCACGATCCCCTTGGCAGCTCTCTCAGTTCCACGTTTCCCGGGGAACCGCCCATTCTGAGGTGACGGTCTTTTCTCACCCCTGACGGCAAGGCTAAGGGAAAAGCTGGGGTGGATGAGATATGGGGCTCCCCCACTCTGAGGACTAAAGGGCTGGATCCAGAAACAACCATAGAAGCTAACATGTAGAGAAGAACGAGCAATAGACCCAGACTGACCGAGTGCACAAGGACTCAGGATAGACCGCAGCTAACAGCCCCAGTGAGACAACTGCAAACTTCTTTGACCCTCAGTATTTTCACCTACAAAATAAGAAGCATTCGTGTACCTCGCTCATAATCTGGGTTTGTGGTGACGGTTAAGCGAGATAATGTGAGGCATCAGCATAGCACAGGGCACAAGGGAACTAGGCTCTGACATGCTTTGGCATTTGCTAATAACAGCTTTTTGGTTGTTTTTTGGTTTTTAGTTTTCCTGTGACCATGAATCCATCTAGGACCATTCATTCTTAAGCAGAAAGAATATTCAATTCTTTACTCTACAAAAAGTGTCAAAATTTTGATCAACTGTGGACTGATTTTTCTTACATTTTTTCAATAACCATGTGTTCCCTGCTAGGGCCCAACAGTAGGTTGGAGCCATGGAAAAATAAGCATGAGCACCATGGATACTTCTTTGCTTGTTTTTTTTTTTTTGTTTTTTTTTTTGTCAAGTATCTGGGACTCCAATGGAAGGTGAATTAGAATCCACTGACACTTGTCCCTTAGTACTAGGTGGTTAATCTTATAGAAGATCATTTGTGGTCAGCAATTACTCACCAGTAATCGCAACACAATTCAGTTCACAGTTGTTAACAGTTTAGTATGCTGAATGATAGCCCTGCACGGATGTCCACATCCTAATCCCAGAACTCGTGAATACATTATTTTACAAGACAAAAGGGACTTTGTAAAGCGGGATTAAATTACAGATTTCGGATTGAGATATCTTGGATTAGCCAGGTGAACCCAATGTAACCACAAAGGTCTTATAAGAGAGGGACAGGGTGATCAGAGTCAGAGAGTGATGTGATGATAGAAATAGAGAGAGAGAGAAAGATCAGGAGATGCTGGGTTGTTGGCTTTCAAGATGGCGGATGATGGCCTGAGTCAAAGCCATTAGAAGCTAGAAGAGGCAGAGAAATAAATTCTTCCTGGGAGCCACCTGAAGGAACACGGCTCTGCTGACACCTTGATTTTAGGACTTCTGACCCCCAGAACTATGAGAGGACAAAACTGGGTCATTTTAAGCCATTAAATTTTTGGTAACTTGTTACAGCAGCAATAGGAAATCCGTCTAGTGGCAAAAAGAGAACTAGAAAACAGTGATGTTAATGAATTTCACAAAGGATAATATTAAAATATAAGAATTAGAAGAAACAGAAAGGATGAGGGTGAACCAATGGTGCTTTGTAAACAACAAGGAGAACACATTACCCCCCAGGAAGTATAGGTTGAAATACAGTTTCTTAGAATTGATTTAAGCCCACGGGGTCAAGCTCAGGCAGCATAGCGGAGACAGTAGCCCTATGGCCTTACCCAATTCCATGGTGCTAGTGACGGCTCAGATGGAAAGTTAATGCTCAAAGATGGCACATTAGTCCACATGCCGGGGATCTGTGTCAGCAGCAAGAGATACATCCCCCCCCCCAAAGAAGTCATCCTACTCACCTCCTGCATTGATGGGAGGAGGGAAGTCACGTGGTTGAGTGTGATGTTGGATTGGTGGCAAGGGTAGGGTGCCTCAAGAGGCCATTAGAACAGGTTGTAGGATGAATCTCAAGGCTCCTGTTGTCAGCCTTTGAGGCTCCTTTGCTGCCTGAAAACTTGGTGGGGGGGGGGTCCCTCTTGAGGGCTCAGTCCTGGGTACCTGACTTCCAACTCCTCCTGGCTCCCACTCAAGTCCTCACAGTCATCATGAATGCCACAAATAACTTTACTGCAAGACAAAGAGATTTACAGGGGTGCAGACTGTGCCCAAGTCACAGCCCAGGCACGCAGAACGTTCCAGCATAACAGACGAGTCTCTTCAGAGACTTTGCATGCTAATCCTCTCCACCTAATCCCCACATTCTAAACCTTTCAGGGTTCATGCCTGGCCAGTCAAGAAAGCCTTTCGTTGCTTCGTTCAGTCGTTATCTTTAGTCCAAAGCAAATGATTCTCAACTCCCTGGCCATTTTGAGTCCAGAGATTCTCGTCAGTTCCCTTCTTTCAAATTCCTAGTACCCGCTTCACTCTGAAAAACAAGAGAACTCCAGGCCAGCGTCCCTGAGAGACGGCCACTCCTGGAGCAACCTCGGTCTCCAGCTATCACAGAAAGTGACGCCCTTCTCTCTACCATCGACTTATCTTCCCTGTAGCCGGCACCGTCCTCCTGTCCCTGCTGGCACTCAGCGTTCTCTCCTCCCCTCAGTGCCCTTCCACAGAATCTCGCTCTTTGATCTAATGGCCTGACTCAAAGTCGTGCGTACTGCCGGCCACACCTGGACAGAGAGAAGAAGCCTTGAAAGGATCACGGGAAAGGTGCTCCAAATCCACATACAGCGACATATCCCTTCTGTTCTCCCACTAATCTCCATGTTCTAAACCTTCCAGGGCTCATGCCTGGCCAGTCAAGAAAGCTCCTTTGATCCAAGCTCCTTTCCAACCAGCAACTTTTAATATTTATCTCCTAGACAATTAATATACAAAAGCTAATGGAGACAATCTGATCACCAAGAAGACCCCATCCTTCCAGTGTTGTGTACTCTTTCTGAGTATTCCAGTACCATTTATTTATTCATGCTTCCATTCATTCAGCCAACATGGTGTACGGAGGCCCTACAAAGCAGCGATCATCTGAAGTAACTATTAGTGATACGCATACGTGCCCCCATTACAAGTGAGGAGATAATGAGCCCATGAGGGTCAAAGACACAAATGCAATCGTGTCCCTTCATACCTCCCAGCTTCACTCATATCCTTCTGTCTGCCTACAATGTCTTTTTTTTCCCCTTCACACAAGAACTCTAATTTGTCCTTCCCAGATTCCCATGGCAAAAGTCCGTTGACCTCTTCCATACTCCACTGCACCTGGTTCCACCCAGACTGCCTTGTCCTGGACATAGCTGTGCTTAGTACTTGCCCCTCCTACCGTAAGCTCCTGGAGGGCAGAGGCCATATTGGATTAAACGTTGGATCCCCAGTCATTGGTATAGTGGCCGGTACACAGGGCCTTCATAAATACTTGCTAAACTTTTAGCAAACAGGGAATTTTTTCCCTCAAGAGGTCACTTAATGTAAGTTGTGTGTGTGCATGAGTCCGTGTGTGTGTGTGTGTGTGTGTGTGTGTAAATCTACAACTTACTAGCTATACGTCCTTGAGCATGTTACTTCTCTGGGCTTCAGATTATAAGGGAAAATAATAATACCTCCTCATTAGACTGTTTGGGCAAATGAGAAGATGCACCAAAGTGCTCAGAAGAGCTCCTAATGCATCTACCCTCTCAATAAATATTATAATAACAATAATAGTCATAATTCATATTATGCTAATATACTTTATTCTTTAACCCTAAGCTCTTTAGTAAAAGTTAAAAATAAACAAGGTCCTTGCCCTGAGGGAACATAGAGTCTATTTCTCCTTATTTGTTTGCATTTCCTATCATACTCTGTAAGAGGTACTCTAAAAACAAAATATAAGAATGTTGCAGGGCTGGTTGTTTCCTTGGTGCTGGCAAAGGCAGCTGGGAACCATGGCAACAGGGGAAGCATGAAGGAACCTGTGTGACCATGGAGGATGAGCAAGAGGCTGTGACAATGGCCTGGGGCCGAGGGTTGCTGAAATTCTGGTTCAGAGCAAGTGGTTTTCATTTTAAAGGAAAAGTAAGTTCTGCTCTTCTTATTTGTAAGTTTCCTGGAACAACTTTCCCTCCTTTCCCTCTTTTCTCTCCTGGTCAAAAGTTTAGTAGACCCAGACTGTGGACTCTAAAAAGGCCGCCGTTTTTCCTACACCTGCCTGTATGCTGAAGAAGCACTGGGAGATAACAGGAGGCTCAAGGCTGTGAAGTGCTCCGTGCACCTGCCCCGGCAGTCCTGGGACTGGGGGGCTCATGCCCCTCCAGCCTGCCCCCTGCTTGCCAATCATTGTCAGGCCTGCCCCCTTGAGCAGTCCCAGGGATCCCCTGGTGGTCCTGGCCTCTCGGTGCCCCAGCCCCAGTGCCTGGGATAAGGTTGCAGGGCCTTTGCCGTGGACAGCTGATGGAGGGGGTGGAGACGGGGTCAGAGAGCACAGAAGAAAGCAGTCCAAGCGGGGCAAGAGAAGGAGGGGAAAAGAGGAATTGATGGAAGGCCACAGAGGGTGCTTTTGAGAGAAAGCTCCCCCGACAGCCTTCGTTCCTTGGAGACTTTCCATTTAGTCAAAACAGAAATTCAGTTCCAAGGGAGTGCAGGAAACTTGTGGTTGTCAAAGAAAAAAAAAAAAAAAAAAACTGAAGCAACTTTCCCATCGCTCTCTCTCCTCTTTCTCTCCCCCACCACGGGATAAAATTTCAGTCCAAGTGCTTCTCAGTATGAACCAGCCTGATGGCCCCGATGACTATCTGCGGCTTCCAAAGGAAACCTTCCTGCCTGTGTGAAGCCATTAACATTGAGAATCAAGGTCACTCTGCTTGCACCCAAGGGAGGCTTCGCTGCTTTTCACACACCTGGCTGAGAGCGCACCCCGCCGGCTGAGCCACTGCGGTCCTCAGCGCCCTGCTGCGGCTCGTTCATCACACCCAGTGGACAGCAGTCGTGGGAACCTGCAGCAGGAGGGCTAAGGGTTAGACAAGAGGACACAACTCAAGCCAGAAGGGTTACGAGACCCTGGAGCCCTCTTGCTGGGAGTGAGGCAGTGTAGGAGGAAAAGTATACACGGGGGAGTCATTCACACCCCACCGTGGAGTCTTCACCCAGCAAGTGGTGAGCCCCTTTCTTTGTTCTCAGTTTCTTTCCCTGTAAAATGGGGAAAATCAGCCAACGTGGAAAGGCTGTTGATAGCAGTAATTCGGGTTAAAGGCAGCAGACTAAATGCACATGCTTACTCTCAAAACCTAACGTGAGCGGAAAGGAGCAAAGGAATGGAAGAGGCAAACGGAGGATGACAGGCATCAAGAGCGTGCTCATAGATGGGAGACCCATGGAGGGGGACATCTAACTCAGCAAAAAGGGCACAGGATGGGCTGTGGGAGGGGAGCCAGTGAGAGACAAATCCACGTGGCCCCCAGGAAATCAGAATGGCTCTGAGATTTGGGGACCAGGGAAGGAAAGGCTGAAGCATGGAACTGAAAACAGCAATGGCTCCGAAGCCCACAAGAAGTGAACAAACTCCACCCCTCCTCCACCCCACGCCCCAACACAACTACCTCCCCAAAGAAGGCAAGGCGGAGGTGCAGAGTGGGAGTAGAACTCTGCACATCCCCCCCCCAACTCCCACCCCCCTCCAGCCCCGTGCCTTGACCCCTGGAGCTCTGGACCTCTGCAAGCCAGGTATTCACATCCCATGCAAGAGGTGGGAGAATTCGCTGAAAAACTGAATGGACCCAGAGAAGAGGTGTACGCCTGTTGTCATGTGGGGGTCCCCCAATGGAAACTCCAACTCACAGCCCAATCACCGCAGACTCTAGGACCCAGGGAGGTAAAGTCCAGCAATGAGAAAGCCCCGCTGTAAAGCACACTCTGAACCAGCTTTTCTTACGTTGTAAAGTATAATGTACATGAAAGGCGCATACATAAGGTGCAGATACAGTTAAAATAATTGTATTAAAAACACCTGCATGTCCCACTCCCCTTAGGAAATAGAGCCTCCCCCACAACTTTGAACCCCAGATGTGCTCTTGCCCTACTGTATCCCTCTCCATCTCAAAGCAACCGCTATGCCAGACTTGGTTTCCATCATCTTCTTTGTTTTCCTTTGTAACTTTACCACACATCTATGTATCTCTAAACAATCTACTGTTTCGTTTTTGCCTGCTTTTGAACTTCACATAAACAGTGTCATATGCATTTATTCTAGAGCTTGCTTTGTTTCCCACTGTTAGGCTTTTAAGCTTCATCCACACTGAAATGTGTATGAAAATGTATCTTTTCATTGATGTATAGAATTACATTATAAGAAAATCCTGTAATTTTTGTATCCATTCTCTTTGGGGTGGATTTCTGGTTGTTTCTAGGCTTGAGATATTGCAAGCAGGGACGCCCTGGCCCATTTTGTACAATGTTCCTACTACGTCTGTGCCGTGGATTCCTTAAAGTGTATATGGAGAGGCGAGCTGGATGGGGCATAAATTTAATTCATGTTCAACTTTCCTGCATAATGTAAAATAATTCCCCTGGTCGGTCTGACCAACTTACACTCTACCAGCTACATAAGAATTTCCTGAGCTCCATATTTTCACCACCATTTGGTATTACCAGGTTCATTTCTGCCAATCTGGAGGATGTAAAGTATACCATTTGGGGATTAATCTGCAATTTTCTGATTACAAATGAGTTGCACATTATTTCAACTATTTATAGGTCATACCTACATCCTATTTGGTGAAATTTTTTTTTTAAAGATTTTATTTATTTATGTGACAGAGAGACAGCCAGAGAGAGAGGGAACACAGCAGGGGAGTGGGAGAGGAAGAAGCAGGCTCCCAGCGGAGGAGCCTGATGTGGGGCTCGATCCCAGAACGCCGGGATCACGCCCTGAGCCGAAGGCAGACGCTTAAAGACTGAGCCACCCAGGCGCCCCGGGTGAAATTTTTTTTTTAAAGGAAGAGATTTTATTTCTTTTGTTTAAGTAAAGTCTATCCTCCATGTGGGGCTCAAACTCATGACCCCTAGATCAAGAGTCATGTGCTCTACTAACGGAGCCAGCCAGGCACCCATGATCCTTCATTGGGTTTGCCCATCTTAAAAAGTGCATTGTTAGTCATTTTCTTGCAGTTCTTTATATATTCTGACTACAAATCTGTTGTTGGTTGAGTTGAAAACATCGCTCAAATCCCCAAATCCACAAAGCCCGTGGTGAACATAAACACTTTCCTGTTCGACCTTTGCGAGTTAAGCTTTGCCCTTGCATGCCTGCTTATCTCCAGTGCTGTCCACATCAGGGCTCTACTGCAGGTGGCAAGAGCCCCGTTTGCCTTTGTCTTCTGGTCTGGCACCCATCATGACCCGGTGGGATGAGATTACTCAACAAAAGCTTTGTGCTGGGAACACGGAGGAGGTGACGGTGACCCAAACTGGGGCCCGCTAATCCTCAGGCAATCCTTCTGACACAGCTTCATCCATTCAGATGTGTCTACATAAACAGGCCTCTCTGCATTATCATTTTCCACTGGAGGTGGACTTACCACTCTCTGTTGGTCTCAATTTTCCAGACTCTTTCTGTACCTAGGACCACAAAGAGTAGATACTGCTGTGCAAAGTACCGTACAGGAATCAAAGCTCTTGCCCAATGCAGAGGTCAGGGAAGCATGGATGGGAAGAGTGTGATAGCCATCCTCTCTCTGTCTTGCAGTCATGGGTACACAGAAGGTGCTAAACAAATATTTAATATTTCAGGGGCGCCTGGGTGGCACAGCGGTTAAGCGTCTGCCTTCAGCTCAGGGCGTGATCCCAGCATTATGGGATCGAGCCCCACATCAGGCTCTTCCTCTATGAACCTGCTTCTTCCTCTCCCACTCCCCCTGCTTGTGTTCCCTCTCTCGCGGGCTGTCTCTATCACTGTCGAATAAATAAATAAAATCTTTTAAAAAAAATATTTAATATTTCAATTGGAAATTGAGAAAATGAAGTCATTAGTCTCTTTCCCTTCCACAGGAAAAGCACTAATCAAATCATAAACTCTTTAAGGTAAGAATGATTAAGAGCGTCTTAGGAATGAAGGATTAGAAGAGTGCCTAACATTCTGGTTCTCGAAGTACAGTGCCTGGACCAGCGGCACCAGCATCACGTGGAAAGGTTTGGAAATGTCGACTCTTGGGCCCCACCCAGATTGACCACATCAGAAACTCTGAGGGTAGAACCCAGTAATCTGGGTTTTAACAAGCCCTTCAAGTGGCTCTAATACCTGCTGAAGTATGAGAACCGCTCGTCTAAAGTCATCTGGCTTCCTTTTTGGTAGACAAGCAAGCCGAGGGCAGAAAAGAGAAGCAAGACAGTCAAGGGCTACACAGCCGGGAAACAGTGGGTCTCAGAAGCAGAGCACAAGTTTATGCAGAGCAGACTATCTTATGACTTGGTCTTCTGTCTACTGATCCCTGCCCACATGCTTTCACCTTCCGCCATGTTCCTAGAGCAACTAGCTTTATCTAACTCATTGTGTCAGTCCATTAGTGAGGGTAGATGACATGCCAAGGTCAAGGATTTGATCTCCCATTGGAACCACTTTCCCTTTCCATTGTATGGCACAAATGACACCCCTACCCCAGTAAGGCATCCCACAAATACCTTCTTTGGCCAAGAAGAGCAGGTGTAAAAGTATGGAAGACTTGGTGAAAATTCCATCACTTTTACTGGGGTGATAAGAGTAACACGGTCCATGTGTTGGTCCTGTGACACCGTCTTTGTACTGGAGGAGTGACACTGTGCGTTCACCGCGCGTAGAACAGCATGTATATTAAGCCAGGACATCACACCAGTAACCCAGTTGTGGTGCCCTCAGTCAGAAATGCTTTATACGTTGCCAGTCCACTTCCTAAATTTTAAGCTTTCATGGAACAGCAACATTTCCAAAAATTTTGGACTACAGATATATGATTGCCCTCTTTCAGTTTATCAACTAAATATATAGACACAGAACTAATAACTACCGCCATGACTGTACTTACCACCTAATATCACCATCCTTTCTTGTGACCCCAAAAGGGTATGGAACCTCAGAATAAAGATAACATTTTCCAAGAAATATGAATTCATGAACTCATATTACATTGTCCACATTTCTATCATTTCTCTTCTGGCCTATGAAAAGACTTCGTGTGGGATGACATGGATCTTCAGGTCAGGTTTTGGGAGCCACTTGTCTTTTAAGGAAAAGGCCATCTGCACAGCCTGGCTTAGGCGCCCCTCAGGACTCCCACAGCACTCTGTGCCTATCTCAATGGTTGTCCTCTTTCATATTCGTTTATACCTACCTGCTTATGAGTATATTTGTCCTATTCTAGTGCAAGTTCCAGAAAACAAGAATTGAGATTATTTCAGTATTTAATTTTGTTTCTTTGGCATTTGCCTGGCACATGAGAACCAGGCAAGAAATAATTATGGAAGGAGAGGAAAAGGAAGGAAGGCAGGAAGGCAGAAAGGCAGGAAAGAACAAAGAACTGGAGTTTGCCACAGACAAAAATCTCTCTAATATCTAGTATTTCTGGCTTTAATTCTTAGAAGTGAAAGGGCCCTTCAGCGCGGGCACCTGAGCCAGACGACCTCATTCTGGCCAAGATGACAGCATGGAGAGCCAAGTCAAGCCCATACTTGACTTGCCATCTTATCAGATATCAGGCATGACTTCCCTCTCACTGCTCACTTTAGAGACTGCGGCTTCCAGAAGGGAAATGGGGACAGTAGACAGCTGGGCGGGGGAGGGACTTAGGGGAGGGGTCTGACGGGAAGTTGTAATTCATTAGAGGCCTTCTCTGTGGAGCCACCAGGCAGGCCAGGGGATGGTTTGGACATTGAGCCCAGAAGGCTGTGAGTCGATGAGCTTCCTCTTTCGCACTGTAGGCCACGTTGACGCAAGACAGTTATGAGTGTGTCTCTGGAACAGGAACCTCTGGGGAATTTAAGAAGTTGCCATGCTCTCTCAGTTCCTGGCTTGGACAAGCTGTTGGTTGGTGCACCGTGATGCAATAGGGTTTGATATTTCAGAAAGGGCCAAAGACAGGACAAAACCACCTCTTGGCCAGGAGAGGAGATGGTAGGAGGGGAAGGTGAGCCACATGATAAAAGCCCAGATGGGGAGGCTGTTTTTAGTTTCACATACTCGCAGCCAAGATGGCAGGAGGGAACAACCCCCACCACAATCCCTCAAGAAGAGCCAGTGACACTGTCACCTCTTACCCACCCACTTCCTTGCCCAAGTGCCCAGAGATGTGTCATGGAAGACAGAGCAGTGCCCTCATGTCTGCAGCCCCGGGACTTTCCTAAAGGGAGAGAGAATTCGTGTTTGGGGAATTTTTAAAGGCTTTGTGTTGGATGTCTTCCCCAGGCCCCGCTTCCAAGTTAGAGCAGAAGTCAAATGGGTGTCAGAACTTGCTAAAAATAGGGAACCAGACTTCATGACCCCTAAAGGACACAATTAACAGAGAAACTCAGAAAAGGAGAGCCAACAGAGACAAAAGAGGCAGAAGATACAGGAGGCAGCGAGTGACAGAAACAGGAGTGGAGCTGATCTGGAAGTTCTTGCAGGGACAATTGAAAGAAGTGGAAAGTGATTATCTGACCACAGAGATTCTCTCCCTTGTTCATTAAGCAAGTATTTACAGCATTTCTCCTACCCACCAGGCATTATGCAGAGCCCCTGACCTCCAGGAGCTTACAGTCTATTAGGCAAGAGAAACAAGAACCCGCAGAAGAGTTCCATCTACTCTTCCCATACAGACCTGCCGATGCCAGGCAGGCTTCTAACCGCCGTGCATTTAATCCTCCCAACAACCTGGGAGGCAAGTCCTGTTATTAGCACCACCCTCGTTTTACAAATGAGGGTACCAAGACACTGGGAGGTTAAGTAACATGATCTGTATCATCCAGGTGTGAGTGGTAGAGCTGGAGTTGAAAGCCTGTATTCTTACAATACTGTGCTGAGGGGCGCCTGGGTGGCTCAGTCAGTGAAGCGTCTGACTCTTCGGCTCAGGTTACGATCTCAGGGTTGTGAGATCGAGCCCTGAGTCAGGCTCCACGCGGGGCATGGAACCTGCTTATGATTCTCTCTCTCTCTCCCCCCACAATGTCCCCTCCCCACCCTCTCTCTCTGTCTCTCTCCACCTCTCTAAAATAAATAAATATTAATAATATTGTGCTGAGTGCCAGTATTACCACAGCCGTCAAGTTCACAAGAAAAAGGAAGGACAGGACAGTAAGATTTCAGAGAAGGAAGTTCAGAAACCCTTTCCTTATATCAAAGTATAAAGAATCATGGAACACTACATCAAAAACTAAGGATGTACTGTATGGTGACTAACATAATAAAAAATTATTATAAAAAAAAGTTGAGTTCTGGAAAATAGTGGACAAATACTGAGAGAAGATCATTAAAACATGAGCAGACTTAGAGAGAAAAAGAATCAGGACATTTAAACTAAGAAATATAGAAATGGGGCACCTGGGTGGCTCAGATGGTTAAGCATCTGTCTTCGGCTCAGGTCATATCCCATGGTCCTAGGATCGAGCCCTGCTCCCTGCTCGGCAGGGAGCCTACTTCTCCCTCTCCCTCTGCTGTTTCCTCTGCTTGTACTGTCCTGCTCTGTCAAATAAATAAAAATCTTTTTAAAAAAAAGAAAAGAAAAAAGAAATATAGAAATGGAACAGGAGTGAAGATTTGGCATTTTAAAACTAGCAAAATACAAAAATTCAACTTAAGGCAATAGACCCTGGCTTTGCCCTTCTTCTCAAAGGCTCCCTCCCCACCAACCTCAGCTTCCCTGCCTTTCCAGCCCCTGCCCCAAATAGAAAGGGCTGCCTGCAACATCTCTTCAGATCCTGCCTCAAGCTCAGCTCTGGTTTAAACCCAAACTAAGAGAAAGCTTTTTTTAAATTAATTACATTAAAATAAAATAGGAGATGGTCAAAAGAAATTGGGAATTAAGGCCACTAAATGAGTCTTATCTGTACCAAGCCTCTGCAAAGTTGGGTTGGTAGGAACAGAAGAGACAAAAAATAAATAAATAAATTGGACTTTTTTTTAGATTAGTGCTGTTCACTAGCACTCTCTAGAATGATTAAAATGTTCTATATCTGTACTACCCAATACAATAGCTACTAGTCAAGCATGGCCATTTAAATTTTAAATTTTTTATTTAAATAACATTTAAAATTCAGTTCCTCAGTTACACTAGCTGCATTTCAAGGACTCAGAAGCCACATGGGGTTAGTGGCTACCCTATTGGACAACTCAGTTCTAGATTAGAGCATTTTACTGAGTCTTCGTACACATAAGACGCATGGAAGGAAAATTTGGAGGTCCAAATTTAGGATGTAGTTCAGTAGTTCTATGATATGAGGGCTTCCTTGAGGAGGGATAAAACTTTTTCTAATAAAAAATAGTAGAAGCCATAGAGGAAATGAGAACATTATTTGGCTAACGGGGCATTTGATAGGCACACCTCAGATATTTCTTGATTACTAAGGAAACTATCCCCTGAGGAAGGAGACCTACCTCCCAGCTTCTCACAATCAAGCTGCCATTTGCTTTACAAACTGAGTTCTCTCTGGGGACACCGGGGGGACTCAGTCGGTTAAGCGTCGGCCTTGGGCTCAGATCGTGATCTCAGGGTCCAGGGACCAGCCCCCCCCCCAGTCTGTCTCCCTGCTCGGCGGGGAGCCTGCTTCTCCCTCTCCCTCTGCCCCTCCCCCCGCTCATGCTCACTCATGCACGCTCTCGCTCTCTCTCTCAAATAAATAAATAAAAATCATAAAAAAGTAAGTTATTTCTGATCTTCTCCTTCTTCTCCAATGAAGACTTGGTCTTGCTCATGAATGACAGATAGGAAGCACGGACGCCACCACCCCGTGAGCATTCGCACTGCGGACACAGGTACTCAAACACGGCATTCTTTCCCATGGAGCTAAGGTCACCGTGGGCTTCTCTACAATTTCGCACACCAAGCAGCCACCAACAACTGATCAAAACTGTCACAGAAAATGAAACCTTTTTGCTACCTCAGTTGGAGCCACTCATCAGATCCATTTGTGATTGAGAACTCCGATGACAAAAAGAAAAAAAAAATCAACAAAACGAAATAACGCTGAGAAGACCATTATCTGGACAAGTATCTTCTTGACCACTGGCCATGGCCATCCCACAGCCTTTCTCAGGTATCAGATTGCTTGTCACATTGTGTAGGACACTTTGACAGCATTCGGTCTGAGATGGCAACTCCTCTATGATGATTAATTTTATGTGTCAACTCGGCTAGGCAGTGGTGCCCAGTTTTTTGGTCAAATGCCAGTCCAGATGACACTGTGAAGATGTGATGTGATTAGCATTTAAATCAGTAGACTTTGAGTAAAGCCAATTACCTTCCATCTGTGGGTGGGCCTCATCTAACCAGTTGAAGACCCCGGGAGAGAAGACTGAGATCCTTGGAAGTAAAAGGAATTCCGTCTCCAGGTTGCCTTCAGACTCAAGACTACAACATGAACTCTTCCCTGAGCCTCCAGCCTGCTGGCCTCCCTAAAGATGTCAGATTTGTCAACTCCAAAAATTACATGGCCAATTCCTTAAAATCTCTCTCTCTCCCTTTCAATCTCTTCTTCTACATACATGTATTGTGTGTGTGTGTGTGTGTGTGTGTGTGTGTATACACACATGTATGTACACATCCTATTGGTTCTGTTTCTCTGGAGAACATTGACTAATACAACAGCCAAGAACACAGCGCAATACGCAGGTACCTACAATCTTACGGTGGCCCTGAACACACAGCTGTACTATAAAGCTGCGCATTTCACGGAGTAGATGCTGATGTGTTCGTGTGTTCATGAGGTGGAGGGTTCTGGGGAGTCCCAAGCCCTATTCTAAACTGGGTCTTGGCGCAGAAACTTCAGGCTTCATGTTCTAAGAAAATATTTCCCAATATTGCCCCTGGGTGCAAAGGGGAGAGGGTAGAAGGAGTCCACCCCGTTGACAGCCCCAGTGCGCAAATGCACGTGTCCACGGCTCCTGTGTTGATTTCGTCTTTGTGATTGAAGTTCCAAGGGGATAATTATCCAGCTAATTGCTGGGGTACCAACAAGGCCTGGGCCCACACTGAAGATGGGGAAACAGCGTAACAGCCAACGCGCGCACAAACAAGGAACAGCAACTTCCGGCTCATCTCACGCCTTCCTTTTGGAACCACTCAACAAACACGACTTCGGGAATTGGCCTGTGCATAAGAAAAAGACGACCATGTTTTTGACCCACAGAGGGGCTTTATTTGGCCAGTGTGCCATTTGTAAAATTTGGGACATTTCCAATGAAAATCCAGATTCCAGTTTCTCTTTACAAAAAGGAGCATGGGGCACATTCTGTCCCCGGTCAGGTGTGGCAGTAACAAGCTGGAGCTAAGTCCCCAGGCAAGCCTTTGAAATTCAGCTCATCTCCTCTGTTCCCTAGTATTTCGCATCGGGTCCACTTGGCTCACCTGCTGGACGTGTAGACATTTGAGGTGGGGCATCTTAGCTACGCCGTCCTGGGTCACAGGCTTCTTGAAGGAAGACGTTCCTTATTCATGGTGGGGGGGTGCCCCGCAGGGCTCTGCACACACGTGGCTCTCACGGGTCTCTCATTCCACGTGGATAAGCACAGGCTGCATTTCACAAGGTCTAGCTGAAGTCACAACCTGACTTGCGGAGTGGCAGGCCGTGTCGGCAGCTGCCAGCGAGCCGCGGGTGGAGGCCGCTCCAAGGGAGTCATACGGCCCCCGCAGGAGAGCCCGGACGGGGGGGGGGGGGGGGGGGGGGGGCGGTCAAGGCCAAGAGTGCTGCCTGAGCAATTTGAGACAACAGCGAGGGCGCGCCTGGAGACGGGCAGGGTGGCTGCTCCGTGCGCTGAGACACGTTTAAAGCCACACAGGCTAAGCAGAAAATGCCTAGTGTGCCGTCAGCCCTGAGGGACTAACCCCCTGGCCGGGGGAGGGGAGGGAGCTGGAAATATTCGAGCCAGCTCAGAAGAAAGAAGGCAGTGTATTCTTGGCAGAAGCAAAACAAGCAGCAGGCATCTTCCATCGCCACCTTTGTTTTTCTGGGGTTTCCTGCTATCCCTTTGCTGGTGGGGAGACACTGCGTAGGCAGGTTTCAGAAGAGTCACTTGAACATAAAGTGCCCCCTTCCTCCAACAGGCCGCTCCTCCTGCTGTGGCCGGCCATCCTGCCTCTGTGCCCTCTGCTGTCCCACATCTCTGAGGGCCCAGATCCCACCCCAGCCTCAAGACCCACCTCAAAGGCCACCTGCACCCCGCCCCCCCAGGCTTCCTCAGTGCCCAGCTCCTTCGCTCACACTGTCCTCGCAGAAGGTCACGGCATCCCGAGCTGTGACGTGTCTTTCTCAGAGTGCGCTTAGACCCCGCCCCGACGTCCCACCCAGGGTGAACCGAGTAGCACCACGGACTCCCAGAGCCAAAGAGGATCTCGGGATGGACATTTCCATCCCCTCTTACCACAGATGAGCCAACTGGAGCCGAAGAAGGAAAACCACTTGTCCAGGGTCACAGAGCTGGCTGGTGGCAGAGGCAGAATTAGAATCCAAGTCTTAGAATTTGGGGTAAAATCAGATATACTTGTTAAAGCACAGCTCTGGAGTCGGGTGGACCATCTGCAAATCCGGTCCCGGCACCAACTGGCTGTGCGACTTTGGGCAAATGCCTTCATCTCCCCGTGTCTCCCCTCCTCATCTGTAGAATGCGGGTAAGAACAACACCTCCATCCAGCTGCTGCTTCGTGGATTAAAAGAACCCATTTACGGGGCTCTTTATCAGAGCCAGAAGCTGAGCTAGTTAGTAAGAGGACTACGTGAAGTGGTCTTTGTCAAAGTGGTTTGTCAAACGCTCTCTTCATGGAAGGGGTTGCTACTGTTCACCAGTTCCCCCCATGTTTCAGAGCTGCTCAATACTCCCTCCCCCAGCCACATACAGCTCTTAAATGTAAATTACTTGGAATAGAATAAAATTTAAAAATCAGATCTTGGGTCACACTAGCCACATTTTCAGGGCTCAATAGCTACATGTGGCTAGTGGCTACCATATGGGACGATGCAGACATGAACCATCCCCACCTTGGTAGAACACTGTGGACAGGCTGTAGTTTCAGAATCTAGAATGGACCTTAGAAGTCTAGGACAGTCCTGAAAAGTCAGAGCAGCTGAGTTCTGGGCTCCTTTGAACAATCCTTTTCCTTTCCTTTCCTTCCCTTCAAGGGCATCTCTGGATTCTTGATCTAGACCAGGAATGGAGTAAATTCCTGGGGGCAAAGTCTGGACTGTTCTGACTGCAGCCTACAACCACAGGGTGCATGATCCAGGAGGGAGGGGGCCTCGGCAAAGCCAGGAGAGACCACTCTTAGCATTGCCATTGTCCTGGCCGGTCTCCCAAAGACCCAAGGCTCTTAATGAGGAGACAGATAACACCCTATGCCCCTGGCCCCAGCCAGGGTCCTGACCAAAAGGGAGGATGGGGGAAGAATGGACACAGGCATGGCCACACCCCTTCCAAATGGTAGGAGGGAAGGCGTGGGTAGGGCAAGGGGCCCTCTGTGATCTGGACTGAAGCCCTGGAGCCCTGGAGCTTTCACCTTGGCCTTCTCTGCACAGATAACCTATCTGCGGCCTCGCTGGCCTTGGCCCCACTGCTCAAAGCTGACGGTATTGCTCTCAGCACTCCAATCGGTGTTCAGCGGCAGCTTTCACCAAGAGCGGGGAGCTCCTCCCTCACCCCAGGACTCTCTAGCAAGGAAGACTTGATACCAAGAAAGTGCCACTGGCGACCTGAAGGGTCCTGCCTCTAACTTCGCACTGCAAAGGCCAAGTGAGAGAAAAAAAAGGAGGGAGAGGTGGCTAAAGACGAAAGAAATGGGGAGGGGAAGGGATATGTGAGGGTAGGAAGGAAAGAAGAAAGAACCCAGAAGGTGGATGAATAATGGAGGAATGGAGGGAGCAGAGAGAGAGAGCAAGAGTTTTCGGAACAGAAATGCCCCAAGTTCATAGTCACTGCTAGGTCTGTGCTGCTGGCTGACGTGGTCCCCTCCCCGCCTCACACCATCTGCTGGGCTGACTCGCCCCTGATGGCAGCTGGTCAGTGGGACCCAGCGTTGACCAGGCCAGAATCGAGGGGAGGGGGGAATGGGGAGAGCTTTCTTTCCTTCCTCAGCCCATAGAATGGAATGCCCCCTCCCAGCCCTTCTGGCCCCAACCCGAGGCACTGAGACTTGGTGGGCTGTAGCTGGGTAGAGCCGGTGCAGTATAGACGACCCCTCTGCTCAGCCAGCTCCTCACCCGCCGATCCGATTCCACTCACTCTCCAGAAAGGCCTGACTCAACATCAGTAAGGGAGGAGGGATGCTGATGGGGGTCAAGGGGTCCAGTAAAGGTTCTCTGGGGCCCCAGTTCTTCTGCGGTCTGTTCAGGATGAAAGGCTGACCTCAGGGCGTCCACGTCCGAGTGCGCTCAGCCCATCGTACGCTGCCCATGTTTACCCGCAGGTCAGCAGTCTACCCAAAGCCACTGTCCCAGCCTCTTCGGCCACCTCCCCACGGTCTTGAGCCCCCTTTGCCTAGGAGACTTTTCCGCGTCCCCCCAGGGAATGAGGTCCTATATAGGTAACAGTATCTCTCCAGCCTCTTCCAGCTCTAGAATTCGTTTCTGCTCTTTTACAAATAGAGCAACTGAGACCTAGAAAAGAAAGATGACCAGGTGAAGCCTGCTTGGCCGGAGGTATCAGGCCAAGGTTGGAAGTTGGGGCTCAGGATTCCGGGTACAGCCCTTCCTCCTCTGCTACCCCAGGCCTCCTTTAAACAGAGGACAAAGAAAGTGACAGTCCCTTCCACATCCCCAGAGCACAATCTAACAGGGCATAGGACCTCCACCATGGCTTCCTAGAGGTCCGTATCTTTCCCCCTTAGAGCTGGACGCTGCCCCTCTTTTTGCTCAACAACCCAGGCTGGTCTTCTTGGCTGATTTGTGTAATCATTTGGGATCTGCCTCCCAGAGCTATTGAGAGGCTAAGAGGAGATGGGGGCGGGGGTTTCACAAACTGTCCTCGGTGGCCCCTGGGAAGTACAGTCCTCTGAGTACAAGGACCCCGGAGGCTGCCAATGGCTCCCCTCCATCCATCTCCCACCCACCCCACCCCCCGCCCCACCGGCTGGGACCTGCTGATGAAAATCATTACGTGGGGCCCTCGAAGATTCCTGGAAGGGCTGAGGCTGCAGGCATGCTTAATGGGAAGACACCATTTCCAATCTCCAAACAAATTCACAGCTCAATTGTGCAGCCTGGATGGTGCCAAATTCCTCCTGCTGAGCCCGATTTCCCTCTGACTTTTTTTTTAATTATTAAAAATACAGGCCATCTGCCATCCCTGTAGGAGGAAGGAGATGGCTGGAGGGCCACAAACAGATCCTACGTGACGCCAGGACCATAGTGCTCAGCTCTGCCAAATAGCCTCAACTATCCAATCCTAGAAAATGCCCAGAAGATTCCAGCTATTTCTTCCCTTGGGACTTTCTGTTTCTGCTCAGAAGAAAATTGGTTTCAAAGGGCAGATGCAAAGTGCACGCAGCGAGGAGCAAGGGGTCAGGATGTGGGATTAGGAGAGACAAGAGGCCTTGACAAGAATCCCATAGCAGTTTTTTTCTTGGGAAAGTCTCGGTTTTGCATGGTTTCTAGTTCCTGCTGACTCAGAGAACTCAGACCTCGGATTTCCACATGAAGGTGCTCAGCACGGCCTCACACGCCCACTGGATCCTCTATAAACCTGTTCATTTGACTTGACATCAACAACCCCGCTTTGTAATAACCTAGTCATAACGTAACCCAGACTTATTTGACTTCATTTGCATATGAGCCCTAGGGCACTATGGGAAATGAATGGGTATTGCCGGAACTCAAGGAGGTAACTGAAGGTAAGAATCCTTGGCTAGCGCAGACTTCTGGAGAGTCAAGCAGGATGCACACAGAGAGTAAGTCAGCTTGGTAATGCTGGGGACAGACAGCTGCACCCTTGTAGGTGACAGGGAGCCACAGGCTCGTTGTGCTAAAGGTAACTACTAGTCTGAGCGTGTCGCTGGGGTCCCACGGCCTCTGGAGTCCGGCTGCCTGCCCTGAGCGTGGGTTCCTCACTTTCCAGTGCTGTGAGCCCCAGCCAGTTACTTAACCGCTCTGTGCCTCACTTCCCTATTATATAAAATGGGCATCGTTAGAGTACTTATTTCATAGGGTTACTGAAAATATTTAGCAAGTTAATGCAATTAAAACCTTTTCGAATGAGGCCTGGTATAGACATCAGCTATCATATTTGTTGCTGACAAGAGCTAGATACCACTTCCAGAAATGGGTCCCGCCCTTCTTCTTACCCCCACCTTTCCCAGCCCCATGTGGGATCCCCTTGTTCTGTCCTGTCCCTGGAAGCCCGGAACTCACTTATGCTCTTCAGAGTCTAGATTCCTGCCTCCAGGGGCCCAGCTCCAGACAGGAACTGCAACAGCCAGAACAAAATGGCCCGGACAGCTGTGAGCAGGCAGGGTGGTAAGGGCTCAGAGCCTATAGCCTCTCGCAGAGAAGGAAAGGCTCCCGAGCTCCAAGGCCCCACGTGGGAAAGTCACGTGGCTGGACAAGATCTGTGGCTCGTTAGAGCTGGCCGGGACTGAGAAAGAAGGTCTCATTTCGTTCTGCTTGCATCCGGACTGGCCTCGTGGCCTGCCTGACAATAGAACATGGTGGGGTGATGCCCTAGGGATTCGGAGGCTAGGTCTTGAGAAGCCTCGTAGCTTTTTCTTGGGTTTCTTGGAACACTCATGGAGTGGCTTTGAGCCACCACAGAAGAAGCCTGATTACCCTGCTGTGGGGCTTGAGACTACATGGAGAGGAACAGCCCCCCTCCCCCCTCCCTGGCTGAGCCTAGACTTCCAGCCATTCCTCCAGGCACCAGCCGCAAAAGGGGGGCTGTCCCAGACCCTCCTGCTGAATACGATTGAGTGATCCTAGTTGCCACCCTGTGAAGAAAAAGAATCACCCGGCTGAGCCCTGCCCAAATTCCTCACCCACCAAAATCATGAAATATGAGAAAACTGTAACAAAATTCTCATTAGAAACCATTCAGTTTGGGGATGGTTTGTCATACAGCAACAGACAATGGAGTCTGTATCAGATACCAGCATAGCCAGAAGCAGCAAGGTCAGACAGGTCTGAATCACCCCGTGAGTTAGATCGAAGGATATTTTTTACAAACCTATTCTGAATCCCTTCCTTTGGGAAGCCACTCCTCCCTCACTCTCTGATAATGCCGCCAGTATAATATAAGCATAACAAGCCGTGGCAGAAAGGGTTAGCATTCACCAAACCGATTTCCTTTCTTGTTGGGCTCACAGCTGGTCTGTACTTCTCAGACCATGTTGTAGTCTATGCATATGGACAAGCCCTGGCCGATGAAAGGCGGGCCTGGCCCAGAAAAGAACCTCTTGCGTGTTGGTCCAGTATCTCTTCCCCTGTCAGTTGGTTGAATGTTGATGTTGTTGGTGACCTGGAAGCCACATGTTGAAGATGGAAGAACTCCCCTCAGCCTGTGTGCTTGAGAATGTCCTCGTGACTTAACATACGTGACTTACAGGTAAACTTCTATTGTGTCGAGCCATTGAGATTGGCAGGGCTTGTTGTGACCGCCGCTGGGGCATCTTTACTCTTCCACTGTGGTTAGTGACTCCAGCCTAGCCAATCAGAGAGTCTCTTCCTTCTGGCCATGAGATCGTACCAGTGATATCTGTAGAACTCAGGGTGGACTAACAGAGTCACTTCCTGAAATGTGCTAGGTACTCTCTTTCTCTGGAACCCATGGGAGCATTTTGCTGCCAGAGAGAGAGAGAGAGAGACAGCATTTTGATGATGTCAGTGAACTCCTGGGTTTAGCTCTGCCTGAAGCTAGACCACTCCTTGGAATACGCAGTAACATGAGCCACCAGATGCCTTCTGGGGAAAACAAAAAAGTAATTGGTGATATATTTCTATCCCTTGCCACCAAGAGTCCTAACACTGGAGGATCAGCTCAGATTTAAGGAGAGTTCATGGACAGCAGGCATCGTGAGCCCAATGTCTATGGAGAATCAGACACCCAGAGCTTCCCCTTAACACACAACCCTGCTGATAATTCAGTGGGATCTCGTATTTCATTTTAGGACACTTTTCACAACATTCCTTCCATACCAGCTGGGCAAGTAGCTCTGATCTAGGAGATGAACCCAAGCTAAGAGACAAGAGTCAGCTCTGCCTCTCTGGGCAAAACAGAATATTGACCTCAAATATGGTGTCCCTTTGTAAATTTCAAACAATTTTAGAAGCACCCAACCCCCAAGTACAGTGGTATTGTCAAAGCAAAGGGACGGTGTCCGAGACGCAAGGGAGGGCCGGTAGCAACATGTGGGACATGAGGAGAAAGAACCAAGAATTAGGCAAGAGGTATAAACCTAGTTAAAATTCCATTTTTTTTGAGGGAAACCCTGAGCCCTCACATACTTGTCCTTTTTGACACACTTGCATGTCACCCACTTGTCCTTTTTGCTTCTGTTCTTATCTTTTTATCACCTATACATTCCATATATCTTCACCGTAGTAGGGTTGAATTGTGTCCCCCAAAAAGATATGTTCAAGTCCTAACCCCTAGTGCCTGTGAATGTGACCTTATTGGGAAATAGGATCTTTGCAGATGTAATCAAAGATAAAGTCATTCTGGGTTAGGGTGAGCCTCTGCTCCAATGACTGGTGTCTCTGTAAGAGACCGGAGAGGAGGATTTGGATACAGAGACAGAGACACAAGGAAGGAGGGCAAGTGATGGGGGCAGAGACTGGAGAGATTCAGCTACAAGCCAAGGGACAGCAAGGATCAGTGGAAGCCACCAGAGCTAGGAATGGGCAAGGAAGGATTCTTCTCTAGGGCTTTCAGAGGGAACACCATCCTGCCTGTACTTTGTTTTCAGACTTCTGGCCTCCAGACCATGAAAGAATAAATTCATGGTTTTGTTTTGTTTTAAAGCCACCAATTTTGTAGTAATTAATTCTGTCTTTGGTTTTTTTGTGATCATTTGTGATGGCAGCCCCAGGAAGCCCATGTACCCAAGTTTCCCATGTGTATAAATGCTCCCTTGCAGGGATTAAGGCGGGAAGAGGCACCTCAGCGGGCGGATGCCGTCATGGGCTGGAGGAAACCAAGTCTGTCCAGCAGGGGTTGTGCCACGTGTTTCAGGACAAGTGCTTAGAAGGAGGGTGTGTTCGTATTTCTCGCTCTGTGCCCTCTCCCTGTGCCCGCATGCAGACCGATTCAGAATTCTCCATAAGGATGACATTAGGTTTACGTAGTGCCAACCAGCTATGGTTTCTGCGCTCATCCGTGGAATGAGCCCGGCCTGGAAAGACCGTTCCCCCACATGTGACCACCAAGTGGGAGGGTTAATGGCACAATGTAAGAAGCAGATTTCCTTACCGCTGTGTGACTTTGAGTAAGTTCCCTCCATCCTCTGAGCTTTACTTACCTTGTCTGTGAAATGGGCATAATCGCAGCAGTTACCTCATGAGTTTGTTGCAAAAAATAAAAGAACTGCTATCTGCAAAGCCCCAGCACAAGGCTTGCACAGAGGGAGCTGTTCTGAAGGAGACAGACAGACCCTGGCAGGTCAACATGAGGACAGATTTTGGCCCTCTGTCCCTGTCTCTCTTTTTTTTGCTCCCTTTTCTTTCTCTGTCCTGTCTCTCTCTGACACTTCCACCTCCACTCAGTCTCCAACATTCTGTCCATCTACCTCTTCTCTCTTGTCCTTGCCCCCAAATGGTCTGATCTGTCCTCCTCTTGGCCTCTCTCATCCTTACATAGACCTCATGCAGGACATCCTGGGCATCACCACGTCTCAGGAGACCACCTGCTCCATTAGTGCACTACATTATTTATTACAGACCCGGAAAACTTCATTTAACAGACAAACGCCCAGCCCCTCACCCTCCTCCTGCTTTCTCAATTTGAGGTGGAGACATCTGGAAACCAATTTAATAAGGTGGCTGACAGGCAGCTGGTTCCTGGAGCTTCTCAGGGGTTCTCCAGGGAGCCATTCCACAGAGGAAGCCACAAGCCAATGGGGTTGATGGACTGCTGGTCTCAGAGAGAATCCAGTCAACTGTTTCAGATGGGGAAAGATCTACTTCCCATCTGCAGTCCCAGGAAGGGTCTACATCTGTCCAAAGAGGAAAGCATGAAGGAATGGAGGCAAGTGAGCAGGAAAGTGTCCTACACTCCCTGCTGGGCCGCCATGAGCTGTGTGCCCTTGAGTAAGACGCTAGAGCTTTCTGAGACCTCTTCATCCAAAGATGGATTTGCCCAGATGAATTCTGAGATCCTTTCTTGGCTTATCATTCTAGAAACCTTGGGTAGAGCCAAGCCACCTGGTCAGAGACAGACAGGGTGGAAGAGCAGAAAGAGGCCAGCCATAGTTTATTGAACTGCCACCTGACAGAGCCTAGGCTTGGTGTGCTGGGAGGACACCAAGATAAACCAAGGAACTTGCAGTTGGGAAGGAGAGATGCAACATGCCTGTAAATAATCCTCTGGCCCACATCCTCGTGCCCAGCTGAAATGGCCTCTCCCCATGAGCCAGTGAGTTCATAACCGAGGTGGGAGAGGCAAAACTTCCACGCGCAGAACGTAAGAGGCCAGCAAAGGCAGAGGGTGCTCCGTGTGACTAAGAACTGAGTGGTGTGTATGGCCATAACTCCAACGGAAATTGAGGAAGGGAGACTATCTCGAGTAGGACTTGAGTTGAGCCTTGAAAGACTTATACCCATGGAAAGAGGATGATGAGGATTACCTGGGTCCAGTGCAACATGAAAATGTAAAGTCCCATACTCAAAAATTAAGAATTTCAACACAGCAATAGCAGAACATTCAACCAAGCATGGAGGTCTCCTAAGTGTAGGGCCCTGCACAGCTACTGAGGTTACACACTCATGGAGCTGGCCCTGACACAGGGCACCTTCTCGGCGCTAGAAATATGTGAAAATGGTGCTGATGGATTGACAACCTAAATATAAGAAATATACAAATACGTAAATATAAGAACTAAAACTAAAACCATCAGAAGAAACCAGAGGTTTCTTGACCTTGGATTTGGAAACGGATTCTTAGATTTAATACGAAAAGCACAAAGGACAAAAGAAAACAAAATAGATAAATTGAGCTTTACAAAAATTAAAAACATTTGAGCATCAAAGGATATTATCAAGAAAGTAAAAAGGCAACTAAAGGATGGGAGAAAATACAATTTACTTATCTGATAAGGGTCAAAGATCCAGAATATAAAGAACACTTACAACTCAACTACAAGAAGAAAGCAACCCAATTTTTAGAATGGGCAAAGAACTTGAAAAGAGATTTCTCCAAAAAGGGTCTATGAATGGCCAATAAGCACATGAAAAGATGCTCAGCAGCAGTGGTCATTAAGAAAATGCAAATCAAAGTTACAAGGAGATACCAGTTCAAACCCAGTGGGATGGCTACCATAATGGAAAAAAAAAAAAAAAAAGGAAGACCATCACAAGGGTTGGAGAGAATGTAGAGACATAGGAGGAACCTTCATACGTTCCTGATGGGAACCGAAAATGGTACAGCTACTGCGGAAAGCCAATGGGTCCTGAAAAAGTGAAACATCTGACCTAGCAATTCCCTTATAGGTATATTCCCCCAAAGAAATAAAAACAGGTGCTCAAATAAATAGCTGTTCGTACAGGATCATCCTAGGAATATTCACAACCTTCAGAAGATGGAAACAACCCAAATGCCAATCAACAGATGAATGGATAAACAGATTGTGGTAAAAACAAACAAACAAACAATAACAACAAAAACCCCACACAATAAATGATTCAGGCACAGAATGGAACGAAGTACGTACTTGCTCTGAGTTGGATGAAAACATGCTAGAAACTGGACACAGAAGATCACGTATCGAAAGATTCTTTGCAGACGGAACATCCAGGATAGGCAAACCCATAGAGACAGAAGGCAAATTAGTGGGGCCGGTGGACGGGGGAGGTGGGAAAGGGAGTCATTACTTGATGGGTCTTAGACATTCTCCTGGGCTGATGGAAGGTATTGAAACTAGAGCCAGGTGGTGGTGACACGACATTGTGAACACACTAAAGGCACTGAAGGGTACACTTGAAGATGGTTAATTTTATGTTATATGACTTTCCCCTCAATAAAAAAAATAATAAATGATTAAAAAAAGCAAAAGAACCTACGGACGAGGACTAGAGAATGTAGCCCAGAGACTCCGAGCATCACAATAAATACATGAGCAGCGTGGACTCGAGCATTGACCGTCCAGGTTACACTCCTGACTCTGCCTTTTGCTAGCTGAACCACCTTGGGCAGTTTACTTAGGCTCCTATGCCTCAATTTTCTGATCTGTAAAATGGGAATAGCATAATTAATATTAGATGATGACTAATGACCAAATCAGTTAATATACGTGAAGTGCTTAGGACAGCCCTGATTTATGGTAAGTACTCAGTAGATCTGAGCCTTTCTCTTTTTTTTTAATAATAATTTTTTATTATATTATGTTAGTCACCATACAGTCCATCCCTAGTTTTTGATGTAAAGTTCCATGATTCATTACTTGCATATAACACCCAGGGCACCATGCAATACGTGCCCTCCTTAATACCCATCACCGGCCTACCCCAGCCTTTCTTATTCCCAGAGGCTCAGGAATTTCAGACTGACCTTGTCGCCTTCTGCCACCCCCACCTTCTCAGTGCCCTGCCATGTTCATGCGAAGGCTCAGGGTATATTTATGAGACAGGTAAGTGTGGCCCTGACCAACCCTGGCCCTGAGGTTAAGCTCATGGAAGGATAATTTCCCCAAACAGGAACATTTTATGACAGCCCCCAGCTCTGGGAGCAGAGGTAGGGGAGAAAGGGTATAGGAAAACAGCAAGAGGAGAGAAAGCAGAACTCTGGTCCTGGCAGGCTCTTGGGACTATCTAAGCCTCCCATGGTTCGGCCACATTAAATTAAAAGGATTTCTCCCTTTCAGCTTCCTTCACCCCATGGCTGTGGCCACAGATGATGCAAGAGAAATTAAAACTGAATTCTCTCCAACTTCGGGAATTTGCATATGGTTTCTGTAAAGCCATTTAGGTAATACTATTATTTCAATAGACTTCCTTTCTTTACTTCCATAAATTTTACTTTATAGGAAATGTTATATTACTATTCTCAGTCAGAGACAGCAAACAATGGCCTGTCAGCCAAATCAGGCCAGCCACCTACTTTTTCAAATACTATTTCATTGTAATGCGGCCTGTTTATTTACATATTTTCTATGGTTACTTCTGCACTCCAGCAGCAGAGGTAAGCAGTTGCAATAGAGCCCTTGTGGCCTGCAAAGGCAAAAATATTTACTCAAACTGGCTCTTTGCAGAAAAAGTTTGTCTACCCGTGTTCTGAGTAAAAACCTGCATCAATTCACTAGAAGGGAAAAGCAATAATTGATATACTGGAAACAAAATATTGTTAAGTTCTAGCTAGATTCTGTTGTTTTGCTCAATAAATACTTGTTCATTTCATTCATTCATTCATTTATTCATTATTTATTGAAGTACTTGCTAAGACACCCCACAAGGTCCTGGGGACACAGAAGCAAACGAGATAGAGAGGTCCCTGCTTTCATGGGGTTTATGTTCCAGTGGGGATGGATAGGCACTAAAAAACAAGTATTCAAAGACATCCAAAAACAAGATATAAAAATATCTTTGCTATACATTGTAACAGAAAATAACAAACAACACGGTATATAATAGAATGCCTGAGAGATAGACGAAGGACCATTTCAGTTAAGGGATCGAGGAAGATCTGTCTGAGAAGGTGACATTTGGGCACAAACTCCAGCATCTGCGGCAGAGAGAACAGAAAGTGCAAAGGCCCTGAGGCAGGAATGGGATTGATGCTATTGTTCTGGGCAGCTGACTACTTATAGATGGCAGACTCTGATCAACATCCCACCAATCAGCACATACTGGTTGCTATTGATTTAATTTGTCAGGAGGTATTTTGGAGGGCTGCACACCCACCTTACTGCCCTTTTGGGCATTAAGCCACCTGAGGTGCAAGACTGGGTCTGAAGCAGGACTCTGAAGTACCCCTGGGGAGAACCATGCAGGAACGGGCAGAGGAAGAAATTGAACTACGATGTAGCCTGACAAGGCCTTGGCCAAGCTGATGGGGGGCTCTGAGTAAGCACAGCTGTTCACCTGTGGTCTCGGGTGACGCAGCCCTGGCCCAGCCTGGGTACCCCATCCTGCTCAGTCACTGCAGGCGAGAACCCCTGCGTGACCTTCGACGAAACCGTTCCCTGCAGCTGAAGCTGACCCTGATGGAGATGACAGCTGGAAACTGCCGACCGTGCTCCCGCAGCTGGGCAGCGGGCCCTTCCCAAAAGGGGCATCTTGGCAGCACGTCTCCCAGTTGTCCGTAAAGGGACGTGCCTTTGCTGAAGAGCGTGCCCCTCCCATCTGCCTGCCGCTCTTCTGCCCCCAGTCCCTGGCCCACTGCACGTCTCCCATTCTTCCCCAGAACCTCTCACTAAGCCAGCTGCCTAGAAAGAAGGGTGAGGAAGGGACCAGAAAAGCTAAGCCCAGCTAAGACGTCGGCTGGAGCAACTTACAGCACAAAGGTTTTTCTTTGAGGACTCACAGACAGGAAGTCATCAGGACCCAGTAAATAAATAAATGTGTTCATTAGCTCATCTAATAAGAAATTATGAGTCATGGTACTGTGCCTAGCAGTGAAAAACTCAGAATCTCAGACACTGTGTGCCATTGGGGTATTTTCTGGGGCTCCGGAAACACTAAATGGACACCCACTTTCTGAGCCAACTCATGAGCCTGGCCCGCCCTGAAGCCCTCCATGCCTCAGGCCTTTGGACCACCAATGGCTGCCCCATCCCTGGCTGGCTGACCTACCACAGCCAGGGGGAGAGTCATGGTGTGCTTACTCACCGAAAACCACTGGACCAGATCAAAGGTCCTCTTCAGCTCAGGAAAAACCCAGAAATTCCCCCCAAGGAGCCCCTGGGATGACTGAAAGCAGGACAGCAAGTGACTGTGGTCAAGACTCCACCCCTCTCAAGCTCCTCGGAGGAATGCTCTCGCAGCAGAAACCTCTCTCCATAGAAAATAGTTTGAGAAGCCTTGATTTAGGCCCATCAGTTTTCTTTAAACGATTTACTTATTTATTTTAGAGAGAGAGCACATGAGCAGGGTGGGAGGGGCAGAGGGAGAGGGAGAGAGGAAATCTCAAGCAGACTCCATGCTGAGCACGGAACCTGACGTGGGGTTCGATCCCATGACCCTGAGATTATGAGCTGAGCTGATACCAAGAGCCAGCTGCTTAACCAACTGAGCCAACCAGGTGCCCCATGGCCCATCAGCTTTCTTTAAAGATGTGTTGTCCTGGACAGCTGGTGCTCATGCTATCTCAACCCCCCCACCCCCTCAGTCAAGCAGAGGCCCCAGGAAGTAAGGTATCATTTGGGAGACACACAGCCAGCTCCTGAAGGACCAAGACAAGAACCCCAGCTTCAGGTCCCCCTTCTTCCCATCTGCCTCATCACTGTCCACTGTAGTGTCTCACCCCTCCCATGGCTGGTCCTCCCAGCTGTTTGTCTCCCTCAGGGCTCCCTCTGCCCTGGACCCAGCTCACCTTCGAGAACTGTCAATCTCTATCACGTTATCGGTATCAGCTCACAACAACTTCATCCAGCTGTTTCCCTGCACATGTCTCGGAACTGACTTCCTGCCAACACTGGGAGATTTTCCAGGCCCCACCACTGCTCCGGGGAGCCCCTGAGGCATTCAGGGTAAGATCCCACAGGTGAGCAAGGAACAGTGCCACACAACCCCTGGGAAGATCCCGTATATGGGTGTTAGGTGGAAACACTGAATCCGGGGAAAGCAGGAGGTAAAGAACAGCCTGGGAAGGATGGGTATGGACAGGGAGGGAGCAGCTGTCAGTGTCCCTACCCCTCTCAGCTGGCCTAGGGGACAGTGTCGATGACTCTCAGTCATCTGTGCTCAGAAGGGCTTCCTTGGGGGCCAGGCACCTTCTCCTCACTGCTCTGCCTACACCTACCTTGAGAACTCTGACTTCACCCTCCAGAGTCTCAGAGGCTAGTGTTTGAGGAGCCAGCCACCAATGATTTCCTCACTATTAGTTCATAAGCTTGAGCCCCAAGCCGAGTCCTTTGGAAAGTAGGAAATGGACTGAGAAATGTACATGCAGGGATCCAGCCAAGGCTGACCTAGGTGTGGGTGGGTGACGGTCAGAGCCCCAGGTCAGAAGTCAGACAGCCTTGGTGAGAGTTTGGTTAACAGGACCTTCTGCATCAGATCCCCCTGGGACCTGTGTTTTAAGTCTAGATTCCTCAGACCCACCAGGTGGAGTTTCTTAGGAGATCCCGAGGATCTGCTCTTCACCCAGCTCCTCCGGGCGTTCCAAGCACAGTAAGGTGCGAGCACCGTGGACCAGAAAGAGCCTAGTCCTCTGTCCACCACAGAATGGGAGAACTTCTTAGAACCTACATTTTCTTCTCTGTCAAAATGGATTGAGCAATTCATTTTAATTCTGGAGATTTTGTGGTTTCCAAAGCACTTTCATCCAGATGGTCTTGTTGGCTTCCCATGGCCACCTTGAGATGTGGGGGGGACATTGCGAACAGAGGAGGAACAGGCAGAGGGTGTGCACTGGACGGTGGAAGAAGCCTCCAGAGAGGACGTACTACTCCCTTACCCGAATCATTCCAGCAAGACGAGTGCGTGAAGAGGTCAGGAGAGCACCTGGCGGCAGGGAGTCACACTAAGACGTTGGGAGCCAACAGGACTGAAGGAAGTGCAGGCAAGGGGCTTCCATGAGAAGGGAGGGCAGCCACCGCAGGGGTAGATGGAGGAGTGTGAGAGGCAGGAGGTGAGAGCTGGGAGGATGATGCCTAATGCTGGAGTGGCCGCAGGGCCCCAGGCCGGGTGTCTTGGGGAAGATCTGTGAAGTGTTGTTCTTTCCACCGGCCTAGAAGGGAGTGGCTGCCCTGGGATGGGTGTGAAGAGATCCTAGTTCCTGAAGGAGACATCTGTCAGTCTGCATCTGTTTCCAGCTGAGCTGGACAGGAAAAGGCTCCGGGATGGCTGTGAGCCCAGGGGTCATAGATGGGAAGTGATGGCGGCGTGAATCATGTGGGAAGGAGAGGGAGGAGGGCATGAGCACGCCACCATCCTTTCTTTCCCCACCCCGCTCCCGATGATCTCCTTTCTTACTCCTTTTCCTACTCTGTCCCAATAACCCAGAGCCAAGGGCAGCTCACCTGACGGAAATCCTCCTTAGGACCCACTGCCAACCCACCCACTCAGCTAAGTCACCTTCAAGAAGAAGGGTGAAGCTTCCTCTGGCCTTTGAAACCTTTTGGCTTTTTTTTTATAGGGCTAAGAGGCATGATACGATATTGAAGGAATAAAGAATGGGTCGATGCGATGGCCTTAAAATAGGACTTCAATGCTGGTTGATAGAGACACTTCAGGCTTATAGGACAGGAAGGCTCTCAGAAGCCATCACATCTGGACAAGAGTATCTTAAAGATAAAACTTTCCATCTCACAGCTTTCAGTCTCGCTGTCCCACATCTCTCCTTTCTTGTGCTCTCTGAACGTGTAACGCACCTAACTACGCCTCTTGGCATAACACTATTTACCCCATCAGACGGTCTCAATTTGATTGCACTAGCGCACTTTTCTCTCTTCCTCTTCCCTGGGCCTCTCAGAGCAACAGGCCAGCTCTGAGGCTGACCAGTGTTCCCAGGAAGGGTGGGAGGGAAAATAAAAAGATCCCAAAGCAAGGTTTTAGATGACTGTGCCAAGCTTGACATACTTAAGCCCAGGGCAGGTAGGAGAGGTCAGTCTCTGCTCTATTTTTCAGCAGATCCATGGGGCCTGTGAGCATGGCCACCCTTGGGCAAAAAGCTCTGCCCCACAGCCTGGCAGGCACTGAGAACACACATTTACCCCTTTGACTGTCTGGTACCCACAAACAAATGCTTGGGCGAGGGGTGGGGGGCGGCACCTCCTTTATTTTACTGACCTCTTCCCTCCTACATCCAAAACTTGAACCAGAGGGGAGTCAGTATGAAGGCACGGAGAGGGGGGAGTGGGGGCATATCCAAGTATTTGTAGGAGGAAATGACCAAGCCCTGATCATATTCCCTCCTTCCTCTCAAAGGCCGGCCATACTCCCAACAGCTTCCTAGCTCAGTCACCATCATCTCTCTGTCCCAAGGCTTTCTGTGGCTTCAGGAACTTGATTTGTCCATACATAGAGTTGGCCAAAAGCTCTAGGGAGTTAATGCTCTGAAAGCAACCAGTGAGGGGTGACAGCCTGGCTTCCTCATGAGATGAGTCTCTCTCAGAGGGTCCGTATCATGACTGAAACCAGTTGCCTACGCAGGCAACCCGCTTATTAACACACATATCTTTTCCTGACTTTCCTCCTTTCCCCACCACACTTCTCTTCCTTACCATGCTGCCTGGAATCACCTCACACATCAACTCTTGCCCCCCCAATCCTGGATTCAAGGGATGCTTTGGGGAAACATAAACTAAGCATGTAAGGTGAAGAGTAAAATACGAGGACCGTTCACCCCTTCTGCATGGAGTCTGTTACTAGACACCCCTACCGGTTCTGCCAGGGCAACAGCCAACCAGCAAAGACAAGGAGGGCAGGAAGAGAGAGGGAACTGGACCACCCTGCAGACATCGCTCAGCTCCGGGACTGTACACCAGGAAGCTGTTGGGCTGCGGAAATCCCAGGTACACGGAGAGGTCATCCTACCTACTCTGGGCCACTTTTGCTGGCACAGGAAGACAGCGTGAATTTGTAGGAGGCAAGCGAAAGGTGCTTCTAGAAGCTGAGGCAGTCCAGAGGCATGATTTCCATTCATAAGTGCCTCATCTTGAGAATTCAGCATTGCTTATCCCAGACCCTACAGAGACTTAGAAGCAAGCTCCAAAAAACCGTAGCAACCTGGAAAACATAAAACTGAGCATGGATCAAGAGTTTCCTGTTGCTTAGAAAGAAAGAAAACATTATGAACTGCTTTCAAAGAGCCCCAAGTCTGAAGCCAGCCTGTAGCCACAAATGCCATCCTTCCCTGCACACAGCACGCCGCTGGTTTCTAAGCACTTGGGTTGCCTGCTCCCTGTGTCTCCCTTCTTTCTCCCATCTGTCTCTCTCACCAGTTGGCCTTTCCTCTCCTAGCCCACACCAGCCACTGGGCCACTAAGCCACAGGAGATGAGGCAGAATTCCAGGGGAGAAGCTTGGAGCATGTTGGGTGGCCAGTGGGTGGGCAGTCCCATCAGTGAGCCCACATTAGGGAGGAAGTTCCCAACACCCAAACCCTGAGCCGAAGGGGAAAGGGATGGGCTGGGGGTGAGTGTGACTCTTCTTGATTCTGAAATCTTTGTGTATTTTCAAGGAAATTTTATCCATATGTTTCTGATTCATTTACACTTAACTCATCAAAATGTTATTTGGCAAGAGTTATTTGAAGTTCAAGAAACCTTAAAACAGCCTGTTTAATGAACCCAAAGAGATTTTCAACTCTTCTGTATTTTTTAGGGATAGGATTTTTTTCTTCTCTAGAAAAACAAGCAGTCGTATCTTGTATATATTCCAGGCCTAGGAAACTCAAAACTTTGGAAAGACCATGAGACCAGAAAGCAAAAGTCGAGGTATTGGACTCTGATTTACCCTGACCTGGGTGAGCTTCTCCATATGATTCGCCTCATCAGAGCTTTTTCAGTCACCCCAACTCTTCAGAGAGTTCAGAGTGGCAGAGAGAGGTGCTTAAAACCAGAGGACCCTTCCAGCACTGACGTTCCTGAATTCCTAATTTCTATATTTGCCGTCACCTCCACACCGTGTATGCCTTGCCCAGATGTGAGGAAGGTAAATTCTGTTCTTCCTGATAATCTTCGAGATAAAGAGAAATCTGAAAAGGCATGAGTGTGGCAGAGGCCAAAAGCAATTATTTAATGGGTATTAAGGCTTTCGTCCCCAGAATCAACTGAACCGCAGACAGAATAAGAAGACACGGGCTGACACAGGGACCCACTGATGAAAACAGAGGCAGGAAGAACGGCTGCGGACATGAAGTACCAGATTATTGACCAAACAAACTAGAATCTCCCTTCCTGTACACCCTACATCTGACATGAGATCAGACTCACCTTCTCTTCATTGTATCTCTGACCTACTAAATTGATAATTAGCTGCCCTTCCTGGAGGTTGGAGAATGGACAAGTTGACCTCCAGAGGACCCTTGCTCACCCCAGGGCTTTCACAATTCCCTCATTAGCCCAGCTTAGCCCTGCTAAGAACAGAGGGCCATTATGTCATTCTTCCCTTAAGACCACAGACTCCCAGGGATGAAAAGGTCAGATGCCTCAGGGGCAGCCCCGCAGTTGCCGGTGCTTTGTCATTCAGGGTGAGCACAAAGCCAAAAGACTAACATGGCTCTCCCAGCTGGTGAACCCAACCCCCAGCTTTTCTCCCTCATCCAGCTGAAGCAGAGACTGGGCTGCTTTCATTGTTCTGGCTACTGAGCAAACGGTTGGGGTGCTACTTTTGAGGACAGCAGCTTAGACACTAGATGACTTATGTCCTTAGAGTGGGGATGGGGAAAGTGAAGTCACGTACGTGCATGGGGATGTTGCCCGCGAAGTTCCAGATTCAGAAAGTTTCCTTGCTTACTGAGCACCTTCGTCCAACCCCACCTCAGAGGCGACATCTAGCCCTGCATCATTTTTCCCTCTCCTACCAAAGTGCCAGTTTAGATGGAACGATTCCTGTGGTAATCATTGAATCCCTGGAGAGAGAGAGAGAGAGAGAGAGAGAGAGAAAAGGGTCTAAAACTGAAACCTAATTTTTTTTTGCAATCTAATCTTAGAAGTAACATCCCATTGCTTCTACTATATTCTATTCACTAGACATAAATCAGTTAAGTCCATGCTGGAGATGAGTGGATTACGCAAGGGTGTGAATACCAGGAGGCAGGGAGTGTTGGGGGCCATGTTGGATTCTGCCTTCCACATAAAGAGCCAGAAGTCAGGGAATGTGCCTTCTAGCTGGTTCAGCTTCAGCCACTCTCTGGGCTTGGGGCCTCCAGGACCTTTAATCTATCTGCAAAGTGAATAAGTTTAGATGGTTCCCTGGTTGATAAGAGCCATGACTTTGTGTCTTTGAAGAGTTGTTGACAGACTGCTCAGGTGGTTAAGTGCCTCAGAAAGTCAGCCCCTATCTCCTTTTGGTAAACTCTCCTCAGTCCGTGTATGTGAACCTTACATTGTAACCCTCCTGGGGAGGACACCACCTCTTCCAGTCATATCCATGACAATACATCACCCTTTCTCCTGTCAGGAAAGTTTCCTGGAGTTTAACCTTCATTTCTTCAACAAAATCCTTGTCTCTTCTTATCTGTGCCCAGTCTTATTGGTACTAGGGTACAATTTTTCCAGGCTTCTCTCTCTAATAACATTTATGTAGCTTGACATGGAGGACCTGGCCCCTTGAGTATCTGGGGAGATAAATTTCTTTTAATCAGGAAACCAGTGGTGTCTACTTCAGACGTGAGGATGTTGTGCTTGGCTGACCCCCTCACATGGCTTGTTCTCTTACTGGCATGCCCTTTGACCCTCTTGTGACCGTGGACCATCAGTTGGAAAGATCCTGAAAGAACAGAGAAAAGCACAATGAATGAAAAGAAGAAAGGAAGAGGAGGAGGGTCTCTGAAATTGAACTTGACACTACTTAGCACCTAACACATTAACTCACTGACTCTTCCCAGTGGACAGTTGGGAAGGTCATGTTCCTCCTCGTGTGGCAGAGAGGACTCAGGCTCAGTATCCACAGCTGGTATGTTTCAGAGTCAAGATCAGGCTCAGGTATGCTTTACACTGAGCCTTGAACCGTTCTTAAGCCTTGCCTCACAGTATCTTAGGTCAGTTTGGGGTAAAGCAAATCCTTTCTTTAACCAATAAAAGAAATCATTGTCAGAATCCAATAAAGGTTGAATGGACAAGGGCCACCGGAGGTGACTTCCTTTACCCCATGTGGACAGTTATCCTCTCCATGCCTTCTGCGGACTAAAAAGTTCCATGAGGGAGACAGACCTCATTACAACTGTGGATGCATCGGGGAAAGTCAGAGGTAAGAACATTTAGTCCCCAGAGGTCCTGGGACTCAGGACCTCATCCAGTTGAGTAGCTCAATTCTGACCCTAGCCCTCCCCTCCCATGACCATGGCCTGAAGGAGAATGCAGTCAGTCCCTCAAGGTCGGCCCGGGCACGGAGACTGTAAACCATCATCCCCACCTGCTGCTCCTTTCCTGGCCTTCTTCTCAGAGCCTCCTAGACTTGGAGGAAAAGAGCCTCTGCTTGGCAAACCTTCTGGACTATGTTTGGCCTGGCTGAAGAGGACCCGCTACGTGAGAATGGATGCAAAGTTCCTAAATGACCTACAGATTTTACGTACTCGTGTGAAAATTAGCAATGGGAACCCTCACTAGAGGTTTGGGGGGAGGTGCTCTCACACCCTACCACTTGCAGTCAATTGCAGACCCAATAGGAGGAGACGGACTTAACCTTACACAGACTTGACCTTGCAGGTGGGTACTACTCTACTCTTCCAGTTGGAGGGAGAGACGCTTATTCCCCAGCAGTAGCTCCACCAATGAAAAGCCACCATACTTCAAACTCCTAGTTTACTCCAGTGGACTTCTAGTTTCATGGAGCTTTCCCAACGTCCCGCTTTTCTTCTTAAAAAAGCATGCCTCTCTTTTGTCCCTGCCACTTACCCGTGGTTTTGCTGCACGGCTGGTTTGTCCCGGGCTGCACTGCTTTTTCATTCCTGAAGAGACCCATCTTTTGCTGATAAAATAACTGGCAGTGTTTATTTCTGAGGTTAACATTGCCATAAACACATCACAATAATAAGAACTTGATAGTCCTCACAGCCTCTCTCCTCTGGCACTGAGAAGGGAGCCCAGGAACCACCCACCAAGGCCAAGTTTGCTAGAGACTCAGGCATATACTCTCCTTTCTCAGCCCAGGACCCCCCAAAGCCCATTAATGTTGACATGTGGCTGAGAGCAGCAGTCCCAGAACTGACGGCAGAATTCTTCCTCCTCCTGCCACATTGACTTGATGCCCAAACCCTGCCTGCTCAAGGACAGGGAACGGGTTTACACCTCCTCTATTAAGCTATGGACTCCTTTCCGTGGATCAGAGAACTTTAAGTTCCAAAAGTCCAGTGTGTTCACTACGATTACAAAGCGTCAATCACGTAGGGACTGTATTCCGCTTGTGGTAGGGATTACCTCATTTAATCCCCAAAACAGCCCTGCGAGGATTGCAGTTTTTATCCCCTCTCCACCTCACAAATGAGAACACTAAGAGTCAAGAGAAAAGGAAAGAAACTTGCTGAAAGTGACAGCCTAGAGCGATTGAACTAGGATTTGGACTCAGGCGGTCTGACACTCCCGAAGGCCACATGTGAGGCCAGTGGTGTTCCACAGCTCCCCATAAGTGCAGCTGGAGGCAGCTTCTCCCTGTTTGGAAAGACAAAGCTGTGACTTACCCATCAGATGCCTTTAAGAACAAGCTCCCCCAGGGAGAGCACATTCTCCCAAGACCAGGCATCAGATCAGTCCAAGGGCTTAAAACATGGAGACCCCTTCACCACCCCTCTTTCTGGGATAGTGCCATTTAGAGAACAGTTTTCTACTGGGAAGTCAGCCACTCTCCAGTATGACCCATGCCCTTCCTCCCAGGAAGCCCCCAATTTTTCTTGCCAGGCAAAGTGACAAGGGGGTCAAAGGGTAAGAAAGAAGTTCCCTACTGGGAAATGGAATTCCAGGCTCTCTGTGTGTCCATAATCTCTCCTCAAACCTAGTGTGAGATTTGGGAACCAAAAGGAAAGGTGAGGGCCAGGTGTCTGCACTCTTGGCTGCAAAGCTACGGTCTCCCCAGTGGAGCATCTGGGCTGCACAAGCTCGAAGGTGCCACCAGATGTGGCCCTACCCACATCAGTGTGGGAGCTACTGAGGAAGAGGTAAGCACAGAGAGGGGGATACCCACAGAAATTCACTTAGAGGTGCAGATTTTCGTGCTACCAGAAGCCTTCGGAACGAGCCAGTAGAGTTCCTTCATTTTACAGATGAGAAAAGGGAATTCTAGAGCATTACCTTTGAAACCCTTTGTTAGGCTGTACGCAATCCCGGTTAACCTAGTTCACGCCTGTGGGCACTAGGTCTCCCGCTACCCACAACCAGAGACTCATCAGAACCTTCCGTGAAGCTGAGCTGGCAACCCCAGTAGATTCTCTGATCCAGGAACGTTTATTATGTTTGAAGAAGAGGCATTCTAGAAAGATGAGAAGATTCTAAACAAAAAGACCATATGATTTATTGTCTAAACTGGTACAGTTTGGGAATAAGGACAAGCCAAGAGAAACAGGGACATAAGGTCAGCGTGACCGTAAGAAATTTTCAGGTCTTTCTTGATGGAGGAGGAAGAATCCTGTCAACATAGACCTAGGATCCAGAAGGTCTGATCTGGAATACTCATTCCAGAAGTAGGCACTACCGGGACACCAAAACTCTGACAAATGGGTAAAGACCCGTATACACAGAGCCTAGAATTTGAAGGTTCAGCTCCTACTACGAATGAGATGTGCCTATCACAGGCCACTGCCTCTCTCTGGGCCTCATTTTCATCTTCAGAAAATGAGAGACTTGCAGCCCGCCACCTCCCAGACCCCTCCCTTCAAGCTGTAGCGTCTAGGAGTCTGTGGGGCCTCTGGTGGGAAAGGGGTCCCAGCACAGCAGTCTCCCACCTTGCCAGCCCAATGCACTAACCAGCAGAACACATGGCCTGGCCCTGTCAGGACCCCGGCCCGCCCTTCCCCAGCCTGCCGGGGCCCCACCCAACACGTGCTGTAGCTCTTTCTGTCTAGAGTACTGGAACATACTGGGAGACCCTGGAGGAGGCCTGCAGCACACATGTGCACACACACACACGCACACACACACACACACTTCAGAATTAGAACAAATATCAAAAGCCACAGCATTCAAACAAGTGCAAAGTACATGCCAAGAATCTTCTGGCACTGCCTTCCATGAAACACCTGGTCGTGTTTAACCCTAGCCGAAAAGATGGTTTCCTTGTGAGACTCCTGGCAGGGAGGATGGGAGGCAGACGGGACACCCTCGGCAGGGGCCAGGCAAGCCTGAGTCACCCCATCTTCTCCTAGGGGACAGTTTCCCACCCCTGCCAGGCGGCATGTGACAGAGAGGAGAGTGTGAGCACTCCAGCTCTCGTCCCTGTCTTCGCTTCAGAAGCACTCTTCACCTAAGCCCTGCCACCGCCTCCCTGGGAGCCAGCAGATGGGGAAACAGAAGGGAGATGGCCGGTAGGGCCCACTGGCTTCCCATGGAGGACCTCAGCCTAATAGAAGTTGTCATGTGTCAGCTTAGGGCATGAGCAGAGCCCGCCCGAGCGGCAGCTGCTCCAGCGGCCCCCGGCCAAAGCGGGGCTGACACCAGGGGCTGCGTGGGCCGGTTCCAGAGAGCAGGCCCAGCTCCCCGTTCCGAGGCTGGACAGGGGAAGCCCGGGATCCGGGGCCTGAGAACAGTCGAGCAGCAGAGGAAGGTGAAAAAGACTCTAATGACAACACCCGGCCTCTTTAGCCAGTCCCCAACCTGGTGTTTAATGATGCCACGTCTCAGGTGTGGCGAGAGAGAGACACAGAGACAGAAACAAGTAGGAAGGGCCCAGGAGTACAGAAACTATTGTTAAGCTCTGTTCAACTTCACAAAGCATCCCAGATCTCGGAGTCTTAGAGTTTCAAGGGATCAGAGTGTCTGACTCTCACTGTACAAATGAGAATCACCTGACGCCAGAGATGTTCCAAGGATGTGACCCGAGCGGTTCAGCTGACTGAGCCTGAATCACCCAGCCCAGCATTCTGCCCTGCTCTGTGTTCTCCTCCCTACTCATTACCCATAAGATCTACAAATGTCAGAATGAGGTCAACCGTGGGCTTATTCATTTCATCTCTATTCAAAGTATCACTTTTTTTTTTTCGTTTTGAATCTTTAGAAATCTCAAATATTGTATTTTTGCCAGTAACAATACTCAATTTTGTAATGTGGTATATTCCAATCACAATTCTACTTAAAATAATTAGAGGTATAGGAATCTATATTCAAAAAAAGCATAAGTGAAATTATAATATTTTTCCAAATGCTGAATTTTCTTTATAACTGTTCAAAACATCTACTTATTTCTAGGGGTGCCTGGGTGGCACAGCGGTTGAGCGTCTGCCTTCGGCTCAGGGCGTGATCCTGGCGTTGTGGGATCGAGCCCCACATCAGGCTCCTCCTCTATGAGCCTGCTTCTTCCTCTCCCACTCCCCCTGCTTGTGTTCCCTCTCTCGCTGGCTGTCTCTATCCTGTCAAATAAATAAATAAAATCTTTAAAAAAAAAACATCTACTTATTTCTAAACCTCCAGTTCCCCTTAATGCAGCGTCTGAATAGATCCTTTTTAGGATCTATGTTTTCCTCATTCATAAGGTCTTGAGTTCTAGTGGTCGTGAACTGTGAGTTTCTCTGTTGGGGACAATCAGGAAAAGTGTTTATTTTTTGTGAGAAATAGATTGAGGAATGAAATTGTTAAAGGAACTTTGAGGATTTTGCACTGAAATCATTGAAGAGAGAAGCTGATGGCAGAGTTTATCTGATTTCATTTCCCTTTATTTTACTTATTTCACTTTATTTTATTTTTTATCTTATCTTGTCTTATCTTCTTGTGGTGAGAACACTTAACATGAGATCCTCCCTCTTCACAGATTTTTTTAGCTTGCAACACAGTACTATTTACTAAGAGCACAATGTGATACAACAGATCTCTAGAACTTCTCTTTCTTAACAGAAACTTCATGCCCATTGAGGGCAGAGTTTTAAATCTCCTCTTCAAGCCCTCCTATAATGAGCGTTAGGAGGAAGGGAGGTGATGGGTAGAGGAAGGACAAAGCTAAGCCTTTGAAATCCCATGTGTTAAGGAAAATTGAGAAAGATCCTCTTGGCTCTTCTAAGCCAGTTCAGTACAAGCTAACGGAAGCGCTCAAACATTCCAATTTGCCAGGCCTGCCTGGGCCTTCTGTGCTTCCAGAGACTGAGCTCACATCCCCAGTTGTAAGATCACATTGGCCATTTGTGTGGAGAGCAGATGCAGAAAATGCCCCTTTTAGCACGCTCATTAGCAGCCGCAAAGCAAAATGATTGTCAAGCCTGTCATTAAAACAGCAGGGGGCAAAATCCTGAAAAGTTCTAGCAAGTGAGGGGAAGAAATGGAAATTACATGGATATACTGTCCCAGGAAGATGTGTAAATGTCTTCCACAAAGAAAGAACACGGAGACAGGGTGCCATGTTTTCTTTCAGAGAATATATTTATTTCTTACTCAATCCTTTGTGAATTGTCATGTAACTTCAGAGCCCACATTGGATTTATTTTCATTCAAGTGCTTAAGCTCCTTCATCGTAAATTAGCAAATTTTGTTGCTCTGTTTTTGTGTGTTTGCTTACTTCTTCAGAAAACGTGCCTTCCTCTTCCGGGAGACAAGAACACATAGGCACGTTTGTTCAGACACAATATGCACTGACCAGTAAGACAAATCAAGAGTCTGATTGATCAGTAACAAGCCCGGACAGTTAAGGGATGGGCGAAGGCCTCATGCTGGTGGCACACATGTGCCCAGATCTGAAGTAAGATGTGACCCAAGCAAACATGGTGTCCAGGTGGCTGGTTTAACGGACTGGTAATAGTTTTCACCAGCTCCTTGGTTTGTAAGACATAGGAGTGATGTTGGTGTTAAGCCCCTCAGAGGCAGAGAACCAAATGGGCTGGTTATCTCAGGGAGAAAAGAAAGGAAATTCGTTCACAAAATTTAAAAAACCAGGCAGTGTGGCACTGTTGAACACACAGCATACTGGAGTTGCCGATCTGAAAGCAGTTTTCCTTTCTAGACCTCCACAGCTTTGGAACTTCGGGTAAGTTCTTTACACTCTCTGAGCTTTCATTCCTTCACTTGTAAAGTTAAGAAAATACTGCTTCATTCATGGCACTGTGGTGAGGATTAAATGAAATGATATTTATGGAAAGTGGCTTGTGAACTAGAAATTGCATGGCCGTTATTATTGTAATGGTTAAAACCCAAACCTCTGTCCGTTTGAAATCTGAAAAGTGATAACGACCTTCTATTTATATTAGGAAACAGACATGAACGGATGAGTGTCTTCTGTAAGCAAGAGAGATTCAAATTGGCCATCAGAAAGCACCCCCCTTTCCACCCCCATAAAAGTGCTGAGAAGTAGAATACTCGTTGGCCGAAGGTTATCAAAACTGCCGCTCACCAGCACATTCTTTGCAGGAACTCATCTCACTTCTAAGGGAGTAAAGCAAAGCTGTTTCTTCTCTTTGGAAAGAAGATAGGCAGAATGGAAATTTTCAGATCAAGTCACCTTCAAAATACCACTGGTCTTACTCGTTTTACACTAATAAGTATGCTGACCTGAAGAGTGACAGCTCCCAGCTCTTGAGAACTTTCTACACTGAGCATAACAGTAGCAAGCTTTTATGCATACATCTGAATTCTTCACAATCCCCTTCCTACAGCTGTAAGGCAGGATTTTTTTTTTTTTTTCTTCTGCTCTGCACAAGAGAAGACTGAAGCTCAGTGGTCCTACACAATTCACAGGAAGTCACACAGCTAGTAGCAGAGCCAGGAGCTGGGCCCAAGTGTATCTAACTGCCATGCTTGTTCTCTTATGCTCAACTACCTGTCTTGGCTTTCTATTGCTATGTAACCAATGACCACAAACTGGGCAGCTTAAAACAGCACATATTTACTATCTCCTGGTTTCCATGAGTTAGGAGACTGAGAACAGCTTACCTGGACCCTCTGTTCAGGGTCTCACCAAGCTGCAAGCAAGGTATTAGCTGGGCTGTGTTCTCATCCAAGGGCTTGACTAGAGAACTTGATCGAACCAGCAAAGAGCACCTTTCACTTTAGGTAGGATCTGGTCCCTCTTTTAAAGATTTCGCCTGGTTAAGGTATGCCCACCTAAGATAATCTTCCTTTTGATGAACTCAAATCAACTGAATAGGATCTTAATTACATCTGCTATGTTCTAATGGTTAGAAGTACCCCGAGGTCTCACCCATACTTTAGGGGAGGAAATTATATAGGATACGAATACCCAGGGGCAGCGATCACAGACACCGTCTTAGAATTAATTAGTCAACCACATGACCTCCCTTGGGTCGTGGCTCTAAGAGATGCAGTCACAAAAAGCAGAAGCCTAGACCAGAGAGAGAATCACTTGTTCTGCTCTGCCTTGACAGTTCCCTATGGCATTGTACGTAGCCCAATGCTAGAATGCCAGGAAGCAGAAATTTGCCCTTGGCGGATAATCTAAAAGTTCAGTTTAGAAGAAGAGAGGTTCTTGTCCTTGGCTGCATGGTAGATTCTAGATGTGGGAAACAAAGGCAGAAGAAAATAAAATTAAATGTCCTTATAACCTGCAGCCCATTGACAAGTACTTGAGGCGGGCAGAGTATAATGTTCCTCCCGGAAGCTCCCAACTGCTTTCACGTTAATGCCTTGCTAGAGGGAAAAACAACCTTGGTCTGACAATAGCAAGGCCTCCTGTATCCTGGGAGTCTTCTTTAGCATAATATCCTTGTGGAACTTCCCTTATCTTTACTTCCCCCAACCCCAAACTATATCATCAGTTGCTCCTCCAGACCCCCGGGCATTAGCAGGGAGCTGCAGCAGGCAGCAGCTTCTCTTTCTGCCCATGAGTCCTGTCCCCATGCTTTAGTAAAACCACCATTTTGCCCTGAAGACATCTGAAGAGTTCTTTCCTGGCCGTGGGCTCTAGACCCCACCAAACCATCTATATTCAAAACCTACATCAGAATCACCTAGGGAGATTTTGATATATATAATGCCCTCCCAGAGAGCCTGATTTAATTGGTCTAGGGTGGGACATAGTCGTCTGTTTTTGTTTTTGTTATTGCCTTTGCTTTTAACTTCCAGAAGGCTCTAGTGTACAGTCAAGGTGAGAACGCCTGGCCAGGAGTAGTAATCTACAAGGTGAGCTGTGCTCACCCCAGGGCTGTGTGAAAGCATTCTACTGGGATATGAGAAGAAAACCCTAAAACTTCTATAAAAATGTATTTTTAAGTTAAAAAATAAAAGAGAAAAAGAAGCTTGGGACTTCAAGTTTCCGGTCTGACACGTAAAGAGCTTGGAAATTGTCATCCCCCACCCCCGCCATCCTGACAATAAGAAAAACCAGAATGAATTATAAATCAACAATTAGATCCATCAGAGAGTTGAGACCACAGGGCAGACTGCAGCCCCAACTCTAGAGAGACAGGTAGCCACAGAGAATCCCAGCTTAAACAGAACAGAAGCCCGGGAATAGAACCTTGTTCCTGATGCCATCAAGAAGGAAAAATACCAAAAAACAAACAAACGAGCAAACAAAAAACATGTAGGCACATCATATTCAAACTGTGGAAAGCAGAAATCTGGAAAGAAGCCAGAGAGAAAAACAAACAAGCAAGCCAGCCATGGCCTTATGGACAGAAGAGCTAGATAAGAATTAACGTGGGAGAAACCATGAAAGCAAGAACAGAATGGAGTGAGATATTTCATGGGTTGAAAGAAAACACCACCAACCTAGAATTCTGTATCCAGCAAAATTATCCTTCAAAAGGAAGAAGAAGTAAAGACCAGACATTCTTAGACGAACAAGAATGAAAGGAGTTTGTCACCAGGTGGCCTGCCTTGCGAGAAATGTTAAAAGTTCTTCAGAGAGAAGGAAAACTATATCAGTCAGAAACTCAGAGCTACATGAAAAAAGAAGCCAAAATTTTCTTTTAAACAATAATAAAGAAAAGCATTAGAGCATTAGAGAAGGAGTAAATGAAGGTAAAGCAAATCTTTTATTTGTATTATTTTTAACTGATCTACCAGAGAACAGTTTGCTCAAAATTATAGTACCCACCACGTATTCAGTAATTGTGGTTGATGAATAACCAAAATGAGTGACAGTAACGTTATAAGGGATGGGAGGAGGAATTGAGACTATTCTGTTATTGTAAGGTACTTAGCAATAACCATGAAATGGTTTAGTGTCATTTGAAAGTGGATTTGCATTAGTTGTAAATGTCTATCACAAAGTTTAGTGCAACCACTACCAAAAAAAGGCTTTAAAACATGTAGTTGATATGCTAAGGCAAGAGAGAAAATAAAATCGTATAAAATGCTCAATTAAAACTAGAAAGGCAGGAAAAAAGGTGGAGACAAAAACGGAACATAAAGCAACGATAATGAATGGAAAACATTTATAATAAGGGAAATATTAATCCAACTGTTACCAATAATCACTTTAAATGTAAATGGCCTAAATCCACCACTTAAAGACAGAAGCTGTCAGAATGGATTGAAATACAAACCCCACCTACATGGGGTCTAGAAGCAGCTTTACTGATATTAAATATTGATAGCAAAGTGTGTATACAAATTATGCATACACATATTAAAGGTATGTACTCAAACTTGTTGTTACAAATAGGAGTGTGTAATCCAAAATGTTTGGAAGCTACAGACCTAAAGGGAGGCACTTCTTCTTTTTTTTTTTTTTTTAAGATTTTATTTATTTATTTGACAGAGAGAGAGACAGTCAGCGAGAGAGGGAACACAGGCAGGGGGAGTGGGAAAAGGAGAAGCAGGCTCCCAGTGGAGGAGCCTGATGTGGGGCTTGATCCCAGGACTCCGGGATCACGCCCTGAGCCAAAGGCAGACACTCAAAGACTGAGCCACCCAGGCGCCCCAGGCACTTCTGAAACTATCATGTACAAAGACATCACCTGGGGATCTTATTTCAAATGCAGATTCTGGGGGCGCCTGGGTGGCACAGCAGTTAAGCATCTGCCTTCGGCTCAGGGCGTGATCCCGGTGTTCTGGGATCGAACCCCACATCAGGTTCTTCCACTATGAGCCTGCTTCTTCCTCTCCCACTCCCCCTGCTTGTGTTCCCTCTCTTGCTGGCTGTCTCTATCTCTGTCGAATAAATAAATAAAATCTTTAAAAAAAAATGCAGATTCTGAATTAGTGAGTCTTAGACCCAGCAGGTTGCATACAGAAAATCCTTCACACAGATTGATCCAAGCCCCCTTTCCACAAGCCAAACCTGTCCAACTTCAGGATCTTATTAATATAATACATTTATAGAGATCAATGTATCTTTATTGTGTTGGACAAATGGTTCTCTTTCTTTGAAAAGAAAACTAACTGCATGGGAAAGTCATGTGTGAGTTATTGGTTGCAAAGAATTCTATAATTTCTGGTCAACGTCTATTGACCGATTATGGCCACCATATAGTAAAAGCTAAAATTACTATACTTTACTCCCTATCTATCTTGTGTAGTTGACTCAGTCATGGTGAAGTGGTGGGACATCGAGGCAGCTGGAGAGGGCAGCAGGTAGCAGCCACAGTGAAACAATTGGCGTCTCCGTCCTGACTTGGATGTTTGGCCCCTCCCTCCTTGGCCTCCTCTCCTCCTCTGTAAATGCGCCTGTTGGGGCCCAGGATCTCCAAGTAATGCTGCACTTGGGTGCCCCAACCCAGCCACATTCCCACTTCTCTGCCCCAAGCATCCCCTGGTTTTTACAACCACCTTGTCTCCTCAGTCCTACATTTCGATATTGCATCCACCCCCGTCCCGGGGTCCCCCTCTCTCTGCATCCAGCTCTTTCATTTCATTTTCTTCTTGGCCCCGGTCCTGTGGCCTACACAGAAGCCTTGCGCCCTGCACTGCACCAGTTTGCAAGGACAAGGAAACTGCACTGACAGACCAGACCTGGAGTTTGTCCCATGAAAGTACATGTAAAGCCCAGATCTGTAGTCATGGATGAGATCAATTCCTGTACTGCTGAGTTCCCCTAGAGCTTTGGGACAATACTAAATGCAGTCTACGAGGACAGTGGCCTGTCACGGGGCCTCTCTTGGGGGCACAGGACCTACAGAGCTAAGTGGGCCCCTCCACCACTGGAAAAACAGACTCAGTCTTATTCAGGGGCTTCTTCTCTTCCTAGCTGCCTGGGCAACTTCAGCTTATCTTCCCCCATCCTTCCAGCTGCCTCAGAAAGTGGAGAGACAGGTTTTTCCTGATATTCTTTGGGGCACCTTTGACTTTGCTCTTGGTTCATTGCTCCCCTCAGGATCCCTTTTAGAAGAGAGATCAGAATTCTCTTGCTTCCCACTTAAACGTCCTGTTTTCAGGTTTCTTTTCTATTGAGTGAGGGCCTGCAGGTCATAGCATCAGGACTGTATGGAGAAGAAAGTGGGTCCTCTGCCCTAAGGATCAGCCGTTGCCCTGTCCGGTGGGAGATCCCAGCCATACACACGCAGATTCCTCAGACTGAGGGACTCCTGGAGTCTGCCTGGAGTTTCTGCCTCCTCTCTGCCTCCTTACCTCTATCAGGTCTGGGCCATTGGGACAACACTGCAGTCCTTCCATAAAACTCTCTGGGCAGGAGAGTCTCACCATCTTCTTCAGCCACCCGTTTCTGCCCTCGGTACAAGAAATCCATATTTACCTGCCAGGATTTACTCAAGCAATCCCCTCCTGAGCATAAACAGAAGTTAAAGAGAACCACTTCGTGGGGTGAGGAGGGGCGGGTGTCATGTACTCCTTTCATTTCCAAGCTGATAATGAAGGGAGCCAAAGGTAAAGGTCAGCTGTTTAGCCAAAATTTTATCCCATTTACTCCAATCTTTCTGGCATTTAGATTAGCAGGAAAGTCTGTCTTCTGAAAAGTTCAAGAACTATCTGCTTTGAAATAAAGCCTTCCTGTTTTCAGCAAATGATGATGTTGTGGCTTTAAGAAGGGCAGTCCCACCCTCCTCCCAACAAATCACACTCCGGCCTTCAGAGACCTTGAGCCTCTGAGCCGCTGCAGATAAGCTGCTGGGGGTGCTGGGCGGCAGGTGCCCGGGGAGTCCCGTCAGCAGCCGAGATGGCAAAGGAGGGCACAGCACTCACCCCTTGCATTTGCTACCTGGTGTGGTGGTTGTGCCCTTGGGGGAGGGTTCAGCTGGGGCTGATTTTGCCCCCAGGGGATGTGTGGCAATGTCTGGATACATTTTTGTTTATCACAAGTGGTATGGGTCTGGGGAGTGCTATTAGCATCTAGTGAGCTGATACTAGGGATGCTATTAAATAGCCTTGGACACCCAGGGCAGCCCCCACACCCCAGAATTATCCAGCTCAGGTTGTCAATGATGCCATCGTGGAGAAATCCTGCTGTAGCGTAACCAATTTAGGAAAAGAGTCATTTCTGATATGTATTTTCAGACTCACGCTCTCCCAAGCTTTGATTCTGAATTCATCCTTCCATTAATGTATTCATTCATTTTAGATGCAAATAGCGGGCTCCTACTATAATATGCCAAGCTCTGTGAAGGTGTCACATAAAAAGGCCCGCAGAAGAGGCTTGGGCCCCGCCCTCAAAAAGAATACAGGTCACAGGGAGGGATCAACATTAAGAGTGTATACAGTTGTCTCTTGCACAACATGGGTTTGAACTGTTCAGGTCCACACACATGCAGACTTTTTCAATAAAAGCACATGCAATACTGTAAATGTATTTTCTTTTCCTTATGATTTGCTTAATAATCTTTGCTTTTCCCTAGCTTGCATTGTTGGAAGAATACAACACACAATTCATATAACACACAAAATACATGTTAATAGACTCTTGTTATCAGTAAGGTTTTCAGTCAACCGTAGGCTATTAGTAGCTCAGTTTTGGGCGGGGAGGGGGGGTCATAATTTATACGTGGATTTTTGACTATGCAGGAGGTCGACACCCCAACCCGCGTGTTGTTCAAGGGTCAACTGTACTCAAGGTGTCTCACTATGGGGCAGACACTGCTCTAAGCACTTCATGAACTCACTTAGTTCTTCACAGTCCTATGAGAGAGATACTCTCACTCCTGTTTTATCAGTGAGATAGCGAAGGCCTATGTAGAGAGATCAGGAGACTTACACAAGGTCGCACAGATATCAAGTGTAGAGGCAGGATTCAAACCCAGACCACTGGGCTCCAGGGTCCATCTGTGCTTTTAATCGGCACACTATGCTGCATCTCATATAAACACACACAACTAAAATTATAACAAATCGTTTTTTAAAACAACAAAGACAAAGCAATGAGTGTTGATTACAGTAGGGGGTTGTAACCTAGTCGGGGGGATCTTGGGGAAATGGCAATTAGGCTAACATCTGAAGAATTACCAGACAGCAAAGGAAAGGAAGGGAATTCCAGGCAAGGGGACAGTATATGTATTCGTTTCCTACGACAGCTACCAGAAATCGCCAAAAATTGAGCGGCTTAAAGCGACATGCATTTATCGTCATAAACTTCAATAGGTTAGAAGAGTGACATGGGCCTTAACTGAGCTCAAACCAAAGTGTTGGCAGGGCTGCATTTCTTATTGAAGGCTCCTTGTCTCTCCTAGCTTCTAGAAGCTTCTTATAGTCTCTGGCTTGTGGCTCCCTTCTTCTTCTTCTTCTTCTTCTTCTTTTTTTTTTTTTTTGTAAGATTTTATTTATTTGACACAAAGAGAGACAGCTGGAGAGGGAACACAGCAGGGGGAGTGTGAGAGGAAGAAGCAGGCTTACCACTGAGCAGGGAGCCGGACATGGGGCTCTATCCCAGGGCCCTGGGATCATGACCTGAGCCGAAGGCAGACGCCCAATGCCTGAGCCACCCAGGGGCCCTTGTGGCTCCCTTCTAACTTCAAAGCTGCAGTGATGAGTTGAGTCCTTCTTTCATCCAGTCACTCCAACCTTCTTTTCTGTTTCCCTCTTCCACCTTTCAGGACCTTTATGATTCTATTGGGCCCATGCAGATAATGCAGAATGATCTCCCTATGTTAAGGTCAGCTCATTAACAATCTTAATTCCATCTGCAACCTTACCTCCCCTTTGCCATGTCATGTAACATATTCACAGGTTCTGGGAACAAAGATACAGACATCCTTGGGGAGTCATTGTTCTCCCTATTGCAGATAGCGTGTACAGAAGTCCTTCAGAAAAAGAAAAAGGGCAAGTATGGGGCTGAAGAAGGTCCATGTGGTCAAAGCGGAGAAAATGGAGAAGAAAATCAGAAACCTTGCCAGCATGGTGACACCTGGGGTACCTTGGAAACTGTTAAAAATTGTGTCATCTTCTATGGGCAAAGGGAAGCCACTAAAGCATGCTCCCTGGGGCATCGGGGGACACTGGAATGATCGGATGGGCATTTTTTAAAAGATTTTCTTTATTTGAGAGAGAGACAGAGAAGCAGACTCTACTCTGAGCAGGGAGCTGGACATGGGGCTCGATCTCAGGACCCTGGGATCATGATCTTAGCCAAAGGCAGACGCTTAACTGACTGAGCCACCCAGGTGCCCCCAGATGGGCATTTTGAAAAGTCACTCCAGCAGCTGTGTGACAGGGAGAGAGGGGGGAAGGAGGTGAAGTGGAGGTAGGTAGCCTGCTGTTGGAGGCCAGGTGGGAAGTGACAGAAATCCAGACTGGGGCCTAGACACATAGAGGAATGAAGATGAAGATTCGAGATACATTTTGGAGATGCAGTCAACTTGGGGTTGGGTGAATACAAAATGGACAATGAGGGAGAGGCTCTGGGGCTCTGGGCCCAGGCCAGTGGCAGTGCCATTCACACAGAATGGGGACAACGGAGAAGGGGTGTGGGGGGGGGGGTGTGCAAATCAGCTTCAGATGCACTGAAAGTAAAATATCCAGGAGGTGACGCCACTAGGCACTTGAATTTGTGAGTCTAGAGCCCAGAGGAAAAAGCCTTGTTTGTAGTTGGTAAACTGATGTCTGGATGCCCCCAACTCCTGCAGGCTTCTCAACACCGGCATGGCTCAGTCCAACCATTATCTCCCCCAGACTGACCCAACACCTGCATCCCTTCCCAGTGAACACCACCGTGCAGGGTCAGAGGCCTTATCGGATTCACTTGCCAGGCCCTCCAAGGCTTAGAATCGTGTCTGGCCCTTGGAAGAGGTTAATAAATGTGGTAGAAGTAATCACTGACGGATTAATCAATTACTTCTCTCTGTCTTGTTTCTCTCTCTCTCTCTCACACACACACACACACAGAATCCTCTCCTGCTCCCCCCACCCCCACTCCTTTGTCCTGTTACTTTTGGACAAAGTCAGGTCTATTTAGCTTAGAGAGATCTGAGGTCAAATTCTGTTGTGACCTTAGCACCTGTAGACACAGGACCTTTGACCCTAAAGCCGCAAAGGACTCTGCTTTCTCCGGCAGCTCAGCCAGGCACTCAAGAAAGAAACTTACCAGAACTGACAACCATTGCTGGATTTTATTATTTGTTTGGGTGTCTAAAATCCTAGTTACTTCCTGTAAGACACATGCTTCACAAAGCATTGCCATAAATTGATTTGCTTCAATAGGAAGTTGTAGGTTTTTCAATCAGATAAATACATTGCTATGTATATTTATTTTGCGAATTTATGTTCTTTGTTCGTTAAGGTTTCCAGAAACTAAATACCCGTTTACCACACAGAACGGGGGTTCAGCACAGCTGGAAGAGAGAAGGGATAGCAGCAGCTCACCAAGGAATGTGCCACTGTGTCAGAACCTCTTCGAGCTCAAACCTGAATTCATCAGTCCGTCAGAAAAGCATCCGTTAAGCCCTGCTGTATTAGTCACTGTAAAAAAAAAAAAAAAAGGTACAGATACAGTCCTGTGAAAGCTCATAGCTTGAGATGGATCTGCTTCCTGTTTTTGCATAACATGTGTTAGATTGTTAAACAAGAAATTGGACAAAAACACAGCAGCATGTTAAAAGGAGTACTGGAATCCTCTTTAGGTCAACTGTTAGCTCATTGTATAGAGGCAAAACTATAACCAAAGAACTTTTCTTTATTTATTAAATATATTTTATTGAATACCTATTATTTGCCAGATGAGGGAAGTACAGCCAGGAACGGGAGGAGGAAACCTTCTATAGGTCCTTGCGGGAGCTTACATTCTGGAAGGGAAAGATGGTCAGTGAGCAAATAAGCCAATAAATAAACAAGAAAATACTAGGTCTCAGTGGTTGCAATAAGACCATATGAAATGATGGAGTGGGTTTGTTGGGTTAGACTTCTAAGAAAGGCCTGTCATCGTTCTTAACATGCAAGTGGAAACTTGAATGACAAAAACAAAACCCAAAAACTATTCATGCAAACCTGGAAAAATATTCTGGATATTTCTCAACTAAAAGCTCTGTAAAGCCAGGACTGAGTCCTATTAAACATCAGAGTCCCCAGAATGACTGTCACCTGGCCCTACCTCAATAAATGCGGGCTCTCGATAAATGTGAGCCAAGTGCATCTGCTATGCCTCCAAACAGAGAGTGCTTGTGGGTTTGGAATATAGACAATTATCTCCAGGACCTAATGAGCGTCTTCTCGCTTCACCAGGCTCCCCAAACCAGCCCTGCGATCACAACAGAGAAACGTCCTCAGAGGCCTCCAGCCCGCAGCTCTGGAGCTTCCTCCTGTCTGACTCTTGCTCGCCATGATTCTCGTTCTTCATTTCCCACTTACATCTCCTTGGGCTCAAGGCTTTGCCTGGTTTCCATGTGGGATTTGCCTTGGCATCTCAGGAAAAAGAGCAGGAAAACCCTCCCTTCACATCGAAGCCACAGTAGATGAAATGCTTGGGACAGAAAAGGTTCGACCCACTTGGGGTCTTGCCTCCCCCTCCCCTAGGACTCCACATAAGCTGCGTTTGGAGACCAGATTACCCCAATCTTCTCTTCCAGGACCTTGCATCCTCCCCTACTAGAGGTTCTAGAATATGGCCAGTCCCTTCCAGCTACAGCCTCGGTCCATTTCTGGAGAGCCAGTTCTTAATGCCGAAAGCCAGTGGCGTACTCATTCATAGACTTGACACAGTCTAGACACAGTTGAGGAAAGAATCAGTGAACTTGAAGATAGCTCAGCGGAAATTAAATAGACTGAAACATAAAGGCAAAAAAGAAAATAGAAAATGAAATAAAATGAAACAAAAGCAGAACAGAGGATCCAAGAGCTATGGGACAGTAAATGCCAGTGGCTGACAATATGGTGTTTACATAAACTTGGCAGATCCTAGGATTTTCGGTTCAACCCCTCTCCACTTATCCCCGAGTTAGTTCCACAGAATTAACTTCAAATCTACCCAGAAAGTCAGCTCTCAACATTTTTTCTAAGACATCTTCCTAAGCTAACAAGTTATAGTATTCTAATATACAGCTGGTCTTCGTAGCAAAGAAAATCATGTTCTCATGGCTTAGGGACCAGTAAAATAGGGGTTTCCACTTAAAATACAGGGCACCCAGTTCAATTTGAATTTTGGATTTTTAGTATAAGATATGTCTTGTACAATATTTGGGACATTTTTTAAACTAAAAAAAAACCTCATTGTTTATCTGAAATTCAAATTGAATCAGGCATCCATATTTTTATTTGCTAAATTTGGCAACTCTACATTAAAAGCCACCATGTAACCCACTCAAAGGTGTCCTCTTTCCAACCATGCACATTCCTTATATCTAATAAGGCCTTGTCAGAGATCGGTTCATCAGGTCTACCAGGCATTCAGCCCAAACAGTGGATGCTTTATGAAGCATGGGCCATGAGTCAGAGGAATGGATGGAAAAGACGTGTTAGAGAGGACACTCTAGATGTGGAATCAGAATACCCTGTTCTGGAACCAGATCGGCCTCTTATAAGCTGGGCACATTATTAACCCTCCGTGCCTTGGCTTCCTAGGGTATAAAATATCAGTGACAATCCCCACCCAGCCACTCTCACCCTCTCAGCACATCCCTCTGCAGGACATTATGTGGGGGACATATGGGAATAGAGGCACACCAGGGGGTGGATGTATTGTTACTTAAGGAAAGAGATGGGAGGAAGCTGTCGTGAGGAACACACTGGGTCAGGAAGAAAGGCCTCGGAGGCCTCGGCATGGTTCTCGCTCCTCGCCGGCATTAGCAGTACCTGCTGTCGTCACACCTACCGCTTCTCCACCCCCACGAACTGCATCTCAAATCCTTATCGGTCAATAGCATTTATTTTTGGCCTTTGCCAGCACGCACATACCAGGCGTCACCGGGCCTCGTTATGTAAGCGCGGCGGAGCTTGGCCTGGTCTATCCTTGGAGAGGTAATTGCCAAGGGGAGCACGGGAGGCAGCAGTGATACGAGACCCTGTCCTCTGAGTCAGCTCTGATGCCAGCTGGGTGAGGTAAGCCTCCATTGGGGGCACCATTCACCTGCTGGCTTCTGGCCTCCCTCTGGCGGCAGTCACCTCCCAGCGGGCTGGCTAGGGTGTGAGTAATGAGACAGGTTTGTTTCATGTAGCTCCTGGCTACAAAGCGGTAGCCTGGATTCCATACGTCATTGAGAGGGCAGACAGAGAGCTGGTTCTGCCCCTGAATGAGCGCTCCCACCCCAGCTCTCCAGTGCTGCTCTAGCCACGTCTCTGGACTCCTGGACTATTGGACCCTGGGCCCCGCCTTTCAATCCAAGGCTCAGCTGTCCCATCTTAGATGCCCCATGAGCCTGAATGACCCACATCTACCCCACCTCACTCACCGCCAACACAAGTGGCAGACCCCAGACGAAGGGGAAATAAGGCTGAGGTTTTCCTCCAAATCCGAGAAATACAACTTGCGTGAACAAGAGCAAGATACCCCAGGCTCAGGGTCTCTTTGGTCCACAATAAGAAGGAATGTGGTAGAGTCACAGTTAAAGAGGTTTGAATGAGACCACGGAAAGAACCCTACACAGTGCCCTCATGGTATGGGGACGTGGGCCACAGATACTGGGACACATCACTAAGGGAGGTCCAAAGCGCCCTTGTACTTCATACCCAGAAGAAAAGGAAATACAAGGGTCCGGAAGGAAAGTTCCTGAGAAGGGAATATGCGTGATTCTTTCCACCATGAAAATAAGCCGCCTTGTCTCAGCGTGTGCTTGGAACACACAGCAACCACTGGGACACCTTCAAACACAGCAGGTCTTCTGATACCAACTCTGGTGACTGGAAGACAGTGGGCTTCACATTCGATCATCCAGCCAACAGGTGAGACTTACCCAGGCCTGCCAACTTCATCCACCCTGACCCGCCAACGCGCCCTGCCCTGCAGCCCCGGGGTGGCTGCCATGCTTACTTAGAGCGCTGTGGGCCTAGGAAGCAGGCAGGCACAAACAGCTTCAACTCAAGTCCCGTTGACAGAGGAGAGGAAGAGAAGGGTCCCCAGGGAAAGGCACAGAAAGACACCCGCTGGGGGGGCTAGCTGCCTCACGGGCTCCCTTCAGAGCTCCAGCACCCAGGTCTGGCCCGGGGCCTACCCTTCCTGGCTTGGCTTCTGTCTGTCCCTTCAGACCAGATCCGGTTTCACTAGGCCTGGAACTCTGCAAGCCCTTTCCTGCTGGGAGCTGATTTATTTGGATGCATCTGTCAGAGCGTGACTGAAGGGTGTCTGGACGGCCGGGAGCCCAGCTGTGGCAGATGGTGTCCCCGGATGTGCTCTGAGTGAGGCCCACACGGATTTCGCCTGCCCTTTCCCTTCTTTTCTCCCTTTCCTCTCCTGGGAGGCCCTCAGAGAAGCTAAGAACATCTGCACAGCCCACGAGAACCAGGAAAGAGAGCAGGGTATCCCGGGGACCAGGGGAGCACTGAGGAGGCCAGCGTGCTGGAGTGACATGTGCCAAGGCAGGGTATCTAGACTATTTTGCCACAGGCAACGTCTGTGATGGTGAGCAAGTCTGTGGGCCTCCCAGTGCCCATCTTCTAAGATGATTTGTAGCTCGGAGACTCAGTTCCCCAACTCTGGGACGAGTTTTCTGATCCCATGGGGCCAAGCAAATCTCTCTCTTCCCCTTGATCACATGGCACCTGCCCTCCCCTAATAAAGCACTGAAACACAGAACAGTCCCAAAGCAGAAGCCCTGTACCCTGACTCAGGGTCAGGGTAAATGGTTCACAACCGGCTCTCCGGGAACAAAAGTACACATGAAATAAATTTTGCTGATGTAAAATGGACAATTTACAAATAATAAAACATCCAATACTCTTTATTGTAAATTCCACATAGCCCATAGATTCTCATAGAATGCTTTAGTAGATTGTTGCCAGATCCCTGTATCCGTGGCAAGCCTGGGGCTGCTTTCAACCATGATTTAGTTAAGAGCTGTGTTTGACAACCAGCTGGGAAAACCCCTGACAATTTAACACTTGGCTCTGGAGATCCAATAGGAGCCGACTCCGCATGGGACAGCAGGCCCCTGAGAGTGGGGCCTGCGATCACCTCTGTCTGGAGCGCCGATCCCAGCCGGGCCCAGCCGTCATCACGGTTCAGCCTTCAGCCTGCTCCCTGAATTGAACTTGCTCTCCTTAGTTTACCCAAAGAGGAAAGCTGAGTAAGCAGAGTCTGATAAAGTGGGAACAGGTGTCCTAGGGGAGTGTGGCCAGGGACGGACGGCAGCAGGTGGTGGGTAGCCAAGAAGACTCCATAGACGGGCTGAGTCAGAGATCAGAGAGAAGTGATAGGCGTGGAATGAGGAGAGCAGAGGTCAGGGAGGGTGTCCCCAGGGGGAGGGACAGCACAGGTAAAGGCATGGTACGTACAGCTGCCTTCCCCATGCACCCAGACCACTCCTTGACCCTTCCATTTGACAAACATTAATTGTCCACTATGTGCTAAGCACTGTCCTCTGTTCAAGTCCCTGCTCTTGAGAAGATTAAATGTCATTAAGGGAGAGACTCAAGACACAGCAAAGAAGAACCCCGGGTGTGGAGGGTGCTGTACGTAAACAAACTTGACTTCAGTAGAAGAGGAACTTGACACAGAAGCTAATCCCTAGGGATATTAAACAGGTGCTTCCCGATGAATCGTAAGGCATAGTTATGCAAAGCAGAAGAGGTCTCTTTCATGCAGGACTTCTCAGGACCTTGGCTGTGTTCTTGGGGCTATGAGCCACCAGCCGGGGGTTACAGGTTGCAGCATTTGCCAAACTTGCTTTATGGATGGAAGGGTAAAAGAAGTGGGTAGGAGTCCTAGGGTGAAAATCCAAAGGGTCTGACGTTCTGTCAAGCAGCTGTGGGAACACTACCTCAAAGTCTAGGCTGTTGAGACGCAAGTAGAGAAAATCAGAGGAGTGGAAAGGCTGGTCCAGAAAAGTAGCTGCTCTTCTTGGCTTAGCTCCTGCTTCTTTGCCCTGTCAACCCTCTCCTCCCCTCCCTGATCCCCACTGGAAACGGATCCACAGCCACTGGTGGCACCTGCCGTAGGGAGGAGCTCCCACCTCTGTTCTTCTGGCAGCAAGGCCCTCTCCGGGGCTGTGGAGCAGCAGGCCTCACTTGGCAAATAAATAGGCTTCTCCACTCCTTGTTCTTTGCCAGACTCTTGAGGGAGCAGTTGGAGTCACCTGAGTGCTCATGCTGAGACACAGGCCTTCAATTTACCTAATAACATGTGGAATTAATTAGGCTTCCCCAGGGGTTTCTAAACTGTGTTCCGTGGAACCCCAGGATCCTCCAAGATGCCTTAGAAGTCACTGGGAGAGGCAGTGGCGAAGCTGAGAGGACGGGGCTTCAAGCCCTTCCCTGTCTCCACCACAGAAGACCTTTCTGCTCCACTGAGGCTCTGCCTAAGAGGACTGATCTGAAAGCTAGAAAGAGAAACACATTTCCAACACACCCAGGACTCCAGGGTTTGCCTCTGGTCCCTCCAGACACCCAGCCACCTCCTAAACTCGTCTCCCTCAGTGATAGTGAATAAATAGTAATGTAGAGATTACGTAATAATAGTATTCAACAGCCTTTGGCCTGAATGTGGCAGTTGACCAGATGTCCCTCCTCACACGCTCGGGTCCATCTACCTCTCCATTCTGGAGCAGAAAGGCAGACAGAGGAGAAAACTCAGGCCTGGGCAGGAGGGTCAGCAGAGCGAGCACTACCAGCCTCGAAGCAATCTGACAGCCCCTGCCCGCCCCCTTGCTCCCAGCCGCAGCCCCCCCTCGCCCCCGGGGCTGCAACCCAGGATCTCATGGAAACCCCTCTTGGATTTTTGGCCCAACTTCTTGGTTTCACTCACAGCCAACTTTGCCAAATTTTGAGCCAGCCCTGAATGACAACCATTTTCCCCAGGATTAAAAATCCCCTTAGTTGAGCCATCATGCCACACAGGCTGAGCCCGGGAGGAACATCTGGGAAGACATCTGGTCCATCAGCCGACCTCCCTCGCAGACGGGGCCTTCATGGGCATTAGCCCCGGTTCCTGCCACATACCAGGAATGGGGCTTTGGGTCCCTGCTCCGGCCAAGGCCTCACTCAGTGCCTGGGGAGAGTCAACAAATTTCCAGCTCTTTGCAATGTGGGGAGACCCTGTCCTATCAATTCACTTCACCACGCATTATAATAATAAGCAAAGCAGTGGCTGCAGAGATGGTCCATTTCCTCAATAAAGGCAGAGAATTAGCAGTAATTCAAAATGTCAGTTATCTCGCAATCCTGGAGAGAGCTACAAAGACCCATTGTTTTGCTCAGTGGCAGGCTGAGATCATTTCAGCACTGTTCCTCTCTCTCCCCCAGCAGTCACCCATCAGCCAGCCTGACCTTGACAGGGAGGCTCTCGCCCCAGCAATTTTCACAGAAACCCTAGATAGTCACCCTTATCTCTCTGGGGAATAAAGTTGCTCGGGGCTGTTTGGGAAGGAGGGAGAACCCAGCTCAGGCCTGGGGTTTCCCGGAGGAGAGATGGTGGTGGCGATGGGGCCCACAGTGTGCGGGAAGGGGGGGTCGGCCACGTGAGCGGCTCCATTTCTGGCCGTGGCACCACCAGCAGACCTCCCTGGAGCCAGTCAGTCGAGTCAGACTGATTAGGCCAATTCACTCTTTATCTGGGACCAGCAGATAAGGCCTTGAGCCCAGAGGGGTGACGATGGGATGTGCCCAGTGGGAAGGAGACCTAAGAAACACTGTAGCTGATGGGGGGGGGGGGCGAGAATGAGAAAGTCCTCTCGGGCGCCCCCACTGCGGCCCCTCTGTGGGTGTCCAGCAGTTTCAAGTCAGGGTGGGGATGCTGGTCTTCCCTCCATGCACCCCCTGACACCCTAGGCCAGCGGCTTTCCATCTCCAGGGAGTATCAGAGTCACCCGGAGGTCTTGTTAAAACACAGGTGGCTGGGGAGGGACCGGGAACTCGAACGTCCAAGTTTGCAGGGGACTGATGCTGCCGGTCCAAGGCCCACACTTCAAGATCCATTGGCGAACATCCTCAGGTCCGTCTCCCTCACCCACCTCCCTCACTACTCTTAGGAGACAAAGATCACAGGACACCTCGCACCTCAGGAGGCCCCTAATGGGGAAGGACGGCCATCTCTCTCCCCACGATCCACGGTGGTCTAAGCACTGAGGTGTTACCATAAAGGAGCTTGGGCCTCACCTTCCCCATTTGTAATGTGACTAAGCCACATTCAGGCAAGCTCCTTCCTGCACTAGAGTGTTCCAGGGCCCTGAAAGAGAAAGGAAGGCCTAGCTTCGCCTGCACGTTTGCCAGGGGCCAGCCTCCTTCTCTCCATTCACTTGGACATTGTGAGAAACAGGTGGGGACCCCTCATAATAATAACAGAATATTCCCCATTCCTCCTCCCATCCCTTAATACATTACTGCCACTCATCTGCTTGCTCATAAACCATAATTACTGAATACGTGGTGGGTACTATCATTTTAACAAACTGTTCTCTGGTAGGTCAGTTAAGAATAATACAAATAAAAGATTTACTTTGCCTTAATTTACTCCTTCTCTAATGCACTAACGCTTCCTTTATTGTTATTTTAAACATTTTTTGGCTTCTTTTCTTTATGTAGCTCTGAGTTGCTGACCTATATAGTTTTCCTTCTCTCTGAAGAACTTTTAACATTTCTTGCAAGTCAGGCCACCTGGTGACAAAATCCTTCTGTTCTCATTTATTTAAGAATATCTAGTCTTTATTTTTTTTTCTTCATTTTGAAGGATAATTTTGATGGATACAGAATTCTAGTTTGGTGATATTTTCTTTCTGCACCCAGCTCCCAGACCACTGGTCCGCTCACAACCCAACTGCCAAATGCCCATCTGAAGATCGTACTTGTTTTTAGCTCCGCCCCCCACTTGCCACCTCACTCCGTCCTTCTTCCCTGGATTTAAGGTTTGAGCAAAATATTTGTTCTGATGATGAAGGCGTTTGATCGACTTTTTAACGTCTCGTCTCACCACCTTCTACCTGGGGCCCTCTCCTCGCTTTGGTGCCCAAGCCCAATAGGACCTTGTCTGTAGTCATCTGCCCCAGAGGGCTGACAGATGCTGCCCCAGCCACTGTCACCCAGGCTATACCAGAGGCCACCTGCTGTCCTGGTCCCAACCTTGATCTGAATCACAGATGGGAACCCTGGCAACCCAGCTCCTGCCCTCTGGATCTCTAGCGAGATCTCTGGCCCTCACGCCAAGGCCTTGCACATCTCCACAGACTGCCCAGAGGAGACACGTTCCTGCGGCAGGCACCCTCCATCCCACCCCCATCCTTGCTTTCAGACAACCGCCACAGGGCAGAGGACTCCTTAACCTTCTTCATCAAACCATATTTTCTCCCCCCTCTCTCTCTAATGCTGCTCCCATTGGACCTCCTGCATGAAATCTGGGAGGAAACTCAGAGAATCTGGGCTATAATTAGGAGCTTCAGTCCCCACAGGGCAGAGATGGGCAGTGACCACAGACTATTCCGTGGGCTGGCATTCTGTGGGTCCATTGGTCACCACACAAAGGTGGCTCGGGGACAGTCCCTTCCATTCTGCAGGTATCCTGCCAGACACATGGGCTTTCTTTATTTGACCATCATCAACAAGTCCTGAAGCTGGCTGAGGGCACATCTCCTGGCGCTGCAAGGCAGAAAAGCAGAGATCCCAAGAGGAAAAGATTTGCCTGACATTGCATAGCTAATTCTTAGTGGAACTGAGAACAGAGCCCAGGTCTCTGACTTGAACATGCCCTTCCCCTCACAGCAAGTGATTCTTGGGGACGTCACCTGACCGATCTAACTGCATGTGCCCACAGGTGGTGTTGGGGCCAGGGAGGATCTCACTGCTCCATGGGCTATAATGAATGCGCTCTTCAAGCCCCCAGCTAGGGAATAGAAAACACCCTATATCCCACTCTCCAAGGGCCTACTGCCCCTTCCCAGGCTCTTGGGCCCCTCCTCACCTTCAAAGCACAAGGTCCCAAGCCTCTTCCCCCCACCTGATCCCCTGCTGCCCCTCCCTCCTGGCCAGCAGAGGCTGCTCAGTGGACAGGTGTGTTCTCCTGGTGTTCATGCTACTTGCTGCTGGGGACAGGGTTCGAACTCCAGATGAAAAGTAGATTCTTCAAAGTCGAAAGCGGAGCTGGGAGAAGATCCATAAAGAAAAATGTTTCTCCAAGGGTATTTCATGAACACCAGCAATTTCCTTAAAGCCAGAGTGCTACACACACACACACTGGAATCTCCCCAGGTCTGCTTTGGGAGGGACGTGGTTCCCACTGACAGAGTAAAGGCTCTGTGAAGTCCTTGTAGGAAGGCATCTGCTTCCCAAACTTACTAGATTGTGACACCCTTGGTCAACACTCTCGGGATGACCCCCTGTGGAATTAGGGCTCAGCACCGCTCAATCTAGGCCCAGAATTAGTTTTTAAGACATTTTAAACAGGTAATATAGCCTGAGAGAACATCTAGCCCAGGAGTCAACAATCTACAGCCTATTTTTGTACAGTCTCTTAACTAGGAATTTCTCTTTCTTTCTTCTCTCTCTCTTTTTTTTTGGGGGGGGGTTAATATTTTTAGAGAGTTTGGTGGTGGGTGGAGGAAAGGAAAGGCGTATGTGCCAGAAATGTATGTGGCCCTGCGAAACCTAAAATATTTACTAACTTTTCCTTTACAGAAAAACCTTGCCAACCGCAGACCTGCCACCCCACCTCTCACCTAAGATGTGGTCAAAAGTTCTCTCCACAACTCTGGGAACAAACTGAGGGCTTCAGAGGGGAGGGGGGTGGGGGAATGGGCTAGGCCGGTGATGGGTAGTAAGGAGGGCACGTATTGCATGGTGCACTGGGTGTTATACGCAACTAATGAATCATGGAACATTGCATCAAAAACTGGGGATGTACAGTATGGTGACTAATATAACATAATAAAAATTATTTAAAAAAAGAAATAATCAACAAATTAAAAGATACATAACCAAGGATATATATATTGTATTGTATATGGTTATATATATTGTACAGTTTGTAAGAATAAAAATTAGAAACAAAATTTTAAAAAAAAGTTCCCTCCACAGAGAGGAGGAAGGAGCTGGACAACAAAGATGAAGGAAAAAGAAACCAGCCCTCAGCCCGGGGTGAACATCAGATTCCTCGGAGGACAGTGAAAATGTGTCCTCTAACCATCTCCTCCAGAGCCCGCAACCCCTAGAAAAGAATTGGCTGGGGGAAATGAGCTATGCCTGGACCCAGGACCAACGGAGGGAGGGAGGGACCAGGGACAGGCCTGGTGCCACCCCCTCCCCCGGGGAGAACCAGCTGCAGGCCCAGGAGCCCACCAGCATCTGGGAGGCGGGTGTGATGGGGCGAGGTTTGCAGGGCTGGGCCAGTCCAGGAGGGCTGGGATTGCTCCCAGGCCCGCCCGCTGATCCCGAGCTCTCTGTAACCCGACCCAGCCCAGCCCTGAAGGACACCGTGGAGGGGCAGAGGGGCATACAGGGTATACAAAGGGATTCGAGGGGATTTGGTTACAGAGTTGCACCAGCCACTTCCTGGAATCCAATGGGAGTGAGTTCTGAGAACTGGAAGAGGGGCGGGGGAGCTAAGTGAGCAAGAGAAAAAAGGCCAACAGCTGGCTCGCTAGTGTGTGCCCTGGGAAGGGACAGCGCCTGGTGCAGCTGGCGGGCTGGCAGGTAGCGCTCTTCCCCCAGGCCTCCCGTGGGCAGGCTTCTTCCTTCCTGGAACCCTCTCCTCACCCCCACCACCGGCCCCCCCAACCTCTTTTGCCCCCAGGAGACAGAGATGCATCCTCCCTTCTCTCTCCTTCCTTCCTCCAAGTGTCCCCACCACTTTGCCTCTGTCCTCTGCAAGCCTTTCTTTCCTCCTCCTGTTCTGCCTGCCCCTCCTGTCCTTCTGTTCCCTGCTTGGAACTTCTCTTCCGCTGCCTGACCCGCCCTCGCTGTGGCTGCACACTTCATAGCTAAGAGGTCAAGGACAAATGCGCAGCTGGGCCTGAACCCTGTCCCTCTTGAGTGGGGTTGGGAACAGAATAACAAAAGGCGCAGTCGTTCTGCAGCCCCCTGGTGCTCTCTCTCTCCTGCCCCACGGGAAATCCAGAGGCGCTGGAGAAGGGGATACAGAGTAAAGGCTGCTTCTCCCAAGGCAGCGAGGCTTCAGGGCCCAGTCATGACTCAAGGGCAGCCGAACAACCCCGTTCCTCCAAGCCACCCCCCACCACCGTACCCACTGCATGTGCCTTTTTTCCTTCTCTCTCCCCGTCACCCACCAAGACCAAGGAAGGATGTTGGGACCAGTCCTGTGCCTGGACCTCTAAGGTGGCCGCGGGCATCCCCGTGAAAGCACTGAGTGATAAGACAAGGTGGCTTCACCCACTAGCCACAAGCTTCTGGAGAGGAGAACCTGTGCCTTTTGACAGTGTGGGAGAAGCCACCGTGACCACACTCCCAAACCAACGCGTCTGCACTTGGGACCATCCTGGGAGGCCTGTTACGTGTGGAGATTAAGTCCACTGCCCCCAGCCGGGTCTGGGAAGGATCTGGAGTCATTGGACAAGGTGTGTCCAATTGCTATGCTGTTTAGCTAAGGAAATCAAGACGACATGCGGTGGAAATCTGAAGGCACCCATTCTCCAGATCATACATCGCAAGCCTCCTCCTGCCTGTCATCCTGTTATCAACTGCGGATGTATCTAAAAAATAAACCAAGGCAGATGCCCCTTCCAGGAGGAGCCAGCAGACAGGGTGCCATGCCGGCCCCATCGAAAGCTAGTTCAGGGCAGACTGGTCCCTTGCTCAGTAAGCACATCTTTTCGTTTCAACCCCAACTTGCTCCCAGGACCTGCTGGGTGGTATATACTGTGCCTCAGTCTTGTATGATTTTTGTGATTTTTGAGAATGACATTGTGGTGTCATGCCAATACATAGAAGCAAAGTAAAGACTCCAGCAAGTTCCTTGGCCTCGTGTAGGAGGCTTCCCTGAAGTAGAGTCCATGTCCCTGGACTCGCCTTGACCATTCTTGTCACTGATTCTCCAGCCTGTAAAGCACTGTCTGCCTCTCGATGTTCTGGTCCTCCCTGACTTGACTGGTTTCCCTTCCCTGAGCTCCCAGGACCCCAGTTGCCCGAATCACACATCTGGCCCCCGAGCCTCTGTGTGCGGAAAGCTGGATTTTTCTATGTCCACAAGGTGGAAACCACCAGGGCTCTGGGCAGGTCCCTTCAGATCCCTTTTACTGGTTCATTGCATGCTTTTCCAGCTCTGGTGTGCTTTTCTTCCCCAGGGCTTCGTACTGGCACCCATTCTCCTTTGGGCTACTACCTTCCGCCTGCGGGAGCCATTTCACCTGCACACAGGTAGAGAGCCTGACATGCCTGGGGTTTTATGGCCTCATCGGATGACCTCTGTCTTCCTTGCTAGAGGACATCTATCAGTCAGGATCTAGGCTTGGCAGATAGAAAACACACGCGTTATCTTCACGGAGAGAATTTAAAGAATAATTAACTTAGTACTAAGAACACAAAAGGCCAAGAGGAATATTAATGTAGCAAAAAGGTAGCAAGTACTAGAAGCAGCTACGGCTCTCAGCACGAGGGAGCATGGGAATGCTAGAAGGATGAAAACTTGGAGGCCTAGAGGAAGACACCCCCAGGGCTAAAATTCAGCCCTCCCAAAGGGGCTGCTGCTCTGCTGGAAGAAAGGCCCCAAGGCCTGCTGGGCCCGGAGTCCGGAGAAGGGCGTGTCAGCCAACAGTTGGAGGCATTTCTGAGGGGGAACAATGGGCCTACCTCTGCAAGTGTTGGAAACACTGGAAGCCGGAACACCAGCCGCTTCTGGAAGGGACTGGCAGTGTGGAGCCCCACTGTGGGGTGCCCACGGGAGCAGCCGGCATATAGCGCAACAGAACGCAAGCAGGGAGGAGCGCTGGCCACGCCAGACTGGGGGCGGCCTTGCAGAGAGGATTCAGTGTGTCCCCTTCGGGCCTCAGAATCACTTCCCCTGCAGTGTATATGAGTTCCAGGGGCAACTGGAAATTAACAGAGGAGGAGCCAAAACTGGAAAAGAGCGTTTCTGTTTTGTTTCCACATGGGCATAGTCTGACGTCATGCTCTAGAATGGGACTGTTTCTCTTTCATGTGTGGGTCAGTTTATTCTGGGAGACAGTAAAGAAGACCCCTACTCAAGACACTTAACTAACCAGGTCCTTGCATATGGAAACTACAAAACATCCCAAACAGGGAGACCCCAGTGATTAGTGGAATCTCGCTTTCTCCTCCCACCCACAAGTACCCAAATGAGGGGCCTGAATCCCAGAGGGACCAAGTGATCAGAGCGTGGCCAGACCAGCCCTGGAACTGGAGTCATTCCTCCATTCAGGAAGTATTTATGGAGCACCTACTCTTCCAGCCCCAGGTCTAGGCCCTTAGAAAATACCCATTAATCAGACATTTTAGGAACTGGCAGGCATGGAATGTAAGCTACATGGTGGCGATGATGTTTCTGTCTACATCTCTTCCTTCCAAGATGCTCTGTCTTTAGGATGGATTCATTTTTCACTTATTTTACCTGCAGACCTCGTCAAGAATCAAAACACTTACAGCAGGGGATTGGGGTGAAAGGGGGGAAGTCTGGGGAGGGAGTAGCTTACAGATCTGATAGAAACTACATTTCCCTCCATGGACATTGGCCACCATATTTCTGGAAACTCTAGGACTGTCCCAATTTCAAATATTCTGCTCTTTATGACTGGTATATCCCAGGTACTTGAGTCCTGAGGGATTGCATATGCATATGTCTGTAGCCACACCCCACTTAGGAACCATCCTGGTGCTGGGACTGGGCAGCACAACAGCTCCCCCTGGTGTTGTGGAGGAATGGCCTAGACTCACTGGAGGGGACCCACAAGGGTTAAAAATCGGCTGTTTACCAAGTTCTTTCATGAGCATAACCAATTACCCATGTGGAGAACTTTAAAAGATCTAGTGTGAAGCCTCAGAGGACATGGGGAAGTCAGAGTTTTTTCTGGACTTGAGAATCCTTAGATTCTGTTCTCCTTTTTTCCTGTGACACCCAAGCCCATTTCTTGTCAGTGACATATGTGAATATGCCCTGAGCCTGTAAGATAAGAAAGGCAAGGATGTCAAACAGGAAGACGGAGGAGGGGCTGGCAAAAACATAGATGTGGCTGCAATTCATTGTTCACCTGAGTTCTGATGGAGAACTACGGCCCCTGCTCACTAATCCAAGGGCTGAACTGAAATCCACTTTATCTAGATCTTTGTTTTCCCTCTTTTCTTCACCCCCATTTTTTGTCTCTTTCTTTGATTACCAGTCAACTCATGGGAAACAAAGAAACAAAGGAAAATCAAGTCCTTCCCAGTCCCGATGATCAATAGCCTGAGCCTTTTCCATGTTGGACTTTCCTCAAAACATTTGGTAAGGTGTAATGAAATCCCAAGAATCCTAACTTGTATCTGGTTTATCCTTTTCCACATAGTCATGGAAATTTGAACACAGAATACCTGGCAATTCATTTATTACATGGATCAACAGAAAATAAGAAGGAACAAGTGGTGGCACCTTTGGAAACTCAAATATTCCCAGACTGGGACTCTTTGCTAAGAATCGGTTCTCCGTGTTGAATGTGTGCCCATGGGTCGGCACATGTTATTTTCAGCCAATATAATAAAAAAAGCATTTTCGGAAGAGAGAAGGTGGGGAATCCAGAATGAATGTCATCCATCCCTTTTCTATTTAAGTAGAATAACTCCCCCACCTATCCTAACCTATCCTAAATAAGTAGACATCTTCACTGTACTATGAGTTCTCTAAGCAATAAGATTCTACAAACTCTCCCAGTTACCCATTCCGAGTCGTTGCCAAGGTTCACCGTAAATGCTCTCTGATACTGCTAATGGGAGGATAGGTCAATAAAACCTCTCAGAAGAACGATTTGGGGAAAAAAAAAAGTGTTAAGAATCTTAAGGATGTCATCCTCTTTGATCCTGTAACTTCACTTCTATAACTGTATCCTAAGAAAATACAAAAAAAAATACTAACAATACTGAATGAATATGTACATCTTGTATGCATTTTTTCATAAAAGCAAATAATTAGAAATGCACTAAATACAGGGTGTTGGTTAGTTTATGTAAATCCAAATCACGGAATATTATGTAGAACCTTAGTGCATATACGTGTGTGTATATATGCAGAAATTATATATACATGTACATAAAATGCAGAGATAGATAAATATAAATAGATCAATCACATACACACAATGTTAAATGTTAAAATGATGCATCATCTGGCTCATTTTTGGCTGCAGCCCTAAAGAACAGAGAACAGAATAAAAAGGGAACAAGTACCCCACATACCCCAGATGGTAGGCAGCCTGGGAAGAGAGCAGTTAACATCCCCCAAGGGAAGCCTTCAACTAATAGGGGATGAAGAGCAACGGATAAATGCCCCAGCCTCCCGGCATCAGGAGGGACAATTCTAAGGTACATTTCACATAGTTTTTCCCTCAGTTGCCCAGGACAGGAATCAGTTCAGTAACACACTCTATATTCCCCCTTCCCACGCCACACACCCTATTCCCCCATTCCTGCTTCCTAGAATATCCTTCATAACCTAAAACCTGTACTCAGGTCCTTATCTCAGCTTCTACTGGAGGGCGAGTAAAGTCACTCCCAACATGTAACGCTTTCTTGAGCACAGGTTTTTAGATCTCAAAAACTCCGGAAGGAAGCTATCTTCAAAGAGCTTTTGTTTCCTCCCCCAGCCAAAGCAAGGAAACAAAAGGAAAATGTGGCCATCTGCTTCAAATAAGGGAGAGGAAGTGCTCAGAGGATACACACGAACTATAAGCTATCCTGTCACCACATCATCATCAGTCCTGCCATTATTACTGTCAAACAAAGTCAGAGTCCCTGCCGGGCAGGCATTCAGGACACTAGAAAAGACTCCTGGGGCTAGAACCTGTTTCAGGCAGTCCCTCTACCTAACACAATTACCTGGCTGCTCTGGCTGTTTGGAAGGGGACAGTGTTTTAGAGACCAGTGGTATACCCACCAAAACGTAGTGCTGAGTGTCAGGGTCGGGAGGACTCTGCTTTGTTACGGGTCTCTCATTCCCAGTATGGAAGCCGAGGCCCATCTAGACAGACAGCTGGCTCTCTTCTCCTTTTTCCTTAGGGATTTCAAGCTGTGCTTTAGGAACAAGTAGAGATGCTGAGGCAGGAGTGAAGTGGCCCTAATAATGCGTGGCTCCTGGGATCTCAATAGGAAGCCAAAGGAGAGCAAGTTGTCCTGATTCAATCCCAGATTCTTACCCTTGGCTCTCCTGCTTACAACACGAAACCGGGCCCCTGGACTATTTGATCAATGTGGGCAAGAGAGGAGTGGAACCAACGGGGTCAGTAGTGGTAGATTCCAAGGTTTAGGGTAGACATTGCAAAGTCAATGTCTTCAGGGTTCAGGCCAGTAATATTACTATAAATGAAACAAGCAGAGGTTTTCAGAGACGAGGGTGAAGAGTGCATGCCCCATCTAAAAGGGTCTTCTGAACTCTAGTCAGTTGGGATGCAGTGCTGCTAGACAAACGTTTAAGAGCAACGAAGAAGTCAGAAATACAGATTGTATATGAAAGTCGCTGACTTCAGTGGTGGCAAACAGTTCAAATGTTTCTTGCTCGCCCCATGTTGGCCTGCTTGGTCAACACACATCTGTGGACTAGAGTTGGCTCCTAAGCCATCAGGTGGACGTCCATCATGGGAGTAAGATAATCTACTATAGTGGGAGAGTGTATTGAAATAGACATCAGATGGCATAGTAACAGAAAACGTTAAAACTTTGAAAAAGCAGAAAGAATGGAGAAAGACTTTAGGAACTGAGTTACAGACAGGCAAAAGGGACTGCGCTCAAATTCATAACTTACGGATTTCAATTTTGGGCCGGTTTCAACATCTGCTATTATGAGGTATAAGGATAATGGTGACCTTATGTAGCATTATGACCCATTGCATCACACAATGTCCTGAGCCTGGAATAGCCGGTTGGCTTTCTTCTTCCTGTCACTGGCTTACCTGGCTGAGGAGCATCTGGTTGGGGACTTGCAGGTTCTGTGCCCTAGCCCCACTCCCCTACTCTTACCCCCAACCCCCAAATCTTCTCATTTACAAGAAGCCTGAGGCTGCCAGCAAAACGAGTAGAAAGATGTCCCATTGCATAAAGACATCCAGAAAGAGGTGAAGGCCCATGGATAGAAAGGATAAACTACCACAAAGTGTTTAGAAAAGGAAGCATAAGGTTGACACTTAGACAAGATCCAAAGAAAGAAGATTCTGGCCCAGGCAGAGCCCGGATGAGGCCCCGGGGGGCTTTAGGCCAGGGGACTGTGAGAGCAGAAAGAACACTTGATTACCTCTGCCTTTCAGTGATTTTTCAAGTTAGTCCTTCAGTGTGTTTATTCAGTGTGTTTCAGTTGTAAAATTGAGATCATTGTTACGAGATAAGCGAAATAATAGCAACTCCAGGTAAGGTAAGTCTTGTTGGAACGTGGCCGTAGGGCCACTCACTCACTGTGGCTGCTTTTGCCTGCAAAGCCTAGAATGCCTACTTTCCCCTCCTTTCCTTTCAAGGTCCCCCTCCAGGAGCCTTAACACTTGACATGACTCACAAAAGCTGCTGTGAGACGTAACTTGGGTCATGATTTTTTACTTCATACAGGACTTTCATCAATAAATAGTTAATGCCTTAGATACGAAGATTCAAAGGTCTCGCCCTTAATTTCAATCTTGGGACACCTCGTAGGCAGGTCTCCAGGTGCTGCTACTTTGACTCTAGACTATAAACTCGTCAATAACACATGCATGTGAACAAGGCCAAGTTCTAGGTAAATCTGGCAAAAATGGTGAGTGTGGTATAGGTAACTGGCACCAGGATGAATCAGGAAAGGCTACTGACCTCCTTTGCTTCTGCCTTCTCTCCAAGACTACACAAGTGAACGCCAAGCACGCGGCTACTACACATTACTACAATTACAGTAGAGCATTACAACAGGGTAGCACTGCAAGACAGAGCTATGGCATATCACTACGGGCACCCCTGCGAAATATACTTAGTTATAACGTTATAACTAACCTATCACCGTGGGGTACCACCGCACAGTATACTTCACCTAATGTTATAACTAACATGTCACCACATGTTATAACTAGTGATATAACATTATCGCAAGATGCCTCTCTTCCTGGGCCCAGGGACACCTGCCATAACATCTTGAAACTACACTCTCTCCCCACCCCCATGCTAAGCCCAATGTGCCAACCAAGAGCAAACTGACCATCAGAGAAACCCATGTCCTATCAGGAACAAGAAGCTCATCAGTATCTAGAAAATATGACAAAACCCAGGGACCTGTCAAGTCAGCTGAACAATAGTTTCTGCATCTTTCAGGTGGCAAAGACGATAGGAGAATTGGGTGTTGAGGCCTCAAGCTTATAGATCAGCTTTGGTCTGGTGGGCATATGATTTTTTTTTTTTTTTTGGTATAGGATTTTTTAACATTGCAGAACTTTTGCAATTTAAGGGTGATGTGTTGGGGCTAGGAGATGATGTGGCACCTTTATAGGAATTATACAAGGTTTTCCACACAATTCTCAGAATTATTTGACTGTAAGAGTCCCAAGACTGCATTGTGTGTAGAGCACACTATCAGAAGAAGCTTGGGGATATCATCCTTTCAAAAGTTCCAAATACACATATGCCATTCTTGGCCCTTCCCCAGGTTCATAATTTCTGGGTTCCATGTGGATGTGACCTGAACTTGTTTCTAGAAAAATGGGCATCTTCATTACTAATTAACAACAAACAAAGCTAGACGCATAAGCTGATGATCTGGTTGTGGGTTTTCTGGTTGTTGTACCCCAGAGCAGCCGGCTTAAAAGATCTATCAGTCTATCAAACCAAGTTAAGTTCTTTTTATATCCAGAAAAGCATCTCAACCTAGCCAAAGCCAAGACCCAATCCTACATTTCATTAGCGAACCTCTTAAACAGGAACTCCGGATTTCCCTCCGACTCACTTGATTCTCCCTTCACCTATTATACCCCACTTCTCCTGTTAACACGAATAAAAGTGGGGGTACTCCAGGTTGCCACAGGTCACTCTTCAACTAAGCAAAAACACACAAAACACATCCGTGAGTGAAAGGAGAGAGATTTTACTTAGAGACCCTGGGGCGGAGATGTGAAATCAAAGATGATCATGGTGGTCTTGGGCCTGCACCAAAAGAAGCTTTTCTTTTTGTTGGCCGTGGGAGAAAACAAGACATGGAAAAACATGATGTCAAGCAGTGTCTTCAACCAGAGCATTGGCTTACGCTGCTTACTAAGGAAACAAGAATGAAAACACGTAAGATTTACACTCAGGAAACCCATGTGTTTTTTATAGAGGGACCTTCTAAGCTCAGTTTCTCAGATTTCATGAGACATAAGGCCAGAGAGCTTGAGAAACCCACCTTCAAAAAGGTAGGTCCAGTGGTTATGTCAACCTCTCTACTGAATGGGAAGATTTGAGGGAGGCTTTCACATAAAGGTGAGTAAGGAACGCAGGAAGACTGGTGTTTTGCAGGACTGGTAGGAGAGTGGGGGAGAGCTGGGGTTTTGCAGGGAGCGGGGAGGCCAGTAAAGAGTTGGAGACAGTCTCTGGAAGGCAAAAGGAGAATTTTGCTTTGACAAAGGCATGACATTTTGGAACACCTGCAAGCTAGGATGACAGTTCCTCAGGTTGGAGGGTCTCCTTTTGTAATGAGAAAATGTCATCAATACCTTGTCTTCCTGTTCTTTTTCTGGCATAACTTCTTTGTTTTTTTTCTCTGTACTAAATCCTTCAGATGGCATGCTGAACACTTCCATCTACGGTACTTCACCATCTTCTTACATTTCCCAACTCTGACCAGCGACAGAGATCTTGTTGCCACGGCAGCCTCTGTCTGCTGCTCCCTTCCCCCACCCCAGGTCCATTCATCCAAAGCAATACCCCCATCACTCCCTTTATATACAGAGACAAGTGGCCATGACATGGGAGCTCCTGGTAAAAGGACCTGATGATTGGTGATGCCTTGTCACAATGGCTGAAAGTCAACAGAAGAGCTTGGTTGGGTGGTTGGGGAGTACTGTGACATTTGGGTAAAATCAAGGAAGTACCTATTAGGACTGCTAGAATCAGCTGGCCACCCATCAGTATAGCCCATATGAACCACCCCGGAGGTCACAAGCTAAGTAGAATTGTCTTGGCCTTTCAGACCCAGTATCTTCAAAGCCTTGATTGGCTGACACATTTAAATATGCATTCCTGGTCCCATCATCTTATTTCTAGAAAGAGCTTTCTTAGCAAGGATTTGAACAATATGGACATTTTTAAATGAATGTATTGAAGTATAACTGACATACAATAAACTGCACATATTTTCAATGTACAATATGATGAGTTTTGACATAGGTATAAACCCATAAATACACCTACACAAACCTAGATAATAAGCTTATCCTCCACTCCCAAAAGTTTCCCTGTGACCCTTTGTAATCTCTCCCTCCTGCCGCTCCCCAGCCCCAACTCCAATCCCCAACAATGCAGAGTTCAAAACTCTAGTCCAGCTTATCTTGGTTATCTAGTACCCCTGCCCTGTCCCCCAGAACCTCACAGAGATACAGCTTCAACCTCAAGAAGTTCAATGTCTGGGCAGAGAAGATATGTATACAAAAAAAATTCTGGTAAATGATGGTAAAAGAATCTGGTAAATGATGTAAAATGTACCCAAAAGGTGAAAAGTTCATTGAAAAAGTACAGAGTTCGGGACCTTATTTTGAGTTCTGAAGGACATATAAGAATTTAATAAGTAAAGCTGCTAAAATATAACAGTTCAAGTAAGACACTGAATTTCCCATGAACGCCTGTGCATTTCTACATTTCAAATAACCCAACTTAGCTGGAACAGCTGGGGTTCCCTGAGGGCGAGAACAGGAGACATGACTAGAAAGCAAGGTTGAGGTTGAGAGGGCAAATATCGTAGGGAAGTAAAGAGTTTCACAAACGTTTTGAGCAAGAATGACATGATTAGTCTTGCTTTAGGAGGTTTCATTGGATAACAGTTGGCATGAAAAGAGAGATTCAAGTAGCTTCAATAATTATATAATCCAAAAGTAACAAGGATTGGTCAAAGGCTGACACCCCAGCACATGAAAATGTCAGCATCATGAAGGAAGACTCAACACGGACAAGAAAGGAGAGGGAAGTGTGCAGGAATACACTTGGATGGTTGGGTGGGGCCAGAAGACAAAGACCGGCAGGGAGGCCCCAAGACATAAGTCATCTCCTTTTTTCCTTTCAAGCCTGGTGTCAAGCACACTTCCTGAATGATGGTTCACCCACTCCAAGAGGATCTATCTCACGTGGGGGCAAAGGAAGTGATAATCCAAGCACCTCCCACAGTCCCTCTAGTTTCCTGCCTCTTGCAGACTCTAGGAAGCAAGGAATTCTACAGTAGTGTTGTTGGTCTTTTAATGTAAGACCTAAGGTTTTAATCTCAGGGAATGTAACAAAGGTTGGGAAGAGGGAAAGAGAGAGAAGAAAGAGAGGGACATAGAGTTGCATTTTAACTACCTATGTACACATTTGTGAAGTTGAGATTATTCTATGTCCTCTTTCATCAAAAGTTACGAACAATCCAGTTGTTTCCACCCCTGCAGAATTCAGATCTTTAAACTAAGAGGATTGGAGTCAATGATCATAATATTATGCCCTAGAGAAGGTTTGATAGGACAACTGATTTATTCATCCAAATTTGTATTGAGGATCTGCGATTGCCTCTGGGCCTGTGTACTTCTGTGCTCTTTCCTAGGCATTCATGGTGGCATGGGTCAGAGTGAGAAACGGGCAAAAAGGAAGTGATGGAACCGTGTACATGAGATCTCAAATTATGACTAAAATATGCCTGAGAACTCACTAGCTTAGGTGCATATCTACATGAATCCCCCTTTCTCACACACACCAAATACGTGAATAAATCCTCTTTGTGAACAAGATACCTTTATTCAAGAACTTTGTTTTGATAAATAATAGCAATCCACCTCTCAATTGGCAAGGATTTATTGACAATCTCTTGAGTGCTTATCTTTGTGTTCAATATTTTTTTTAAAAATGTAAATTATGTCTTACATGAGAAACGATTCTAGTTTCTTACACAAGAACAGCCCAGCTCCTCCATTTATTAGCTGCAGGGTCTTGGACAATTTACCCAGCCCCCCCGGTCCTGGAACACAGCAGTAATAGTACCAACCTCACAGGGTTGACGTAAGGTTTACATAAATAGGTTAATATCTCCAGACTACATACCATATTCCTGGCGCTGTTCGAAGCACAAGCTGCTGCCGTGGTCTGTACTCCCAGAGTGCAGTGCCTGAAGGGAGACACAAAGGTGAGATAATAAAGACCAGTGAAGACTGGACATCCATCCCAAACTGCAGACTTCTTTATCTCTAAAGGAGGAGGTTGAGGTCAGGTAGGGGCGAAGGACACATGGGTAAAGTGAGTCTGGAAGAACTTTCTATGTCAGAGCAATGGTGGTTGAATAAAGCCTCCTTTAGAGAAGCTTGGCTGTGAAGCAAAGGAGAGGGTGGCTCCTAGAGAGAGGCTTGCCTTCCTCTGCTCCAAAACAACCTTCACTCCCCACTACCTCACGTCCTGTCTCTCGTCTACCCACTGCACTCCTGACCGCACCCTCTACTCTGTCTCTGCAGGAACCCAAGTGTCACATGCTCTACAGAGTCAAATAAGGTAGGACTGGAAAAGGAGATGAGGTTCCTGCCGTGCTCTGCACAGTGCCTGGTGCTCAGTAGGTCCCCAGGGAGTGCTATGGGCACCCCACATCTGGCGCATCCGTGTTTGAACTGTTACTTTGCAATCTCACTCTTTCCTGAGTTTTATTCTGCTCTGTCTCCTTCCTCAGCTGCCTCCCCTAAAGTGCCCAAGGGTTGATGACGAATCCTGTAATTTTGTCCCTAGACCATCTCTTCTACTCCTGTAGATTCGACCACACAAAACTCTGCTTTGCCAATGCTCAGCTCTACATCACCAGCCGTTGTTCTTCTGAGCTAGTTCCCTATATTGAGTCTGTCCACTGAGCACACAGTAGTGGACTTCGGGTCTGTCCAGTAGACATCTCCATCTGTGCAAAATGGAAACCAGGACTTTCTGTCCAAATGCAGGTGCTGCTGTAATATCTACTGGTGGTTATTCACTCAGGACAGAAGTCTAGGTCCCAAACTCTCCCTTCATAGCTCTTTCCTTTCCTCTCCTCGGTCACCTCAACGTTTTATAATCCACTGCTTCTTCTCCAACCCCATCACTGACTTGGGTCAGTGTTCTCTGGGTTTTAATATTCAAGCCTTTTGTCCATATTTCTCTTCTTGGTGAACATTAGGTATATGTCACCCCCTAGGTGATTCAACTCCCTGCCTCTATCTACCAGGGCAGCGAATACAGGAGGAGACACTGTGCAGAAGCACTAAAGTTAAGTAGATGCAGATTTAATTCCCTCCTCTGCTGTTTCGTATTTATGTATCCTTAAGCAATTTCCTGAAGCCTATAAGGAAGTAATTTCCAACTGGGCATTTAGTTTCCTCATTAGTAAAATAATAGGCTTGCCATTAAGTCCCTGTCCTTCTGGCTTTAACTAAAAGAAGACTTTTAAACCAGAGAAATGAAATAATCTGTCCAAGTTTAGTAGGTCGAGAGGCTTGGATCCAGAAAATCAGTCTGACTAAACGTTGAAGGAAATCATCCCAGGTCCTACCGCTCAGCCCTTCTCCTGTAGGTTTGGTTGCTGATGTCACACAGACTTTGTGACATCCCAGAGCGGGGAAGTCCAAGGCCAGAGTGGCCTGGTTTCTTCAGATGCTCCCCTCTGCCCCATCTCAAGGCTCAGAAAACCATCTTCAGGTAAATAACCAGAAAACCCATGTTCGAATTCTAGCATCTACCATGACTGAGTGCAGCTACCCTAGGATACAGCAATGTTGCCCATCCCTTAGGACTCAGAGGACTTTCTTCAGGAGCACAGAAAAAGGTACCACCAAGGAGAGCATGGGGAAGGAAGAGGAAAGCAGCTGGCGAGTTCTTGAGTGTGTGGTCCTGAGGGAGTATAGGAGGAGTAAAGGGAACAGTTGGGGGTTGTGTAAGAGGAGGGGAGAAAGGAGATGGTGATGGAGGCATTAGTGAAGAGGCTTCATTTATTCTCAGGCACGTGACATGGTCTCAGCGAGCCATTTACAAGAATTCATCAAGCCCCCATTTACAAATAAGACATTGACCAGCTCTCCTGGACTATAAAGATGAATTAGATAGAGCTGTCTCGATCTGGATGTTTACCATCAGAAGTATCTTAAGTGAGAAGGAACTTCAGAGGATTACAAACAGCCCTGAACTTGGGGGACCTGAGGCTTGGTTTATGCTCTGCTATCATCATCTGGAACGTATCTTTTAATAAGAGGCCAGTATAATCATCTTGCACTGGGTCCCACAAATAATGTAACTTGTTCCAGGGAGACATGGCTTATGAGGAATAGGCATTGCAGAAACTTTCAAGTAAGCCAGGCCAAACCATAGCTAAAAGGGTAACAAAATCATAAGGAAAAATCTTGAAAATGTCAAGTTGGCCTTGTGTGTCCACTGAAGAACCTTCTGAGACTCTCCTACCCTAACCAGGGAACTTTATAACCTCATTTTGTCTTTGCTTCCTTACAGCATGGAAAAACTGCTCAATACTATTGCAGGACAGTGCTCTCTAGGGGATACAAATATTTCCACATGGTGATACAGTCTTTACAAGAACTCTAGAACACCCCTGTGGCATTACCCTCCACAGTTCCTCCCAGAACAAAAATAAGGCTGCCCATCATTGAGAATGTCTTGATCAATAAAATCTGATCAGTGCAACACTCAAAGAATCTGTGTCTTCTGGTGGGGGGAGCGGGGGAGAAGGGTGTCATTACTGAAGCAAAAGGTTTTTTTGAAGATTTCACTAGGCAGTCATCCTTGCTGTCCCGGCATAGGTGTGTGAAGGGCAAAGTGTCACCACATCTTTGTGTTTTGGACCTCAAAATTCCAGGATTTATGAAAAAGTTACTTTGTTCCCCTTCTTCAGTATAAATACAACCAAACCTACTTCTCAAAATATTAGAATTCTTCCCAAAAGAACAATGCAGAAACCAAATAGGCAACAATTCTGTCAGACAAGCTTTCTTTGTCAGTTCCAATTTTCAAGATCCTCGAGAAGCAAAGTAAGATTGTTCTTCCAACATCTCTTCTCTCCTTCACCCTCATTGCTCACCACTAAGAGTGGGAAGTGGAGTTTCTGCCCAGCACGCCAAAGAGACACCATTGGATTGTTATGTGCTGTCTTGACCTAACTCTGATCAGTAGAGTTATAACAGGCATTAATGCTAAAAATAATCCAGAAATACTGAGAGTCTCCTCTGGCCAATGTACCCTACCTGTGACATTGGTCACAATGCCTTGCAATCAAGTATAAAGGCATTGACCCTTGACTGTGGCAACAGTCTGTCACTCTGGTCCTTGGCCCCTTTTGGTGACAACTCTTCTCCCTTTCACAGGGCAGGTGCCTTCAAACTCAGTGACATGATGGCGCTTGGCGGGTGGGATGATTTCAAGAGGGCAAGGGCTCCTGGCATGTGGCTCCCAGAACACGAAGGGTGAAGGGAAAAGCAGAGAAAGAGCACAGAAAGAAAGAAATGGGGGGGAAAGGCCATAAATCTCAACAGTAGTGCTTCATGGCACAGTGGCAAGAAGCCTGGCCTGGAGATGGGGAGATCTGGCCTTGACATCTAAGTTTGCCTATAATTTGTGACTTTGGCCAAGTTACCCTTCATCCCCAGACCTATTTATTATGAAACTGTTCTCTAGCAACCCTACCAACTCAAAGTTCCTCACTCCTGTTGGTAAATGGATAAAACACATTTGTTCCTAAAGACCACAGGAAGCCAAATGATTGAATATGTGTGATATTTTCATACCATAACACCCCCTTTCTATTCTGAGGCCACAGCCCTGGTTTTGCCTTATGGCTGAAGGGAACTGTATTCCCAGTGCATTCCAGCAAGGGACAGCTTCTTCTTCACTATGGTATAGACAGGGTCATATGGTCAGTGGGGTCAGGAGCGTAGTTAATGTGGAAACTTTATTTGGAAGCTTCTGAAGCATAAAATTTGAATTTACTTTGTGAACTATTATATCATGTGGCCTTATTGTTAGTAGTTACAAAAGGAATGGACATAGTCAAATAAATTTTCGTAGGTCCAAAACTAAAAACAAAAATAAAACTTTGAATTCTCTCCAAGTGAGAATTTCAAATTTGTGCAGAAGACCTCCAAATTCACACCCGACCTCTAAGAACTGATTATGCCCCCCCCCCAGTAATCCGTCTTCCTTCAGTATTAGATTCCTTCACTGTGATCTCAGCAGCACATGTAAGAGAGAAAAGGCAAAGAGACGGAGAGTGAAGGCCACATCTCCTCTTAAGTCCAGCAGGGGAGGCAGCAAGGAGCAGTGGGTGGTCTCTGGCACAGGAATCAGCAGTTCCGGGTCTAGCCATGGCTCTTGCACTGCCAGAGTGCAGCCCTTGGACAAGCCTCTTGGCCTCCAAAAGGAGGGGGTCCAGGTGACTCCTGAGGAACCTCCCAGGGCCATTGGTCTTGTGATGTGTTTCCCACCTTTTAACAGCCCAAACCCTCTCTTCCTGGAAAACAGAAATTGTTTATGGAAAAACAGTTTGGGAAAGCAGTCAAAAGGGATGAGAAAGGAACCTGGAGGACAAATGGGAAAGAATCCCAACAAATCTTCAGGCAGAACCCAGACATCCTCAGAACCAAGATGCTTCCTTGTTTCCCAGAACTGGACGGAAAGAGGTGAATGGAGTTGGGATCCCTTCTTCCTTGGCTTTGGGCTCTGGTTTCTCTTTATTCCCTACTGGAGACATCAGATGAGTCCTGAGCTCAGAGACCTCTGTCCCTGGTGAGACCCCTCTCTCGGCAGCTTTCTCATCCCCTAGCCTGCCCCTGAGCCCCCTGAGCCTGCCCAAACAGCAGTGGCAGCAGGAAGAGCAAGAGCAAAGAACACAGGGTGTGCATGTGAACAGGGTAGAAGGTCCCCACTTCCCAGCTGAGGTCAACATCTGGAGAGACTTAGGCTTTAGAGAGGGATTCAGACTGAGTCATCGACATGTGTAAGGACTGTCAGCAACTTTTCCATTTTCCTTCTTAATAAGCCCCAATTCCTGACCTGCTGGGGAGATCCAGCCCTGGGAAGACATCTACTAGACTAACCAGGAAAATCAATGGAGTGAGTTTGAATTGGAGAGGTGAGATGGGACCCCACTAGAGATCTGACTTCCAAAACAGTGATGCCCAAAGCACCCACCTCTTCCTAACCTAAGTGAGGGGCCATTGGAAGCGCTGGCTTCCAACCTCTTCTCCACGGCACCACTTCGGCCATCCTTCTGGGAGATAAAGACTACTATTCTGTTTATCCATCTGTTTTCAGGCAAGATAACACTCAGCCCCGAGAGAGAGAGAGGGCTGACAGCTCCTCTTCCACAAAGACAAGAACTTCAGTTCTCTCTCCATGTCCCCTTAGCAATATCAGAAAATATCCATTTTCTTGCAGCAAGAGAAACAAAACTAAGACCCACCAAGGAAGCCAGAGTATGGAGGAAATAGTTTTATTGGGCATCTCTGTTACTCCTGTGCTGGATCATTTAAAGGAGTTCACATAACCACTCTGTGCCTCAGTTTCTTCATCCAAAAAAGAAGAGGAAAGAAAAAGAGCAGAATTAGAGGTAAGAAGACAGTCAGCAGACTGGATTCACAAACAGTTCTCCAAAAAATCTTGGTTCCGGGTCCACTAAAGGTCAGGAGTGAACTCATTGTGCTCTATCTAAATTGCCCTTGGCTCAAGCAACACTGGGGCAGAAATGGAAAGAGAAACAGAGACGGGCAGCTGTGCCCAATGCTCAGCCCCGCTCTGTCCTCACTCCGGGAAGCCTGAGCCAGAAGCCAACCCAAACACCCACAACCCCAGCCCCGACTGGCCTGAGAGTGCCTCCCCCCACACTGGGCCCTCTGCTGCTGGAGTTTCTCAGCATGGGTGTCTGAAACCAAACTCCTTAATCCTAGGCGAAAGGGGACTCTTCTTTGTTTGTTCATCAGTTCTCAAGTCTGGCTGCCTTATTCCCTGTGACCTCAGCTTCCCCTGGGCAGAGTGGGTCTTTGGGGATGGGACGGACTCAGGGCAGGGGGGAGAGAAATACGATCCAGTCTCCAAGACCATCCAGAAAATGTCTTTCCAACTAAAGCGGCCAGTTCTTCTGCAAATGCTTAAGTCAGCAGGCTTAGGAGCAACGGGGCCTATGATGGAGACAACGTCATTTTGACCTTTCCCTGTCTAGAAATGCTGCTACATGGTATCCAGAGTCATTCTGTGTCTTACTGTCTGTCCTCATAATACCCAAAGAGTGAGAATGAACGAATGTTTATTGACCACCTACCGTGGACTATGTCAGTACCCACGGAAAATGCAGTAGAAATAAAAAACAACCCCTAACTACAAGGTGCTTACTGCAAAAGTCAGACAATGTCAGAGATCACCTAACCCAAGCAGTGCCTTACAGAATAAAGTAGCTGAAGTCCGGAGAAGTGATAGGGCACAGTCAGGACCAGAACCGAGACACACTGCCTCCTCTTGAGATCAGACTCATGCACACTAACAGCAATGTGGGCATGGAACAGGGTGTCACGCACTTAGGTGTGGTTGACTTTGAGAACATATTAAGGACCATGCGCATTGGACAACTTACAAAGAACAATGAGAATCTGAAAAGTCAAGGAAGCCTTCCCTGGAGAGGTGAGACAAAATGGGGAGGATTTAGATAGTCAGAAAAATCGAAGGACTTTTTATTTATTCAACCCTTCTCGGGCCCTTACTGGGCTTCTGCTCTGTGGCAGGATTGTCCAAGGCCTCCAGAACATAGAGCAAGAAAGACGATTTTTAAACTTCTGCTTCCTCAGAGCTTGTTTGTAGGAGGAGCAAGGCTGGAGTGTGCAGGAAAGTCCCAAGATACAGAAAGGCAAGGCTGCAGCCTGTTTCCTGGAGCTCCTCCATCTTTGAGTGAATCAAAGTCTCCAACAGAACCCGCCTGGAAACAGGATAATGGAAAGTGTCACTTATGATGGCTTTTCAAGGAATCTGGGTTTCAAAACATGACTTGTCCTTTTACCTATAAACATCAGAAATGCCAAGAGTGGAACTTGAACTAATTCTCTTTTCTATTCAACCAACTTTTGCTAAGAACCTGATGCGTGCAAGGTGCTTGGTTCTTGAATGAGGATGATGGCAGAGGAAAGAAAAGGAGGGACAGAAAGAGGAAGTAAGGACCAAGTTCTATTGAAATGTTTTTCAAAGGACTGACTGTAAGGTATGAAGGAGGAAGAAGAAAAGGTTGGCTGTTGAATACGTTGCTGGGGAAGTTGGAGACAGTGGATATCTCCAGCTCACGCTTCTCCTTGGAGCTCCACACCCTTGAACCCAGCAATCATGCAATATCTCTCTTTGGAAATCTCCAAGGCAGCTCAACCCCGAAATGTTTTAAACCAAACTGCATGACGGTCACTGTCCCCATGCCTTGCCTTTATCCCAGGGAGTGGCACCAGCATCCAGATAGCTGTATTACACAGAAAAGCCACACCATCTACACCTTCCTCTGTCACCAAACAAAGCCAGTCCCTCCATCACCAAGTCTGTATCTCCTGTCCACATCTCTACATCCTGATCCACACCCTTTCCGGCCCAGGCCTGAGCCATTATCAAATATTTCTCTCTCCGGAACCACTACTATTGGCACTAGAGTCCCCTCTACTCACTCTACGTCCCCATCAATCCACCTTCCACCCAGCAGCCTCTAATCTTGTCACGTTACCCTCGTAAACATTTTTCCATGGCTTCCCAACACACATGAGCCTAGTCTGGTCTCTAACCTCATCCTGCACCATGTCAAGATGTAATTATCCTGCACCCTTTTGAGAAGTAATGCTTTACTGATTTGTGTAGATTTCTAATGACTTTCTCCCTGATGGGGCTGAAAGCCCCCATGAAAACAGGTCAGGGTCTGGTTTTATCCATAACTATATTTCTAGTACGTAAGTGCGTAGTGTGTACTAGGGGGTCAATAAGTAGCTGATGACTGAATGTTTTAAAATGGGGAAGCCAATGGTTCTCAGCACGGGGTGACTGTACCCCTCCCCCAAGTCAACGTTTGGAAACATGTTTGGTTGTCACAGCTACTGGCATCTAGGGGTAGAGGTCAGGGACGCTGCCAAGCATCCTCCAAAGCACAGAACGGTCCCACGACATTACTCGCCCCATAGGGTCATAGTCAGATGAAAGAGAAGGAATATTTATATTTTGCTCATATTGAATTGGGTTCCCTAGAGTCACAGTCTTACAGAAATACATTTGTGATCTCCCAGCGCTGTAGGAGATTTAAATACACGCGCATGTACCCACGCTCAACAGCCATTCCATTTCCTACAGGCGGGAAGTAACTATTCTACTGGTCTCTCGTACTCCCCAGATGCCTGGCACAGAGCTGAAATTGAATTGCCCAACAACGCCTGTCTGGAAATCCTCATTTAACACAAAAAGGGCCTCATAACTGAGGCTAGGCCTGAGCTGCATTCGAGGGGCCACCTTATTTCTCATATATGACCAAAGTGCAACAAAGGCCTTTGACATCACAGTGGAGCCCCACCCACCTGCTAAGCCACACCCCTTCACAGTCACAATGGCTAAGGCCTTAAATACCCAGACTCCTGGCCTCGGGGCCCTGCAAAGCCCCTCATTTTGGCAGAAATTACAATGTCGACCAGCCGCAAATTAAAGAGCCATGGCATGAGGAGGGGCAAGAACCGAGCTCCTCACAAGGGAGTGAAGAGAGGTGGCAGCAAAAGAAAATACCGGAAGGGCAGCCTGAAGAGTAGGAAACGGGGCGATGATGGTGAGTAGGAACGAGCAAGCGAGTAATCAAACATGGGGACTCACCCCAGGGGCCCTTCCTGTTGGAGTTAGCTTTTCCCGGACCCAGAATCTCAGCCTGAGAATTTCATTTCTAGTTCAATTCCTACTGGGGCAGGAAGAGGGAAATGGGGGTGTTCTAACCAGCGTCCCTGTTGCAAACCTGTCTTTCCCCTACAGCCAATCGCAATTACCGCTCCCACTTGTGACGCCACCCGTGGGCTCCGTCCTGGTGGACTTCATACAGCACCAGGCAGCAATAAGAGGATGACAGCCAGAGAAGAGCCTATCGTGTGGGTAAAATGCCAATCGTGACGAAATGAGGAATGTATATGTTGGCTGTTTCTCCTCAACATCTCAATAAAATTTTGAAAACGGAAAATGTTTCTTGATCTTTTGGCTGGAAAATGGGCTTGGGCAGACTTGGGAAAGAATTGCCAGGTATGAAACCATCCAACATGACCTTGGAAAATATCAAGAGTAATTTGTGCTGGACTCTCTCCCCATGTGCCCTGGCACTGGCTGGACACCATTACCACACTCTGGTCTTGGTCTCTGTGTGCGATCTCCCTCCTCACTGTGGAAAGGGACCAGAGAGAAGAGACCTGGAAGAAATGCAGTCCTCAGTGCCAGTTATGAGCCATAAGATAGAACAAGGGACCCTGAACCATGGACCATGGGCTGAACTAAAGCTAAAAGACGGGTCCCAGGGATGGATACAGATTTCTGATGCTTGTGTATGTGCAGGACTAGGCTGTACGTATGGGGAGACACTCTGGGCAGAGACCTCCATGCCAGCAGGGATATTGCCCGGGCAATCCAGCTGGTGTGAGTCTGATGTCATAAATGAACCTTAGTCAGGTGTGAGCCTTAGTCAGGTGTGTCTGCAATGAGGAATTCCCACACACTGAGTAACCAACCTTGGCTGTAACCCTCACTCCACCTTGTTCATATCTCTGGCCAGGAACCCAACACCTCTTCTCAGCATCCACTCACAAAGGATATTTTGCTTAAGAGTACCTGACGCCTCAGAGGCAGTACCAGGGTGGCCCAGGATGAAATGGAGACTCCTATTTAAACCAAGCTACTCCCTTGGGATCCTGAAGGGAGAGCAACCAGGAAGGGGAAGCAATCAGGAAAGGCTAGAAGAGGGAATGAGAGGAGCATGAGGTTGGACACAAAGTTTCACCCCAACAAACTAATGGTTTTGCCACCTGCTCCCATGTCTGAGGTGGTCAGATGATGGGAAGGGGATAAGCCTGCAAGAAGAGTGCAGGCCATGCACACTGCTCCAGAGCAAAATTTTACCCTTAGGCACACAGGAAATATACAAGTTTAAGGAGTTAGAAGTGTTTGTGTGCCTACCTCCCCTTAAACTTGTCTATTTCCCTCTAGTTTCCACTTTTGTAAAAAATAAAATGTACTCCCCCATCTCCTACAGTTTTACCTCCTCTAATATTCCTTTTGTCTGTTTTTTTTTCCCTAACCTTCTGGGTGTGCACCAAGCCCTGCCACCCCTAATCCGAAATGACTGGCTCTTACATTCTCTTGTGCCCTCTGGGAGTTCCTCTGCCTCCATGTAAAGAAAGCCTGAGAGATCCTTGCAACATGTCAAGCTTTTGCTGCTCTGGATAGAAATAGAATTTATTGGATTCTGAGGACACAGTAAGCTGGAGTTTGGGTACCAGATGTTGAATAGAGACCAATACTTACGAGGAAGGGTAGTGCAGGACTGTGCTCAGAAAGGAGGGGAACAAAGCACCATCCATCAGGGACCCAGGGAGAGTTCTCACGTGGGACCGAAGCCCTTCTTTCCCCACCCGCTCAGACAGACCTTGAAGCTAGTGTCCACTGGGGGCTGTTTGCTGGACACCATGCCCCTGCAGTGCGGGCGGCGCCCACCCGTGATATCCCGCATTCCTCCCCAGCCTCCTTTCCCTGCCTTTTGCCCCTGCTCAGTGCCCAGCTCACAGCCCCGCTAGTCCCTGCTGCCACTGTGAGCCAGAAGCCTTCCGATGCCTCCCCGCACTGCTCACCCCTGTGCACCTGCCCACACTGCTCCACCTCAGATTGCCGGAGAGCAAAGTCAAGAGTCAGGAATCAACGAGAAAAGCAATAATGCTGACAGTGCGAAATAAGCTTGTTATGACCAGGAGGTCGGCCTGTGTCTGCCAGGATCCCACAGGAAAGCAGGCCCTGCAGAGGGCTCGAAGAAGAAGAGTGTTTTCCTGAAGACACTGCTCACAGAGGCAAACCCCTCAAGCCTAGCAATGTTGGCTGTGAAGGAGCAGAACGAAAGAGTGTCACAGGAGCCCCGCGAGAGCCCAAACTGTGTGTCTGGTGAAGGACCGTGGGGAAGCAGATGGACCTCTGGGGAAGTGGTGGGGAAGGCCATGCTACTGCCAGAGTGGGAGCAGAGGGGAAAAAACCCGACATTTCTCTCCCCTGGCCAAACTCAACTGCAAGCCAGCAGGGAAAGAATGCCAGGTGATACAGAACCAAGGGAGGGCCAGCCTTTCAGGGCATCAGGAGTGGTAGCTGACACAACGTTGAGAAAACTTTCTTCTTTAGCACCCCTGCTTGTTTTATTTGTTGTCACAGACCAAAGTCACTGCAGGGAGGCCCCAGACCCAGTTCCTCAGGGCTCCCGAGCCCTGGCTTCAAAAGCCTGTCTGCCCATCATTTGCAAGACAGCGTTCTCCCCAGACAGAACGTTCGAGTACAATGTTGTATTTCAGTCATTCTCTCAGCATCGAAACAATCTGACTAATTGGTGAGCAGCCTCGGGCTGGTCAGGGCAGCCAGACCCTTGCCTGGTGACTTCAGTCAGGCTGTGGAAGCAATGGCAGCTGCCCGGAAAACTCTGTTTTGCTGCAAGAACATTTTCCAGGCCCACATGCTGGAGATTTTCCAGCACCAGTGTTGATTTAGTCCCTGCCCTCCAGGAACATTCATTCTATCTCTCTGTTGACAGCTCCTTGCAAGCTCAGCACCCACCAGGCGGGCCCACTGAGCTTAACCAGCACAGGGGTCTTCTGGCCGCATGACACTCAAAGATCTCGCTCTCTAAATGCTTTTGCTACAACACCCCAACCAAGGGAGACTTTGTTCCTCTCTCCAGTTGTTTCTGGAACTCCATGTCCTGAAGTCATCACTTACTTGGCCTTTGTAGAAAGTCAAAAAATCAAAAAAAAAAAAAAAAAAGTTAAGGATCTTGGCCCTAAGCCCTTCTGGGTCACCTTGACCTTCTTGTGAGTTGAACCTCAGCTCCAGTGGCCTCGGGGTGCAATGGGAGTGGTCCCAGAAGACCCGGGTGTGTGGGTGGACAGAACCCAGAGGAGCCGCGGAGAGAGCGCAGCTGACCCCCACCTCTTGCTCCGGGCCTCGTCAGATGACGCCGGGTGGGACCGGTGCAACTGCGTAGCCGCAGGCAAACAGAAGTTCTGCAGAAACACTCAGGGCTGCCCTTAAGGGGGGAAGGCCCAGAATAGGTGGCTGGGAGGGCACTCTGTGTGCCCCGGCGGGAGTCAGGGCAACTCAGACACAGCCTGGAGCTCGGCTGTCAGGGTCACCCAAAGGTTCTGTCCTTCAAGACCAGAGGAGAGCAGCAGCCTGGCTCTGCAATCCGAGCCCTCGCTCGCCAGGCGCACCCTGGCACAAGAACCCCACGGAGCCGGCTTCACCGCCAACCTCCAGGAGCGCGCGTCTGGGTCACCTCGCCAGGCTGATGAGCGGGCAGGCAGGTTACTTCTCTTCAAGAGAGCCTCTTCTCACTTCTGGACGCCCCCCCCCCCAAGCCACTCTCCCTCTCCAGCCTTTCATCAGTCCAGCCGGGAGAGCTCACCCTCTGCTGAGCTTTGCAGCCAGCCATTCCTGCCATTGAGCTCAGTGTCCCAGGAGTGGGACAGGTGACGATTGTCTCCGTGCAGCGTTACAGCAGGGAAGAGGGTCGGGTGTCCGGATTCCATCAGAGCCAATCCTCCTGCTTTGCGGCCTTGATCGATCTGTTAGTCCAGCTTCAGTCCGAGCCCGGCACACCTCCTCTCCTGCAGCAGGGGCCTTTCATGTCTCGCTCCAGCCCAGCGCTGCCATCACTGTCCCCCAGCCTGACTTGGGCAGGCGGCAGGGGAAGGCAACGCATATGGGCACTGGGTCCACCAGCCGTGGGATCTTTGCTGAACTTTGCAGGCTCCGTTAGCCTCATCTTCCTTATCTATAAAACATCAGTCACAATGTCCACCTCGCAGGGGCTTGTAAGAGTATAAACTGCTATGACTTACGGCCCTGCATAAGTTGGACCGTGCTTTTCAGTATCATTGGGCCTGTTTGCCCCTGACTCAGGACCCCGCTTCCACCTTAGCCTCAGGATGCCCACGAGCTGAGGCTGCACCCTGCACCTGTGGACAGACTTCCTCGGTGGAACCTACTTGCTCTGCAGAGAGCTCCAGACTCCCCTTGGGACCTGGAGCCTCTCAGGCTCGCCTGACCTTTTTGCCTACACCAGGTCCCACAACTCTGGGCCTCGTCAGATGACGCCGGGTGGGACTGGTGCAACTGTTTTGCTCGCCTGTAAAACGTAGGAGTTGAGCACAATCTCGTCTCTCCAACTAGAACTGCAAATTGCAAACTCCAAACAGACTGTAAGCTCCTGGGAGCAAGGGCCAAGCCATCCGTGAGCGAGGGATCACATCAGGACACACAAACAGCCATTGTTTCTTGGGAAACAAATCAATGAATCCACTTCTTAACCTAATATGCTGTGAAAAATAAAATCTGAGCATGGATGTCAGTCAAAAGGACCCAGGATAGATTAATAAACTTGCTGATTAGGATCGTGTTAAGTTTTTCCATTGCAACAGGCAAGTATCTCTGTAATTAATTAGTTATAAAGTCCTCAGGCCTAACACACAGGTGGCTTTTATTGAAAAGACAAAGAGATTGAATTTCACAATTTGCAGGGATCCTTCTCAAAAGTGACTCAAAATGGAAGCTTTCATGAAGAGAGAGCTCCTCACAGGACTAGAGACCAGACCTCGATGTATTGACTTACTGTTTCCTTCAGGAACACGGAAGAACAATATCACACCAGGTATATACAAGGCTTCTGAAACTTCCACAGGCATCGAACAACCTGGAATCAGATAAAATGCAGATTCGGATTCCGTAACTCATTCTGTAGATCAGGTTGGGGTGGGGGGAGGCAGGGCTGAGATTCTGCTTTTCTAAGAAGCTCCAAGATGGTGTGGATGCTTCTGGTCCAGGGACCAGACTGTGAGTAGCGAGGAGACCTGGAACACTCGACCGCGAGCTCCAAGAGTGGGTTCCAGCTCACCTCCAGCCAGACCGGTGTGGCAATCAGGGCCTCTCTCTGGGGCTCTCTCTGAGAGTCCCTTCCAATTCTTAAACCAATACAAAGCCCTAAGATTCTAAAGGATATGATTAAAGAAATGTCACCCAGTGGTGGCCATCTCCCCAACTGCTGCTCTCCTAGGGACAGAAAGTGGCGGCAGCATGGTAGAGTCTGGATAAAGCGTTTTCTCTGCCACCTCTGAGCCGTGGGCAGCCTGCCCCACCTCAGAACATGGGGATCGCGCCTCCCAGGGATGTCCTAAGACAGAAGTGCGAGAAGGGATGAGAAAAAGCTCTGGTGGGGTACCTGGGTGGCTCGTCGTTAAGCATCTGCCTTTGGCTCAGGGCATGATCCTAGTGTTCTGGGTTTGAGCCCCATGTCGGGCTCCTCCGCTGGGAGTCTGCTTCTCCCTCTCCCACTCCCTCTGCCTGTGCTCCCTCTCTCACTGGCTGTCTCTCTCTCTGTCAAATAAATAAATAAAATCTTAAAAAAAAAAAAAAAAAGCTCTAGAGACAGTGAGCCCTCTCCCACCCTTGCCACCGCTGGAGGCCGGAAAAGCAATCTCTGGTTTGACGACTTAATCCTTCTTCTTTTCCTTTTCTACTTCTTGGCTCCCCTGGGCTGCAGAGCCTGAGCCAGATGACAGCCCATCGGCTGCTCAAAGTGGGCATCTGTTTGCGTTTGGTTGGGGAGCAACAGAAACAGATCCCAGCTAACTTAAAAGAGGGAGAAATGGAATCTCCTGGAAGGATGTGGAACTGCTCGGAGAATGGAAGGTGAAAGCGGACCCCTGGGCCTCATGACGGGAGCCAGGCAGCAAGCAGAAGAAACTCCCAAGCTGCTCTCTTTGCGTTGCAGTGGCTCCAATTGTCTTCCATTCTTGCATCACTCCCCTGCCAAAGTCAGGGGCCCAGGAGACAGAAAATGATGGTCGAGTTTGGGTTGCAGCAGTGCGGGGTTGGTCCTGAAAGATGATTGGAAGGACGATCACCAATGAAGGGAAGATGTGTGCCAGGTAGGCGGGTACAACAAGGCCCACTGCGGAGCGCAGACAATGACTGCCCTACAACGCAGGCAATTCCAGGGGGTCTGCCCCGTGGGGAAAACATCTGAGCACACGACGGCCCTCTAGAATATCTCCGTCTGTGAACACTTCTATCCTACGCAGCTTTGCCTGGGACTGCCAACTCAACACACAGAACTGGCTTAGAACCTGTAGATCACATTTGGCTTTCACTGCAGGAACCAGGAGTGGGCTTTCTTCTCAACTCCATCCCCCCCCCTGCCCCACGTAAGACATGTTTACTGTGTCGAAAGAGCTAGCAGCAAGCAGGATAGCAAGGACAGAGTCACAGAGCCATGTACAGGGCTGGTGCTTGGGGGGTACTCATGCCTCAGCAAAAGTAAACGTGCCTGGGAGTCACGGATTGCAGGGAAGTGTCTGGAGGGAGACTGTGATCTCCATGAAAGTCAAGAACACAGGGATGCAAGTGTGGGGCATAAGAGAGGTCCTTCGTCCCTTGCCTGACTCCTAAGAAGAATCATTTCCCTCCTTCCACTCCAGATATCCAGGCAACAAGATATGTTCTGGCTGACTTAGCAGATAGAAGCTCCGGAGGGTTTGGGCCTAAGCGGTCCAGTCTAGGAGCCACAGGGCACGCGTAGCTCCCGAGCCCTGCAAACGTGACTAATTCAAATGGAGAGGTGCCCTGGCTGTGACCTACACGCTGGCTTTCAAAGACTTGATATGAGTGAGAGAATGGAAAATATCTCATTAATAATTTTTACATGGATTGTAATTGAAATATTTTAGACATCTTCAATTAAAAAAAAAGAGCTAGGATTGATTTTACCGTTTTTTGTTTTTGTTTTTGTTTTTTTTGCTTTTAAAATGTGGCTACTGGAAAATTGAAAGTCACAAATGTGACTAGTATTATATTTTTATTGGACAGAGCTAGCCTAGGGTCCCCGGGATTCTCCCGTCTGTCATGCTGCAGTCCCCGTACTTCCTGTTCCTTTCATTTAGAGCAGAGCCTACTAAGCTGGGCCTGTTCCAAGCAAGCATTACAGAGAAGTGAACATTATCTGCCTTCACCTTTCCCAACGCTTTATCACTCACACACACACACACACACACACACACGCACACACACGCACGCACGAAGGCGAAAATTAGAAAAGAAAAATTCAGAGTGGTGGCACTCAGCTTTAAATTCTCGGTATGTTGTTTTCCATATGTTTGTTTTAAATTAATAGAATCTTGGAAAGGTTTGCATCCAGGAATAATAGCAAGAGCAATACACTTATGCTCTCCTAAGAGCGTTATACATATTAGCTTTACCCTTACCACAACCTCATGAAGCGGGCGGAATCTTACAACCTCTGTTTAGACATAAGAAACAGACCCGGGAAGATCAGACAATCTGTCCAACCAACTACCTTCCTCTCACAGCAGGAGGACCTGAGTCCCCCAGACTGGGAAAGACACACTGACAATGGCCCCGTTAGTGACACAGACAGATCTAGCCCGCTGTTCTGTGCGGCCTCCCACACCACCCCGGGTCTCCAACCCCTGCCACCAGACCATGTCAATCCAAGGCCAAGGGGTGTTTTGACAGGAGTAGACTAGGGTACTTGGGGGTGGGAGACGGAGGAGTAGACGCAGACATTTCTCGTCTCTCTTGACCTGGTAAATGCCGGGCTGTTCGATTCAAACCCTAAGCAATGAACTCTAACAGGAAAAAACAAAGGATTTGGCATTGGCCAGTTCTAGACTCAAGCCTTGCTACAACCACGTAACAGTTATAGGACCTTGAACAAGTTACGCAACTTCTCTGAGCTTCTGTCCCCCGCTGAGTAAAATCGGGTTAAGAACACCTCCTTCTGGAATCACCAGGAGAATCTTCAGAGGATACATATACAAAACAAATGGCACCATCCCAGTGTATCCTCGGCAAGGGCTTTGGAAATACCCCTTCCTCTCCAGACCACCCCTGCCCTCCACTTCAGCTGGAGCCCAATAGGGACCCTTGACATTTCTGCGTAAGGTCTACACTGGAGTGAAATAGGCGTGTAGGTCTGGAGTGGTGGCCCCAGGGATTGAGCAATGGAAACATCCATGCTGTTTGCAACATAGCAAGTCAGGCCAGGGTTGCCTCCTTGAGATGCGCCCCGAAGCCTCACCCTGTGGCTGGAAAGAAAGAGGAGGGTTGTGAGCTCTAGCTTGAGTCACAGAAGCCCTTTGTGTCTCCCAGGAGAGGGGTGGGCCTCGGGCCGGGGGAAGTGTGGTGGGCGGGGTGATCTGGCAGCCCGGATTTCATCTAAGAAAGGCTGGCCTCATGCCCAGCCCCCGGTGTTGCAAGGGCTGGCCGAGGCGCCCCTGTGAGCTGGGGACAGGTGCAGACAAAGAGCAAAGATGGAAAAAGAGAGATGTCTCTTCCCTGTTTCTTTCAGCTTGCAGTTTCATTAATTAAAATTCGTTTTTAAAGCTGTTGGTCTTGAAGAGGTCCTGCTTGGCATGCCTTGATCTCTATCACTGAAAGTCAGACTCTCAAAACGTCAGAGAGCCCTCAGAAGTTCCTCTTGGGGCCATTTCTCCTCTCCGCCCACAACACAGACTGCACCGCACCTCTACTGAACAACTGGAGAACAAATGGGCAAGACCCCAAGACTCCTAGAGGCAAGAGGCACCTTTTCTTCTAGGTCTCCTTGACTTTCTATGGTTTCAACTGCAAGGTAATCAAGCCAGGGAGACTGAGGGAAGGCTCCCTTCCAGAAAGAGAATTCTTTCATTTCTCACTATCACCTCTCTAACATTCCTCCCCTATTTTAAAACACAGCTCCCAGAATTTTTTCCTAATCAACCCTAGCCAGAAATGAATGGGCTTTATCACCCCCTCCATTTCCAGCTCCTTGTGTTTGCCCTTCGAGAAGTCCTCCCTGCATATGGCGATAATATAGCCTCTGGCATATGGTCTCAAGACCCTCATGGAGCATAATTTCCCTGAAGACAGACCAGCATCAGCTCTGTCTCACCCATGTTGCTTGCTACAGGGCCCCTTAGGTTGGGACAGTGTGTCCCCACACAATCAAGGGGGGGGGGGCTATTGAATGTGTACTCTGTACCCAGAGCTGTGTTTATTCATTTCCACATCCATCCAGCACAGCAGCCAGTGTTCCGTAAACATCTATGGAGTGAAGGCCATTATGCTATGGCAGTACTTACGCTGAAAGAGTGGTTCCCTGGTACCATTTGTGCCCTGAAGGGCTCTGTGTCCTAAGGCGAGCAAGGTATCGACACCGAAGAGGGGCGGGTTCACCAAGAGCGTGTTAAGCACCTGAGAGATGCAGACCACCGTCCTGAGCCCTTCAGGGGATAAACCAGGACTTCCCAATTTTGCTGAGTCCACAACATCTAAATGCTACATGTATCCCTTTGGGGGGACTCCATGAACCCAAACTGATAGTCAAGGCCTGGACGCTGCCACGAGGGCAGGCGGCATGATGTCACTGTGTGTCCTGCCTCTCACAGAGTGCCTGGCACGTCATGGCTGTTCAGCAGTCGTGCTGAAGAGATGGACACGTGGGTGAGGCCGGTGCTGCAGGCAGGTGACCACATATGTCTCCCATGAGTTGGAAGCAAAGAAGGAAGAACGCTGCAGTTAGAAGGAGCTGTAGAATAGCCTCTTATGTTTCCATAAGAGCAGGAGGGCCAAGGCCGCACGGTGGAGTGGAAAGGGGCAGTGAAACAGTCTGGGAGCCCAGGACACCCTCGTTCTGACGACAAGAGAAAAGACCTGTGAGTAGCAGGTGCTGTTAGGGCAACCCTCCTGGCCACTCCTCCCACTGCTGCCCAGGTCACCACTACCTGTCTACTCTCAACACATGTGCATGGCCTTTGATATTCCTTTGGACAGTCACGATTTTATTCCTCTATGATTCTCTGACTGGAAGCTTCCTGAAGCTGGAGGTCATGGTTTCAGTGTCTTTTTATTTTATTTTATTTTATTTTATTTTATTTGAGAGAGAGAGAGAGAGAGACCAGCAGGGAGAGGGGTAGAGGGAGAGGGAGAGAAAGAATCCCAAGCAGACTCCTCGCTGAGCACAGAACCTGACCCTGAGATCATGACCTGAGCCGAAGTCAAGAGTCATGCTTAACCAACTGAGCCACCCAGGCGCCCCTGTTTCTTTCTCACTGCCCATAGTATCCCCTAGATCCACCTGAGTCACATAAAAAATATTTGTTAAATATATGAATCTATTAACTATACATTCCTTCTCATTACATGTTAAACATTTCATGGAGGTGAGAGGGCTTTCATTGCAAAGGCAGTCACCTTAGAACCATAAATTAGCGTTCGAGAAAACTGATTAGATTGAAAAGGGTTGAGTTGAGAGCTGGAGCGCTGGTGGCACCTAGAAAACTGTACGGCTGTCAAAGCAAAATAAAGTGATTTGGCCTTAGAAGATGGGGTGAGGGGCGCCTGGGTGGCGCAGTTGTTAAGTGTCTGCCTTCGGCTCAGGGCGTGATCCCAGCGTTCTGGGATCGAGCCCCACATCGGGCTTCTCCGCTGGGAGCCTGCTTCTTCCTCTCCCACTCCCCTGCTTGTGTTCCCTCTCTCGCTGGCTGTCTCTCACTGTCAAATAAATAAAATCTTAAAAAAAAGAAGAAGAAGAAGAAGAAGAAGAAGAAGAAGAAGAAGAAGAAGAAGAAGAAGAAGAAGATGGGGTGAAAGAGGGGTGTCTTACAAAGCTCAGACTAATACCAATCTGAGCAGAGAGAGCAAACGTGAGGGACTGCTCTAGAGGGCGGGTCTGGGGAAGACAGGAGTGCAGAAGATTCTGCTCGTGGAACTGACAGTAAACAACCAGCCTGCAGTGGCCAAGTGACAGCCGGGAGAAAGGTTTGGACCTGACTTTGGGAAGGTTCGTACCTACAGCACCACTAGAAAGACCACCACCTAGCATCCTCCAGACTCAGGACCAAGAGAGGTGGCAGAGTCAGCAAGACAGTGAAATGTAAGCCTGACATTTTTATTCCGATTGCAGTAAGTTGTACCAAGCTGTGTGCCTATAAATCGTCTCCCAGGTTACCGAGAGTATACTGAGATTTTGAGCTTTAACCAGAATACTGACAGCAGGATCATGAGGCTGATTCCTTGTCAAGGAAAGCTTTCGATTTAGAACATGAGTGAGGAACCAGGTCCTGGTTCTAAGGTCAAGTCCGAGGAAGAATATTGTGACTAACAAAACAATGTAACCAAGTCATGTAGGCGCCCATACCCGTGAGGGGAGCCACAGGGCTGCGTCTGGGGTGTCCAGACACAAACTCAGGCCCTAATTTTTCAGACTCTGAAAGGAAGAAGTAGAAAAAAAGAAAAAAAGTTTAAAAGCCGATCCCTTAAAAACGCAAATGGCCACACTCTTAGACCCAGAAATTCTACCTGTAGACATCTGTTCTAGAGAAATCTTTACATCTCTACACAAGACGTGTTCAATAATAGTCACAGAAACATTTAAAGTTAACAAGACTCTTTTGCAGAGTGACTTAATTCATAAAAGTGAGCCTGCTGTCAAGTCTGATAGGAGTCTCACCTCTTGCAGGACTCTAGGGGACTAGTCAAATAAAGTAAATAACACCTACACCGTGATATATTCCATAGCGGTTAAAATGTAGGTATATGTGCGGAGATCCACATATACATATCTGTATTGATATGGAAAGATCTCCAAGACATAGATAGGGAAAGAAGCAAATAGTGAGACGTGCCCACAGCAAGATCCCCTTTAAATGAAAGAGGATAGAAATTTTTATATGTAAAAATAAGAGGGGTGTGTGTGTGTATAAATACACACACTTATATATGCATATGTATATATTTACAAGCACACACGAATACATACACACACAATTTTGTACATTCTTGAAATATTTGTACCAAGCTGTTGCCAGTGATCATCTCTGGGGAGAAGAATGAAATTAAGTGGTGAACAAAGAAGACTTTTGATTTATCTATATTGTTTGAATTTTATTACATATTTCTTCTGTAATTAACTTTTTTTTAATTTCTTCAAGCTGCAAGCAATTTCTATCTGGCACAAGGTGGAAACATCAACCGTCCTTTAGTATAGAGAGTCTCTTTGTTCTGAGTAAATTCTTCAAATGAAGGTCTTAATAATATAAGTGGAAAGTAAAGACTGACTTCTGCACTCAAAATGTGGTTGCCAGGAGAAAAATTTCTTGGCGGGGGTGGGGCTGGTGTAATAGTCCCTGTGTTGGAGCAGAGCTAATTGGACCGGGAGATTTGTGAGGACATGTGTCCTACCTAAAAAAGAAATGAGAACCCAGAAGGATGGTGGAGCATTTATGTCTCACCCAGCAGTAGCATGCTCTGGGTTAGAAGTTTGAGGATGAGAGGTTTGGAACATTATTCATAAGATCTTTCATGAGACCCTGGCTGCAAGCTATATTCTTTCTATGCCCATGTGACTAAGTGAAACCCTGAGTCACGAAGATGCCCTTCCTCGCTGCCCTATGTGAAAATACTCCTGGACTGACGATGGGTAATAACTGTGAATGGAGACTTTTTTTAATTGTATTTTTTAATAGGTCCTTCCTGATACCCAATTAAGCTCTAGATTTTTGTATATTTATTTTGTATCTGGCTACCTTATTGATCTCTTACCAGTTCTCATAAGTTTTTAGTTCATTTTCTCAATTTTTTAGGTACACCATCTATCATGGGCTGAATTGTATTCCTCCCAAAATTCATATGTTGAAGCCCTGACCCCCCTTACTTCAGAATGTGACTGTATTTGGAGATAGGGCCTTTTAAAAGGTGATTAACTGGGGCGCCTGGGTGGCGCAGTCGTTAAGCGCCTGCCTTCGGCTCAGGGCGTGATCCCGGCGTTCTGGGATCAAGCCCCACGTCAGGCTCCTCCACTTTGAGCCTGCTTCTTCCTCTCCCACTCCCCCTGCCTGTGTTCCCTCTCTCGCTGGCTGTCTCTGTCGAATAAATAAATAAAATCTTTAAAAAAAAAATAAAATAAAAAAATAAAAGGTGATTAATTTACAGTGAGACCTCCAGGATGGGTCCTAATCCAATCTGATTAGTAACCTTATATGAAGAGGGAATTTGGACACGCAGGATGTGTGTGCACAGAAAGGCAACCATGTAAAAAAGGCAGCAAGATGGTGGCCATTGGCAAGCAAAAGAGAGAAGTCTCAGAAGAAACCAAATGGGCCAACACCTTGATCTTGGACTTTTAGCCTCTAGAACTGTAGGAAAACAAATTCCTGTTATTCAAGTTACCCAGCTGTGGTATTTTAGGTCAGCCTTAGCAAATGAATGTTCGCCATATAATCAGAAAATAATAAAAATTTTGGCTTCTCTTCCCCCATATTCTGCTACTTATTTCTATTTCCCGCCCTATTGCATTGGCTACCATACACATTCTTTCAGACCTGAAAGTGCACCAGGAAAGTAGGTCCACATTCAACTTTCTAACACACACATTTCTTTTAGTTAAGTCATTCTATCTGAAAGTGTCTTGTTGACTTTAGAGGGTGTTACATTTCATTCAATTAATTCTATGAAGTTGGCATGTTATCATAGTGATTAGATGAGCAGAAGAGATTCCATTAAGGTAAGTAACTTGTGTCTGGGGTTATAGAGCATAATGGGCTTAAGTTTTCAGATTCAAATTAGATCCTGTGCTTTTTCTATCCTGGCTACCAAACAACTAACCAACAATAAAAAAAAATTTTATATTAGGGGAAAATAAGTATTTATTAACTATTATTATGGTTATTTCTTTCTGGGTTTAAAGTGCCCTTTCTGCTTCTAAGTCTTTCTCCCTTTCTTGAGGAGAAGGGTGTTTTCTCCAACTCAGAAGCAGAGAAGAATGGAACACCCACCTCCCAGATTTCTGCTTTCTCAACCCTTTCTGCCACATTGCTGAAGGAGGCAGCAAATAATAGTGGAAAGTACTCAGTGTGTGAGGCGGCTTCTGAGATGGCCCCTAAGGACCCTGCCTCCTGGTATTCAGGAGTGTGGTCTGCACACAGTGACTTGACTCAGTGAGTGAGATACAGCAAAAAGGATATAGGTCACTTCCAAGATTAGGTTAGAAAAAGACTTTGGCTATTGTCTTGCTCGCCTCTTTTGCTTTCTTACTTATTTGGACTGATGGAAGGCAGCTGCCAAGCACAGAATGATATTTGGCAAGGAACTTAGGGAGGCCTCTGGTTGATAGTTAATGGAGAACTGAAGTTCTTGGTTTCACAGCCTGTGGAAAACAGAATCCTGACACGTTGAGCTTGTGGAGTGAGCTTGGAAGCAGATCCTTGCCCAAGCAAGCCTTCAGATGAAGATGGAGGCTTTCCTAATACTATGATTGCAGTACTATGAGAGATTCTGAGCCAGAGGACCTAGTTAAGACCCACAGAAACTATGAAATAATGGTTTTGTGTTGCTAAGTTTTAGGGTAATTCCTTAGAGAGCAATAGATAACGAATGCACTCAGTCTGGAAGTGAAGAGGCCTGGGTCCTTGTCTTATCAGTAGCTTACAAGGAACCCTTAGGCAAGTACTTCTCCCTCTCTGGAAATCAATCAGCCTTCTCTCCCATGACAGGAGGAATGTAAGAGAGTTGGTCTCTAAAAATGCTTTTGAACTCTCAAACTTTATACATCGGTGACTATTCCTGGCACAATCTCCCAAATCTTTTCCTTGCCTGCCACCAGCCCCACTGCACACGCCTGTCATGCCCAACCCCCTTCCAGTCCCCAGTTCTTCCGAAGAGCTCTATTATCCCTGCTCTTTTCAATCCTGCAGTGGAAGACAAGAGATCTTACTGGGGCAAAAAGGCCCAGCCCCTATAAAGTAGCCAAGACCTTTACTGGAACTCCAGGAGCTGAAATAAGAGGGGACAAACGGCTACACACCATTTGTTAATTGCTCCCACCTTTCAGACTCTTACCCATGGCTGCTGACTGCCATGCCTCAGCCCCCAATCTGCTTTAACTTTTATGATAATCCATGTCACATCTGCTTCTGTGGTCCTCATAAGGCAACTCCCAGAGGCCCTAAAAGCCTGTCACCTGACTTTAAAAAACACCTGGACCCAGAGTCAGCCCAGCACAGTGAGTTGAGGAAATGGCATCTCAGGGGACCGGGCCCTTCCGCCTAAAATGCTGACATAGTGCTTTCTCTAGAACATCTGGTTTGGTTCCAGGGGAAGCAATGCACAAGACTTAGGAGGAGGCAAAGAGGTCATCTGGAGGGAGAAGACCGGTTGGGGAGTTCAGACTCTGGAGCTCAAACCATTATAATGCTACTGGATTGTCTGCGTGTTACAGGAACAAGATCCAGATTTAAGGCTCAGTTTATCTTCCTATGAAACAGAGAGAAATCCTGGAGGGCGATCTCTGGCATTTGTACTAAAGTCTTTCCTCTGAGCGCCTGGGTGGCTCAGTAGGTTGAGTGTCTGCCTTCGGCTCAGGTTATGATCCCAGGGTCCTGGGATCGAGTCCTGGGATTGAGCTGCTCCTGGTCCTTCTGCCTGCTGCTCCCCCTGCCTGTGTGCACTCTTTCTCTCTGTCAAATAAATAAATAAGATCTTAAAAAATAATAAAATAAAAATACAGTCTTTCTCCAACCCACACTCTACAACCTCTCTCCTTACGCCTTCCCCTTTAAACTCCACCCCTCTCCACAAACCTTAGAGGGCTCTCAATCTCCAAGAAAAAGTATGAGGGAGAGAAAGTCTGCTTTCCTAAAGATAGTAAGTATGGAAAGAAAAGCTGCTAGTGAAATGTAAGCACAGAATCTCTACTCTACTGCCTTCTGTTCTATTCTTTTGAGAACACGTGTCCATGCCGCCCAATATAATAACCAACAGGTCCTGGCAGCCATAGTGGTGGCATTTGTGTTCTCTAGAAGAGGAAATGAGGTGTGGAAAAAGAATTAACTTTTTTAAAAATGCATTTTAATTCTGTTTTACTCCACCTGCGTCCCTGAAAGTAATTAAAGAGGCTAAGTTGTTTGTTCATGTCTAGAATACTGTGCCAAGGGGCCAATGCGTCCACCTGCTGTCTCTTTCGACTTCGTGTAAAAGAAAACCTGACTCAAATAGCTTAAACTTTAAAGGGAACTTATTGGCTCATCTAATTAAAAAGATGACAGGTATACTGGTTTCAGTAGTTTCACTTAGAACCTATTCTCTGTCTAACTCTCTGACCTAACTTCAACTTCCCTGGTTCCCCTACTGCTCTTAAGACGGCTGCCAACAGCTCCCAGGGTCATGAGCCTCCTCATTCACATCTAGAAGAAATGCAGGAGAGTCTTTTCCCAGCATTCACAACCAAAGTTCTGAAACTCACTTAGACTTGACCGCTTAAAGACACATGCCGCTTCAGAAATAATCATTACTGGGGCACCAGGGTGGCTCAGTCTGTTATGCATCCAACTCTTGATTTCAGCTCAGGTCATGATCTCAGGGTGGTGAGATCAAGCCTCGCATTGGCCTTCACACTCAGTAGGGAGTCTGCTTGAGATTCTCTTTCTCCCTCTGCTCCTCCCCCGCCATGTGCACTCTCTCTCTCTAAAATAAATGAATAAATCTTAAAAAAAAAAAAAAGGGGGGGAGAGAGAGAGAGAGAGAGAGAAAGAATCATTATTGACAGCAAGTAGGATAGTCTATTTGACTAAGCTCCCACTGAGCCAATAGCAAAAGTATTTTCCTCTGGACCACTTGAATTTCCAAATAAAATTGGAGGATTAGGGGAAGAGGAAGGGAAAATGGATGCTGGGAAGATAACCAATTAGTATCCGTTATAGATTAAAAATGTTTTTTATTTTTCAAGTTCAAAGCCCCAGAGTGGGTGGATTGATTGGTTTTAAGGCTTTATTTTTTTTAAGAACACTTTTAGGTTAACAACAAAATTAAGAAGGTATAGAAATTTCCCATATACCCCCTGCCCCCACTTGCATGGCCTCCCCCTTTACCAATATCCCCCACCAGGGTGGTACATTCGTTACACTTGATGAACCTTCACGGACACATTGCAACAGCCCAAGGCCACAGCTTGCATTACAATCCAGTCTCGGGGCTGCGCATCCCACGGGTTTGGACAAACGTATAATGACCTGGATCCCTTATTGTAGCATTAGACAGCACATTTTTACGGAACTTTAAGTCCTCTGTGTTCTGCCTCTTAATCTCTTTCCCCAACCCCCAAACCCTGGCAACCACTGATCTTTTTACTGTCTCCGTAATGTTGCCTTTTCCAGAATGTCATGTAATTGGAATGACACTTGTATAGTCTTTTCATGTTGGCTTCTTTGACTTTGTAACATACACTTAAGATTCCTCCATGTTTTTTCATGGCTTAATAGCTTCTTTCTTTCTTTCTTTCTTTCTTTCTTTCTTTCTTTCTTTCTTTCTTTCTTCTTTCTTAATTTTTTTTTCAAAGAGAGAGAGCAGGGTGAGGGGCAGAGGGAGAGGGAGAGGGAGAGACAGAATCTCAAGAAGTCTCCACACTCATGTGGAGCCCAACGCAGGGCTCGATTTCATGACCCTGAGGTCATGACTTGAGCCAAAATCAAGAGTCAGACACTTAACCGACTGAGCCACCCAGGGGCCCCTTAATAGCTCATTTCTTTTTAGCACGGAATAATATTCCATTGTCTGAATGAACCACAATTTATTTATCCATTTACCTACTGAAGGTCATCTTGGTTTCTTTCAAGTTGTGGCAATTATAAATAAACCTGCTATAAACTTCCATGTGCAAGTTCTTCGTAGACCTGAGTTTTCAGCTCCTTTGAGGGAAATACCAAGAAGGGCACTTGCTGGATTGTATCTAAAAGTACGTTTAGTTTTGTAAGAAACTGCCAAACTCTCTTCCAGAGTGGCTGTACCATTTTGCATTCCCACCAGCCATGAATGAGAGTTCCTGGGGCTCCACATCCTCGTCAGCACTTGGTGTGGTCGGGTTCTGTATTTTGGCCACTGCAGTAGGTGTGGAGTGGTATTACACTGTTGTTTTTGCATTTCCCTGATAATGTATAATGTGGAGCATCTTTTCATATACTTACTTGCCATCTGCGTATCTTCTTTGGTGAGGTGTCTGTTAAGGTTGTGGCCCATTTTTTAATCGAGTTGTTTGTTTTCCTGTTGTTGAGCTTTAAGAGTTCTTTCCATATTTTGAGGAATGGTCTTTAATCAGACGTACCCTTTGCAAATATTTTCTCCCAGTATATGGCTTATCTTCATTGTCCCTTATAGAGCTGAAGTTTTTAATTTTAATGAAATCAGATTATAATCCAGATTATTATTATACTTACTAATAATTATTATTTTTGATGGACTATATCTTTGGTGTTGTATCTAAGAAGTCATCACCATACCCAAGGTCATGTAGGCTTTTTCTATGCTATCTTATAGGAGTTTTATAGTTTTGAGTTTTACATTTAGGTCTACGATCCATTTTGAGTTAATTTTTATGAAAGATGTAAGTTCTGTGTCTACATTCATTTTTTTCCATGTGGATGTCCAGTTATTTCAGCACAATTTGTTGGGAAAAAACCCATCTTTGCTCTCTGGTACTGCCTTTGCTCCTTTGTCAAAAAGCAGCCATCTACATCTGTGTGGATCTACTTCCGGACTCTCTATTTTGTTCCATTGATCTGTGTTTCTATACTTTTACCAATGCAACTGTTTTGATAACTGTAGCTTTACAATAAGTCTTGAAGTTAAGTCGTGTTAATGCAAGGCATCCTAGACTCCAGGGAACCAGAGAAATATGCCACATTTAGCACTTCATAGAGTACTAAATGACCCAAAAGACTGTGGACAGACACAGTTGGCTTCTTATGTTTACTTGTAAGTGTCCACATGTGCACACAAACCCACAGCTGGAAGGTAGAGACCACATCTGTTTCATTCCATTTCTCTTTTCCACTCATGCTTCTCATGCCCATATGGTGTCTTACACACACAAGACATATCAAAGTTTGATGGATGAATGAAGGAAAGAAGAAATGAATCAATTGGCTACTTAGTGAATTCCCAGGCCATGAGTTTGAGCCAAGAGAAACAGGTTGCTCTTGGATACATCAGGAAATCCCTTTGCTAATCTACCCTTCCAGATAGGTGCAAAACACTAGCCTGAGAATCATAAATCTGTGGGAAAGTCAGAATTTGAACCAAATTGAATTACCTGTGCTGAGAACTGGTTCAGACCCGTCCAAGTTCTTGCCCACAAGCCCCAGACACACTTGTTTCCAGTGCCCTTGGGTATGTAAGGACTAAGTGATTCTGTTAGGTTGTTTAAACAGCTCCATTTGATGAGCTGTTAAAGCAGCATTGCGAGTGGTTAGACCAGAGTCTGGAGGCGGCCTTCCCGAACTCAGATCCCAGCTGCGCCACTCATCATTGGTAGAACTTTAGGTGTCTTTACTTCTCTCTGCCTTGGTTCCCTCATCTGTAAAATGGGGATAAAAATAGCACTATTTCATAGGGTTATTAAGAGGTTTACATGAGGTACTATTTTAAAACTGCCTAAGCAGCGGCCGGCCTAGAAGGAGCACTATATAAATATTTGCTGTTATTATTTCTCCTTTTTACATGCAAGTGTAGCCTCCCTGATGGACAAACCCAGAACCCTCAGAGCTTGACTCTTGGCCACATAATACTTTGGTGTCGGGAAGACTCAAGGACCTGTAGACATGAACTCAAGCCAGGAAGCCATGCCCATTTTCTTGACTCATTGACAAGTTTTTGCCATACCCACTGCCCATGCCCTAGCCCTCCTTTCATCTATGATAACTTGCCAACAAAGTCTGAGGAACTAATGGTACAGGCTGAGGATAGATGAGAGAGCAGTAGAGGCAGGAAGAATGTCCTTCGTTCTCCAATATGGGCAGACATATTGCAGGAAGCCCTGTAGGCTTTATATCGGATGGCTTCTTTGCTTTGCACAGCCCTCAACTCTTTTTCTCTCCTTCTTTTTGAGCAGAGAACACTGTCATTTTGTGAAAAGAATAACAAAGATGCATATATGCCTATAAATGGAAGACGAAGTGGTGACTGAGGGCTTCCTCCTGCCAAGGAAAACAAGTGCAAGGCAGCTGGAAGAGAGGAGCCAGGGGGCCCGTAGAATCAGAAGCTCTCCATCTCCTCGGGAGCCGGCACTGGCCGGTGCAGGCTGGGCTGTCTGGGAAACAGAAGGTCCAGGGTCCTGCGGGAAAGGCCTGCCAGGAATCTTGGGGCCATGGACCAGGGGTTGCCGGGAGCTGAATGCTGAAAATTGCCACAGGAAAGGAAGAGACAATTGGAGGCTAGTGTCCCAGAGAAACCACTGTTTAATTCGACAGGCATCAATTGAATGACTGCTGTGTTCAAGGCACGGGGCTGTGGGGCAGAAGAAGCAAGGGAGTCGTGTTTTCTGTCTGCAGAGACCTATAGTCAATGGGGATGGGCTCATGAAAGTGAGGGCTAGACACAAACAGTTGTAACTACACCTTTCAATCAGCAAGAACTAGGAGGTTTCCAGGAGCAAGAGGTCCCACTCAGTTTGAGGACGTGATATTGGAGGTTAGTTTTAAAGGAAGGGTAGGATTTTGAGAGTTGGAGATGGGTTCATGGAAAGGTATCATGAGCAAAGTGACTAATGTGACCAGGCATGGAGGCAGGGAGACAAAAGTCATCTCTCAGGGGAAAGAAGGGGGCCCGTATGACAGGCTGGGCAAAAAGGTGAGAAAAATGTCTGAATGCACAACTTGGCAGAGGACTCTGAAAGCCAGGTTGGAAAACCAGTGCCTGTTTCAGAAGGTACGGGGGACTCCCTGAAATTTTGGGATCCATGAGAGCACATGACCGGTACTAGGCTTTTGGACAACCTAATGGCAGAGAGTGGGGATGGATTGGAACGAGGAAGAAAAGAGACTCCTTATGATCATCATCCCTTGGAAAGCAGGATACTAAGACTTGTGACACTTTCTAAAAATCAAATTCCTCACTGTAGCTTAGTTCTAAGGATCCCGCTCTGCTTCTCATTCCTGCCTCATTTGGAGTGACTTCTCACTACACTCTAGCAGTACTGGCTGGCTTTCTGGTCCACTAACACACTAAGCCTTTTATATCTCAAAGCCTTAGCTTGTCTCCAAAATGGCCACCATCAATGCTTTCCCTCCTTGAATAAGGCAGCCATTCTCCTTTTGACTGATGGAGCCCAATACTCCGCGTCTTAGATCTAAGCTGGTGTATGACTGCCTTGATCTATACATTACTATAGAAGTGACACTAGACCAGATCCAAGTCTAGTCTTTAACAGGATGGGAAGTTTCCTCCTTCCCACTTATGGGACAAAGCTAGCCTCCATATATGAGGAAATCCAACCCTCCATGCTATGAGGAAGCCCAAGCTAGCCGTATTGGAGAAGTCACATGAAGAGAGAGCTTTGACAATCAACCTCCAGCTATTCTGGTCAGTCCAACCCACACTCCAGACATATAAGTGAAGAAACTATCCTGAGTATCCAGCCCATTTGAGCCTTCAGATGACTCCAGTCCCAAATGCCATCTGACTATAATTGCAAGGAAGACCCCCAGTGAGAACTGACACCCAGTAAAGCCCAATCAACCCACAGAGCTGTGACAGCTAATAATACATTGCCATTTTAAGCCACTAAGTGTTACTTTGTCATGTAGCAATAGATACCTGAAGGACCTGTTGTCTTTCTCTGGACCCCCTTCCTTCTCTGCCACCCTACCCCATGTTCCTCTCAGTTGATCATTGTCAAACTTCAGGGCCCACCCTCATTGCAGGGCCTTCCTTCCCCACCCCATCCAATTATCCTGGGTTCTGCACCACTCTGGACATTATTACGTTGTCTCAGCTGTCTTTGCTCCCTCCCCAGCATTTCTCATAATTGAGTTATTCTGTTCTTGGCTGTGGCCTCTCTCCTTTCACTAAACATGGGCTCTCAGAAGTCAGAGGCCATGAGTACTTTGACCACTATTTCATCACCGTATCTAGGAAATTGTATGTGTTCAATAAATATTTGTCAAATGGATGGATAAGTCTTAACCTGTCCATATAACACAGAACCACTGGGAGGGTGATGATGGGCAGGGGATGTATTTCCAGAACCTCCATAGTCTATCAAGCAAATAAGTGAATAATTACATATAGTGTTGGCATTAATCTTGATCCAAGAGGCTCATACGCTTGCTGGAAAGTCTTAGAAGTGTATGTTTTCCTTATCTCCCAAATAACCTGATCGAAGAATGGCTGCACAGAACCTGTCATTACACATTCGATGATTAGTTGATCGAAAATTGGATTTTAAAAACTGATGATTTAATGGATGGGTAACCAGTAGAGTCAGTTCCGGAAATGAGCCTGCCACAAGGATCCCCAAAAGCCTGAGAGAGAGAAGTCAATGAAGAAAACCTGAGATTTTGTCCTCTTCTGCCAACTCTCCTTGACATAGAACTTCACCTACACAAATGGAATTCCAGAAGCATGTCTGTCATATGCTAGTTCCCAAGGGGAGAGGGGTTGGTGGGAAGGAATCTGATCAGAAGTCAAGGGCAAAGTTAGGTAGTTTTGCATTTCAGCTCACTGGACCCTAGGGAACCAAATCCCAGGCGGGGTTTGTAACACCCATGATTATCAGTGGTCCAAGCCACGCTGTTTATGACATCTCCTCCCTTACCCACAGCACTTGTTTTGATTCATACAAACTATTTCAATTTTTATGTTGGAAGCTGTCACAATTATCTGGAAGGTCCATTCTCCCTGATCTGATTCTTCCTATATCATGTCTCCTTCTTTTCCAGTCTCACCAATACCCCTCACCTTTCTCAGTGCTCCAGGTCTTTCCTGAATATTCTTTGCCACTCCCCTCACAGTCTCTGAGTTCTTACCTCTTCCCTACATTCTGCTAGGACTTGGCATATTGCTGAGATGCTTGGGGTTTCTTCAGTCCTCCTCTACCAGAGGGGCTGCAGAGCCACAGAGAGAGGAGAGTGGGTGGCTGGTACAGGTGGAGTTTCTGTGTTATGGGTGAGTGATTGCAAGTCAGAAGACCCAAGTTCTTCCCCCAGCTCTACCACCTCTAGTCAGAGGACCTTTACTGAAATACTTAACCTCCTGTGCCTCGGTTTATTCATCTGAAGAAAAATGAATAATCATGTGGGGGTTATTTATCATTATACAAATTAAAATTATTATCCCTGCTCCCTTCCACAGGAAGATGGAAATCAGACATACTCTGTACATTTCTAATGCTAAGAAAACACATTAAAATGTAGTTTCTGCTGTCTGGTTGTAAGGAGGCCTGGTCTCACTTAGGCTAAGAGTTTCTGTGTTCTTATCCTGGCTCTGCCCTTAACTCATTGTGTCACCTTAGATAAGTCATGGTCCCATTTTATGTGTCAAAATCCTCAACCATAAAATGAGGGAGTCAGAGTAGATGATCTTCTAGAAGAGGAAAAAGTCTTCTATTCTAGAAGGCACCATCTTGGACCTGTATTCTGGGTCTACTTCACCCAATCTTCTATCCCCAGCATTGTATGTGGTGTGTAATAGGCACTTATAACACTTGCTGAATGAACGAATGTGTGATATGTAATATGTACAGTCAGGCCACGAAAAGAGCCATCCATCCACAATCAGAATTGCTAGAAGAAATCTGGGAGGGGGCATGGCAGCAGATAGAGGAGGATCCTAATGAAAACCCGTGACCAGGGGCCACGTCCCTACTCTCTCTCCTCATTTCCACATCCTCTGCCCCAGTTTCCTGGGAACCTGGACCAGGATGGTACTCACAGATGAACTTCGGGCAAAGACTGAACATCTTTAAACCAGATCAGAGTAGAAGAGGCAGGGGGACTAGAAGACAGATGATGGACACACAGAAGATGGAGAGCCCTGGAGAAGAAGGTAGGAGGTCTCAAACTTTAAACTCTGACAACACGAAAACCCCTTCTGCAATTATGTGATCATATAATGAAGTCACTCACTGGCTACTTGAGGAAACTGAAAGACATCAAGGTCACACGGCTCATTGATGACAAGGCCAGTTTGGGTTTCAGGAGGGAACAAAGGTGGTGCTGCCTGGGATTCTCTGTCTCGCCTAAGTTCCCACCTGGCCAGATTATATTGACCTTGGAAGCAGGGACCATACCACATCCCCTATCTTTCTGCTGTCTTCTCTCCAGGCTCAATTCCCTACCCCTTCCTCAAAGCACGCAGCAAGAGTGCCTGGATGTGGAGCAGACGGCCTATAAATCATGAGGGCCCATGGGCTGGGAACAATTTTCTACTCACCGTATAGCTCCTCTCTCTTAATGCAGCCATATCATTTCCCCTGCATCGTGGAGGGGACCCTTGATCTCAAAGAAGAAATTCACAGAGTTTCTCAATTACCTGCCTGGGAATGGATGGCAGCCGGGGGACAAGGGCCGTTGCCAGAGCCCACGTGAGCACTGGCCCCGCAGCCCTGGCAGCAGAGGTAGCTGCAGTCACGATGAGCCTTCGCTGTGACCCAGTCCTGGGGGAACATCTGCAGAGCAGTGGTTGTCTTGGAATAGGCCATGGGAAAGTCCATGAGAAGCCACGGCTCTTGAAAACCATCCCAGAATCCCACTGGAATGCTTTGCCAGAGTCTGCTGAGCCTGAAAGGTCTTGGGTTTTAAGCTATTTTATTCATTTTTATTTTGGGGCTGGACTTTTTAGTTGGAAATTTGGAACACGAAAGCTCTCCCAGGGCATTAGTCCCAAGCTGATCACTTGGGGACCTATGCTCAGACTATTCAGCTCAGTACTGCAAATATACCTTGTCCCCAAGACTGTGACTAAGATATCCAAGGCCAGGAAGCAAGAACTGAGTCCAAAACCCAAATCCTTGCCTCCAGGCTGTAACTCTTCTCCTGATGGCTAGGGAAATGTAAGTTACCTAGAGGAGGCTCTTTGCCTTATTCTGTTCGGAAAGCCCAGTCCCCACAACAGCCCTGAGCCCATCGTAGGTCCTCAATGAGCATTTGACTGACTAAATGGACGACTTGCCAGACTATACAAGGAGACTCTCCAAGCAAAGGGGCGTCATCCAAACTCAGTGCCTCTCCTCTGAGGCTTGACAGAAGTGATGCGTTAGCCAACCATAGCCTGTGGGGCAGATTCAATTTGTGTGCAGCCCATGAGCTGAGAATTTCTTTCACATTTTCAAAAGGCTGACAAAATGCAAGGAAACATGCCTTGTTACTCATGAAACGTATGCGAAATCCACATTTCAGTGTCCACAAGGAAAGTGTTGTCGGAGCATAGCCACACCCATTCCCTTACTGGTATTCTCCATGGCTGCTCTTGGAGACCAACAGCAAAGCTGAGGAGTTACAGCAGAGACCACAGGACCCACAGAGCTGAAAATATGTGTGATCTGGACCTTTACGGAAGAAGTTTGCTGACCCCTGACCTAAAGAATCTCCCCAGTTAGGCAAATGTTGTCTAAAAAGCCAACATTCATGGTTTGGATTAAGCCTCTTTCTCTCTCTGCCTTTCTTTTTAAATAGAAATCTTTCTAGAAGGGCTTTAAGTTACCTTTAGTGATATAATTTATTTGTCTGACAGTTTTTCTCTGTGAAAAAAAACGGTGGGGGGGGGGGGGCTGTTCAAAGACAAAGGGTCCTAGGGAAGGAATTTCTAAAAGACCTAGAAGGTTCAAAACAGGGGATCACCAAGGAAAACTTGGTCCATTTTATGTATTGTCAGGGCTAGCACTACCCCCAGGGCTGTGATGAAGGCTACAAAGGGGAAACTTCTTTGAGCTCACATAAGGACCCATTGGCTTACCCTGAAACAGCCATGCCCTCTATCGGGTCTTGCTTTCCCCAGCTTGCCTCCCCAGACTCCTCAGCCATCTTGGGGCAGCATGAAGGGCACTATTTGTGGAGGTCTTCTCTGAGCCAGGCCGCAGTGCACACAGGGCTCCCTTGAGCAGCGGGACCATGGTATGGTTTATCTTGATTCAGAGATAGCAAATGGCGTCTGTCCCTCACTCCCCACAGACACACATAGCCGTGGCAGGCACAATCAGTCCCGACAATCTACTCAGCAAACAAAATTATAATTCCTTGCCATGTCTGGTCACATTGATGTAGGAAAGATGTTGGGGCTCAGGGCTGATGGCCAAGAAAGAATTCTTAAGACGTCTTTTGTGCAAAAAGCTGATTTTATCAAAGCATGGGGACAGGATCTGTGGACAGAAAGAGCTACACTGGGGTCATGAGGAGTGGCCCATTATATACTTTCAAGTTGGGAGGGGGTTAGGGATAGTGTTAAGTCTCTAAGGAATTTGGGAAGCAAGGATTCCAGGACCTTGAGGGGACTAGCCATTGTTGGGAAATGGTAGTTTATTACAATCTAATAAAAGCTGAGTCATGAGACCCTTCAGATGTATATCAGTGGGTCATATGCTTGGGGGATGATTGCCAACATGTATCTTGGGGGGTAGAGATAAAAGAAGTTTCCAAAGAAATTTTTATATGTTAAAGTAGACTCACAGGATCCTGGGGGATGGGCTAAGATTGCCTTTCGCCCTGAGCAAAGTATTCACATTGAGGCAGCTGAGTCCCTAGAGGAATGTCACTCTACCCGTTTCAAGGACTTGTCCATGGGCTAGAAGTAGGAAGGAAATTTAAATTTTCTCTTGCCTTCATTTCCCATATCACCACAAGCCTCTGGACTACCCACTCCTGGCACATATGAGCTTTGTCTTACTGATTTTTTCCCCCCGCACCTAACACAACACTGAGGTTGAGGGAGGAGTACCGGTGCCATGAGTCCTCTCCCCCTGTCCTTCCGCTGCTCCGTCACGCTGTGAGACGTGCAGGATGGAAGCCAAAGTTCTTGCTGCTGTAGCGCTGCTCCCCACCTCCCCCGGACTCCCTGTAAGGGAAGCCAGTCCTCCCCAGGTGAGAACACCCATCTAGAACCTCAGCCCAGGAGTTCGGATCAGCCTGATGTCAACACCCACCCAGGGCCGACCACAGCTCGTGTGGCTTTTGTCCCCTTGGATAGTGCCCCCGCCGCGCTTCAACTTGCTGAAGGAAGAGCTTCGTTTGTGTTTCCTCTCTGGTCTTCTGATGAGCTAGGAAGGTCCCCATGCTATCTGAGTCCCCTTTCTTCACCTTGGGCAGCAAGAGAAAGCGACGGTCACCTCTACGCAGCTCAAAGCCCTGACTCTTTCGAGCCCGAGGAAAGTAACTTCCAACCTCTTCTCAACTAAGAAGAGAAACCCTCCTCTTTCAGCAGGTCTTTTCAGCCGCTAGCAAGGGGGTCTCGAGAAATTTAAATACAATGGCCTGTCTCCTGGCAGCTGCAGTTACCCTGGCAACCTCTAACTTCTACGATTGCCTTGGATACCAAGGACCTTGGTGACAGACTTCTTAAGCAACCAAATTCCTCAGAACTGACTCCTCGGGGGATTTATACAACTCTTTCAGAGCAGAACCTTCCTAAACTTCTCCCGGAAGAGAAAACTTGAAATCCCCCTTGGCAAAAAGAACAGAAACTCCACTAGGTGTTTTTAGGTCACCAACCCTCAATGCTCTAGACATGGATAATTTAGAATTTAATTTTCACAAGTCAAAAAAATCATGACCAAGTAAGAATTGAGAATGGGAGCTGGAAATCAAGTGGACTAGTAAATGGAAGGAGCATGCTGGAGATGGTGGTTCCCAAACCCAGACCAGAATAGACTCACCTGGAGACTGTGCTCTAATAGAGAGTCCCCAGGCCTGTCCCCCTCCTCCCCCCATCACCCCGAGATTCTGATACTCTTGGTCTGGAAAGAAACCTGGATTTTTAAAAGCCTTCCCAGTGATTCTGAGAAACATTCAAATTTGGGAGCCAAGAAGCTGAAGAATATTCCTTTCGCCCTCCCCCATCATGTTACAAGGGTCTCCAAGACCTTAGTTCCCTTGGTGGCTGCCAGCCCGAATTTCTAGAGGGACAAGAATCTATTTTCTTTAACATGAAAAGAAGTAGCCACAGCCACAAAGTGCCGTGTTCGGCCCTATGCCAAAGGAACCCGGGAGCTTGAAGCTGCATCTGGCCTGGGCTGTTGCAAGGCTGTGTGGTTTCTTTTGGGCTTGCTGCCTGTTTTATTTTAGGTGCTGGGTCTGCAGACTATAGGCTGACCTTCCTTGGCTATTCCCCAGGGAGCAAGCTAGCAGGCTCCTGCTGTCTCTGTAGCTACAAGGTACCGTTTCCACGGCATCCAGGTAACAGGAGCTGACTGGCAGCAGTGGCCGGGACCAGTATTAAACCTGGAGACACAGCCTGCTGGGGAGACAAGGCTCCTGTGTTGAGTCCTAACAGGTGGTGTCAGCACTGCCGTTCACAAGCGGTGTGGTTGGGGCTAGTCACTTCCCTTCTCCAGATCTCCGTTCCCCCAGCTATGAAACAAGGGGTTGAACGAGGTAGAGGCAGAACGGAGTCATGGAAGGAATGTGGGTTTTGTGGCCAGACTTCCTCATGAAATCACTCTGCAACTTTGGGCAAGTGACTGAACTTCACTGTGCATCGATTTCTGCATCTGTAGACTGTGTCTTCCTCCAACAGTACGTCCTTCAAGATGTTGAGGTACCAATTTATGGTGATAGTATGTGCGAAGGGCTTGACTTCAACTTCACTTGAGATCCAAGAGACACACACGTACACACACACACACCTGCTCTCCCCTTAACCAGTTATCTGCCAAAGTGGGTGCCATATTCCAGTAGACACGGCGAGTTTGAAGGGAGTTGAGGGGAGAGACAGATCTCTAGGCACACGGTGTGTAGGGAGGAAGGGACATACGACCTTCTGAAGAAAGTAGGGTTTGAGCTGGGATTTTGACAAATGCCCAGAATTTGAATATGCAACTGAAATACGCAAATCAGTAAATTTGGATTTTAATGTCAGCCCTCTCACTGCCTCTCACTGCTCAGGTTTGTTGTCTTGCTGATTCTCTGCTTCTTTATCTATAAAATGGAGTTGTGGTGAGAATGGATAAGATAAGATAACATAGGAGAAAACACCTTGTATGGTGTCTGGAACATGGTAGGTATCAGATGGGTGGATGGGTGGGTGGGTGGATGGTGAATGGGTGGATGGATGGTTGGATGGAAAGAAGAATGCCCAAGCACCTTTATAGGTCAGTGAGTATATTAGTAGAGTTCAGCAATTTCCAGAGTATTCATGGAACACTAGAATCCGAAGATATTCCAGGGGGAGAAGGGGTGTTCCCTGGTCAATTAAATTTAAAAATGGTAGCATGATCTAGTCCTCTCTTAAAGATTTGCAATTTAATGTGATCACATTAATGATACTGCAAAGTCTTTTCTAACCTTATTTATACCCACGAGCTCCCAAATCTAATTCACTTCTAAACCAATTTTCCACATTAAGCCTGTTAGCCTGTAAGGAGGGCACGTATTGCGTGGTGCACTGGGTGTTACACGCAAAAACTAGGGGTGTACTGTATGGTGACTATATACATCAAAAACTAGGGGTGTACTGTATGGTGACTAACATAATATAATAAAAAAATATTATTAAAAAAAAAAAGCCTGTTAGCCTCCCACTGAAATTGCCGGGGTCTTTCCAGTGTGAACCAAGTGGAGAGGGGAAGACAAAATTATAAAAAACTACTTTTCCTTTTCTTCTGTTTTCCTTTGTGTTTCCACTGTGTGCAGCTTGAGGGCTGATCTGTGTGTGCAGTGGTGGGAGGAGCGCAATCCTGAGAACCAAACACCCATGTTTAGAAACAGAGAAACCCGTGCTTAACTGCATCCCTGCCCTTGTCAACCATGTTCCCTTGGGCAAGTTCCTTAGCCTCTCTTTCCCTCTGACTCCTTGTCTATAAAGTTGCAGCACTTGCCTCCTAAGATCACTGAGACTCAGACGAACTAATGTACCCAAAGAGGTTAGCATCGTGCTCGGCACACAGCAAGCCCTCAGGACGCAGAAAATGGTGTCATTATTATGCCACCATCTGAACATTCTCTACCAGTCATTTTGCAACACCCAGTGTGACTTGGGCATTGAGCCCTGGGAGTTGGAATCGTCCTAATCTCTACCTTCCTCTCCTGTGGGGGGGGGGGGGGGCAGCCTATAGCCCCATCGAGAGGGGATAAGTGAGGCCACTTTAAAGGAGACAGTGATGGTGGTGTCTGCTTTGCGCTTTTTCTGAATACAAGCAAAGGAAGGGGGCTCTGTCAGAAGGAGGGCATGTCCTCTCAAACCGGTCTGAGCTGGCACTGTTAACTCACAGGCTGGCAGCTGGCCACTGGGAGATGGAGAATCTGCTTAGTCATTTCTCAACAGCAAGAGCAAGTGGCTTGAAGAAGAAGCCAAATATGCCCCTTAGGAGGCCAGCCAAGTGCCTCCTAAAAAGAGAAAAGGAGGGGCCGTGCAGAACTCCGGGCACCAGGATCTGATCAGGGCCACGAGGCAGAGACAGCTGGCCTCCAGTGTCAGAGACCTCTGCCCTACTCCAGTGCCACCATCCTGGGCTGGGAGAGTTTGGCCAGGGGTCACCCCGGGCCATCAAACCCAAATGCCCAGCTCTACCTGCTTTGCTGAAGAATGTTGGCCACTGGCAGCTGTGGTCTCTGCAGAGGTCTCATGGTCAGTTTCTCTTCATTCACCCGTTCATTTGGTTGACACTTACTGAAGGCTGATTATATTTGCCAAGCGGAACATAGTTGTGCAAAAGACAGAAAAAGTCCCTGCACTTATGGAGTCAACATTCTAGTGGAGAGAGACAGAAAATACACAAGTAAGCGAGTAAGAAAATAATTTCAGGGAGGGTAAAGTACTATAAGGAGAAATAATAGGGAGCTAGAAAAGGCTGGAGAAAGTGGACACTCGGGCTCCCTCAAAGAGGAGACTTTTGAGCTAAGACCTCCATGGAGCCCGGGAAGGAGCCAGAGAAAGTTTGGAAGCAGAGTGCCCCAAGCAGAAGTGAGCAAGCACGATGGCCCTAGGACAAACACGAGCCCAGGGTTTTGAAGAAGGGCCAAAATGGGGGCAGCCGAGTTAGGAAGTAGCTAGGAGGGCAAGAGAAGGGTAGAGATGAGGTCAGAAATATCAGCAGGCTAAGGCAAAGAGTTTGATTTTTTTTTCCCCAAAGGTGATGAGCAGTCATTGGAAGATTTCCTGTGAAAGGGAGAAAAACAAACTGTCCTGACTATTGTGTGAAAACCAGATGGAAGAAAGCAGGAGCAGAAGCAAGGAGCATGGTTGGACCAGTACAGGGGAGAAGCCATGGTGGCTCACTAAAGCAGAGGCAGGTGGTGTGAGATCCGGAGTGGATTTTGAAGGTAGAGTGATAGGATCTCCTGGCCAGTGGGATGAGGGCTGTGACTGAAGGTAAGGGGTCAAGGACTCTCCCAGAACAGCTGCCATTTTACTGACTCATTCTCTATTGTTATCATTCTTGTATTTTTTTCTCAAAATGCGCACGGTGTTGTTATACCTGACTCTTAAGACCATCATGTCCAGGAATTAGGTTAAGTGCTTTGGTTGCCATTTACATGCGAAGAAACTGAAGCAGAAGAGTCAAGTAAATTCTATTCAGGTGAAGATACCCCCAAAACTGGAACCTGGGGCGTCTTGAGTCTTACTCAGAGCTCTTCTCTGTGGGCCAGGAAATCTTTGTAAGCCCAGGCTCTGCCATTCTTCATCAGACTGTTCCAAGTTCTTTATAAACAGGAGGATAATTGGCACCACTCCCACCTTACTCTTTTCCACTCCACGCAAACCTTTCTCTTTTTAGCTGTCTTGTCTGTTATACAGATTGGTTCTTACTGACCACATCCATTTCCTCTTTTTCCTGGGCACACAGCTTAATTACCTTTCCCAGTCTTCCTTGTAGTTAAGCATTGCCATGTGACTGATTTCTAGTCAATAGAATTTGAGCAGAATTAATGCACACCTTCCAAGTCCAGCCCATAAAAATATCCCAAGCCCAATTGTCCATGCTTTTTCCCCTTCTATCAGCTTGGTGTAGGTGAGCATGGCTGCCTTGGAACATGTATTCAAGATGGCAGAACCTCAAGATGGAAAGATCTGGATCCCTGATCACTACATGGGGGAAAGTGGCCTGCCAATCAGGAAAACACATTTTATGCTTTTTATGAACAACATACCTCCACCATGTATGAGCCATTATACATTTTGGGATTTCTTTGCTACAGCAGCTAGTATATTGAATTACTCAGCTATCAAAAAGAACGATTTCTCAACATTTGCTGCAACATGGACGGCACTGGAGGAGATAATGCTAAGTGAAATAAGTCAAGCAGAGAAAGACAATTATCATATGGTTTCTCTCATCTATGGAACATAAGAACTAGGAAGATAGGTAGGAGAAGAAAGGGATAAAGAAAGGGGGGGTAATCAGAAGGGGGAATGAAGCATGAGAGACTGTGGATTCTGAGAAACAAACTGAGGGCTTCAGAGGGGAGGGGGTGGGGGAATGGGATAGGCTGGTGATGGGTAGTAAGGAGGGCACGTATTGCATGGTGCACTGGGTGTTATACGCAACTAATGAATCATCGAACTTTACATCAAAAACCAGGGATGTATTGTATGGTGACTAACATAATATAATAAAAAATATATTATTATAAAAAAAGAGAGAGAGAGAGAGACAACTTGCTCTGACCCAGGAAAGCACTTTCCAACACTTAGACTCTTAGCATGAGACTAATGGTCGAAGGAAGAAGCCCGAGACCATGGACCATGCCCTTCTTAATCCAAAGGAGATCCAGAGAAGGACAGATCTGACATTCTCTGAGGTCATGGAGACCAAAGGTCTCTGCGGGACTAGAGCATTCCTTTCCTGGCTCCTTTTCAGGACACGATGTTGCCACTCTACTGACAGATGTCAAGTACAGTGTCCAAGACAGGCTTTAGAACAGGACCCAGACAAAGCTGTCAGAAATGTCTTCTGTACTTGTAACCTGAATCTCCCTATTAGCAGTTTATGTCCCCTGTTTATGTTCTGTCCTCAGGGAAGCTGATGAGTGTCTGATCACCTGCCTTCCTATAAGAAGCTTCTTGACACTGGAGGGTGAGCGTTGGATTACTATTCAGTCTCCACTTTTCTAGCACAGCTATAGTCCCCCCAAACATGTCCTCCTTTCTAAATAAAAACAATCATGACCACAACAGCCATACCCTTGGCTCAGGTGGCTGAAATGCCGGTCTAGCCTGAACCGGCCCCATCATGCAGTTGTTTCTTCCATCACTCAGTGGGGCCTGCACTTGTCACTCACAGGACATGCTCTGACAGAAGGAACAGAGGAGGGTTTGGGTTGAGTCAGTCTGCTCCCCCCCCCCCCCCATTCCCTGAAGCCCTCTGAGCCCTAAGCTATAGACTATAGCTTTGGCCCTATTTCAAGCAGGGAGAGTACAAGTATCTACTTTTAAGGACTACCCCAGTGGTCTTGAACCTTCTCTGATCCACATTCTTATCAATAAAATACTTCGATCATAAATCCCTAATATACACAAACAATATCTGTTTAAATATTTATAAGGATATGTATGTGCTATGTGAGTTCACTATGCATATACCACAGCATTGACAAAAATAGGAATTTTAAAAGGACAAGATAACAAAACAATATGAATCAAAGTGCCAAGAGTTTCTCCCCTGATCCTAGTGGGCCCATCTGTACAGGCCCCTCTTTGGAGAACACTTGGTCCATCAAAATCTTTGAACTGAAGTCACAAACTGGCAGCCTACAGGCCAAATGTAGCCCACAGATGTGTTTTGTTTGGCCTGGACAATGTTTTCTAAATTTTCTATTAGTTCCCAACACTTAAAAATTGGACAAGTTCACATAAAAAGCCAGAGATTTTTATCCATTTATTCACTGCTTTAGCCCTAGCACCTGATGCATAGTGGCCACTCAAATAGCTAACTGAATTTCCAGGTTCTCTCAAAACAGTTAGCCTGGCCTTTCTTCCTGGTAATACTCACCTGGAGCTGAGCAGTGATTACCACCCGCACCCAGCCCCATTCGCAGGGCATGGACTGGCCAGTCCTGAACCACAGTCCCCACCCCTCCCTATTGTCCCATATCTAACCACCGTCACTCAGGCCTGTTACCTGCCTGGCCCCCAGGACTATCTGAGCACTTGCTTCTACTTTAAGAGTTTCTGGTTATGTGATGGCTTCAGTCACCCTTCTTGTGGCCTAAACAAAACCAATCGTTTATCTGGAGTCCAAAGACATAGGTTTGAGCTTGATTCTGCCAGTTACCATCCTCAGGAAATTTGCTTTCTGAGCCACAATCTCCTAATCTGGAAATGGGAATAGCAACACCTTTGTCACAGGGTGTTTGAGAAAGAAAGAAGAAAGAAAGAAAGAAAGAAAGAAAGAAAGAAAGAAAGAAAGAAAGAAAGAAAGAGAAGGAAGGAAGGAAGGAAGGAAGGAAGGAAGGAAGGAAGGAAGGAAGGAAGGAAGGAGATAATATCTGTGGGCTGTTTTATAAATTATAAGGTGTAATGGAAATTAGAAAACATGGTTATTACGGCTATAGTCATCCTCCAAAAGGACTCGTTGAGGTAACGGGGATAGAGACACATAGTATCATTGCCCAGAGCTGACCACACCCCCCTACATTAATCATGTCCTTCTCTGCCACCCCCCACACACACTCAGAACTACCCAGAACTACTCAGAACTACTTTGGATCTGGGCAATCTAGAAACAGGCCGAAGAGTAAGGAAGAAGCTACCACCCTAAAGCTTGGCTTGGGGTTAATTTCTCCTGATAACATTGATTCCTTTATTGTGCATTTTCTTATGTCCCAGTCACGTAATGCTTGTGACTTAATTCACCATCCGACCTAAGTCTCAATGCCCCTTGCCCAGAGACCAACGGTGTGCCCACTCTTTGCACACCTAATCTTGAGGGCAGGTCCCTACAACCTCCTGCTCCACCTCCTGGAGTCTACCTGTCATGGATCCTAATCTTGTTATTCACCCCTTGGAAATATGCCTAAGAGAGTGTTCCCCTTCCACCTTTTCATCAGCAGGGAGACTATTTCTGCTAGCTTCCCAGCAACAACCCCCTACACACACACACACACACACACACGCACACACACGCACACACACACACACACACACGCACACACACGCACACACGCACGCACACTTCTCCCTTCTGGCTTTCCCATAAGTATTGGCCAACTACAGGCTGAAATATACAAAGTTACCAATACTCAACCATTTCTGACCTAGGAAAAGGGGGCAATTGTACACAATTCAACTTAATACATGCAATGCAGAGGCCCAGCGTTGGGGGTTTCTGTGATCTCTGAATCTTGCTATTTTTAAGCCAAAGCCAGTTGTCCTTGTTCATTTCTATGACAATTGTACTGAAAAAGCCTGAGAAAAATGCTTCAGCCTCTCAGATGCGGGAGGGGGCTTCCTGCCTCACAGACCTGAGGTACAGTTGCCAGACAATCCCATGAACTAGAAACCCTGGGAAAAAATATATATTCTAGATGCAACAGATTCTTGCCTCTTCTGTCTCTCTCCTGCTCCCTGAGGGAGACGAATGATACCCTGTGCATGCTGGCTTGGGGCTGGCACACTGAAAACCTGTCTAAGGACGAAGGGTGTTACCTCAGGGCCTTCCAAGGCATTCCACATTCCACCACCTCAGACATTCCACATTTCCCCTGCCATTGTTCTTTCAGCCCTTTATGAAAGCGGTTCCTGAACCCCTATCTCTGGCTTCTTTTGTTCTGTCCCTCAGCAGGCACTCTCCCCGCCACCTGTCCCCTCCTCTGAAACCCTCCCTCTCCCTTAACATGACTCACTCTTCAGCCCAACAGAAGAGAGAGGAGACCCCAGGAATGCTGGGAGAAGTTCCCCAACTGCCCCCGCCACTGACCCTGACACGTTAGCAGAAATCCTATAGCACTAAATACTGTTTTCTCTCTCTCGTGGGCTCCCTTTTTAAAAGGCAAACTCACCACATATTAAGCATTTCTGAAACCACTCCTCAGAATGCTGATGTTCCAACAGATAACCTTGGGTGTTCATTAAAAAAGGGGGTTCTTTGGTCCAATAAGACTGGGAATCGCTGTGGGCCCTAGCTAGCCTGCTGTAGGAATTTCATAATACAGCATCACGTGAGAGACTTGGAGACCTCACAGCAAGGGACCCTATTTAACTTTGTTTAGTCTGGTGTATCCTACATATATTCAGCCAAGGACCCTTTTATTGTCGCTTCTCGGACCTTATGTCCCACAAAAAAACACTTTGTGAAAGCCTGCTCTAACCCTTGAGGGTGAACGGATGTGTTTAACACTCCACCTTTCCCCTGGGTGTTTAAAGAGCACAGGGCTGGGGAGGACACCGGATCTCTTATCAGCCCCACACCCCTGCAATGGAACACCACTCACGCGGGGTTGCAAATGGCTTTCCTCCTCCTCCCCGGACACACACAGTATCGGCAAAGAGCAGAGAAACCCCAAATGCCTGCTCTAGCCTCTCACCCTTCATCGGTCTGGGCCCCGAGAAGCCCAACACGAGCCTGCCACAGACACAGTGAAGACAAAGGGATCCAAAGGACTCCACCCAAAAGGGAGGAGATGGGAAGGCCAAGTATGATACATTCTGTTTCATCCCACTGCCCAGTTCTGATTACGCACGCCCTGGTCTCCAAATGCAGGCGTCAGGGCTTGAACCCAGTCCCACCCAGGTGGGAGCCCCTGGAGCACCCGCAGAAACCACGGACTACGATGTGGTGCCTCCTTCGTCAAATTCCTGGCCAGTCATCCGGATCCCCCGCTTTAGCATTTTAATTCTTTCTACTTCTCATTACTCTGTCCGTCTGTGTAGTTTATCTTTCCTCCTAGAATGTAAACTCCAGGAGGCTTGAGGCCGTTCCTCCTCCTTCCTCTGTTTGTCCCCACAGCATCCAGTTCTCGGTAACTGGTGCAGACGAAGTACTTCGTAAATAATACTAAATTGTGTCCGCAGCATCTCTTCTGCTCCTTAGCCACCCCAGGAAGGAAGGGAGGTAAAATAGGAAAGCTCTTTTTACCCACCTCCTTACAGACTCGCAGACTCAACCGATGCCCTCCATTTCTGAGTAAACCAGAAAAGCCCACGGCACCCTGATCACTCACAGCCCCTGGGCCATGCTCTCATGTCCTCAGGCACTTCTGTTCTCAGGAATGGAGTTATTTTCTTATCAAGAAGAGTCCATGGTATTCCCAAATTTGTCCATGCCAGTTGCACGTGTCCCTACTGTGATGGATTTTGAGCAAAGCTCCTGGGACAGATGCTTGTCTCCAACTAGACTAGATATTCTCCACCTGCCCTTTCCAGTCCATTCCCCACACTCTTCCAACCAACTCTGTGCCCCAGCAGGCTGACTGTGGGCTGGATCAATCAGGCCTCCTTGTCCTCTGGTTTCTAGTTGGATTCGGTCAATGGAAGCTCTCAGGGACAGACAGAAGGTGAGAAGAAAACAAGGTCAGGCTATTTGTCCCCCTGAAGCCCTCCCTGCCCGTCTTGACCTTGATAGTGGCTCAATGCCTCTCCCAAAACCACAACACCTGCCGGCGTCTATCTCCTGTAGCTACCCGACAACACCCCGCTGGGGATGGGAGCTGTCCCCGCTGTTTCTGTCCCTGAACACTCCCCCACCCCTCCTTGGTTTCCCTCAACCCTGTGTGCACTGCATCGTTCCTCTGCTGAGCTCTGCAACCCTTCCTTCGGAGCATACCGTCTCTTTTCCTGCACCCAGGACCCTGATGACGGCCCTGCCAACAACCATCCGTCCCTCTCTCCTCTTCTCGTGGAGCTCTGTTGTGTTCGAATTCCAGGATTCGAAGGGCTTCACGGCACATCTCCCTCGTGCCTGGGGGGAGGCAGAAGACAAGACATAAGTAAATAACATAAACTCTCCCAGCTCCAAAGTAGCGAACCTGGGAATGTGTCCTAGCCAGGGTTGCCTAGAGAAAGCAGAGCCCCAGATGACGACTTCCATGCAAGTAGTTTATTCAGGAATGTGGTCCCAGGATCAGGAGTAAGGGACAGGGAGATTGAACCAGGGAAGATAGAGGAGCCAAAGAGAGGCTGCGGTATCCAATTGGACCTTGTTAAGGGAACTGCTGCTTGCTCCTGTATCCAGTTGAAAAACCTTACGAATTGTATCTCAGGAGAGGGAAGAAGAATTTATCCACCAGCTCCCAGTCCTCTCCGAGCGAGGGTTGCCCCCAGTGCCAGGGCGTTAATTGCTCTGCCCTGCCGGGCTGCATGAACGGGAGTGCCGAGTAGATTCCCATGTGTGTCCTATATTGTGCCATTGGAAAACCCGGGGTCTGTGACAGGCACACGACAAGGACACGAGGTGAGGCACTGACAGATGACATCTCTGTGAAGTGGGTTCCAGTGTCTGTGGGACAGGTCACTGTGCAGAGGATAAAAAGTAGAGCTCGAAAAGTGGCTGATACAGTCCACCCCTGTTCCCAACTCAGCTCCGCCCATGTCCTCTCTCCCCTCAGTCTGACCTAACACAGAATCTCCTTTGGGGTGGTGGCCAGCCCCCGTCTCCCCGAAGACTTCATGAAGAAGGGTTAGCGAAATCAGCTGGGGTGCCTACTGCCACTGCTGTCCTGAAGCCATTGTTAATACTCCTCATCCCCCTCCCCCACCACCGTTGCTAGATCCCCTCCCTCTCAGTCGGCACTTGGATTGGTCTGGGTTGCTTTCTTGGTGGGACATCATGGGCCCCTCAGAGAAGGGTCTGCATCTTGTGTTGTCTTGCCTCTGTTAGGCCACGGATGCTGAAATTGCTCATTCACTCACAGCATGAGGAGATGCCCAATGAATCCCATGAATTTCAGATATACTCCTCCCTGTCCTTCATTGTAGAGAAGTCACCAGAGCTCCTCCTATCAGTCAAGGTCTATGACTCCCACCAGTATAGTCACTCTTTTCTTTGCCTGGTAGCCTACTGGCATGAGGACCCCAAGCAAAGTAGCGGTGGTGGTAAGCGAACGGGGCCCAAGGTTTACCTTAGAGGGGGTTTTGGTATGCTCCAAACCACTGAACCTCTAAAAACGGCCTCGATGTGGTAGATCTTTGAGTATTTGTCGAGCTTAACTTCCAATTTTCTGGTATGTGTGTGTTTTAGGAAGGCCACTTCCTGCTAATGGGTCCAATTTTATCATGGATTTTATCATTATCACATGCAGAGAGAAGGAGAGATTGTTCTGGTCACGGGGAAAGCATTTAACCCATATAGACTTTCTTCCTTCTCTCAAGTCATTTATTTTTGTTTTCCTCAGTGCAGGTATTTCTTAAAGGTTATGGGTACCCATCTCAAAATTTGGTGGACTTCCTTGGGCCCACATCTTCCTTCTCAGGAGGCCTATCTTTATGAACCACAGGACCGTGAGCTCCCTGGAGCATAGGTCAGTCATATGGATTATTGTGAATTCTTCCAACCTACGTAGTTCCTGGCACAAAAATCCGTGGAGCTGGACTGAATTATTTGAGTTGGGGTGACCCATGGAGGCTCCAAGCAATTCCCAGGGGACACTGGCTTCCTTTGTCCAAATTCTCTGCCCCTGGTGCAGAAAAATGAAGCATAAGGGTTTCCACTGAGATTTTTCACTGGGTCCCTCTTCCCTAGGGCCTGCCCTTCTTGGGATGTCTTTAATCCTGTAGAGTTCCCTGGACATTATCTGTGCAAACAGAGCCCAGAGGAGCAGAACCGGTGGAAAGAGCCATGCTCCTGGAGGCAGAGACTCGCCACAGAGACGTATGGAAATATTTTACACACTCTCACAGCACACTTTCATCCGCTCCCCCCCCCCCCCATGGTACGTTTACCATGCACCTGCTGTGTGTTAAGCACTGTGCTTTTGTATAGATTAGTTCACCTGGGGGGGGGGGGCAGAAATTCCAGATTATTCCTGGGCTGGTAGGGTTGGAGGACGGTCTTGGGTAGTAAGTCTCTGGCCTATTTCTAGATCTGTAAATGGAGCAGGTATGCTACATGATCTCTCAGGAGTTTTCCAGTCCAAATTTGCTAACATTTTATGTAGCTCTGCGATCTAGTTTCTCCTTCCAGCAGACACCCCAGTAGAGCTCCTAAGCCTCTCTCAACCTGAGCTTCTCTCTATGGGTTGAGACAGCCGAGGGCTTGAATACAGGGACTTAGTGCTTGAAGTGATCCCAGGAAACAGGCGTGGGGTGAAGGGAGGCAGGAAGGAAGGGAGGGAGGAAAGATGGAAGGAAGGAAAGAAGGAAGGAAGGAGGGAGGAGAGGAAGGAAGGAAGGCAGGCAGGCTAACACGAGGGTGCATTATGGAGATGGTCATCCTTGTAGCAAACTGAGGCCCAGTTCCGCCGATATTCTCTGAAGAACCATACAGAATGCACCTCATGATTCCATGTGCCGTTGGGATGGAAAGAGAGGAACGTTTATCTACTGGCTCCCAGCCGCCGCTGGTCAGAGGCTGTCCCATGGGGTTAACTTCCTCACCTTTCCTGGTTGGACCCAGGCCAGTGCCCAGGAGTTTTCCACAGTCACATCAGAAAAGCCCCAGGGAGAGGCAAGAGATGCAAGGTGCAGCTGAGATGAAGACTGTCAGGGGCTCTGAACTGGTTGCCATGACAATAGCATAAAAGGCGGGCCCAGAGAATATATGTGAGGGTTTGCCAGGTTTTGCAAAAATATATTATGCTCAGTTAAACTTAAATTTTTAGATAAGCAATGAATAAGCATATGCCCCATGCAATATTGGGGACATGCTTCTATGAAATAAATCATTTATTGTTTATCTGAAATTCAAATGTGGCTGGGCACCCGTGTTTTATTTGGCCACCTTATGTGCTGTGCACAATGGGGCTCAGGCGGTCATACTAAAGCCCCAGCCCTCCCCTTCTCCACAGTCTCCCTTGAGATTATATCTCCCTGCCTTGAGAATCTTGGATGTGGAAGTGGATCACTTAGGGGTGATGACCTGTGCTCTGCTGTGTAAGGACAAGACAGGCAAGCTGGAGAAAATGCAGCACGGTCATACGAAATGGGACGCGGAATATCCACTTTTTCAGGGTCTCCAAGCCCAGGGAAGGACTCTTGTGCCTGACGCGGGCAAGACCTCAGGCTGAGCAAATCAGGCTGGTCCTGCCCACCCCCTCACCCCTTCCATGGTGGGAGCATCCCCAGCAATGTCAAATGTGAAGGCCTACAGAAAGTGGGAGAACAGAAATACTTGTTTTCATTAAAAATGAGAACACAAATGTCAAAAGCTTATGGGTTTTTTCCCCCCAAACCCATTTGCTGTTTTGTGGCAGACCCCTCGTCTCAAAATATACCAAATGTGATTGTTTTAAGAGCACTCAAGTGTTAGTAGATGTTTCCTATTTTAAGTTTAAGAATAAAAAAATTGAAGGTGTTTAAAAAATAATATTGTCTATTTTTGTTTTCCTTGTAGCTTCATCAATTCCAGAATTTTGACATCTGTCTGTTAGTGAGGTCCCTTCAGGCCCTGCGCCATCAGAAGCTCCTGCTCGGGTCCTTCGCCTAGCCAAAGTGACAATTCTACCGGAATCCCGCAACTTCATCCCTCATCCCTGGTGAGGATCAGGCTAATTGTACAAAGTTGTGTTTGCCAGGCTGGAACCTCGACTCTACCTCACAGCCTGTGCCTCTGGACAGGACGCAGAAGCTGCCCATCACCTTTGCCTGGGACCAGCCCCCATCAGCACCTGTCTGAGCCGTAAGGATTCCAGAGCATGGCTCCTGCTGAGCCCTAGCTCCCAAAGGGGGGTGGAAAGGACCATCGTGTTATCTTGTCCAGCCTCCTGATTCCATCGATGAAGATGCTTCATCCCACAGGAGGGAAGTGACAGGTCCAAGGGCCACACCGGATTTTGCCATTTGACAGACTCAAGGGAAAAACCCCATTACCCCAGCGATGGCCTCACCCTGCTCCCCCATCCTCTCTGATTGTATTACCTCCATATTTGTGCTGCTCCATTGTGGAAGGAGGCTGACGTGATGACAGACTGAACTTCCGCACGTAACGTAGGGACCAGTCTTCAAAGAGTACCCTTGTGAACATCTATTCTTCGTGACTCAGAAGGCAGGTCAGAGCCTTACATCACTCAGGGCAGTAGCCATGAACAGCTTGTTGTAGGGGAGATCTGTAGGCAAACCCCAGTTCTGTCATTTAATACTCACGTAACTTTGTACGATCACATAATCTTCCAGAAGCTCAACCTGCCTGCTGAGCTGGTGGACAGGTGATCTCTGCCTGACTCGTAGAGTCATTGTGAGCATAGATTTCCCACACATGACCGTGCAAAAAGGTGGACACGTCAGCTGTTACTGTGATGGAAGGGCGTTGTGGGAAAATGCTGGTTTAGAAAACTTCCCACCTATATTCTGCATGAATGATCTGGCATACTGTGCAAGACCAGTTATTGGTTATATGCTTTCTGCCACGTCCACCACACTCCTGGACTGGCTTCTGTCCCGTCCCCCCCACGTAAACTGCTCTCTATTGCTTACAAATGTGCTGTCCCATAGAGCAGCCACTAGCTACATGTGGCTATTTGCATTGAAAATATAAATAAGGCAAAATAAAGTAAAAATTTAATCCCGTAGCCACATGCACCACATTTCAAGAGATCAATAGCCACATGTGGCTAGTGGTGACCCTAAAGGACAGTGCAGATAGAGAACATTTGCACCGTCACAGAAAATTCTATTACCCAGTGCCATGGGAGGAGAGTCAAAACTCACATAAGCCACATGATCTTTCATGATTTCGTCCCAACCCACCTGTCCAGGTTCAGCTCCTGCCTCACCGGCCCATCTGCGCCCTTAGACTCTGCACCAAAGCCCTGGTTCTTCCTGGCCTGTATTTGCAAAAGTCTGTGACTGTCTTCGTGTGATTTCCCTTGTCAACAGTGCCCTCCTTACTCTACACCACGCACCCCTCTTCCTGACCCCCGCTCCTGCCTGCCTAGCAAATTCTGCTCACCATCCCAGGCCCAACCAGTGCATAAAGTTCCTTCTTCGGGCCCATGCTCCATTATGCTCCCAGAAGGAATCAATCAGTCCTTTTTCTCTGGTTCCACCACTGGTGTCTCCATTACAACATCCACACCTTGATGGTCTCGGGGTGTTTGCTCCTGGTCTCTCTTCCTGGTCTCTGAAGCTCTGGGGGCAGGAACTGGGTCACATGCATCTTTGGACCCACGAGGCTCTGGCCAGGCTAGGGCAGAGTGGAGACCTTGACCCATGTCTAGGCCACATGTCTTATCTCTTGCTACCACCTCTCTTCCTTGTCCCGGGGTTTCATGGCTCTGGTTTAGTCACAGTTGTTTGCCCTTAAAGGAAGGGCTTAGCCCCAGACTGCTGGTTCTCCCCGAGCCAACAGAGCTGTAGAGAGAACCCCACTTGGGAAGCAGGAACTCGGCCCTTGTCAGTGGCCATAGAGATGAGGTCAGCTGCAGAAAGCAGGCCCTGAGGGTGAGAGGCTGCTTCTGGGAGGGAGGGGACGAGGAAGGGCAGTCTTGGAACCCACACACACTGCCCATTCCTCCCCAGTGGAATACTCCACGCCTGACCTCTCCGGCGCCCAGGCTGGCAGAGCTCCCAGCCTCCCACGCGGGCATTCTCCTCTGGCCACCGCCCCCCATGCCTGCCCAGCAGAGCCTCCCGCGGCTCAGTGTCCCCCGCGCCTGCTCCCCAAGCCCCCTTCCAAATGAGCGCCTCTGTGCCATACCCCTCACCGCTGCTCCCATGTCTGCTGTGCTCTTAGAATGGCCACCAGCCCCACATCTTTCCAGCTTCCTGGCTAGATCCTTCCCTGTCCTTCCCTACTCCCCCAAGACCACCTCCCGCAAACAGTTGGAAAGCCCTGCCCCACACACCCCTGCAGGGGCTTTAACTCTCTGACGCTGGACTCATCCTTCTCGTGTGGGCCACCTCCCTGCGAGAGCTTCCTAACCAGGGTTTCTTCCCCCACTCGCCCTGGCTGCCGGCCCTCCACTGGAGCACGCCATCCACTTTCCCACCGGCGAGCCTCTTCTGGGCCTCAGAGTGCAGCTCCGACGTCACTCCCTGCGTGGAACCCTGGGCTTACATCCCCACCCAGCCCTCCTGGTTCACGTCCCACCGAGACACCTGGAGAACGGTATCGCGCCTCACCGTGCCTCAGTTTCTTCATCTGCGGGGCAGGATCATAGTGTTGCCGCCAGCCGTTGAACAGACTGAAGAGAAACTGTGAAAGCACATAGCTGGGCACCCGACACGTAGCGCTTTCTTTTCTCACTACCATCGGTGGCGGCCGTGGCGTCTCACAGGCGAACGTCATCCATCCTGCCTCCCTGCTCCAGCCACATTTTGCCTGCGTTTCTAGGCTGGGGCTCAATTCTTTGGCTCTGCCACAGGGCTGCTTCTGCCCATGGCCACCTTACTCAGAACACACAGGAATCAAGTCTGCCTTATTGGTCACCTCCCCAGGCCCTGCGCAGAGGCCCATGAAGGGCCTCACCCCCTGCCCTTCCCTCCTCTGACCCTGCCCCACACCCCCCAGGCCCGCTGAAGGCCCCTTTAATTCTGACTCCACAGAAATGCATGTGGATGAGAGGGAGCTGTGAGTGTGCAAGTGTGTGAGTCTGAGAACACGCGGGGGTTCTGAAAGTGAGCCTGTGTGGGTGTGCAAGTGCGTGAACCCCACCATGTGAGCGTGTTGGACAAAGATGCTTGCCACACAAATCCAGCAGTTTCCCTCCCCCCTTGGCTATCCTTACGGTCAGAATTTCTACATTTCTGTCACCGGTCAAACATAATCATGCAAAGCTACAGAACATTCGTTCAATTTGTTTCCAACCCCTCCGTCTTCCGCGTTTCCCGTTGCTACCCTGCAGAGAGCACACAGGGCTGAAGAGAAATAAGACAGCATCGCAAAGACCTGGGAGCCACTGTGCCCTGTTACACGGAGGTACAAAGAACGTTCCATCACCTCCAGGTGGCTTGTCTGGCTGGGAATTGGGGAATTTGTTCTGCCTGCACAATCAGATTAGCTAATCTTTAATGAGCGATCGCCCTGTACCAGGCACTTCACTTATCAGCAACAAGTCAACTCCCAGAGGTAGTGACTCAAAGTATTTCCGTTTTTTTCAAATGAAAAAACCAACGCACAGAGAGGTGAAACCACTTGCCCAAGGTCACACAGCCGTAAGTGGTGGAGCCCAGAGTCAACCTAGGAGGTGTGACCATAATGCTTGCGTGCGTAGCTACTAGATTTACTGCCAGAAATGGCTGTTTTGGAGTTCTGTCCCACCCCATGCCCCTGAGATCTGAGCTAGAGTGTGTGTGTGTGTGTGTGTGTGTGTGTGTGTGTGCGTGTGTGTGTGTATAACCAGGAAATGAAAACTGGGCACCTCGGGCAGATGCCAGAAAGAACAGAAGAACGGGAGCCAAGGAGAGGTCTCATGGTTCTCCAAGGTTCAGCAGCATAGGTCTCTGAACCCCCTCCCCCCTTCCCCCGCCCCGGCCTGGAGCCGAGCGTAAGTGACCCCGGCCGCAGGATCAGCCTGACACCGGGGGAGCGCCAGATGGACCGTAGGCAGCAGCAATTTGTTCCTGGTTGAAGCCAAGCCATTTGGAGTTGTGGGATGCGCAGATGTCAGCACAGGGTGGGGCTGCAGAAGCCAAGCTAGCCATCAGCCCGTTACTGGAGTCACTAGTGCTTCCACAAAGGCTGCCGTGGTGGTTCTCCAAAGGAGGCCCAAGGGCCACAAACAGCAGGATCTCCCAGAGAGCTCGCTAAATTGCAGATTCTTGGGCCCCACCCTACTGAGCCACAGTCTCTGGGACTAGACCCTGAAATCGGCCTTTTCCACAAGCCCTCTGGAGATTCAGATTTGCTCTCTGAAATGCACAGCCAGCTGTGTCTTTGACCAGGTTCCCCAGAAGCAGACCCTGGAAGGAAAAGGAGGGCTCTTAACATGAGGATTTACAATGGAAGTGCCGCCCAGAAAAGTCAATAGGAAATGAGGGAGCAGGGGAGGGAGGAAGGAACCGGGGAGGGGTGTGGACTCGGAGGGGGTCCTGCGGATGGTGCCTTCTGCCTGATCCCACTGGGGCTCTGGAATCATCCAAGGGAATCCAGCCACCCCAAGTCCTTCAAGGATCAGCATCCTGAGCACATCTAAGACCTTGCTTATTTGCTGGCCCAAACTGGGTTTTACTGGTGAAATTAGGGACTTGTTTATTAGCATGATGAATGATGAAAATGGGTTCTTTTGCAAAATTAAAGCTACTCAGGATATATAAATTGGCTAACGTAGCTTAGAAACAGCCCCCCCTTTGCATAAGGAACCAAGGAAACCTAGGCCTGTACCTACTTGGGCTTCTGGGACTTACAAGTAATTTAGTGGTCCAGCCTTTGGTCAAGAGGCTTTCTACTAGTCTAATGCTGATTGTCAGCATCTCAGGAGCCTGCCTTTGGAACCGTGATTTTTTGCCTCGAGTAAACTTTCCTTGGGAGAACAGAGCGCCTGTAGGACACATGTAAGCTGGCAGAACAGATGTGCGATCATGCCTTTTTGATTATGAACGCCTTTTTGAGAACTGTAGGTAGGAATCTGGTCTGAGACTAGCCTAGGAACAGCTAACCTCACCCAACTCAAGCTTCTTTGGCTCTACCATTAACCACTGAGAAGAATTAAGGGCCATACCTGAGCAGATCAACTCAGGCTGGCTGTGACAGGGCAGACAACTGGGAATGACACACTTAACATGGGATGAGCGAAGGATCTTTCCAGGTGTTTGAGACTGCGGGTGGGGTTCCCTAGACCACTTGCCTCAGATCACCCTAGGAGCTTGTTAAAGAGTACATTCCAGGGGTCCTTCCAAGAGCTACTGAATTATAATCAATGGAGATGAGGGGGCTTGGGAATTGGTATTTTTTAGAAAGCGCCCCAGTGATTTTCTGTACACTAAAATCTGAGAACCACTGTTAAGGAAATTGCTTCTCACTGCCCTCCTCGCACTCCCAGGGTCAAAGTTGGTTGGGGAAAGAACAAGAATCATCCGTTTATTGTTCTGCCTTGATTCTATCTGCAAGTCTACTTTTGATAAGGATGGGGCCCTCAGGAGGAGGAAGTTGTCACAAATAGGGGGGCCGGATTTCTGTGAACTCCAGTAAGGAGAATTCAAACAGGAGGGCACACCTGGTGCCCACTCCCCCAGCCAGACCCTGCCCTGCCCACCCTGAAAGGCCAGCCATGCCCACCATGGCCGCCATTCAGCAGCGGGGAGGAAGATGGCGCTGGGGGGAGAGCGTAGTCTTGGATGAATACATGAAGGGAGTAGGAGTGGGAACTGCTCCATGAAAAATGGGAGCAAAGGCCAAGCCCGACTGTGCCGTCTCTGGTGACAAGAGCCTCACCGTGAAACCGAAAGCACTTTGAGGATGATTTTGTTTTCTTCTAAACTGGGAGAGCAGTTTGAAGACGTTGCAGCTGATGGCAGAAACGCTCCGACCTGCGATTTTGAGGTGGTGCGTGGATGTCCCAGCAGGAAGGGGCTGGGACGGGACCACGTGACGACAAGACAAGGGGAAGGTGGAGAATCAGTGGTGGGATGCACTGTGAACAATGTCACCCAGACCCCGACCTGTGAAAAGGCGGACTGAAAATTTCATTACCACTTTTGACGGGATTCAGCTGTGAAGACCGACAAGCTCTCTTCTAATCTCCATGCTGCTTCTTTGTTTCATTCCTGTGTTCAATCATCTTTATCCCCAGCGTTCTCCAGGCAACTATTTCAAAATGTCAGTTTAATTAGGATCAGGCCCTTGGTTAGTAAATAAACCTATTTTTGCTTTTAAAAAAAAAACCTTAAGAATTTAAGTAGGAGTCAAGTATCCACCAGAGCTTCTGGCTATCATCCCTCCGGGAATGTCATTATGCAGGTGCGTGCTTGTAGGACCTCGTAAAGTTAAAAATCTTTACAACTTCTCTGACATTTAGTTAAACAAAGATGTGGGCAGGTAGGGTGGGAGACGATGGGCTGATCTTTGGTGGCAGTGAGGAAATTAGCTACAGCCAGTCTTTGTTGGGGAGACACAGAGCGAGGAGTAGAATGGAGGGGTGCCTGGGTGGCTCAGTTGTTAAGCATCTGCCTTTGGCTCAGGGCATGATCCCAGAGTCCTAGGATTGAGCCCCGCATAGGGCTCCTCCGCTGGGAGCCTGCTTCTTCCTCTCCCACTCCCCCTGCTTGTGTTCCCTCTCTTGCTGGCTGTCTCTCTCTCTGTCAAATAAATAAAATTTTTAAAAAGGAGGAGAATGGAGAGTGATGGCCCACCCCCAAAACAGAGAGAAGAGAGAGTTATTCTAATGAACAAAAATATGAGGACTGCCACTGCCTAGTCAAGGACCCTGAGCCAGGCCTTGAGCTAAGAGCTTCCCTTTCCTGATCCCAATTAGCTCCTCCAAGCAGCAAAACGTGTGTCTAGCCTTTCTCTTTGTAGATGAGGAAACTGACCCCCAGATGGGTTCAGGGACTGCCCAGGTCACTCAAATGGAAAGCGGCAGAGGCCTGGAGCTAACCGGCATCGGAAAGTGGGCCAGGCCTGGGGGAGACATGGCAGAGGCCTTCAAGAGGGAGAGGGCAGGAGAGGGTTGGGAAGCAGGTGGGGAGCAATGAGAATGGACACAGGGAGCGAGGGGCTAGTGGGGAAGGTAAGACTCGGCAGGTGAGGCATCCCCCACCCCCTTGCCCAGGAGGCCCCAGGAGTCCTAAAACAGTTGCTCTCCTGCATCCTTAGACTCTGATCAAGAAGAAAAAAGGAGGTGGGGGAAGACTTGTTAGCGAGCGCTCAGTTACAAAGTTGAAATACAGCAAATCTCAGAGCCAAAATTTGCAGGCTCACCTCAAAGCCTGGTGTGCTTGGGATTTCAGTACTTGCAAAAACAGAGGTCCCGGGGAGCTCCTTGCTCCTTTTCCCCCTCCCTCCCTCCCTTCCTTCTTTTATTTATTTTGTATTGAGCTCTAATTGCATAAAACATTGTTCTTTTGGGGTGTGCAATGTACCGATTTGGAACATTTGTGTATTGCAAGCGATCACTGCTGTAGTTTCAGCCAGCCCCTGCATCGTGTTATTAGCATTTCTTTGCTGTGATGAGAGCATTTAGGATCTAGTCTCTCAGCACCTTGGAAGTATATAATCCAGTATCTCCAGTATCCTTGCCTCCAAGCACTAAGCCGTGCGTTAGCGCTCCAGACCTCTTTTCTCCTCCACTTGCCCATCTGTTCCCCTTGAGCAACATCTCTCCCGTTATCCGCCAACCCTCCTCCCCCCCCCCCCCCCCGCCAAGCCTCTGGGGACCAGCAGCCTCCTCTCTTTTTCTGTGAGTTCAGCTTTTTTGGGTTGCATGTATAAGTGATATCATGCAATATTGTCTTTGTCTGACTTATCTCACTAAGCATAATGCCCTCGAGATCCATCCATGTTGTCACATGTGGCCGGATTTCCTTCCTTCTCATGGCTGAATAATATTCTTTAGTACACAGTATGTGTCTATATAGACCTTTCTTTATCCGTTAATCTGTTGACAGACACCCAGGGTGTTTGCATATCTTATCTGTATCATGTTGTGAGTAGTGCTACAGTGAACAGGGAGGACAGATATCTCTTCATATCTTGTTTTCATTTCCTTTGGATGAATTCCCACAGGTGAAATTACTGGATCGTAGTTCTATTTTTAATTTTTGGAGGCACCTCTGTACTGGTTTCCAGAGTGGCTGCGCCAATTTACGTTGCCACCAGCAGTGCACAACCTCACCAACACTTACTATCGTTTGTCTTCTGCATGGTAGCCATGCTAACAGGTGTGAGGTGCTCTCTCATTGTGGCTTTGATTTGCGTTTTCCTGATAATTAGTGATGTCAAGCGTCTTTTCATAAATGTGTTGGCCATTGGGATGTCTTCTTTGGAAAAACGTCTGTTCAGTTCCTCTGCTCCTTTTTTAATTGGATTGTGTGGCTTTTTTGTTGTTGAGTTGTATGAGTTCTTTATATATTTTGGATACCGACCCCTTAACCAATATATGGTTTGCAAATATTTTCTCCCAGGCCGTGTGTTGCCTTTTCATTTGGTTGATGGCTTCTTTGCTGTGCAGAAACTTTGTAATTTGATGTACCTTTTTGCCCTTTCTTTCTATCTAGGCATGCGGCCAACACTGAGGACATCCACTCTGAGCCAAACACCAAGGAAACAATTTCCCATGCACCTTCCCTTCTATTATCTTCTCTGATCCTGGCACCTATTCTAAGAAGTGTAAAGTATCATTTCCATTTTAAATGATGAGAAAACTGTCAGAGGTCCTCCAACTGGTCACTGGCCATGTGTGGACTTGAACTCAGATCTCTCAAGTCTAAACGCCTTGTTTTGTGTTGTTTTTCCCACACCCTGTCGTCTCACCCTGACTTTTTCCTTTCTGAGGCAGCTGTTGAACAAAGTCAGCCAGCCCCGCGAGATTCATCCCCGCCCCTGCCAAGGTTGCCATCAGAGAAGGGACAGGCCAGGACAGTGAAAGAGCTCTCTGGCAGGAGGCCCTGAGTGCCCCAGGTCATGGGCCATCCCAGGATGAGCTAAATCTGCCCCCACGTCCCCACCAAAGTGCCAGAGGAGCAGGAGACCAAAGCAAAGAACATGTTAACCATCGGTAAACCTCTTCCTGGAGAGGTGTGAACACTGAGGACCAGGACACACTGTGTACTCCCTGCAAATCAAAGCCACAATGAGAGAGCACTGGGCCAGGGGCCGGGTAGGCTGAGGAAGCTGCTGGAGGGACAGTCAGTGGGAGAGAAGAAAGGAAGACTGGAGGCTGGAGGGAGACCGACCCAGAAGGGTCAGGACAGGAACGGACGGTGGGTCGGGACCCAGCTCCCTGAGAGATCGGGGGGGGGGGGGGGGGGAAGCCTGGTGTGAGGAATGGGCAGCATCACCAGACCCTGGCAGGGAGAGCGTGCTCCCGCAGACTTCTTGCAGGGAGTCGGGGCTGGGCTGGGTGTGGGGAGGTCCCCGCCACTGCCTCCGAGGGAGGGCCCCTCCCGAGGGGACCGAGATGGGAAGGAGGTGGAGGCTGAACTCTGAGGGGATGCCTGGGGGTGGGGGCAAAGCGAGAAGCGCCCTGGCCTGACAGATGCGTTTGGCAGCAGAATCTAGAATCTGCCTGACCCCGAGTTTTTACCATGTGCTCTTTTCTGTTTCTGTGATGACAAAGATAAAGAGGGAGGAAAACAAACCAATGAAACAAGCAGAGCTCCTCTCTCACCTCCTCTGACCCTGGAGAAAGCAAGCCCACTGGGAGGCGGGGGGTTTAGAGAGAGCCTCCGAGGAAATTCAGTATAGGGCTCCCGCTCGCCCCGGATTCGGGAGGACCACCCCCACTGCCCGGGCAGCAACCGGGGGAGCCAGCCCCACCTGTTCCCGCTCCCACCCCCTGGCTTAGGAAAATGATCGGGATAAGCTGCCCCTGAGATGGACGCTGGCCCAGGCCATCCAATCTCTGGAAGCCACGGCCCGTCCCCTTATCTCCGCAGCTGTCAGGCAGCCTGGATGGCAACAGGCTCCAGTTACAGGGTATAAACAGGCCACAGAATTGGCTGGCTCGAGTCTGGCCCATGCCCTTGGCTCTTCTGTCCTAAAGGGGAGCGGGGGAGATGGCGGGGGGGTGGGGGGAGGGATTTGCAAGGTGGGCCTCTCCCTGTCTGCCTTCCGCCCCCTCCTCTCCTTCTGCTCTCCTCTGAATTTCCTCCGGAGACAATAGCTCTTCCTTTCCCAGGGTAGTCATGTGTATGGGTCCCTGTGACCTCCGCGTGGGCCGAGATACGCACGGGCAGTCCATCTTACGAGTGTGTCAGGTCAGAATTGTGTTGCTTTTGGCCAAAGGCCATCCCATCATCTGTGTGCGTACACGTAGTCTCTTTCATTCGAGCAACAGATACTCGTAGGTACTTATCTTCCCCCCAGTCCTAACCTGTGGGACTGCAGGTTTCTATCTTTTTTGGCTCTATGAGTCCCCTGTTGCACCCAAAATGGCGTCCTGTATTCTCAGCATGTTTAGCCAAGAACTGCAGGTGACCAACGTGGGTTAGCATGGAGGGGCTTTAAGGGCTAACTTTGCAAACCCAGCAAAAAGGACCTTTTTTTTCTCTGGAAGAGAAACCAGAAATCCAAGACTGGTCTTCTCACCAAAGGGCCTCCCCATGTCCTTCAGAACCAAGGACGGCTAGGCCAGAATCTTCTGCCTGGTGCTGGAGAACTCCAGAGGACAGACAGTATCCCGGGGTGCCCAGCCGAGTCTATGAATTCTGAATACAATGTGTGTATTCCAAGTAGAGAAGAAGCCACTGGAAGGTGAACCCCATCTGTCGATCCAAGCAGAAGGATCGGCTATGGAAAGGACAGAAAGATCGGCCTGACTCCACCTCCAGGTTCCTCATTGGGAAGTTCGTGGCATTTTCTCTGTACTGCTAGATTGACCGTGATTATCGATCAGTTCTCAGTATTGTAAGTGGCTAGGTCGCTGCTGTTCGATAGCCATGTGCTCTCGAGAGTCTCTTCACGTCCACACTAGGGCTGTTTCCTTCCCATAAAACGAACGCAGTGGTCTGATCTGTCTCTATGTGGCCAATCTATGTGCTTCCCCAGCGATCTGTGTCTCATGGATCCATGTGTGCCCATCAGTCGTGCATATGAAGGAATGGCAGTGGTCTTTCTCATTTGGATAATGTGGAAAGACAGGTGGCTAACAGAGCAGAGGCCTGAGACCTGACGTTGGGTGGAACACAACTCCGGGAAGAAACCGCGGGCAAGCGGAGGCAAGGAACAGAAGACGGACTTGAGAAGGCCAAGCTCGGAGTCAGGAGCCGCTGTGCACTTACACAGAGGCCTGGTCAGGCCAGGCCAGGATTCGGGGCTTTTAATTCTGCAGCCACCAAGGGATCTGCTTTCTAGCATCTCCAAGGTTGGGTTGTGTAGGTTTGGGGGGGGTTGGGGGGGTGGGGAGGGGTGTGTGTGTGTGTGTGTGTGTTCTCACTTGACTGACTTCACACTTCCTTCTTGGAAGGCAACATTTCCTTCTCCTTAGCAGGTGTGTATTTATCATATAAAAAATTAAGACAATTTTCTATATCACAAGCACACACCATGTGTGTGTGCCTGGCCCCTTACCACCCCTCCCGGACAATAACGTAGCCGCCAGTCTTGCACGTGGCAGAGCTGGGCACCAAGTCCGCTGCCCTGCCTGGAGCTCAGGCCCCGTGACCCCGTGAGGGCCTCACCCCTACGTCCAAACCCTAGCCTGTCCTCATTTAGATCAACAAACCTGTCAGCTGACAAGCCCTCAGAGAAGCATGTGTGCACACATGCACGCGCACACACGCACGCACACACACGCACGCACACACACACGCACACACACACGCACACGGACTTAATAAGTGCATGTTGAATAAAGACACTTCATTACAAATTGAAGGAATCATTTGAACATGTGACCATTTTGCATGCCTACAAGATTCAGGGACCTGTGTTAAAATTAGGCCAATCGTACTAGAGTCATTTGCTGGAGCAGAGAAAACCTGATTCCAAGCTATGGAGCAATTTAATCAAAGAGCTAAACTATTTTTGAAATAGCCCTGAATGATGATCTTCTAGAAATCTGCACTGGGACAGTCAAGCACATGGGCCTTGGCATAAAAATGTCCTTGAGCTCCAAGCCGGGGTGAGGCCTGAGGCCAAAAAGACCTTCAAGCACTTCCAGTCCTTTCCACACTCCTGGAAGGTTTTGAAGGAAAAAGGAGAAGAAAAAGAAAAAAAAAATCCTTTGGTTTCGATAAGCACCCTCAGTAGTTGCATTTGTCTCTTCAGATGTGGTTGGCCTAAGAGTCTGCTAAAAATACAATGAAGGGGGGGTGGCCGTGCGGGGGAGGGAGAATGTTTAAAAGAACCATTTTCATTCCTGACTGCCTCCCTCCACAAATTCACGGCAACCAGGAAGAGGACCTCCAATCGCTCCTCTTCTCCGTGCTTTTTGGGCACTTGACTAGGGCACATTATTTTCTAAATGAAAGGGAAACAGTATTCTTGTTTTGATTCTTTCCGTGGGGCTCGAGAATCTCTGAGATGGAGAATGCCTCCAGCTCCGAGCCGGTCCATGTCCGCAGCCTGCCCCCTGCCAGGGGTGAGGGCCCCGGGCTGGAAGGCGGGCCCCCTCGGTGGGTAGCAGGACCCGGCAGATCCCAGAGGTGGACAGGAATCGGTCTCACCGGGTTCCAAAGGGCTGGCCAGCTGGAAACACCCAAGTATCCCGTTTCGCAGCTTCCAGGATCTGGTCATCCGTGTCGCCCTTGGAGTTTGCCAAAAAGGAAGAGAAGAGGAGAACCGAGCAGGAGCTGTCCGGTAGTCGGGTGGTTAGCTCACTGGGTTCCTTGGAGCCGGCTTCAGCTCTTCCCTTTCAGCCAAACCCAGAGGTTACTGGAGCAGGCTGGGCCTGCTTGGGCTAGGAGGGCTGAGTCATCCACGGGACAGGGTCGCAGCGGCTATAAATTACCCTGTGCTTAAGGAAGGCTTTCTAAAACCCTGGCTTTGGGCTCGGAGTCTTTATTTATATCTCTCACAGGAATATTTTTCAAACTCATGGCAGTGCACTCTGTATTGCTTTGGGGACACTCCAAGCACCTGGTCTCCTCTATAATGAGCCCTGCAGGTGACAGGCCCCCAGAGTCCCTGGGCCTGGACTCTGGGGCGGCTCACACAGCCACACGTACCTCCCCTTGCCTCCAGGCCAGGCCCCATCTTGCGCTTGGAAGTATGTGCACCTCGCTGGCCCACCATCACAGGCAGGCACACATACCTTCAGACACACACACACACACACACACACACACACACCAAATGCAAACTACAGAGAACCCACTGGAGCTCTGTGCATTCCAGAGGCTGCCCCTGTCATGAAGGAGCGGGCACCCCACAAGAATTCCTCCTGTGGGGCCGGCAGGGGTCAGAGGCTCACTTGCCTGGCTCAGAAGTATTATCAAGGGTCTGACGACTTTTCATGTCCTTTGGCAACTTGGGTTTGTTGTGGTCTTACAAGGTGCAGGGAGAGGGTACCTCGGACTACAAGCTTCCAACAGTTCACAGCCTGGGGAACAACGCCTCGGGCCGAATGCTCCCAGGTCCCAGTGAAGGAGCCACGCAGACTGCCCTCCCCCTTTGATGATCTGGAAGTCAGAAGCCAACAGGCAGAAAGGAGGGAAAGAGGGGTCCACTTGTCTCTCCTGCGAATAAATCACTCCGGAACCACTCTGCAGCCCACACTTTAACGTTGTCTCTATCGCCACCTCCCTGGCCTGTTCTTTCTCTTCCCTGCTTTGTAATTAGATAATGTTGTGCCGTTTGGTAAATTACTGGTTGTTATTTATGTATTCCCCTTGGTCTCTTTACTATTATTTTTTCTTTTCAAAGTCGCTTCAAGATGGAAGGAAAGCGCCTCATTCTTTCCATTGTCCTGAGGCACAGAGAGGATCAAATACTTCGCCTAGGGTCACCAAGGGCAGTGGGTGGGATGGATCTGAGGCCAGCCCTGTCCCCAGACCCTGCCTGGAAACTTCCTTCTGGGACAAGGAACCTAAGACACGTTGAGGTTCCTCTAATTCACCCAGCCCGACGTCTGTCCTCCGAGCCCTGGGTTTTGGCTTCCAAATGACCCAGAACCGACCCCGGGGCTCACTCGGACACCTTTCTGGGAATCAGGACTCTCAAAGGTTTTGAGGTGAGGCTTTATGAGGCTGCCCTCACCTGTCAGTAGAAGAAAGGGTTAGGGCCCTACGTGGGGCAACAGTGACCCTATTATTGATTGAACCACAATGCCAGAATTGGCAAAAATGTCAAAGTTTTGCATTGGGTCACAGAGTAGATCCCCATTTCCTCCCTCTCCTTCCCTTGTTTCCCCCACTCGTCTTAAACACCTGCCATTCACACACCTTCCCTGCCTCTAGCCCGCCAGCATCTCAGCGACCATCTGAGCAAGGACGTGCGCCAGGAGTCCCTGCCTCCCCGCCGGGGCATCAAAGCAGCTTTCTCCCAGTACTTCAACGGCACTGGAATGCCCACTTCTCCCGGATGGTTTTTCCAGACACATTTTGTTGTCGTTGATTAAACTTCCACAAAGCAGGAAATCTTGCCACATTTATCTCATGTAAATGTTTGCACCTCATCCTTCCATGCCTGTCCAAAGGTTCCAATTCAGTTGCTTTTCTCCTGTAATCATGTTCAGCTCCAGAGTTTCTGCTTCAGGAGGTCCCGGTGAGATTCCACAATTTTTGCATTGCTAACAAATTCCCGAGGGGTGCGGATGCTCCTAGTCTGGGGACCACACTCTGAAAACCACTGGCTTAAACAACAAGGAGAATGAACGCTCTCAGAAGCAAAATGCCCCTGGGGAGGGGCAGCTCCAAGGTTAGCTGACTCACTGGCTCAATCAGGTCCTCAAGGACCTGGCTCCACTCCGCTCCCTCATCCTTGGCATTGCAGCCTTAACCTTGACTGGGTCCTTACAGCTGCATCCTGGTCCAACAGCTCCAGGCATTGCCTGCAGACCAGCTCGTGTCCAGGAGAAGAGATCACCCTTCTTCGGAACCAAGAGCCTCTCTCTGAAATGGTGCAGTCGATATCTCCTTATACTACCATGGCCAAAATTCCATCACACGCCTGTGCCTAAACCAATCACGACCATGGAGGCAGAAGTGACAGTGATTGGGTTACACCAATCAGTCCCCGCGAAGTAGCTGGCCATCGTGGGCCCCGTTGACCTTGAAAACATTCGTATCTCACCTACAGTTTTGTGCCTGTGAGATCACTTACCCGTTGTCTGTTCAGCAAACATTCTCACCCTCTATCCTGTAGTGACAGACCTGAAGCCCTACTTAGAAGGGATGGGGACATGACATAACAAGGGGACTCATGTTCAGGAAACAGTGGTTCCTAAACCAAGTAGGGAAACCCTTCCTGGGACCGAACTAAGACTAGTGCAGACACCCTCTTCCTGCAAAGCTTGCTAAGCAGGGATTGCTGGTGGTCATGTACCCACCAGGAAGAGAGAGCCTCTGGGAAGGGGTCAAAATTAACCTACAGTCGGAGAGAAGCATAAAGAAGCAGAGATAAGCAAACAGCAACAAGAAGGGGTCCCAATGCCTGCGATTCTTCCTTTATTTCTATGGGGCACCTCAGTGTCCTGCCCAATTCTGGAATCAATGTCTCATTTGTCTATACTAACTAGAATTACGTTTCTGCTTTTTGCAGCCCCAAGATTTCAGCTTTAGACACTGTGTGTGATGGGAGGGGCAGAGAGGAGGAAGAGCAGACAGCCGTAGAGGAATGGAGGGAGCCCGAGCCACCTTGCTTCACATTTCACGCCCCACTCTTGGCCACGTCTTCCCACCAAAGACCCCAGGCCACCCCATGATCGGGATTCAAGAAAAGCACAAGGCCCCTGGGAATGCTGAAGGCTGGGCAGAAGCAGGGGAATGACAGAGAAGGACTGAAGGACACCACCCCTTTCTCTGCAGATGAGAAGTCTTGGCCTCAAAAAAGGCTTTGCCCCCAGCAGCTCTCCTGCCTTCTCCAGCTGGGACTAAGGTGGCAATGGGGTCAGATCAGCCTCCTGCAGCAGGAGGAGAGACCGGAGGATTTCTCCAAGGGTAGATTTCACCGTCGATTACCAACCCAGACTGAGTTTCCTTCTGAGACTGTGTGTGTGTGTGTGTGTGTGTGTGTGTGTCCAGGGAAGGAAGTTTCTCAAGCATGTGCTAAAACAGAACGTTGTTTATTTGTTTCTCTGTTTTTAATGATCATACCAGTAGAACATGCCAGCAAGCTCTAAGGCAGTAAAGGTCTGCTCAAATGTTTCTGTTCCCAAAGACATCAGCCACAACAGCTGCAGTCGCTGCTGCTCCTGGGCTCCCCCCTGCCCCCTGTATTGACCACCTACTGCACCCTGGCATTGGACTAAGCCATTGACCTAGAATGCCCGCACCAGGGCATGCGACAGTGTGCATGACCGTGATCCCACCCCAAAGTCAGAGAAATGGACTTACTTCTCTTCCATTGGCAATGCAATGAAAGCAATGTTTACTGAGCCTTTTCCTTGATGATGTCCAGTGGTCCATACCCATTAGAAATTGCGGTGGGAGAAAGAGAGCTAGGGAAGGACAGGAAGAAGAGACGAGAGATAGGAGAGAAATGTCACAATTTGGCTAAAACATGAGTATAGGAACCTTCTTCTTCTAATCACTGGCTGGCTGGAGTTTTTCTTGCCTCCAGTTGCAGGAGACAGAGATGATCTCCCCAACTGGGTCCCGAATGGGATCCCTACAAACAGATCAGGGGGTAGCTGGTGGGCCCGGAGCCGGATTTTGGCTAGAAGAACAGAATGGAAAAGGCAGAGAAATGGGTGTGGATGTTTTCTTCTGTTGAAATACTATTCGTCCTTCACGTCTCCCTTCTCTGTGAAGTTTTCGCCAAACTCCTTCCCAGCTCACCCTCGGCTGCCAGAAGCCACTCTCCCCCTGTCCATCCTGCAGCAGCAGGACCACACTCTGCAGAGAGCGCCCATCAAACGCTATCGGTGTTTTGTGCATCATAAGGGCACCCGTATCTAGAGGCACAAAAATGTCTGTAATTCTCTGCCCTTCCTCCCCTCAAGAGGTGGAGCCCCGTGCCGCACGCTTTGAATCCAGGCTGGCCCTGTAACTGGCTTTAGCCACTAGAATGCGACCAGAAGCAACTTGACGGGCTTTCCAAGCCGGGGCCTCAAGAGGCTTTGCACGCTGCCCCGCACTGTTTTTGGAAGCCTGCGCCAGCACATGACTAAGCCTGAGCTAGACCGGGAGGGGATGAGCCATCATGCGGAGAGAGGTTCCAATCGTGCACGCCATCAGGACCCGCCCGCGGACCCACCGGCCCGCCCGCAGACGCATGAGCAAGCCCCGGGGAGACGCACAGAGCCCCGTCCAATTCTGCACCAGTGCCCGGCTGCTCCACTGACACAAGCTGCAATGGAGGAACAGTGCCACAACCACGGACTTTGGGGGCCTGGGGTTGATCATGCAGCGAAAGCTCACTGACGCCTATCTCTGTGCCTCGCCAGGAAGGGGTGCCTCCAGGGCGGGTAATCCTAGATCTCTCCGCGCCACTTTTCCATGAGTCTGTTCTGAGCCTTTCCCGATTCTCCACCAAGGCCGGTCAGAGGGCGCAGAGCGCGGAAGGGAATGCAGCGGAGATGTTGGGAAAGGGCAGAGCCGCTGCGCAGCGCCCCATACGTGCCCGGATGTGACTCCCTGGCTCCCGGCCACCTCCCCGAGGCCTGTGCTTGGGAAAAAGGTTACCTGATCGCCACTTCCTTTGTCTATCAATTCACTCGGGGCTGGATTAATCCCTGCTCAGTTTCTCCCTCCTCCCCCAGCCCCATCCCCAGTCTGGCTGCCCGGATGATGTAAGCAGTAACCAACCCTGCGGCCCGAGCAGCCGGCTGGCTGGCTCACTTCCGTGTCCGTTAAGGGAAGGCAGACACTTTAGAAAGAACTGGAAAATATTACCAGCCACCCACTCCACTCAGCTCCCCCCTCCCTTGCCCCAGTCTCCACTTCCCAGCCACATACACCTTAACCCCCAGACACCAGAGATGGGAAGTACTGAAGCCAAAGAAAGAAGAAACTGGAACTATAGCCTTGCAGGCCTCAGGGGCCGAGCCACGAGACTCCTATGGGCATGGGAACCAGTCCTGGAAGGGACAAACTGAAGGCATGTGGAGAGCCTCACCAGTCACCCTCCCCCTCGTCCCTGGCATGCGCTGCTCTGGGGATGTGGCTGTTTGGTGACAATGAATGTGGCACTGAGCGGCCAGAGGGTCTGCGTCTCTGGTGGCGAGGAGACCCCCATCACTTAACTGAATTGCCAAACTCACTTTCCAGGGACTCAGTGGGGACTTGAGGTTGACAACTTGCACAGACTCGGGCAGGCAGAAGCTGCTCTGTTTGCTGACTTCAGGGTTTTTGAAACCCTTTCAAGACCCTCACTATTTCTCCCAACGTGGAACAGGCTGAGGAGAGTGCTACCATTAGAGTCAGCCCCTCCTGCCTTGGAATCCTGTGCTGTTGGTCCCCCCTCCCCCTACTGGATGGGCCCCCGCAAATCTGCGAGGTCTTGACCAAGCCCCCTTAGCTTCCTAGACCCAGCTGCCTTATCTGCAAAGTGCAGGTGACAAGGGATCCCTACCTCACGGAGCCTTTGGGCAGAAGAAATAAGAGAATGTCAGTAAAAACCGGTTGCACAATAGCTTGGGAAAACCAGGTGCCAGATGGGAACTCTGACCTCCCCGCTCAATTTTACCGTGAGCCTAAAACTACTCAAAAATTCGCTCTATTATTATTTTTTTTCAAGTGTCAGACAAAGGTGTGTGGAGTGGATGGTGGAGGGCTGGGGCTCCCTCATTTAATGCTTAATGATGAGAAAGGAAGAGCAAAGTTGATGGCAGTGTTTCTATCCTGTGAAGTCTGTGAAAAAGGGGTTCTTATTCCATCAGGGTGAGGGCATGCATTGACTCTGGAAAAGGCTTTGGACTGTCGCAGGCTGGAGCTGGGCTCTGATTCTACTAGGAGCTGCCTATTATGCAAAACTGCTCCCCAGTCACAGGTCATGCACATCACCCAAGGTAGGCCAACGCCTCCCAAAGACTTTTTCAATGAGACCTCCGCGGAAAAGGCCGTTCTTCCTTGGGGTAAAGATGGCCAGTGTGAAGCTTGGCACGTGGGCAGAAACCGAGGTAAGGGACAGTGAGTCCTGTCCTCTTCTCAATTTCCCGGTTCCAGTTGTCCCCAAGGCCAGCTGCACACAGCCTTCCCTTGCTCTGGTTACAGGAACCCACAAATCCCCCTTCGAGCCTGCGCTGGTTACGGAAATTCTGTCATCTGTGACTATGCTCTTGGCCACGGACCACGCACAATACAACATGCTTGTAGTTTGCACACTACAATGCCGACCCCTTGTTCAAAAACAGTATCACTTCCTGGGAAAAAGGGACATCAGAAACAAAGGAATTGGAAAGCCATGCAAGACAGCATTAGACTTGGAATTAACTTAACCAGAGATGTAAAGGATCTATATTCTAGAAACTATAAATCACTCTTATAAGACATTGAGGAAGACACAAAAAGATGGAAAAATATTCCAGGCTCATGGATCGGAAGAATTAATATAGTTAAAATGTCCATGCTACCCAGAGCAATCTACACTTTCAATGCTATCCCCATCAAAATACCGAGGACATTTTTCAAAGAACTGGAACAAATAGTCCTTAAATTTGTATGGAACCAGAAAAGGCCACGAATCGCCAAGGAGCTGTTGAAAAGGAAAAACAAAGCTGGGGGCATCACAATGCCGGATTTCGAGCTGTACTACAAAGCTGTGATCACAAAGACAGCATGGTACTGGCACAAAAACAGACACATAGACCAATGGAACAGAATAGAGAACCCAGAAATGGACCCTCGGCTCTTTGGGCAACTAATCTTTGATAAAGCAGGAAAAAACATCCAGTGGGAAAAAGACAGTGTCTTCAATAAATGGTGCTGGGAAGATTGGACAGCTACATGCAAAAGAATGAAACTTGACCACTCTCTCACACCATACACAAAGATAAACTCCAAATGGATGAAAGACCTCGATGTGAGACAGGAATCCATCAAAATCCTAGAGGAGAACATAGGCAGCAACCTCTACGACATCGGCCAAAGCAACCTTTTCCATGACACATCTCCAAAGGCAAGAGAAACAAAAGATAAAATGAACTTGTGGGACTTCATCAAGATAAAAAGCTTCTGCACAGCCAAGGAAACAGTCAAAAAAACTAAGAGGCAGCCCACGGAATGGGAGAATATATTTGCAAATGATGCTACAGATAAAAGACTGGTATCCAAGATCTACAAAGAACTTCTCAAACTCAATACGCGAGAAACAAATAAACAAATCATAAAATGGGCAGAAGATATGAACAGACACTTTTCCAATGATGATATACAAATGGCTAACAGACACATGAAAAAATGTTCAAAATCATTAGCCATCAGGGAAATTCAAATCAAAACCACACTAAGATATCACCTTACACCAGTTAGAATGGCAAAAATTGACAAGGCAAGAAACAACAATTGCTGGAGAGGATGTGGAGAAAGGGGATCCCTCCTACATTGTTGGTGGGAATGCAAGTTGGTACAGCCACTCTGGAAAACAGTGTGGAGGTCCCTTAAAAAGTTAAAAATTGAGCTACCCTATGACCCAGCCATTGCACTACTGGGTATTTACCCCAAAGATACAAATGTAGTGAAGACAAGGGCCATATGCACCCCAATGTTCATAGCAGCAATGTCCACAATAGCCAAATTGTGCAAGGAACCGAGGTGCCCTTCAACAGATGACTGGATTAAGAAGTTGTGGTCCATATATACAGTGGAATATTTCTCAGCTATCAGAAAGAACGAATTCTCAACATTTGCTACAACATGGATGGCACTGGAGGAGATAATCCTAAGTGAAATAAGTCAAGCAGAGAAAGACAATTATCATATGATTTCTCTCATCTATGGAACATAAGAACTAGGAAGATAGGTAGGAGAAGAAAGGGATAAAGAAAGGGGGGATTAATCAGAAGGGGGAATGAAGCATGAGAGACTATGGACTCTTAGAAACAAACTGAGGGCTTCAGTGGGGAGGGGGGTGGGGGAATGGGATAGACCGGTGATGGGTAGTAAGGAGGGCACGTATTGCATGGTGCACTGGGTGTTATACGTAACTAATGAATCATCGAACTTTACATCAGAAACCAGGGATGTACTGTATGGTGACTAACATAATATAATAAAAAAACATTAAAATAAAATTTAAAAAAAGACAGCATTAGACTGAGTAGTTCTGAATTCACTTCATCTTACATGTATTTCTTTCCTTTTTCTCTCCCTTGTTTTTTTCTTTCCTTTTCTCTCCCTCTTTCTTTCTTCCCTTGGCAAGCATTTCCCTCTCCCCCACCTATCCGCTGAAAATGTAAAGATGAGTAGGACGCACACATGAAAAGCTCATAATCAAGCAGTGAGGAAGCCATAAAACCATAACGTACGCGATTACAGGATTTAGTGCTGGTAGAGAAGCAGAGAGGTGGGCTAGTTCCTTCCCAAGTCTGGGACGGTATCCTGGAGCCAGGGTTACTATGGGAGAGCTTTGAAGAATTGTGTGAGAGCAGAGACTGGGAATGGACATGAAGGTTGTAGATGGGATAAAGGACACAGGAGTCCCAGGAGACCTCAGGGATGGACAAGAAGACCAGGAACCATAGCAGAAGTGGGTCTTGTGGAGCCTGGAAGAGTGAAGTTGTTCAGGGTCTTTAGCATCTAACAGGGAAAAGCAGAGCGTGCTGACATAAAGCAGCTCAAACTCCATACCAGGGATCAGCAAACTACATGGCCAAATCTGGCCCACCACCTGTTTTTATAAATAAAGTTTTATTGGAGCACAGCCACCATCATTCATTTACATATTATCTGTGACTGCTTTTGCACAACAGCAGAGTCGAATAGTTGCCGCAAAAAGCCTACAGCCCACAAGCCAAGACTATTCACTATCCAGCTCTTTCCAGAAAAAGTTTGTGCACCCCTGCCCTAAACTGCTTCTCCTGAACTTTTGCTCCAGACTCCCCAGGACCAGATTTTACAATACTTTATAGCAGTTTAATACCTTAAAAAAAAATTAGCATTTGGGAAGTATGGAGTTTTCCCGGGCCCTCACCAGATAGGACTAGATAGACAATGTGGTCTCGAAATGGGCTCAAGCCATAGCAATATTTATATACAGAACTGAAGCATATAAAGAAAAATAAATCTTCCCTTGGAATCTTTTTTCCGTAAAACTATTTAGGAAAATTCTTTAGGATCCGTACTTTTTATAAAGCGCTCAGGTCTGTCATAGAACATTTTTCAGAACCTTGCGAGATGGTGGTGTCATCCGCCACCCCTGTGTCCTGCCAGGATTCTATGCCAGCCCTTTCCGGAAGAGTGAAGCCGATCCTGTTTCTAAGGATCTCCCCCAAAGAGCATTCCACAATCTTCCTCCTCTGGCCCCTTCCGTTCCGGTGTTTAAAGCAGGCCTCCCCCTCGCCCACCACCGCCCGCTTCCTGAGCACCTGTTGCTACGACAAAGAGAAGCCCAAGGTGGAAGCGTCTGGGCTCCTCCCGGTGATCAACGGAGGTCATTCAGAGGGGATAATGCCATTTGTTGGTTCAGCCCGTTTCAATCATCAGCTAAAGCCCCGGCTGGGGAGACGCATTCAGAGAGCTACATGGGTATTACAAGGTGATTATATCTAAATGGAAGACCTGTCACCAGGCAAACCCTCCACCGGCTCACGCCAGCCAGCCTCCCTGGCTCACGTGCAGCAGGCAGGAGGGTTTGGGTGGCTCTGGACCAGGCAGCTGCAGGTCTCCCACGGGGCAGGCCATCCCCGTCCCCGGTGCCTCGGGTCTGGAGGGAGAGGCACGGGGCCTCCCCTGAGGGGCTTTGTCAACCCTGCCCAAGCCAGTAGCAATTCCGTCGGGTGCTCTCAGACCCTTGGAAGGCAGGTCTATATGCGCGACCCAAAGACCCAAAGCCTTGAGGACAGCGGACACAGAAGATTTGAACATCTAAAGATCGGGCTTTAGCTCAGATTTTTTATTTGCTTTGCTTTGGTCTTCTATGGCAGGGGTCAGCAAACGTTTTTTTTTTTTTATTATTATGTTCAGGTAGCCACCGTATGGTACATCATTCGTGTCTGATGTAGTGTTCAACGATTCATTAGTTGCGTATGACACCCAGTGCTCATCACGACACGTGAACTTTTTATGCAAAGAACCAGCTAGTAAACACTCCGGGCTCTGCATGCCGCACAGTCTCTGTGGAAGCAGCCCACCTCGGCTGCTGTCCTGCAACCACAGTCATAAATGAATGGGGGGGCCGGATTCTGATAAAGCTTTATTTATGGACATGGAAGTTCGAATTTCATAAAATGTTCACTGCTCTTCTTGGGATTTTCCCCCCAACCATTTAAGATTGTGACAGTCATTCTCAGCTCATGGGCTGGACAAAAACAGAGGATAGGACATATGGGCCAAAGTTGGTAGACGTCTGTTTTGAAGGGTCCTGTTTGAGAGAGAGAGAATCACAGAGGGAGATGATCTGATTTGGCTCTATGAAGAGTCCGAAATGTATTAACTACCCTTAAGACCTTGCATATACACAGCACTTCAATGTTAACAAAATGCCTTTGTGATCTTATTCAATACCCCCTACAAGTGTGTCCGTTAGATATTATTATGCCGATGTCTAGATGGGGAACTTGAGGGTCAGACCCGACTTGGCCAAGAGCACACAGTAAGGAAAGACTCAAGTTCAAACACAGTATTCCACCTCCAAAGCCTGAGACTTTCCCACTACATCTCGGGGGAGCTTGGATCGTTCAGTGCAACTCGGCGAGTGTGTATTAAGACTTCAGAGACAGCAGGTAGGCGTGAGCACCTGGGCAAAGCACAGAGGCAGGAGTTGCAGAACCTTCTGGTTGCTTCTTATATGCCTTAAGGCCTTGGACACACAGGAAAATAATAGGAGCAGGGCTTACCCTACCGAAGGGTAGAGACTGAGCCAAGTTCTCCTATGGGATGTGAGCACTCAGCCCCATCTCCACAGCTGTTGCTTGGATCCCTAGCCTCCAGGAGGTCAGCTGGTTTCCCTGGAGATTCAGAGATCAGCACAAGGCCTTCCTGCAATGCTGGACTGAGGAGCATTTCTACAGTGGAGTCGGCTCCCATCTGCAGGTAATGATATCAGGCACCCCTGAGAAAATGTGCTGTCCCCAAACATTCTTCCAGCTGTGAGCACAGCCTGACAGTTCTCTTCAGCTTCGTGTTGTTTCTTGGGTAAGTCACTGGACATAGGGCGCAGAGCACGGGTTCTCGTCTCCATGATAGGGTCACATATAGTGTCACACTGTCATTTGACCTTTGACCAGTCATGTCTGAGCTCCATACATCAGCTTTCTGACAGATGGGGTGGTAATGGCAATGTGGTCAGAATTCAGCGGAATGATGGAATCTAGGGAACGGGGACCTGCACACAGCAGGATCCCAAGAGGTGCCAGTTCCTTCTTGCCCTGGATCCCAAGTTTGGATTTGTGTGTCTCCTTGTCTGTGCTGTTCTGCTCAGCCTAGAATGCCTTCCTCCCACCTCCATCTCCCTGGGAATCCTTCGCTGAAGCCCCACCCATCTATACCCACACCTCAAGGTTAGCCGCTCCCTCACTGGGCAATGTTATGGATTGAAGGATGTCCCCACAGCAGAGAGATGTTGAAGTCCTCAGCCCCAGTGCTCAGAATGTGGCCTTATTTGAAAATAGGGTCTCTGCAGAGGTAATCAAGTCAAAATGAGGTCACTCGGTTGGGCCGTGACCCAGTATGACTGGTGTCCTCATAAGGGACAATTTGGACATGGAGACAGACCCGCACAGAGGAAAGATGATGTGGAGACAGGGAGAGGAGCCGGCCATGTGACCAGAGCGATGCTTCTGTAAGCCAAGGGACGCCAGGGATCACTGGCAAACACCAAAAGCTAGAAAAGGCAAGGAAAGCTTCTCCTCTGGAGGCCTCAGAGAGCATGGCCCTGCCAACACCTTGATTTCAGTCTTCTAGACTCCAGAACTGGGAGACGATAAATTTCTTTTTTTTTTTTTTTTTAAGATTTTATTTATTTATTTGACAGAGAGAGAGAGACAGCCAGTGAGAGAGGGAACACAGGCAGGGGGAGTGGGAGAGGAAGAAGCAGGCTCCCAGCCCAGGAGCCTCATGTGGGGCTCGATCCCAGAATGCCGGGATTTCACCCTGAGCCAAAGGAAGACGCCCAACGACTGAGCCACCCAGGCGCCCCAGAGACGATAAATTTCTGCTGTTTAAGCCACTGGACTTTTAGTACTCCTTTAGCAGCCGCCCTAAGAAACCAATTCCAGCAACCTCCGCATGGCATCTGACGCTTTCCCTATTGTGCTGAGTGAACTTTCGTCTGTATGCCTGTCTCCTCTGCTGGGTCACCAGCTTCTCTCTGTATCCCAGGGTCTCATCTCTGCTGGAAGGCGATCGATAATTGCTCCTTGAACTGAATTGAGGTTCCTTTGCCCCACATGCTGGCTCTGGACGTGTGGGACTGCTCCGTTGATCCGGTGACATTACATCAGCACGGGGCCATGGATGTGCTATTTTTTTCAGCTTCTATATCCTGTGAATTAAAGCCTCAAATAGGAAAGGCCCCATGGTCTGCCCCCTCCCAAGTCTATAACTGTTTGCTCCCAGCTCCTTCTCCTCTCAAGCTGGGCTGGCTGCTGCCTCGCCACGTGGAGCCTCCGACCTCCCCTCCCCAACTGGCCTCAGCGTCAGCAATCCCCTTTCTCCTTAGGTCAGCCAAGAAAAAGCTGGAATGAGCAAAAGTAACTTTTGTCAAGAGAAAAAAGAAGTCGAGGGAAAAGAAAACAATATATCGAAGCAGAGAAGCAGGCAGGTCACATGGTCCAGAACCTGTTATCACATCGAGTAAGATCACACACGGCGCACTCAGCTCCCAGTTCCCAGGCTCACCTGTGACCCAGGTAGGACATTAAACCAGGCTGCTCGTCCTTCCAGCTCAGAAGTCTGGTCCCTCTCTTCTGCCAAGCTTGGTGGGATCCTGGGACCCTTCCAGAACATGCCTTCTTGTTCTCCATCTGGGGGTCTCCCCCAAGCCATCTACTCTGATGTCAGACCTCCTTGTGGGGCACTCTGCCGTCGCCTGGCACCCTCCAGGTCCCCTCTGAGTCTTGGTCTGCTCTCTGCTATGCTGAGTACGGAGGGTATCCCCACCTGGACCTGGCTGCCGATAGCCCCTGCCGTTCACCTCTCAGCTGCCTGTCACACCAGTTCCGGGAGCCCCCCTCCACTGTCCCTTGCCCACCAGGTCTTCGGGAGATCCCTGTCACAAACTCATCAAAGTATATCGAGATTGGTTCTACCCTCAAAAAGCCCATCTTCTTCCTAAGTAAAAGAGTGACCCCATTTATTTATTCAACAAATATTACTTGAGTAGTATTATGGGTTGAATTGTGTCCCCCAAAAAAGATGTTGAAGTCCTAACCCCCAGTACTTGTGAACATAACCTTCTTTGGAAATCAGTCTTAGCAGATGATCAAGTTAAAATGAGGTCATTGGGGTGGGCCTTGATCCAATATGATGGATGTCCTTATAAAAAGGAGAAATTTGGACACAGACACGTACAGAAGAAAGGCAATGTGAAGACACGGGGAGAATGCCATCCACAAGCCAAAGAACGCCTAAGGCTACCAGAAGCTGGGAGAGAAGCCTGGAACAAATTCTCCCTCCCAGCCTCAGAAGGAACCAACACTGCCAATACCTTGATTTCAGAGTTCTGCCTCCAAAGCCATGAGACAATACATTTCTGTTATGTAAGCCACCCAGTCTGGGGTCCTTTGTTATGGCAGCCCCAGGAAACTAACCCAAGTATTGGACCATAAACCAAGTACCTTCACTCCAGGAGCAAACCTCCCCACCTTCAGGGAGCTCACATTCTGGAAGGGGACAACAGACGATAAACAAATACATGAGCAAAGTACATAGAATGTTGGGTGACGGTAAGTGTGATGGAGAAAAATCAAGCTCAGAAGGGGTCAGGGAGTGTAGGGGCTTGGAGAGAACTGAAAGTGTAAAAACCAAATGGTATGGAAAGCCACCCCAAAGTGGAAACAGTGGACCCGAAAGAGGTGAAGGAAAGCCCCAAAGACACATCTGTAGCCATTGTGGTCCAAGTAAGGAGGAAACAGTACAAGTACTGAGCGCCTCAGTCTCCAGCAAGGGGGCCAAGCAGAATTGGGGTGATAACAGGAAAAGCTGTCATGAGGAGGAGTCATCGGCCTTTGCCTCAAAGCCTGAGCCTCACATATGGACTCTGACATCATCTTGCTGGGAGATTATGCACACAGCCACCAAAATTGGTAGAATTGAAAGATTCTTCACTAAGAATAATTTTTTTGAAGATTTTATTTATTTTTTTAGAGAGAGAAAGAGAGAGAGCCCAAGCAAGGAAAGGGGCAGAGAGAGAGAGAGAGAATTTCAAGCAGACTCCACACTGAGTGCAGAGCCCACCTCGGGGCTTGATCTCATGACCCTGAGATCATGACCTGAGCTGAAATCAGGAGTCTGATGCTTAACCAACTAAGCCACCCAGGTGCCCTACTGAGAGTAATTTTTTAATAGGTCTGTAACTTTCTTGTGAAGAGCATGGGCATGTTTATTTTGGGGCAAATGTGGGGAAAGCATTAACTCCTTCCACTTACCAATTAAAGTGTATGATGATTTTTAGAACCTCGTTTTGTCATTTGGTCTGGTTTCAATTGATGTCAGGGTTCTCAGAAACAGAAAAGGCCATCTGACCCTCTGGGAGACACTGATTCACCAGGTACCATGCAAGGTTCTGGCAATCCAAGAAAAATAAGACACAACCCCTACCCTGGAGGGATGGGAGCTAGCCAGGGGAGAGTAGTATGCAAACAAACTATTTCAAAATAATGTAAATGCTCTCTGATTGGGATATGAGATTTGGAGAGTTTTTAAACATTCAAAAAAAATTTTTTTTTCTTCATTACCAGGGAATCTTGAGGCAAAATTTTACATGGACTAGTTGTTTCCAGTGTTTTATATTAGTTGCTTGGTCAGGAGTGGATTTAAAGCACTAATCATTCTCTACTTAGGTTCACTCCTCTGTAATAGAATCTTCTTTAACTGTGGCCTTTTGGGGTCATCATCCTAAAAATAAGTAGGAATCTTTAGACAAAGGGAGACTCAAAGTCTAATGTCCTAGCTCCTTCTCTAACACTTTCCACCTCCTTCATCAGGCACTTTCATGGCAACTGGTCTCCCCAGTCTAGTCCCTCCTCCCCTTGACCTTCCTGCTTTCTCTCCAAGGCTTGGTTCCTCTTTCTACTGACAAAGTCTTCAGGCCACTTCATTATGTGCCTCTGCTTCTTCCCCACCCTCTCTACCTGACATACCCTTCTCACCTCCTTCTATGTCCAGCCCCTTATGAAAATTCTGCACCAAGTGGGCTTCTGTCTGCTGCTAGCTCTTCTTGCCCTGGTTGCTGTCTTTGGCATTACAGGCCACGTCCTCCTCTTGAAATGTTTTCCTCCTTCGACTTTCCAGATGACTCCCTACCCTTGTCCTTCTACTTCAGACTATTCTCCCTGTCTCCTTCCTTGCCTTTCTGCCCCCTCAGTCACCTCAGACATGGGCATTCGTCAGAGTGCAGGCCCTCCTGAATCTACAACTCGCTCTCTGTTCATAATCGAAGTCATTCACGTGGTTCAGCCCCCCAGTTTTTTACCTGTTGCTCCAAAATCTATAGCTCTATCCCCTCACCTCATGAGACAAACCATGGTTTGTTACTTCATATCACTACCGTCTCAAATTCAACACCTCTCCACCTGAACACAGTTTCTCACTCTCCAAATTGTCCTCACCTCATGATTCATGGTGGCTATCTTCTTCCTCACCATGGCCTGAAACTTCATAGAAACACTTGACCCTTCATCTCACCTAAGTTCCCCTTGTTCTGCTGGCTGATTCTTTCCTCAAAATTTCTCTCTCAATAGAATAAATGGCTATTTATTCTCATTGCCACTGTCCTCTCTCATGAGGACTATACAAATAGTCATCACATACAACTTCTCCCACCTGCCACGGGGTCTTCTCATAAAGAACCCTCTTCCTTCCAGCTCTGCTTACTCTGCTTCAATCACCCTTCACCTCTCAGCTCTCACATCACCTCCTCAGAGGAACCTATCCTGCCCTCTCTGACGCTGTAAAATCCATGCCCTGTTATAAGAACACGTAGCCCCATGTTCCCCCCTAGCGCTTACCATAGTTGAAATTTTACATTTTTGTGTGTGATGATTTGATTCATGTCTGCCTCCTCCACCAGCCTGTCAGCTCTTGGAGGCTAGAATCATGTCTAGTTTTGCTCATTGCTCTATCGCCAGCCTCTAGCTTCATACCTAAGACATAACAGGTACTCAATAAATATTTATTTTGAATGAATGTCTTCTCCCATGTCAATCGCCACAGCAGGTTGTATTTTGCAAAAATAGCCCCAAGAAGATTTCTATTCCCCTATGCTGCTCCTGCACCAAGAGGGAGACTCGCATCCCCCTCCCCTTGTACTTGGGCAAGACTTTGTGATTACCTCAATGAACAGAATCCATGAGACACGCTGCATGACTTTTGAAGCTACGTTAGAAAAAGCATGGCAAGCTCCTGGCTCTCCTGGGGCGCTAATCCTTGGAACCCAGCCTCCATGTTACGAGGAAGCCCAGCTTACGTGGAGAGGCCATGAGTATGTGTTCTGGCAGACAGACACAGCTAAGGACTTAGCTGACAGCCAGCAACGACTGCAGACACATGAGTAAACAAGCCTTCAGATGATTCCACACCCGCCATCAAGTCACCACCAATTTTCAGTCTTCCAGCTGAGGCCCCAGACATTAGGGAGCAGAGACCAACTGTTGCCGCTATGCCAAGTCCAAATCCCTGACACATTGACTCTGTGGGCAGAACAAATGGTTGTTTTATGCACTGTGTTTAAGGACCATTTATTACACTGCAGTGGGTAACCTGACCACTCCTTGATTCACGCTGCTTCTAGGACACAGTGTGATGCCTTTGGCTTGACATTCAAGGCCCTCCCCAATCTGGTTCCAACCTCTTTGCTTCCATTTATCACCCTCTAGAGGAAACTTCTGCTCCTGCCAAATTGGTTTGCTCACTGTTTCACCAACATCCTTTACCCTTTCTTCAGAGCCTTTGAGTCAGTCCACTGTTAACCATAACTGGAATGGCCCCACCATGCAACCCTCAAGGCTCAGCTGTGTGCCCCTCCTCCCCAAAGCCTCCAGCTTTGGAATCTGAAGATTTTTATTTATGTATTTATTTGAGAGAGAGAGAGAGAGAGAGCAGTGGGGATTGGGCGGGGGGGGAGGGGTGGGAGGAGCAGAGGGAGAGGGACAAGCAGACTCCACACTGGGCTTGGAGCCTGACGCATGGCTCAGTTTCACGATCCTGAGATCACGACCTGAGCCAAAATCAAGAGTCGGCTGCTCAACCGACTGAGTCACCCAGGCAGCCCATTTTTTTTTTTAAGATTTTTATTTATTTATTTTAGAGAGAGAGAGAGAGAGAGAGAGAGCTCTCCTTGGAATTTAGAGCTTATATTATCTAGCTCTATCATTTTATAAATGGAGTATCAAGATCCATGGCCATAAAGATTTTTTTCTTATGATTTGTGCATTTACTTACACGGAAAATTTATAAAGAATTGAGACTTAAATCCATTTAGTTGTATCTGTAACCAATAGCCTTCCTTGAAAACTATAAGATTTAAAACCTCATCAAGCAGGTACTGTTATTATCCCATTTTGAAGATGAGGGAACTGAGACTTGGAAAGATTGTGTAAACGGCTTGTAGTTATACACTTAATATTTGGTGCAGCTGGGATTCAAGCCGGGATCCTCTCAGCCAGATCTGAATCCCTGCTTCACCTGGTAAGTAGGCATAGTTTGTCTTGTATTGTGTTTTTATATTTTGTGTTTTCCTTTTACAAATCAATTCTTTATTAAAAAAGTAATGCAAGCACATGATAATAAAAAATATCAAATAGCACAAAAAAGGTATGCAATATGAGAGCAGATCTCTCCCCAGATCTGGGCTCCATTCCTTCCCCCAGAAATAACTACTGTTCACGGTTCTTTTGTATATTTACAGAAATATCATGTGCACACAGGAGCCTTCCTTTATCGTACAAACGGAGCATACTATTCAGAACACTTTTTTTCTTTACAATGTTTCTTGAGAAGCATTCCAAGTCAACCAATATAGAGTTCTTCATTTTCTTTCTTGGCTTTATCACATGCCACAGCAAGATGGTACCAGGGTTTATTCAACAAGTGCTCTGGGGATGATCTTGCAGTAGCCAGAAGCTATTGAGAAGGGGGATGGTGGATGGAGAACTACAGTGAAATGAGAAGGGACAAGGGTGACAAGTAGTACAGAAGGCGGAAATGCCTGGTTCCCAGGTATACGCGGAGAGAAAGCAAGCCTGGTTGGGGAACAGAGACGAAAACAGAGGAGGCTCTGAATACACTGTGTATAGTTGGGTCCAAGAAGAAGTGGGGAGGCGGGGAAGAGTCACCACTGCAGGCTCAGTGGGGTGAGAACTTGCCTTCTTTCCTGATGATTTCATCGTCACTTCTATACCCTCCCTTTTCTGCCAACCCCATCATTAAAAAAAAAAAAAAAGCCCCACCTGAAAGAAAACAAACATGTTACTATTTACTCATGCAGGAAGGCCCACTGGACACAATAGACAGCAGCACCAGCCCTAATTAAATGAAATGGGGCAGGTGTAATTCAAACCACCCCAGGAAAATATAATCTGCCACCAAAATAAATTCCCACCATTCAGAGCCCAGGGAAATCAGACCAGCCTCTCTGCCCGGTTCCCAAGCAGAAAGGCTGGGCTCAGGACAGCAAGACAAGAGAAGGTGGATTTCTCACCAGCACACCCCTCCTTCCCCTCTTAGCTCGCTGCAACCCCCCCCCCCCACCCTGAGCCCTCCCCTCTGAGCTTGTTAACTGACACATCAGAGCTGCTCCCTTTGTGGGCTGGATTGTTCAGCTAATTCGCCCATGGAAAATGGTTCGGTTCAGATTCCAGGCTGAGGCAACCAGACACCCACTGTAAATTCAAGCTTAGGGATTGTATCTCTTTCGCTGCTTCCAGACACACCAACCACATCCCTCCTCCTCTCCCTGCATCCTCCTTCTCATCCTGGGGGGGGGGGGGGGGAGGGGGTTCCCAGGGATGCTCCATGTTGGACCCTCCATTACAGCAGATCCGAAGCTAAGAGATGGGGAGAGGTGCTGGAGAACTTTTCTATTGGCCTGCTTTTAATGTAGACATAAATTCTCTGAGACTCAGAAGTGAGCTTGACCTAGGGATGCTCCCTGGGTACCAGTGAAGAACACTGCAGGTGACCAATATCTGACTGCATCCCCACATCCCTCACCAACTGCACATGGGTTCTGGAATTAGACCTGCTCTGGTTCAAACCCCAATTGCACGACTCTCAACGCAAGTTTGGGGAACTTGCTTAATCCCTTCCTGCCTTCACCTCCTAATCTATAAAATGGAAAAATAATCACTTTCCTCCTTCCCCCATAGGATTATAGAAAAATTAAATGGAAACCGATTTAAATTTCTTAGCACATGGTAGGGGCTCCCTACATGTGAATTTGTTCTCTTCTCCCAGAGAAACGATCTTTATACCCCCATTTTGGCCTCACTCCTGTCTTCCCTTCCAAGGTCCAGTGTGCAAGCAGGTGACTGCCTGTGGAGGGTGACTGTTGGATACCAGGCAGGCTCCCCAACTCTTCCAGACTGTCTCCAGCACTGTGCCAGCTTTCTGAAACACTCCATTCTTCTTGGAGTCATTCTTCTAGGCTGGAGGGCTTTAGGGGTCTGTGAGTTGCAATGGTTGGAAGTCCCAGTGCCTGTCATTTAGAGAAGGGGACAACTGTGGGGATGACCTGAAAATGCAGCTCTGCCTTGCTGTGGGGGTTCCACCACTCCAGGAACCCCCAGGAGCACAGCCACGCCGTGACTCTGATTCTGTCCTTGCACTGTCAGACAGGAGCCAAGGCCTGACCCTCCAGGGGCTAGGAACAGCTCTTCCCCAACCCATGCTTCCACTCCACTCCTGTCCAGGAGAAGCCGGTCCCATTCCCTTGACCTTGCCACCAGCTCTAGTTTCCAGCCGTATCATCACCTGTGACCTCTCCTCTGAGCGCTCTCCAGGTTCCCCGTGTCCCTCTCAAGCTGCCCATCAGTCAACACTGGCTCTTGAGCTCTGGCTCTGTTCAGATGACTGCGCTCAGAGCCGGACGAGGGACTGGAGCCAGCATCTACCCAAGGTGGGCAGAGTGTCCTGAGGAGATGACCTCATGGGCCCTTCCTCCATGGAGTATTTTTAGGCACGGCTTCTCTTCCCGTCCCACTCAGCCTCCAGGGACTTCCAGGGCAAAATCCAGAATTCCCCGGATCTCTGAAGCTGTGGCAACTTGCCATTGTTTTCAAAAACTTATGGGGTGGGAATTCTAACAGCCCCTCCAAACACTCAACGCCAGGCCTCATTCTTTTTCATTTCTACCTTGCTTCTTTTCAGAAAGTAAGGACAGACTCTTGTTCTCAGATACCAAGGAACTCCAGCCCTCTCCCCCAAGGCAGACAGTCCCACCTCCGTGGCCTCTTGATAAGGCTGTGATGTGGTTTCCCTTTGCTGCTAACCTAGTCCTAATTCACACAGCCTCCAGTCCTGTGAGCGGGACGGAGCCAGATTCCGGTGGAGAATTCCAAGTGCACAGCATCTAGACATCGCAGCCTTTGTGAAGCAGCGGTGCAGAGGGATGAGCACTTGCGTGTGGGGCCCAGGGTGGCGGGGTCCCTGTTTAGCTCCACCTCCCCTTTGCCTGCCTTTTCGAGGAAGCTGTGTGACTGCTCTTCCCTCTGCTGCACTGTCAGAGGGTATTCTCTCCTCTCTTCTTTCCTTTCCTTTCCTTTTTTTTACCCCCCAAGAACTTGGCCAGTCATTCACAAGTGCACCCACAAGAGTCCAAACCCCACTTGGGACCTTGCAGCAGAAAAGCTTCTGATGCTGCCAGAGCCGGTGACCCCGGCTCCCCCTCGTGCTGTCCCGTCACTTCCAAGCACCCAGCCTAAATCGGGCTCCGGGAGGACCAGGTCCAGACCGTGCACTGGCGGGGCTGCCAGCCCCTCAGCGGATGCTAAATAATGAGGAAACCTTGATGGCTGGGAGGAGACTCAAGAGGTCATCCCCACCTCACCCAGCTTCAGGAAAGCAAGGGGGCTGGGAGAGAGCTTCTCCATATGCACCAGATGGAAAGCAGAGCTAGGCAAACAGCTGGCTCTCAATAAGTGCTTGCTGATTTTTCCTGGACGATAAAGGCTATGAAAGTCCAAGTTGGGCCGAGCTGGGAGGAGGCAGAGCTTCGCCTGGGCCCCGTGTAGTCGCGTAGGATTTGAATTCATGAGAAGTTCAGGGCAGCCCCAGCTGACTTCAGGGCTCCGCACGGAGCACAACTCCACAGTCTCAGATGACAGGTTTGGGTGTTTCGTCCGTGTTCTCCTTGCCCAGAATAGCCTCTCCACATATCCGCACATCTCCAAATCAACAGCACCCCTCTGGGAGCAGTCCCCAGTTACAGATCCAGAAGGCTCTCTTCCTACCCCCAAGCGCCGTCGCCCAGCACTTCGCTCAGAGCTCTTGGAGGACCCTTATCTCCTCCCGCTACAGACGCACCGGCCGTGGCAGCCCCTTTTGACAGCCTCTTGCGGCACGTGCCAAGCCAGGGGTGCCCTGGCAGGGAGCCGGGGCAGGCGACTGCAAGACGGTGGCTTCCAGGGGAGGTGGGCCAGAGGACTGACGTGTGGAGCATGCATGAGGCCCTCTTCAAGAGTCCTAGAATCTACCTGCGAGAACCTAGAGGAAGGACCGGATAGAGTTCTCAAAACACAGCAGCAGAGCAGAGGAATAGCGTCCAGGGACTTGCTATGACCTGATTTTTCCTCAACCAGGTGTGACCCTGGAAGGTGGGATTACAGGTAAAGGTTGGCGTTCCCCCCAGGAGGGAGTGCTGTTCCATACACCCAGCGTGTTCAAGATCCTGTTGGAAGTTCCTCACCTGTGAAGGCAGAGCTCAGCCCAAAAGAAGGAGTTTCTCATCTGAAGATGTAGGAATTATTAGAATCAAGCCAGCCACAAAGCGAAATATATACAGCCAAGGCCCGGATACCGCAGCGGCCAGGCTGGTGAACTTGGGAGCCAGGCTCTGCCCCCCAGCTCTGCTGCTCCCCTGCCCTGCTCTGACCACTCTATGCCTCATTTTGCTCATCCATACAGTGGGGGGAATTTTCTTGCATAAGAAGGAGTGCATATATGTAAAGTGCTACATATTTGCTATGCTGCTGTCGTCATTGTTGTGACCCAGATATGTGGCCAAAACCAAGAGGCCAACAAGCAGAACTGGGACTTCAGCTCAGAGAGCTAAGAAAGGAGCACCAGGAAGGAGTGAGAAAGAAGAGGAGCTCACGAGATGCCAAGATATATTGTTAAGAGAAAAGGATCAAGATGAAACAGTAAGTATTTTATGATACTATCTGAGAAAAATAAATAAAACATAAGGATGTAAACTAGTACTTTCTATGCAAAGGATGTCTGTGGAAGTGTATCCTAAATTATTTCCTGGGATCAGACCAACTCCCTCCTGACCCCCACATGTCAGATCCCCTTTAGAGAAAAAGGCAAGGCCGGACCAGCTGGTCACCTGGAGGATAGAGGAAGCAGCACCAGGGGGTGGACAAGGACAGGGCAGTGACCTTCAGTTCCCTCGGGCCCGACCTTAGTTCATTTCATCATTGCAGCAGGTGCCAGGGACACAAGAAGTTCCTCCAGGGAAGCCTCTTACGTGGGGAGCTATTTCATGGGGCCGACGTTAAGTGTTTAATCCCCTGCTGCAGGGTGCGCGGCCCCGCTCGATAGAGCCAGCAAAGTCTGCGTGAAATCCAGCGTAGAAAGAGATCAGAGTTTCGGTAAATGCACAGCAAAGGGAATCATTTCACTGTTTAGTTAAAAGCCACGGTGTAAACACTAGAGCCACCCATCGCCTGGTGAGCTGTTCGCACTGGGGGAGGTCCTGGGCGTCACAGGCTAGCAGGTGGGGCCGACACACAGCACCCCTCTCGGGCTCTCTTTACCACTTACGCCCTTTTGACTTGTTCGTTTATCTTTCTTGCTCTCTTTAATTATATATATAAAATATATATAATTATATATATATGGATTTATTGTATTTAATTTGACCAATGCATAATGACTGACTTAATGCATGTAACAGATAAAGAGGTAGGCGACCCAGAACCATCCCCCCCCCAAAAAATAGCCATATAAAAAAAGGAGCTACTTACATTCATGATTCACCTGAAATTCTACCGCTGGAGGTCAGCTGGGACCAAGAGACCCGTGATAACCAGAGCAGGAGACACCGTTGCCTCATGGCCTTCCTGTTGCTCACTAGACTATGTCAAATGAGTAGACACTGACCCCTCGAACTGTAAGAAGTTTAGGAAATTGGCCAGAGTGTGCTCAAAGCCCTTAATTTCCCTCCTGAAGGCCTTGAGGAGAATTGGGGGGAAAGCGTAGATTGGAAGGACCGAAGATGTGTTTGCTGAGCACAAGCACTGTGTTCGGCAGGACCCTGGGACCGGGCTAAAACTGCAGAGGCATAAAAACCAGGCTCACCAGCTTCCAGAATCTACCGTCCAATGAAAGGGACGAGAAACAGGCAAGTACTAATACCACACCCGAATGCATCGTGGAAGAAACTAAGTGCGAACACAAGGAAGCAAGTGTAGCTCTTGAAAAGAGCGCCCAAGGACTGCCATGTTGTCCAGCCCAGCTTGGCTCCTTCATAGCACCCACTTCCAGGACACAGGCACTGCAAAGCCATTTCTTTTTTTTTTTTTTTTTTAAGATTTTATTTATTTATGTGACAGAGAGAGAGGCAGCGAGAGAGGGAACACAAGCAGGGGGAGTGGGAGAGGAAGAAGCAGGCTCATAGCGGAGGAGCCTGATGTGGGGCTCGATCCCGGAACGCCAAGATCACACCCTGAGCCGAAGGCAGCCACCTAACGACTGCGCCACCCAGGCGTCCCATGCAAAGCCATTTCTGGACTGAGCTGGGGAACCGCGACCCTAAGCCTGCACCCTCAGCTCTCCTCGCCACAGTCTGCACAAATTCTACCCACGATATCTCCAGCCCCATGTGTGCCCTGCCCTCTGTCTTAGATGCACGCCCCGGCCTGGGCTCCGGCAGACCACCATTGAGCTGTCCATCCTGCAAGAGCTCCTCAGAGCCCCTACTGCCTTGCAGGGCTCGCCCTACCCCGGGGACCCCCGTCCTGATTCCCATCCCCCACCAGGATGGCACACACACACACACACACACACACACACACACACACACACACACACGTTCAGACTGGTCCTCCAAGTTGAATAGTTTACTAACCGGAGAAGAAGCATGCGTGGCATTCCAAGGAAGAGGAAGGTATGTAAAGAAGGACCAAGGTATCAGACAGCAGGAGCGCTTGGAGTTGGGGGCCCCCGTGGTTGGCACATAGGGTGGCTGGCAGGGCCTGCAAGGAGACACAGCTAGGGTCAAGGGCTCTCTTCAAAGGGAAAATAGGACAGCCTCATTCATTAGATGTGCTCCAAGAAGCTACCCATTTTCCTGCTTCTCGTCTCTTCGCACTGCCACTCTGCCTGCCCATTTCTGCAAATGAAGCTTTGGAGTTGCCTAAAATACCACTTTGATCAAATTACTCAAGGAACTTCAGTGTCTCCCTGCTTGCGGAGACAAATGCCCTACCTTGGATTCCAGGGCCTTTACACCGGTTCTCTGCTCATTGTCCTCCCGCACAAGTTCCCCAACACATGCTCGCTTCTAGCCAGAGAGACCCGCTCACTGCCCCGACACGTGCCAAGGCCACCCCTGTCCCCAGGCCTTGGCTGACACTGTGCCCCCAAGCCTGGAAAGACCCCCAACTGCTTCTCCGCAATCAATCCGGCTCTTCCTGGTGACCCAGCCCGAATTCCCCCTCTTCTGGGAAGCTGACTACTCCAACGCTCTTCTCTCACCAGCGTTGCAGGGAGATTAACACTGAACTTTTCTTAACAGCATTATTGAAATTTAATTCACAGACCATACAATTCATCCATTTAAAATGTACAATTCAATAGTTCTAGTATATTCACAGGGTCACTAATGAGAGTACAGCCCTCATGACAATCAATTTTAAAACGTTTTCATCACCCGCAAAGAAACCCCCAACTCTTAGCAGTTGCCTCCCCTCCCCCCATTCCGTCCGGATCCCCAGCCCGAGGTGGTCTCTTTCTGTTCTTCTTTCTGCATCTGTGGATGCGCCCATTCTGGACTCTTCATATAAATGGAATCATACAATACGTGGTCTTTTGTGTCAAGCTGCTCTCACTCGGCGTAAGGTCGGCAAGCTTCTGCCATGTTGTAGCACAAGACAGCGCTCCGTGCCCTCTTACGGCCAAATGCTATTCCGTGGTATAGACCACATTTGGTTTATCCATTCATCCCTTAATAGGCACTTGGATTGTTTCCACTCTTTGGCTATTATAAATAATGCTGCCATCAACATTCATGTACAAGTCTCAGCGTGGACATGTTTTCAATTCTCCTGGGTATATACTGGGATTGGAATTGCTGGGTATTTTTTTTTTCTTCACTGTATATGTAATTGCCTTCACTATAGCCTGAAATAAGTACTTTTTTATCATTTTTTTCCATCATGATAAGTGTACTACTCTTTAGCCCCCATCCCCTATTTCCCCCATCCCCCCCCACCTGCCCTCTGGTAACCAGCAGCTTGTTCTCCATAGTTAAGAGTCTGTTTCTTGGTTTGTCTCTCTCTCTTTTTTTTCCTTTGCTTGTTTGTCTTGTTTATTAAATTCCTCATATGAGTGAGATTTTATGGTATTTGTCTTTCTCTGACTTATTTTGCTTCGCATAATACCCTCTAGATCCATCCAAGATATTGCAAATGGCCATATTTCATTTCTTTTGTGGCTGAGTAATATTCCTCTGTGCTCTGTGTGTGTGTATATGTGTGTGTGTACCACCGCCCCTTTATCCATTCATCTATCGACGGACACTTGGGCTGCTTCCATAATTTGGCTATTGTAAATAATGCTGCTATAAACATAGGGGTGTATGTATCCCTTGGAATTAGTGATTTTGTATTTTGGGGGTAAATATCCAGTAGTGTGATTACTGAATCATAGGGTAATTTTATTTTTAAATATTTGAGGAACCTCCATACTATTTTCCACCAAGTTTACATTCCCACCAGCAGTGCACGAGGGTTCCTTTTCTTCCACATTCTCACCAACACTTGTTGTTTCTCGTGTTGTTGGTTTTAGCCATTCTGACAGGTGTGAGATGCTATCTCATTGTGGTTTTGCTTTGCATTTCCCTGATGATCAGTGATGTTGGGCATTTTTGCACGCATCTATTGGCCAGCTGGATGTCTTCTTTGGAGAAATGTCTGTTCATGTCTTCTGCCCGTTGTTTAACTGGATTATTTGTATTTTGGGTGTTGAGTTGTATTAGTTCTTTATATATTTTGGATACTAATCCTTTATCAGCTATGTCATTTGCAAATATCTTCTCCCATTCCCTAGTTCACATTTTAGGGATTTTTTTATTGTTTCCTTTGCTGTGCAGAAACTTTTAATTTTGATGTAGTCTAATAGTTTATTTTTGCTTTTATTTCCATTGCCTCGGGAGACATGTAGAAAAATGTTGCTATGGCTGATGTCAGAGAAATTACTGCCCGTGCTCTTCAAGGATTTTTATGGTTTCAGGTTTCACGTTTAGGTCTTTAATCCATCTTGAGTTTGTTTTTGTATATGGTGAAAGAAAGTGGTCCAGTTTCATTCTTTTGCATGAAGCTGTCCGGTTTTCCCAAAACCATTTGTTGAAGAGACTTTTTCCCATTGTCTATTCATTCCTCCTTTGTTGAAGATTAATTGACCACATAATTGTGGGTTTATTTCTGGGTTTTCTATTCTATTCCATTGATCTATGTGTCTATTTTTATGCCAGTACCATACTGTTTTAATTACTACCACTTTGTAACGTAACTTGGAGCCGGGAATTGTGATGCCTCCAGTTTTGTTTCTCTTTTTCAGGGTTTCTTTGGCTATTCAAGGTCTCTGTGGTTTCATACAAATTTTAGGATTGTTTGTTCTAGTTCTGTGAAAAATGCTGTTGATATTTTGATAGAGATTGCATTAAATCTGTAGATTGCTTTGGATAATATGGGCATTTTAACAATATTTATTCTTCCAACCCATGAGTATGGAATGTCTTCCCATTTCTTTTCATTGTCTTGAATTTCTTTCATCAGGGTTTTATAATTTTCAGAATATGGTCTTTCACCTCTTTAGTGTAGTTTACTCCTAGAATTTCCAGGTCTTAGGGTAACCCTACATATAATTTTTTGAGGATCCATCAGACTGTTTGGAATATAGAACACGATCCTTAAGGATCTAATTACAAATATTCCACAACATGGAGTTCACGCAACAATGAAAGAAATCATAGGATCCTCAGTGGTGAAAAAGACCTCTCCTTTATTTTTATTTTTTTTTTAAACTTAAATAAAGGAATTTATTTTTTTTTAATAATGATTTTTTATTATATTATGTTAGTCACCATACAGTACATCCCCGGTTTCCGATGTAAGGCTCAATGATTCATTAGTTGTGTATAACACCCAGTGCACCATGCAATACGTGCCCTCCTTACTACCCATCACCGGCCCATCCCATTCCCCCACCCCCCTCCCCTCTGTGGCCCTCAGTTTGTTTCTCATAGGGGGGGTAATCAGAAGGGGGAATGAAACATGAGAGACTATGGACTATGAGAGGACCTCTCCTTTAATCCGACCTCTTTAGTATTCAGACCCGAGGAGCACAGGGCTTATCCAAACTCACCAGAGGAATTGTGAGGCACAGATCGTACGCTTCGTCCAGTCCCCTGCTAAGGTAGGGGTTAAATCTGACACACCTTCAGGGTGTGAGAATATTCCCCTGGATGGAATATGAATCTGGTCAAATGGGGGAAATTCCCAAGGTTTTGTGTTGTTTTGGTTTGGTTTTGGGTGTTTGAATCTGATTTGACGTCAAGCAAAACAAACAGGGAAAATACTGTGGGTCTGCCCCAGACCCACCTCTTTCCCTTGCTTGCCGTCATGGAAAGTCAAAAGGCATTTATTAATAAGCATGTATGCCCGACACCGCGCCGGGTTCTGTGCCTGTGCCGGGGGAATGCGCGACTGTCTGACCTCTGGAAGAGGACAAGCTCAGGCAAAGGCTTGCTCAGCTACTTCCAGGCAGCCCAAGGGGGGAAGGGTTTAGGGGAGACAGAGGAGGGGCCAGGAGCCCAGTACAGGGTGGAGACTGAGAATGTGGAGAGCACCCAATGAGATGGGGGGAGCCACAGTCCTATAGGCTGTGTGCCGGTGGGGGTAGTTAGCAAATTCATGACTTAGAGCCTGATTTACACTTCTGTAATGCTAACTATTGGTTCCTTCAAGCGCTGCTCAACCAAATGTATTCCACATTTGAGTTCAGGTTGAATCTGATACCCCAGGGAGAAGTCGATGAAATCCTACAACTGCTTCATTTATTCATAGGCACTAATGATGACCCAGTAAGGCTGAACCTTTTGAAAGCAATTAGCTTTCTTTCTTTTTTTTTTTATATATATATTTTTTTAGAATAATTTTTTATTATGTTATGTTAGCCACCATACAGTACATCCTTAGTTTTTGATGTAATGGTCCATGATTCATTATTTGCGTATAACACCCAGTGCACCATGCAATATGTGCCCTCCTTAATACCCATCACCGGGATAAGCTGGTGATGGGTAGCAATTAGCTTTCAATGTGATTGCTTAAACAAAAGAAACCCTCCCTGGATTTACAAATTTTGTTCTGCTATAAACTGCAGGGTCCCTGATCACCGGGGTTATATATGCAGGTCCAAGGTGAATTCCCCGAAAGAGAGCTTGTGGAGTCCAAATACAATGTAACTCTTTTTAAGGTAACCTGGAGGCCTTCCTGTAGGAGGTGTGGTTTGCCAAGACAAGTCCCATGCTCAGCCTTATTTGTGACTGTAATCATGGAACTAAGAACTCAAAATGTGTAGGCATTCTTCTGGGAGGAGAAAAATAACTTTCTGGTGTCATCCAGTAATGACTGGGAGAGCCTGAGAATTCTGTTTTCCCCACCCTTGGTCATTCTCTCCATTTGCACATTTTCTAGATCAATACTTACACTCTCTAACATATGGCATCTATTTTCTCTTCTCCACTGGGGGGGGGGGGTGGTATTCATAACTCTTCCCCAAGCTTCTCACCCCCACCTCTCCAGCATCTGCAGGGCCCAGAGTTTTCCTAGGTGAGAGTTCTGGAGCTCAGAAAGCAGAAAGTGAGCAAAATGAAACCCCTAACCCAGACCCCGTGAGCCCAGATGATGCCTGCTCTGCCTGCTGCACCACCCCCCCAGCCTTAGTCCCAGCTCCTTCTCTCCCGGAGATGGGCCCCCAGCCTGCTCCCATCCGTGGGGGGGGGGGGGGGGGCGGCGCCTGGGGGCTAAAACAAACAGGCCTTTGGAAATTCAATGAAAGGAAACGGCTGAGTCAGGCCTTCTGTTTAAATAGTCCCCACCTGTTCTCTCAGCCTTGCCTCCCCCACCCCCACCCTGGGCTCCCCCCACTCCCCTTTCTCTTTTCTTTCCTTTTCCCCTTTGTTGCTCATTTTCAAAAGGGCAGAGTTGACAGCTCTCGCCTTGAGCAAAGCCAACCCCGGGAGCCAGCCAGAAGCCGCCTCATGCTGCTGACCCAGCTCTCTCCAGAGTGGCCCTGCCCATCCGCCCACAGCCTGCACGTGGCTGTGCCTGGTCCACGGGTGGGGCGGAGGAGCGGGGGACACTCAACCCACTGCCCCCCCAACTCCCCAACTTCTCCACTGGCCCTCTGTGCGGCAGGCAGGCCTCCCCCCCAACCCCCCCCCCCCGCCCCGCCTCCCATCAGACACCCTCTGCCCAGGGGATTTGTGAAGCCTGGAAGCAGAGGGAGAGAGGGGACAAAGACAGACAGACAGACAGGTGGCCCCTTACCAGGGATGTACCCTCTTTTTGGCTGGAACGTTCAGTGGCCCCATACACTTGATGCTGTGTGTAAAAATAACTTCTTGGCATTGGAGGAAATGAATTTGTTGCCCATATTCAAAACTAAGGAATAGGAAAGTTTCCAAAGTGGCACAAATTGAGTTAGAGATATGCCCTGAACCCACTAACTGCCCTCCATGGCACATGCGATGTTTTTTAGAACTCCCCTGTGTTGCCTTGGAAGGTAGGAACTTCTCCAAGTCTGTTGCTGGCTCTGCCAAAAGCCTTTTTTTAAATTAATGTTTCTTACAACTGCATGTGAATGTACCATTTTGAGAAAATTGCAGGCAGATTCACATGCAGTTGTAAGAAATAATACAGAGAGCCCCCCTGTAGTTTCATCAGTTCCCCCAGGGTAACATCGTACGAAACAGCAGTACAAGATCAGAACTAGGATATTGACAAAGGTACAGTCAAGACACAGCACGTCTCCACCACCACAGGGGTCCCTCATTCTGTCCTCCCGTGGCCATACCACTTCCCTCCCCCCTTCCCCCTCTGCAACCCCTGGCAACCACCAATCTGCTCTCCATTTCTAAAATGTGATTTCAAGAATGTTCTATACTTGGAATCCTACAGTATGCAAACTTCTGAAATTGCCTTTTTTCATTCTGCATAATTCTCCAGGGATTTGTCCATAGTTGTGTGTATCTATTGTCCATTCCCTTTTGTTGCTAAGTAGTATCCCATCATGTGAATGTACCACAACCTTATAACCATTCACCTGTTGAAGGACATCTGGGTTGTTTCCAGTTTTTGTCTGTTATAAGTAAAGTTACCATAAACATTTATTTATGTGTAAAGATAAGCCTTCATTTCTCTGGGGTCAAGGCCCTGGAGTCAATTGCCAGGTTCTATGATAATTGCTTGTTTAGTTGTATGATAATTGCATGTTTAATCATGCACCTTCTAAGACTCTTCTCTAAAATGATTCTTTGCACATGCTTCTGGGAGTATTCTGGACTGGGAAGGGAGCAGAAGTAAAAGCTGGAAGTAGAAGGAAGGGGTCTTTGAGACCTCAATTCATGGAGCAGAGTCAGTGTCTAAAGGTAGACACACTGTGCCTGCCCTGGGTGCTGCAGGTGGTCCGGGAGGCAAAACACAGGATGGCAGGCAGAACAAGGGTCCCCCCAACCGCCCAGGCCCCCAGCCCCAGAACCTGTGAATGTATCAAGTTACATGGCAAAGAGGAACGAACGCTGCAAATGGAATTAAGGTCGCTGATCAGCTGACCTTGAGACAGAAGAGCATCCGGGATGATGCAGGTGGGCCATGGGACCACAGGGTCTTTAAAAGTCAAAGAAGGCAAAAAAGAAGAGCCAGAGAACAATATGATTCAGTGTTGCTGGTTTTGAAGATGGGAAAAGGTGACCCCGAGTCAAGGAACACAGACAGCCACCAAGTCTGGGCTAGCTTGTTACAGCAGCAAAGACGAAACGAATACACAGACTGATCTCCAGGCACCGTTCAACCCTCAGGGTTTGCCCATCCTGCTGCTGAACGGAGTCCAGCTGCTTGTCCTAGGAAGGGCTGAAAAGAACGTGGGACTTTCTCATGCTTGCTTCGAAAATCCCGCTTTTTCTCTGTGTATCTGCACACTTTCTGAGGGGCTGTAGGCTTGGACCTCTCCCTTCCCACCCCAGGCCTATTGCTTGCTGCCCCTTCCAGTGGACCCCGTCCCCAGCTTCTCCAGGCCTTGTGGCACCCCGGTGGCACCTTTGACGTCAAGGACTCTGAAAGCCCCTACCCAACAGACTCAAACTTCAGCCCAGCTTTTGCCCACAAGAGAGGACGTTTTGCTGTCTGGAACTCGCCTGTCCACTGGGTTTCAGCACTTAATTAATAGAAGCCCGCGGGAGCCTGCCTTTCTTACAGTGCAAGATCAGGCAACCGGGGTTTCGTCAACACATCCGTGAACCCGGCTTCTTTCCCTCTGATGCTAACCCTAGAAAGGGATGAGCCCGAGGTGCGCAGGAAGGTGATCGGAGCAATGACGTCGAAACCGCGTCACTTATGAGGAAGCCTAAGTGAGGTGACAATTCCCCAAATGAGTAGTTCTCAAGCAAGGAGTGACTCAGAATCAGCGGGTGAACTTTCTCAGCCTGTACACGCACTCCACCCTCCCCCACCTGCAAGCGCTCGCAGCAGACACATGCCCCTGACCGTCAGCGTGACCACGTTCCCCGAGGATCAGAGCCCCGAGAACTTCGTCTGTGAGATGACGGCTTCAATACACAACCTAACCAAGGTGCAAATACATGCCTACCAACCACCCCCACCATGCGCGTGCGTGCGAGCGCACACACACACACACACACACACACACACACTTACAATTGGATTCGCTATTTCACCATCTAGTTAGGCTTTGACCGGCATGAAGCCAAGACTAAGAAGCTGGTCCAAGCTGGAAGATTCCTCTACCTAGTGGTCTCCCCTAACTAGTCTTCTCTCTAGGGTGTGGCATTCCTCACCCTAGCCTGCTTTCTCATCTCACCCATGGGGCTGGGCAGTTGGAGCTAGAAAGGAAGAACGGATGAATTGTCACAACCCCGGAGATTTCCCGAGATACAACCAAAAAAAATATCCTGCTGACAATGAGGCCTCTGAGACACCAAGAATACTTCACTCATTTATTTTACAAACATTTGTTCTGCAGAAACATGAGAGGCGTCACCCTGGGTCGGAGGTAGCCCAGTGCCGTGAGCTCTCTGAGCATACCCTGGAGAGAGTCATTAACAAGTCCATTTCACAGGCTGGGGCAGTGACCAATTCCCCTCGACCTTCCCCAGTGAGCCACTAAATCTGAATACATGTGTATTTATTTTTGACGTAGTTGAGCACCCATCCTGGTAGGTGGGGATGCATGGGCCTCTTTGAACTCACGATATCACGTCAGTCAGTTTAGAGCGGGGGAAGTTTGCTGTGGGGAAGAGGACTGTCTTAGTCGGCTTGGGCTGTGTTAACAAAATACCACAGATTGGGTGGCTCAAACCACAGACATTTATTTTCTCATGGTTCTGGAAGCTGGGAAGTCCACGATCAAGGTGCCAGCATGGTCAGGTTCAGGTAAGAACCCTCTTCCTGGCTTACAGACAGCTACCTTCTCATTGCGTGTTCACATGGCCTCTTCCAGATACTTGCACGTGGAGACTGAGCCAGCTCTGATCTCTCTTCCTCTTCTGAAACTGACACGAATCCCATCATGAGGGCCCCACCCTCATGACCTCATTCAAACCTAATGAACTCCTGGAGGTCCCACCTCCAAATATCATCCCACTGGGAGTTAGGAATTGAACATAAATTTGGCGAGGACACACACATTCAGCCCAGGACGAGCAGAGCTGAGTTCCAGAGAAGGAGCACATATTCAGTGGGACATGTAAGGACCCAATGGAGAGAATGTTAGAGGGCATGTCCAGGTAATAAAGAGTTCTACTCCAAAGGACCACAGCAGCACAAGGAACACAAACAATGTGGGAGGCAAGTGAGTGCTTTCATAGATATGGAAAGACATGCTGCTGCTGCTGCTGCTGCTGTCATTGGCTGTGTTGTCACAATTGCTGGCTCATTAAGTGCTATCTTCAGATCCCTAATCACATCCAGTGTGTTCCCAATATTATGTCACACGTGGGAAAAGGCTGGAAGCCACCAGATTAGAGACATACTCTCAACTCCGTTAAATTCATTTCTGATGCTCTGTGGCCCACCTCTACCTCTTTCGGAAGGAGGTTATTAAATCCCTACAGAAGGTACAAAGGCTCTGCAAAGTTCATGTCTTTTTAAATTCCAAAATTACCCATTCTGGGGCGCCTGGGTGGCTCAGTTGCTTAAGCATCCAACTCTTGACTGTGGCTCAGGTCATGGTCTCAGGGTCCTGAGATGGAGCCCCAAATCCGGCTCCGCACTCAGCAGGGAGTCTGCTTGAGATTCTCTCTCTCTCAAATAAATAAATAAATCTTTAAAAAATAATAAAACCCACGTCATGCTTCTGGAGATGTTCTCTTCTTCGCACAGGGAAGGTGTTCAAAGTCATATCTCTGTTTATCCTATCCCAACTCCAGATGGCTTCATAAGTATGTACCAGGTAACCCTCAGCCTTCATACTTTCAGCATGAGGAAAAACAAGAGGAGACGGTGTCTACCGTGGGCTAGACCGTGGGGTGAGCCTCTACTAACTGTGGTTGAGACCGGGCAGGTGGAATGTGTCAGCACTCTAGGTGTGAGGAGGGCAGGGCAATGGATTCTGGCTTCAATATCCTAATGGACAAAGCTCAACATCGTGTTGGCTTGCTTTCTGCCAGAGCTAAGGGCCCTGTCTTCAGGAAACAGTCTGCAAAGGCTCTTGGTTTCTGCTTCTAAGGCTGCAAATGCCAATAAAATTTAAAGAAGTCCTTCCTAACCTTAAAAAGTCATGCTGAAGAATATCCCACCCCTCAAATGTGAATGTCACATATTTTTGAATTCTAAAAGTGAGGCAAACTCACTAGATTAATGTGGAAAATAGAGAAAAAGCACAAAGAAAACGAAACTCATATTTTGTATATGTATTGGTATTATAATTATTTGACCATAATCAGGATCATACCGTGCGTAATCTGCTTTTTTGACATATCAGGAAGACGTGAACGTTTTCTCCTGTCATTTACGTAGCTCTTCACAAACATGATTTTTTGTGGTAGATGGCGTGCTATCATGTGGGTGTATTATGATTCATTAAATCTATCTTTTATTGTTGGCTATTTAGTCCATTTCTAATTTTTCACTACCTCAAACTATCCTTTTCAAAAGTATTGCATATTGAATTCTAATCCATGATTCATCGCAGAGGAAGAGGTTATCAAATGTAAAGTGAGCCTGAAGCATGCTAATCTCATAAGTAGCTAATTAACACCCATTGAAGCTGATAGCTATCCTAGTAGCAAGGATAGAAATCAGAAGGGCCTAGAGAGACTCAAATGAAAGCCTGAAAATGGTGTTGCTTCGATGGGTTTGGAGAAGTGCATCAACCAACTAACTGATAATTCACTGACTCTCGAACGCGTTCCTTGTAAGCTGCACCATTTACTTTAGGTCCCAAGACGAAGGAAAGAAAGATTATCAAATGTAAATAATCAGAGATGCTTCCCTTATGCACAGCACTCGGGTGGTTCAGGAGGCTACAGGCCCAAGGAAGAAAGTCTTGCTAAGAGACTCGAGGGCATGGGGCGCCTGGGTGGCACGGCGGTTGAGCGTCTGCCTTCGGCTCAGGGCGTGATCCCAGCGTTACGGGATCGAGCCCCACATCAGGCTCCTCCACCATGAGCCTGCCTCTTCCTCTCCCACTCCCCTGCTGTGTTCCCTCTCTCACTGGCTGTCTCTATCTGTGTTAAATAAATAAATAAAATATTTAAAAAAAAAAAAAAAAAGAGACTCGAGGGCATCAATGCGTGGCACGGTGTAATGCATGTCACCCAAAACCAAGGCCTGGGGTAATAACATGAAGAATAACCCATGATTTTGACTGTCATCATTTTACTAGACTGCCTGTCATCTCAAAATGGTAAAATATAGACTCAGTCTTGGTCATTGTCACCCATGCACACCCCCCATTCACCCGGCGGTTTCATTCCTCTGTGCCTTTCTGGAAGCAATTCCCTCTTCCTGAAACACTCGTATTCATGCAGAAAATGCAACTCACGCCCCATCTTCTTGGGGACAGCCCCTGGACCTCCCCGGGAAGAAGAAGGCATCCAGCCAGGAAGGAGCAGACCAGTCCCTCCTCAGACCCAGCCCTAGCTTTGCACACCAGCTCCTGTGTGTCGACTACCACCGTCTGGGACCCCGACAAGTGGGGGAAGACAGATGGAGCTCTGAGAGAGGCAGCTTTGTGTGGTGTTGCGACTCCGGGGCCCAGAGTCTCGCCTGATGGTCAAGCCAGCTTCTCCCAGACTGGAAACCGTCATCAGAACCTGCCACACCAATCTTAGCTTTTTGAAGCTGCTGAAAGGATTTGATGAGAGCAGTAGAGCCCAAACTCTGCAATGGCTTCTGCATGCATTTTGCTAAATGTTCGCCTTCTCCTCTCTGGCTGTTCTCCCACGGCTGCCAGCTTCCCCTCGTCCCGGCGGGAAAAGGCCTCAACTGCAGGAAACAGGCTGTTCAGGCCGGGCCTGGCCTCCAGGATGTGTGTGCAGCCACTCTCCACGCCGTGCGTCCCACGGCTTACTCCACACCTGCAGTTCTCACTGAAGCCGCAGCTGCTCAGCCTTCGTTTTTTTATTTTATTTTTTTTAAGATTTTATTTATTTATTTGACAGAGAGAGACAGCCAGCGAGAGAGGGAACACAAGCAGCGGGAGTGGGAGAGGAAGAAGCAGGCTCCCAGCGGAGGAGCCTGATGTGGGGCTTGATCCCAGAGCACCGGGATCACGCCCTGAGCCGCAGGCAGACGCCCAACAACTGAGCCACCCAGGCGCCCCAGCCTTCGTTTTTTTAAAAACCCAACTTTGCTTAGTTACCCACTGTGGGAAGAGCTCGAGCTGGCTTCCAGAGAGAAGCAGCTTTCTCTTTAATCCAGGCATTAAGACCTCAGCCTCCCAGCGTCCAGGCTGGGAAGATCATTTCAAATTCCTTTTGGCGGGAAAGGGAGGCTCTTACTAGGAGACTTGGCTAGAAATGCATCAGGACTTCATGGCTCAGGAGCCAGAGCAATTTGGGAGCTTTACTGTTTAATCATTTTATGTGCCCTCACTCTGGACGCCATATAATCCTAATCACACTGTGTTTTAATCAAGAATTTATGCACCGTCTGGGAGTTCCTGGAGGCTAGAACCATGTCTTGCCTTTGAATGCACAGAGCCTGCAACTCTCCATGTGTATTAGTTTATTTTTTAATCATTTGTTTATTCTTTTACAATAATTTTTTATTACGATATGTTAGTCACCATACAGTACATCCCTGGTTTTTGATGTAAAGTTCCATGATTCATTAGTTGCGTATAACACCCAGTGCCCCATGCAATACATGCCCTCCTTACTACCCATCACTGGCCTATCCCAATCCCCCACCCCCTCCCCTTTGAAGCCCTCAGTTTGTTTCCCAGAGTCCATAGTCTCTCGTGGTTCATTCCCCCTTCTGTTTACTCCCCCCCATATCATTTATTTTTTTTAAGTAAGCTCTATGCCCAGTGTGGGGCTTGAATTCACCACCCTGAGATCCAGAGTCACACGCTCTACTGACTGAGCCAGCCAGGCGCCCCTCAATCAGGATTAGTTGAGATGATTGAATGAATAAAAGAACACTGAGGTTGATTCAAATCTCTCCAGGCTGAGGTCTTTGGAGGACAGCCCATCCCTGGCCGTCCTGCCACCGCTCTTCCTCAGACAGCGACCTCCAAGGTCATCTGGCATACATATCGAAGAGGTTTCTTTGTTGGGGCATTTGTGCTTCTCAGTGTCACCCCGTAGTCTTATCAGAGAGCATTTCATGGACACAGCAATCTAGGGCTCTGCCCTCTGAGGGTGAATGACTTCTGTCCAGAATGGATCCTACTAAGTGCCAATGCCAGGCTTATCTGTCAAACGGACAGGCAGGTTATGCTGTGTAACAAACAAACCCCCACATCTCAAAGGCTTAAAACAACACAGGTTAGTTTTATGCCACATGCACATTTCAGACCCGCTGCATTGCCCCATCTCTCCTCTCTCTACGGTCCAGTCGGAGATGACCCACGCTGCCATCTTCACTAAAACTGGCAGTGTCAGTGACCGAGGACAAAGGGGAAAGGTTGTGGTGAATCTCAGTCCCACACCAGCTCTTCGAGCCTCTCGCAGGAAGTGAGACCCATCACTTCCACTCATTCCATTGGCCAAAATCAGTCCTTGGCCACATCTGGTGGGTTCAAGGGGTTAGGGAAGGCGACCACTCCGTGCATATGAACAACCCTAATGACCACTCCACACTGTGTCTTTTATGGATTTGGGACTCAATTAATTGTTTGACAGGGATTACAAAAAAAAATTGACTTGCTCCTAAGGGTAAGGTAAAGGTTTCTTTTGTTTTTCAGAAAGGAAGTAAAGCATGGATATACACAACGAGAAGGGAGATGATCACTAAATCACTCTGTGTAAGAAAAAATGGACCCAGGGGAAAGGTCCAGGAGTCCTGAGTGGGCAGAGGAAACTTGAACCCTCTTGGGAGCAGGGAAATAAAAACTAAATGGGAGAGTCTGTAGAAAGAGAGAAAAAAATATGGTATCCCCCAGCGAGAGAGGATTTTAGAAAGTCTGCTGCGTGGAGAGTGACATACTGTCTCTGGGCATCTCCCCCACTTTAGAAGCAGGTCTGTGGGTTTGGGAAGTGACAACGCGCTGAGGCTCACTTCCCGACAAATACAAGGCAGGGCCGGAGGTGGCCAAGGAGGCCCACATACCATCGCCAGGCCAAAACCAAGTTTGCTTTCACTTTGCTTCCCTGATCTGGCTTCAGCTGACCTGTCCTTTATCCTCCACTACGACCTGGCACCCCCACGAGGGCGTGTGCTACATTCTACCCCACCACCCCTTGTGGGCTACCTGGTGCTTCCCCGCCCCGACACCTTCTTACTCCCTTCCCCACTCCTAAGCCCCAGCTCCACTATCAAAAGCCCCACCTCTCCACCTCTCAAAATTCTCCCCTCTCCTCAAGCTGCATCTCAGAAGCCACCAATTCCCCTGACTCACTAAGATGTCCTCGTCTCTCTCCATGCCATGCCACTCCCTTCACAAAGCAATGTCATACAGAAATTTCTGGCGGACATGCCATCTACCCTAAAAGACTGGGAGAGCCTCCGGGGCCAGGGAGGTTTTCTACTCACTTCATCCTTTAACCTGAGCTCCCAGTACAGAACTGAGCATGAAGTAACAACCATAGTGACACTGAAGAGTAGTGACAGGGACAGATGACGTTTACCAAGCCCTTGTGGGCTGGGCCCCGTGCTAAGGACTTAAGTACATCGTCTTTTTATCTGTACAGTCACCCTAGTGAGTATTAATAGCTTCCCTTTACTGATGGGGAGAAAACATGGAGACCCAGAGAGAGTAAGCCAGCAGCGCCAAATCCTGCAGCTGTGGTGTCAGAGTGACCTCGGTTCGAACATCACCTAACTCCGACAGTCAGCTGTTCCTGCGGGCTTCTGAACACTTAGTGGTGCGGCTCAGCTTTCAGCTTGAGTCTTTCTGATGCCAAAGGTGATGCTCTGAAACGCAAGGTGCTTGTGGCAAAGATGGTCCACATGTTCCAACCGCGGGCCTTTCATCCCAGCTCTACCTCCCAGGCTCCCATCCGTGGGCCTGAGCACATGCAAGGCGTGCGATGAGCACCACCGCCTACACCCAGAGCACAAGCCTTGCCGTGAGGTTCTCCAGGCTCTCCCGCCCCTCGGACCTGCCACCTCGTGGCTTTGAGGCTCCACCATGGACCTGGAGCTCTCATGAGAAGAGCCATCAGAGGAATGAGGGACTTCGCAGCCACGTCCCCCGATCCTGCCCTGACAACCCTCCCTCCCCGGGAGATGGGAGCAAGAAATGAGTCTGATTGTGCCAAGCCGTTGAGGGGTGCGTACTGACTGCTGAAACAATAAAGTCATCCTGATAAAACAGTGCTCCATAGATGACTGATTTTAAAGTGATATTTGGGGTGCCCCTGAGATCGTAGGAGCAGGGACAGAGTCCCCAGGAGCGCTGAGAGAAGACTTGACATCCATTCATCCATCCACCCTGCTCATCTTGGGGGTGGGGGGCTGACCAGTCTGAATGAATGAGTGGGACTAAGGATGGAGAGGGAGGAGGCCAGAGATCAGTAACGGAGTACCCGGGAGCAGGGAGCGACACGCCACGCAGAATCTCCAGGGCAGGGCTCCTTCCTTCCATCAACAAGGCCCCCCGGGGCGGGGCGGTAGAGGGCAGCTACAGGGGGAAGGGGCTACTGCTCCTGAGCACGAGCGCTGGCCAGGTGCAAGGAAAAGCCGGCCTGGCCTGCAGGGCTGGCAGCCCGGGCAGCCCGGGGGCCTCATCTGAGATCTGGCCCCGTTCTTTGCCAAGCAGCCCTCCTGAAACATGAGCTGGCACAGTGTGCCGGCAGCTGGTTTCCCACTGCCCACTCTCTCTTTCTCCTTCGCTTTCTCTGGACTCTCCTCTCACTGCCACCATTCTCCTGCTCCTCGGTGGCTGCTGCGTTAAGGAGAGATTGACAGTCCCCTGGGGCAAAGAACACCCTAAACCTGCAAGCAGACTGTCCCTCTGCCCACCCACACACATTATGCCCCACTTATTTGCATGTCAATACCCAGAATGCCCTGCCGGTCCACACCAGAGCCATTAGACAGCTGTTGCCAGCGTCTGGAGCCTGGAATTGGCAGAACTAGGTGTCCCTCAGAGCGCACTGCGTTTGCTTTCGTGCCAGCCGAAACTGGGAATGAGTCGTTTCACCTGCAGCCTCAGCCCCTCCGACAGGGTTCCACTAGCGTGGCTCAAGTTGGCACGAGGCACAAAGGAACCCAGATGCACTGAGAAACGGTTTTGGAAGCCATTTGACCAGCTTTCAAGATCCTCACACCGCTCCCCAAGTGCACCCGCCGGCACAAGCCCCCCCATACCAGCCCGGCCCCGACGTCCGCCCAAGAGCACGGCCTCTCCCACCAGAGCGGGCTGGAAGAGAGCTTGCTCCAGGCCCGGGTTTGAAGAGCTCCCCCCCCATGCCCCGCCGTCCTCCTTCATCATGTCAGGGTTCAGAGAGGACAAGCCACTTGCCAAAACGCCCCGGGCGTGATGAGCCCCCCAGCCTCGGTCCCAGAGTCTCAGAGTTCCCCCAAGCCCTGCTTGAGCGGTATCAGTTCACCGGCCCCAAGAGCAGCTTGGGAAAAGCCAACTTCTCCAGGTCAGGGGCCAGCGAGAGGCGTACACTGGGTGGAAACAAGCACCAAGAAAATACCTAGGGCAATAATGGTACGTGATGACAAAGAAGGTGGGTGGAAGGTGGGCAGGAAGGGCTGGGTGCGAAGAACAAGAGAAACAGCAAACAGAATATGACCTCCGTGTTCCATCTCGTCCAAAAAGGGCTTCTTTTGTGCAGAGGATATTAGGCATACCTGCTCCTGGAATGTGAAGCCCCATCCCTGACTCAGACAGCTATTTAAGAACTCAACGATGCATTCATCGAGGTAAGCCTCACGCGCTTACTAACCCTAACGAGTCAGACAACGTGGCGGTAACGGGAAAGGTGTGGCCCCTGCGGGGTGGTGTGTTTGTACGCCGGTGGGGCCGGCAAGCCCCTTTCCTCCCTGCCACATGCGATGACGGCCTCCTGGGGGTCAGGGACAGGTGCCCCCGTGTCACCCGGGCCCGCTCCTCAAGGCCCAGGGGCCCAGGGGGAAGCATGCCCTCTGCAGCCACATTGCTCATGCTCAGAAGGACACTGTGGCCCCCATCTGGGGCACCTGGGGCGAGTCCCTCTTCTCCGTACCTCGGCTCCCTTATCCGCAAGACGGAGCTCGATACAGAACGCCCTCACAGAGCGGAGGTGAATTCACACACGGAACGCTCTTCACACGGTGTGTGTGACACAGATTGAACCATGGATAAACATCCACTATCGTTACCACGGCAGCTGGCTGGACTTCTCAGCAAAAGTCACTGCGAAGCTTCAGGAAGCAGGAGCCAAGGGTCACAGACCCCATCAAGGCGAACTGGTTTGTACGGGAAACTAAACCGTGGATTTGGCCTCCTTGCATGGGGCTCTAACCAGGTAAGGACAGGACACCAAGCACATGCAACATGTTTAGGCCAAGAGACATATTGATCACTGGCACGGTGACTGGCTGGGAAGGCAGGAGAATTTCAGATGTAAGCATACACAGGAAACTTCGGCTCCTGCTCCCTGCTCTCCACTGCGGCATTGCTTTAGGGTAAAGAGGGGTGATGTGGGAAGAGTCACAGAGAGGCCGCTGAGACAGCGCTTGTGGCTCTGAACCAGGAATTGCAGGGGTCCTCGCGTGAGGTCACTGTAAGTCTAGCTGCCTGAGAAAGGTGATGATGGGCCGTTGCTAACTCTTTCACAAATTTGACACCCCCCTCTTTGGGTTCTTCCACCTGCCCTCCCCCACCCCAACCCTCAGGGTGGGGTCAAAGACGGAGGGATTTGGAGGGCTGAGCCCCACGTCCCAGGAAAACTCCTTTCTCTGTTCCCCAGGATTAGGAGATTAGGAGGAGAACAAAGGAGCAATTCACCAGTGGATCCTGCAATTGTCCCACGTCCGACTCAGCAACCGCTGAGTTCCCACCATCTCAAGTGGCTAGGGAGACGGCTGAAACCAGCTGGCTGGCTTTAAACAGTGTCTGTGCAATGCCTCTCCTGGAGATTCTTCAGTGCTTCTGGGCTTGTAGCTTAGGAGAGACGAAGAGTATGTGTGTGTGTGTGTGTGTGTGTGTGCGCGCGCGCACGCGCGTGTGCTCACACACATGCACACGCACGTGGAAGTTGCTTAGGGGAAAATCAGAGAGGAGGGAAATAGGTACTGAAAGAGAACCTTCCATAGGTCCACTATTCGGACCAGGCACTGACCAGGAAGGATGACTGATAAAACCCGCCCCAATGCCAACAGAGACATGGTCTGCCAAAAAGACACATTTTGAAACTTTGGAGAAATTGAGGGAGAAAGAAAACCCACAATTGCATCATGGGTTACATTTTGGTATATTTTTTCCACTTTCTCTGCCTCTGTATTTTTTAAAGTGTATAAAATATCACCAATTCACACTTTCTCAGGACCCGCGGTGTCTCCTTTTCCTTAACATTACACCAGGCGTGTTTCCGTGCTGAGACACATTCTTCCCATCCAGCCTTCTTACAGATTGGAGCCCAGCGTGAGGATGGATTGTTCCAGATGATTCATGACAGGGAAGCGAAGAATGAAGGAGACCCCAAGTTGCCATGTTGAAGCTCCTGCAAGGCTACTTCCCATACAATATGGTCCAAATAAAATCAGAGGGAAGCCGTGAAAGCTGATACCATAGAAGAACATCTGCTGACTGTGAAGATAATTGTTCTGGAAAGTGGATTAACATTCCCTGGATCATTCCACTCAGGATGAATTGTGGTCAGTCCTTCCTAGATGCCAAGAGATGCACACACAAAGCGTGACTCCTTTTACCCGGGGGTTTAGTATTTGCTCCTTCGTAACGGATCTTGTCTTCCATTCCTGCTTGCCTCTGTCAAACACATTCACACGCATTCTCATTTCTTAGAACCATACCCTCCCACCTTAGAAACATACACACCCTCTCTTCCTCGTTCGCGCCACAGTGGGCATGTTCCAAGTGGGTGGCATGAAGGGAGCCCTAAAAATGTTGCTTCTCCTATGGCATTGGGGATGTGTTGGCAAATGTAACTTTCGGCGAGGGTTAGCATATCCTGTTTCTGCCAGCATTTAGCTTCTACTTTCCTGTTCTCTAGACAGAGATGCCAGAAAGGGCTTGATGCAATGTGTGAAGCAGAAGTGTGTTGGCTAAACAAAGAAGAGGGGGTTCTTAGATGGAGTAGCTATTGCTTTGTTGAGAGGATAATAATTAGAGAGGTGAAGGTACACGTGGGAGCGGCAGCAGGGCACCTTCTTCTGTGGGGCAGAGAAGCCTCCAGCCTTATCTCTCTACTCTACTCCCTTCTCTGGTCCATAGATCAGGAAGGGGTACTAAGATCAAGAGAGAAGTCTACTTTTCATCACTCTCTGGCCTCCAGGGAGGCATCAGTTGCCACCAGCTGGATCCTAAAAGACAAAAGAGCCCCCCTCTGGGGTATCCTCATGGAAGAACCCACCTGTTGCTCTGGCACAGCTTTACCAGGGCCCACAGAGCTCAGGGAAGAGTCAAGATGTAAGTGGACTGATAAAGCAAAAACAAGTTGTCCCTGTTTGGAGGAAAAGAGATTCTTCTCTCCAAGGTTAGTTGCCTAAAGGCCTGGGGTGGAAGGAGAATAGAGAAGAGTTTTTTCTGAGTGAGCAATTATCATGGGAGGTTTCAGAAGTTGACCGATAGCATTAATGATTGCACCCTCCCCCCCACACCCCTTCTTGGAGAACCCATTCCCAACTTGGTTTCAGCCTCCGGTGGCTGCGTTCTCAGGACCTCCCCCAGCTGCTCATGGAGAGTGTCCTCATGACTGAGGATGAGCAGATGGTGGAGAACAGGGGGAAGAACAGGATGGAATCATTATAATAAGAGCTCAGCCAAAGTTAAAGAGAAAAATGGGTGTCACGTCCAGCTCGCAGAGCAGCTAGAGTCCCCAACTGGAGAGAAGCTCTGAAAAGCCCTAGGGGGTCGGCAAGTGGGACACAGACGTTGTGAAAAGGAGTCGATGATTCTTTCAACTCATTTTTCAGAAATCATAAAATATCAATAGCTGTAAAAAGGACCTCAAAGTTCATCTCGAAAGTTTCTCCTTTCGCAGATGAAGGCATGCAAGCTCAGTCGGCCAAAGTCATGGCAAGTTAGGGCCAGAGCCAGGGCTCGCAGCCACGGTGTTTTGAATCCAGCCCTAGGTTTTTCTGCATTGCTCCGGGTTCACATTCACACCGCCAGCATGTAAGCCCTCCCAGCCTCCCCAGGACATTCCCCTCCCCACATAGCCCCCAGAGGCATCCCGCTTTGGAGTGAGGATTAGTTCCCCTCGGGGCTGTCCTGCCTGTGATTGTACAGTCTGATGCCACGTGGCAGGTGGAGAAGCATGTGTGGGGAAGGACACCAAGCACAGAGGTCTCTAGGGTAAATCTTAGGAAAGGGCAAATGGGTGGGAAATAGGGAAAGAGGAAAGATCTGAAAGCATCTGGCATGGGTAGGGTTAAAAACCTATAGCGATACTGGAGGGGAGTTAGGAACTTCCGCTCTGCTCTATGCAGAGCCACAAAATGCAAGGCTTTGCACTCTCAACCTTCCTTTTCTCTGCCTCTGCCTCTCTCAGACAAGACCCTTCTTCATAACATTTTCTTTCCGGAAAGAAGTTAACGAGCACATCCACATGGAAGCAGAACTGACTGCAAATTCTCTCCAGCACATTCCATAAGATGTCAGAGCTGGAAGGGGCCAAGACATCATGTTGCCAACCTAGCCTGCAAAAAATGTTTTTCAATCTAGAAGCTAAATAATAAGTATCCTCATTCTCTGCACTGTGGGCCAACAATGTAAATCGGGGCACTTCGCAGCCTGCCTGGCATGTAGCAAGCCCTCAGCAGAAGATGATACCTCAGGAGCTGCCCTCACAGGGCATCCCTTCTTAAGACCCCAGTATTTGCAGGATCCAGCATTACTTCTGACATATGTCCTTTCGAGATAATCCGCCACGGGCTTCACCTGGGGCCACCCTCTGATCACTCCAAGTATTTGAGACCAGATCCCCTCCAAGAGGTCATTAGAACTTTTCTACTAGAACGCAGGATGAGTCAGGATGGGACAATACTCCCCTTCCCTTTTCCTTGGCCACCGCAAGACCGCACACCAAACTGCAGGTACATGCAAATTTCTTTGTTGAAGAAATAAAGAAAACTCAAAAGGGAGTGATCCCTTAGGCTGAACAAACCTCAGGTGACCAGTGAGCACGGACGCTCGTTCAGCTCCCAAGGGAAGTCATCTAACGTTTAGGCTTTCACAAGGAAGAGGTCATCTATGCAGGGCCACCATATTGCACGATGTCTGAGAGCACCATTCACATGAGCGTCTACGTAATGGCTCCCCTGGAGTTGTGCGGGGCCTGGCCTGCTCATCTATAAAAGCAGCCTTGACTCACCCTGAGCTTGACCCACCTGCATTCAGATTATTCACGTGGCTTCAAGCACCCGCTTTTAGGACACCCAAGTCTCTGTGTCCTTAATGTTACTCTCCTTCAAGAACCTTCTCTCCTTTCCATACAAGGAAGTCTCAGCTCCCTAAATCATCTGTCTTTTACTGCCCCATGTAGAGCTCTAGATATAGCCATTTGGTCAACGTTGGCCTGCTGGCCATCACTGAGTCCCAAAGATACCAGTGGAAGAACGGGCTCTGGTCCCATGAGCAAGAGTGAATATGGATCGTCTAGTCCTCCCACCAGGGAGAGCTCTCCCAAGACAAACATGAAATGGGGGAGAGGAGAAAAAAGATACAATTTAAACTGCAATGAGTTTAAACCCTGGCACCATCCTTGTGGCCAATGGGTGCCCAATACTGTATGACAAGCATTTGGTTTCTTCAGGGCTCTCTTTTGTGGACAGTCACCCCTCATGGAAAAGCTACAATAGGGTCTACTCACTTCTCCATCAAATCAAAAGACTTTAATAAAAACCCTCATGATGCCCCAGATAGCAGAGCCCATCTCTGATACACGCATCCTCAAGCTAAGTGATATTGTTGTGAAAATTTGTTTGGGGGGCAGGGGGGATAAAAAAAAATCTCAGATATTACAATGATTTGGACCACCAAAAGTCACAGTTTGAACAGACATCGAGGATATAAAGGAGGAGGGAAATGATAAGGAAATCATAACACATAAATGTCTAAAAAAGCTCCTTAGCAGTGGAGATGCGCTGCTCTAATACCGGAGGGGGACAGGGACGGGGAAAGTGGCCAATTTTCACTGCTGCTGTAGTTGTTGTCCTTAGTAATAGCAGCAGAAGTAGTATCATCGTATTTAAAAACATGTTGTATGCATACTCTAACTAATCCTCCTAACAATGCTAAGGGGTAAGTACTGGGGTGCCGGGTGGCTCGGTCAGTTAAGCATCCAACTCCAGATTTCAACTCAGGTCATGATCTCAGGGTGGTGAGATCAAGCCCCCCGTCAGGCTCCACACTTAGTGTGGAGTCTGCTTAAGATTCTCCCTCTCCCTCTGCCCCTTCCCCATTCACTCTTTCCCTCTCCCTCTCTCTCTCAAAAATAAATAAGTAAATCTTTTTAAAAGGGGAGAGGGGTAAGTACTATTATACTCATTTAAGAGGATGAAAGTGAGCTTTAGGGGTCTTGTCCAAGGCCACACAGCTAGTAACTGGAAAAGGCACGATTCCAACCCCCTTCCGCCTGACTCTGAAGTCTATGGGCTCAACCATCTTAGAACACCGACTGCATCCTCAGTCCAGTAGAAGGAGGGCTGGCCACAGAGAAGCCCATCTCCAAATTCTACCATCTCCTCCACCATCCCAAGACCACCCCTAAGACGATGGAAGATAGTTAAGTTCTAAGAACAGAGAAATCCTGAGAAAACCCAGGTTTAGGTGGAGGATGAAGAGGGAGGAAGACGGCCCCAGGGTCCCCTGAGTCTGCCTCCTCCTCCCCTTCTGGGAGGCACCGAGAAGGGTGCCTCTGGGAGGGACCGAGCCTTTGGGATCAGGATCTTGGAACCTGGGGCAGAGAGAGAGGTGAGAAGAGGGAGGGCAGCCCCCACTGTGGCTCAGCTAACTGCAGCCAAGCCGCAGAGATGGGGTGACCTCTATGCAAACAGATCTTCCCCAGGCGGTGATTCTGCAAATATAAACATGGACTCACCACGTGACGGGTTCAACCAGTTCATGTAAACACTGAAGAGAGAAAAAAATTCAAGGGAAAAAATATGCTCTGAGGGACAGAGCAGAGTCTGTAGCTTTGTGACTCAAAGGGAGGAAGTTCAAGAGCTAAAGGGGCTCAGGCGCCACGGGGTCTGCAGTAGGGTCCCAGGGGCTGCTCTCTACCTGGGCACAGGGAGCCTCGATGCCCTCACAGGGTGGGAAATCCTTTGTCAGGGACAATGATCCGTGCGTGGTTGGCTCTTGCCCTGTATCTGAGGTATATCGGGTTAGATGTCACGGAAAATGGAGAGGGCAGTCCTGAAGCAGGAGGACCCCCCGCTAGAGATCGGAGGGCCTTCCCCACTGGCTAGTGCCTTCGCGGAAGAAAGGCACCTCAAGAGAACGTCTAAGCTTGGGAACAGCCGACCGGTGTGGAAGCCGGGGGATGGACGGATTGATTCTGAGCGGCACACCCTTCCTCCGCGGCCCCCCCAGCCACGCCCCTGCTGTTTGTGCTGGCAAAAAGGACGCTTTCCCCCCCGCAGCCCTGCGTTATCTGCCAGAGTGCCAGCAGACTCTCTGTTGTTTTTGCAAATGCACCCATGCTGCCCCTGTGAAAAAAGGCCGCTCTCCAGAGCATTCGCAAATAGCACGCTGTCCTGCGGGAGACTTCTGACAGCGCTCCATCTCCATCTGGCCCAGGCACCCATTACCCTAAAATAAACCAGCCAAGGAGTAGGTCGGCAGCCGGCCCTGGCGGCCGGTGGGAGACAGGATGCTCTGTGTCGCCCTGGTGGTCTCCCCAGCATGTCCCAGAGAAACCACGGCACTAGAACACCCCACAGCCGGGCAGTCAGGGTCTCTGACTTTGGATGGCATGAAGAGGACCATGGGTGCCACCCCAGGCCCCACCAGTGTGTCGGGGTTTTTCCAGGGAGGTATGGCCTCCTGGCGGCTCAGCAGGCACCCAAGGGGCTCCCCTGGTCCCGCTGGGAACTAAAATTGCACCAAAACCCAGTCCAGCAGAGGGATGGGAGAGGGACAAAGAGAAGGAGCCATGAGCAGGCCTGGCCTGGAGGGGCCCGGAAGAGACTAGAAGGGCGTATAAAGAGAGAGAAGGACCAGTAGGTTCCAGTATATTAACCACCACAAACCCTACATACTTTATTACACACATTGACTTTCACACTATCCGGTGCGCACGGAGGACCGCCTATCTGGGACAAATCAGTAACAGCCAAGTCCTATAAGCAACAGGAGAGTCCAGGGGCCCCCTAGCCTCCCCTCTGCCCACTTCCTACCCGTGCGCCCTTGGGCGAGTAACAGAGCTTCTCTGTAGCTGGGTGTATAATGGGATTGACAATAGTACATATCTCATAGAGTAATTATGAGAATTAAGTGAGTTAATATTTGGAGAGCCTAGCACATATGGAACATTACTAGCATTCGTTAAACCCTCATAGGCTCTGAGGATTTTGCCCCCTATTTCATGCCAAAGGGCTCCTCACCCTATCCTTTCTCTCATTCGCTTGTTTATTCGATAAATATTTATTGGGTGCCTACTCCATGTGAAGCCCCGTGTTGATATTGCAGCTGTAAAAATGAGCAAAGACAACCACGGCCTGCCCACTCCCGGGGCTTAGAGGCTCAACGTCAGCTCTTTTGATGAGCTTTTCCTCTGAGCACCTCCAAATCCCTGTCAGGTTAAACCGGCCCAACCTAGATCAAATCTTGCCTAGGGGCACACGCCCCTGAATGCAGGATCTGAAAAGGAAAATTGCTTGTGGTTTTTACAGCCGTCCCAGCCTTGGTATTCCGGAGAGTGGACTGCGGCGGTCCCTGAGCCCCGGCGTCAGAAGGCAGATGGCAGAGGCCCAGGCTTGGCTGCGGTGGGAGGGTCGGTCGATTGCCTTGCTCAGCACCCATTCCAGCTACCAGCAGGCTTTTCTCCAACCGCAGAAGCTAGAACCCCAAAACCTACGTTCCTCCGATGCCCACGCAGTTAAGGTTTTGAGTGTGACTTGGGACCTATAATTTGATTTGAGGTCAAGGTATTAGGGAAAAGAGAACTGGTATGGGATGTCCGTTTAACTGGCGCAGACTGGAGTCGGGGCAGGCGGTGGCAGAGCCAGCTGTGGCTGTGGCCTCCTGATTCAGCAGGGCCGCTTTCCAGCACGGCCAAGGCAGCAGCTCCCACTGGCGCCCAGTTCTGCTGCGTGGTTTTGGGAGACATTCCTGGAAACTCAGCCTGGAACCTTTTTTTCCTCCGCCCTCCCCGTTGGTCCATGATATATCTACACCTCTTAATAAACCCCTTTCAGCCTACACTAGCTGGAGCGGGTTCCGTTAGCAGTAACTCAAAGCAGGACAACTCGTCCCGAGCCTAGCACCTGTAACAATACAATTATGATCGAAGCAAGGCCGAAACCTAATGAGAAAACTCTATTTCCTAAGGTGCCAGGAGGGAGAAGACACCAGTTTCCTTGTCACTTGGCCAGCAACAACAGCAGAACGAGCGTGAGATTCCACGAATCCCTCCTGGGCATTCTGGCTTTATAGTAAGCGTTCCAGGATCACCAGGCAGAGAAAAAGGTTAGAAGATTTGGGCTGTAAGGTCACAATGGAGTAAAGGAGAGGAGATGGTACAGCCCTACATCCTTCCCTCCCATAGCCCTCAGTCACATAGGACTTCTCTCTCTCCCTGGAACACACCAAGTGTGTCCCTGCCCCAGGGCCTTTGCCCTTACTGTTCTAGCTGCTGGGAAGTGACTTTCTTTCTTTAAAAAAAAAAAAAAAAAAAAGATTGTATTTATTTATTAGAGAGAAAGAGAGCACGAGCAGGGGAAGGGCCAGAGGGAGAGGGACAAGCAGACTCCCCTCTGAGCGGGGAGCCCAATGCAGGGGCCCCAGGACCCCGGGATCATGACCTGAGCTGAGTCGGATGCTTAACCGACTGAGCCACCCAGGCACTCCGGGAAGTGATGTTCTATCCCATTTCCCTGGTCTATCTTCTTTGCAGCATTTATCAATTATTTTATTGACTTTGTTTATGTGTAGATTATCTGTTTTCTGCCATTAGAGCCTAGGCCTTTAGAGCCCGGGAGATATGACTTGCTCACACTGACCTCCCAGACCACAGAACATGCCTGGCCCATAGCAGGGGCTACAAGCAAATCCGGCCACTGACGACTTCGCTGACTCTCATTCCTCAAAACCTGCTTCCGAAGGTCAGAGGCTTCTGAGGCAACCAAAGAGGCCCAGCCTTTTGAGTATGAATTAAATCCCAAGTACACTTTGAGAACAGAAGGGGCTCATGGGTTAAAACCTGGAGGTCAACGACAGGGAAATCCTTCTCCCCTGAGAAATTAATAAGTTAAATCAGATGGAAATAAATTTAATCTTCTCCTTCTTCCCCTTATTACCCTAATTGGTTTAATTTTGTGGCAAACTTTTCAGCATTCTCACAATAGAAAGCAACTCATGTTGCATTGGTAGCCCAGAAAGTAATTATCCAGTGGTTTTATTCTAATTCACTAACAGACATTCTCTGGCTTTGAGGACCCCTCAGAGTGAAGAAGTAAATAAAGAAGATCAGAAAATGCTTTTTCCATGTCTTAGGCTTTTTTTAAAATTAAAAACTACGATAAAATGATTAGGCGTGACGGTTCTCTCTTTTTTTTTTTTTTTTTTTGAAATTAAAAAAGAAGGTGCATGATTCAGAGCCCAATGTAAGACACAAATAAATGGAAGCAAAAATCTAATCAGACGCACTGTGCGTCTCATTCACTAACCTTTAACTGGTTTCAAATATTGCTGAATGCAGCCTGGTTTTATTCCAGAACTGAGTAAATTAAACTCTTTTTGATTATCCTAACTTGGACATAAACTTTCCCCGGGGCTTATCCCAAGTCTAGTATGCTTTGTGTCTTTGTAGCAGTGTTTTGTTTAAAAAAAAAAAAAAAAATGCAAGGAGCTTCTATCCAGCTTTGATCTTTTTCTAATAAGAAAGACCTTTAATGTCTTACTTGCAATTTATTAGCGAAAAGTCCAGTTTGTCCTTTTATGTCCCCAAGCTCTTTTCACCCGCTTCCTCTCCCACTTTGCTGCCCACCAAAAACAAAGTAAAAATCAAAGGTTTTCAGCCTTTATACAACCTCACTGTGAGATTTCCAACACAAGAGGTATCTGCAAATTTGCATAGAATCATGCCAGCACTCCCGGGAAATGTCTGCCAAGGAGACAGACTATCCCGTTAAGAAAGGAATCAATTATTGCCCCTTGACACCAGACTTATTTTAAACAGGCGAAAATGCTATTTTCAGAAGGTATGGAAGTGATTTCTCTACTGTGTTTGTAACCCACACATTACACCCAAATTTATGTGCAAAATCTTCTGAAAGTCCTGAACAAAGTGACAAAATAGAAACGAACATGATTGTCAACAGAAGAACAAGGTACTGGGGACAGTCATCCCGGGGACACAGGTGCCTATGGCCCATCCCCAACCCCTTTGTTCTCGACTTGGTGGCACAGATCTGAAGTAAAAGCTTCTCTGTCCCCGGGCTCTGAGGTTTAATCCACCACTTGTCAGGCAGTGGAGCAAACTTTCCCAGCTGTCACCATGAGTCAGCTCACCCGACCAGATGTTGGCAGTTTGGTTTACAAAGAGAGCCCTGGAGAAAGATGGGGGGGGGGGGGGGGGACAGGAACGGGACAGTGAGGTTGCTCAGGGAGCTAGCTTTCAAGGACACACGGTCTCCAAATTCCCCAGGCATCCCTGTTTCTGCTCTTTCTCTTTCTCCCTGCACTAGAATATCTGTAGGTGGCAAACCTTTGTCACATCGCCTCGACTCTCTGCCCTTCCTCCTTCTTGGATCCTTGGAGAAACCTCGCAGGATCATCTTATGTGGCGGTTACTACAGAACAGTAAAATGTCCTCCAAAGTGTGGGGCCAGCGTGAGAACGACAACGCCTCATTTTCCAAGAGTGTTATTGTGATTTATGAGAAATATTGATATTTGATCTTTGTGGGGGTTTTTGTTTTTCTGTTTTTTGTAGTGTTGTCGTTTAGATACTTGATCTTTGTCGCCATTTCTGGCACAGAGCTTGTAAACCTTCGGAATTTCCTAAGTAATGAGAGCGCTAAAGGTGGCCTGTGTCATGTTAACGAAGTAAATTTCAGAAAGCACCTAAGGTTGAGAGTTGGTTGCCAGGAGAACCAACCTTGTGTGTAGTGGGTTGGAACTTGTAGTCCCACCCCTTGACCTCTGGTGAGGGGAAAAGGGTGAAGGGCTAGAGACTGAGTTTAAACACCAATGGCCAGTGACTTAATCAACCATGCCTACTTCACGAAGCTTCCAGAACACCCTGAAAGGATGATGTTCAGAGAACTCTGAGGTCAGTGAACGTGTGTTGAAGCAGGGAGAGCCGCAGGCCTGGAGAGGCCGTGGAAGCTCTGAGCCCGTTTCGCCTAACCTTGCCCTATGCATTTCTCCCACCTGGCTGTTGCTGTCTTACGTCCTTTCATCACACACAAGTAATCTAATGAGTAAAATGTTGTTCTGAGTTCTGTGAGCAGCTCTAGCTAATTAATTGAACCCAAGGTTGGGGGGGGGGGTGTTGGAACCTACAAGCTTAGGTAGGTCAGAAGCACGGGTGATGACTTGGGCTTACAAGTGGCATTTGGAGTGTCGGGGAGGACAGACTTGTGGCCCTGAGCTCTGATCTGCGGGATCGGAAACTACCGTCAGTTAGTGTTGGGTGAGTCAGTTGCTTGGTAGTGCTGGAAAACCCACGTGCTCCTGGAGTTGGGCGTACAAGTCTACCAAGGAAGTGTTAACATCAGCGAAGGGAGCTTTCAGAGACAAGCAACAGAGAACCCAACCAAAGAGTAAGGAGACTTAAGGGCTGAGAGTGGCTTCGGATAGGGTCACCTCAGCAGCCTAACGGCATCCTCCATGCCCTGAGGTCCTTCCCTCTCCCCAACTACTATCCACAGCATCCATATTTTCCCACATGGTTACAAGAGGCTACCAGTGGCAATGGAGCCTACAAGTTTTCACATCCAATGAGAGAAAGCAGAGAAATCTCTGCCCCAGACTTGGAATACAAATCTTTCCATGATCTAATCTGATTGGGTTCATTTGGGTCACTGACGTAACCAATAGCTGTCACCAGATTAAACCGGTGGTTCTCAAACTTTTCCAACTTGGGATCCTTTTAAATTTCCAGAAATTACTGGGGGCCCCAGAGAGCTTTTGCTTAGGTGGGTTATCCACTGATGTGTACTTTATAATAAATTAGTAATGGGAAATTTTAAAAATATGTATTTATCGATTCATTTTACAATAACAATAAACTCATTACATGTTAACATAAATAACATGTAATGAAAAATGACTATTTTTTTAGTTTAGTGAGAAGTATGGCATTGTTCCACATTTTTGCAACTCTCTTTAATTTCTAGTTTAATAGAAGACAGCTGGGTTCTCATATCTGCTTCTGCATTCAATCTGTTGCAAGATCACATGACAGCCTCTGGAAAAATCCAGTGTATACTCATAAAAGAAGTGAAAAAAGCAAATAATGGCTTAGTCTAAAAATAGTTTTGACCTCCCAGATGCCCTGGAAGGGTCTCACGGCCACACTTTGAGAACTGCTGTGCTTAGACTAATCAGAATTGCCTTCTGAAGAAGGCCATGGCGTGGACCTCTGAACAAAACTGGATCTCGATGGAAAAGGGGTCTGGGTTTCAGTGGCAATCAACCGTATCACCTTCATTGATACTAAAAGCAGACAAACAGACAAAAACAACTGCTATCCACCATCGCCTACATGTCGTTATTTTATGAGCATTCTGATATGAAAGACGTCGGATGAACACAATGTCAAGATAAGGGTAGTTTTGATTGAATACATAAAATTTTATGAAAAACTTACTGTGCTGATTGGACATGGAAGGAGGGAGTAAAGAAATGGATGGTCTGCAGCTTGAGAAGCAGGAAGAAGAGGATGGCATTTACTGAATCAAACAGAGAACCAGATTGGAAGGCAGGTTTGGGGCAAAAATGATGAATTCCACTCTGGACACGTTGAACGTGACGGGCCCTGGGAGACAACAAGTGGACAGGTCAAGACCGAGCGCAGAGATCTGGAGCCAAGGGAAGGGTCAAGGTTAGAAGAAAAGCTTTGGGAAGCCTATGTATGTGAGTGACAGCTGAAGGCCCTGCAGGAGAGGAGGTGGCCCTAGGGGACGGGACAGACAGGAGGGGAGAGACAGCATAGGGGGAGCCCTGAGTGGAACCCAGCTTTAAAAAGAGCGGGTAGGAAAGGAAAGACAGGTAGAGGATAATGAAGAGGAGTTGCCAGAGAGCTAGGAAGTCATGTTCCAATCGACGATCTCGAGAGTGTTCCAGAAGAGAATAGGATGGTGTAGTGAACGTGTGTGAGCTGGGTTCTGGAAGGCTGTGTGTGGGCATGGATCTGACTTGCTGGCAGCCTTCATGGCTAGCCTCTCGCCTCCAGTGCCTGCAGCCTCAAGCTTCCTCCTTATTTAAAAACAAAAACAAAAAACAAGAAAACTGCATTCAGAAAAGAATCTCTAGGGGCACCTGGGTGGCTCAGTTAAGCATCGGACTCCATTTCTGCTCAGGCCATGACCTCAGGGATATGAGATCCAACCGTGTGACCGGCTCCGTGCCGAGTGTGGAGCCTGCTTGGGGTTCTCTCTCTCCCTCTCCCTCTGCCCCCACCCCCTCCTCATGCTCACATGCTCCCTCTCTCTCAAAAAGAAAAAAAGGAATCTCTAAAAAAATATTTTTAAGATGTTATTTATTTATTTGACAGAGAGAGAGCATAAGTAGGCAGAGCAGTAGACAGAGGGAGAAGGAGAAGCAGGCTCCCCCCGCTGAGCAGAGAGCCTGATGTGGGGCTCGATCCGAAGACCCTGGGATCATGACCTGAGCTGAAGGCAGATGCTCAACTGACTGAGCCACCCAGGCACCCCTCTAAAAATTATTATTATTATTTTTAAATATTTTGTTTATTTATTTGACGGAGAGAGCAAGAGAGGGAATACAAGCAGGGGAAGTGTGAGAGGGAGAAGCAGGCTTCCCGCTGAGCAGGGAGCCCAATGCCGGGCTCGATCCCAGGACCCTGGGATCATGACCTGAGCCGAAGGCAGACGCTTAACGGCTGAGCCACCCAGGTGCCCCTAAAAATTATTTTTAATAAATGTATGGTATTCTGCCATTTGGATATGTCATGCATAAGTCTAAGTACTCATAGTAGGTATACTGGCAAAAAAAAAAAAAAAAAAAAGCAAGACACCAAAGAGTATATGAAGCATGATGCCAGTTTGGGGGGTCCACCTAGATCCATCAGTATGAGTTTGTACATGTGTGTAAATCGACCCACACATGGTTAAGTAAGATGAGGTGCCTGGGGTATGCTTGCTCTGGATTTGGCTTTCAGTTCTACGTGCAGCTGCTAGCTCCATAAGCTGATGAGACTTCGAGGAGGTGGGAGGGTTTCAGTGCCAGGTGGCTGGAGAGGCCGAGGAAGAGTTTCTTGGGAAAGAGAGAAGAGACAATGAGACAATTTCCACCAGGATTAAAGTTTTGGAGAAAACACACAGATGTTTAAAGTGTATGGGAGAAAGGCACAATTTGCTGCATAGTGTGATATAAACATCTCCATCATCTCCCAAGAAATTCTAGAACAATCTACATTACCCGGCAATGATTTAGAAACTGGAAGGGGTAAGATTAGGGGGCCCGGGGAGACTTGGTTACTCGTGAGTTACAGCACAACACCAACAGCAATAATAACACGGACAGCTCTCAGTTCTTGAACTGGGCAGTGCCCACTAAATCTTCAAAACAGCCTTAGAGCATAAGCACTGAGATTATCCCCATTTCATAGATGAAGATGCTGAGGCACAGAGGAGCCCATCACCTGTAGAAGGTCACAGAGTTAGTAACTGGCTTTGCACCTGTTTAGAGATCCTGCTTTTAGCCTCCGCGCACCGCTGTGCCTCCAGTAAACTAAGCAATACGCCTGCAGAACTGGAACGAAAGCTCTGCAGTTGTCTCTGAGTTATATGGACGAATTGGGTTTCCTTGTTTATGCATTTTCCATATATTTCGTTTTTTTCTACAGTGATCAGGTGTTACTTTTACGATCGTATGAAAATACAAAAAGATCTTATTATATCATCAATTACAAAAACATCAGTTACAACTGATCAGAGCATAAATGCGACCTTTCTTAGAAGAATTTTGTTTTAAGAAGAAGCAAACTCCTAACCAGAAGGAAGGAGATTTCTCATCAACAAGCAGGCTGGGAAATGTTAGAAGGGAGGGGAAATCTCTCAGACTCTGAAGTCACCCCACTGTTCACCACCAATGCCTGGCCGCAACGGTGCTCCCTAGGGCAGCCCCTTGGAAAGAACAGAATTGGAGGGCTAGTGACCCCTCCCCAACAGAAGTCAGAGCTTAAGAATGTGTGAGCCCCTGACTTGTTCTTTGAGGTGCCCCGTTAAGTTAGCATATTATACAGTAAGTACTCAGTAAATGCTTATTAATTCATGTGATTTCCATGTTCACAGATGACCTATAAAGAAGGAAAGAAGGCATACTTTCCCCAAGGAGGAAGTTTAAGAGGGCTTCTAAAACCAAGGCACGGGGCCCCAGAGAGACCAAATCCGGTACCCTGAAGATATTTCCCAACATGACCGACCTCGGCCAGCCTAGGAGCAGTGAAGAGGCAGAGAGATGGCCACCGGGACTTTTGAGGACTCTAAAGACCCAAGCACAGGCAGCGGGCCCCAACTGAAAAACAGACAAACAACCAAAAATAACAAAATACCTGCAGGCCTGGGTTCAAGTCCCAGCTCACAGAGGTTTGTAGAATTCGGGGTTTGATGGGACCTCATGGATCTTCCCATCCCTATTCCCAGTCCACGTGCAAACCCCTCCCACCATCTTGCCACCTGGTGACCCTCCAACCTCCCTCTGACCACTGCTCCCTGGGTCCCCAAAGAGCCCATTCTATGAGCAATCCTCAGAAAGATGCAAAGGTCTCTAGAAGTGTCGATCACGAGAGGCAGGTGCTCTGAATTCCCTGGGACGTGAAGCCTGGTCGACAGGCAAGCCACAACGTTCATGAGACTCACCTCTACCCTCTCCCACACCCTCTAGGCCACAGTCTGTCATCAGAGCAACCCAACCCCACCCCCACCATCCCCCCTGCCCCGCCAATGCCCTCTAGAACCCCGAATTTGTTTCTTCAAGCCTTATTTCCAGATAAGACAAGTCACCTGTGAACCTGATCAAATCTCCAACCGTTCTTAGACCTTCATTTGCTCATCTGGAGAATGAGAAAGTTAGATTAGACAATCTGTTGCTGAAATCTAAGGCTAACACTGTGATCCAGTGATTACCCTTGAGGGGAGGGTAACGTGGCGGGTGGGGAGAGAGGAAGGACTCGGGATTCATGTGGGAGTCACACCTGAGCTCCATGTGGAAACGGCCTTGGTACTTAGCAAAGGCTCAATCATGGAAAGTGGGTGTATCAGCACTTGAGAGCTGAATGGCTCCCAAGGTCCAGGTACACACAGCAAGGCCAGGATCTCAGGTCAGCTGAGGGGGGGCCGCACCTGCCCAGCATCTGTCAGGTTGCAGGGGAGGGTACTTAAGGCTCCCACTTACACCAGACCTCCAAGAGCACACCCACCCAGTATGGCTCTGGGCCCACAAGGGCATGGGGAGATGGGGTCTTTTCCAGGGGAAGCTCCCAAAACTTGCTTACGGGGCTGAGGAAACCACTGAGGTAAGGGATAAGGGGTAAGCCAGCAGGGAAAGCAGGCAAAAATAAGAATCTGGATATCCAGGGGCACCTGGGTGACTCAGTCGTTAAGCGTCTGCCTTCAGCTCGGGGCATGATCCCAGAGTCCTGGGATCAAGCCCCGCATCGGGCTCCTCCACTGGGAGCCTGCTTCTTCCTCTCCCACTCCCCCTGCTTGTGTTCCCTCTCTTGCTGGCTGTCTCTATCTATCACTGTCAAATAAATAAATAAAATCTTTAAAAAAAAAAAAAAAAGAATGTGGATATCCAGAGGCGCTGCTCAGAAAGGCTCGCCCGTTGCACAGACAGGATGGGGTGGCACCAAGATGCTCCCACCGTGTTCCTTGGCCCCATCCTGGCACAGAGCCGGGCTGGCGGGCTGGCAGGGGGAAGGCACGAGCTCCAGCTGAGATTGCCTGGCTCTCAGCCCCACTCCATCCCCTGCTTCCCAGCTGGACTACTTGGATCCAGCAATTAACCTTTCAAAACTCGGTTTCCTCATCTGTATAATGGGGATGCCATTAACCTACTCATAAGGTTCTGATGGGGCTGAAGCTGGATGATTTTAGCAAGCACTTAATGAAGTGTCCAGAACCTAAGACACAATAGGGTTACTCAGCAGCAGTGGTCATGTCTGTCCATCCTCAGACCTACCCTCATCCAGCCCCATCCCAACAGCCGAGCTACTGCCCGTTCCCGAAGCTCCTGGGTATGGGGGAGCTGATGAAAGGAAGGGGGCAGGAGGGAAACCCATCCCCAGGGATCAACCAGAGGAAAGAGTCTTTTCCTTCCCTGCGCTCCACACCAGTGTGCCCCCGTAGCTCCTGGTGGTGGGGGATGGGCGGGAGGGCTGCAGAGATGGCAGCTGTACTCAGAGCTGACTCGAATTCCGGCCCAGTTCTGCTGGGTGGCCTAGAAGCACGGGTGGCAGAGAGGGGTTAAGGGTGAGCAAGTGGGTCATGGCACGTGGTGGAGAGAAGGGAGAAGAAATGTTTTGGAGTGATGGGAACGGGGAGAAAAAAGAAAATCAGTGGCCAGAACCCAAGCAGAAAGTGGAACAAGGAATAATTTTATACGATAAGTAGGTGCAAATACCGCAGGGGGCACACGTACACTAAAAAAAAATTGTTGTTTATTTGAAATTCAGATTTAGCCAGACATCCTATATTTTTATTTGCTAGATCTGGCAGTGTTGGCAGGAAGCACGAGGACAGCAGGCCAGAGAGGGTCCTGTGGACGGGAAGAGGGGAGCTAGGCTCAGCCTAGGAGGGAAGGAGGGGGAACAAGGGCCAGCAAGGCGGGCGGGAATCGAGGGAGACCCCCCAGCGCTTAGGCTATGAAAGGTGACAAGCCGGTTGGGCAGAAGAGAGAAGAGAGAGCACTCAGGCCTCATGTGCAAAGGCCCAGAGTTGGAAACAGTACGTGCTCGAAGAACAGCTGGCGTCCAGGGTGGCCGGAGCAGCTGGAGCACAGGGCACGAGGCAGGGAGAGCAGGGTGCGGGGACACCACGGAAGGCGATGCTCATTCGGTACACGTTCACGCAAAACTCTGTGAGCGACGACAGTGTGCCAGGTTCTCTTCCCGGGACAGGGAGTGAGCAGACAAGCTCCCGGCTGCCATGGTGTGGTTTACATCCTCGCAGGAAGCAAGGGCACCTCCGACAATAAATAAGCCAAGGGGGCGATGAGAGCCAGCGACAGCCAGGACGAACCCCTCTCCCATATTCACCTTGGCTAACTCCAAGTCATCTTTAGGTTTTACCAAGAGATTAGTGCCTGGAGAAAGCCTCTCCCAAAGCCTGTGACGGGGGCTGGGAGCCCCCCGAGTTTTCCCTGGGCGCCGCACTTAGCACCCGGGATTGAAGGGAGTGCTCCCTTCTCTGTGCCCCACGCTAGCCCGGAGCTCCCTAAGGAAGGGGAATTCTCCAGTACCCAGCACGGCGACTGGCTCCTAGCACACGCTGAAGCATCATCTGTTGAAGAAATGTATGGGTTTCGGATCTAAGAGCTGGCTAAGTACATCCTGGTGGAGAAGCCAAGTCCAGTTGGAATTAGGGATCTGGAAATAGGGAAAGGATCAATTCTAGTATAGGGATGGTATGTTGGGAGTCACGGGAATACTCTTGTGTAGGGAAAGTACAAAGCATCGTAAAGTTAAATAAGGTTCCTTGGTTGGCCACAAATAGGACTAACCCTGGCCAACTTGAAGAAAAAAACAAGCCATACCACACAAACAGTAACAAAACCCACTTGGAGGTAGGGATTATGTGGGGGGCTCACACAGGTGCTCACAGGAGCAACAACAGCAACAAAGCTAGGAGTCGAGTTTAGAAAGGCCAGATCCAGAGTGGGTCGGGGCATCTGGACGGAGCAGGAAACAAACCCTGTGCGCTCAGGACCGTGGGGCACACCAGCGTGGCTCTACGTCCCAGGAGAGAGGATCCGGCTGGCAGAGCTCGGGGCATGGACCCACCTCGGGGTAGAACCAGGACAGGACACCTCTTGGTTAACCAAGGACAGGACTTTATGGAGACCAGAAAGCACCCAGGAATAATTTTACCACAGGAAATGAGGGTGGTGTCATCAGAGGCAAGAGAAAATGGACGCCCAACAGCCAATACACAAGCGTCCTTATAATTAAGAAACTGCCAAACCGTCAGAATGCAAAGTACTTGCATGAGTGAGCCAAGAACAGCACGAAGCCTCCTTCTATGGTCATTTCTAAGGAAAATCATATACAAATCGCTTCCTGAGATTATTTGAATGGAACTTGACTGGAAATAGGAGAATAAATGAGGTAATATCTTCAGCTGTTTCTAGAGCTACAAGAACCAATGTTTCAGGATGGCCAAGGGAGCCTGGAAGGTTTGATACCCTCTATTATGTGTCTTTTCTAAGTGAGACAGTATGAAGCCATGCGGTTTCGTTTTTGGTGTGGTGGTGATGGGGGTGACGGGGGCACGATGGAGGGAGCTGTTGGAATAACCAAGTTCAGGGGGACAGGTGATGTCTCATGTATGCAGTTGTGCCTACAGTGGCGGGGGTGCAGGTGCCAAGATAGACATCCGGATGTTTTGCTCCGCTGCGGACAGACTGCCCTCCGTGTCGGAGCACCTGGGATTTACAGATCTGGAGGAGCCTCCCCGTGCAAGCAACTGTCAGGAAGGACGGATGCCGAGATCTCAGGGAGGAGGAGGGCGCACACCAGAAGCCTGAGCTCTGGGAACCTACTGGAACCGAGTTCCATTCTCCTCGTCCTTGACTATCAAGGACTGATGATTGGCGATTCTGTCCAGGTTGCCCAGAGGACATGGGAGCCGAGGCACCAGAGGAGCGATTGGAGAGGTAGTGGGAACAGCGTGAGAGTTATCTGAGCAGAGTGGAGAGAGAGAAGGAGGGAGAGGGGAGCAGAGTGGTAATGAGGGGAGGCGGATAATGGGGCAGAGAGCCAATGGGGGAGACCAAGAGGTGATTTCCCATGTCAGTAAGAAACTGGGATGATTTTCCTCTGAACCTATTATTTTGGACAAAGAATCCTACTCTCCAGCTGTAATACCAATCCCCTTTCTCCTCATTTTTAAAGCTCAAGGGTCTTTCCTGCCCCTCCTACATTGCCCTACTTAGTTTGGGTGCCCCTACACCTCCCATTTCCCTGCTTCCTACTCACAATCTCAAAAAGACCTCATATAACAAGCAGTCGCGATGGTAAAACCCACAGACGCTCTTCCCCAGTTTTAAAATAAACAACAGCAGTCCTGTTCATGGATCTCGTCCTGCCCCGACTGAAAAGCACGCTCACTTACACAATCCCATCGGGGGTCACGTCAGCCCTGTGACACGGGTAGAGTTGGCATTATTTTTCTTCAAAGCTAAGAAAACAGTACTGAAGAAGTAAAGCTACGTGTTCGAGATAATGTAGCTGGTAAGGAGCAAAGTGGAGAGCTTAATCCGGACTGCTTTTTTTCTTACTCTCAGAAACATCTTTTCTACGTGTGTTTTTAACGCTGTTGACAGGCTCCACAGTGCGGCAGTCACATCCATTCCCTAAAATGACACTCATCTGAAATCTGTACACAAGCAGTTCGCGTCAAATCAACTTTTCCCCCCCAGCCTGATTGAGGAATGGGTGACAAATAAAAATTGTATATATTCGAGGTGTACAATGTGCTGGTCTGACACAGGTATACATCGTGTAATGACCACAATCAAGCCACTTCACGTATCCATCCCTTCTTAATCATTGCCGAACAAGACGTTCACATTTTCCCTCACATTGGGCCCCACACATTCTGTTGCTGGCCCTGCACAGGACTTGAGTTTGTTGGTTGAGGGTGGACGAGAACAAGGAAGCACACAGCCATGGTTGCCATAGGCTGTTCTCTTGCAGCCATGAGAAAAACCAGCCTGAGGACCAAGCCAACACGTAGAGGAGGGCTGACCTGAGAGAATCACAGAGAGCCGGGGCCCTGATGGAGCCATGCCTGAAGTCCATCACTCAGTGGGACTTCTGGATCATATAGGGAAAACATCCCCTTCTTGGTATAAGCAGATTTCAGGGAAATGTTCTATTACTTGCAACAAGCAGACCCTAACTGATACAGTAATACAGTAGCTAACGACAGCTGTCAATGCATTCACTCAGACACTTAGAGCCACATCTACGGGACAGGAATGGTGACCTCAGCTACCTCCCCTACATATTCTGCACTCCGGTCCCATCTTCCCCATGCAGTCTGTCCTGTCCACTCACTCCAAGCCCTGGGGTCACTCGCTCGTCGGAACTCTCCCTCCCGGTATTGCTCACGGTTATCTTGTATTGACATTTAACTCTTAAGCTGATGGTTAGTTTTTTGTGGACACATGCCTTACCACCTTCCAAAAGCTCCTTCAGGGCAGGGACCATGTCATAACTGGGTAACATCTGCCACAACACCTCGGGCAGGGCTCTGCACTCCATGAGTACTCAACAAAGAACTGTTGACTCACTGGCCCACCCCCTCTGGATGGTGCCATGCAAGAATTTCCCCTTTGTCAAGCTTTGGAGAAGCCTAGCTTTCTGGTTTGCAAGAGGGAGGATCCAACCAAATAATGTTAAAAATTGGCCAGTTAAGGGAAGGTTCCAGGGACTTCTTGAAGTGGCGGGGACAAGATACCTGTTCTTTGTGCCAACTATAGACAAGAGCCAAAAGAATGGGGCTCTACCACAGCTGGAGATATTTTAGTGAGGTACTGAGAAGTTCCTCTCCCTTCTGGGGCTCTGATACACTTTCAAAGGTCATGGTATTTTCTAGACACATCTAGAAAAGGGGGACACTGATTTCTAGTATGGTTGGCATGAGGTGTTCACTGTGGATGAGTGGACAGATGCCTGCTGTTCTTTTGCAGGCCTGGGGTGGAACGAGAGCAAAGACAACAGAGCCTTGGGACCCGAGTGCCAGGGGTCAAGCCTAAACATCCAGCAGTCCCACCGCTGTGCCATGCAAGCCCCAGAAGCTGTCCCCAGGGCCCCACCTTTCTCTCCAGGGTGCGCCGGGAGGGAGTGGTCTGGTGGCAAACCAGTGTGAGGCAGGGATGCGGCTGTGAGGAATGAGGGGCATAATTCCCCTCCAGCAATCTGAGCTCTTGGGAGAAAGGTATAGACGTAAATACCAGGCCTTATTATTATGAATCAGAATTTTTTCTTTTTAAATCCCTTCTTAATACTCTTCATGATGAACCATTTCTACGAAAAGGGAATCGGAGACAGGAGAGGTGGTTTTCCAACCGAGCAGAGGGTTTTGGATGCTTTAAACCAGGTTTTCCAGATGGGTTTTTTTTTTTTCCTCTTGGGATCAGATGTCACCAACTGACCAGAATCATCCTATCTAAACAGAGAATTCCGTATCCCCGACCCCTCCCTGACCCCAGCCTGCTCCCCCCACTTCTCCCTCTCTTTTATTTACCCTTTGACCTGAACATAATATAAATATTTAATCTCCTTTATTACCTGAAAATTATCTGTATTTATTCTGTTTATTTAGTGACGGTTACTTAAAAACAAAACGAAAACTATAGGATCGGGTCAAACAACCAGTTTGTCTGATTTTTCCACTGAGGTAATCCCTGCCGGTATTTAATTTCAATAATTGACTGGTTGCTCCCCAAACACAGCTCAGGTTTTCCCAATCCCCCTGCTTTCGGCCTCCCCCTCCACGGCGCCACACCCCTTCTCTGCCTGGCAAAATCCCCCTCACCTCTCAAAAACCTATTTCCAGTACCCCCTCGTCTGTGAAGATGCCCCTGACCGTCTGGCCGCCTCTGCAGCTGGACCACGCTGCCCTCTCTGCGTTCCCAGTGCCTTGGCTGTCATCACAGCCAGCCGCTCCCTGGGACCCACTGGGAGGCAACAAAATGGAGTTGTCTCAATGGGACCCCAGAGCACACTTCCTGACTTCAGATACAAACCCTACAACTTTCTAGTTCTGAGACCCAACGCAAGTGTCCTCATTTTCTATGGACCAGGGAGCCCATCTTAACTAGGTTTTGCTTGATACGCTCCAGGATTCTAAGAGATGGGCGTGGTCCTGGGGTGGGGGGGGTGGATAGATAGGGAAGAAAAGGGAACTAACCAGAGGAATAAAGATGGGGACAGGGAAAGTTAGAAGGAAGAGGTGGGAAAAGAGGAGGGTTTTTCTAGAAAGGAAAGAGCAGATCATTTGGAAGTGGCTGAGACACGCAACATCTAAGCCTCAGTGTCCACACCTCAACCTGGCGGCCGCTGCGGCGCACGGCTTGGGAGGCGTGGGTTAATTTGTCAGCTCGCTCTCTGTTGCCGCACACCCGTAAGGTCTGGGGCTGAGGCTCAGGTGCAGCGACAGGATGAGACCTGAGCAGGCAGGTCCCAGCAGCCTGTCCTGGCACCGCTCACAAAGTCTGCCCCCGGGCATGACCTAGCTTCGGGACGATCCCAGCCTGCCCCTGCCAAGCCGGATCTGCTTAGCCTAGGGCTAGGAGAAGCCCTTGGATGTAAAACTCAGGAATCGATGTACCCTTTTAACATGCAAGTCAGCCCACGCCAGTCTCTTGCTCTCAGTGCCCTGCTGGCTTCCCCAATCACTCGGGCTATCGTCCCGGGACGTACCGTGGTCTGGCCCCCCGGCTACTTCTCCCCACTTGGTCCCCACTTGGCCTCCTTGCGGTTTCTTAAATACACCAAACCGGTTCCTTTCTAAAGACCTTCGCACTCGCTGTTCCTTTTCTGCGGATCCGCTCCTCCAGGCACATGCATGGGTTGCCCCCGCCTTCTGTCCGGGTCTCTGCTCAGATGGCAGCTCTTGGGGGATGGCTGCCACACTGACCTTATCTAAGGGAGTCCCCATCATTCGCTCCCCACTTACCTGCTGGCCTCACCTGCATCACGCTCCCCTCCCCCACATTACATCTGCTGCCTGCGGGCTTGCTGCTTTACTCGGTTTGGGTGAGCCCCTCTCCCTGCATATGCTCCGTGATGGCAGGGACTGTATTTTGTCCACTGCTGTATCCCTGACGTGCCTGGCACATCACAGATGGTCAAGAACAGTGGTGAAGTGGATAACAGAATCCAGGACTCCAGCCCTCTCGTTCACGGGGAGGAACCCAGGGCCCAGAGCAGGAAGATGCTGTCGGAGGTCACACTCACCGGCTGGCATGTCACAGATCCTGAATTCAGTGCCTGTCTCCTGGATCCCAGATGGAGGCTTTGGCGCCACTCCACGCTGTGACCTGAGGACTGGTCCTCGCACCCTCACTGTTCATAAACACACGTGGCAGGCTGGACTCTGACAGGCGGGCTGAGCGTGCAAGACATCAGGTTGCTTGCTCTGCTCTGCTTGAGTCTCTTTGCATCTCTTACTCCAACGAAGTTCTGAACCTGAACGAAAAGGTGTTTCAAAAATCCAGGTCAATGGGGTGCCTGGGTGGCACAGCGGTTAAGCTTCTGCCTTCGGCTCAGGGCGTGATCCCGGCGTTATGGGATCGAGCCCCACATCAGGCTCCTCCGCTATGAGCCTGCTTCTTCCTCTCCCACTCCCCCTGCTTGTGTTCCCTCTCTCGCTGGCTGTCTCTATCTCTGTCGAATAAATAAATTAAAAAAATCTTAAAAAAAAAAAAAATCCAGGTCAAGCTCTCTTGGGTCCTCCCGTCCAAGATGACCAAGAAAAGAAGGAGTAACAGTCATGCCACAGAGGGACGAGCCACGGGCGGCTTCTTCGCTATACCTGCTGGGCCCATCGCACACCCAAAGACAAGGCCATGAAGAAGTTCATCATTCAGAACATAGGAGAGGCCATCACAGTCAGGGACATTTCCGAGGTGAGTGTCTTTGACCCCTGTGCCCTTCCCAAGCTGTATGTGAAACTCCATTTCTGTGTACGCCGTGCCATTCGCAGCAATGTACTCTCGTGAGGCACAGAACGACCAAACACCCCCACCCCAATTTAGACCAGCGGGTGCTGAAGAAAAACTGTTCTCTGGGGGAAAAAAAAGAAAAAAGAAAAAAGAACCCAGGGGTTGAGATGAGCATAAGGCTCGGGGAGCCAGTCACGAACTATGTCCATGGGGGGCAGGACAAGAGTCTACTGGATTTGGTTGGGTTGGAGTTTGGTTGGGTTTGGTTCCCAACAAGGTCAGGTGGAGCTGGAGCGGGCCTCCAAGACAGAGTGAAATGGAGTCGGAGCCCTGCAGAGACAGGAGAAAGTCACAGCTACCCTTTCAGTCAGTTAGCAAATATTTTTTGAGCACTTACTAGAGTATTTTGGCATATCTAAGGACAGGGGCATGGACGGGATGGCCTGGGAGGCCTCATAGCCCCCGGAACCTGATCCTGTATGACTTTGTCTTCAAAGGACCTCTTTGTAGACAGCTTCTTCACTAACTGAAGCCCTGAGTACCGGGGACAAGAAGTATCCGACGACGAAGGAGACACAAGCTTCTTTCTCCTCTCTGCTCTGCTTCAGCAACTTGGACACCAATGACACCCATTTCATGGAGGCGCGGATGCTGGGCTACCCGGACCCTCCGTGGCTCATTTTGTCCATCCACCTGTCCCTAAGAATGAACTGCACTTTCTTGGACCCAGGCAAGGGTGGGTCACTTTTAGAGATTCCCATCACAGTTAATTCCATAGCGTCCCTTGGTCCACTTTCCTTGACTATTGGCCTTTCCCACCATGAAGTTCCTTCTGAAGTCCACCCTCATAGTCTCTGCTATGTCTGTTTAAGTTCTTTTGTAAAGTTAGTCTCAGTTATCATAGGTAATTCCATAGACACCAGACGCCCTTTTGTACCACTTACCAAAGACTATATTAAAATTTTAATCAATCAGCAGCCAGCAAATAAGCCCTAGGCATCAATTATACACAAAAAATCTGTGGTAGGTTTAGGCAGAGGCATAAAAAGAAGGCAGAAGAAAGAGCGGTGGATCTGGAGACAGATATTAAGTTGGAATCCCAGCTCTACCCCTTGTCCCCATGAGGACAAATCCTCTTCCTCAAGTCAGGTTTATCATCTGTGAAATGGGGTGACCAGTTCTTACTCCATCTAACACACTGGGTTGTTGTGAAGCTTAATAAAAAAAAAAAAAAAAACAATAAGCAGGGGCTTTATAAACTGTAGAATTCCATGGAAATATGAGTCAGATCTAAGATGGTGCAGTGGAAAAACACTGAACTTCCAGTCGCAGGGCTGAGTGGGCCTGACTGTGTCACTTACTTCCCTGGGGACTTTGGGCAGGTCCTATCCTCTGTAAAAAATGGCTTGTTGTGCAGATTGAGACACTGAACATAGACGCACCCATCATTAGCCCCTGGTACCTAGCGGATTCCCATCTGTATTTGCCCATTCATTTGCAGGTGACAAGGGGCGAGAAATACATGCATACTGACTGAGAAGAGACTGCAATAGTGGTGAACACCTCGGTCCCACCAGGCTTGAAGGGTCTGCCCAGCAGGAATGGGAAACGAGACCATAAAGGCCATGAAGGGGAGAGGGAGGGTGAATGCCAACCTAAGGAGTCTGGGGTGGAGAGAGCCATTTATAGGCATTAAGGAGCCGCTGATGGTTTTAGGACAGCAGGGTGATAGATGAAAGGTATTTCTGTTCTTTGTGGAAAGTGGCTTAGAAAGGGGGAATATTCTGGAACTGTTGGGTTCTCCTCTCCAGGGCTGGGTTGCTAACCTGCTGGAATAGAACATGGGCTTCAGAGGGGCAAAGCTTGACCAGCACCTCTTCTGACATGGCTAGAGCTCAGAGCAAAACTGCCCAGATTGCTAGAACTTGGGCCTCGTATTCATCACACACAGCTGTGTAACAAATTACTTCAAGGAGTAGTGGTTAAAACCAGTAAGAAATGTTTAGGGGCGCCTGGGTGACTCAGCCATTAAGCGTCTGCCTTCGGCTCAGGTCATGATCCCAGGGTCCTGGGATCGAGCCCCGCATCGGGCTCCCTGCTCGGCGGAAAGCCTGCTTCTCCCTCTCACACTCCCCTTGCTTGTGTTCCCTCTCTTGCTGTCTCTCTCTGTCAAATAAATAAATAAAATCTTAAAAAGAGAGGAAGGAAGGAAGGAAGGAAGGAAGGAAGGAAGGAAGGAAGGAAAAGAAAGAAAGGAAAGAAAGAAAGAAGGAAGGAAGGAAGGAAGGAAGGAAGGAAGGAAGGAAGGAAGGAAGGAAAAAGAAAGAAAGAAAGAAAGAAAGAAAGAAAGAAAGAAAGAAAGAAGGAAAGAAAGAAAGAAATGCTTATCATCTCACAGTTTCTGTGGGTTAGAAATTTGAGAGTGTGCCAGTTGAGTGGTATAGACTCTGGGTTTCACATGAAGCTGTAGTCAAGATGTCAGCCCAGCCCGCCGCCATCTGAGGGCCTGACTGGGACTGGGCCATCCACTTCCAAGATGGCACACTCGCATGGCTGACAAGCTGGTGCTGGTCGTTGGCAGGAGTCTCCGTTACTCAATCCATGAACCTCTTTACAGGGCTGCTTGAAAGGGGTCATGACGGGGTGACTAGCTCCCCAGAGCAAGTGTCCAAGACAGAGCAAGGCAATGGCTACCATGTCTTTGATGCATTAGCCTCAGAAGACACACGCACTCACTTTCACGGTACTCTGTTGGTCACACTGGCTAATTCTGGTACAGTGTGGGAGGGGGCCTACATTGGGAGTGATCAAGGATCACTGGGGCCTTGTCAGCGGCTGGCTACAATGGCAGGGAGAGTGGGATGTCAGAGACAACGGTCTTAGAATCGAATAGAGCTGGGTTCAAATTTCAGGTCCTTGACTTACTCCCTGTGTAACTTCAAGCAAGTTGCTTAAACCTCAGGCTTGAGTTGCTTCTCTGTAAAATGAGAATAAAATTAAGAGTCGCAGCATCATAAAGGATCACGAGGAGTCAGCAAGGTCAAGTGCACAGGGCGCTTGGTCTGGCTCCAAGCCCAGAGTCCGCATTTGGTAAATGGTAGTTTAATTTACTCGCATAACGTGCAGGCAGGTAGGTAGAGAGCTGTTCTAAAAGCATAAACCGTCCCTGTGGTAGGCTGAATAATGCCCTCTCAGGGTGTCCATGTCCTAAGCCCCAGAATCTAGGAATATGTTACCATAGATGGCAAAAGGAATTTTACAGATGGAAGCCAGCAATCTCGGGATGGGGAGATGGTCCCAGGTTAGCTGAGTGGAGACGATGATGCCATCACGTGGGTCCTGAGAGAGGCAGGTAGTGACAGAAGTGAGAGGGGGAAGGCATGACAGAAGCAGAAAGTGGAGTGAGGCGGCCACAGGCCAGGAGGCCAAAGTATGCTGGCAGCTGGAAACTGCCCCCTGGAGCTCCCAGAAGGAACCAGCCCGGTTGTCACCCTAATCTGAGCCCCCTTAAGGTCCATTTCTGCCTTCTGACCACCAGAACTAGAAGAGAAGAAATGTGTGTGGTTTGAATCCACTCATTTTCAGTCTCTTGTTACAGCAGCAACGGTGAGCTCTTAGGGGCCTTCGAGGGCCTGGGGAGGAGGACAGACCGGGGGGGTGGAGAAAGGGAGACGGAAGGAAGGGTGCATCTTAGGAAACCATCGCTCCCTCACGAGACCCGGTGACGGCCCTGATCCTGGGGGCTCTGCAGCTGTGTGAGCAAAGGCATGGAGTCAGGACCCGAACAGGGGCGGTGGCAACAGGGAGCAAGCAAGAGTAATAGAGCAGTTCTGAAGATGACTGGCCTGGCGACTGAAAGTGCCTTTTGCTTAATGGCATATCTGAGAAAGGGTTAGTATCCATGATATATAAAGAACTGACACAACTCAACACCCCCCCCCCAAATAATCCAATTTAAAAATGGGCAGAGGACACGAACAGACATTTCTCCAAAGAGGACATCCAGACGGCCAACAGACACGTGAAAAGGTGCTCACTCACAGACCATCAGGGAAATGCACATCAAACCGCAATGAGATCGTACCTCACACCCGTCAGAGTGGCTCAAATCAAAAACACAAGGAACAAGTGTTGGCGAAGATGTGGAGACAAAGGAACCCTCGTGCACTGTGGGTGGGAATGCCAACTGGTGCAGCCCCTGTGGAAAACAGTACGGAAGTTCCTCAAAGAGTTAAAAATAGAAGTACCCTATGACCCAGTAATCGCACTACTGGGTATTTACCCGAAGAATACAAGAACACTAATTCAAAGGGAACAGGCACCCGATGTTCCCTGCAGCGTTATTCACGATGGCCAAGATACAGACGCAGCCCAGGCGGCCATGGACAGATGAACAGATAAAGAACAGGAGGCACATAGGGACTATCACTGAGCCGTTGAAAGAATGAAATCTTGGCCATTTGCAGCGACATGGATGGTGCTAGAGGGTATCATGCTAAGTGAAAGAATTCAGTCAGAGAAAGACAACTGTACAACCTCACTCATACGTGGAATTTAAGAAACAAAACAAATGAACAAAGGGAAAAAAGAAAGAGGGGGCAAACCGAGAAACAGACGTAACTCTAGAGAGCAAACTGCCGGTCGCCAGAGGGGAGGCGCGCGGGGGGATGGGGGACACGGCGTGGGGAGTAAGGATACACTTGTCACAGTGAACTCGGAGCCACGCATGGAAGTGTTGAATCACACCTGACACTAACATAACCCCGTATGTTTACTGGCATTAAAATCAAAAACTTAATCCTAAAAATAAGTAAACAAATACAGCGCCTTTCGCTTGACAAGAAGTAAAATTGTGTGGGCCAGATGGTTCCTGATGCCCTCCGAGGGCCTGCTCCGAGATGGGCATTCCACAAACTTCTGTCTCCCCTGAGAAAGCAGACAGAGAAAGGGACTAGGAAAAACCATCTCCTGAAACCTTGGGGAGCTGAGAGGAAGGGGAAAAGAAGGAACACTACATCAAAAACTAATGAGGCACTGTATGGTGACTAACATCACATAATAAAAAATATTTTTTTAATTAAAAAAGAAGGAGCCCTAATGAGGGGCTTGCCACGGGCAGCTCACCAGGAAAAGCAAGCACAGGCCCTGGAGCCCCAAGCTCTTCCACTACTGCTTAGTGACACCGCGAACGTCAGTGTCACTTCCCCGAGCCTCACTCGCGTCATCCGTCCTATGAGATTGTTATGACGATCGCACCGTTTTAGTCTACACAACAGGCACACAGTAAGTGATGAATACACGCCGGCTAGTATTAGAGGCCCATCCCATTTAGAAAGGATTTATTAAGTTTTACTATGTATCAGGCGGACAAGGAGCAGCTGGGGCTCTTAATGAGCTTGCGGTCTGCTGGGGGTCCCCAGGCCCGAGCTGTGGGGCATGTGGGGCAGGCCAGAGAGTCGTGGGCCTCCCTGGGCTCCCGGAGCGATAAACAAAGAGTTTCTGGGGAGCAGGCTTGTCCGGCAGGCCACTTGGAAGGGGCTAGTCAGTGCTAAGGAAGGCGATCAAAAAAGTCTGCTCTGACCTCCCCAGCCACAAGGACGCCATCTAGAAGGGACACACTGCCCCGTGGCTGGTGTAAAACCATCAGTAAAATAACCCATATAGCAGCGGCCCCACTAACATCAGTTACTCTTACTATTATTAAGAGCCCAAGCTTTGGAATCCTACAATCCACTCCAGCCCTTACCGGGCACGCCCAAGCAGTCTGACTTTGGGTGTGTAGCTTAAATTCACTCAGGATCGGCTGCTCACCCTGCCATAGGAATGACTATCCCTCTTTGCAGCAGGGTAGCTGTGACGACAAGGGACATCCATCGATGGCAGTGCCCGGGGCGCGGTGCAGACTCTCACTCAAGGGCAGCCAAGGCTCTGCTCATTGGCCAGGCCTCTCACATCCAGTGCAAATCAGATGACACCGAAGAATCTTCCTGCTTCCCCGTGACCCCTGCCGCTCACCTGGCTGCCCTGCTCAGGAGCGACGGTGAAGGCGCTGAGCTCTTGCTGGCATCAGACATGGCCAACGGGGTAAGCAGGAGAGCAGCAATTACCCCGGCAGGAGCCCCGCCTGCCCCAATACCCGCAGGGCCCTCTGCTTCCCGTGCAGCCGCCTCCAGGCAGCCTCGTGAGCTTTGCCTCCACCTCCGGGGGCCACACCGTGGGTTCCAGCTGCAAGTTCTCACTGGCACGGAGCCTCAGTCCTTGCTCTGGGTGGGGCCGGAAGGCAGGTGTGCCCTGTCCATCAGCAAAACCCATGTGGTCTCCTGCAGGAACAGTAATAATAGAAGCTTCTATCCCTGCTCCTCATACGCCAGGGGCTGTCCTGGGCAACCTCCTGAGGCAGTGTATTACCTTATACCCATCTGCCAGAGGAGGAAACGGAGACACAGACTAATGAAGTGACAGGCTGCAAGTTACTCAAGGGGGAAGCAGACCATCAGGATTGACACCCAGCCGTCTGACGGCGGAGGCCCTGCTCTCCCCGTCAGGCCACTCGTGCACACTACCCTGTGGACCCAGAGTCCCAGAAGTCACCCTCCTTGATGGCCAGGGACCCTGCAACGTGGCGAGGAGGCAGAGGCTGGCACGGCGCTCCCTGAGACCACGAGAGGATCCCTGCCTGGGAAGAACCAACACGACTGCACTTGCCCTACTGGGGTCCGGCCCCCACCCTCCTCCCTCAGGACCCTCTGCACCGGTCCCCCAAGACCTCTGCCAAATTGGCTCCCAGATCACTGGCGGAGGGAATCCTGCTTCAACCAGGTCCTCCCAGGCACCTCCAGGCCAGCCCGAGGCAGAAGGCTTCTCGGCCAGCACACCAGCAAGTTTCCAACCCTTCACAAATGCCCTCTGGGTGGGGAGTTGAAATACAAAGACAGACAGAGGGGGGAGGAGGAGCCACCTGAGCAATGAGCTTTCCCCAAACACTGAGCCAGCCCTACACATCCTGAGGACTGGATTCCAACAAGTTGCAACTCACCAAAACGTCTTCCCCTCCAGCTGCACCGGCTAATTACAAGAGAAAGGTTGAAAGGGAAGGTTCAAGCTTTCCATGACAGTGTGGTTCCCTCTCTTGCTCTCCTTTCTCCCCCTGCTCCCTTCCTCCTTCCCTGCTCTCTCTCCTCTTCTTCCCCTGGCTCAGGCTCCTGGCCACATGTTCCTGCAGAGAGGTATGACTGGGCTGGGTGCACTGAGCACAGACTCTTCCGCTGGAAGGGCCTTCCAGAGGTCATCGAATCGAATCCCTGCCTCCTTACCAAAAAATCTGCTCACCTGTCAGCATCGTTCAGAAAAGGGGTAACAAAGGGGAGCCTGTACTGCTCCCTCTCAAGACAGCCTTCAAAAGTAACGTTTATTTCTCTCTGTACAAGTCAATAAATCCTCATGCAAAAGATACAAACACTTAAGATCATCCATTATCCCAGCAACTAGAGATAACACTTCATCCATACTTTGCTGTGCAGTAAACCCTTGCCATTCCCAAGAATTGTATCTCAAGGTCTTCATGAATCTCAAGATTTAAGAAAATGGATATGTGAAGGGCAATCCCAGGAGCCTTTGCAAATAGACTCTTACTCTACATCTCAACTCCATCATCGTAGGCTTCAAGAAGGGAGGCCCTAGTTTGAGACTAGGGAATGGATGAGGTCCCACCCACTTTACAGATGACGAAACTGAGGCCAAAGGGATGTCTCAGTTTTTCTCTGGTCCTCGGTTAAATGGGAGTCAAAGATGTGATGAAGAGAAGGGAACTTCTTGGCAGGGTCTGCAGAAAACTGACTGGTGCCTGCTTTGGCCGGGAACTCGGAGGCGCAGGGAAGCCCTCAGGGATCCTGTCCTCCACCTGCACTAACAGGTTGAGTCTCCAGCTTGACCAAACCCAAGTTTTCCAGGATCTGCAACCAGGTGTGTTGGTCTGGGTCTGGGAAGTGAGACGCCGGTGGGGCCGAACAGCCACCCAGTGGCCTCGGTGGCCCTATGCTGAGACAGGGTGTGTGCTCCCAGGTAGTAGAGCTGGGACCAGCGTATCCCCAGAGAAGGTCACCAAGGAGAGGGCCAGATGCCCCCATTGGCTGTCACAGGAGCAACTGGTTCCAGAGAGCATGTCCTACCCAGGCATTGAGGGAGAGCTTGTCAGGACTAGAAACCTGGGACCAGCCCGCCCCCGCACCCCTGTCCCGCACTTAACACTACTTAACTCTGGCCAAGTCCTCTGACAACCAGCATCAAACACTGGCAAATCTCTCTTGAACAGAAAGATCCAGACACCCCAGCCTGGTGATTGGGCTTACCCCTCCATTCCAGGGCAACCAAAAAGCTCTGGGCAATGCTTTGGAGTTGGTTGCAACCTGTAATGCTGCCCGTTCCTCCCCTTCCTCCTCCAGGATCGAGCCTGGAGCTAAAAGCCCTCACTTGCCACTCCCTGTGCACAGCCCAGAGCCAGCTGTGTATAGTCTTCCGTTCCTAGACCTGCCGCAGACTGACTCATCCCCTGCCAGCTTTCCCTGAGTCCTAGCCCAGAGTCTGTTCTCACCGCACCCACAAAGCCCTTGCTGGATGCCCCTCTTCCTTGTGCTGGAACCTCTAAGAAGAGTCCATTTATTTTTCCCCAACTGTGCCTGAGCTCCTACAGCTTCTGTCTTCATACTTCATCTCCCCAGTGGCTCATCAAGGAGAAGAAAGAGGAGTTTAATGAGAACAATTCTAAATAATGATAAAATGAGGAAGGAAAGATCCACACACAACTCTAAGAATCCCAGCTAGCTCGTTCTTCCAAATGACCTAGTGTGGAAATTCAGTGTAGGAGACCAATTTCCCAAGTTTCACGAGGACCTTCGGAACGCTCCAAGGATCTCCAAGTTCTTGGGAAATGTTTGGAAATAGAAAATTAATAATTTTGGACTCATTCAAAAGCTAAAAACTAAAACCACTGAGATGACTCCTGCCCTAGATATCGTTTCCTCCTGAGATACAGACACACTCTTCTATTTGCTTTGATACCCATGCTTCTACATGCAAACATGTATGTGTACCACCTCCACTCAAACCTGGAGATGCCATGGGTTTGCCCCCCCCCCCAGGCAGAGTGATCAGGTAAAAATAAAAACATAGGTCATCCAATTAAATTTGAATTTCAGAGAAACAACAAATTTTAGTACAAAGATGTCTCAAATATTGCGTGGGACATACTTATACTAAAATCTTTTCATTGTTTATCTGAAACTCTAATTGAACTGGCCATCCTATATTTTAGCTAACACCCCTAACCCTAAGGCACCTACCTTAGGTCCCCCACAGAAACCCTCTCACCTAGCCCCACACAGACCCTCTACCATAAACATCAAATTTGATCTCTTGTGACTTCTCCTTATTTTCATATAATCACCTGAAAATTACCAAGATTGAGGATCCAGGGAGGAGCAGGTTATCTGAAGACCTTTTACCATCTACTTTCCCCCTGATCTCACTCAGGAATACGGTCAGTGACTCAAAGATTAGAGATGTAGGGGTGCTCAAGCTCGTCAAATGTGAGTTTGGTATCCCAAAAGGTTAGGATCTCTCTCATTCTAAACTTTCCCTCCATGACAATACTGGTTTGGATTAAGAAAAGGCTGACAGTCTTGGTTCATGTGAAGAGTTTAATTCCTAAGTGCTAGAGAAAATCAAAGAAGTGGCTTAGCTGCTTTCTAAGGTCACATCACAGAGATGTCCAGGACGGCAGTGGAGCTGTCCTAACAGATCTATTGTTAAAGGACTAGATGAGTTCTGTGCCTATTTTGAAGGGCCCCTAACCCTGTACTCCATAAACGTGACCATGGCAATGGAGATAGTCCATCTCTAAGTCCTTCCCTTGTTCATCACCTGGAAAGCTATGCCCTGTCCAATTTGATGAGCTCTCTCTCTTTGTGGAGAAGAGTAAAGATCTCCCAAATCCCTGATAGGGCTCCTTGAAACTTCTCTGTTGGGGGCCTTTCTCTTGCTGGGCACGTGTGGACAAGACTCCCTCATGTTTTTGACTCACCCTGCAATGAGCTCTGCCCGAGGCTCAGGTCTCTAGCTGGCAGCTTGGCAGTGAGCCTGTGATCGTTGGGGAAGGAGGTATTCTACTCGGGTTTCTAATGATGACTTGCCTCAGAGGTCCATACTGCCAACCAGTCTTCCTCTGAGCTTCTACCTCCAGTAGAATGGGTTTACTTAGCTAGCTAGATATTGTCAGAAGGACCAAAGAGATGATGTCTGTGAATATATGGTGAATTCCCAGAAGGATAGGGTCAAGTTCTAAAACATAATTCATCTTCCAAGGATAAGATATGGTTTAAAGCTTTCAAACAGATTTTCTATCTCCAGGACATATCCCCTGAGAAAGTCAGAGTCTTTAGGATGCAGACAGAAGATCTCAGATCTCCAAGAACCCACACAATTTGTAGGAAAAAGAAAGAGCTACAATGCCGCCAGAGGGAATAAAAAGAATGATGGAAGAGGGGTTCCACCTTCAGGAAGAGGACCCATGTTGGACTCTTCAGGAGCTTGCTAAGAGTGGAAGATTTCTGCTCATGAGAACTGACGAAATAATGAACCCTTATCATGGAGCATCTTGCGGAATCAACATGCCATAAAAATACACAATCCCAACACTGTCCAAGGTGGCAGAAGAGCACTTCTGTGACAGCACAGCACCCCCAGAGTCAGAAAATCGATGGAGATGTTTCAGTGAAAGCTCTTTTGATTGCAAAGAATGGAAACCTTCTCTGACTCGTTCAAGGGGAGAGAGGGACTATTGACAGGGTATTAGGATTGTCACGGATTCATGGGGAAGACATCATAGCATCCTGGAACAAGAAAGCCAAAAGGCTTTGTGACCGGGGCCGTTCTCGTGTGTCTCCTTGCCTATTGGTCGCAGAGCCTCCTCACTGGTGCTGAGTATTTCTTCATCTCGTTGCCCCAATATCCTAGTCTCCTAAGATTTCTCGGCTCCCATGACCACGACCAACTGGTTCTTCCTTCTGTGCCTTTCACGCACATTAATGAGAGAGGATCTAATGGGCCCGTCAGGTGAATGAGTCCTGACGGGGTCGGGCGTCCCTCCCTGCGTCAGTCTCTGTGATGGGGCAGGGAGGGTTCAAGGCAGTGAGCCTCACTACCCATGAGCAGAGGCAGAACAGTCATCAGGATACCTGGTAAGAAGGGAAAGAAGAATACATTGACAGGGGGAGCTAAGCCTATCTTTAAAAGAGGACATACTCTCCCTTATCCACAATGAGTATGATAAACTGGGACTTCAGATCAGTAAGCCATCAATTTAGTGGGCAGTATGCTAAGAATTTTGCGTATGTTACCCTGGTTAGTATTCCCATCAACTCTGCACAGCGGACTAATACTAATTATTCCCATTTTACAGGCAAGGAAAACTGAAGCTCAGAGAGGTCACTCACCAGGCCCCTCAGCTAATGGGTGGAGATGCTGTGGTCCGACCCAGGCCTGCAGGACTCCTGACTAGTGCATTCGTAGACACCATGAACCACAGAACAAGGTTCTTCCTCTGTAAGTGGACTCAAATTAAATGTAGACAATGCAAGGGATTCTCCACCCAAATCACCCCAAGTGAGGAAGAATGGGAAGGGACAGAAAGACCAAGAGAAAAAATGGATGTGTTTTTCCTGAGTAAATAAGGACAAAAGAGTGGAAGAAGGCTGGCCTATCTGAGGATCTTAGGACTGAGGCAAAGGGCAGCAGAGAAAAATGAAATCCAAGGCCATAGAAAAGTACTTACTTTAAAGGAGTGATTTTTTGTTGTTGTTGTTCTTTGTTCCTCTACCAGAAGTGCTTATTAAAAAAAAAAACAAAAAAAACCCTGCCGTTGCTCCAGCAACCGACAGAACCAGAGCCCTGCAAGGCCTTTGCCAGGTCGAGAGCTTTGTCTATTCCCCCGACCCCCAACATTTCCATTGTCAAGATGAGGGGCAGAGGCTTGCCGAGACACAGCACTCAGAAGGTGCGCCAGAAACCCAGACCTCACTTGAACTGGAAAGGAAGCTAAAGAGGCCGGGGGGAGGGGGCAGGGGGCCACACAATGGGCTCTGCCCAATCCTACCTGAAGACAGTAACAGAGTTTGAGGCCAAAATCAAGTCCTGAAGCTGATCCACACAGAAAGTAAGAGGAAGGGGAACAAAGAGAAATGACCGAAGCTGAAGCACATACCTCTTTAGAGAAACAAACACAGAGACATTCTTACAGAAACAGGGAAACAGAGACAAGAGAGAGAGAAGAGGACTGCCCTGTTTATCCTCCTGAAAGGCATCTGGATTTCTCAGTGAGATCCCGATTTGGGTCTTTTCCTCATTTTCCATCTGGACTGAATGGTGAAATGCCTGGCACGAGAGGTGCCATGAGTCAGCTGCAGATTCAGGCTTGGTCCCTCTGCCCCTCTGCTCTGCTCTTTGCCAGACCACACAGCCTCCCTCCCCTCCTGCCAAGCATGGCTTAGCTCACCATCCAGGTAGCACACTTCAAAGACTTGGGGGTGAGGTGGGCTGGGCTGGGCCAGCCTCGGGATGGGAGCAGATTCCACTCCCAGCCAAAACACTTCTCGTCAGTTCTCTTGAACGCCTTCCGCTCCTCTCACACCCTTGACACTTTGAATAACCCCTGGAAGTTAAGAGCTGGAAAACCCAACTGTTCACTGGAGCGGTCTGTCTCTCCTGCATTGCAGGTCTGTGCAGCTTTGACTGTGGGGTTGACCAGATGTCAGCCAATGCCCAAGCACAGCCTGGCATTAATGGAGTTTTTGTGGGTTCTTCCCTGGAGTTGGGCATACTCCCCAGGGCAATCAGAGAGACAGGCGGTGCTTACGTGACCAGAAACCACAGGACCTCTATCGGGGTGTGTGGGTTATGGTCACCATTATCAAGGTGTGGTCTGCTTCCTACATCTCCTAAGATATGGCCTTTAGGCCACTTTGTATCAATTACATGTGTCTGATCTCCCATAGAAAACTATAAAGATCTCTGCAATCAAGAAACACACTCATCTTTGTGTCCCTTGCAACACAGTGAAGGACAGCGCCTCGTGCTAGAGTGTTCTCATTAAATGTTTGCTGACTTGAGTTCCCTGGCCGGTAGCCTCCTTTGACTTTTTTTTTTTTTTTTTTTTGAAACAATACAGAACTTGAGAAGCAGGAAAACATCGTGTCTCTTCCTTTCTCAAATCTTTTCTCTCCTGACAATTGGGTTTATGCAAGAGATTGAGCACTGGTACAAGGACTCAGAGTCCTATTACTTTACTGGTGGACAACCTGAGGACAAAAATGTCATTGACCTAAAAAATAAAATAAAGTGAAAGTTTTTAAAACTGTCATGGACCTGTCAAGCATCATGGTGGGAAGAATTCTAAAATGACCCCCAATGACTCATGTTCTTGTATAAAATCCACCCCCCAACCCCAAGTGTTGGTGGGATATGTAATTTGCTTTTAACCACTAGAATATGGCCAAGGTGATGGGATATCACTTCTGTGATTGTGGTACCTTATATGGCGAAGCTGAAGTGACTTCCCAGATGTAATTAATTTGCAGTCGACTGAGTCAATTCAAAGACAGATTATTCCAGGGCGAGCCTGAAGTAATCAGGTGAGCTTTCTTTAAGAAAGGGTTTAGGTAATCCCTAGAGTTAGAAATTCAAACCTGCAGAGATGCTTCCCCATACATACCCTGTCTCTCTCTCTCTCTCTCTCTCTCTCTCTCTCAGAGCTGGAATAGATACTTTTCCATGTGGGTAGAGCGACTTGGTTTCTGGGTAGGCAAGCAGCCATGCGCCCACCCTGCCCCGTCTGTCTCCCAGCAGTCCTCTCTCCCCTCCAGCCCATCCCAGCTGTCTCAAATGTTCATTTCTCGCCACACATCCCAACCTCTTCCTACTTTGACATAATGACCAGCTCTTGACCTCCTTCAGCAAGATCAAATCAAACAGGTGTCCTCCGCCCGCCCTCCCTCCCCCCAGCACCACAGCAGCAGAGGCTTTCCTGCAAAACGGAGTCGACTGCAGATAGATCTTGACTTCTCCCCCTAAGCCCAGACCGTAGTGCTCTTTTCTGCACAGAGCCTTCCTTCTGGGAGTTCATACCTTTATTATCACATTTGTGTGGATGGTCCCCAGATCTCTCCCAGCAGCCCCGCTCTTCCCAGCCCTGCTGTATTGTCCGTGCTCAGGCTAGATCCCCCTGGACGTACCCTATCCATCTTCTTCTCCCTACTTTTCTTCAGTGCTTCCTCTGCTCAGATCATCTGCCTCCCACCCCATCCTCTCAAATGTCCAGACTCTAGAACCTCAAAGTCATGTATCTTCTACACGCCCACTTTCCTCAAATATTCCCTTATCGGTCACCAAATTCTTGCTCCATAATATAGAAAAAAATCATCTATCTTCCTACTCAATCACTTGAGAATGTTTGGGTGAATTTTCAGGGTGTGAGAAAGCAGCTCCATCAATACGATAGTCTACCCGAAACCGAAGAGTTACATTTTGCTGTAGGTTAAAATTCAGTCAGAAATGGAGGCAGTGCGTAGAGCCACGTATCTGGGGCAGGATGGCTGTGGAATAATGGTTGTGTGGGCTGAGGAATGGGCTCAGGGGATTATTACATTCCTCTGTCTGCTTTTGTGTATGGTTGAGATTCTCCACAATAAAAGTGCTTTTAAATAAAGTTAAATAACTAGTTAAATCTTTAATAGGAAAAAAAAAAGTCCGGGAGGGTGAGCCCACACTGCTTTAGTTGGCCCCAAATGCTACCCATAGGCTGAAACTGAATTGCTACTTTTGCTATTGCCCCTCTTGAACCCATGATTCTCTCCAGCCCCCAGGCGGCCTGGATCCTTCCTGCTTCTGGCCAAGGGCTGTGTGCATTTGCGACACAGGTCCTACAGCCGTGAGGAAACAGCTGAGTAGACAGACAGATACATAGGGACCTCCATGATGCCAGTACTTTATTAGTGTGTTTTCACTCATTTCTCCCCCTTCAGGCAGGGGGAGTGGGGGATTGAGTCTGGACACCACCTCAGAGCTCCTTAGCCTATGACAGTTCGTCTCTGGGTCTCTAGAATATAGCATTTTCTGTCTACGTTTCACACTCCAGTTCCTGCCTGAGCTCAGGACTCAACACAACTCCTGACATGTTTTCAGAAGAGGAGCCAGCTGATACAGGGGCCACACCTTTGGGGCCTGCACTGGTGGTCTGTGGACACAGAGTCATTGCATCAGGTGAAGGGGGCATCCTTCACACCTTTCTGAGGACCTGATAAAGCCCCTGTACCTTTCCAGGCCTGTGGCTCCTCATTTTGACTTTGACCCAACAGAGCCAATACTGACCTCATTGGCTTCTTCCCAGACACTCAGTGTTGGGTCTTATGAATCCCAAACCCCCAGCCCTGGCCAAAGCCAAGCCCCAGAAAGGGTCCAGAGTGGGCTCTGGCTGTCTCCAACACAGGCACCTCCAACCCCTACCCCCACCAACACCCCCACTGCCCTCTGCCATCTGGCTGGGTTTCTCACTGGCTGCATGGAGCAAGTGATTATGGAGGATTTAATAATTATCAACAAAGGAAACTAAAATGTGTTTGGTTTCACGTCTTTTGCCTTTAATACCTCGGCAGTCTAGAAAAGGTAACTGAGGAGAGAGGCTGGCTACTAAGAAATTAAAAAAATCAATAAATAGAAAGGAAGAGAGAAACAGACCTCATTCATTTACCCACAAGCCCCTGGGTCTGCTAGGTGCCTACTGCAGCCCTAGACCCTGGACAGCACAGTACTGAGCCCCACAGACAAATCACCCGCTCTCGGGGCACGTTCTTTCTAGACATAATCAAGGCCTGGAAAGACAACGAGAACAGAGATGCAGCCCTGGCTTTAAGAAATACCCCATGAAAAGGTGTTCGGAGAAGGTATTGTGACTAATAACTACCACTTGAGTGTTTCTATGTGGTAAAGGTCGAATAATGCCCCCCCCAATTCGTATGTTGAAGGGCTAACCCCAAGTCCCTCACAACGTGAATGTGTTTGCAGAGAGGGCCATCCATCGCAGGTGTAATCAGTTAAGACGAGGTCATCCTGGAGTAGAGCGGCCCCGAATCCAGTATGACTGGGGTCCTTTTAAAAAGGGAAATTTGGACACAGACACACACACGGGGGTATGTCGTGTGCAGACTGCAGTCAGGCTGCCACAAGCCGAGGAACTACCAGCAGCTGCCAGAGAGGCCTGGAACAGATCCTTCCCTGGCACCTTCCGAGGGGGTCGGGCCCTGCTAACACCTTGATCTTGAGCTCCGGGCCTCCTGAACGGTGAGACCATCAACGTCTGTCATTTTGGGACTTTGTCACAGCAGCCCTAGCAAATTAATACACCACAGAATAGTGCTGTGCTAAGTGATTTAGAGATGACCTCATTTAACCGTCGTGCCAACCCACTGGTAGGTCCCTGGCCCATTTTACAGAGGAATAAATTGAGCCCGGAGAGGGTTAAGTAACTTGCTCGAGGTTGAGCTGCTTTAATCTGAAGGGACAGTGGTATTCAAGGCTTGGGGCTCAGGCTGCATGATGTATGGAAGTGTTGAATCATTATATCGTACACCTGAAACTAATACAACGCTGCATGTTAACTATACTGGAATTTTTAAAAAATTTAAAAATTTGTAAAAATAAAGTCATCATCAAAACAAAAATGAGAACAAAGCATGGGGCTCAGGGAAACCTGTCCTCCATACTCAGTGTCCCCTAACTGGGTAAACTCCACATCTCTCCCCTTAGCCTCTTAATCCTTGTTCCAAATAGATGTCGTCTCTTTGGTTGGCGTATGGTGAAGATGCTTCCCTGCCCTGCTTGGCGGCCGCATTGGTGCCTTCACCTGCTCTAAGTGTATACAAATGGAAAAGTCTAGTGAGTCGTGATATTCATGCTGTATGGGTTTACCAGCACCTGCGTTTACCAGCAAAACGGTAACCCCCTCTCTTGGCCTCATGTCATCTCTGCATGCGACTCCCACACACACCTCCCCACCATCATATCACAGCCTGTTCACCTATTCTTTTTTTTTTTTTTTGAGAAAGAGAGAGAGTGAGCGAGCATGAGGGGGAGGGAGGGAGGAGGGAGGGGAAGAGGGAGAGGTAGAGAGAATCCCAACCAGACTCCCTGCAAATGCGGGGCTGGATCCCAGGCCCCTGAGATCATGACTTGAGCCAAAACCAAGAGCCAATGCTTACCTAACTGAGCCACCCAGGCGCCCCTATTCCTGTTCTTTATATTTGCTTGATACGTGTTTTTGTCCAAGGCTGGTCATTCAGCTATGCGCAGACTCCTCACCTCGGCCAGCCATGCACGCGCAGCTCTAGAACGCATGCCCCATCTTCAAAGGCATGAGAGCCAAGTGGCACCATGTCACTGTCACTGGGCTCAAGAGTGGATGTGGGCCTGACCCTGAGACAACCCCCTGGAGCCAAGTCGGGGGACCCGATGTCGTGTCATGAAAGTCAAGACGTCACGGGGCCATTTTGTTTTGCAAGTGATTGAAGGGGTTCTCACAGGGAATTTTGATTATACTCGATTTTTGTATTTCAAGCTGACTTTAACCACTACATAAGCCATGACTCCATTGTAGTTTTTAAAAAAATAGTGAGAGAGGGGCGCCTGGGTGGCACAGTGGTTAAGCGCCTGCCTTCGGCTCAGGGCGTGATCCCCGCGTTATGGGATTGAGCCCCACATCAGGCTCCTCCACTATGAGCCTGCTTCTTCCTCTCCCACTCCCCCTGCTTGTGTTCCCTCTCTCGCTGGCTATCTCTGTTAAAAAAATAAATAAAATCTTTAAAAAAATAAAATAAAATAAAAAATAAAAAAATAGAGAATTAAATCGTCAAACAGGACATCAAATGTGTACATGCCAAGCTCAAAAAACTTGCACTGTAATAGTTAAACCATAATCATGACATGAGTGATTTCTTCTCAGCAAAACATCAACTAAACATCCACACACTAAATTCATGGTATCATTTTGTGTTTTGCCGGGTTTGCAGTTTTGATTGTGTTCGTTTACGTATCTGTCGGATTTTACAGAAAGAAAAGCTTATGGAGTTTATGCCTTAATATGTACATATTTGGCTTACACTATAATTAACATATTTTAAGTCCAACAAAAGGAGTATATTGGAATTTACTGTTATTTTAGAAGATTTTAAAATACTGTTATTTAAATGATTCATATTTGAGACACAAAGTGTTGACCAGCTTCGTATATAAAGGGACAAAATAGAAACACATCAACATGGACGTTACCAACAGTCAGAATGATGCAGAAATAGAACTAGAAATAGAACTAGGTGATTAGAAAAATGTTGGAATAATTAGAGGTCAGTAAATGTTTTTCATTCAAGAGTAAGTTAGTAAGGGCCTTCTGTGCTAGGAGCTGTCTTGGGGGCTCCTGGCCAAGCCGGAGGGAAAGAAGGGAAAGTGGAAATAAGATAAAGATGACTACGACCTTAGGTCCTTCAAAGCATTCTGTCTAAAGGGAAAGATTCGGTCTCATAGGCCATACTGAGTAAGCACTAACGAGGCTCTCAGAGACGGCCTCGTTCAAGGCTCAAAACAACCCTACAGGGTAGGAAACAAGTCTCCCCACCCCCCCTCCCCATTTTACTGGTGAGGACACAGAGGACCACATATGATAAATGCTGCTACGAAGCTAGCTAGGTGTCTTTAGGAAATCATACATGTGAGTCGCAGAGATCTGTCAAAGTGGATGTGATTTAATTTGGATCTTTAGGAATGACTAGTTCACTAGTCAGAACAGAGGGCAAAAGCATTCTCGTCAGCACAAACAGTTTGTGCAAAGACATGGGAGCACGGAAAGGCATGGTGTCTCTAAGGAATGGCACAAAGGTGTAGATCGGCCCAGCTGAGAACAGTCAGCCAGAGTTTGCTGCTTTGAAGGGGCTCAAGCCCATTCCTCAACTCTGGCAATGGATCAAACCATGTTACTGGACCAATCCTTTCCACACTAGTAGAAAAACAGTCTTTCCTAATGGTTTGGAAACCAGGCTCAACTCTTCCAACCAGTGCCACCCCATATAGTTGCTCAGGTTGTGTACTGCACAATAAGAGTCCCATCTAAGTGGCACTAGTTACAGCAGACATCATAGATAGGCACATTTATTATGACAATTTCCTGGAAGGGGGAGTAAAAGTGTCTTGCTCTAACAAAGTCTGTATTTCATAACAATTTTCTGACAAATAAAGGCAAAGTGCCTTGAGGAGGGGTATCTTTTTCTAAATCACACAAATCTGCCCTATGGGCTAGTGGTGGTAAGCTAGCTCTTATGGTTTCTTTTCCTTGAATTGTAATGGAACCTAGATTCCAGCCATGCACTGTGGTTTCATTTGGCCTTTTCACGGCTCAACTGCATCTGCTTCAAGCAGTTAACATACTCCCTCTCTCCCCCATCCCATGTGATTCCATCTTTCCCTGCGTAGCCCAACCCCCTCCCTCCCAGATCTGAATCTACCAACACTGTTTCTTTTTAAATCACAACAGATCACTTTTTCTGGTTAATCTCATTTTTCCAAAATTCAAACACAGCTCTAGGGCTGTCCATTGTACAAACATGTCAGATCCCGTGATCCAAGAAGGCCTCCAACCAGAAACTGTATTTATGGAGCCGTCCCTATTCTGCCATATCTCTCTGGAATGGTTCCAGAAGCCTTCTCAACATCAATTCTTAAAACTATTAACTTGTATATTGCTCACATAGAAATATAAGTCACTCTGAGTCACACTTGGCACCAGCTCCATCAGAAGTCAGCCCCGGGGTCAGTGGGGACTGTAGTTAAACTGCCACCATAACAAGCACCACTACAAAATTACGTCCAAGTAGCTCGTGGTTTCACCCTCAAAATCGTTCTAATTCTGTTCTGTAAGAAACCTCGTGCAAAACCTAGAAAAACACTGTGCAAAAAGGATACAAAGCTCCTTCAAAAGAGTGGTTACCCCTGCAGAGAAAAGAGGCAGGGGCTGAAGGGGCGGGGGCGCAGGGGCGGAGGGGGTGGGGGTGGGGGAGGGGGAGCTGTTCTCTGCAGCACTGTAAATCTGTATACCAAAATCTCAAGCAAGCATGGCAGCATGGTAACCGTTAAACGTGCCGGTGAGTAGAGGCTATCTGTTATACTACCTTCTGCTCTTTGAAGGGTTGAAATATACCATAATTAACATTTAAAAATTTTTAGAGGACGTTTTTTATGCACTTTGGCTGAAGGTCATATTTTAATTATTCTTCAGAGAAGCTTTCGGGCATTCTTTGATGAACCCAAAGTAATCGAGTTCTGACCTGGCCATACCTGTCTCCAAGGTACAGTGATCACGAATATAGCTGCTGGTGGGTCTTGGAAGGTGTCCCACCTGCACTGGATCAGTGCTGTCATGGCAAAGGGAGTGCCAAGGCTGGGGTGATGTACAGGGGACCCACAGGGCATTGATGTGGCCCTCCATCAGTGCCTTTGCTCCCCCGCAGCCCCCACCCCCGTTGCTAAAGACTTCACCAGCTCAGCTTCTTTCCCTTGGAGAGAGGAGGCGTGTTTGAAACGATGTATCTATTCTGCCACCTAGCCTTCAGCCCCGTCACTACAACAGAGCTGCCTTGAGCCATTCTGCAGAGACCTCAGTCTTGCTGAACTTCCCTGATCTGGGGAGGGACTGGAGTGACCAGGTGCTTCATTTCTTAAAGGTGACCATACCTTAGTTTCAGACTAAGATGAAGTGGCAGCATCAGTATGCGTGACGTCTGCTGGGAAAGGGACTGATGTCAATCTCATAAGATATTTAACACACAGTAATTACTCACTGTAAAGAATGGTTTCAGCAAGTCTGTCTAAGGCAGTGAGGACAGTAATGCAAAGGAAAAGAATGAAGACAAGACCCTTAACTGACATTGTTCCCTTCCAACCAGAGGAACCCATGATACTTTATGTCCTATTAAAAGTGCAGCTTTCCCAAACCATGTTATCAGGAGTCACCCTCACCTTGAAAATCACTTAGAAACTCAACAGAAAATGATCAAGCTTTATAAAACAAAGACGTTAGTCACCCTTGGAAAAGCTGTCCACATAAAAGCATAAATCTTTTACCCAGTTGCATTTCTTGAAACTTGGTCTTGATATGCAGTTAGTTTTTTAAAGGAATGGGGAGGAGCGCTCTCAACGGGATGAGACACAAGTGGATGATAGTTAACTTCTTACTTCTCCAAGAAAAATGTGGTTGAAAGGCATCAAAACTCGGACATGCCAGGGTGGGAAGCAGAGTTGGGAAGCTCAGGGCAGGGAAAGCAAGTCAGTAATAAAGGAGGGAAGGGAACCTGGCCTCTGACATTTGCATCTGGCAGGAATAAATGAGCCCCTCCTAACTAAATTCATTGATGCAAACTATTTTTTTTTTTCCCCAGAAGCAATCTTCTAAAGGTGGCTGTGAACAGATCTCGGTCTACAGAGTGGAGGAGAGGAGGGAAACAGAATCAAGAGAGGCCCATAGGCACACCCCATAATCCTACTTCTCGTACCAGAACTTCTCCACTATCTTATGTTACCTATGGACTCTTGCAAGCAAGCCCATCTGGCCAGCCCTATCTTTGGACCAAACCACTGTAGACAGCCCCAGGCTACTGAGAATTCTTTCTCTTGTGTTTTCAGAAGCCTACCTGAGGTCCCTGGAAGAGCAGCTCTGTCCTACCAGCCCTCACTCCCTCCTGACTTAAGCTCATTTCTAAGCAGACACGCAGGAATGTTCACTTAACATTTACAGAGCTGCAGAGTATGGGCTCTCCACAGCCCCCTACACCCTACCCCAAGGCCCGGCCCCGGCCACCACCTCCTCCTCCTTCTCTCCACAGGCTTTTCGTCTTCTCCATGAATCATCCCCTCTTCCTTCTACCTGTCCTCACACATTTTATTTTCCAGCCACTGGAAGTCGGCTAGACAAAAAGACGTGTCACTGGAGGCCGTCTCTCTCAGAATAGAGGGTGGCTGGAACTAGCAACTCATGTTTCTCTGGAAGGAGCACCACAATTTCCCCATTCATCTGAAATGCTACCATGTGCTTGGAGTCAGCTTTGCTGCTGGGCTGGTGCCGGAATACGAGCAGGGGTAAGAACACACACCGCACACTGTTGGGCCGCTCTTCTAGTCTCAACTTGACACAAAAGGGAAAATAACATGATCTCCCTGGTTCCTGAAATATTTCAGCTGAATTTTTGAACGTTAATTCTCCCCCTACCTTTCTAAGCCCCCAGATGGAGGGGAGAGGCGATGCAAACAGGTCCTGCAGTTTGGGTGGGGGGAATTGTTCGGGGTTGGTTTGCTTTTATCACTACACACAACCCCTCCCCCCTCTCCCAGCCAACGCCTAAAAACCCCTCCGGCAATCCAAACACAAGCACAACTTTCAGCTTTAGCCTTCTTTTAAAATGTGCCTTTCAGCAAATAGATAAGCAAGTCGAAAGATCAGGATCTGGGAATGTTAACAGCCTACAGTGAGGAGCTCCGGAGCCAAACCCGCAGGAGAAATCGTTTCTCAAAAGCAGTCCTATGGAAAGAATTCTTATCATAGATAAGGGTGCAGTCTAGTGGCAAACTTCATGAAATGCAGCCCCTTTTTCCAAAGGAAAGTGAGAGCACTTCTAAAGAGAGGAAGGAAATGTAAAAGGGCTGAATCCCACCCCGGGTCTTCCCAAACTGGGCAGCAAGGACGACTCATTTCTCTCTGATCCCGCTGTGAAGTCCTCAGCCCAGCCGTGTGCATTTCAGAAACAAAGGGAAATCGCCACCTTCCCTCCTTCAAGACTTTAGCTTTCTTTCATTTTACTAAGGGAAGAAGGGATCCAACAGTGTTTGAAGAGGTTGCCTGAGGTTTCAAATGAAATAAGAACGTCCCTGGTCGGGATCTCTTCAGAGCAAGTCCTATGGCCCCGTCAGCTCTCAGTCCTGAGCTACCTGTGCCTGCCAGTGAACCCCGTAACAAGGTGCTCCTCTGGTCTGGCACCCACTCCCTCCGGAGATGTGGCCCTATCCAACAGAACTGCTCCAGGAAAAGAATGTGAGGGGAGAGTATCACTCCAATCTGCCTGCCTTGCATCCAAACACCACACCAGGCCACGTTTGGTCAGCAGGCAAGATTTTCAGACTTAGCATCTCCTGGAAAGTGCTAGTCTCCATAACTCACTGGCCCTACGATGCTGTTGAAAGGCTACCACTTCCCACAAGTACACACAACACAGATACCCACAAGCTTGAGCAAGCACTCAGGCGTGTATGCATACACACACACACACACACACACACACACACACACAGAGCTTCCCTGGGCCAACAATGGAGCTGAAGGAAAGTGGCCACCTCTTGATCATATGACCAAAGACAGTCACTCCACACTCCACAGGCAAGAGAAATGCTCTTAATTAAATTCCCTTCCCTGGACTTTTAAGGGGGAAAATCCAGTTTTGCTTTTTTTTTTTTCTCTTTCTTTCTTTTTAATTTAGTTCACTACCCTCAGCTAGCCATCCCACACTAACACTCCCCTTCAAACAACACACACACACACACACACACACACACACCCCTCACATAGTCACTTAGACACTAGCAGACAGCCGTTTCCCAAAGCTCTGGAAGAATTTCTTGGGCACTGTATATATCCACTTAGCTAATAAGAAAATGCTTCTCCCTGCAGCCTGGGCCTTGGCTAGTGAAGGGGTGGGAGGGAGGGGGAGACCGAGTTACTCTTCATTGTGTCCATCAGCTCCTCGATTCTCCCTTCCACTCGCCCCCCTACCCCCCCCCCCGTTGTGGGCAGCCCAGCCCTGTCCCCCAAGCCCCTTTCTTACATTCCGGGGGGAGGGGGGCACTGTTCCGGGAGCGCAGGGGAGCCCCCGTGTGTCTAGAAGGCCTCTCCCCACCCCCACCCCGTGTGAGTTTGTACTGCAAAGCTCCTTGGCATCCTCGCCTGGGCTGGGTGTTGGGGAGCTCAAATAGCAGCTACAAACTGGCTGGCGGCCAGGGGCCGTCTATTTAAAAGCGCCTGCTCCACCGGAGCCCGTAGTCTCTTTGGAAACTTCTGCCGGGGAAAAGAGCTAGGAAAGAGGGGCAAATCGGTGTGGGTTTTTTCTCTTTTTTTGCTCCTTTTAATTACCCCCTCTTCCGTTTGCACCCTCTTCGAGCTTCACGCAGAACCTGCGAATTTCGAAGAGGTGGTGGCAGAGTGGGAGCAAAGAGGTGTTAGGGTTTGGGATTTGGGGCTTTTTTTTTTTTTTTTAATTTCTTGATTTCAACATTTTCCCCCACTCTCGCGGCCACAACTGCCGCCTCTTACCTGTTCCTGGGCAGCCGCGCGCTGCAGGCAGCTGAAGGTTAGAAAGGAACAGGGTGCATTTTAGATTTTAAACAAAAATTTTTGAAGACAGACCCATTTTTCTCCCCCCACCCCCACCCCCTTCTCCTCCACAGCCTCCGAGCTCATTATTCCGGTGGTTGCTTTGGGGTGAACAATTTTTTGGCTTTTTCCTCCCTGTAATTCTGAGCAGGTCTGCCCGGGGGGGGGTTGTTCCTCAGGCTTCCACTCCCTCCGCGTGCACCTGGCGCTGCTCTTTTCCCCCCAACCTGTTGCAAGTCCCTTAATCCTTGCAGTTGGGACTTGCTTGCACGCACCTCAGCCCTCCATCTCTCCCTACGTTTTGCAATTGTCTGGGGGAGGGCACCTGCTCTACCTGCCAGAAAAAAAATTTTTTTAATTTCTCCGGGCGCCCTCTTGGCCCCTTTCTCCCTACACTCTCGCTCTCGTGCCCCGCCCCAAGGTAAAGGGGAAGACTCGGAGAAGATGGTGCTCACCGCGGTCCTCCTGCTGCTGGCCGCCTGTGCGGGGCCGGCCCAGGGCCTGGGCTCCTTCGTGCACTGCGAGCCCTGCGACGAGAAAGCCCTCTCCATGTGCCCCCCCAGCCCCCTGGGCTGCGAGCTGGTCAAAGAGCCGGGCTGCGGTTGCTGCATGACTTGCGCCCTGGCCGAGGGGCAGTCATGCGGCGTCTACACTGAGCGCTGCGCCCAGGGGCTGCGCTGCCTCCCCCGACAGGACGAGGAGAAGCCGCTGCACGCCCTGCTGCACGGCCGCGGGGTTTGCCTCAACGAAAAGAGCTACCGCGAGCAAGCCAAAATCGGTGAGCGCGCTCTGTGTGCCAGTCAGTTACACGGCGCACGGCCGGGGGACACGGGACGGTCTAGCCCTGTGCGCCTGGCCCAGCAAGTGGCTTGGAGCCGGGGTGTAGCCCGGGAGGAGGGCGGGGAGGGTCCTTGCACCTCGGAATTGGAGGCTGGCGGATCCAGCTACCCCGGGCTGCTTTCTTAGCCGAGCCTCTCGCGGCTTTCGCTCCTTCTCCTCGCCCCTACACCCACCCTTCCTCACCCTCCCCATCCCCCTCCGTCTGAACACGGACTCTGAGCTGTTCTTCGGTCTCCAGATCCAAACCCCAGGTACTCAATTTCCAGTCTGAGAAGGTGCATGTTACATTATCAACTCCCTCCTCCACCCCCCCACCACCCACCCAATACGGTTTTTTCTGAACTTGAAAAAAAAATCTCTTTGTTAAAATACTGCTTTAACTGGGGACCTGGAGGGAGAGGCGTTACCGGTTTTCTGCGGCAATTCCACCTTTGTCCCTCCCAGCCCCTGCCCCGACCCCCCTACGAGCCTGTCCTGGCGTTTTTTCCCCGCTACCCCTACACGCACTCGCGAGCGCACACACACGCACCAACGCTTGAAAGGTAACGCCTTTAGGCTGGGGGCTTAGATGCCCCTCCCACGTGCACACCCATCGCTCTTGACTCGGTGTGATTGTTTGTGGCACATGGTAAAACATACTAAAATGCAAAATACCTTTTTTCTTTCCGGGAAGGGAAAAACTACTTTAGCACGCTCGGCGGCGGCGGGCAGGTGGGGGCGGTGGGGGCGGGGAGGAATGGGAAAGCAGGGTTTCTGTTCCCAGGTTGAGTGTTCGTCCCTGAATCTAATTCCTTTTTCTCCGCCCCAGTTCGGATTTTACCTAGGAAGAAAGGTGGATACGGGGGCAAGAAGGGATGTAGAACTCAGACATCACAACTTCCCCGCCAGTGCTAATCTCCCCACCAGCACCACCACCACCACCTCAGTCTTTCAAACAGGATCACAAGTGGGTGTGGTGTAAATGAAAGAGGGGCCCTGGAAACACAGAATGCAAAATCAACTGGGCGGAGACGGAAAAGGAGTGCTCCAGGAGCCTCCCCTCCGCCTCCAAGTAGCCCCGCCCCCTGGTGGCCCCGCCCCCAAACCCTCTGCGTCTTGAGTCTAAGGTTTAAAAGGTTGACAGAGCTCGTTGTTCAACCAGAACAGTTCTGCCCCCCCTTTAGAATGTGTTTCCTTTTGGACTTACCTGGTCTTACTTTTTTTTTTTTTAAGTCTAATGAGCTGTACACAAAAATCTGGATTCTGAAACGTCAACCTGGTTATTAATTCTCTCCGAAAAGCGTTAAGACTTAGCTAAATCATGTTTTGTGGGGTTTTTTTTTTTTTTTTTTTCTGTGTGGTTTCTTGCTGGGGCAATGCCCTTCTTCCTCCCATCCTGTCCATTAGGGCACCCCAGTGTGAGTTTTCGAACTACAAACTACACACTATCACCTAAGATAAGAGTGCGTCAGTGCTTGAGAAGCGGCAGGAGAACTTTCCTGGGTTTGATCTGGATCCCAGCAAACCTTACAGGGTTTGCCTGTCGCCCGCGGCCGCCCCCCACTTTGCGAGAGGCAGTGGTCTTCCGGATCGCAGCCTGCAAAAAAGGAACAGAGTGCAACGCGCAGGCCCCAGAGGCCCTAGAGGCCGGTTTGTGGAGTTACTTTTATTAAGAGCCACTTTTCAAAGGCGGTCCTGGCCGCCCTCATCTTCGGGGATGTGGATTTGGAAAAGCTTAGCACAGGCGGAGGGATGGGGGGCGGTGGGGAGGAAGGCGGGGGGAGGAGTGGAGAAAAGGTATGAATCGGTTTCCTGGTTTGGAAGTGAGCGCTCTGGGTAATAATCCGGTCACATCGAAAGTATGCAAGGTATCACTCAGCCGCATTCTGGCCCCGCTTTTATTTGCCCAACCGTGTGGTTGGTGTGATGTGGTTGGTGTGGAGGGTGTGCGCGCACGGTGCGCGCGCAATTGCTTGGAAGAGTAAATTGGCTCATCATCCAACTTTTCAGTTCAACGTAATACACACACACACACACACACACACACACACACACACACACACACACACACCGGCTTTTGTCCCAAGCAAGATGCCCTTTAGACTTCCCTGCAGCCCATTCCTCAACCCCCACCTTCAAGGTGCCTCCTGGCGAACACGTAGCTGCCTCCCCGCCACACCCCTCGCTTCTTTGGCGACTCCACCCGGCCTTTGGCAGGTGCCTGACCGACCACGGTTGCAGGATGGCTGCGGGGGCTGACCCCTTCCTCCCGGAAGATAGTACAGTAGTGGGCGCTCCTGGCCCACTCGAAAACCGTTGAGTGGGTCCCCAAAAAGTTGGAGATGGCGCAGAGACGGTTCATAAAGACAGGGACATGAACAGAGAGAGGGAGGAGCGTGTCTGCTCCCTTGACCAAAAATCCTGCTCCCCAACGCCCGTCCACCATGTCCCCCTACCAAAGCCAGCGGTGAGAAGTTGCATTTGCCTCTCCCTCCTGCGGTTGCCATACAGATACAGATACAGATACAGGTAGAGATGATACATGCATGTATATATACGCACACATAAGTCAAAAGATATATGCGTATATAAAGAAAGATATAGACACGTATCTTTTTTTAACCAAAAGAAAAAGTGCACTTCCAGAATCCGAAACGGGGAGCGAGGTGGCAGGCAGCCAAAGCTGCTGGGAGGCAGAGCGGAGGGCGGGCGGGCGGAGACTGGTGTTTTGCTGGGCGCGTTGCTGAGCAACCGGAGAGCGAGTCCGCCCGCGCACTGGGTGCTGGGAGCGCGCCGGGCCCCGCATTTTATTTTGGCCCGTTCCGGGGCAAAGATAGATACAGAAACAGAGGGCAGTGTGTGTGAGGCTGGAGGGAAGCGGGCGACAGGAGTTATTTATTGAACCAAGCTCAATAAATACGGGTGAGCTGGGTCCAGTAAAGGAAGCCCTGGGCTCTGCCTGGGCATTGTTTGGAGAAGGACCTGGTGGCTTTCTGGGCAGGAGGGCGAAGTACATACTTGCCTGGTTCTGGGAGATCTCTCCTGAGCCGGTGAGACATTAAGCTCGGAATACAGGGAGAAATGGGCTTCTGAGTTTCAGTTCTGTCATTGAGACATAAGAGAGAGAGGACAGAAAGTATGCTCTGGGAACGAAAAAATATTACCTAAATAAAAATGAATTCGGCCTTTGCTTCTTTGAGGGGTTGGCATCCATCACCCTAGTGTCCACTCCAAGCCTGGTCCAAATGCCATGTTGAAGTCAAGTGCCAGAGTTAGGTTTATTGGCCAAATTTGTGTCTGGGTTGAACAAGATCATGGAAAACCAAAGGAGCCAGATTCCTTTCCCACCCGCACCCCCTCCCTTTGAAATAAGTCTTTGAGAGCCTGGCTGTGCCCTGAGCCAACCAAAGTGGGAGCCAGGAAGACGAGAGACGGTGCTTTTAACTTGACTTTTCTTGCCTCCTGCCCCTCTTTCTGCTGTGTCAGCTCAGACTGGAAGGGAAAGGACAGTTGGCCACAGTGAGAGCTCATTTTCTTTCCATATTTCTCTTCTTCTCCCTCCCCCTCCCCCCCTTCTCCATCCCCTAGTTCCCCGGAATTCCCTGAGGGCTTGAGCTTTAAGTCAGTGCAGCTGCCAGTGAGTGCTGGGGCTTGGGTTGGATTTGAGCAGGCAGGTGGGTTTGCAGCTGCAGAGGGAGGACCGGGCTGACCTAGGAGGCAGAGGTCACCGTGAGGGTTACAGCAAAGGGCATGGGAGCAGGAGTCCCAACAGAAGCCTTGGGTGGGGGTGGGGGTGGGGGGAGTGGCTAGCAGGAAAAGAAGGTGATTTTTGTCTGGTTTTTACTTTGTACCTGAGCAATGCCTTTGAAACTTTGGGTTCTTTAATGCATAGAACATAGAACTTCGGAGAAGGGATTCACACACCCCAAGCCCACTGCACGCGGAAACTGGGAGAACTCCATAAACAGACCAGACACCAGTGAGGGACCAAAAGGGAGCAGAAGTGAAGAGGGTGGGAGAATGGATGTGGTGAGAGACGAGGAGGGGTTTTCCTTGAGTTTTTGTTTTGCATTTTTACTGTAGTTGGTCCAAAATTTGCAATCCCCAGAGAGCACCCTTAAATGACAATCTGGATATGCATTCCGAAACAATAATATTTATTACATATTTGCAAAAATAAATAAGCAAACAAACAAGGAAGCTAGTTCTAAGCTTCTACTCCCCACTGCCCATGTCCAGAGGATCTCCCACTTTTTTTCCAGTTCCATTTCTTTCCATGATTTCTGTTATGATGCCTTTTTTAAAATATAAATACAGAGGAGCGACTGTGAACCTGTATGAGAGACAAAGTGGCTTTTCCTGCCTGGCCACTTGGCTCAGCTCAGTCCTACTGTCTCCCCAGAAATGGTCTAGGTATTGACCGAAGAGTGTTAATGCTGGAAAGAACCCACAGATCACAGCACTCAGAGCAATGGTTTTACAGATGAGAACACTGAGGCAGAGAGCGCAGAGTCACTTGTCCGGCATCAGGTGAAGGATTAACAGCAGAGTCAGGGCTAGAACTCAGTCCTACGGTCCTATTGATTCTGTACCCATGCCGCTGTCCGGGGCTTTCTTCACTAGTCACTAGGGCTCTCGCCGGCGCCTGGCCTAACTTGCCACAAGGACTTCAGCAAATACGGCCCAATGCTGTCTTCCCTTAGTGGGGGTTGTGAAGATGAACTGGGGGCTCAGAACTTGGGAGGGCTGTCTTTTAAGGGAAGAAGTGACATCGCCCCAAAGTGGAGAATGCAACACCCTTTTTATTTTCAATCACACTCTCTTGCATCCCTTTTCTACACAGTCTTGGAAGCAAGACTGGCTTAGGCCAGTGGTTTAGTAAGGGATGGGGGCAAGGAGGGTGGAAAGGGATGGTGCTGAGCCCAGGCTTCGGGTCCATGTACTAAACCTTCTTTCCTGAACTGTAGGGAGCTCTGCTGATGTGGGAAGGCAGGCAGGCCCTCACTGGCCCACAGATTGGAAGGAGAACATGGCCCGGAAGCAGCCAGCTTCCCATGGCAACCAGCCTCCACCAGCACAGGCCTTTCATGGAGTCAGGCAAGAAGGATGAGGAGACCCGAGCTCTGGTGGGGCAGGGTAGGAGAGGGAGAGAAAACCACAGGCTCCAAGAGTCGACAATGAAGAGAGCAAGAAAGTCACCAGGTTTGGAACCATAGACAGGTATGTCAGCCATCTTGCCAAAGGAGAAGGGAGACAGCCTCCTGATGACAGCTGGGGGCCTCAGATGGACCTGAGGAGTTGCAAGGAGCCATATGCTAATATATCCTGCAGCTGGGGCTGCTCCTGGCTTGGGGGATTCTTAAGGAGGAGGCAGATAAGTTAAGGCCCTCTACCCAGTAGATTAGACCTGCCAGGTTGCACCCTGGGGGAGTTTTAATATAAATAGGTTAGTTACCTCATTTTTCATCCCTCAACTTTAACCATCAGACATGGGCCTTCCCTTGCCAAAACCCAGACTGAATTTGCACTCAGAACCTGGTGTCCTTTGACCTTTGCTCATTCACACAGATGATTAAGTGGGCTCTAGTTCTCCTGAACCATTCCCGTTGTACCGTCCAGCTGAATTGCGTACCCTGTGCCATCTCTTTATCACCCACTGGAGACAACGTTCGTCCCAGACCCTTTAGAACAGCACTGGCCAGTTGAAATCCAATACAAGCCACACATGTAATTTCAAATTTTCTAGTCGCCACATTTTTTAAAAAGGCAAAAAGAAACAAGTGAAATTCATTTTAACCATATTATTTGAATTCAATATATCCAAGACATTATCTTTTCTACATACACTCCAGCAGTTTTAATGAGATGTTTAACGTTCTTTCTTCCATAGGAAGCCTTTGAAATCTGAGGTATAGTTTGCATTTACAGCACATCTCAATTTGGACACTACATTTTCATTAAAAAATATTTGTTCTGTATATTTAGGCTTCATATAATTTACAGTTCAAAAACTAGATTCATATACCCGAATTGTTACAAACACACCCAGAAAGTTTCCGATAACCACATTGAGTATTAGTTTTTAAATTTAAATTAATTTCAGTGAGATAATTTTTTTTAGAGTGGGGGACACAGGGAGAAGGAAAGAGAGAATCTTAAGCAGGATCCACACCCAGCATGAGCCCGACACGGGGCTTGGTCCCAGGACCCCGAGATCATGACCTGAGCCAAAATCAAGAGTTGGACACTTAACGAACTGAGCCACCCAGGCGCCCCTAAATGAAATAAATTTTTAAATTCAGCCCCACTAGCCACGTTTCAAGCTTTAATGGCCACATGTGGCTAGTAGCAACCCAACTGGAAAGTGTAGACACCACCAGCAAGCCCCCCAAATCTGAGATGGGAAGTAATGTCTCTGTTCTCTCCTCCTGCCCCCAAGAGTCCAAAACAAAGAGTCTTAGTCTGGATTGCCAGACACCACAGGACTCTTGTTTGACCCCCCAGCAACTCTCTTTTCTTAGGGGGACTAGGGAGAGTTCTGGCTGCCTGTTCCCTTTCACCCCCTTCTGGTCATCTAGGACCGTTCTCAGGGAGGGTGGCTGCCTAATTCTAATATTCTGAATGGACTGTGATGAGTCATGAGTGGAAGTGTAGCCAGGTCAGAGAAATGGCCAAGTGCTTCTCCCTCTCCCCCTTCTCCTTTCAGAGGCTGCTTTCCACCTAGCCCCTCCATTCCCTTCTGGTTTGGGGTGTATATGAGGATCAGTTAGAGACCAAGCATGTTCTGTCCTTCCCAATTCTAGAGACACCCAGCCAGAGACATTCATCTTGGGAGTTGTACGTAAGTGTGTATGTCTCATGTGTAAATGTATCACCAGCTGTCCCTCAGAGATCAAGAAATGTATACTGGAGTCGCAGCCCTCAATCCTACTTTGGCTCTAGGGGAGATAAATGAAGGGGATCCTTCCTTTACCCCTGTTCCCAGGACAGTGGGAGATGTGTGAGCGAGACCCCAGCCTTTTGTTCTGGGGGAGTGTCACCAACTTGACAGCAGCCATATCTATGGCATCAAGGGCAGTTGGTCACCTTTTGTCTCTCCGTCTTTTGGAAGGAAACCTAGTGTCTTAATGCAGCAGGAAGGAATGCCATCCGATGGGGGATACTTCCAGAGGGAGTTCTCTAGGTGGAGACTGCTTCCTCTCACCTGGGGTTGGCAATCAGACCTTCTGATAGTCTGACTCTTATTCTGACTGTTTGCCCTCCATGGTGTCTCTATTTCTCTGCTTAGGATAGAGATGTAATGTACCACCTTGGCCAACCTGGCTGTTGGTTTAGAGCACCTAAACACATTAGTTTTCTTGGCCTGAAATGGCATGGGGGCCGTAAAGGAGGTCAGCAGGGTAAGCCTGTTGTCATCATCGTCCGGTCACTGAGGCTCCGAACCTGCCCCCCGCCTCTGCCGTTCGCCCCCAAGTCAGACTTCCCCTCCAGTGTCTTCTCGCAACTGTGCCTTAGGATGACGGTGGTTTGTTTTGCTCTTGAAAAGACAGCGCTCCTTTCCTTCCCGGCCCATAATTCTTGTCAAAAAGAGCCCAGAACATGCACGTCTGTTACCACAGAGAAAAAGAAAACAGTGTCTTCCAAGAGAGACTGGGGCAAGGCAGACACTGGCCAGGGATGGAATGGCTAGGACGAGGCGCACTGCAGTCCCCACGGAAGGCTCAGCAGGCCCTCCCTACCACCCTGTGCCCGCTGTCTTTATGCAGAGGCATGCACACACAGTGTCATTGATTCATCTGGCATCCACCTCTGGGACATGGTCAGACTTCAGGAGACTGAAACAGGCCTCACGGTTTTTTCAACAGTGAGCAGCCGCTCCATCATTTCCCCATAAGCTGCATGTCCGAGCAAAAAGCAGGAGGATGCAGGTTGTTGGGGAAACAGGGCAAAGTGGGGAGGGGCTGCAAAGCATCCAGCCGCAGCCCTGCGCGGCGCGGACCAGAGCCCTCAGACCAGCTGTCCAGCAGGACTTTCTGCCGTGATGAAAATGCTCTCTATCTGCGCTGTCCAACGCGGCAGCCGCTCACCACTGTGCTATGGGGCCTTGAAAAGTGGATAGAGCAACTGAGAAGCTGCATTTGTAATTTGATTTCATATTTATTCATTTAAGTGGCCACATGTGGCTAGTGAGTACTGTAATGGATAGCACGGCCTTAGATCAAAGAAGCCCAGTAAACCCAGGGGAGCCCTACTGGTTCCTGTCCCCCTGAGACTCGTATCTCTGCTTCCCGGCTCCCTCTGCAGCAGCTACAGGCTTACAGGCAGGGGCACGAGCGAGGTGCCTCTCAAGGCATCTATGGAACTGCGACCTGCCCAAGTTTATGTTACAAACAGGCTTCTAGACCCACTTCTCTTTATCTCTCGAGGAAATCGGTGCCTTTCTCCATGTAAAGATTATATACTGAATACCATACAATGGAGAGAAAAAGATAATGACAAAGCTCCTCCCTTAAGACTTAAAACTGTTTAAATTCCACTGAATTTAAACCCAGCTCCCCTTTTCATTCCTTGTAGAGAGATTCTGGGCAAACCCATCTTGTCTCCTGGCTAGAAAAAGAGACTTTCCTCTCCCCAGGTCCAGGTGGCCTGCCAAAGGCCTACATTCTTCTTGAGCTGTGAATTCCGAGTACGCCTCGGTTTCTTCAATTTCCCTAAGCAACGTCGCAACATCTGGGCCACCCCATGTTCTCTGAAGTTTGAGGATGAGGTTAAGATAGAGTGGGAAACTACCACCAGCCCGGGACCAGGGTGTTAATGGTACCAGGGCATGACTAAGAGCCCCAGGACAGAGGGTTAGATGGCAGGGGGCAGCAGGTCCCCGACACCTCCATCACTGGTCTGGGGAACAGGGTGGGATCAGAAGGCTTCTTGAGAGGATGTGCCTGGGTCTGCTGGTGCACATTGGAGCCCCTGCAAGAGAGCAGCGACAGCCAGAGGGTGGGCGTGGACAGCATGGTGGCGTGGACAACAGGGTGGGAGGCGTGCATTGTAGGCTCTGCTGGGAGTGGTGCTGCCCACCTTAGGATGCCTCCGGGTCCACAGCAGCTGGGCCTACAGCCAGACGCCCTCTGTGTTTGCGGGGACAGGAAAGTGCGTGATCCTCAAGCAGGTGTTCATGTTGCCCGAGGAAGGACCGTGTACCTGTGTGAGCTTCCGTGGAGGCTGGCGCGGCAGTGTGACCCGGGAGCGCCTTGTGAGAGAAGGAGGAACTGAGTTGGCCACCCCAATGTGGCAGGGGCCACCAGAGAGCTGGTTGGAAGGCAGACCAGACTCAGAACCCACCTTAAAGGCAATCATCGGGACACTATGGTAGCCCTCGCTTCCTTGGTCTTTGGATGAGATCGCGGAATTCATGGGTCCTGCCTCCACCGCCCCTTGGAGGGAACAATACTGAGCGTTCCGCGTTGTCCATCTACTGCAGACTCCTTTCAAAATGACACCTAGAGATGGGAAGGGAGGCCTGGACAGGTCTCTCTTCTACCCCAGATCACTTTTCAGCTGCAGATTAGAGAAGCAGCAGGGGCCTATGCACAGGTCTGCCTTGTCCCCCCATGAGCCTCCAGCTCTCACACCTGCTTTCACCCTCCCTGTATATGGGTTTTTTCCAGTCCTCACCCATCCATCCCCATTACTCCTGAAATGCATGCTGCAGACACCGAGAAGGAGAGGATTTGGGTAGCTGTCAGAGAAGCTGGGGAGGGCAGCACCTAAGTCCCCGATCTTAAAATTGCCTACTGTCCCTAGAAATAAGCACTGGGGACATGTTGCGTGGCCATCGGTCTACTCCGCCATCTACCGGCCATGGGAGGTATTGACCTGTTTGTGGACCCGCTTCCAGAACCTCCTGCACTTTGAAGTTCCTTTGCTGTTCACGTGCAGGGCAACTTCACCAGGAAGTCCTCCCTTTCATCCCACCTATATTCCCTCTGCAACCTTGGCCCATTTCCTCTCGATGAAAGAGTACAGGAGCCGCCTGTCTACACGGGCCTGGTTGTCTTATCCAAAACGCAAACCCTGCCCAAACTGAAAGCGGATTTATGACTTGTCCAGGAAGCGGCCAAGCAGGGCTAGCTGGCTCTGGCATACCAGCTCTGGTCTTCTCTCCAGCCTTTTCATCTTTGTAGCTCTGCACTGGCTTTTGCTACCTTTCCACTGTCTCTGGAGCCTGCAGGTGACCACAGGACCCTGGTGAGTGTCTTGGATACTCCACAGTCCTGCTGCCTACGTAACAGGTCCCATGGGGCCAAGTGGCAGCAAAAAACAGGAGGTACATCAAAACTTCAAGCCCTTCAGAAGCAGCCAAAAGCCTATGAACTGGGGGAGGGTATGCGGGAACCCCACCTCGGTGAGGCTGGGGAAGGAGAGAGGGTTTGCAGAAGTGCTTTGAGTTCCTTATGGAACGTGCTGGAATCTACATCTTTTTCCAGTATGAACATGTACTTAGCCCCAAAGCCATACTTGAACACTTGCAGAGAAAAGACTGAGGTCAAAGAAAATTTGCTCCCAAGTTTACTGAACCACTGTTAACAGCCCCATCCTCCTCCCAGGAAGAGTGAGTCAAGGTTAAGGGCAGCCCACCGCATTCCTTAGAAAAGGTCCTAAAAGATGGAGGGTCTTGAGAAGAGCTGTCGGTATGTGGAGTGCTGTGAGCCAGCCTGCCTCCCTCCGTGTCCACCGAGGCCAGAGCCTGGAGCCCCATGAGAGGTGATGCCACATCTGATGGTGGAGGGGATGACATCTCTGGCTAGAGGAGGAAGGGTGGCACTCCCCATGCCAGATGTCCTTAAGAACTAGAAAGAGCACCTGAGATACATTCATGTCCTTGTTCCTGCTTGGACACAGGGACATGGGCCCGACGGTCTGTTGGAAGGATTTCAGGAGCAGGTGCAGCGGAAGAGGCAGTGCCTGGAGACCAGCCGCGCAGGTGCCCCCAAGGACAGTTTGCTGGCCCTGCAGCCCTGGCTGGAGCAGCCTCTAGAGGAGGCTCGCTGGTCCCACAACCAAGAAAAGTGGCTTTACCCCAAACGTCACGCCTTAGGCTAAGCCTAGAAGGCTCTCCTCCACCTATCAGGCACATCACCGTGCAGATCAGCGATCACAGCAGGTTTCAAAGAGTCAGAGCCCTGAGTCAAGGCAAGGTGGGAAGAGGGAGGGAAAGGCCGAAAGTGGGGGATGGGGACCTGGCACTGAATTTTGCTCAGAGAAAGCCTGCCCGTTGCTTTGCCATTTGCTCTCTCCCTGTCATTTCCCTCTCCGGTGACTACTTCCCTTCCTCTCTGTGGATAAATATCCAAGTCAGCTAACCCACCCAAAACACCGCGGACCTGCAGAGGCTTCTTCAGGGTGGGGAACTCCCCTGCCAGGGCCTTAAAGACCGGATACCCATTCGATTAAGTTTGACAAATCCGAAGCCAAGAGACAAACAGGTGCTCGGGTGCTTCCTGCCACCTGCCGTCCTGACCGGGTTAGCCAGGTCCCCAAACGCCTCTCTTAACCCACACCTGGAACTTCCCTTGGAGAGAGGGTTCCTGCCCCTGGGGACAATCTTCTCACCAAGATTCCCCTTCCCTGTGCCTCCCCTCATCCCCACTCCTTGGGTCCCTCTCCTTCCATTCCCTGTCCCAGGGTCTTGTCATCGTGGCTCCTGGAGAGCCCAGTGACTGTGGAATGGGTGGAGAACAGGATTTTCCTTCAGCTCATTTGAGTTACTTGGGGTCAATCCAGAGCCCTATTCTTCTCTTTCTAAAACTTGAAAAGAGGCAATGAAGACAGGCTGCCCCGCCCCTGCCCACCCCACCGTGCACCTGGTCTCACTGTGGGCATCCTGGTCACGTCCTGCCCACCTGGGAGGAGCGGTGGAGCCCTCCCCACTCTGGGTCTGCCAAGGCCGGCGGGGTCCAGGAGCTGAGAGGAGAGAGGGGGGCCCGGGAGATAAGAATGTACTGGAAGTCTGTGGATGGAGAAAAGGCCAGGCTGTGGAATTATCAGATCAACAAATAAATGAACAAAGTCCTACTTCTTTAAAGGTCATAAGTCAGCTAAGTATAGACTGTCACCAAGTCTCCTATATATAACTGCTCCAGCCCCAGCCAGCTGTCGGCCTCTCTTGGCCTACAGCTGAGTTATGTTCCAGCCTCCCAGGGCCCAGAGCACAGAGCCAGCCCTGAGCCAGAGCAGGGCTTTGGGGTTCCAAGTCCACCCACCCACCCACACGGTGCCCCTCCAGGCCCCACGTGTCTGGCTTTCTCAGGTCCCCTCCTCTCCATGATACTCCCCGCCACCCTGCTAGTCTAGATCCCCAGGACCCTCCTGCCCCTGGTTTCCAGAGGCAGAATCTATGTCCGCTCCAGCAGTCCTGGAAGCACGAAGACCCCACTTGGGGATAGACTTGGCCTCTCCTGTCCATGCTGGGCTGTTGCCTATCTTCATCAGCCTGCATCTCCAGCTCGTGCTCTTCTTGGCAGCCCCACCCTAGCCGCTGCTCCAGCTACCTAGCCAGCCCCATGGCAAGCAAGCCCCTCACCAGCGCCTGAGCGCCCCCAGAGGCCACTTCCCTCCCACTCTCCCCTTCCTGCCCCCAGAACGTCCTCTCCCTCCTCTCACACTGGCCCTCATTTATCAGCCTGAACTTTTCAACCCCGTGCCACTCTGCAAAGTCTTCCTAGACTTGTTCCATTGGACTCCAGTCATGCCAGCAACTTCCCAGCACCTGTACGAGTACTGACTCCTACGTCCTCCTCCTTCTTTCCGTGCCTTCCCCAGGCTGGGAAGCTCCAAGGAGGACAGCGACCCTCCGAGCCTGGGACCCCGCTTTTGTGGCTCGGCCCCAGAGGCTGACCCTCTGTCTCCTTCTCCTGCAGAGAGAGACTCCCGTGAGCACGAGGAGCCAACCACCTCCGAGATGACAGAGGAGACGTACCCGCCCAAGATCTTCCGGCCCAAGCACACCCGCATCTCCGAGCTGAAGGCCGAGGCCGTGAAGAAGGACCGCAGAAAGAAGCTGACCCAGTCCAAGTTTGTGGGGGGCGCTGAGAACACTGCCCATCCCCGGGTCATCTCTGCCCCTGAGGTCAGACAGGAGTCTGAGCAGGTGAGTCTCACGGACTTGCAGGCTTTGCACACTTATACCAAGTGCATGACAGGTACAAAGGGGGAGAGATCTTTGGGAGCGACTAGTTGGAACGAAATTCTCCGTCGACCCTCTGGCCCCCAGCGCCCTGGGCCACACATTCTGCACGTGGAGGTGCTTTCCCCTCGGGTCCTGCCACGTGTCTCACCCCTGCCGTCCTCACACAGGGCCCCTGCCGCAGACACATGGAGGCTTCCCTTCAGGAGCTCAAAGCCAGCCCACGCATGGTGCCTCGTGCCGTGTACCTTCCCAACTGTGACCGCAAAGGGTTCTACAAGAGAAAGCAGGTAGGCCCACCCCGCGCCCAAGTTCACAGGGCTCCTGAGAGTGGCACTTGCCAGAAAACCTTCACCTGTAAATGCTTCCGGTTTCTGTCATCAACAGTAGTGTTTCCTGAAGCTCCGGTGTCCACACCAGTGCCCCAATCAGGATTTTCCCCGTCCCCTCCTGTACTATAATCCGCTTCCGTTTTAACGGCCCACCGTACTTCGGGGATTCATCTAAATTTGCATCACCGTGTCCTATCACGTGTTGCATATACTATTTGCTGATAAACACACACATGCATATACACACAGAGAGAATGACTTCCAAACAAATTTTTAGCAGATACCATCCGAAATCATTTCTCTCCCATTCGCAGCCAGGCCGCCCTTCGGGCAACACACTGTTGGTTAAACTAGTAATACTTAGCCTATTCAAGTGGTACCCGTTACCGTAGGCCAGTGGTTCTGCCAGTTCCGGGGCATCAGAATCACCTGGAAGACTTGTTAAAACGCTGATTGCCGAGGCCCACCCCAGAGTCTCAGGGATGTCCTCCGAGAACTTTGCATTTCTAACAAGTTCCCTCCCAGGTGGCCCTGATGCTCCATCAGGGTACCCCTCGTCTAAGTTAGGGGTCAAGAGCCAGATGGCCTTGAGTCAGTTGTTGGCTCTCCTTACGAGCTGCGTCCTCCTTACCTAGTTATTTACTGTCTCTGCCTCCAGTCTCTCATGCAAAATGATAATTGTACCTATTGTCCTTATGCAATTGTGAGGGATTATGGAATAGTGTCTGTAAAGCACTTAGAACAGCACCTGCTCTGTAGGAAGTACTAAGCCGCGGCTGGTACCTGATAAGGCTGTAGAAATGATGCAGCAGCAGGAGATCACGTAGCTGTATGGAGAATACCAAGTTGGAGGACCGTGAATGGGTGACGTAAAAGAGAGGTTGTAAGAGTGAGCCGTGGGCAGACTGTCTAAATGAGCGTTTCCCACCGGGGCCATCCCCCATGCAGGGGGCATACCAGAACCCCATGGTTGGGGCAGGGTAGACAAGGAGCAGGGCCAGAACAAGGCAGGAGCAGAGCTCCTGGGGAACTGCCATCCTCACGGCCTGTCGCTCTCCCCACCCCAGTGCAAGCCTTCCCGTGGCCGCAAACGTGGCATCTGCTGGTGCGTGGACAAGTACGGCATGAAGCTGCCAGGCATGGAGTATGTCGATGGGGACTTTCAATGCCACACCTTCGACAGCAGCAACGTTGAGTGACGCGTCCCCTCCCCGTCCTTCCCTTGCCCCTTCCCATCCCCAGCCCCGACTCCAGCCAGCACCTCCCTCCACCCCAGGACGCCACTCATTTCATCTCATTTAAGGGAAAAAACATACATATATCTATCTATTTGAGGAAACTGAGGACCTCGGAATCTCTAGCAAGGTCTCAACTTTCAAACCGGCAACAGCGGAGATGCAAACAGCTAAGGAGACCCCCCCCCCTTGAAAATGGTTTTCTTTTTGAGGCAAGTTGAATGGACAGGGAGGGGAAGGGAGGAGGAACACGGAGAGAGAGAAGGGAAGAAAGTGCACGTGTAGAGGAGAGGGGGAGACAAACCGAGTTTTGAAGAAGGAAAAGAATGTGGGCAGGAAGGAAAGACCCCCCCGGGACCATGGCTGGACCCACCTGTCGTGTCCAGCCCTGGCCTGAGTTGGGAGACGTTTGGGCACTGGAAGGTATGGCCCAAGGCGTGGCATTCGATGACACCCTTGGGGTTTCCCGTCTGGATCGGTCGTAGGGGGAGAAAGGAAAGGACAGAAGGGGTCAGTGCCTCTCCTGGACCTGACTCCACCTCCAGCCAGCAAGCTGCAGGGCTTGACCCCGCCCCTCCTCCCCTCTCACCGGCCAAGGGTTCTCCCTCCCCAAAACTTGCGAAAACTAAAATGCATTCCATTCCTCTCAGAACAGAGCAAATGAGTCACCGAGTGCTATTAGATAGATAGGTTTTCCAAAGCAGATACACAGAAATGACATATGTGTGTGTACTAAAGTCCCCGCACGGACTTTAGACGGCAGTACACGCCCCCCGAGCGGAGAGACTTGCTCTTCCAAGGTGACGAGATCACGCGGACATGGGTGGTTTCAGCCCCCCCGTGGCCCTCCGTTAGCTACTAGCTGGGCCTCTCTGGGGGAGGATAGGCTGAAATCATCGCGGCCTCATACGGACTTCTCCACGAGGCTCCATATAATCTTCTATAAGGCATATACATCTATGGTCTTTCTTTTTTGCTTTCTTTCTTCCTTTCTTTCGAAGGTTTGCATTAACTTTTCAGAGTAGTTCCCCTGGGGGCAATGAGGCGCTTCCTCATTCTGGGAAAACCAAGAAAACCCGTATTCTTCTAACACACCCCGTAACTGCCTTCCGCCAGCCTCCCAGGAGTGGCAGACGCAAGCCCCCAGCGGCCGCGGTGTTGGACTCTTGCAGGTGCGTCCGCAGGAACCCCCCAGCCAGGTAGATGAGGGCTCTCCGTGGGGCGCCCCCCACGGCCCCAGCACCTCTCATGTTAGCCTTTAGACCCTCGAGAAGTCACTGGCTCGGGGCCCTGCACCAAAGGAGCACAACAGGTCCAAGTGTGACCCACAGGTCCTGCCTAGCCTTTTCCTTTCAACCCGGCAGAACCCGCATTTTGAAAGTCTGTCTCGGCCTTCAGGCTGGCAGAGCAGGGGAGAGACTGAAAGGAGAGAAGGCAGCGAGCGAGCGGGATAGAGGTGAACAGGTTTCAATACAGGGAAATGGTAAAAAGCGATTGCGCAGGCCGGAGGAGAGGGAGTGGAGGGGACGGGGCTGGAGGGACACGGAAGGGACTGCCCCATTGTAGCTTTGGAGAAAAGCAACAGAAAGGGGGACAAAGCCAAGAGCAACTTCCTGGCTCCCCACCCTCTATGCCCTTTGGGATTCAGGGGGACAGAAAGAGGAGAATAGGGGTGCCATTTCTCAGAAATGAGCTGACTCCAGGCCTGGCAGCCAGGGAAGGTGGGTAATGTAAGGTGGGTTCTAGAACCTTGCCGCTGGCCAGGGGCAAGGATCAGCAAAGTCTGGCTGTGCCTTTGGAGGGACAAGACCATGCGAGCAGGTGACCGTCTTCACCGTGCGGTGAGACGGAGGCTAGAGCCTCTCAAGCTCTTCGGTCCCCTGGGGCCAGTGCAGGCTTTCTCCCTGGGGTGGAGGATAGAAGAAAGGCCCAGGACAAACGGATCCCTCGAGGGTGCTGTCATTTGGCAGCCAGATTCTGAAGCAAGAAACTTCCCATCCCCGCTGACTTCCTCAACAAATCGGCAGCCGCAGGGCTGTCCTCAGAGGCCGGAGATAGCCTGCCAGGGAAGGGGGTTTGGACACTGGCAAAGAAGACCCCTCCTCGCTGTGCACACAGCTCTCTCCGCTCTTTCCTGATGGCGTGACACCATGGAGACCACTCCAACACCGAACTTGGGGCCATGAGGAGGGACCATGGAGAAGCAAATAGATTTCAGCTGGTGGGAAGCTTGCAGCTACGGAACTTGGGGGGGTCTCCTGCCCCCCGACAGGACAGTTGGCTGGGTCAGGAGAGATGGCCGATTGTCATAGGACAAAGGGCCCGATGGGGATGGCAACTGTGAGGACTTACTCGACCTGCTGCAGCCGTGTGCCCCATCTCTCCGCACGACTGTCCCCAAACCCCCGACTCACATTTCTGTGTCTTAGGCCAGTATTGTAAACCTTTCCCACTTCACTCTTCTGTTTGCCCATTCTCTCTGTGGAACCTGAGCACTCATCTAACTGGGCTCTGCCAAATGGATACTGGGGTGCCATTCCCCCTAAGAAAAGACTGAGCCAGGAATTGCATACCCCACCCCACACCCCTCCCAAGACCTGGACCTGTTCCTGAGAGGGGCTCTCTTTTTTTCCCCTGCTGTTTACTGGACTCTGGGTGGGTGTCTGCCCCTCCCTTCGGCTCTTTGCGATCAGCCCAGAGGTGGGGAAGAGCATGGCCTGGTTTAACTCCACCAGTGTCTTCGGGTTTCCAGAGTTCACGCTGACTTCCCCCAACCTGGGTCCAGTACTTGAGTGACTCTGCTCACCTGGCCACTCCCTAGAGGATGCTGGACCTTCATGACGGATGAGCCTAACCTCCCAAAAGGGAGGCCTGGCCCGGGGAGGGAGCCATGGAGGAAGGTGGAGCATCCCCGGGGCAGGGCAGGGGGGAAGGCTGGTGGGAAGCACTGCCAGCTGGGATCCTGAGCAAGGATCTTCTTGACTCCAGGCCTTAGGCTCTGGAGTTTTCTGTGGCCTCAAGACTACATGTTGCCCCCCACCCACCCAACACTAGGCCTCTTCCCATCCCCCTTTGACTCATGCCTCACTCTAGCAGGGAGACGATTCCTTGTCATTCCCACTGCTGCCAGGTGATCGAGGGAGGCCTCGCCAGGACTGACCCTCCTTCCCCCAGAGCTTCTCTACCCACCGGGGCAAAGCAGAGCATCTGGGACGGAAGAGACTCTAAAGTTTCTCGGACAGCCAGGCCTGGTCAGACAGGCCCGGAGACATTCAAACCTCCCCCCCCCCGCCCCCGGGGGGAGGACGGGAGGCCCAGGAGGCCCCGTGTGGTCTACCTCCTGTCTCCTCACCCATTTTCCCATCACCGTCTCAGTGGTCTCCACGGTAATCCTGCAGGGTCAGCCTCCCCTGGGGAGGTGGGCCTGACCGGGACTCTCCCACCACCTAGCTTGCTGGCAGCCATGCGGCTACCAGGCCCCTCTCTGGGGGGCCGGGGCTGCCCCCCTCCATCTGTTCAGCCCCACCCCCGCCCCCAGAGGGCTGCAGTGCAGGTGGGAACTTCAGAGGGTCATGGGCCAAGGAGAAGCAAGCTTTGGGCTCAAAGAGGACGTTTTTTGGAGAAAGGAGGCTGAGTTTTGAGAAGTGGTGGCAAAGGGGATGGGGACTTGCCAGCCAGGCACCTGGGCGTTGTACTGTCTTTATTTTTAAAACCACTAAAGTGCAAGACTGACTTTTGCACTTTTCTCCACTTTTTTTTTCTCCTAGGTTTTTGTTTCTTTTTATAAACATACTTTCTTGGTTTTCTAATGGAATATATCCTTTAGGCTTTTTCACAGACTCTGGCTCCTCTCTAACTCCTCTCTCTGGATGGGGAAGGGGAAGGTGGGGAGCGTCAGTCAGCCGCCTGCACTTCCCCCCCCAGCTTCTCTGGTCCCCCCACCACCACCAGCCTGAGTCCTGAATCTCCCACCACCACTGCCACCACCACACAGTAGCCCACACGGATAGACAGTTGTCAGACAAGATTCCTTCAGATTCCGAGTTGCCTACCGGTTTTTTTTTTTTCTTTTTTGAAGACAGCAATAACCACAGCACATATTACCGTAGCTCTCCGCAGTCTTACGTACATACGTATCATAGCTCTATTCTCTCTCCCTTTGTTTTGTTTGTGACTTTTTTTTTAAATAAATGCTCATAATCTTTACTGGTGAAAAGGATGAAAAAATAAATCGACAAATAAAACCAGTTTGTGGGGAAAAAAAAAAGCGGAAAAAAAAATCACCTGAATACAGAGGGGCTCGCCTCTTGTCTAGCATTTTGTACCTGAGGAAATAAAAAAAAAAAACAAAAAAAAGCCAGAGGATCTCACGTTTTATTAAAAAAAGTGAAGATTGCTGTATACTATTTATTCAACTTATAATTTATGTTACTCCTTGATCTTTGTCTTTTGTCATGACAAAGCATTTATTTAATAAAGTTATGCATTCAGTTAGCCTGCGTCAGCGTCCTCCGAGGGCCCAGGGAAGGCAGGTGAAGGGTGAGAGGCACACGGGGGTCCACTCAGGCCACGCTCCCGTGGGCAAGGAGAACGGACCAGGCAGAGGCAAAGCCGAGGGGAGCCCCAGACCCAGCCTCCCATCCAACCCTAGGTGCCCCCTTCTCCATCCGCTCAAAATACTCGAATGAGTTAATATACACACGTGCTTAGAGCGGTAAGTGGTCAGTGCTCGCTGGGCGACTGCTTTCACTATCATCATCATCCCTGAATCCCAGCCCCTGCTCTCAAGTAAGGTGGCCTTATTCAACCCTTCAGCCCATGATGGGTCTCTTTTCCTTGGAAAGGAATTTCAGGAGGGCATTTCTAGAATGTTCCTCAGTTGCTTATTCTAGTGCCTCATAAGCTCTTAACTCCTGGGAACCTCTGGCCCGTGTGAATCCTACCTCCTGCTCCTACCCAGCCCCCAGCTGTCTGTCTCTGCCCAGTGAGGAAGGAAACTATAAAACAGCTAGTGACTCTGTCTTTAACCTTCCAGCCATCGTCCTACTTTCTGCCTTTCCTTCCTCCTGGGCGCCTTCTTCCCAATATCCACGTGCCCCCTTCATGGTGGAGTGCACGGCAGCACACTGCCGTTCATGCAGCCCTCTGACAGCACCCTACAGGGCCTCCCGGTCCTCGGGCACGTAGACAGAGTTGATGGCAGCCCCACTCTGCCCAGCCCAAACCCCAGTACCCCACCCCATCCAAGGCACGTGGCTGGTGGAGTAATCGGGAGCTTCCCAGCCTGGCAAGGGATTGGCCTGTTACTGGGCATGTATCCTCCTGAAGGGTCACTGAAACTCTCTTCCCTGAGACCCTTCAGCTGTGCATTCAGCCAGCGCCCAGCGGCAAAGGCAAAGATGGTGCGGACCCCTTGGCCTTGCCTCTGCCTCGCTGCACTAGGAGGTACAGAGAAGGATCCGGAGTCTTCCCATTTCCCTTTGCACGGGGGGTCATGGAGGGGGCTCAGGAGGAGTAACATTTGGGAAGGCTATGTCGGTCCAGCCCCCTGGCATCACCTGCCCCAGGACTGTCTCCTGGCCCCTCCATTGGCAGCTGCTCGCCCTACCGTCACCCACATGCTACTGGGGGGAGGGGTGTAGGTGGGGGTGACCCAGGTGTCTTCTCCCCACGGCTCCTCCCTAAGGGCCCACCTCAGCCAGGCCCACTGTACCATGCTCCTCTGGCTTGGGCCTTCTCTCTGCCCCGACAGCCCTCATCTGCAAACTCCCTGCTCACACATGAGGTTGTCTAGGATTCCAGCTCCTGGCTGCTCCGCCCCTTGCCCCACCCTACCCCACACAACTTAGGGGTCATCAGAGCAACCCACCCAGCACCCCAGTGATCAGACACTCACGGGGTCTTTGTGACCCAGTAGGACTGGGCTGGCACCTACAGCCTGCTCAGTGCCACGCCCCCGCCCCGCCCCCGGTATGCCAAGCTGGTCCAAGGCCAAATTCCAGAGACGCTGCTCATTACGCTCTTGACTTCACCAGTCTCGCCTCCATCCACCCAAAGCTCAGAAGCCACACAAGGAGCCTCAGCGCTCCACATGGGGAGTCCGAACACGGCACTCTCCCGCTCTGGTCGTAGTCCATATTACGGCGAGAAACCCGATGGGGGCCGCAACGTCAGCATTGTACCGATGGGAGATTGTCCCCATTCTATTTTCCAACCCACCAAGCCTCTCTGGCTTTGCCTCCTTCCCTAAGGAGATGAGACCCATGGCCCCACTGTTACCTCCCCCTGTCTGGGTCTCTCCTACCCTGCAGCCCCTCAACCCTGGAGAAGCCTCAACAGCCAACGTTGGCACGCCCGCGCATCCCTGCCGAGCCCTGATGGAGAAAGTCCCACCGCCGCGTGGGCTGACATCATCACAGAATCCTCAAGCTCCAAAGCCTGCCTGGGGAACCTGCTAGAGTGGTCTCACTCCCACATCCCCTCGTGTCTACAACACCCTTTCATGCTTCTCCCCATACTGCCTTCTCCCCATCAGAGAAAAGCAAGACCTGCCTGTGAGAATGTCCTTCCTTCCCATCCAAACCCTGTGGAGTTAGCCAGAAAACCACGACCCTGTTGCCCTCTGCTGAACCCATCTTCCTGTTTCCAAAGGACAGCCCTTCCCACCCGCTGCTCCTGCCCTTCTCCAACAACTCCCCTCTCCTGCTGTGTGGGTAGAGAAGGAGTGAAGGGGGCACATAGGAACAGCATCTTTTGGCTAGAACCAATGAATCTTGTTCATGAACCTGAATGTCAGCATGAGGGGGACGGGAAAGTCAAGTGTGTCTTTACCCAGTGTCCCCCGGGCAACTCCAACTCAGCGTACCCAAAACGGAACTCATCCTGTATTCCCACGTACCTTGCCTATCTTATCTTACACCTTACAAATCACAAGTTCAAAAACAAGAGCAACATTTGAGCTCTTCCCTCCTAAACTCTCCCCTCCTTCTCCCCACATCCCTCCTCCCCTTCTAGTTGCAATCCCAGACAATGGTACCGCATCCTCCCAGCTGCTAGCCAGACCCCTAGTGTCATTGCTGACCCCTCCTTTACCTCCTACGTCCAGCAAGGCCCCAGGTCCCAGGAATCAGCTACCTCGTCGAAAACTCTCCAATCTGACCTTGCTCCCCACTTCCCCTGCCTAGTCCAAATCACACTCCCTTCTCACCTGGATCACTGCCATTCCTTCCTGCCAGGACCTCCCGCCCACTGCCAGGTCCTCCTTGCCAGATATCACAGTAGGGGGTTCACTTTCTAGAACACAGATCCAGTCTTGCCCATCCTCTGCTTAAATGCTTTCTTTTCAGTCCAAAGCCGAACTCCCTCAGCAAGACCCCCTTCCTGGTGAGCCCTCCTCTGGCTTCCTCTCCAGTTGCTCTTCTACCTACACCCTCCCTCTGTCACAGGGAGACGCAAGCCCACGTGTGGCTCATGCTCTCTCTGCCTGAACCCCACCTCCCCCCAACACACACCCAAATCTTCCTCTGCATTCCTGCTTCCTCCCTACAATTGTCTTTACGCCCCCTGTGGCACAATATCTATGCAGATATTCCTCCCGAGGGCCCCTGGGCACACCTCTGTGCCCTGGTCAGGGAGGACTTCCGTCCACCACAGTGTCAGCCCTTCAGGATGGGGACCACACTCTATTTGATCTTCACACCCTAAAACCCGAACATGGACCCTAGGATTCAGCACTAACTGAATGGAGGCCGCACTTACTATATCACAGAAGTGATTTTATATTCTCCCAGCAATTATTTGAAATAGAAATTATCCCAATACTTAAAGACGAAGTAAACAGGGCTCAGAGGCCAGGAATGTGTCCAAAGTCGCGGAAGTCATAAGTAGCAGAGTCCAAGTTCTGTTCAAAGACTGCCCCACCTCCACGCGCATGCTCTCGCCTAGCCCTGGAGCCAGTACTCAGGACACTTCTAGCACCCATGGTCCCTGCAAGTGGTGGCCCCCCACGGGCAGAGGGCTTAAGAACACGTCGGGCTTCCCAAGCACGCAGCCCATGTGGTCACACAGGGCCTGTGCTTGGCTTAATGCTCTGCTGTCCCTGTCTTGAAATTGTTAATAATTTCTGAACAAGGGGCTCTGAAGGTGCCCTGAATTCTACAAATTGGGTCACCGAGAAATTGGGTGATTCTACGCATTAGAATTGCCCAGAGGACATGCTTCAATGCAGATTCCCAGATGCCTTCCCAAGCTTCTAGCTCAGGCATTCTGCGACAATGGGGCCCCTGCTTCTGCAAGTTTAACAAGCACCCACCATGGACTCCTGGGACCAGCGCTTGAGCAAAAGGACCCTCCGAGGTCCAGCGTAAACCCAGATGCAGTTTCCCATGCTGCCCCACGGTGGCAGTATAGCCCCAGTGTTTGTCAACAGCCCGGCCCTTGCAGAAGGCCCCCAACTGGCTTGACATCTTCATGACCCTGCCCAGCCATCTTCCCACTTGGATGCAATATTTTCCCTCAGCAAAGGTTTCTAGGGCATAGTATCCATCAGTCGGGAGGGGGGTTCCTGTAGCTAGAGCCACAGCGGAGCTACTGCTCGCCCACTCCTAAACTCCTTTACAGAGGGTTTAGAGGACAGGGAGGCTGTGGGCAAGTGACATGGAAACGGGCAGGGAGATTGTGCCGTGCTCAGAAGCTCTCTGCAAAAACATCACAGCGATGACCCGAGTCAGCAACCTTGGGGCACGGGGGTTGGCTTGGTGCTTACTCCGGCAACGGCCCCAGGTAGTCCCTCCCGTTTTATAAGGTCCTCTAGTTTTCAAAGCACATCCACATCCACGGTCTCCCACTGATATCACCTGTTATTTGAGGCTGACATCATCCCCATTAGACAGATAAGGAAAACTGAGTCTCAGATAAGGCGAGTCATGTAGCTCCAGGGCAATAAAACAGCAAGTGGTGGGGCAGGACTCAAAGCCAGGTATCCTGACTCCGGCATTTCTTCTTGCCCAGCTTTGCGTGAGACTCACCTGGAAACCTTAAACCAAACAAACCAAAAACCTACCTGGGCTCCACTCCAAGCCAATCCGCCCAGGCTCTCCAATGGTGGGGCACTGACATGAGTATTTTAAGTGCTCCCGTCCACTCCAATGTTAGCCAACGTTGAGAACGCTGCCCCGTCCAGGGACAGCAGCCACCAGCTCCTGGCTACAGCTGAGGGGCACGGAGAGGGGTGGCAGGAGCACCCTCACCCACGGATGAAAGAGAATCTGACCCCGGGGAAGGACGGCTAACCCACAGGGTGCGGATCCAACCCATGTCCAGAGTGCCCTAGGCTCTGTCCAGGCAGCCCACCCTGCTTCGGCCCAGAGAGGGCAGCATCACTCAGGGTTGTGCAGCACCCACACTCTGGAGTTAGGGGCCCCAGCCTGGGCCATGGAGGTTGGGTATCTCTGTGGATTTTCTTCTTCATCTGTGAAGTAGGGCTAATAGTGCCTCTTTATGGATTCATGAGGATTAACTGAATTAACTCGCTTCCAGAGCAACAGACCAAATGGCCTAGCTAAATGACCAAATGGCCTGCTCGCCTTGGCCTTGGCCTTGGCCTGCTGCAACCTAGAGCACTCTGGCTGGACTAGGTCTGCTTTGGGGGACCTTGTCTTCTTCTAAGGGGAGAAGCTCATTGCCCCCCCCACCACCACCACCCGTGAGGGCCCCAAGTGTCCCTCTGCCTCTCCTGAGTTGCTAGAAGGAAGGTCAGGAGGGATATGGGATATGAGCAGAACCACCGTCCTTCACCCCCCCCCCCCCGCAGGAAAGGATCAGACTCCAGACACAGAAGAGGGGCTACCGTGAAAGGTGGGGCTCAGTGCCCTGTGCTAGGGAGGGGAGGGAGCAGAGCACTCCCTTCCCTGTGGCCCACTGCAAAGTTGGGGAGTCCCTTGCAACTCGCCAGGGGTTAGGGGCCCCCAGAACACAGTGGGTAGAGCTCACATAGAATTTTGCTTCAGAAATAGGGTCCATATCTGCGTGTGTGTCGTCCCTGTCTTTGTTAACATTGCTATTCCAGAAGCCGAACGGTTACTTGGGCCCCTTGGAGAACAGCACCTGAATCCTCAGAGGCAACACTTTCGTGACCACGCTGGTGCTCACCAGCCCCGCTCCCTTTCCTTGACGACCTGGGGGCTCTCCCCCCGCCCCAGCACAGAAGGGAGAGCTCCTTATTTTAGGAACCAGAGGACCACAGTTCCAGTGTCTCCCTGTTCTGTCTCCCTTTGTGATGCATCTGAAAGTGGGAGAGAGAAAGGCACTGGCTCCACCTCTCCTTCCTCACTGCCCACCCAGGGGCAGCCGAGGGGCCCAAGCTTCATTCAGCTGGGAGTCCAGAGGGAGACAGCCGGTTTTACTGGAGGATTCCACCTGGACTACGGGCTTTAAGTTTCCCTAGGCCAAGGCCACTTGAGAGAGGACATTCCCCTTCCTCCTGACCCATCCTTCTCATTCCCAACCCAACCAAAGCCGTGCCTGTCCCCTTCCCAGGCCCTGTTCCCAGGAGTCAGGAGTCAGGGACAGAGCTGCACAGACGAAACGGGCAGGCCCCGGGAGCTCTTTCCCAGGGAAGGCCCAAGCACTCAGGCAAAAGACACACACTGTTATTTTTCCTTCCTTTAATCTTAAGCAAAAGAAACATGGGGGTTCAAAAATAAAAATTTCTTTTTCCCCCCTCCCAAACCTTTCCCCCAGCTCGGCCACTGCAAGCACTCTTCCTTCCCAGCAGGGACAGGAGAAGGCGAGGGCGCAGGCAGCTCCCGCTGGGGAGGGGGAAGGCGGGGGTGTGCCGAGCTCGGTGCTGGTCTCTTTCCAAATATAAATACACGTGTCAACACTCCTGGAAAACCCTCCCCACCCACCACACAAGACTCTCCTCTCTCTGCCAGTGTTTGGAGAGGGGGTGGGGGCAGGGGGTGCCCGGCACCGGCTGGCTGGGGGTTACTGCATCCGCTGGCTGTGTACCCCACGGGCCTCCTGCTGCTCATTGTAGAAGAGATGACACTCAGGGTCACCCCGGATGGTGGGGGCTCCCTGGATCAGCTTCCCAGTGTTGGGGTTCACACACCAGCACTCCCCACGCTGCCCATTCAGAGACATCTTGCACTGAGGAGAGAGAAGAGAAGGATGTGGAGGAGGGCCCTGAAGCCAGCAGCTCTCCTCCCCTTCTCTCAGCCTGAGGTCTGCTGAGCAGCTCCAGGGCTAGCGAGCTAGCACTGCACGGTGGCGTTTTGCAACCTTGAACGTGCACCAGGGAGCTTACTAAAATGCAGATTCCCCTTCAGCAGGGCTGCAGCAGGGCTGAAACTCTGCTTGGCTAACAAGCCCCCATGTGACGCTCCCCGCTGCTGGCCCACGGACCACGCTCCAGTTAGCAAGATGTTGGGGGACGCCCCAAGTTGAAAAGACTCAGTCCCCACCCGCAGGGAGGTCCCATCCAGTGAGGGACCCAGCAGACCGGGGTTTAGTTATAGTGTGAAGTGAAAAACAGGTGTGATGGTAGAAGTCAACACTAGCCCAGGCCCTAGGGTGGGCCGTGCCCTGCGAGAGCCATCTACACGCTGCTCATTTACAGTTTCTAGCTTTATTTATTTATGTATTGCTCTATGCCCAAGGTGGGGCTCGAACTCACAACCCTGAGATCAAGAGTCACAGGCTCTTCTGACTGAGCCAGCCGGGGCCCCCTACTGTTTTTATCTAGCATACACGTTCCTTTAATCCAGACCACCACCCTGGGAATCAGGTACCATTATTTCACCACTTTACAGTGGATCCGAAGGAAGCACAGACAGGTTAAGTAACTTGCCCAACGTCACACAGCTAGTAAGAGGCATAGCTGAGATACAACCCAGCCATTCCTGTCCCAGGGTCCCTGCTCTTACCCACAAACTAGTTAATTACCATGGAAAATCCCTTTAGTTACCGGTAAGGGACAGAACACAGCCTGTTTTTCATTAGAAAAGACCACTATTTCTTCTTTCGGGCTCCAAATGCAGCAGTCGGCTTACAGTAGAGGGCACGTGTACACACAGCTTTGAACACTAGACTGGTATTTCCAGGGGCAAGATGCCTGCCTGGGCTGAGGGAGGTAGGGAAGTGAGATGCCCCCCAGCTTGTCGATGGTTTAAATCCATGATTCTGGAAGCGTGGTCCACGGATCATCAGCGATCCCTGGGAGTTTGTTAGAAATGCGAACTCTTGGTTGCCACCCAACCTTCTGGAATGCTAAGTCCCAGCAATCACTGCCAGGCTATTCTAATGCTCAATAAAATGTTGAGAAGCATTAGAGGAACCCCACATCGCTTCTCCCAGGGGCTCCCGCCCACCCTGGACACCAAGGGCTGATGGCAGGTAGCCAGGTAAGTAGAGTCAGCCTCTGACAGGCCTGGCAGCTGGCATCCCCACACCCCCTCAGCTCTCAGACCCCAGGGGATGACAGGTGGGGGAGGGGGGCAGGAGCAAGGCACCGCCAGGGCTCAGGGCCAAGGACATCCTCTCTCACCTGTTTGAGGTTATACAGGCCGTGCTTGTCACAGTTGGGGATGTGTAAGGAGTACAGGTGCTCCAGAGGGCCCCGCTCATCTGGAAGGTGCATGGTGGAGATCCGCTCCAGGACCTGGTCCAATTCCTGCTGGCAGGGGGTCTGTGGGCACAGATGGGCAAAGAGGAGGCTCAGAGGGAGACTGAGCTCACGGAACACTGGCCCTGGGAACAACCTCAGAAGGCAGCTCACGCACAGGGAAGGGATGTTCCCACGGCCACAGAGCTAGTTGGTGGAACCAGGGACTTCTGACAGTGATCTCACGAATATGTCATCATGCCCCACCCCAGCCTCTAAAGACAGTCAGCATGGATAGGCGTTTTCACCCGTCTTTCATTCCATGTCAATGGCTTTCGGGGGTCAAAATGGGATCTACTGGCAAAAGGGAATTCAAGTGGCTTTCTCTAGAGGATCTCTACCCCGACCCAGTGGGCCAACCTCCAACCCTTTCCATCAACCCAACCAGGACCAAGACCCAAGACAACGGAGCTGAGCTGGAGAGAGGAGAGGGGGCAGCTGACTGAGAGGAACACATCCCAGCAAGCTTGAATAAGGTCGGGCAGATCCACCTCCAACGACAGCATCCGTGTCGGTGCCTATGTCCTGAAGCCAAGAAGAAATGTGGAGCTTTCAGAAGGATGGGACTGCCAGAAACCATATACCCGGTCTCTTACACGGCCGCAGATACTGAGGTCCCCAAAAGAGACACTGATCGGCCTGAAGGTCCCTGAATATGCCAGTGGCAGAACCAGAAAGGAAAGTGCTTTGCCTTCAGGACACGGATGTTGTTGGGGGCCCTCCCCCACCGAGAGCCCTCCCACCCCTCCAGGCGGACTCAGCCTCTCTGACCCTGGCAGGTGGCGGCCGCAGCTTCTTGGGCTCGTCCAGACCAAGGTGATGCTTGCCACCCTTGCCCATCTGCCGGTGCTGCTCGGTGACCTTCTCCCGGAACACAGCCAGCTCCTTCATGCCTGACTTGAGGGGCTTCCGACCAGCACTGCCTCCACCGCCCAACAGGTTCATGGTCCCGTCCACGTGGTTCTCAACCAGACCTCCTTCAGAGTGCTCATCGCCATTGTCTGCAGAGAGGAGAAGGGAAGGAGAACTCCAGGTGCTGTTTCCAGAGCGATGGGCCCCCCAGGGACAGTCCGAACCCCTGAAGATGGAGAGGACTGATATCCACACGATTGTGCTAAGCAATTTACATAGACTATCAATTTCAGTTTTGCGGCCACCCATAGGGAGGCGCTACCCCAACTTCGACAGATGCACGAGTCAAGGCACACAGAGACGGAGACCACGAATCTGGCATTGGAACACAGGCCCTCTGACTCCCGCAAAACACCTGGGAGGCTTAGTCGGTTCTGCCTCCATCCAGAGCGGAGCAGAGTATGGAAGGAGGAACATGTCTGCAAGGCTCTCACCATGGAATGGGATAAAGTCCTTCCGGAGCCATCATCCTCCCCTAGAAAGACCTCCCACCAGAACCTCCAGGTTAAGGTCTTCATCCTCTGTGGCCTAAAAGGGCACAGATTGGGTCTGTTTTTAAAACTAATGCCAGAGATCACTGGGCCAGACCATGTCTGGTGAGGGAGTGAGAAGGGGGGAGAGCCGCCACCAGAACCCGCAGTTTTTGACACCCCTGCGATGACTCTTCATTTGCCCACCTGCCCCCTTCTCGTGTGCGCTAACGACTCAGGCCCAAGGCCACTCCAGCACCGCCCCCCCCCCCCCAGCGGCCCTGACTCATCCCCGTGTCTGGTGTCTGTACACGCACACCACCGCCAGCCACGGTCCAGAGAGCCCAGAGAACAGGACTGGGTTGACTCTGTCCTTTCCACTTACTGCAAAGCTCAGAGCTTCACCCGGATGCTTGTCCCAGGAGCACCTGCTAAGTCTCTTTCAACTTTCTTAAACCACCAGTCCCTCAACAACTGGGAGGACTCCTGCTGAGTGCACAGCTCAGGTGGAGGGGGCCTGAGAGCAGCCCCCCGCTACCATGGGCTCACGCGGGCTCCAGTCGGTCCAGCCAGGGGCAGGCCCGAGGGACACAACAGCGTGGAAGAGTTGTAACCAGGGAGACAGGTCCCCACGGGCTCTAGGAGGGCCAGGGCTCAAACAGACCCTGCGGACGCAGCAGAGCCAACAGGGCCTCAGCCCATGGCACCTGGAGCCCTCCCCTGCAGGTACCAACGAGACCTAGAGGGGTGTGTGTGGGGGGGGGGGGAGTTCTAAACAAATTTTGCACATTTTCTCTTCCCTTTTTTGTGCCTTCAAAAACATATGGCCCCGATAACATAACTGAACGGCTCTTACGATACTTCTACACAAGGGTTTCAGGTGAGGCACTTAGAGACCTGGTGATCCCCTCCAAATTCCGGCACAGTGTGGTGGGCTCAGAGGGCCACCGTCTAGGGCAGTGTTTCATGGTACAAAGAGCTGACCTGTCAAAGGGGGGCCATGATGCCCACTCTGGGTTGTTGCAAGCTGTGGCATTCACTCACCATCTCGCCGACTAGGGGATGGGGACACTCTTGCGCGCCCTGGGGACCTGACACCTGCTTTCACGTTGTCCCAGAAGACCCAGGAGGAGTCTGGCCACCTGACCTCTGGGGCCAGTCCTCACCAGCTACAGCCTCATTCCTTTAGAAACTGCTCGTGATCTCCAGACTAGTGAGCCCCAGTTGGGAGGACATTCTCAGGTTAAATCCCAGCTACCAGCTGTAGTAGCACCGACCTCACAGGACTGCTGAGAGCACGTTACAGGTAAAGCCGTTAAGATAAGGCCTGGAACACAGAAACTCTGTGTCCTGTTAGTGATAGTCCTTTGACGATGGCGAGATAGCAACTGCCTCAGTTATCCGTTATCTGCTCCCTCGGCAATGCGGGACCCAACCAAGAACCAGGAAGCAGAGGAAGAGAAACCTCTGACCATCAGAACAGCTGTCTATCTATGCGTCGTCGAGTTCAAGTGCTCGGCTCATGAGGCGCGGGGACCCTCAGCACAGGAAGAACACGGCCCGTTCACACGAGCATGGCTCCAGAAAGCCAGGGCCCTGGATGTCCGGTTTCCAAGGCCACCGCAGAAGAAAATGAACAAAATTAAAAGGAGAGAGAAGGAAAGCCTGTGGACAGTGGTGAGAAGTATCAAATGGCAGGGAGAAAAGAGGACACTAAAAAACCAAACAGAAGAACTGGGGGGATATTTAGTGCATCACAGACAACTCCACACCCATGCATGATCCCTGAGGACTTCCGTATCGTGTAGCCCAAAACAAGAGCTGTGTGGATAATGACGACGACCTTGGGACATCCAGAAAGGGGAGGGGGTTAACATGACAAGCATTCAGCATTAAAAAAAAGAGAGACTTCTACCCAAAATTATTTAACTTTAGAAAAATAAAATTGAAATATTTAAACGAGTAAGCCCTCTGAAACCTGGAAAATTCTCTCTAGAATGGCTATTTCCCTAGGGGGGCTCTGGGTAGCCTGGGTTTTACCATAAATAACCAACCACAGATTAAATCCCATTCCAGAAGGCCCAGCACCACCCGCAGGGGATGGCCCATTTGAAGCATCTGCCACCAAGCTGGATGGGAGTTCTGTCCCCCCATGTTCGAAGAGACCCATCCACCCACCCCAAACTTTCTCCCAACCCCAGCACTATGGACACTGGGACCAGAGGATTCTTCACTGGGGAACGGTCCTTTGCACTGCGGGATGCCAAGCAGAATCCTGGCCCTCAACCCGCCAGATGCCAGTAGCCCCCCTGAAGTTGTGACAAGCAAAGATATGGCCGCTGGGAGGTGAATGTGTCCCCCACTGAAAACCACCCTTCAGAAGTCAGGCTTTATCCGGAGGCCTGGAAGTTCCCCAGCCCCGTGCTGAAGACCCCAGACCCTGCATAAGGCAGATCCGAGCTCTATTATACTTGCCTCCCTCAGCTAAGACCCTCCCCACCACTGTTCCATCCCAGCACACTCATGGAACTCACGAGTTCACCTTCCGGCTGGGGGGAAGAGGCGGGTCTTCCTGAGACACCCAGAGGATTCCCTATTTTAAAATCGAAAGGAAAAATATGCTTTTAGGTGAATTTTTTTTTAAAGCCTTCATCTATGATACTGATACATACACAATTATAAGACGCAGTTATCAAATATGATTTAACATCTTTTCAGAGAGGAAGGACCACAAACGCCCAGGCGTCCAGGGTCCTCAGTCCCCACAAGATGGGGGCCAACGGGGCAGCGGGCTCCCAGGAGGACAGAGTGGGCTTCCTATCCTGAGTTACCCCCAATCTCTCTGAAGTAAAGGTCAGTCTGTCCGCCCTCACAGAGGCCACCTGGATTCCAGGCTCGGTTTCGTCCATTCCGTTATTGATCCCAACGCTGCCAACGAACATGCCAGTAAGATGAAGAAATCCATGGGTCCGGTGTGCTGACGCACATGTTGACGCCCCGCACCTTGACATCAAAGCCCAGGGAAGGGAATGAGAGGTGGGCTGGGTAGAGATCGGACAAGCTTGCAGACTGAGGAAAGCCCCACTTCCTGGACTGTTCTATTCGCAGCCAGAGGGGCTCAAGAATTCAGGCTCCAAAGTCTAATCGCCTGACTGGATCCCAGGTCTCCACTTAGCTGTGCAACGGCCCGAGACACGTTGCTTAAGCCGTGTCTCCACCGCTCATCTAGAAATCACGGACAAAGAGCACCCACTTCCAGTGGGCAGCCAGATTCCCAGAGATGCTGCACGCAGACACAGGGCCAGGCGCACGGTAGGAGCACACGGAGCTGGTCCTCAATGGCTCCCATCTCCCCCTACACTCGGGGAAGTACCCACACGGCACCCCGACACTCAGGGGCACAAGGGCATTCTCACGTTATTACCCAGTGCTTCCCATACATTCTCTCATAGGTGACAGGAGCGGTCCGCAGGAAAACATTCCAAATGTAGAACTCCAACTAGAGATGGAATTTGCCCTCGGAACAAAAATACCAAGTTGCATTTTTTTTTTCCTGCCCAAGAGTGAGGTTCAGAATAATATTTATTATGCAATCGCTTATGTATGCAGCTCCGTGGGCTGCAGTGCAAAGGTCAGTCTAAGAAATGGTTCTTAGCAGCCCAGATCACACAACTGGAAAAGGCTTCAGGCTTCGAGATGACCAATAGGGACCTCCCAGGCCTCCAGAGATCTTCCCCTAAGGATTAGCTGTTCTCTACATAGCGCCCCAGGAAATGGTTCAACACGGAACCAGGGAGTTTGCCGACTATATATGGAAGGTGAAGCTTTTCCAAAGACAAGTGGGGGAGACCCCAGAGGGCCTGGAGCATGAGAACTCCCGTCCTACATCCTGCGTGTACCGCCACACCTCTCACCCTCACGCACCTGCAGGGGAGCTCCGCGGAGAAAGGCAAGGAGAAGGAGGCAAGGGACGAGTTGCCCCATTTTACAGACAGCAACCCCGAGGCCCAGAAGGGCTACTGCCTGGTCTAGCGGAGCACCTCCGCCACCTCTGTGCCGTCAGCAGAGGTCCTTCACGATGGGCATGGGGTCCCCACGTTGTCCCCTGACCCAGCCTTACAAGATAGCCCAGGAGGGCAGCTGCAAGCTGCCGCGCCGGAAGGAGCTTTGCACCTCCATTCTGCATTCCGGACTACGCATTAATACCCTGGCTTTAACATTTAATTTTGGCATAGCCTTTTTCCCCTGACGTAATCTTGCCAGACTGGAGCACTGACGACCTGACTCAATGCAAGAAAACCCTTGTGTTCGACGGACTCTTACTGTTGTGAAACCACATTTTCTTCTAGCGCGATGCTCTGAGCTCCGTGCTCCTACGGACAGTTGGCGTTTCCTGATCTCCGGAAGACCTTAAAGCCCTCTTAGGAAAATAGGCCCCCCGAATCTAAAAGCAACCCCCTGCCCCTTCTTGATTAGAGTGTGAGACTCTGTCCTTACACAGGCCTGGCGAGTAAAGGGAACTTTCGCCCAGAACATGCCACGTCTTCCCAACAGATAACTGCCTTCCCTGCTTTCTTCTTGTCTTTATTCTGAGGAAAACCTCGCCATTTCCCACCTTCTCCTTAGTCTACCTCCTGACTCTCTAGAAATCTAAGAGCGGGGGCCCCCACAGAGAGGATCTACTCCGACCCCAAATCTATCACTCCCTCCTGTGGATTCACCTCCTTCCCAGGCCCTGTGAGAATGGATTCCGAGTAATGGGCCAGGGGAAGGCTGGATGCGTTCCCAGCTGCACTCTCGCTGGGCACAGAACTCACGTGGCTCCTGCTTTGTTGGTTTCTCCCCAAATGCACTTAATCTTGACATATGTTGGGCAAAAGAATTAATACTAACGCCCACCTTCCTCTTCCCTCTCGGACAACTTCCCCATTAACATCCACGGCAGTGGACAATTCATTAACAAAGTCGAATGGGCAAAGAACTCCAGGAGTCAAGAGGCCTCCTGGCTTTGCCGCTTCTGCTTCACGGAACCATGACGTCGGCCAAACCCCCTCTAACCTTTCTGAGCTCTCACATCTCCAGTGTGAAAAATGTGAATAATAATCCCACTCAAGCAAAGGTTGTGACTTACCATTACCATTTTCCAGTGCGGGCAAAACCAAGCTCCAGAAGAAATGTGCAGACAGGTCATCTATTTTTTACATGAGTAAATGGAAGATACACGTACCACGCAGAGGGGAAGGGTGGGTGAGATCCAATCTGCAGGATGGCCATACGCATGCGGGAAAAAACGAGTTACGAGAAAAGTTCTGCAATACTGTCTATGTGCGTGTTCCTTCCAAAGCCTGATTTCGTGGATCGTATGACTTCTGTATGTCGCTAAACATCGTAGTTCTCTGCCACCTGATGGAAGTCCCTGGGCAAGCGTGGATTTGCCTCCATTACTTTAACTTCACAGGATTTATGGGAAGCAAGGAGAGGAAGGGAGGGAGGGAAAGAGAGAGGGAGGAAGGAGGACCATGGGGAGGAGCGGAGGGAAGGAAGGGGCTCACAAGGACCACGCAAGCACAGGGGAGACACGGCTCATCGGTAAACTCACCAATATGCAGGGGAACCAGCTCTCGTTGAAGAGAATTTGAAGCCAGCGCCTTTGGATGGCTGACTGTGGCCCCCGTGTGCAGTAACACGGGCCCCCGGGGCCGGAGTGGATAATTCAGGCCATGCTGGGAGGTGGGGGGAGGGAGGCAGGCAGAAGTGAACAGTGGGTGGAGAAGAAAGGGGAGCTTCTTTGCTATTTTTCAGCCGAGGCCCTTTGTCTCTCTGGGTAAGTGGCCTTGTTTATGTGGTTCCCTCCGCCCTTTCTTCTAAAGGTCAGAGGCAGCTGGCCTCCGTGGCCTCTCTCGGGGGAGTTCTGAAGACTGCGTAAACGGCCGTCTGCTGCGGTGGAAGCTGGCACCCGGGGCACATTCCAGCTTCGTGAATGACGTTCTCCTGGTCAGCCCATCGACCCCCTGCTGACACCCAGCTTCCTTCCAAACTCCCTTCCCATTCTCTTCCACCCTCGGTGCCATCAGAGCAAACGTGATGTCTCTCAGATGCCACCACATTCTGCGGAAAACCCTTCTGGCAACAGAAACCCTTCTCAGCATGGCTTTCGCACAAAAGGAATCCCCGCGTGGTAGGAAATAGCTGCGAGCAGCCTCTTCAGATGTTCCCGATCCACGGGTCATCCAGGTTGTAACCCACAAGGGCAGGCACTGGTCACTCTCACCGGGGGACTGTCATCCTGCACTCAGAGGTGCCGCGGGGCTAGCGCCCAGCGAGGTATGGCTGAGCCCTGAAACCCCGGGGACGGGAACGGCCAGTCCCCGCACTCGTGCAGGGAAAGGACGGATTCTACTAGAGATGATGGACGAAAGCAGGGCATTGAGCCCACTGCTGGCCAAGCCACCCTAAACTCTTTCTGGGTTCCCTTCGGAACGCCAGCTCTTGGGTTCAAAGCTTTGGCCAACGGTTCTGGCACAGCAGGAAGAGAAGCGCGGGTCTGATCTGAAAGCGAGTCCAAGGTTCTGATCCCGAAGCTAGCGCCAGGCCCCGGACTCTGAGTGATGCCCGACAGGGGTTTAAGACATGTAGGCGTCAATATATGAGGGCGCCTGTCTGGCTCAGTTGGTAGAGCACATGACTCTTGATCTCTGGGGCATGAGTTCGAGCCCCACGCTGGAGGTAGAGATTACTTATTTAAAAAAACAAAACAAAAAGAGCTTACATGGTCAAGATGTGTAGGGTCCAACATGCTCATCTATAAATTCAGGGAGTTCAATTAGGGAAACGGTGCCCCGTCAGGATTGTTCATTAGAAATCATCTGAAGAGCTTGCTACAAATGGTCCTGGACCCCAGCCCCCTGGGGTTCACAGCAAGCCTGGGCAAAGGTCAAGGGCACTGTATTTTTAACAACCCCCTTCAAGCTCTGGCATTTCTGAGGCCCCATTCCTCTGCGTTTCTTGCTTTCCTGCCTCAGTTTGCTGAAGAACTTCTTGGTGATGGGAGAAAGATGCCTCTTCTTTTCAAGAGCTAGGAATTCACATACACACTCTGGGAAGACACAGCCTCGCAAGCTTTTTCCATCCGTAGACTCGTGGGTTCATAAGCAGAAACGTATGTGTGCTTGGATGCACACAGGGGGCCCTTCTTGGCCAGGCATCATGGAGATTTCTAGAACATGCCCTCACGACCCCGTCTCCTCTTGGGCTCCCCCCCCCCCCCCCCAGTGAGCAGAAACAGCACAGCCTCTACACAGCCTCCTTGCCTATGCGCTCTCTAATGGGCTGCTTTACAAACACCAGGGTCATTCCTGGAATCCCAAAGACCTGGGGAGGGTCAGCGCTGAGGCACACCGTTTGAGAAAACAAAAACATGCTCAAATTCAGCCAAGGTCCCCTGGGACTCCGTGAGCCAGGTTGTCCTTGAAGAGCCAGAGAAATTGAAAGCAAGATGACAAACAACACTATCAGCTTTCTCCCCTTTCCACGGGTCCCAAACATGTCTCCTCGGGCTCAACTAAAGCCATGCAAGAGCCTGACAAGGTGACCTAGATGCCGAAAGCCCAAGGGAGCAGCGTGTGCGCTCCAGGGCAAAGTTGGAGCAGGGCTACCAGGAAGAATGTGCCTGACCCAGCAAGTCTACACCAGCCCCCCCCCCCCCCCGAACATGGCACAGGAATGTGCATCACAGCATTACCTGTAGTGGCAAAACACGACCGGCAACATGACCCAAAAGCCTTTCAGCAGGTGAACGGAGAAGGGAACTCAGTAGAGTAAATACAATGGAATAATACACAGCCGTTGACAAGAATCGCTCGGACCTGAGATCACTCCTGGGATCTACCCAACATGAACAGATCTCAGCACCTAACGCGGACAGAGGGGAAAAGCTGCAGAATGAAACCTTTTGGCTCATGTCACTTATTTTCAGAGAACAACTCTAGATGTTGGCCATCTATTAGCAGGTCTGTTTAGCCAGGGAACAGAAACACGAAGGAATGCCTGCTGGTGGCTGCCTCTGGGGACAAGGGACAGCAACAAGAGGCTGGTGGGGAAGGCCATCGGGAAACGTTTTTTTAAGAGGCGTGAAGCCAACAGGACTAAATGTCTACCACTCCCAGTTCCCGGTGGCAGACCGGTGTTATTGCAGGATTCCTATTACTTGTCTGCATTTTTACTATTTTTTTTAAGATTTTATTTTTAAGTAATCCATAATCTCTATAGCCAATGTGGGGCTCAAACCCACAACCCTGAGATCAAGAGCTTCACACTCCACTGAGCCAGCAGGTACCCTGCAACCATTTTTTTTTAAAAGTCACTTCCCTCATCACATTCATTCCTCCCTCTCCTTTGCCAAGCGGGGTATCAGTAAACTTGGGGTGCCTCTGAAAGCCACTGGGTGCCAGAGGGCCGAACATGAGTGACATGGCCAACTTCACTACCACTAAGGCCAGCACAGTGTCACCAGGGTCACCTGCCTGCCAGAGACTGACCATGGGCTCCTGGCCAGGTGTCTGTTGCATGAAGAACTGGGAAATGAGTCAGAGGAAAGACCCAAAGAGAGTGGAGGACAGTCACAAGGTCAAGGAGAGGACGACAAAGGAATCAAGATGGTACAGGCTTGAGAATGGAAAGCCAAGGGGACGAGCTCATCCCAGTGCAGCCCACAGGGCACCAGGGGTACCCACAAGTGTGGAGTGGTGGAGATGCCCAATGGCCAGTCATGCCCAGGGGAAGGGAGGCACCTGTTCCAGCTCCCTGAGGCCCAGAGAGGTAAGAGCCTTAAACTGAGAGAGGAAAGATCCAGGACAAAAGCCACTGAAGAGCTCCACGGGAGGTACGAAAACAGGTAACCCATTGCAGAGGGGACAAAAATTGCAGACTTGCTCTGGTAGTTTAGGAGGAATCTTTCAAGGAGGAAGGACAATATGGCTTCTATATTGTGTCCAAAGGCCACTGGACTGAGACTATGAAGGGCATCCCTGGGCAAAGCACTCTTTTATTTGACTCGGCTTCCCTCGCAGCTCCCTAAACGGAGTGCACTGGCAAAAAGCCTGGGTCCCTGCTTTCCCTTCCTCCTCCAAAGGATGGAGCTTCTTGAAGATGCAAATTTGGACTTCACTTCCATGGTGCTTTAAAGAAAAGTATGAAAAAAGGAAAGGAGGGCAGGAAGGACATTTGGTGTGCTCGATTTACTTTGGAAGAATGAGATGGTGCCTTCTTCTTCTAAGACGGAAGGTGATACCTGTCAAACTTGATTTTTCCTGGTGTGACTCTATTCCAGAAAGGGCTCTCATTATTTCGAGAACTTCCCAAAAGCCTTGGGCAAAAGGCTAAAAGAGCTGCCTGTTTATGTGCATTCAATTTATATACACCTCTACTGACTTAGTCTCTTCATGGTTCATATTCAACTTTTCAAAATACTTCTCTCGGGGCACCTGGCTGGCTCAGTTGGTGGAGTGCGTGACGCATAGTCTTGGAGTCGAAAGTTCGAGCTCCATGCTGGATACAGAGATTACTTAAAAGCATAAAATAAAATCTTAAAAAAAATGGTTTTACATAAAATGAAATGCCTCCCTGGCTCCCCTCCAGGATATAAAAGCATGGTTACAAAGAGCGTGACGACTGCATTTTTACATTCTCGCAACCTGCACAGGGTATGTGCCCAATCACCGTGTAAACATCAGGAGAGCTGACTTCTGGAAGCCCATCCCACCCTCTCTGGCCTGGAGTATCGTGTTGTATTTCATTCTCACTTCTCTGGCCTCACCATCCAGGCCCCATAGCAGCAAGAGTGGTCAGGAGTTGGAAAAAGAAAGGGGGGGCTTGGAGGGGGGTGGTCAGCAAAGGAGGTAAGGAGGTGGGAGAGAAAAGACGCTTCCCTCTCCCAGGACCCACATTCAAACAACTGTCCCTACACTCGGTTCTGAGGATATGACCCCACGGACCGGCTCCCAGAGTGATAAAGACTGCGTCCTACCCACCTGTCTCGTCCCACCCTCCCCTTCCACCCGCCTCTTCTCCATCCCCGTCAGGACTGTTCCCAAAGACTGTGGGCCTGACAAACGGAACCCGGAGGGCGCAAAAAGAAACCAAAAACCTGTAAAGATGTCCAGGATTGCCTGCCACACTCTCAAAACCAGCACAAGAAGTGTCCTGAATATAAATGAGTGTCTTTAAATAGGTCACCATGCTTTTCTTTTTCTTCAACGAAAAGTTCACTAATTGTGTCTGATAGAAAACGGCATCACATCTGGGCTCTTCCTCGGTTGGGCTCTCTTGGCGCAGAGGCAGCGAACGGAACCAGAGACGACCAGCAGAGCTTCAAGGGAGAAGCCTCACCTCTGGGGACAAACCGGCCATGCTCTCAACCACTGGCACAACCATAATGAGTGACCATGGCCTCAAAGGCCATGACCGCCCACTGGAAAACCCTCCACCGCTAACCCCATTCTGGACTTTCCAAAGCCAAGGGCAGCCCTCCAGGGAAGCCACACCCCACGGAAGAAGCTATGCCTCTGAACTGGGTTCTTCAGTCCCCGTTCTTCACACACTTGGCAAATGAGAAGACATGGAAACACAGGCCTTCTCCTTCTGTTCTGTGTGCTGAGATGAGAGGAAGAAGGAACGAGAACCCGTCTGACATCATCCAATTATCTGAGTGTCTGTGCTAAGCGCTTTGTGTACACAACTTCGTTTTATCGTCAAGCAATCACATGAGGTTGATAATTTCTTATCCCCTCTCACCTTGACCAAAAACAAAACAAAAGAAAAAGCCACAGTGTTTGAGGCCAATTGCACAGTCATGTCATCAATGGCAAAGCCAACACCAAACCCGGGTTGTTAGGCTTCATAGCTCTTAATCAGCCAGGAAGGGGACCTGGGAGGGAAGTCGTCAGTCCCATGCCGGCCCGCCCCACCCCACCTGGGAAGCCTTTCGGATCTGGCACACCACCCCGTCCCAACTGGGCTCCCCCTTCATCTGCCTGACACACCGCCTGCCGCTGTTGCCATAGAAACCAGTAGCCTTATCAGGCAGCTGCAGAGACAGGGCCCGAGGGCACTGCCATTTTCATCTTATCTTGGCCTCAGGCACTTCGGAAAGCACCTGCTCCGTCCAGAGGCAACTTGGCACCCCCACCCCGAAGTCAAGACAATAGACCTGAAAGAAACTTCCTGGGGAGTCACATAAAGGAACATTTTTGAGAAGTTCTGCCTTAATTACCACCTCCCAGGGAGAAGGAGCCTTTCCAAGCAGCAATATATAATTCACTGCTTCTTTGCCTGCGTGTGAGTCTCAGGGACTGCGGCCCGGGATGCGCGCATGCGCATCTGGAGACCCAGACTCCAGTCTGGTCTGCACTTGCCTCGGCACTGGAACCTGAAGGCAGCCTCGATTTCTTCATCTGTCAAGTGGGGAGAATCCTGAGGCTAAAACAGAGCTGGAAAAAAACAAAACAAAAAAACCCTACGGGCACTTTGGTCAAAGTGGACAATGTCTAGAAGAAAGCAATTTCAATGACCATTATGTTGTCCTTTACCCTTTGGGGTAGACCCTTTGCTCACTGCACCCCACAGTCCAGCTCAGATCCCTCCACCTAGAAGGCCCTACCTCCCTGACTCCTTTCAGGGGTTCGACACGCTAGGCCTCCCCCAGTCCCATCTCCCCAGCTTGCTGAGGCCTTCCTGGGCTCTGAGCCCCTCCTTCCGTGTGACTTCCTGCCTCCCAGGACTCAGCTCCTTCAATGAAACTCAGGCTGACACACCTATACCCATCCACGAATTAGAAACCCCAGGCTCTGTTCCGCTCAGGCCAACTGAACGGGGGCCCATGAGCCAATTCTGCCCCACAGCTGGCAGCCTGCCAGCCCCTGCCCCTTCTCCCCAATCTCCACTCCTGCCCTGCCTCCCAACAGCCAGGAAGAGATGTGGGGCTGGCAGCCAGAAGGGGCCCCACGGGTTGCCAAGTGTCCCCTCCCCCCACTAAAAAAAAAGGGGGGAAAGAAACAATTCCCGACTACAGTCGACTCCTCTGTATTTCTTTCCGGGGGGAGCCGGCTTTCTGAGCAAGGTCTCCCTCTGCGCCCTGATTGACACCCAGGAGCTGAGCCAGAGCACATCTTCCCTGGCTTTGTTAAAGGACAGGAGTGGCCGAGGAGGGGGAGGGGCACAGGGGGATGATCCCTTTTCCAGGAGGAAAAGAAAACCCATAGGCCAGACACTCTACTCATGGTGGAGGTGGGGGTGGGGGTGGGGGGCAGTTACCCTGGAACCTGAAAACCAACAAGTTTCTCTGAACAGACCACCCCATCTGTAAAGGGGGCTTCTCCTCTCCATGCCCCCCTCCCCAAGGCCCTCAGAGTCTAATTCCCAGCGGCAAATGCTGTGCTTTGTCCCAATCGTCCTGGGTTTCACCACAAGCCTCTGCTGACCCCTGAAGACTCAAGCATCCCCCTTCTCTGCTTCCTGGGGCCTCCCCTCCACCAGAGGCTCCAAACACAGTCGTCGTTATCATTATGCCCAGACAGGCAGTCACTCGGAGGGCTTTCTGGAACCACAGACGGAATCAGACATTAGGAAGAAACTCAATGCCCAGAGAACACTCTCCCCAATGCCCCCCCCCACCAGCACTCTGGTGGAGAACCCATCAACTCCCTTGAAATGAGATGGTGCTCCCCAACTCAGGAGTGAGGTCCACTCTGCAGACGGCGTAGTGAGGGCACGTCACTTTTTGGATAGAACGTCCAATGTCTTTGCCAGGATCACGTTCAACTTTCTGGCACCCTAGGCTCAGACAGGATAGATGTGAAAGCCCATTTTCCTGGAGCAGGAAACGGTGCCAGAGGGCCTTCTCTGGCTTGGACAGCACCACTGCGTATCCTCGCCCATGCTCTAGATACTAGGTGTGCTAAGACCAGGCCGGCCCCTACCTGACCCTATTGTTCTGAAGCCTGGGTCCCAGCAGGGCTCCTGTTAGAGGGCTGTCCCTAGAGGAAGGAGCTTCCCACCCCTGAACTGTGGCCTCAGGGATCCTCTGGTCCTCTGAATACCTGAGGGCTGGGTCCTAAAGGTTGGCTGGCCAGGCGACGGCAGAACTCAGCCCTGTTGCCAGCTCCTGAGCAGCAAGCCCGCACAAGTACCCAGGGTCCCAACTCTGGGGCCACTTCTGTCCCTGCAGTCCTTCCACCCCCAACTGAGGTGTTACAGAGTGAAGCTCCCAGACCAAGAATGGTCAGCCCCAGACATCAGGACATGGGCCCCAAAGAGCACTGCCTAACTCACTCCTAAGAAATGGAAGCCTGCTAACCTCAAACCACTTGTTTGACATAAATCCATTGATACTGTATTAAAAGTACAGTTTCTTTACCCTTTCTGGAAACAGCTCAACGACGGTCCATGAAAGTAGGCCACAGGTATGGATATGTCCATTTTATAAATGAAGAGATGAAAAGCAAGTGATTCATTTAAAAAAAAAAAAAAAAAAAAGCAAAGTGCTAAACTTTGTATTATCTAGCTTTCCACACACATGCACACGCACACACACACACACACACACACACAAGCACACACGTGTGCAGGTGCCGCCCCACGGAGTGGGCGCTGTCACAGATACAGAGACGGAGGCTCGTGGAGAGCACATCTGTGGCCGCGGGTGGCTCACACGTGCTTGGAAACTGGGCAACTTCACACCACGATGAGGCCGTGAAGCATCCCACTAAAACCCCCGGGCGACGAGCGGCCTGCCCAGCCCGGCCCAGCGTGGCCTCCGCTTGGAAGGCCGGCTCGCCAGGCGTCAGACAAGAGATGCGGCCTGCTGAGATGAAGGCGGCTACCGTGGGCGAGCACCTAGTCCGTGCCAGATGCTGGCCAGCACCACCGCTGTCCTCACACGCGCCCCAAGGAAGAGATACAATCATCCCCATTCCACCCACAGGTCAACTGGTATTTGAGGAAGGCCCATGCGCCTCAGCACTCAGGTTCTCAAAGTCAGGTCTGCAACAGAACCCGGTCCCTAGGACGGCACAGGCCAGGCTGCTGTCCCCCGGCTCTGCTCACCCCACCCTGGGACCATTTTGTCTCCCCCCTACTGCTGCACACTGGTCACCTCCCTCTCGGAAGTCCCCAGGCCTTGGGCCTCCCGTCGGAGTTAAGGGAATGCAAATGGCCAAACCTGGCCCGTCCATGGCAGGTGTCCAGGAACAAACTTTCTGGCTGACAGGGTCAAAGGCTTTTGCTGCCAACAGCACCCGTCCCTTGCTTGACCATGGGGGCAGAGGGGAACAGAAGAAAAGTCAGCCCCTCGACTCCTGACTTACCTGCTAAGGCGTCCCCTGACTGGGCCTCAGAGCCCACACCTGCGAAATGGAGGTAAAAAGCCTCCCTCTCTCCCTCACAGGGGTCTTGGAAGACAGGAGACAAAGCAAGGCTAGGAAGCCAGTTCATGATAGGACGAAGACAGATGGGAAGGCGACCAAACCCCTGGCAGCTGCCTGCCACCTCAGCAAAATGCTGGCCAGAGACAGCAAGGAGTAGAGAGGCCCAGAACATCTGCCAAGCAGAACACCAGCTCCCCTGGTGACTTAAAAGCATAACCTTGCTCCTCCCTGCCTCGGTTGCAGGGGGAGCAGCCCTAGCACAAACCCCCTTGGGAAAATGGCCACTTCCCCCCCACCTCCCCCACCCCCACAAAGCCCAGCCCCCGTACTGCTGCCAAGCACCCTCCTCATTTCAGGATTAGATTTGTCCCCATCACCTATGGGGGCTCCACCTACCTGGCTTCCTGGGGAAGGCTGGGGTAGATCTACCTTCTGTGCCCTTTCTCAAGGCTTACCCACCTACTTAGCGTCCAGCCAGGTGTTCAAGACCCAGCCACAGTGGGAGAGGCATGGGGGAGCCAAGGGGGCCAGGGGAGGGGGCTGAGGAAAGCAGCATGGAGAAAGCAGGGGAGGAAAGAGGGGCTGGGAACACTAAGCAGTGACAGACTGAAATGAAATGCAGTCCCTGGTGATGGAGGCTTTTAAAAAATAATAATAATAATAATAACCAAGCCCTTTGTTGTTGTTGTTGGTACCATGATGTAACATGTGAAGAGGGTCAACAACAAAACCAAATGTGGGGAGAGCCTGCGTATTTTCTGCTTCTCCTTCGTTCCCTTCAGCAGCCCCTGCTGTACCCCCCACCCCCCCAAACCAGATACTGTTGTCCTATTTTGCATTTCACTGGAACCAAGAATTTTTGGAACTTCCTCATATCAAAATTTAGCAACTGTGCATCCAGTTTTCTACGGCAGAGAATAGCTAATGTGAGACCCAACTAGAAGCTAACCTGATAAATGGGCTACAGTACAAGGATTCTCTCCAAGTAAGCCCTCGAATGCTGGGCAATGGGGACCAAGTATGTTTCTGCTCCCAAGGAACCTGCAGGCATCTTTCTAGGATTGACTTCCATATAGTCCCCTAACCCAAAGGAATGATTTGCCTAAAAATTTCAGTTTAAAGCTCAGTGCTAAGGTAAGCTAAATCTTAGAACCATCTAAGCTTCCCTCTTCCCTCTGCCTGCCAGGAAACTCAACAGTCCAACTTGGCCAGGAACCACTGCTTGGATAGATGCTCACGGTGGTCTTGAACACATAGACTCTCCTTCCCCCTAGACACCACCACCTATGCTAATTCAGAGATTCCTTAGCCCTGTTTTTGTTTCTATAAGATCCTTTGACCTTGTTATATAGGATTTTTCTTTCCCTCAAAGCGTCTTCAAATACCTTGCTCAAAGGAATGGATGGGCTCCTTATTACCACACAAAGGGAACCCTCATGGTGAACAGTGTGGTCGCGGTGGAAGGTGAGGAAGGAGGAGACTGCAGACAAAAAACCCTGATTCTGGGACTTGCTCAAATTCCAGCCCTCCGAGCACAATGGCAGACGGAGGAGGCAGCCGGCCTCGCTGGGAACCTGGCGAGCCACACCCTCCAGCCCAGACCTGCCTCCAAGACCAGAGTGCACACAGCCACACCCTGCTCGGTCTCGAGGCCCGGGAACTCCGCGTCTGTCTCCCTCCCGGAGACCGAGGAGCCGCAGCCCTCAGCTCCCCCCATCTCCTCCTTCCAGCGCACGGCGGTGACTCAGGCGGAGCAGCTTAGCGGCGAGAGTTCTGGGTGTTCTGTCCAGAAGGGGGGAGGGTGGCGGAAGGTAGTGGTGTTAGCAATCAGTGACAGTGGGTCCCACTCATTCCCCAAGTCTATTTTACGACTTTGAACTCAGTATGCAAATTTATGCAAGACAAGATGCAAAGCAGCGCTTTGAGCCAGAAGTCCCATTGCTTTTCTCCCCTTTTTTGAAGCCGCACTGAACCACTGTAAATCAGCGCTCGCCTCTGCCCCCCTTTCGCCCCCCTTTCTGCTCCCCCAGCAACTGCAGATGCGAAGCCTCCTCGGACCCGCCCGCCTGCCCGCCTGCCGCCCTGGGACTTTGAATGACTGCACATTTCTATAGCACCTTTATATGTGCAGCCAGACGGCCACTCAGGCGGCTCCGCCCCTCGGCATAATCCCAGGCATTGTACACGGCAGGGAAGGAGGCAGGGGAGATCGGAGGGAGCCAGTCCGCCCAGCCGGCCCTGAATTCTGAAAGGGAGCCCACTTCCTCGTCTTACCCTGACATTTCTAGGCACTTCTGCCCACTCCGCCAGCAAACACGCCCACACACTGTTAAGATCCAGACCTCAGCACCCCCCACTCCCATTTTTCGTCCAGGCTCGCTCACCTACTCCAACCTGTAGTCTGACTTCTGAGTTTCTCTGAACCAACCAGTCCTGACCCATCATCCCCAAGGGATGGAGGCTCAGCACCCGCAGATGTGCCCACCCCCACCCCCTGCATCCCAGCCGTCCCCAGGAAGTCAGCGACACAGCCCCTGAGTCCTGGGAACAAAGACAAAAGAGCTAACAGCAAAGCCGGAACTGCTGGGGTTTGCAGCCTCAAAATAAGAGGGTATGTTTAAAATTCTCAAAAGCAACCTGCTCAAAGAGGAATGCAGTCTGGGATGGGAGCGAGCGCCTTCTTCAGAGAGGGGAGAAAAGGGGATGGGAGATGGAGGGGGGAGGCTGCAGCTTTCAGGGCTATGGTCTCCTCTGGGCCAGTCTGTGCATCCCCCCACCCAACCCAGACCCCAGGGCTCTCCAGGCAGCGCCACATCCCTGCCTCAGCCCAAGACCCTCTCTCCTGCACAGAAGCCTCAAAACTTGCCCCTCTCTTCCCTGCACCCCTGCCAGCCCATGCTTCTCCCTGCAGTGCCCCCTTTCGCCCAGCCCTCCTCACACCTCAGCACCCTGCTCTGGGGTCACTTCTTTCCAGGGTGCCCACCTGGCTTCCACATCTAGCTCCCACCCCCCACCCCCAGTGTCCCCTCTTCCCAGTCTGGAGCACAAGAGAAAAATGCGGAAGGCGTCTGTCTGGGCACTGGGAGGAGAAGGCTGAGGACGCAGCTGGGGCTAGCTGGCGGAAAGGAGTCCCATAACCAGGCAGAAAATCCAGAGTGACATTCTTCCCATGAACTCACCCCATTGTCCCTGGGCTCCCCTGACAACTCCCCACTTGGGGCTCTAGGGAGGAGTGAATGGGGAGAATCTCCCGCATCTGTTCTAGGGCTTGGGAGCAGGAGAGCTTGTTTTCAGACTGCCAGTGAGAAGGATGAAGGGTGAAATAAGCACAACGTTTAGGGAGGACCTGTACCACGCACTTTATTAAGACGCTCAAAATCCAAACGAGTCTATGAACTTGGAGGCCTTTGGAAAAGTTCACCCTGCTGAGAAAGATGTTTAGTTTGTCAGAGTTCAGCTCAAAAACCACAGTACCTCCCTGGGGGGGGGGCGGGGGGGGCAGGCATGAGGGGGCCACGGAAGAGGAAGGTAGAGCCAAGTCTTTTCCTTTTATTATTACTTTTTAAGAGAAGCAGGAGGAAAGGGTTAACTTGGAGGCCAGGCGGGCGGGGAGGGAAGCAAGCGGAGGGAGAAGAAAGGGACTCCGGGTTTCTGCTAGCTCCCTCCGAGGAAGCCCTAACTTGCTCTGCACTCAAGGTCAAAATGTGCCAAAGAAACAGAAGAAAGATTTCAACTCTGACCCCCAATTCCATTCCCAAGGAGAACATGGGAAAAACAATAGCTGGGTAGAGGAAGGGTGGGGAGGGCCGGAGGGTCTTGGGGGCGGGGGAGCATGGCTATGACCACAGAAGCTTACTAGCAAACAAGAATGCTTTCACATATCCCTTTTCTTCCTTTCTTTTTATTTTTTAAAGCTTGGGGAACTTGGTCAGACTCGCTTGCTTTTTAAAACAGCAGTAGGCAGTGGACACATTTCCCAACTGTCTCCAAGAAGAAAGAAAATAATTACAGTTTCCCTCAGATCACTGGAACAGGAGGCTTTTGTAATTTTAAAAACAAAATCCAAAACAAAAGTGAGATTCTGACTGTCTGGTCGTGTCCCTCAAAAACCTTACAAAGACTTCCAGGGCCCCCATTCCACCGGACAGGAAGAATCCCCCCGGATTAGGACGGGGGTAACACCTCCCCCGCGGTCCGAGCAGCCAGGTCTGGCACCCCGGCATCGTCCTGCCTTCCGCCCTGGGGCCCAGATGCTCAAGCGAGCGGCACGGCTGCCCCCGCCCCGGGACTGCAGCCGGCGACCCGGCTTAAGTTACACTGACTCAACTGCTGCGCTGAGGCTCCCAAATGCCCCTCTTTTATTGTCCCACCCAACGGAGAAGCACGAGCCTTCTTCGCTCTCCACGTAACAGAGCAGCGCTCGTTTGCATTTCTCCCCTAAGCAACCCACCCTACGAAGTACCAAGTCCTTTCTTTCCACCTCACCATCCCAGACGGAAGGGTCCCTCGATGAGCTGCCGCCTTCCCCTAGCGCCCCGCTCTCACCAGACGTCCCCGAAGTCACCGGCACCCGCCAGCCTCCGCCCCCCAGCAGCGTCCTCCACCGGGACCTTTCCAGGAACCTTCGGTCGGCGGTCACCGACTCCAGCTGTGCCCCACATAAGCCTCAAATTCCTATTCCCCCGGGTCTAGCCAACACCCTCCTCCCCAGTAAATCCCCCCTCCAAAATAGAAGTCGAGGTACGTTCCACCCGGGGAAGACTACGGTAACCGGGATGCCTTTCCTCTGCCCATTTATCCCGACCAAATCAGTAAGCAGCCAGGGCTGCTCGCACGCTCCAACTCCAGCTCCCCTCCCCGGGCCTGATTTTCGGCTGCCCCTCCCAAGCAGTCGCCCACAACCGGTCGAGGACTCCGCTGTCCCTCCGCTAAAGCGGTCGCGGAGCTCCCGTCGCACGCCTCTCCCCTACGCAACGGCCCCCCGCCCGCGCTCCACTACCCTCCAAGTTTCTCCGAACTAGTTGTCCCAGTCGGCGTTACCTGCAACCTGCTCGGGGCTGGCGCCGTACTCGGCGTCGCGGCGCTTTTCGCAAGTGCCCTCGCCCAGGACCAGCGCCTGCAGGGGCAGCTCGGAGCCCGGGTGGGGATAGCAGCGCAGCCCCTGGGCGCAGCGCGGGGTGTAGACGCCGCACGCCTCGCCCTCCAGTCGCGCGCACACGGAGCAGCAGCCGCAACCCGGCTCGCGGACCAGCTCGGCGCAGGGCGCGCGGGCGTCGCCGGCCACCCCGGACGCGGCGGCGGAGGCGGGCGGCGCGGCAGGCGGGGGCCCGCAGGCGGCCAGGCGCTCGGGCGTGCAGGGCGGGCAGCGGAACAGCACCTCGGCGTGCACGCCGCGGCCGCCGCCGGCGCCCAGCAGCAGCGGCAGCAGCAGCAGCGAGGACGGCAGGAGCAGCGGCAGCGCGGGGCCGCCCAGTCTCGGCAGCATGTTGGCGGTGGTGAGCGCGACGGCGACGAGCGAGCGGGCAGGTGGCACGGCCCTGCGAGCGCGGGAGCCGCCTCCTCCGCTTCTTCCTCCTCCCCCGCAGCCGCAGCCGGGTCCTAAAGGGCCCTGCTTCTCCCCGCCCCCTGCCTTCTCCCCTCCCCCTTTTGGAGACCACCCCCTTCCCCCGGCACTCCCGCGCGCCGGCCTGTGAGTGCGCGCACGCCCACTCGCCCACCCCCGCCCCCCCGCGCTTCCCCGCTCTGTGGGTCCCCTGCACAACCACCCCCCTTCCGTCCCTCCACACCCTTCTACCCCAGGCTCCCTGACTCCCGGGGAATGCGAATGACTTGGGGGTTTGGATAGGATCCGCGCGGGAGTGGAGAAAAGTGGGTGCTTTTGTCTCCTGTTTTCAGTTCCGTTCGGAAGGACTTAGTTTGCGTGCTTCCGATGTGGCTGGCACTGGGCTAACGGAGCGCAAGGCAAAAGACATAAGACGTAGTCTTGACCCTCAAGTAGATTTCAGTCCACTGCCACCATCTCCCTCTACCCTCGGGGTTCCACGCAGTGTTGACACGTTGCTTGGGGCAATGGCTCTGGTGGTGTTCAGTGAGTTCGTCCGAAGAAGAAGCAGGTTCCCATTCACCAGACCAGCCTCGCCTGAACAGCCCCTCTTAGTGACCACTGCAGTTTCCCAACCTGCATCCGGTAACATATCATTAGCAGAAATGCAATTTCTGGGCACTGAGAAACCTGCTCCCTTCCTCTCTGCTTGACCTCCCCCAAAGTAATCCCTTAGTTGCCCCCTCTCCCCGATCTAGAGGCATTTGCTGAAGGAGAGATCCCCAAACACCCTGCTTCAGGGGTCTTGGAGAGGTCAGATCAGACCTCCAGGTGTGACAGGAGGCCCGGGGGAAGGGCATTTATAGCTGTCTCGGCTAATGCAGATGCGCAAGGATGGCCTCCCTTCGTGGTTCTGTTTGATTTGAACTGAGTCATCTCTCCTTGCTGCCCCTAACTCCCAGCATTCCAAGCTGGACCAGGCCTTAATTATCACCCATGTCCCTGGGTTGTGACCCTAACAAAGACCCTTGTCAGAGAGATTCTCTTGACCAGGGATGCACCCTTAAGCTGACTCCAGCCCAGGTTTAATTTCCCAGCGCCTTTGCCACCCTTCCCCCTGCCGGAGCCCTCCATGCCAGCTCTAACGTTAGGACCCAGAGCCATGTGACGGAACTGAACAGCTGCTGCCCAAGCGGCCACCTGGTGCGGGAGGTGAGTGAGACGCCCCAGGGAAGGCAAGTTCTGGCTTAAGGAATTAACAGTGTTCGGGGTGAAGATTTTGGTAGGATGAACAAACAATGAGTTAGTCAGAAGCTTGGAGGGGGAGAAATATTTAGATGGAGAGAGGGGGGATGAAGGTTGGGAGGTGGGGGTCATGGGTGAATCAGAATTGAAATTGAAACTTAGAAATGCAGAGATAGCAAGAACACTGGGAACAGAGGAACCAGCCAAAGCAAGGACAGTGAAGTGGGAAAGGATGGTTGGAGAAAGGAAGTCCACTTTGGCCTGCAGAGTGCTTGGGGGTGGGGGGCACTGACTTGTGAGGAGATGTGGCTCCATTCAGCGGGCAGGGGCTGCAGCGACCATGCTTGAGCAGAGGAGTGAAATAGACGGAGCTCAACTTCTGGAAGTCCGCAGAGCTGTGTCTAGTACAGATCTGACACAAGGAAAAAGAGACAGTCATCTCTCCTCCTGGGTGTGCTCTGGCTCCTTGTGCCTGCCTGGTAACATTTGTTCCTATCGTCCTCACTCACTAGGGTCTGAGTGCCTTCAAGCATAGGGACAGTGCCTAGCGTGGAAATCTAACGCAAAGCACCAATGTGAGCCACCCGTGCAATTTTCAAATTTCTAGTAGCCACATGAAAATATAGTAAAAAGAGATAGGTGAAACCCATTTTAATACTTTATTTAACTCAATATATTCAAAATATCGTTTTAATAGGTAATCAATATTAAAAATTATTAATGAAGGATTTAGCATTCTTTTTCTCATACGAAATCCTCAAGCTCTGGGGTGTATTTTATGCTTAGAACACATTTCAATTTGAACTCCCCAAAAATTTAACTAATAGTGGCTAGCTGTTACCATGTGGGCAGGGCGCCGATCTAAAATACAGTGCCTGGCACCTAGTAGGCACGCAGCAAATACGTTGAATGAATAAATGAGCAAATGGATGAAAAGTACTGTCTCTAAAAATACTCTGCACAGTACTTCCCACTCTGGACTGCGATGTCCAGCAGAGGGGATAGGAGAGACCTTCATTCACTCATTCATTCAGCTACTCAGGGACCCTTGAGAATCATTCTCTTTCCAGCTCTGTTTAACGTTCTTGATCTCTCAGCCAAGAACCGTGGAGATGAACAGTGAGGCTAACTTGACAAATGCAAAATACTCGAAGAGATTTCTCCTGAATGAGTCTGATGGCCAGACCCCAATTCTTTTCTCCTAGTTCCCTAGGGAGGGAAGAGTCCGTTTTACCGCCGCTCCCCCCTGTACACAGGGCCACCACCACTAACCCCATCTTTTTTTTAAGTCCTAACCCCTGTGAAGTTCAGAGTTCTATTCCAGAAAGGCTGGCTGCTGCTACCAGATGGCTGTCTGCCATCGGAAGCCTGGAGAGGTGGAGGGACTTGACCCACCGTTTTGTTCCCTAAGGGCAGGCGCAGGGCTTCGCACAGTGCCTGGCACTCACAGGCTTGATAAATATTTGTTGAGTGAACCCAGGCTCTCTGTCCTCCTTGTCCCTGCTGTGCCCACTGTTTCTGGAGCATACCTTCCTTTAAATTGCTCATGAGTCCTCTGTCAAGGGTATGTGCTTAGGCCTGAGAGAAGATGCCAGGCGGTGGGGACTTGTTGAGAGATGGGGACAGGCTGAAACTGGTTTTCTCCCCTCCCCCTAATCCCTGCCTTTTTCCATTTGAAGTGTTTCACGAACCCCACCCTCACAGAAGTTTACCTTAACCAAGTACCCCCTGTACTATTATTTACATAATATTTTTTTAATGTTAAGTCGGTTCCCTTTTTTCTTTCTTGGCAACGGAAAGCTATTTTTAAAATAAACGTTATATCACTACCGTAAATGGAAACCCAGGATTGATGGCCATATATAGATGGCAACCGTAAAAATACACACGACGAAAACAAAACAATGCCATTCCATTCAAGCTGGATACTGTTGCCCACTGAAGTGTCTGCGTCTGGCACACTCCCCTGGTTCACAAACGATGAGCCAGTCTAAAGAGAAGTATTAACGGCAAGCCAGGCCCGAGGTGAGATTTATCTCCATTAAGTCATCAGATGGAGAAGTGTATTTTTTTAAACTGTATTGAAATGTACTATTCATGCAAAAAAGTACACATACCATGAACTTGATAAATGTTCACAAATTCCATAAAACCAGTACCCAAGTGAAGAAAGCGGACAGAAATAGCACCCAGAAGCCCCTTCATGCCTCTTTCCAGATATTACCCCCAGCACCCCATTATCCTGACTCCTACTACCAAGGATGAGTTGTGCTTCTTTTTGCGTCTCACAGAAACGAAAACATACAACGGGCCGTCTTTTTGTCTCTGGCTGACTTTCTCCCCATCACGCTGGTGAAATTCATCCACATTCTTGTATGTAGTTAGTTACTGGTTCCTTTTGTTGTGGGCGTCGTGCTCCACGCTGACTGTTCCACCATGGATTTATCCAGGGTGCCGTGGATGGCCGTCTGGATCCTTTGCAGCGTTTGACTCTTGTGAACACAGGGGCTGCGAACCTCCCAGAACATGCTGTTTGTTGAGCATGTGCACACAGTTCCGTTGCCGCTCTACTAGAGATGGCATTTCTGGCTCGTGGTGTGGGCATGGGTTCAGCTTAGGTAGGCAGAGGACAGGCAGAAAGTCTTGCAGAGTCCGTGTGCGCGTCCGTACTGCTGTCCGCGGTATATTGCTCCCTACCCTGGCCAGCGCTTGACCTATCCCATCTTTTCTCAGCCTACCCGTTCTGGTGGATACATAGTTGCACGGCATTGCCGTTTTATTTTGCAGTTCCTGGGTGACTGAGGAAGTTGAGCCCTTTTTAAATGATAGGATGGGATGAATTTTAAAAGAGGATCCTGTCGTGCGGTGTTATATAATGTCACGCACATGTGTCATGATTAAACACCGTGAGTAACACCTAAAATCATCTTGGCCACACCGGGTGCAGACATTTTTATTATGAAAGTCTTGTTTGAGTTTTATTTGTTTCAGGAGGAAGAAAAGCAGCAAAAAAAAAAGGGGGGGAGGTGAGAGTATCGCTTGAGCAGGGGAAGAGTCCTTTCCTCTCTGTCCACGCCCCTGGGATTTGCCACAGACCAGTGGACCTCTTGCTTGGCGAGTCCTGAAGGAAAATGAACAAGCCTGAGGACCTCTGGCTTCTCTGATCCGATGCCTTGCTTGGAAACTCCATAAGGAAAATCTGAGGAGCATCGCTGTGGAGAAGATGAAAAATGAAAAATGTCCTCGGAGGTAAGTAGGAGGCCAGGGCTGCATGCTTCATGGCGACTTCCTGAACCGGCCTACGCGCCAGGCCAGCAACTGGATCCCGTCACCATCATCACCTTTGTCCTCAGAGCATCTTAACCACATGCCTCTTCCCAGACGCTGGCTTAGGCTCCTGCCCTCTAGAAGGTATGGACTGGGCTGAGTGACTTTGAAGTAACCAAATGGAGAGAACACAAAAGAAAATCAGAATGGGAATGTGAGCACCAGTTAAGAGAAAGGGCTTGGCGCCAGACTGGATGCGTGTCCAACCTCTTCCCTCACTGGCTGTGTGGTTTGGGGCAAGTTACTTCACCTCTCTGAGCCTCGCTTTTCCCATCTCTACTAAGGAGAGGATAATAATAGCACCCATTTCAGAGGGGTGCTGCAAAGAGTAAATGAAACCCGGTGAGTGCAGCCCTCAGAGGTAGATAGTGGCCTTATTATGATTACCTTCTGCTCATGAGGAGGGGCCCATCTCCTTTGGCCCCGCATGGGAATGGAGCATGACGCTGACAGTTCCTCAGTGCGAGCCCAGGAAAGTGCTCCCTCTAATATAGCCGGGAAGATGGCGGCACCTGGGAGGCCCAATGGGTAAGCGTGAACTCTTGGTCTCGGCTCAGGTTGTGATCGCAGGGTCATGAGATCATGTCCCACGTCAGGCTCCATGCTCAGCATGGAGTCTGCTGAAGATTCTCTCTCTCCCTCTCCCTCTGCCCCTCCCCCCATGCATGCACATGCTCTCAATCTCTCTCTCTTTCTCTCAAATAAGTAAATCGTTAAAAAAATAATAACGCTAGGAAGATGTTTGCAGGAGGAGGAATTCACCCCAAGCTTGGGGGGAAGGGTGGGAGTAGATCCCTGGCCCTCAGTGAGGCAGGAAGGGGGTAACTAGATACACACAGCTTCCAGGAAATGCAATAAAGAGTAACAAGAAAGACCAAAAAGAAAAAAAAAAAAGAGGAACAAGAAAGAAATGGAAGTAGACATCAGAGCACAGCGGCCCCTCAGAAGCCTGGAAGAAGGCTTGGAATGGCCAGGGAATCCAGATCCTTCTCCCTACCATAAGCAGGAGATCCAGCTGACCTGCATAGCCACAGCCACGGGCAACAAAGGTCAGTGATCAGAGGAAGAAAGGAACAAAACTCAGAGCACTCTCACAGGTGTTATTACATTAAATTCTCTTAAGTGTCAGATGAGACCCAGAGAGGTTAAGTGACCTGTCCGTGGTCACCAATAGCACACAGTTCCTGACTCGTGATGGTTCAACTTACAATTTGTCGAATTGGTAACGGTGCCAAAGCCATATGCCTTCGGCAGAAACCGTACTTCGAATTTTGAATGTGGATCTTTTCCTGGGCTAGCAAAGAGTGGCATGGTCCTCAAACCTGGCGCTGGGCAATGGCAGGGAGCCGCGGCTTGGAGTCAGCCCTCGATCACAAGGGTAAACAGCCAATACGCTTACAACCAGTCCGAATCCGTACGGCCATCCTGGTTTTCGCTTTCAGTACAGTATTCAATAAATTATGGGAGATATTCCAACATTTTATTACAAAACAGGCTTTGCGCGAGATGGTTTTGCGCAACTGTAGGCTAACATGGTGTTCTGAGCACATCGAAGGTGGGCTAGGCTAAGCTGCGGTGTTCACTAGGTTAGGCGGATTACGGGCATTTTCAGTTTACAGTGTTTTCAATTTACAATGGGTTTATCAGGACATGACCCCATTGTAAATCAAGGCAGATCTATAGCGTATAAGAGAACCGGATGTCAGACCCTTACCTTTCCACTGCCCTGAGGGACCAACCCTCCAACTCCAGATTTGCTAACATCAAGGTGTGCGGCTGCAGCTGTCCCCTGTGCCGTCATGGCCCACACTGCCATTGCCCCGTTACCTCTCCCTGTGTAACAAACCGTCTGTATCATCTCTCACGGCGCCGTGGATTAACAGGGCTCCGCTGGGTAATTTGCACACAGGCCCTTTCACGTGGCTCTAAGAGAAGGTGTCTGGGACGTGGGTCATCTGGAGGCCTGACTGGGCTGGACATCCGAGAGTATAGCTCACTCACTTGGCCAGCACTTGACGCTGGCTCCTGGCTGGTAGCTGAGCTGGGAGGTCAGCCACGGCGCCCCCCACCCCCTTCTCCATGTGGTTTGGGATCCTCAGGGTGAGGAGGCTGGGTTCCAAGAGGGAGTGTCCCAAGAGGGAGTGTTCCAAGAAACCAGGTAGAAGTTGCAAGGTGTCTTGGCATCCAGAAGTCCTGCCACATCACGTCCCCCTCATTTGGCTGGTTGGACAGCCCCCGGCCGGCTCATTTGCAAGAGGCTGGAGAATGGGCAGGGGGACAGAAGAGGCTGTTCCGCCATCTCTGGGGAGCATCCCGAGCACGGCCCCCACCCACCCCTCTTTATTGACGAGGATGTCTGCATGTCGGTAAGCTGTCACTCCGGCCCACTGCGCTTCTCCCCGGAGAACGAGGGGCCCTGCGGCTCTCCAGAGGCGTGCCCACAGGAATAAAACAAATCAACACTTTCACCTCCATCACCGCCCCTACTCCTCCCCCGTGTGAAGCTCACAGTTTCACACAGAATACTGCAGAACTCCAGGCTTCAGGTTGGGGCCTACGGTTAAACAAATCAGATTTCCCCCCCTCTCCTTTTGTAAGGTGGTTGAGGTCAAAATGTTGTGGACATTCTGGATGGGTTCAACACCTTGGGATCCATTGCATTCGAAGGGTGCATTGCATCCAGACGTTGTTGAGCAAAACATCCCTCAGCCTGAATTCTCTAGATCAGGGGCCAGAAAAAGTAAAAGACCCTTCAGTGAATATTTTCGGCATTGCGGGCTTCATATGGTCTCTGTCACAACTACTCAACTCTACCATTACGGGCCCAACGCAGCCGACGGTGATACTCAAACAGAGAAGCATGGCTGTGTTCCAGTAAGATGTTATTTACAAGAGCATATGGGGGCCAGAACTGGCCTGAGGTCTGCATATGCCGACCCCTGCACTGGGGCCTCCTTAATTATAGAGAGCAGGCTTTCAAAGACTGTCAGGCCTAAGAGATAACACAGACCCTGCAGTCTTACTCCCAACCTGAATGCAATTGACCGCCCATGGTAGCCTCCCTACACGTGACCTTGAGGGAGCAACGGGATGCCTGTCAGAAAGGCCAGCTCCCTAACCATCATGTTCTTGATTCTTTACGTGGGTCCTGGCTCCCCCTGGCTCCCCTCTCCATTCCCATTCCAGCCCAGAATCCCACAGTGAGGTGTCCGGGGTTCCCAGCCTCACCAGCCAAGGGTCTGGATCTGGCATTCAGCCAGGCCCCAGCAGACCCTCCTGGTCATGAAGACAAGACTCAGAGAGGACACGGCACTTCCCGGTGCTTCTTGGAGAAGGAGGGCAGGACAGGCGGCACAAGGAGGCAAGGCAGGGGTCCTGGCTCAGAAGGGGAGAACTGGCAACTGGCTTCCCTGAAAAGATCTCAGGCAGGGTGAGCATCTATGGAAAATGTGAGCGGGGCTGCTGCCTCCATTAGATGGGCCTGCCCCCCTTCTCCCCACCGCAGCTCTTCTTTCGAGGAACAAGACTACATCTGTTTGGCGATACTCTATCTGGAATGGTTAAATAAACCTTTCAGGCCCTGGCAAACAACAGCCCATCTAATTCCAAAGGGGGAGCTTCTGAAACACAGCAGACTTCTTAATCCGAAATCTGTCTCCAGGCGCCCCCTCCCCTCTCGGTAAATCCCTGCTGCCCCCACCCCCTGGCCCTCAGCTGGGAGGAAGACGGCTCAGGCCCCTCCACTCTTAGTTCGGAGTCTTCACATTTACTCTCAGCATTGTGGCACTTGGTTTTCTCCCCCCACCCCCTTTCTTCTCAGGGGTCTCTCTCTCTCTTTCTCGCTTGGTGGATCTCAGCCATACAAAACCGGCGGAGCAAACTTGTTCAGGCCCCCACAATTATCTCATCTCCCCATTACCTCCACCCTCACCCCCTTGAGGCCACTGAGAAGCAAGCAAAGCTAAATAAATAAAGGCTGGGAGGGGCCCCAGCCAGCTTTTCGGAGCCCTGGCCGTATAAAATCACAAGCGCAGAGGCTCAGCTTGCCTTCTACCCCCCAAGGGCACCAGCTTCCCCCATAGTCAGAACAACAAAAAAAGCTGAACCCCTCCTACAGATGAAACCCAAGTCCTTGGCAAAGGCGTGTTGCAATGCAAGCTGTGGAGTCCGTGGGTCCAGCTGAGCACACAGACCTCCCCCTCCCCGGTCCTCTCTCACTCCCCGCTCCCTTCCCTCAACATCACACACACTTCGTGGCCCTAACTCCCCTTTCCAAGAAATCCGTTGCCTCAGCAGAGAGTCAGGGAAAGCAAGAAGTTGCTGTAGGCACGTTTGGTCCCTGACAAAATTGCTGCTGAGCGGTGGTGAGAAATGGGTTTGAACAGCACCCCTCTGCTCCCCCACCTCTTTCCCGCCTGCAAGAAGGCTGTAGAGAGTACACACTGCAATTTTACGGGCAGGCCTCGGTTCTCCTTTGCTCTGTAATTAAACTGCAGCCTCTTTCCTCCAATCGGGAGCCAGCTTGACGGCTCCGCTGGGATTGAGGGGGAAGTGAGGGAGATTTGAGTGTGGGAGGGAATGATGAAATCATCCAGTTTGGAAACCAAGCGATTGGGGGTGGGGGGTGAGGGGATGTGGCAAAGAATCATTCCCTAGGGGAAGTAGAAGACCCCCCCAACCAGGTCTGAGGTTCTTTAAGGCCAGTGTGAAGGTGAGAGAAGCTCCCCAAGCGAGGAAGACCCTCTTGAATAGGGTGCTTGCTTCACTCCTAGTAGTACACCTTCCTGAAGGTGAGGCAAACCTCATCGGTCCCTGTGCATTGCTCCTAACACCACCACTCAGGACTGCAGCCCCATCTGGGCTGTCCCAAGATCTGAGTTTGTATGACTTGGTGTTTCTTTTTGTGTCTTCCATCAATCTCCTCCATTTCCCAAGACACAGAAAGTTCAGTGAGGGCAGGGACTGGTCTGGGATTGCTGCACGCCCCTCTCTCCATCCCCCCCTGCCCCCTTCTGCCCCACAGTAGATGGAGGTTACCCCCTTCTCCCTAGTGGGCAGCCTCGGTGATGCCTGCCTAAATGGAAGAACTGCAGCCCAAAGAAACAAAGCTCCTCCTCACTCAAGGTCATTGGATGAACGTGGTTTCACTCCCCCACGCGCTGGTCACTCCACCAGGCACTCCTACCTCTTCATCCTGGCCATGGGCTGGCAATAAAACCCCACGGACTGAATGCCATTGTGTACAGAGCTGACGCCAAGCAGCATTCCCCAAGTATCATTTGGGAAACTGCTTCCGGTTGTGCCATATCTTGGAACCATCTCGACTATTGTTTACTTAATATTATCTTTAAATCAACTCATTTTATTCACATGAAATATTGTAAGCAATAATATGCCTAAAAACACAGGTTTAACATACTATTTTTCCTTTATACATGAAAACAAAATACATCCCTTGCCAAATAAAAGACATTTCTTGGAATACCACCGAAAAACAGCTTGTGTACCATATATTGGTACAAAATGTAGAAAGTACTTTAATCTTTTGGCCGGGTTAAGTATTTTAGGCAAGCCTCTGAGGATCAGTCCCCTCAACTATAAAATGAGAATAAAAATGTCTGCTCTGCTTTCATGAGATAATAAATATCCTATGAAGGGCAACAGGCAGGAACAAGAGCTATCAAGTAAGAAGGGAATTTTTAATAGAAGACATGGCCAGGAGAAAGGCATAAAATTTAATAAGCATGGGAATTTTTTAAAAGGTATAAATTGCTAAAAGAGGAAGGAATAGACAGTGTTGTACATACTCAAAAGAACAGGAGCCCTGCACCAGATACTGCAAAGAGATCTAACAGAAATAGTAGAGAAATGTACAGGCTATTAAAGGAAACAATACACACCCACAGGAAAAACACAAATAAAAGAACCTATAGGGAATTATAACCCTGATTATAATTCTCTTGAGCTATGAATGCAAATCAAGGGAACAATGAGCCTCTGGATATATCAGAGGGAGCTCTGCAGCCTAAACAGTGGACTGGGAAGGCTTCCTGGAGGTGGTGTTAGAAACAGAGCTCTGGCTCCTTGGTTGTGAGGGTGTTTCTGGAACCTTTTTTCTTCTCCCTTCATCTCAACTCCATGTTCCCCTGGGTTCCAGCCATGGACAGCAGGTGCCTGTTGGAAACTGCTTTTCTAGGGCCGCTGGTGGTTGGCAGGACATCAGGGCCCTCCAAGGCAGCACACGGAGCCTCCGTGGTCTCTCAGTGCCTAGCACCTGCTGCTACTCCAAAGGCCCCCACTCCTCTCCTCTCACCCGCAGCCTCTGGTGGGCACCTTACCTTCCTCACTGTCTGTGAAGTGTTTCTCTCTCCCCTCTGCACCTTGTCACAGTGCAACCGTTCCATCTCCTGTTTCGTCCTTCCTCTGTCACACCATAGCTTAGCTCGGGGGGATCTCTCTCTCTTTCTGCATTCTCGGCCTCTTTTTCTTCTTTGTTGTTATCCTCATTAAGGATATTATTTTTCATGCCCACGCCGCACCCAGCTAGAGGCCTCCTGAGACCCAGCCCTCTCCTTCTAGAGAAAAGAGTCTTAAGGACTCGGCTACATTGTAATGATAATCAGTGGCCAGGACTCAGAGGTAACATTGTCTGGGGTTTGGGAAGGAGGGATGGTTTAGAGTCACAATGAATCCTCTACCCCTTTACACACACACACACACACACACACACACACACACACACACACACCCTGCATTTGGGCACCTTGCCAATACTTTCCAAATTGTGCCTCCTGCCCATGAGCCAGAATGGAGAATCAATAATTATTTCCATCCACATCTTTACAAAATAGTAAACAACCCGGAGGCTCAGCCAAGTCCATGACCTCAGTTCCTGCTCTTTGTCCAGAATCTTGGTCTCTGGACCTTCGGTGTGTAAAGGGGCATTTGAGTTGTAACACCACGGGCTTCGTAGCTTGAAACAACCAGAATGAGCACAACCCACTTTAGAGGCTGGTATTTGGGGGTCCCCAGGCCAACTCTGCCAGGTAATCCCCAGGGTAATTCTTTGCAGGTCACCAAATTGCTGGGAGCCTCATTTTCCTCGTCTGCAGAATGGGGTAAGAACACCTAGCTCATGGCGCTTCTGTGAGGATCGGGCAGAATCACTGGCGAAAGCCCCAGGCAGGAGGTCTAGTCCCAGGAGCGGGCTCAACTCAATGCTGGCCAAACCCCAGCAGATCCTGACCGAGGGGCTCTTGCCTCTTGGAGCAATCCTCTACCCGTGAAAAAACCCCTCTGATCCAGGAGAGGGGGTGCCTGGCATTCTTCAGGACCACCTGTTGGGACTAAGTCCTATCTCTCATTCCCTGGCCTCTGTGATTCCGAAGGGACCCACCAGGCCAGAGGGAGACCTTCACCTTACAGCGTGCCACCTGCCACTGTCTGTCTGCCCCACTAGGTCCTGGTTGTCTGGAACAGCCTCTTCTCCCTGGAGGAAAATATTATTGTTTTTTTGGCCACTTGTTTGATCCTCCAGAGTCAATATTTGTGGAGATAAGCACAGTGACATGTAGCCAGTGGCATTGTTTACAATTCAGCCCCCATCCCCTCGGGTTCCGGGTTCCGGTCCCCTCGGGGCCACTGTGTGAGGTGAGAGGGTGCATTTCCACAGCAGTGGGTCCTGTCCCTCACCTGGCCCGCTTAGGCGAGGCCGTGGAAGAGGGGCTTGAGTCGGCCCGCTCCTGTTCCGGCAGGGGCGCGCTCAGCCTGCTCTGACAGTGCTAGGGACGAGTTCAACGGGGCCTGGACTCCTGTCCCTCCAGGCCTTTCCTCTAGCACACATCCCAGGCCGACCCCGGCCTTCTCTACCAGACCGTCAGGTCCTGGAGAGGTTTTTTCTATCAGATTTTCTCCTTCCACTTCACATACAAATGCCTAGAGGGATTTTCCACCAGGTCCGGAGGGCTTATCAAAGGATTTGACTTAAAATGTAGGGTCTGAAGGGTAATGCAGACGTCCCTTTGTAAGTGGCCTGGAGGGCAGGGCACCCCCAAGGCCTTGGGTGGGGGGCAGCTGCACACGGGATGCAACGGGAGGCCAGAGAGACATCTGATTAGGAGAGACCTGCTCATAGGAAGCCACTGAGGACAGAGAAAACAACTGTGGTTTCAAATAAAGCCCAAACCACGAGTCATGCGGTGGGCAGTCAGAGCTGCAGCGGGGCTGCTTCTCATGTGAGTGGCTTTATAAAATTCTAAGGTAGTAGAAGCACGGATTGAATTATTTAAGCCCGGTTCATGGTTTTCTGGAGAGACACCAGCGAGGCTGTCTAGCTATTAACAACAACAGCAACCAGAGAGGGGGAGGACGGGGCAGAAGAAGGAGAGCGGAAGGGGAGGAGAGCCTTAGCATGGCTGGGTTGTCGGCTACGTACCCATCTCTCAGCAAAGTGACTTCCAAAACTAATCTCGCTTAATTATCTTATTTAATTCTCACGATGACCATATGGGGCAGTTCTCAGTAGCCCCACTTTTCAGATAAGGAAAGTGAGGCTCTGAGAGATTAAAGTGATTTATTTGGGCCCAGGTCATACAGCTTGCCGAAAGTAGGTACCAAATGGGATTTTGCTGATCCTGGTCGAGGCTATTCCAGCAGATCCATTTTTGATAAACTCATCATTCTATACTGTAGACAGCCAGACCCTTTGTATCCTGTCTTAGCCATTTCCTTGATGACCGCTCTTTCTCTCCTTTGAGACAATGGAGCACAGGGTCCCCAGGCCCCGCCCAGTACGGGGACCTCTCTGCCGCACTTGTCATAGAGCTTCACCCTCCACGGCACACCCATCTACCGAACGTCCGTCTCCCACCCTGGACTGCCAGCCCCTGACACCCCAGGACTGACTGTCGCCTTCACCGCCGTGATCCCCAACTTGGCCCGGGGCGTGACTCTTTCACACCCTGGCATCCAGACTTCTACTGATCTTCTCATTGATCTGTGCAAACCTCCCTTTCCTGAAAAGTCGGAGGGATAAGCCACAGGCAGGGTGCCCAAGGCAGCTAGGCCTCAAATCAGGACCTGTGGTCTCACGGTGCAGGAGCGCATGACAGTGATGAGAGAACACAAGGTGCGCTGAGGGGAAAACACGGAGCTGACACCACCCCCCCAACCACAAACCCCCCCCCCCCCCGTTAAGGTGAAATGTGCACATATAACTTCCTCAGGCACCAGGCACAGCCTAAGAACACAGGCGGGGGGCGGCGGGGGGGGGGGGAACAAATGGTCAACTGATAAAGATCTCACTCATGTAGGACACGAAACTCCACTAGAGTTTGTCACTGTCTTCACGATTTACAGGAAAAACACAGTCTTAACAATAACCAGACCTCCAAGAACCTAGAGACTCAATTTCCTGGGGCCCTACCATCACCTTCGCCTCCAGAGGATGGAAAACCCTATGTAATCAGTCACTCCTCACAATCACAGTGCAGCTCTTTCTGCCCACGGGTCCTGTCCCGTGCTGTAATGAACACCTCTTCGCACCATTAACTGTCTCCAGAATTCTTTCTTGACCGTTGGGCTCACGATCCCGCATCCTATTTTGGTGGCCCCGGTACGGGGATTCTGCCTCTTCCTTCATCTGGACTTGGAGCTTTGGTGCAAGCTTGGTGAGTTCCTCTCCCTTCTGTTTTTTATTTTCATTTCAGGGGCTCTTCAAGGAGCTCGGTCTCATTGGCCTCACTGGTCTTGCACTCCCGTGTGGATCACTCAGGCTGCAATCCTCCAGCCCGTGGCTACGCTACGGAGGGAACACGAGCCTGCCTTTTGGTTGGGAGCTAGGACCTGGCCGGAATGGTAGTAAGACCCAGAAGCGTGATGCCCTCTCTTTATTTCTATTCTTATACAGAGTTGTCTTTCTTGGGCACAGAGCAGCCACTGAAGTCACTAGGACGGCCACCAATTGAAGACTCCCGTGTGAGGTTTCCCCCTCGTCAGTCTACTGTGATCACCTCCACACCTCTGGTCTAGCTGCTTCTGGCTGTGAGACCTCTGCTCCGAGCCGGCTGAAACCAGTACCCAACCGGATTAAAACCGGATTAAAAACTTCCTAGGGAAGTCCCTACGTGTTGAAATGTCTCTTAGAGCATCATGGATTTCTATCTTTACTATTCTTCATCCAAGAATATTTAAATTACAATATAAGGTCCTTTCCCCTTGTAAAACTTTTCTAGCATTTTCCATAGGTTAAGAATGGCAGGTTCTCCACAGCATTTCTGTCCATTCACTGATGCTCATCTGCAGTCTAGAATGCCGTGGGGAAGCAGGGGGATACCGGCATCCCTCCTACAAGGTGAGGCAGTGTTCACAGCAGCTTTTTAGAGGGATGCCTCTGGTCACTTTGACAACAGGAACCTCTGACGTATCCTGCGTGGGACGCCACCAGGGAGTTGAGGAGGATTTTTGGTAATGGACCTCCTCTACTTCTCTAGGAATGTGGGATCTTCTTCTTCAGTCCCCAAGTTTCCTCCCTTGGGATGCCTTTTAACTCACTGGAGTCAAGTTGGATGGCAAGATCTAAGAAAGAAAAAACTGACCTTCTTCTATGACGTTGCATGGACTCAGTACTCCTGAGGAGATCAGAAAAAATGGCCCATTGAGATGAGACATTAAGCTTCAGTGCAATCTACAGTTAGATCTCTTCTGCAGGAAACAGGCCAAATGGAGACTGAGGGGCCTACATCCAGGCCTTCATGGCTCTGAATCAGGACCCCGACCGAAGGGCCTCTTGCAGAATGTGTCTAACCACCAACCAGGTGAATAAAGCCCGTCCGGACATAGTGAATGATGATGGTCTAGACAGGCCCATTCCTCCTAACCGGCGTGGGCCACTGAGGGACTCACTGGCCGATCCAAACCGAAAGGACACTGGCTCTGTTATTATCCCTCCTTCTTGTAAGCCCCAAACCCCACCTGGTGCTTCAGGGGGTAAGCTACTGGAGTCTTTAATAACAGACATACGGCCTTAAGGCAAGAAAAGGACCAGAGAGCTCAAGTTAGAGGCTCGAGTATCAGCTGCCGCTACTGGGGATCCCCCCACAACACCAGACTAAGCAGGGGCCGAAGAAAAAGCCCGTATCAGACAAAGGAGCAGGAAGGACCCTCTGCTATGGGTGTGGCCAAATCGACCACTGGAGCAAAGAATGTCCAAACAAAGGCTCCCTCCCAGGGCCATGTCCTACCTGGAAGAAAGAAGGACTTCGGAAAAGAGACTGTCCTCATCTCCAGAGAGAGAGGAAGACAGGAACTCACTCCCCCCCTGCCCCCTCCCCACCAGGAACCAGAAGATCAGACATGACAGACATGACGGACATGAAGGGGCCCTGAGGCTTGTCTGCTCCCTATGTCCGAGATGACCGAGCCCCAATGCAGTATTACGCAGCCATCAAAAAAAAGAAATCTTGCCATTTGCAACGACATGGATGGAACTAGAGGGTATTATGCTAAGCGAATTATCATATGATCTCACTGATATGTGGAATTTAAGAAACAAGGCAGAGACTCGTAGGGGAAGAGAGGAAAAAATGAAACTAGACAAAACCAGAGAGGGAGACAAACCATAAGAGACTCTTAACTATAGGAAACAGACAGGGTCGCTGGAGGGGAGGGGGGCGGGGGGATGGGGTGGCTGGGTCATGGACATTGGGGAGGGAATGTGTCCTGGTGAGCGCTCGGTGTTGTGTAAGACCAATGAATCACAGACCTGTACCCCTGAAACAAATAATACATTATATGTTAATTTTTAAAAAATTATAAATATTTAAAAACCTTGTCAATCTCCGTATAACACTCCAATTTTACCAGTAAAAAAGCCAAATGGAGAATATCAGATGGGAGAAGATTTAAGAGCTGTAAATGAGGCAGTGGTGTCTATTGGTCCCATCGTGCCAAATCCACGTCCTCTTCTCACCCAGGGCCCTGGTGATGCCAACTGGTTTTCGGTACTTGATTTAAAAGATGCTTTCTTTTGCATCCCTCCAAGTGAAGAAACACAACCGCTATTTTCTTTTGAATGGGCCTCGCCTTCAAGCCCACGGGCTGCTCAATGAACTTGGACAGTCTTGCCACAGGGATTTAGACGCAGTCCTCACCTGTTCGGGGCTGCACTTAGTAAACGCCTCTGTGATATCTCTTTGCCTCAAGGGACTATAATTCAGTGTGTGGGTGACATTTTAATCTGTAGTCCCACAAAAGAAAAGTCTAATAGTAATTCTCTAACGTTACTTAATTTCTTGGCAGACAGAGGGTATCGTGTCTCCCCTAAAAATGTGCAAATATCTAAACAGAAAGTACAATATTCAGGTTATGAGCTAACACCAGGCCACCGTACCCTGTCTCCTGACAGGAAAGAGGCTATATTGGATCTTGGAACCCAGCTACAAAACTCCATACTTTCCCAGGGTCTGGAAGGTTTTTGCCACCTGTGGATTCCTGGGTTTGGGCTCTCAACCAAGCCATTGTATGATTCAGTTAAAGGCCCTGATGAAGAAACTTTACTCTGAACTAAAGCCCAGCAGATGACCTTTCAAACATTAAAGGCTAAACTTCTGTCAGCCTCGGCTTTGGCTTTACCAAATTTAGAAAAACCTTTCACTTTATAGGTAGCAGCTTTGAGAAATTAGGAAGTGAAACAAGACCGGGCTCTTTTTCAGTCACTTGGTAATGTGGCCCAAGAGTGGCCAAGGTGTCTTGGAGCGGTGGCTGCCACAGCCCTCCTGGTCAAAATTAAAATAAATAAACAAAAGTTTAAAAAGGAAGAAAGGAAGAAAGGAAGAAAGGAAGAAAGAAAGAAAGAAAGAAAGAAAGAAAGAAAGAAAGGGAAGGAAAAAAAAAAGCTTCAAAACTTACTATGGGACCGTCTTTGGCAGTGATGTCTCTAATCAGGTCCAAAGTGTCCTGGAGACCAAAGGCCACCAATGGATGATGGAAGGCCGACTTATTAAATACCAGGCTATACTTTTTGACACACCTGAAATAATACCTCAAGTCTGTCAGACTTTAAACCCAGCTATCCTTAGGCCTGGACCTGACCATCACACATCTCTGCTAGGACATGACTGCTCAGAAATCACCGGTCTTGTTTATTCTAGCAGCACAGACTTAAAAGATACCTTTATTAAAAATGCAGAGGAGGGGCGCCTGGGTGGCTCAGTCAGTTGAGCGTCTGACTCTTGGTTTTGGCTCAGGTTGTGGTCTCGGGGTTGTGGGATCCAGCCCCGCGTCGGACTCCGTGCTCTGCACGGAGTTGACTTGGGATTCTTTCCCCCTCTGTCCTTCTCCCTCTGCTCCTCCTCCCACTGCACGCTCTCTCTCTCTCTCTCTCTCTCTCTCTCTCATAAATAAATAAATAAATAAATAAATAAATAAATAAATAAACTTCTTTTAAAAAGAAAGAAAGAAAGAAAATGCAGACAACAGTTGGTTTACTGCTGGTAGTAGCTTCATGGATACGGGAGAAAGAAAAGCCGGATATGCTATAGTTTGACTAAGACCACTGCGGCAAAAGCCCTTCCAATAAATACTTCCAATTAATACTCTGCTCAAAAGGCTGAATTAATAGCACTTGCCAGTGCTCTTCAACTGGTAAAAGGCCTAAAAATTAATATTGATACTGACTCCAAATATACTTTCCTCGTGTTATCAGAAAGAAAGCAGTTTGGAAAGAAAGGAGATTGATCAAGCCATAACGCCCCAGTCAAATAGGGGCCTGAAATGATACCCTTTTTGAGGCTGTACTCCTACCTCAGGAGGTAGCTGGGACTCACCTCAGAGGACATCGAAGGGACGTAAGCTTAGAATCTAAGGGAAACAATTTGGCAGACCGCTCAGCCAAGCAGGCAGCACAAAATAAACAAATATGAAGTCTTAGACCAACCAGTCTTGACTCCAGCAAAGTCCATTCCTCTAGTCTATTCAGACCAAGAAATTCACAGAGCCCAGGAAGGGGGATATTCAAAAAATGCACAGTGGCTTGTGAATGATGAGAATATCCTTATGCCAAGAAATAACCAATGGAGGGTAGTACAGGGTTTATACCAGGCTACTCATTTGAGCAGAAAGGTTTTAAAACATTTAATTAAAAATATATTTGATGGAGGGAATTTAACAGCTACAATAAAACTGTTCTGCTGATTCTATATTGTTTGTGCACAAGAAAATCTAGGAGGCGCAGCCCCCCACCCTCCACCCCCACTTTTGAAACCAGTCCAAAGGCATGGAACATATCCAGGAGAGGACTGGCAGCTCGATTTCACACAAATGCCTCCTTGCAAAGGCTAGAAGTTCCTACTAGTATCTGTTGATACTTCCACTAGATGGATCGAGGCCTTTTCACATAAAACTGGAAAGCCACGGAAATAACCAAAGTCTTGTTGTGAGAAGTTCTTCCTAGATTTGGCCTTCCACGAGCCCTTCAAAGTGGCAATGGTCCTTCTTTTACTGCACTCAACAAAGAGCACAATATTTAAAAATTAAATATTTTCCACATTCGGCCTGGTACCCACAATCCTCTGGAAAGCTAGAGAAAGCCAATCACACTTTAAAAAGACACGTTACTAAACTGAGTCCTAGAGGCCCAGGAAAACCGGGTCACTCTCTTACCCATAGGGCTTCTCAGGGTGAGGACAGCTCCCACACAACCCCTAGGACTCAGCCCTTCGGAGTTATTATATGGAAAACCAGTTCTCACAGAGGACCTGTTATTGGATGAAGATTATAATACGTTATTAAATGATTCACTCGAGGCTGGTTTAATTCATGAGTCACTTATCGAATAGACTGATCACGTGCTCCCAAAACCCGACTCAACGAAAACTGAAAGTCCACCCCACGTGAGCGCCGAAGACACGGTTTATTTAAAAGACTGGAAATCCAGCACAGTGGGGGACTTCAATCCAAAATGGAAAGACCCATATCATGTCACATTATGTACGCCCTCTGCAGGAAAATTAGAGGGACCCTCTTCCTGGGCTCACATATCTAGAACAAAACCCGTACGTCCTTCACAGGAAACCCACGAGCGAACTAACCTGCCTTCTTACTCCTATGAACCTCTAGACGATCTCGACTCCCCTTCAAACGACGGTGAAGCCGGCCCCCACCACGCAGGGATACTTCTTGGCGGTCCACATCGGACTCGGTTCCCTCCACCTCCCGTCACTCCTGTAGGGGTTCCCAGACTGACCAATGTTGACTCACAGGTAGGGACATCTCCACACCTCTAGTCCGCAGGAAGAAGCCACAGAAGATGAAACCTTCTGTCTTCAACAACCTTAAAGATTTAAGGGTCAGGACTGTTCAGGGGAGGGAATGATGAAAGAGCAAAAGGTGCGCTGGGAGCAAAACACGGAGCTGACACCCCCCACATCACAACCCCCCATAAGGTGCAATGTGTACATATAACCTTCCTTGGGCACCAGTGACTCAAGAACAAAGGCGGGGGGGAGGGGAACAAATGGTCAACTGATAAAGATCGCACTCATGTAGGACACGAAACTCCACTAGAGTTTGTCACTGTCTTCAAGATTAACAAGAAAAACACAATCTTTTTTTTTTTTTAAAGATTTTATTTATCCATTCGATAGAGATAGAGACCGCCAGCGAGAGAGGGAACACAAGCAGGGGGAGTGGGAGAGAAAGAAGCAGGCCCACAGCGGAGGAGCCCGATGTGGGGCTCGATCCCCCAACGCCGGGATCACACCCTGAGCCGAAGGCAGACGCCCAACCGCTGTGCCACCCAGGCGCCCCAAGAAAAACACAATCTTAACAATAGTCAGACCTCCAGGAACCTAGAGACTCAATTTCCTGGAGCCCTAACATCACCTTCGCCTCCAGAGGATGAAAAACCCTATGTAATTAGTCACTCCTCACAATCACAGTGCAGCTCTTTCTGCCCCTGGATCCTGTCCCCGTCCTGTCCCCACTTTTCACACCATTAAATGCCTCCAGAATTCTTTCTTGACTGTTGGGCTCAATGATACCTCATCGTTAGGGACAAGACAGAATGTTTGACCTCAGACAGTACAGGTCATACGGTCACTGCATCTGTGATGAAAAATAAAAGCCACCACAATGCGAAGTCCCAGAGAAGAGATGGGCGAGGTGAGTCGCTAGCTATGGCCATCTCTAGAAAACCGCTGCACAGAAACCCTCCAGCCTCACAAAGCTGGGAGCCGCACACAGGAGGGCTCTGTCCCAGCTCACCTCCTCACCTTGTCTTTGGAAAAGCGCAGGACTGGGCTGCAGGAGTCACGTGCTAATTGAAGACATAAGAGGCATTCCTTCACTTAGTCACTTGCTCAGCGTGCACTGATTAGGCCCCAAAACTTGCTCTGGGCATATAAAAATGAACGGGACTCATGCAGTTCTTGTCCTCAAAAGTCCCGCGACACTAACAAAGCAGGCAGGCTTTGTGGGATGAGGGGGAGGGAGCAATGCTAACGATCTCCAGGGCAACGTGGCAGGGCACCTGTCTCAGCACTGGAAGGGCTTCTTGGAAGTGGTAAGACTCAGGAACCGAGTCTAGAAACAGGTAAGAGTCGGTTGGCTTGGGGAAAGCTTTTCAGACCATTGGTATGGTACGTGGAAAGGCGTGGACGTAGACACAGCTTGGGGTGCTGTAGGAATAGCTAGTGTTTGATGTTGCTGGAAAGTCAAGTGTAAGATCCCCAGCTCGCAGACCATCTCTGGTTGTTGACCCCCTGCTCAGATCTGACCCCCAAGCCCCAGGTTTCATGTGTCATCCTGTGATCTAAGATAGGGATGGAAATGTTCCCATATCTAGGAAGAAAACTCTAAGATCAGCAATTACCATTAGAGCAAACAAAGAGCGGGACTAAAGATAGGTCCTCAGAGGTCTCCAGAAAGGGGGTCAGTGACCGATGATCTTGGTGGTTTAGTCAACTCAAATCAAGAAGCATCCAAGAACGAGGAACAGCTACCACACATGCCAGACTACGCATGGGCCAGGCACCCCCAGGCGCTCCTATTGTGAACTCATAAAATTCTCCCAACAGTCCCATAAGGTAGGAGCAATTCTTGTGCCTATTTTACAGAGGAGAAGTTGAGATACATAGGAAGAGGTTAAGTCACATACCTTAGACCATGGGGTCCTTTTCCAACCCAGACTCTGCTCCAGAGTTTGTGCTTGGTAACAGTGCTTGTCAAGTTACATCTGGCAAAAGACCCGTTGTCCCCACTTCATCGCAGACTGACATTTTTGTAAAATACTAGTAATAAAATGAATTACTGGGAAAATGATCACGTGTCTGGAGAGCGCAGCCATGGCAAATTGCTCTACGAGTTTCTGATGCTTTCCCTGGGTTTCTACCTCTATCTCTTCGCAGTGCCGAGCAGCATGGGGCACACGCTTGGAGTAACACTAACCCACCTCACTATACACTTACTCGTGCACCGAGGAGGTGACGGACTGAGCCGGGCGCACACAAAAAATCACTTGTCTGGATTCCAAAGGCTGAACTGCGAACCTCCACCACTCACCCCAGCATTAAGGATTCATGAGGCACTTGGTTCTGGGTTCCTGGTTTGGGCGACGTAGGGAGAGGTCCCCTGCATTGTTCAGCAGTGATATTAGTTAGCTCCAAAGGTCTCTTCCCAAACCAAAATGCTAGGATTCCATCTCTTTTTGCAACACCCCAGCTCAGCAGAAATGTCTGCAAGGCCAGCTGTTTCTGTTCATGCATTCATTAATAAAAGTAGTGAATGCAACAAGAGCCACCCTTTTCTTTCCTTTGTCATGTCCTGAAAGGGGGCAGGGAGGGAGCAGGAGAGCCTGCAGACGCAGGGGACGTGCCAGACGTGCAACAGGAAGGGCTCAGCAGACGAGGACTGTGAGGAAGGAAGGCAGGTGGGCGGAAGGCGGGCTGACAGCAGGGGGGAGGGGTGGGGGGAAGGGCCCTGTGACAAAGGCAGACAGACACATGGAACCAATTACCCCCGGCAGTGGGGTGGGGGTGCACCTGGGAATTAAACACCTGGCCGTTTCTGGAACAGAGGAGGATTAAGAGCTGCTGAGGAAAATGGAGTTGATGGTAGAGAAGGGCTGGGTGAGATGGGAGGGCTCAAATCCCCGCCCCCCACCCTGGGGAACCTTACTTTGATCCCTGGGGGATTGGGCAGTGGCTATTTCTCATAGTCGATCAGTAGGACGCGGAGGAGGCCACTCTGGGTCTTCCATTCAGAGACTTGAAAGAAGGAAATTGGTTACAGAGGTGCTGGAAAGCCTCTTGGGGCCAGAGAGAGCATGGGGAGCGGAGGCGGGTTGGCCAGCGAGGGTTGCCGCACAAAATACAAGACACTAGTTCCATTCGAATTTCTGATAAATAAATAATTCAGAGTACAAAAAACGTGGTATATAATGTATGAAATGCCACAGAATCCTACACTTCAACGTGATTAAGGTGGTAAATTGTATATTACATGTAGTTTTCCATAATAAAAAAATTGAATATAGAATTATATTCAGTTTATTCCCTTTATCTGGAATTCAAATTTAACCAGTGCCCTTTATTTACTGAATCTGGCCACCCCACGCCCAGCAGGAGCTCCAATGACCCAGTGGGCTGCCCAGAAGGAGCGGGGGGGGGGGGGCACAGAAGAGACACAGCAGCTGCTGCTGGAGACGTGGCAGGAAGTGGAGGCGATGGAAGAGAAATGGTCTGGCTTGTCCCCACCTCCCACCCTCCAGTGACCCACCAGCTCCTCCCAACAGCCAAAACCCCTAGAAGCTGGTGGGTGAAGGAGCCTCAGAAATGCAAGGGCAAGGAAGGGATCCGAGAGCAAACATGCAGTGAGTTAAAATGCCCCAGGAAGGCTGGATTGGCCAGGCCCCACAACGCCAATCTCATTTTATCGGCAGGCTGCAAGGGGTTCCCACGCCTCAATCCCGTCATCCCTCTGAGGTCCTTGCTCGCACTCCCCTGATCCACGGGCCAGCCCCGGGCCCGGAGTCACAGCCTGCTGTTAAGGCAGCAGACAAGGGCACGTTTGTGAGTGTCTTGGAGCTGGGAATCAAGGCGGCGTGCTTCAGCTGGGAAGTGAAGGACACGGTTCCCGTCTTGCAGCTGGGTCCCCAATGTCTCTTCATTTCCTTTATCCCACGTCCGCTTGTGAGATCACAGTCCACAGCAACTGAGTGCTGGTAGTAAGTGAAAAGGCCACATCCCACATTCTTCAGGGGCTTACGGTGCTGGTGGGTCGGGGGATATAAAATGCAATGAGAAAGAGCTGAGGCACAAACGGCAAACTAGAGAAGACTGGCAGAGAAATGACGAGGCAGCACATGGCGAACAGGACGTGGGTGGTCTCGGTGACACCTACAGTGTATGGATAGTGTGCCCAGCCCGGTGCTTGATGCTGGGGGACAGCAGAGCAGAATGGGACACATGCCCCCTTCTCCAGGAACTCACTATGTCACTCACAAGAATCCCCAAAAGGCCATCACCAATATGCACGCTTCCACCTGCCTGGGCCTCGCATAACCGCGTTGGTGAAAGAGAACAGGGGTGAGGGCTCCGGGGTTCCCACCAAGCTCTGTCTCCCGTTCTGTGGCTCCCGGCGCCTCAGGCCTCCATGGTGGAGGGAGTGTCTGGCCTCCACGATATCCGCCTCTGCTCTGTGATTCCTCCTGTTCTGTCAAACGGACATTTCTCTGTTTATGTCTGGTGACCTCTGAACACGTTCTGACGTCTGGCTGCCAGGCTGGCGCAGTCGGGGACTCGCTTGCACTGTTATCTAAACGCTCCGAGTGTCTGTTCGTGTGTAAGATGGAAATCCTAACAGGACTTGCTAGATGTGCAGGCTGAAAGATTCTGCCGGTAAACATGCCTGTTAGCTATCGTTACCTACGATCCGTATTTACCAACCACACTTCACGGACTTAGAACCCAGGAATACATTCGTTCTCCCCCGTCTATCTTCAGGTCATTGCTTTTCAGCTTACAGTTTCCAAACCACTAGTGGTGGTGAGACCACTTGATGGATCTACTATTATACATTTAAAAGAAATATTTATGCTAATTACACCACAAAAGACAAGCACGTCTGCAAAAAGGAGGAAAATAATAGAAACTATTAGTGTATCGCGGGTGCTGAGGGTAAGTATTGTTTGGTGAAAGTAGAGTCTCAATTGTGGGGAGGGGGTGACTGGCCGGTGCTGTGCTGCCATGTAAAATGTACTTCGTACTGTGCGTCCTGGTCAAAAAATTTGAAACCGCTGTTTTAGATTAAATCATCATTCCTCGTAATTCTACCCTTCATGCTTTTCAACACCCTTGCTCTTTCCGACCTCCTTGTGAACACCATGCACTCCCCCCCCCCCCGCACACGCATTCACCCCTCCTTTCCCTTCCCTGCCTCCTCAGCATCCCAGAAAAATTTCTCTCTCTCCCTGATCCCTTAGTGTTCCCTGTCCTCCCCTCCCAGGCCCCTCCCACTGCAGGAGCCCAGAAAGGTGCTTTGGGTGAGGGATGGGGGGAAGACAGCCAAGTCTTCTCCAAGTATTGGCAGCCCCTGGGGTCGGAGGAGAGGAAGGGAAGTGAGGGCGGTTTGGTCTCTTTATAATCAGGGCCTGGAACTGACATCGAAGGACGCAGAGGGGAGTGAAGTTGTGGTCTGGGACCACATCTTAGGGACAGTGGGGTTCATCCGGAGGCTGGATCAAGAGGATGGAAAGAACTGTAAAGAAAATTCGGGAAGAAGGGTCCCTGAAACCGTCGGGAGTCAAAGAGGTGCTTTGCGTTTGCGGAGCCAAGCTCGAGGAAAGGAGGGACCTGTGGGGCAGGTCTGAGAAGGGCTGGAAAAGGCTGGAAACCTGGCCTCTGTGTGCCGGACCTCTGGGCCCACCAGACCCACCCAGAGTCTGCAGGAGGGGTTGCGCTGGAGGCCCTGGAGCCATCTCCAGCCTTGCTTGGTGAAGTACAGAACCCCGGTGTCTACAGCCCACCTGACCAGGGCCATGGCCCCCAGGCTTTGATCCTCCCCGCGTGCCCCGCCCCCTCCCCACCTGCACCCGGCAAGCCTCCGTGCAGGCTAAAACCTGGTGTGCAGAGGCAGGCGTCGGGCGCACAACCCCTTTGGCCTCCCTGCCTCTCCCACCCGCGCTGCCTCTGCTGGAGAGCAGAGAAAGTCCGCAGACCTGCTCCACAGCTCTCCCACTCTCTTCTCACACCCGAACCCCAGGGCAGAGGGAAGGGGTCTCTATCATCCAGAGTCTGCCCCTGGAAAGCATCCAAGGCTCGGACCTGCGGCCTGTCTGGGATGGGGGGTGCTCTCTGGCGCTGATCCCATCCTCCAGCCCCGAAAGCCCAGCGTCCTCTCACCTGCCCTCTGGACTTGGTCATGATGGGCACCCGTGCCACCTCCCTTCCAGGGTTCTGCTTCCTCGCCTCTACGAGGTGGGGCTTCTGTTGAAAGGCCTCCAACACCCTTTACAGAGAAGCGGTGCTGTCACGGGTGTTTGCCGGAGTCCAGACAGGTCAAGGCAGTGAGCGAAGCTCGCGGCGTGTAATATCACAAGGAGTAGGACGGGATGGGACAAGCGGGAGAAGCCTTGCTCTGTCTCCAAAGGCTGCTGCTACTCCGCTCCTGCCCACGGGGAAGCTGGAAATCTGAGCTCGTGCGTGAAATCTCTAAAATGTTAAATGCTGACACCTAATTTCAAAATATTCTACCATCACGCGGGCCAAGCACAAACCTCTGCGAGCCTGATTCAGCCTCCCTGATGCCGGTTTTCTGCCTCATCCGAGAGGCTCTCGGACTTCAGCCTGCTTCGGAGGCCCCCAAAGAGCTCTTGAAGACACACATTGCCCTGCTCCAGGCCAGTGTTGCTGAGTCTGTAAGGCTGGACTGTGGACTGAGGAACCTCATTTCTTTTTCTTTTTTCCAGGAAGCTCTAAGCCTAACGTGGGACTTGAACTCAGTACCCCAAGAGCAAGAGTCGCATGCTCCGTGCACTGAGCCGGCGGGGCGTCCCCAAGGAACTGCATTTCTGACCAGCTCCCAGGTGATGCGGATGCGGCTGACCCAGGGAACATAGTTTGAGAACCACTGTCCTACACACTAGGAATACCACCACTATCCCACATGATGCTTGGCATGATGCCAAAGCAGCTTCTCATGAGGCATTTTCGAGATTCTAGAACCTTCATTTGGCAAGTCGAGTGATGATGATGATGACAATGATGAGAAAGAAGCTTGGTTGGGGGCGCCTGGTGGTTCAGTCGGTTGAGCGTCTGCCTTCAGCTCAGTGCGTGATCCCAGGGGACGGAGCCCCGCATCTCTGTCAGGCTCCCCACTCGGTAGAGAGCCTCCTTCTCCCTCTCCCTCTGCCCCGCCTCCCCCGCTCATGCTTGCTCTCTCTCTCTCTCAAATAAATAAATAAAATCTTTTAAAAAAAGAAGAAGAAGAAGAAGCTAACAGCTGGGGCCCGTGGCGGACTCAATCAGAGGAGCACATGCCTCTTTATCTCCAGGTCACGAATTCAAGCCCCACATTGGGCCTAGAGCTTACTTAAAAATAAATAAATAAATACAGTTTAAAAAATGGTAACAGCTAACTTCTTAAAATGTGTCCTACATGTGGTATTTCACCTACGTTAGGGCCTTGAGTCCTCACAAAGCCCCAGAGATAGGCATTATTAATGGCCCCAAATTACAGATGAAAATAGCTAATAGGTGGTGGATTTGGAGCCAGACTATAAGATGCCAGAGACCACCTTCTCCCCACGAGGAGTCACGGTCTTCTTTGTACAGACTCCATCCCATATTCAGATCCTCTAGATCATGCTTTTTACAGGTATGTCTCCATAAGTCAAAGCAAACTGTGTGTTAGTTCATCATTCATTCATGCCATGGATCTTTGCTCTTAAACTAGAACTGTGAGTCTTGCTACTACAAAAAGGAACACCACAAGCAGGGTAAAACGGTAGGGAGTGATGGTAGGGAGAAGGGTAAGGCTATTTTAAGATAAAACAGGCAGAAAAGGCCTCTCAAAGGAGGTAGCATTTGACGAGGGACCAAATAAAATGAGAAAGGAAGGAAATGAGGAAGTGGGAGCAGCAAGTGCAAAGGCCCTGGGGTAGAAACAAGTATGGCATGTTCTAGGGCCAGCAAGACCAGTGTGGCTGAGAAGCACAATCAGAGAAGAAAGTGCTAGATGAGGTTGGATAACTGGGCAGGTGTCTTAAAGGCCAGGCCAAGAAGTCTGCATTTTATTCCAGGTGTGATGGAAAGCCATGGAGGGTTTTGAGCAGGGAAGTGACCAGCTCTGATTAGTTTTGAGATCCCTCTGGTTGCAGGGTGAAGACCAGACTGCAAGGAGGCAAGAGTGGAGAAAATGGAGCTGGTGTCTAAATGATAAGATGCTCAGAGATGCTGGATCGATAAGCAGCTGAAGCTGTCAGCCTCGGTGGAGGGGGGAGGGCAATGGTGAAGACAAGAAAGAGGAGCGGTGGAAGAAATGAATGTTAGATGCAAAAATTGGAGGTATCTGATAAATCGGGGCAGGGGAAGTTCTGCCTCCCTGATGGGGACCCTGGAAAATGAAGGAAGCAACCAGGGTTCCTGCCCCCCAGCCTGGACGCAGGCTGCCCTACCTTGCTGGGGGAGAAGAGGTGACTGTCTGTGGGGTTTGGATCTGCACAGAGATTATTCTAGTCCCCAGACCTCTCTTCTCTTAAGCTTATCGAAAGTGCTTACAATTTCCCACTAGGAGACATGAAACTATTTGAAAAGTGGGTTGTGGTGATGATTGCACAACTGTATACATTTACTAAAAGTCACCAAACTTAACTAGGGGGTGAGAAGCATGGTATGTAAATCCTACTTCAATGAAGTTGTTTAAAAAAGAAGAAAATGTTTGCCCATAGGGGAATCATCCTTTGAACCTTGAGCTTTTAAGCGCTTGCCTACCACTAAATAGCTTACAGCACTTAAAGAATGCGTATGGTAAACACCCACCCAATGGAATAGCAACCAGGGCAAGTCCTACTTCCGCAGAACACTGGAAAACACAAGAAAATAAATACTCACTGAATAAATGTGAGAGGTTTTTTCCCTAAACAAGCAGGATACAAAACTATGTATATAATTTCAATTTTGTGGTGTGCGTGTGCGTGTGAGAGAGACAGAGACAGAGAAAGAGCTCCAGACAGTCACTGGGTGCTGGGATTAAGTTTTATTCGTGTGTTTTTATTCCCAAGTTTTTAACTTTCCAAATTTTCTACAATGAATATTAATAGCCAAAATGCCCCATTACACAAGTGAGGGCAAAGTAAACCCATATAAAATCTAGTTAAGGGGAAAAACGGCCAGGAGATCGGTCCTGCGCGTTCATCGTGGCACGCAGGTTGTGCCCTCAGCGGTCGGCAGAGACAAAGCAAACAGGAGAAGCAGAAGGAAACAAATTAAAATGTTCATCGTGGAACCATAGGCGATGTCAACGTTGCTCTCTTAGCTTATCTACATTTTCTCATTTTTCCGCTGTGAACACGTATCATGTGCCTAATGAAAAGGAGGCGGAGCATCTCGTAAATCGCTGGCACTGCCACGGGACAGATTGCTTTCCGCTTTTCACGGGCTACTTCATTCTTGTTTTTCCACTGTGAAGATTGAATTTAGTTCAAAAAGCTCCACAACTATTTATGGAACGCTTCTTCCGTGCCAAGCACCGTCCTAGGCACGGCAGGAAATGGAAAGATTACTGAGACGCGATCCGGTCTCCTCTCCAGCAGCTCATCTGACCATGGGAGAGACAGAGACTGGTGCAAAAAACACGACCGCCCCGTAGCGCGGGTCACCGGCTGGAGGTAGGACGACGAGGTGCAAGGGGAGTTCAGTGAATTCATCAGCATAAAAGGAAATTTTATTATTACTGCAAACACTTCTGACAAAATTAATCTTTCTTGCCTTACTAGCTCGCCAAGTGCAGATCTCTGAGGGACTGAGCTACGTGAGTAGGTGGGACTTTCTGGAAGGAGCTAATAGTTTCCTGCCATCTGCTATGTGGGGGGCATTGGGCTTTTACATTCATTTAATCCTCACCCCTGCCTGAGGCTTGTCAGGAGGGAAGGGGAGAATAGTACAGGGGACAGCAGACCAGGCCCTATATGGCTCAACTGCCTGGATTCCAATCCTGGTTTTACTACTCATTACATGACCTCCAGTAAGTTTCTTGAGCTCTCTGTGCCTCCGTTTCTTCCTCCATAAAATGGGTATAACAGTACACACTTCATAGGATTTGTAACAAGCACTAAACCCATCATCGTGTGTTCAGAACAGTACCCAAAGACACAGAACACACTCCAGGATTTTATCATTTATATTTTGGTTCCACCAAGTAAATATTCACGCTACTTTGTATTACCTTCTTCTTCCATTTTTTTTCTTCCTAAGGAGCCAATTAATGACAATGATTCAGCAAACATTTTTGATCGCCTACTATGTACCCAATACTGTTTTCCAGCACTGGGAAAACAAGGATGAATAGACATGACCCCACGGAGGGGGGGGGGGGTGTCCCCTCGCAGGTTAGTGCAGGACAGAAACACAAACGCAATTAACGGCACAAGACTGGTAATTAGTAACAGTGGTTGCCTAGAATGTTCTAAAGTCCCAGAAAACATTTCTCTCTCTCTCTCTCTCTAATAGTTAAAATGTGGTTCCCATTATTGTGTTTACAGTATTTGCTTGTGAAGGAAAGAAGGAAACTAAGGATCCTTGGGTGTCTTGTGTGCCAGACAACGTGCTGAGTGCCATGTATGCATAGTCTCCTTTAATTCTATGAGAAGAGTACAGTTATTGTCCTTATTTTACATACAGGGAGATCAAGGTCTTTAGCAGGACAGGTAACCCCCGTAGGTTATACCACCGATCCTCACAGTCAGGACTCAAAATCAAGCCTGTGCTCTTGGCACAGCACTAGATCTGCTCCCAGTGTAATACTCTACATGGCATCTGATTTAATTCTCCAAGTCACTCTTTGAGGGAGACGTTATTATGCCTGTTTTTATACATGAGGAAACCGATGTTCAAGAAATTAAATTATTTGCCCAAGGTCAAAGAGTTCGGAAGTGACAGACCGAGCGCCTCCAAAACTGTGGTCTTTTTCTAGAGACTGTGGTCTTTCCCATTTCCTCCTGTGGGAGATAAAGTTGAATTTCCATCCAGGCCTGCAAGAAAGCTCCCTGGATTGAGACGCTGGAGATGTGAATTCTCATCCTTGACTCTGCCACTTATCAGCCCAGCAGCCTGGGACAAACGGCTTTCCCTCTTGGGGCCTTTCTGCCCTTATCTGTCCAAAGATAATAGAGCGCTCACCCTTCCCAAAGTCTCCAGAGGAATGTGATAGAAAATAGGCTGAGAGCAGACTCTGCTAGAATAAACCGAGGGTGGGAGCCTACAGGGATGCCCAAGGAGGGAAGAGGGAGGAGGCTCCAAGAATAAACAGTCCCCTCCATGGCCACCAACCATGTGCCAGTGATCTGTATGAGAAAGGGGCCTTCAATCTTCTACCTGCCAGAGAGGGAGGGGCAGAATGGCAAGTATATGACTGCTTCAGGACTGACTTGGACATCCTATCTCATCTTTAGCAACACCCCCAAATGTACATGGAATGCCGTATATCAGGCTCTGAGGTTATACACAATCCCTGCCTCATTGGAAAGACAAGGCAGACTCCTGAAAGAAAAAGCCCAGTATGGAAGGAGACCAAGGCCCACAGGAGTTTTGATTTGGAAGCAGGGCTGGGAGAAAATGGGAAAGACTATACATGAGGGATGGAAGGGCCCTGAATGGGGACTCAGAGAGCAGTAAGAAGAAGAGGAAAGAAGGGCATCTTGGACTGAGAGAGTTCTGGAAGGTAAGGATGGACATGAGTGAACGTATTTTGAGGCTCGTTAGTAGACCAGTTGTCTGTAGTGGAGGGCTGGCAAGATACGCTGGAAAGTTAGAGGGCAGTCGTGGGGGGTACTTGAAATGCAAGAATCAAAAACATGTTTTTATCTTTTTATCCTCAAAGAATTTTGAGCACGAGAGTAATGTGATCATAACAGGACTTTACAATATTACCTGGAGCCAAGTATGACAAACAGATTAAAGTTGGGAAAAGATGAACAGCCAAGAAAAGTATGGTAAGGAGGAGCAAAGATGAATGGATTTGAAAAACAAGGCACCATTGATGACCTTGCAGTGGCACTCCCCGGGTGACCTGGATGAAACCAGGTCACGAAAAAGGGAGGAAAGTGTAGGCTGTGCTGAGATGAAAACGAAGTGTATTACAGTTCTCAGGAGAAGCTTCAGCGCGAACAGAAAGTCCATAGGTTATGGGACAGGTTCAGGGAAAGTTGTATCCTTCCCCCAGCAGGTTAAAGACAAAAGAGGAAAATGTCCATAGGGAGAAGGAAGGAAGGCGGTGAGAAGGAGGAGAGCAGGGTGGGAAGGATGACAAGATGGGCGGGACTCCCAGGAAAAGGTAGACAGAGGCTGCCTGGTCCTTCCCCCCTCCTCCCTTCCAAAGCTAAGATACGTGCACGTATTTGAAAGGTTTACGGTTTGCCTGTAGAGGCGGCTGGATGAGGTTATCCAGCTGTCCCCGAAAACTCAGCTGGCCTCAGTGTTCTCCACAAAATGGGATATTGGGTTGTCAGCTGTGAGGGAGCTAGATGGAGGATAGCTGTTTTGGTTTGGGTATCCCCAGAAGCAGACTGAGACGAATCGTGTATTTGGGAGCTGGTTTCAGGAAAGCAGCAGTGCGGGAGCCGGTGGGTGGGACAGGGAATGGAAGGGAGGCGGTAAAAGGTCCTTTCAGCCCAGGGACCACTGTGGGGGCTTCACCCACTGGAGAACTCTAGGAACCAGCATGGAACACACTCCTCAGACTTCTCCTGCAAGAGGTGAGAGAGCCAGGGAATGTATCTACCAGCTCTCATCGGTCCTCGATGGAGGGCTGCTTCCAACGGAAACGTCCTGCAGACACACGGGTATACAGCACCACGCACGTTGGAAGACAGGGCACGGGCTCTGGCAGCCAGGGGCAGACAGTTGGAAGCACTCCTGGAAAGGATACCAGCTGCGAAGATACGGATCCAGCACTGAAAGCAGCTGCTAGAGACAGGAGCTCGGGGAAGAAAAAATGTTTGAAATAGAACCAGGTGAGGTGTGTAATAATGGTTCTTTGGGGATAGGTAAAGGAGCTCTAGCAACAGGAGAGTCAGCTCAGACGAAAGGGTCTAATGAGGCAAAACTTGGGACCCACTCAGATTCCAGAAATACTTCACCATCTGAGAGGTGAGGCCAGGGACGGCAGAGGGTCGGGATGAGCTCTGGCAAGAACAAAGGTCAGAGCAGAAAGTCAGGCAATGCTAACATTCCAAGTCCTGGAGACCCAGCAATGGGCTGATTGCTGCTGCATCTGGCCGTGATAGGAGGATAGAAAAGTAAACGCCACCATGAACCTGAAGAGCTGGAAATGGAAGATTATTGGTTCCCCTGCCCTCATTCAACTGAGAAGGAGCTGAAAGGGACAGAGGGGAATTTGGAGGACGGGAGGTGGCTAGTGAATTTCAGGGCCCCACTACTGCCTTGGGCTGTTTGCCCCTGGGCCAGATTCCAATGATGGTGAAGGGTTGAATCAGCAGATGGAGGGAAGCAAGAGGGTAAAGAAAGTGTAATCAGAGCATCGTTGAAGCTGGAGTGAGTGCCTGGAAGCGGGAGTGGCGCAAAACTATAGCCTGAAGCAGAAGCGGCTAGTGTGGCTTTGCGGGCAGGGTAGCAGAGGTTCTAGCACTTTCACAGAGGAGGGTGGGAACAGTCTGGTAGGAAGGGGGACCTTGTGACTGTATCTCACAACTGCCTTTGCAAAGAGAACTGTTTTCTCTTAGATTTGGGGGAGGTATTTTTTCTTTTTTAGGATTTTACTTTTAAGCAATCTCTTCACCCCATGTGGGGCTCAAACTCACAACCCCAAGATCAAAAGTTGCATGCTCTGCCGACTGAGCCAGCCAGGCGCCTCAGATTTGGGGGAGATATTGATGAAGATTACAGAGAACGAGCAAGAGCCCACACTCCCTGCTTTCTACACCCCACCCCTTGGTACTGCCCTGGATCAGAACGATAAATAGATCAAGAATGGGGCTGTTGCAGAGATGGTGTGTGGAGGAAATGTTTGCCCTAAGGGAATTCAGCCCTAAGGAATGAGGAGTTTGGTCAGACACAGTGAAGACGAAAGTCTTGCTTTTGAGAATAAGTCTTGAAAGCCGAGCGGCTCAGTGTCACGTGCCTTCTCTACGAGTTCCTGCACTTCATGTTAAGACAGGACAGGAAGATCCAAGTCTTACTCTCTAGAAGGTCTGCCCCTCCCTCAGGGTTGGGGGAGTCCTTAGGGATGGGGACAGAATGCGGAGTTAGCCACGGAGGATCACATGACCGTCATGCTTGGAAATGATACATCAACTTGCTCTGCACGCCGAGGGTGGAGAACCTCAGGCCTGGGTTGTACCCTGTTGGTCTCCTCCGTGGGTTCTGTGACATTTAGTGGTGTGAGCAAGCCCTTAACCCAGGTTGAAAGGAGATTTGCAGCTTAATGTCTGGGATCTTCGGAGGCCGCCTCTCGGTTCTGTGGGAAGGCACTGTCTGAGGTGACTGGAGTTGTCCGCACTGGCAAAGGTGCCCGGAGTGATGGGCAGAGAAACAGGAGGAGACCCCCAACAAAAGCGGGACCCCCAGCTGCCACCCTGGGTTGTCGCTGGTTATGTGATGGGAGCGCCAGGGTGGGAAAGGTGGCTGAGACAAGACTTCAAGAGAAGAGGTATTTGGTATGAACCTGTTGGTTTTCAAACAAGCATTCTAAGACCATTCCATGGGGACTGCACAGTCTTTTCGATAATTGGTGCTGGGAAAACTGGACAGCCGCACGTGAAAGAATGAAGTTGGACCCTGACTTTACACCATATACAAGCATGAACTCAAAACAAATCCAAGCCCTAAAACTGAGAGCTAAACCTATGAACCTCTTAGAAAGAATAGAGGGAAAATCTATATAACATTGGATTTGGTGATGATTTCTCGGGTTTGATACTAAAAGCACAGGAAACAAAAGAGAAACTAGAAAAAGTGGATTTCATGGAAATTAAAAGGAATTAATTAGAATGATGAATTGTGAGAAATAATTAGGAATTATTAATAAGGAATTAATATCTAGTTTTTATAAAGGACTATAACTCAACAAAAACAACTCAATTAAACATAGGCAGAGATCTTCAAAGCTCTCATCACACACACAAAAAAAGTTTTGTAACTGTGTATGGTGACAGATATTGACTAGACAGATTGGGGCGATCATTTCTCAATATATACAAATACCGTATCATGGGGCGCCTGGGCGGCTCGGTCGTCTGATGCGTCTGCCTTCAGCCTGGGTCACGGTCCCAGGGTCCTGGGGTCGAGACCCCCTCTCCCTATGCCTGCCACTCCCCCTGCTTATGTTCGCTCACTATCTGTCTCTCTCAAATAAATAAATAAAATCTTTTAAAAAATATCAAATCATTTTGTCGTATATCTGAAACTAATATAATGTTATACTTCGATTACCATTATACCTCCATTTAAAAAATAGGCCAGATGGTAAACTTTATGTTATATGTATTTTTACCACAATAAACAACAGCAAAGAGCAAAGGGTTCAGCTCGAGGCAGCAGAATAATCATACAGAACAGAAACCACAGAGGAGCCATAGCTACAAGCCAGCTGTGCCCCTGTCTCGGGAGAAGAAGGTGGAGTCATCAGGGAGGAAGAGCATCTGAGAGAAACTGGGCTCGGTGGTCATGTAGATGGGCCTGAGCATGCTTGGAAAAGGTACCAGATGCAGAAGAGTTCTTGCTTTGAAAAAAGAAAAAGCAAACCATCCCTGTGGTGTAACGGAAGGGATTAGAGAGGGGGGAGAACCAGCGAGGGAGCAGTGCAGGGCTGAGGCTGAGTCAGAGGGGATATGTGCTGGGGGGAGGGAGGGAGCTGGCATGGGAGATGTGATCAAGGCATTCTTTTTTTTTTTTTAAGATTTTATTTATTTATTTGACAGAGAGAGAGAGACAGCAAGAGAGGGAACACAAGCAGGGGGAGTGGGAGAGGGAGAAGCAGGCTTCCTGCTGACCAGGGAGCCCAACGTGGGCCTTGATACCAGGACCCTGGGACCCTGACCTGAGCCAAAGGCAGACGCTTAACGACTTAGCCACCCAGGCGTCCCCAATGCATTCTTTTTTTAAGCAAACAGTTGCAAGCTTGGAATGGGTGTCAAGACTTGGCAATTAAGCGTGGTCTTCTATGTGTTTATATGAAGCCCGCGGTGCCCTGGCATGGGACAGTCCTCATGTCTCACATGGACAGATGCTCTCCCCCTCCTCCGCATCTTCATAGTACTTCCCACAGCCCCTGTGAACTTCCCCATCTGGCTGTGACCAATGTCCGCAGGGCATGGCCGTGGTTCTCTCTCGGCTTTTCATGTTCCCAGCTCTGGCCCTGGAAGTCACCCAGAGGAAGGAGCAGGATTAAGGAGCAATGTGAATGCATCCTTCCTGTGTATTCTGTCCCCCCCCCCCCAGCGGTGACAGCCAGCACTCCGACATATTTTGAGCCGGGATTTAGAGTCTAAGTTAATTTGGGAGAAAGGAGCTTTTGTCCTTAAGGGGTTTGAGGCTCAAGGAGAGGGTGTCATATTCTATAGCTGTGACAAATTAAAGGGAAAAAAAGGCGGTCTTTTTCCAAGGATGGGGTTAATTTACACAGTAAGCAGAAAACTGAGCCGGGTCTCAGGAAAATGAAAATGAGGAAAGCCAGCAGTGGCCTAGGGCAGAAGCCAAATTAATCTCTAGAACGTGCTTTGGCCTGTCAAAAACTAAACATAGATGAGTTCCAACGTGAATGGAGGTAAAGGGAAGTGGGTAAAGTTCCTTCTCCTTCCAGGGTCGGGACATAAAATCCCCACGAGCCTATGAGCTTCCTGAGATGGAAAACATGGCATTTGATCCCCTGGTGACTTGCGGGATGTCTGGCCCTCCAGCAGGGTTTCCCCCAGCACGTGCAGAATGAATGATGGACCCAACAAAGGAAGAAAGAAGTGAACAAAATGGCAGAGAGAGCCCCATTCCGGCCCCCATTCACCGACAACGGGAATAAAAGGAAGGACAAAGCGGGCTGAGTTATTACAGCAGTTTGACTCTGTTTAACTTTGGGCAAACACTTTTTGTTTAGCTGGGATAATGGGAGCACTCGGATTGGTAACACACAGAGAAGTGAGCAGAGAAATAGCGTCTTACATTTGAAGCGATTTACAGTTGACAAAGCTATTATGCATACATTTTTTCCATAGAGCCCGTAAACCGCCCCGTGCGCAGGCATGCCAGACAGTACCTTGTCTTTTGATGAATAATCAAACTGCAATTTGAAGGACCCAAACGACAGCAATCACCGAGCCCAACGTGGCAGAGCCCAGAGTTTTGAGTTGTGGTTCTGGCTCTCAGGGGGCCTACGCCCGGGAACAAAACCCCCCCACCCACTTGTGTTCGGCCGGGTCGACTCCACGCACAGCCTTTTTTTGGACTCAGGTGTCCAGCAAGAACATTGGGTCTGATTTTGGGCATGTTGTTAATTTTTATTTTTATTTTTTTACAAATTTTACCAAAAGAAAAAAAAATTTTTAACAAGTCATGCAATGAAATTATGACATGTGTGACTCAAATATGCACATCCTCTCAGGCCCACGAACCCAGGCATCTCTCACGTCTCGCGGACATCACGAAGTCCCATTTGCACGTTGGTCCTTCCTGGGGTCGCCTCCTTCCTTCCCCCCACCTACCCCTGCCCTGCCCGAATCATTTCTCATTTCTCGGCTCTTCCCCGACTCTGCTCTTCCTCTTGGAACTTTGGCACTTTGGCCCTGCCCATTCGCTGCTGCTACACTCCCTTCAAATGCCTGCTCTCCTCCTCCCTCTTTACTTTTCCCCAAGGCCCTGGACTTGCTTTCTTTGGAGACAGTGACTACCCACTCTTTCTTTCCAGAGCTGGGGCCAGCTGGCCCCCGAAATCAATCAGTGGCCCATCAGAGACCGGCGAGCTGCTGTCACTCCCGCCGTGGAATTTAGGTAAGTTCCCCGGAGGCCCGTTAGCGCAAACATGCCGTGAGTCAGCACTGCCTCATGGAATTCTCCCATTTCCTGAAGTCTCCCGAAGCCTTGTCATGTCTTTATCTGCTCAGCCATCGAGTTTCTGCTCTAGGAGCGGGGACTCTTTGTCTCCCTTCCCTTTTTTCTTTTTTTAAAACACGTGGCCTGCTCTCCCAGGAGGCTGTCAGGGGCCTCACACGCTCTGCCCGTTGCCACGGCTCTCTCTTGCCCATTTCTAAAGTGTTCCTTTTCAGTCCCATTTGGGGCTTGAGCATTTCAGCCAGCCTCCCACGCCCTCAGCCTTCTTCCGCCGCGTGCCCTTTACTACCCGGTTTGGGTGCTGGAGGAGTGTAAGAGAACTTCTGGTCCAGGAATTGCAAACCTCTGTGGGTTTTCCTTGTGGTCCATCTGTGGTCCTATCGGGAAAGCTATGATGCTCTGAATTTTTCATGCGAAATGTCGAGGGTACCCACGAGGGGAGACACTCCTTAGATTTTCATTCTGTTCCTGGAACCCTCCCCAGGCCCAGCCCCCTCTGGTCACAGATACATAAGCAGAGTTCTATAGAGTTCCACGGGGCAGGGGGGGAAAGGCCCTCTCTCATTTGTGCTCTGCCATACCTGTGTGCTTTTTTCTGCCCCTCGAGGCTTCCCTCAACACTTTCCCTCCCTCCTGGGTTTTCCCTGTGGATTCTGGCTTCCCCACATGGGCACACACAGCAAGTACTCCCTTACACTCACACAGTGCTCGGGCCAGCTATATAACTTCTGGTGCCCAGAGCAAAATTTTTAGAAGATGTTGGACCCAGCATGGGGTGGGAAAGTCGATCTCCCCTTCTTTGGGTCAGCTGCCCCAGGGATTGTGAACTTGGTGCCAAGGTACCCTGGGTCCCTGCCTGGATGCTGGCTGAGAGGTCCACGTGCAAGTGTGCATTGAACAAGCCGTGGTACCAAGAGCCTGGGAGGGCAGCCACACCTCACCCCCCACGACACACTGAGGGACACACGCTGACTCTCACCCTCCCTGCGCCCAAACGCAGGCCGTGGTGAATTAACAGGGGAACATGGCCCACCATCATGGCGGGCAGAGGGCAGCAGCTGTTATGGGGTGGGGCTGGAGAGAGGAGGCCAGTCAGGGCCTGGGAAACAGGATTCAGAGAGCAGACTGTGGACATCTCATTCCAGAGAGGCAGCCAGAGGTGGACCCCAGAGGTTCCAGACCTCCTGTGCCTGCTCCATTGTCCCATTGGACTTCCCCTTCAGTCCGCACACGCAATCAAAGACGTGAGTGTTAAGAATCTCAAGATGGTGACAACAGGGCATCACACTAGGTGTGGATCCTTCTGCGCCCGTCACACGCCCATGAAGTGCCCTGCCAGCCTTTCACAGTTGGCAAAGCACATCCACAGCCTTATCTTTCTCCTGACTGCAGATGGCCCTTTGAATTAATCAGGCTGACTGTCTTAAGCCTTATTTTACAGGCAAAGGCAAGACTCCACTAGACATAGATTAAATGCGTGAGTTCTGGCGTCAGACAGCTCAAATAAGGGCTGGGCCTCAGAGGGGTGAGGGTTCTTCTGCAGGGTTGTTGCGAGATCACAACAAAGAATGCATAGAACACATTCCATCGCACCAGATGCAGGCAGAGCGCCCCATAAATGGAGCTACTCGCGTGCCCAGTGGGCGTAGCCAGCTTTTCCCAAAATTCTATTCATGAACAGTCACACCAATGTTCAGTTTCACGTTCTATTTGTACCCTTACTGGCTTAATATTTTTTATTTAAATCTCTCTACTTTTTTATGCTTCCAGTTTTATTTTGTAGGGTAACTTCATTTTGCTGTCATAAGTGAAAGACCAATATCCCTCATCTTAAATACAAGGTAACCATAAAAATAAACTCATGGAAAATGACAATGGTATGAGAATCTAGCCAGTTACCTTTCCGTGCTGAACACGTAGAGCCTGTCCCTTTTCTTGTGGAAGACGGAAATGAGCCAGTATTCAAAATTTAGCCCTACCCTGAGATTTCTCTTTGACTTAACTCACAAGGCATAATTTTGTTACTATTCCATCCAAAGTTGTCTTGTGTCTGGCTGGTCCCTGTACCAGTTATCATGAACTCTTTTGCATTGCTTTGCCTACTACACTTTGGGAAATCCTAAACACGAGGCTAGGAAGTAGTGGAGCTGAGGTTCACAAGACACGCAGCACGATTGCAAGAAACTAAGAACCCACACAAAGCAATTCCAAATGTTTCTCATGGACACACAGATCGAAAGAATTCACATCAGCTCCTTAACGGTGGTCACCTCTGAGGAGCAAGAGGAGAGGAAAGGGTTGTTGGCAAAGGGACTTCAACCATATTTGTAATGTTTTAATTATTTTATCAAAAACATTTGAAATGGAGAAATATTTTACAGTTGCTAATTCTGTGTAATGAGGGTGTGATTAGTTAGCATTCTTCAGACTTTTGTGTTTTTTTTTTTTATTTTCTTGAAATTTAAAAGAAAAAATAGGAGAAAAGGAAGAAAAAAAGTTTAATCAGGCAAAATGTTCCCAGGGAAGGTTGTAGGGAAGTACCAAAATGCTTTGGTAGATAAGGGGCTGTATTAGTCAGCTAGGGCTGCTGTAGCATACACACCGACTGGCGTCTTAACCAACAGAAATGTATTGTCTCCCAATTCCAGAGGCTGGAATTCCAAGATCAAGGTGCCAGCAGGCTTGGTTTCCTCTGAGGCCATGCTGCTTGGCTTGCAGATGGCTGCCACCTCCCTGTGTCCGCACGTGGTCCTCCCTCTGTACGTGCCTGTGTCTTCATTTCCTCTTCTTGCAAGGACACCAGTCAGATTGGATGAGGGTCCACCCACATGACCTCATTTTACCTTAACTACCTCTTTAAAGACCCTATCTCCAAATATAATCATATTCTGAAGTAATGGGGGGTTAAGACCTCAACATATGAATTTGAGGGACACAGTTCAGCTTATAACAGTGACCATAATTGATGACTCCTGCTGACCTACCTCATTATCCAGGAGTTTCTTGTCACCTCTCTTTACTGACTCTACTGTCCTCCGCTCTTCTTTCCAATGTCAAAGACATCAGGCAGGTTTTCCTGAGTGCCCACTGCCTGCCCCTTTTTGATCCTTCCTGGCGTTGACTCCTGCTTCCTCCAGCCAGCCTACTGAGTTCCCCCTGTCCTCCTCACCCCAACTTAGCCCTGCCCGCTGTCTTTGAGTCCACTCCTGTCTTTGGCTCCTCCACTCAGGAGCCCAGAGGCCCAGCCTCCACCCCGGTTGAAGCTCTGCTGCTTCATGAACCCAAACCACCTACTCACTGACAACACATGCCAGATGTTTCTCCCATCTCAGATCTAGGCGCTAAATGCCTACGCGCATCTAGCTTGTCTCCCTTCTTGAGATGTCTGCCATGGGGCGGGGAGTGTCCACGGCCTTCCCTTGTCCATTCTCCCCGTGGTTCTTAAAATTTTCAGGTCGCAGACTGTATCAGTCAGCATCCAATGGAGAGAGCAGGTACGTCCCTAGACACTTAGTCAACTTGGGGACGTATATTCTAGGGAATTGTTTACGTGACAGATGGAAGAGTGGAGAAGCCGGGCAGGGCACGGTGAGGGACGTGAACCTGGTGTCCCCTGTGAACAAGGGCAACACCCTAGTGATGAGGGAGCAGCAAGACAGAAGGAAATTGATCCCGCCACTCCATGGAGCTGCCCCCGAGCTGTGCACCATGAGCCCAGGCTAGTAAGTGGAAGAGAAATAACCTTCCATTATGTTCAAGCCACCGTTGCGTGGAGTCTCTGTTAGAGCAGCCAAGCTCAGATCCAGCAAATGCCTCTCTTTTAAATTGCCTGTTTGCCTATATTATCTCTGCAGAGACAGGCCCTCTCCCTTCCCCAAGGAGACAGAGCTGTGGCCTTGGTCTTGCCATCTGAAATACCTTTAGGGGCACTGGTAATGTTCAAACAAATGCTACAGCTTGGGTGACCAGCTGTCTCTGTCTGCCCAGGAATAAGGGGTTTCGTGGAGGTAGAACTTTCAGCGCTTAAATGGGGTGAGTCCCTGGCAAAGCAGGGTGAGCTGGTCTCCCTCCCTTCTTGTGCTTGTAGCAAGCATCTGCTTCCTCAGACAGAAAAGCACCTGCCAGAGTCCCAACCCCATCCTCTCTTCCCATATCCAGGGCCAAACCACAGCTGAGGCTGCCATTCTCGGTGAGTCTGACTGCCTCCCAGCGCCTCTTTGAACAAGACATGGCAAGTTCTTCCGTGACCACTGCTTCATTCCTGAAGAGAATAAACACCATCTCCAGCCTCGACCTGCCGAGCAGAATCACCACAGCGTTCTTCCAGCAGCCCCGGCCCTTTGCACTCGAGACATTTTCCAGTAAATGTAGTTTCTCTGGATCTGAGGCTCATATCACATTCCTTGCTTCTAGGAATCCGCCTGCCCACAAGCACGAGCCTCTGGTCTCATCCAGATCGAGGACAGCGGGCCTCTCCCACCACGTCCTTGCTGGTTGCTGTGCTCACCCTCTCTGAAGGGGAGCCTCTCAGTAAGGTTCCTTCTCTCATCCTGCTTTTGTCTGGGGACTGGAAGGAGCAGCGGACTGAGTTCAGACCCCTGTGTCTGGAAACATGCCTCTGCCTTGGTTCTGTCTATAATGTCACGCAAGTTGCTTCACCTTACAGAGCCTCAGTTTTCCCACCTGTATAATGGAGTGGTGTGGTAGGCTGAAAACGGCCCCCAAAAGATATCATCATCCTAAATCCTAGAACTTACAAAGGTGACTTTATTTGGAAAAAAGGGTCTTAGCAGATATGATTAAGGATCTTCAAATGAGGAGATTATCCTGGATCATTCAAGTGGGCCCTAAATGCAATTACAGATGTCCTTAAAAGATGGAGGTAGAGGGAAATTATACAGGCAGAAGAGGAGGGAGCCGTATGACCAAGGAGGTGAAGATTAGTGATGTGGCCATAAGCCCAGGAATGCTGGCAGCCACCAGAGTTTGGAAGAGACAAGGAGCACATTCTCCTTTAGGGCCTCTGAGGGAGCACATCCCTGCCATTGTGGGCTGAACTGTGCCCTCTCAAAATTCATTTGTTCACGTCCTAACCCCCAGTATCTCAGAATATAGCCATATTTAGAAATAAGGCTTGTAAAGAGGTGGCTGAGTTAAAATGAGGCTGTTAGGATGGAGCCCAGGTAGGACTCGTGTCCATCTAAGGGACACAGGCACGCACAGAGGGAGGATCACAGGAGGACATGGTGAGAAGGTGGCCATTTACCAGTCAAGGAGAGAGGCCTCAGCAGAAACCGGCACCTTGATCTTGAACTTCTAGCCTCCAGACTACGAGGAAATACATTTCTGTTGGCCAAGTCACCCAGAGTGTGGCACTTAATCGCAGCAGCCCCGGGAGTTAATACAGGGAGTGCAACTACCCTAACTTGGGCTTCCTCTAAGATCAAGAGTGCCGGCTTGGCTGTGGGCGAGGGCTTTCTACATTGTGGTGGTGTCCAAATTGTCCTTTCATGGACACTTTTCTACATGTTTATTCTTCTGCCCAAGCAGAAGTAAAATAACAACCACAACAAGAACAAAAGACGATACACCAGCCATAGGGATTTTTTTCCCTCTTGTCTTCTCTCCCTGTGTGTGTGTGTGTGTGTGTGTGCGCGCGCGCGCTCGCACAAGGGCATGCACACGGGCACACGCATGCCTGTCCCATCTTCCCTCAGTGAACTGCAACATCTATCAGGGCTCCATGAACAGTATCAGTTTCCTGTTTATAGATCTGTCTCATCACCACTCAACAGCCGTGACCATAACTAACGTTTATGAGCTACTCATTTTGCGTGTAACCTGGCATTGTGATAAATGCCTTTTCTAGATTGTATCATTTGATCCTCTGAGTATCCCTTTACCATGGGTACTATTGTTATTCCAACTTGACAGACAGAGAAACAGACAGGGGGAGGCTACCGAGTTTGACCGAGGAAGCAAAGCAGCAGAGCTGGGAGACAAGCCCGGGTAGCTGGTGCCCAGGCCCGCACGCTCAGCCCGTTAGATCCCACAAGGGCACGCACGATCCACCCTGCTTTAGTCAACTTCAACTCCCTGCCATGCGCTTGCCACAGAGTTTGGACTCAACGAAGTTTGGCTGGCTGAACGGGTGAATGACACGTTCCGCACACCAAAGAAAAGTCAAGAAGATGCTCTCCAGGACTCTGCTCGGTAAGCTTCTCTTTATCTTGACTCTGCTGCCGTTGCTGCTCCATTGACAGGCCTACATGGCCCACGCCCATCACTTTCTCTGCTCTCAGCCTTTCTGACCCTGGAGTGGAGAGATCGTGGGTCGGAGCAGCAGCCCCTCCTCTCCTCACCCCTCCATCCACTCAACAGTGGCCTTTTCTCCTCCCACAACCGCTCCTCGCCTGTGTGGACAGGAAAGACTGGAATTCTCAAAAGCCTGGTGAGAGAGGTCTGATCAAACAAGATTATGGAAACTGCAAGGGGCCGTGGACACACCAGACATTATTGCTATCCCAACTTACAGAAGAGAAAACTGAGGTCGAGTGGTATTAAACACTTGCCCAAAGCCACAGAAAACTGGGTGCCATTTTTGACTTCTACTCAGTCCTCTTTCCAACATACTAAGTCGGTACAAAAGTGACCCAGTCTAGAAGAGAGACGATGGGGCTGAGAGCCTGGTTTCAATTCTTACCAACTGTGTGTTGTGAGGTACATTATGTAAATTCCCTAAGCTTGAGTCTCTTGGCCCACACCACGGAGATAAGAGCATTCCCTTGCTGCCATCACAGTTAGTGCTGGCCCCAGAGATCACCTACCAGGCTCTCCTGGGCCTCGACCACGGACAGAATCCCGGCAGCGAGGACTTGACTCCAGAACTACATGATTCCGTAACCGACCAGTCCAGACCTTGACCTGTCCCACTCCGCCTGCCGGTCCAGGCCCCTTTGGGGAACACGCTAGTGTCCTATGAATAGTGGGGAAGGGACTCAAAAACCTTCATTCTGTCTCCGTGGCCCCTGCATCTGCCTCCAGATCAGAATCAGAAAAATGAAGGAAAAGTAGCAGCTCACCTGAACAATCCCATCCGTGAGGAAGCTCATAACATCTCTTGGGAGCCAGGAAAATATTTACCTGGCAATTATGTTCTAACTTATTCAGTTGTCCCTCCTTTGTGATGAATGCCTCATCACTATGGAAAATAATCTCTTCTAAACTATGTATTTCATAACATAACCCATACCAGAAATGTGCTCCCATGTCTCTTTTCTTCTAAATATTTTAAAACACATTTGAATGAGAAAAAAAAAAAAAACAACCCAACAACAATGCCTTAAATAGAAATCTGCAATACTGTTTTCATTGAACATAAAACAGGCCAGCCCTGATGTCATCGTTGTAAACTCCCCGAGCAGGGTTTCTCAACAGCAGCACTATTGACATTTGGATCAGAAAATTCTTTGTTGTGGGCTGTCCTGTGCTTGGTGGCATGTTTCGCAGCATCCCTGGCTTCTGCTCAGTAGATGCCGATACATCTCTCCTCCATCATGACAACACAAAATGCTATGGACGTTGACAAATGTCCCCTGGTGGGGGGAAGTTTGTCCCCAGTTGAGAACCACTGTCCTAGAGAAAGACACCCGGTCTGGGAGACCCTGAATTTACGTACCTTATAAAAATGCTTTTGACAACACTAATGAATTAAATATAAAGGTAGGGGTTGGGTGAGCAGGGAAGAAAATATGTATTATTACATACTTTGAATATATAAAATGCACTATGCACTCTGAAGAAACAGTAATACGATCAGGAGTTATGCCACAGTTGTCCATGTCAGCCCTCTGTCCTTCTGTCTGTTAGACTAACGATGGGCCATCAGTTGATGAACAACTCAGATAGTCTTCATGGTTTTTATCTGTTTCCTTGTGTTGGTCCTTAGGAAGTAGGATGTGTTAGAACAACTATATACTAAATTTTTTTGAACAGAGATTAGAGATGAAACAAAGAAGAATAAAAGGGAAGCAAAAAAAGACCAATAGTGAAGGAGCCAGGGCTTAGCAACAATGGGGAAGCAGTGATACACCGTGAGGGCCAGGGCAGAGAAAGCCGTGGCCGAGCCTAGGGCACTGGAGGAGCGGCTGTCTGGCAAGAGCTATAGCCAGAAAGGACTGCAAGGCAGAGATGGCATAGGCAATAAATGCTCCCACTTCTCTCTCTCTTCTGCTGTCTACTCTCTAATCAGTGCCTCCACTGGTCAAACGCAAACAGAAGGCCAAGGCAGAGGAGTGTGGATGATGTCGCGCAGAGAGGTCAGCCTCCCACGGCACAGAGCAGAGCGGGAAGGGCAGATGATGCTTCCAGCGAGCGGTGGGGGCAGATGGAGATTAATCAGCCACACGACACATCCAGAGAAGAGTTCATCAGTATGAACTCTAGCCAAGAAGGCTTTCCCACTGGCCAAACACAGAAGTGGCTCCGAGTCCCGGTCTTCCTGACTGTGAAGTGGGCAATGCCCATGTCATGAGGGGGTAATGAGGGTCTGCCACACGGAAGGGCCAAGCACAGGGTCTGGTACTCTTTGGAGGCTCCATGTACATTAGTTACTTTCACGTTTCCTGCACGTGCCTAATGGCCCATTGACCAGATTACCTTTCCCGGTCTGGTTCTCCAAGTGACCTCATAGGCTGCATATCTCTGACTCCTTCCCTCCCTCGATTCATTCACCCATTCGTTTATTCAACAAGTAGATCGTCACTGCGCAGCAGGTGTGATGACTGTAGACACCAGAGTGGACAATGCCGATGCGGTCCTGGCCTCTACTCCTTCTTTCCTGGCAGACCTGTGCCCGGCTCTTTGATCTGAGTCCCTGCGTCCTCATTCGTCATTCTCGTTAATTCTATTTCTTCAGCCTCTCCCTGCTGCCTACCTCTGCCAGAATTGCGAGAACCACCATAGGAAGAAAGCACCCTTGTTTTTACCTGAGGAAGCTATTTCGCTTTCCCAGGGACACCGAGCCCAACGAGCACAAGAAGGCAGAAAAGTGGTTGGCTTAAGTCTGACCAAGAGCCCCTGCCAGAATCAGTTACACAACCAGGCATGCCAGAGAGACGGGCCCACCAAGAGACTTGAGAGAGATGGAAAGACACGGAGAGAGCCCAGAGACTCATTGAACTCTCATCAGCATGCCACAGGTTTGGGGGAGCCTGGGGGTGTCCAGAGGTCACCACATCCAGAGAAACTCTGGCCTTGGCCTCATTCTCAGCCGTTCACGTGTTGCCTATTGCCTTGCAGGTCCAGTAATCTGTGGTGCCAGCCAAAGTTTCTTCTCTCTAAGACTCAGCGTTCTGATCTCTAACATGAAGAGGCTGGAGCGATGACTTCTGAGTTCCCAGAGAATAGTCTGGCTCTAATAGTTTGAGTCTGTATAATCATGGGGAGGCTATAAGATGTTATGGTTTTAGATATTCTGGCAGCTTCAATAATTTTCAGGAAGGTTAAGGATTCTGAGATCGGGACAAGCGTCCTTCTGAGCTACCCCCCAGGCTATTCTTTTTTTTTTTCTTTTTTTTTTTAAAGATTTTATTTATTTATTTGAGAGAGAGACAGAGAGCATGAGAGAGAGCACGTGCACGAGCAGGGGGAAGGGCAGAGGAAGAAGCAGGCTCCCCACTCACAGCTCACCAATGTGGGGCTCGATCCCAGCTCGATCCCAAGACCTGGGGATTAGACCTGAGCCAAAGGCAGACACTTCACTGACTGAGCCACCAAGGCGTCCCCCACCCTGTCTATTCTTGAAAAGAGCCTGCATCGTGATCTGTCTATCAGGGGGCTTCGAGCTGGCCTCCAGATGTTCAAACAATGGGGAGGGGGTGTGAATCAGAGGGCAAGAGCTGATTCATACATTGGAGTCTGAGCCAAGGACTGGCTTGGCTGAGTGACCCTAAAGGGTGTGACTGAACTTGAAGGTTTAGTCACTTCAGCTATCAAAAGAATTGTATCGAACTTGATGAGAAGCTGAACGTGGAGAATATTAATAAGTAATCACAACAGTGACAACTCTTTGTTGAATGCTTACGATATGTCGGATGCTATGCGAAGCACTCAACAGAATCTCATTTAAATTTTGCAGCCCCCTGAGGTACGTATCTCCCAAGATACCAGTGGCAAGCTGACGTTCAAAGGCATAAGTAACTTGCCCCAAATCCCTCAGCTATTAAGTGAAGAATGTAGATCGGATCTGGGATTGAAACCCAGGTCTGTCTGACTCTGATCACTGAGTAACTCCCCGCTACACTCTCAGAGCTCCAGTGGACTTTGGAAGCGCTTTCGTTCTTATGTCTGCCTCCGAGGGACGGCTCCACAGGATCACAATGTTCCCGATTTAAAGACCTTTGGGATAAACTTTGCAGATTTTCTGTATTCATTACCCCATCTCTGACCACGTTGATGTCTCAGCCAGCGCCCCTCCTCCCTTGTCCCCAGAGGTCTCTGGACCATGTTAATATGTCTGGTTTACAAACTTGCTGGCTCCACATTCTCTAGCTGTTTTCATCCGGTGTCCTGTCTAAACTCTGGCAGTCTGCAGGGACACAGCAAGGTGGGCAGAAGGGCAAAGACCAAGCGGAGGGATATCAGAGTAGGTGGTACAAAAGCTCTTCGTGCTACCCACAGGATCTGTCAAAGTTCAGTTATACTGCCCTTGGTCATCGCGATCTGGAGATTATGAACTTGGGCTTAGGAGTCAGCTAGAGCCAGCTTCTAGTGGTGGTTCTGGAGCCTCGTCTAAGAGGCTTCCTCTCTCTGAGCCTCCGCTCCCTAAGGAAGGAGGAAGTCCATTCAGGGTTGTTTGGAGCACTGCTGGGGCCATGCACCTGCAGTTTTCCGCACAGTACCCGGCACACAGTGAACACGCCAAACCAGCAGCTGCTCTCTGTACCATGCCCTCAGTGGCTGCCAGCTTAGCTCCTTCTCACTTCAGCCCTCGCTGAGTAAAGAGGTGCCATGTCTTTTCTGATAGGTTCCAAGGTTTGCCTGCCTCTGGAAGTCCCTTCTGATGCTGTTCCCCTTCCCATTTTGTGAACAGAAATAGGTCCAATGGGGCACCCGGCTGGCTCAGTTGGTGGAGCATGTGACTTTTGATTTCAGGGTTATGAGTTCAAGCCCCACGTTGGGTGGACAGAATACTTTTTTAAAAAATAAGAAGAAATCGGTCCAGTGGCCTTGAGAAGAGGCATGATTGACTCAGCACTATTATCTGAGCACCAACTGTATACAGAACACCAACCTAGGCATGGAGGAACTGTCTTCTAATGGAATAGCGCATCCGGTTGGAGAGAGAAGACAAATACTCGTGAAAGAACCAGGCTTTCCGAATACGAGGCTGTGCATAACTCAGGGCTTTGCTGCTACAGAGAAATGCTCAGATCGGTCAAGATTAAACTAACGGCTCGTCTAAATCCCTGACTAATGTTTAGACAGGCTTTAGGGACCTCAGGAACCTCACACGTAGTACTAAACACAAATACGCTGCAGGAGTCAGGAGCGTTTTGCCGACACTCTGCATGGGTGCCTTACACGGGCAGCGGCAATGATTTGTGTGTGGGCTGCTGTTTCCATTTCCAGAGGGCAGAGCTCATGTTTGGGCTGGTAGGGTGTTTCCTACTCAATAAACAAAAAGTGGTCACAACAGGATTGGGGCAAAATGATGAGGGGAAAGAGCACTGAACTAGAGGTCAGGGGACCTGGGTCCTAATTCCATCGTGACCACTGACTCCTTGTATGACCTTGAATAAGCCCCTCGGCCTTCTGTTTATAAAATGAGGAAGGCAGACCAGCTAGAAAATTTTTAAATTGTGTTCCATGGTACCCTGAGGTTTCTAGAAACTCTGGAATTTCAAGGGCACTGGTGGGTCAAGGGGGCAGGTGAGTGGTGGTTTGAGACTCTAGGTTACCCCTCTCCTATCTTTCCCTACCTTCGACCAGACCAGCTCCACTTATACCCTTTGGCATACTGGGGTTCCATGGTAGCTTTCTTGGAAAATCACCTCACTTGTTGCACTCCATCATGTTCCTTTTACACACAGGTCTGCTGAGTCCCAGAGAGGTGAAGCAACCTGGTCAAGGTCATCCAGCGAGTGACAGAAAGGGCGTTACAGTCTCTTTTCTGATGATGACAATTATTGGGTTGTTCAGGGATGTGACTCTCCATCTCCTGGAGATTTGGAGCGTATATGGCTCCTAAGTTCTGAAAAGGGGCAAGCTGACGGCAGGGCGAAGAGTAGGGGCTGAGCCGCCGTGAACAAGCCACATTGGAGCCCCTGCTCTGACAAAGTCCACCTTAGAGGTCCAAGCAACGGCGAGCAAAGACACTGCCACGAGACTAGGTCCTTGATGACTCCACCCCCTGTTGACAAAGGGGGCCCAAGCCAAGGCAAAAAGGCCCACTGGTCATTCTGAGGCCTCTACAGTGGTCACATTGTCCGCCCTCTGGCATCTTAGCCCCTCTCCCCTTCCATCATCTGCCTGATGTTCAACCCAGGAGCCTGCACATCATTCTGCATCTTCTCTGTCCCTCAAAGTCCACATTCAATACCAATCCCTATTAATTCTCCTGCAAAGCAACTCGAAACCTCACCCTTCCCACCTCTACTACTGCCATCCGGTTCAGCTGCCTGATGAAGTCCCTGCTCCCCTGTCTCCCTTCGACTGGGATCCCCAGATTGCAGCCAGAGTGAGCTTGCTAAGAATAAAATCCAATCAGGTTATTTTCCTGCATAAAATCCTTTGATGGTCCCCAGGGTCCTCAAGATCAAGGCTTATTCTGACAGTGGCTTACAGACTCCTTCTGGGGAGTCCTGCCTGCCTTTCTAGTAACATATCTCACTGTTCACCTCCCATTTTTTCTTTCAAGTAGGCTCCACATCCAGCGTGGAGCCTAACGCAGGGCTTGAACTCATGACCCTGAGATCAAGACCTGAGCTGAGATCAAGAGTCAGATGCTTAACCTGAGTCATCCAGGTGCCCCTCACCTCTCATTTCTGATGCTCCAGGAAAGATGAACAATGTGAACTTTTAAAAATATATCTTGCTCTTTCCTTCCCTCAGCTACTCTTATGCCTTTCAAGCCTCAGTTGTAAGTGTCCCCACTGCCACGTCTACCACCTCCCTCATACGACACTCTCAAAGCACATCATAGTTACTTACCTGCATTTCTGATTAGACTCTAAGCTCTGAGAGGGAAAGGCTTTTGTCTGGATCACTGTAATGTCCCCAGCCACTGCGTACAGTGACTGTCACATAATCATCACTCCACAAAAATGGGTCAAAAGAACAAATTCTCCTGGGGCCTGCTGTGTCTTCGTGTCCCAGGCCAGGGATATAAAACCTCCTGAGTGGGTGATGGGGTGAGTCGAGTGGGTACCCAGCCCATCTCCTCATCGCCCTGGGCTCAGCCTTCTCTAATCCATTCACATTCCTTGGCTGGTTGTGCACAATTCTTTAAGGGGGTTTCCTGGGCAAATGCCTAGCGATTTTGCCTTTATCAACAACAACCCAGGAGGCTGGAGGCCACAGAGAATTACTCATTTGTATGTGAAATAAGGGTTTTCAGAGACATCCCGTCTGCCCAGAGTATATACCCTTGTTTGGCCCAAGACAGAGTTTTTCCAAGCGGGGTCCATCTAACCTGATCAAGCTATAAAGAGGGGAAAGGTAATAGGTAATGTATGTCATTTCCATCAGAAAATGTCAGGACACCTGGCTGGCTCAGTCGCTGAAGCATCCACTTTCTCCCCAGGTCATGATCCCTGCTTCAGGCTCCACACTCAGCAGGGAGTCTGCTTCTCCCTCTCCTGCCCCCGCCCCCACTCGTGCTCGCTCTCTCTGTCTCTTTCTCAAATAAATAAATAAAACCTTTTTTCAAAAAAAGAAAAGATAATGTCGACGCTGCACCCAGTGTCCACTGGTTAGTTCAGACTGAAACAACAAGTTTTTCTCAAGGCACCTCAGATTGTTGTCTCTATGGTATTTAAAAAAGAAAGAAAAAGAAAGAAAGAAAGAAAGAAAGAAAGAAAGAAAGAAAGAAAGAAAGAAAGAAAGAAAGAAAGAGAAAGAAAGAAAGAAAGAAAGAAAGAAAGAAAGAAAGAAAGAAAGAAAGAAAGAAAGAAAGACAAGACAAGACAAAAAAAACCAGCAGTTTGAATTTGGGAACAAAGAGTCCCAGAATAGTTTCATTTCCACACCGCAGTCACTGCAAAACAATCCTTTGGAAAATGCTTTTTAGTTAACATGCCTATTTACGGGTCTCATTAGTCCTTGCAACAATGCGAAAGCTCCTTGCATCCTTTGATAGCAAGTGCAAATCCTTTCCCTGCTTTTGAAGTCCTCCTTGATCCTAGCCCCTTGATTCCAGCCCCCCACCCCCTTCCTCACATTCAGAGTCCCCACATTATGGAGTCTCCGCTCCTAGGATACGGGCCCTAGGAACACGCACACGCACGTGGTCTCCATGGCTTCTCCCAGGGCATTCTCAACTTGAATGGGTCTTGGTCTTTATTCTCTGGTTTCTTTTAGAAAGTCTCTCTGTCTTTGGTGTTCTGCAGTTCCACTATGGTGTATCTAAGAGAATATCTGGTTTTACTTCTCGGGTTTGGGGTTCATTGTAATTCCTAAATCTAAACATTCTCATCTCTCATCGATTCTCAGGGGTCTTGCCTTCAAGCACCATCTCATCTCATTCTCTTTTCTTTCCTGGAATTTCTGTTAGATCTATGTTAGACAGTTTCATCTTATTCTCCCCGTCCCCTGGTATCTCTCTCACAGTTTCGCTCCCTGGGCTCTCTTTGGACAATTGCCTCGATTTACCTCCAAGTTCAAGAATTCTTTTTTCAGCTGTGTCTCATCTACTATGCAGTCTGTTCATTGAGTTTTAAATTTTAATGAGTACTTTTTTTTTATTTCTAAGAAAAAGTACTACAGATGGTCCCTGACTTATAATGGTTTGACTTATGGTTTTTTGACTTTACAATGGTGCAAAAGCAGTATGCATTCAGTCAAAACCCCACTTCTAATTTTGATTTTGGATCTATTTCCTGGCAATATGTGGTGCAACCGTCTCTCCTATGCCGAGCAGCCGCGGATCGGGCAGCTCCCAGTCAGCCCCACGATCGCAAGGGCAGACCACCCACACGTTTGCGACCATTCCACACAACCGTTCTGGGTTTCACTCTCAGCATTCAATAAATGACATGAGCTAGTCAACACTTCATTATACAATCGGCTCTACGTTGAACTTCTCCCCGCTACTGTTGGCTAATGTAAGTGTTCTGAGCAAGTTTAAGGTTGGCGAGGCTAAGCCTGTGGATGTTCGGTAGGTTGGGTGTATTAAATGCCTGTTCGACTTATATCTGCCACTTGCAATGGGTTTATTGGGGCATAACCTGATCGTAAATTGAGGAAAATCTTTTTTTTTTTTTAAGATTTTATTTATTTATTTATTTGAGAGTGAGAGTGCACAAGTGGGAGGAAGGGCAGAGGGAGAGAGAAGCAGACTCCCCACCAATCAGGGAGCCCAATGCAGGATTCAGTCCCAGGACCCCAGGATCATGACCTGATCCGAAGACAGACACTTAGCTAACTGGGCCACCCAGGCACCCCTCTTTTTTATTTTTTTTTAATCTGCCTGATTTTGTTTACTTTCTAGATACGTATTGTGTTTTTGAGGCTTTATTTTCTGCTATTAGTCAATTTGACACACTGTTTATGGTCTCCTAGCATGGTTCTATAATCTAAGGTTCTGGGAGATCTAGCCTTATTGTTTGTTGGATCTGTGGACTTTTGCTCGTGTGTGTGTGTGTGTGTGTGTGTATTGTGTGATTTCAGATTGTGAGCTCATCTGCAACAGGCCTTTAACCTGGTGAAACCAGTGTAATCAAAGCATTTGCTTCTCACAGATGACCACTGGCCCAAACCAAATTTTATGTTATTTCTTAGCCTAGGGGTTTCTGGGTTGTTCAGGAACTATTTATTCAAACCCCAAAGCCACTAAAGGCGCATGCCAGTGGTTTTGAATTCTCAAGGGAGACGTTTTCCCCTCCTGACCTGGAGCTCAGTTCAAGATAAACAAGATTTCTTCCCACTTTTTTATGCTAGAGATTGACTATTTCTGGTCTACAATTTTTTAAAGGATATTGTCCCTCTAGGGTCGTGGCTTTATGTGGAAGCCTTAGTGCCAATACTCCACCTCCCAGGGACTGAACATCTTGTTTCTCGTCCCTGAACAGTATTAAAAACCCAAACCCCTGTGTAAATAAGACCAGCTCTAACACCAGCACCGCTTGTCCACCCCCATGGTAACTGCAAAGGGCAGCCCCTGCAATTACTTTTCCAGTTTTCAGTTCCCTATTGGTTACTGACTCCTGGAGATTTTTTGTATACTCAGCTTTGTCAATAACAAGTAGCATTTCTCGTTTGTAAATGCCGGTCACCATGCTCAGTGCTCATCCAAATTAACTCATTTAACTCCTGTTAACACGCCTTGAGATGCCGAGATATTATTATCGGTCTCATTTCATATAAGGAAATGGAGGTGCAGACAGATAGTCACTTGCCCAAGGTCTCATGGCTGGTAGGTAAGTAAAGAAGATTAGATTTGAGTGTTGGCAGACTGGCCTGTGATCTTATTACTCTATACCGCTTTCTTTTCTTTTTTTTTTTTCAGATTTATTCACTCATTTTAGAGAGAGAGAGAGAAACAGAGAGTGGGGTGCGGGGCAGAGAGAAGGCGAAAGAATCCCAAGCAGACTCCCTGTTGAGCATGGAGCACAGAGCCCAATGTAGGGCCAACATGGGGCCCTGACGCAGGGCCAGTCCCAGGATTCCAAGATCACGACCTGAGCCAAAATTAAGAGTCGGACGCCTAACCAACTAAGCCACCCAGGCCCCCCTCTACTGCTTTCTTACTTAGTGTATCTAGGTGTTTTTGAACTATTTCCACTCCATACTGCAGTTTCCCACTGTTTCTCCCAAAACATCTAAATCAGGAATAAATGTGTGAATAGACATGCTTGTCAAATAAACATTCTGGCAATTTTTCCTAGCTGATCTCATAGAGAAAAGTTCAAGCCTGTACATCAGAGGAGAAGCCCAAATCCCAGGCCGTGTCACAGGCACTCACACTCGCTCAAATACTCACGGTCTGGGGACAGTTCAGTACATCAGCGTTGTCAGGGACGTTAGATATAGTCTTTCAAGGAGGGGCCTATGGGTCGTCTGCATCAGAATCAACCCAAGGCACTTCCTAAAAACGAAGATGAAGAGGCCCTACCCAAACCTACGAAACCAGAATTCTTCAGCTTGGGCCCGGGAACCTACTCCTTAAAATAAGCTCCCCATCAGGTTCTAATGCTAATGTACCTTGGAGTTCGAGAATCACCACTCAGCACTTACTTTGGAGCCCAGCCCAGGCCCAAGTTCCTCCTCAATGTATGACCATGACAGGCAAATCCAAATCCCCTTAACTTCCTTCTGTGATCGGGTACCACACACTTAATGCACAGATGAGGAAACGGGCCTACAGGAGGGGCCTTCTGCTGGGGTCCCATTGCACGGGGTTCCTCCTGGCACCCCAGGTACCACCGTGTGGTGGACGTCATTGTCTTGGCTGCTTGTCTATTTCCTCGTACTGTCCCTATTGTCTGTGAAGACAAAATATTCTGCTTCGTGGCCCCGGTGAGCAACCTGATACCTGACACGTGGTAATCACTCAGTGTTTGCTGGATGAATGGATTTATTGATCTGATTGCTCAAGAGCGACCTGCTACTCAGCGATGCTGTGAGGGCCAGAGTGGACACTTGAAGTACTCCAAGGAGCCTTAAGACCTCCAATCCTGCCAATCCAGCAGTCGCTTTTCTCCCGTTCTTTTGGAGGCAGATAGAATTTCCGTCATTGCCAAAAAGATGTCTGAGGCTTGGAATGACGGCTCACTCCTTCTCACCCCACTGCATCCCACTGTGACACGGGGATTGCTCTCCAGCTGCCTCACGGGGAGGGAGTGAAAGCAGACCGGGGCAGATCATTCAGGAGCTGCGATGTGGGAATCGTTTGGAAGTGCTGTCGTCTGGCAGTGACCCAAAGGGCCCAGCAAGCTCCAGATGAAAGGTTCCTAACTGTTGGTCCTTGAAGGCAGGGAAGCTGAGCTGAGATGCCAGCAGGCTCCCAACTGCCTTCCTCCTCCAAACCTGACCTTGTAACTTGCAGGCTTGCCCCCTTGGTCCTGCAGTTCCGGTGAAACCTGGCAAGGAGAGACCCTGTGTGAAGGAAACTAAGCCCAATTCTCCATCAACACTCCCGGCAGACAGAATATTCCAGCAGACGCTCAGTCCACACTCCCTTCCTCACACCAGGTTCACCTGGCAACTCAGTGCCACGGTTAGCCACTTGCGTGGGGTCGCTCTTGCGAGAAGAGAAGTAGTCCGCTGAAGTCTTCTAGTTTGTTTCTGGATGAAACGCTTTCTTCTTGGTCTTTCTATGTGCCAGGCACTGTGTGGGGTCCTCTGCAGGTTACTGAGAAAAACAGGCCTTGTCCCCTACCCTGATGCTTTGGATGGGAAGGTGGGTTGGAGGGGGCACAGGACAGTTTCAGGCTCGCAGGGAGGCCTCACCTTCTCCGGCCTGAACTCTCCAACCCTGTGGTGTCGCTCTGCAGGTGCCACAGCTTGGGGCTGTTGCTTGAATGCTCTCAGGACCACGTGGCCTGCACCATTTGGTACCGGTACCATGAAATCCCACACCTCCCCACGAAGCTCCCCCACACGGGAGTCTAGAAGCAGCTTCAGCACTCCCCCCAGTCACTCCTGCTCTGTCTCTCTGTCCCCGGTGTCTCACCTCGGACTCACCCCTCACTCTGGGTCTAAGTGCTCACTGATCTGGAAGCCTCTGTGGCACAGTTACGGGGCTGTGGCCACCAGGAATGGTGAATTGTCAGCTGTCACCAATCCCATTACCTCCCACCCCAGACAAAATCTCCAGGGGATCGAGTTAACCCGTGAGTCCCAGGACACAAGGACGATACACACAGCAAGTGGCCTGCTTGGTGGTTCCTGTGGTCTGTCCGTGGACACTGACGTCTGCCTGTTTGTTCAAATGTCTCTATTTAGGGCAAGGGAGTGGGCCGGCTCAGGTGTAAACCGAAACTCTGGGCATGGAGTTGAGGCACGATGTAGGGACACTAATTCTCTCCCTGGGGCCTTGGTTCCTCGCCCCACATCTCTCAGCTCTGCTAACTCTGGGTGTCTCCATCCAAGCTCGCTCTCCCCTGCGCTGGCAGGACAGTCACAGCAGTCCACGGTCCGCCCGGCCTCCACTCTGGACTGGCCTCGCGGGCTCTCATTGGCCTGGACTGGGGCGGAAGACCACCCCTGAACCTACTCCCCATGCCAGGAAGATGCGGTTCTCCACTGGCCAGCCCTGAGCTTGCTGCTACTCCCTCCTGGGGGTGCAGTCAGCTCCACCAGGACTACGGGGGCTGGAAGGAACATGGGCTGTTAAGCAGGAGCTAGAGAGAATGAATGATAGCGACCCAAAATAGCAAATGTCCGTGACAACCAGCATTTTGAGCACTAGAGACACTTCAAGTGCGTTGTTTCATTCAGCACCAACCTTGTGAGCGAGGTACTACTGTCTACATTTAACTGTAAGAAAACACAAATATGGCCTCAAACGGTAGAGAAGGCGTGAGACCGCAGGTCCCCCTGATTTCAGAGCCGTTCTCGTTCCATTTTGCCTGTACATCAGTCCCTCTGACAAACCACTCGAGCTTGACAATTCAATCTTCTTTCACTTCTCTTTCTCCCTCATTCCCCACATCTAATGGTCACCGGATCCTGCTGTTTCTACCCGCCCGTCCCTCCCCCCAAGACTCCACACCATCTGTCTTTGCTCCCGCGGCCCCTGACCTAGGTGGCCTCCTGACCTGTCTCCCAAACAAAGACAGTAGCTTCCCGAGGGACCCTGGAGTCCCAATACGGGATCCCACAGTGATGGGCTTCCACTGGACATAACTCACAAGCCTGTCTTATTTAGCCTCATTTTTTTGAAAATTTGAGCCAACAATTTGAAATCAGAATATCCCTTAAGCATATTATTTTTTCCAGCTTATTTTGAAAAATGGGAAGATCTGGCAATATTAAACCTATATCCCCCCCACCCCACGCCAGTAACGGATAAAACTGCCTAATTGTGGCCCGCCTTGGAAAGGGCACCCATGCTTTGGTTCACCAGTGTGTTCACATCCCTGCTGTTGTTCTTTTTTATTTTTATTTTTATTTTTTTAAAGATTTTATTTATTTATTTAACAGAGAGAGATAGCGAGAGAAAGAACACAAGCAAGGGGAGTGGGAGAGGAAGAAGCCGGCTTCCCACTGAGCAGGGAGCCCGATGTGGGGCTTGATCCCAGGACCCTGGGATCATGACCTGAGCTGAAGGCAGACGCTTAACAGCTGAGCCACCCAGGTGCCCCTGGTGTTCTTTTTTAAAGTGAAATTAGAATATTTGAAAAAGTGTTCTATCCACTGGTTGAAAAGTTAGAAGAGACAAGAGGGCTTACAGTGAGCAGCCTTTCAACTCTTATCCGTCCCTCATAGGCTTCCAGAGGTATTCTGTACATAAACAACCAAGGACACACACACACACACACACACACACACACACACTCCTTTTCCCTTATCTTTACAAAAACAACAACATACCAAACTCCCTACTGGTTACCTTGCTGTTTTCTCTTAATAATGTTTCTTAGAGCTTATTTCATGTCTATACAAAAAGAGCTTCCTCGTTTTGGGGGTTTTTACAACCAGATAGAATTCCATTATATGGATATGCCATCATGTATTTAACCAATAATGTACTGATGGACTTTGGGGGTATTTCTAGTTATCTGCCATTATAAACATTCCTGGAACGAATAATCGCACACAGGTGCCATTTCACACGTAAATAAGAATAAATTCTAGAAGTAGAATTGCAGGGTGGAAGAGTATATGCTAAAATGAAGCTTGTAACTGCAGGGGACGAAACCTGATATCTAATAGATTAAAGATGGCTCTTGCTACTTGTCTCCACCACAGTGACTGACCCACGCTGATGTCTCAAATCTGTCTCTTCCACCCGACAGTAAGTTCTAGCAAGGCAAGACGCTGTCTGTCTTATTTATCCTCTCATCCTTGGCATCCAGCCCCGTGCCTAGCCCATAGTGTCCACGACAGCTGGGAAAGGAAGGGGGAGAGGAAGGAGTGGAATAGAGGCTAGGCCTTGGGTACAGTGACTCCACGGGAGCCACGCTTCCCCAAAGGCCCCGATTCTATGACCTAATAGAATAAGAAAGATCAGGGCCTTTCTAAAAAGTCTCCAAAGTACACCAGAAGGAAAAATGAGAGTAACTCAACCCCAAGGTCAGGCCATAAGAGAGTGAACGCGCTTCCTTCTGAGATAAAGAGCTGTCTTAGGTGCCAATCTTCTACTTGGCCCGAGTGAGAACAATATTGTGGAAGCCAATCTCTCTCTATTCCGGGAAAGGAAAAGTTGAGCTAGAGTTAGAAAGATGGTCCGTCAGGGGAAAAGATAATCAACCCTCTGGCCTTATTTCAGTTTTAACTAGATCCACATTTGCTCTCCAGCTTGACAGAACGATGCTGAGAGATGCCTTTCCTTTTCATCCAGATATTCCCCAGATGGCTTCAGGAGTCCCTGAATGGTATGTTTGGGCACAAATAGGCCCATGGGGTTTTTAAGAGGACTTACCCCTAAGCAAATTCAATTAAAAAAAAGTGACAAGTCCTTGGCACTAGCTAGAATCTTCTCCTAACCCAATATCGAGGCCTGATGCACGTTCCAAGAGTGGAAACCACCCGGAGGCCCTCAGTATGTTCTGAGTGTATGAATGGCTGAAGACAGAGGGAGAGAAGTGTGGGAAGACTACCCCAGGGATCTGAGAGCTTCTTCCCTTCCCGACCCAGTAAAACCAACCAGGCTTGAGAGGAGGAAGGAGAAGAAGAAGGACAAAGCAAATGGGGTAGGACAGACCTGCTCCTGACTGGAGAGAGGTGGGTGACTCTGGAAGGGCAGCAGGAGAGCGGAGAGGCAGGAAGTTTTCTGCACTGTGGTTCGGTCCGACCGAGGGTGGGGCTGGGAAAGGAGGGAAGTGGAGGAACGGGAGGAGAGAAGAGTGGAGGGAGAGGCGAGGCGAGGAGAGGGGACGCAGGAAGACCTCCAGGGCTACTAGGCCGCTTCTCCCCCAGGCTGGGAGGAGAGCATGCCTCAAGCTCCCTGGATCTTCTTCGTGGAAAAGGCAGGTCTTCCCAGAGGAAGACCACAGAGGTCCCTGACAGGCTGCCTCCTGGGAGGTTATGGAAACAGGGGCTGTGGGCAGGCCAACTGGAGAGGCGTTTCGGCGACGGTTTGCCCTGGTATGTGAAAAATTTTTCCTGCTTAGATAGTTGGCAAACATTTTAGAGGCAAAATGGAATTTATTAACAGAAAATATTTGTCAAGGATTGCTCCTTCCCCCTCCCTCTGTTCTTTTCTTCCTTTTCTTCCTTTCCCTCTTTTTTTATCTTCTTCTTCCCAGGGTGGAGGACTTCATCAACGAGGTTCTTTCATCTTCTTTTGCGGTTTGGCTCTTCAGGCCTGGCTTGAAAGAAGAGGGAGCTGGCATTAGGGGAAATGCTCAGCCCTCCATCTACAGGATGGCCGCCTTCTCTCCATGCAGCTGTCAGCCTCCTGCCCCCAGAAGAGCCTGGACTGACGTGGAATTGTCCTTCGGAGGAATTCCTTCCGTTCACACTGGTGTGGGCTTGAGACCTGGGCTTGAATCCACAATCCACCACTTATTAGCAGCGTGGCTTTCATCTTTTGGGGCCTCCATTTCCTCAGGAGTGAAAGGAGGGAGTATGATCCTTACCTCTTGTCCTTATTAATGAGGATGAAATGAGAAAGTGTATGTTAAGTGTCTGGAAGAGAGTCTGGCCCAGAGGAAAACCTCAATGGATGCTAGCTCTGTTGCTTCTGGTAGAGGGCAGAGAGTCTGTGGTAACCTGTTCTCACAGTTACTCGGCCAAGAGTCAGAACATGGCAGCGGCGATGGGTATCAGTTAATAGGAAACCTACAGTCAACCAGAGGCAGCAAAACACGTGATGTTTATCAAGGGTTCACTAAGGACCAAGTGATCTAAATGTTTTATCAGCATTATTTAATCCACACTCCTGTCCTACCATTACTCCAAGGTTAATAGTAGTAGGGTGGCTGAATCAGCATTTGAACCCAGCATTTGAATCTGGTTCTCCAACCCACTTTGTTAACCATAACGAATGTTCCATCCCTGCGGCAATGAAAGGGAACCATGGAATAAAATCACTCTAGAAACTGAACAGGCTTGACAGATCAGCTTTTCCAGATTTGTTTGTAGAGGAGGAAATTTAAGCCCCGGGAAGGGAAATTCTCACCCAAGACCATGTAGTGGTAGAGCCAGGACTAGCAGCCCAGCCTCTGGAATCTCAGGCCAGTTGTCTTGTCCCTGAGAAGAGAGGAATGGTCAATGTTGCCGGGGAGAGAGACTGCTGGTTGGCCACCTGCCCTTGAGAAAGGCAGGTTTTCCCTTAAATCCTCAAATTTAGCCCACAAACCAAACCTTTTTTAATCAGCTTTGATTGGGTGTCTGCCATGAGGGAGGCATTGGGGAGGGCATGCACCATGGGGGAGACTGAAGATGGAGGACCCCTCCTGTGTGGACCTGGGAATGGGCTTCCGGCCCCATGAAGCTCATCTCTGATGAGCTGGAACAAGGCAGCTGAAGGAACACGGAGCAAGAAACCAATGTTAGGCTCTGTGTGGAGATCTAGAGGAAGGGGGACCTGTGGTGTGTCTCCTGAGGGGTCAGGAAAGACTCATTTGCAATAATCCTAAGAACCCAAGGGCTGGGCTCCATTTTCTTCCCATCTAGTCAGAGCCCAGCCTCACCTGTACACACAGATATAGCCAACCAGTTCTTAAAATATTGAAAACATCTGTACCACTTGGTAAATAGCCGCTATCCTGAGCCCCGGTAGTGCTCTTGGCCACCCCAGTGTCTCCACTGACCCCTTTACACACACCCCCACCCCCGGTCCAGCAACTCAACGGTTAACACTTGCCCCAGCAGAGCCCTCTGGTGCCCCTGCCTTCGGAGTTGGCTGTTACAAATGGTTTAGGACTAAATTCATTCTTACTGGTTGTTTTTTTTTTCTTTTTAATATTTATTTATTTATTTTAGAGACCGAGAGAGGGCAAGAGGGAGAGCGTGAGTGGGGGGAGGGGCAGAGGGAGAGAGTGAACTTCAAGCAGCCCCACACTGAGCCCCCCAGGCGCCCCTCATTCTCACTGTTTTTAACATTTGAATGTCACCTCCTGCTGACGCTCCCCAGATGGAATGAGGCATCTAAACAGAGCCACAGGGGCCCATCCCCGGAGGCTCCCCAGAGGACAGTTCTCGCTGAAGAAATCTGAAGGGGGAAGAGATGCAATTTAGTGGCTGGGAGAGTGTGGGTTTGGACCAAAGCTCTGATTAAGGGGCAGTCCTGCTGCGTGCTGGGGTTTAAACACAGGGTTCAGGCGCCTCCCACGTCCCCCTGCCCTCCGCTGCCCCCGGGGCCCCTCCTCTGCGACGGCCTCGGAAGGCCAGCCCGGTAGCCAGTGCCGCATTATTAATACTCCTTGATCTGCCCGACTCCCTGCGGCTTCCCTGCTGGCGGCGCCCTCCCTCCCCTCATTGCACACGCTTGGGGCTTATGCTCCTAGACAACACGTGCTGCAAGAATGCAGGTCAGAACAGCCACACAGGGCTCCCCAGCAACCCACCGAACCCTCTGCCCAGCACGGGCCTCCAGAGGTCAGCCAGTCGGGGCCACGGTTTCACCAACACGCAGACATTTTGCAGAAGAGGCTCCATACCTTGCCGGGGATGGTGTCCCGTGTCTTATGACAGGTGGGAAAGGGTTCCTAGGGTCCCCTCAGCTCCCCCGCCCCCACCTTCCAAGGGAGAAAGAGCAAAGTGGGATGGGAGGGGGGTGAAGCCAGGCAGGCCCCTTCTGCGTTGCTGTGGAAAGGTAGACGGCAGCTCATCCCACCGGCTCTGGTTCACATCCCTGTTCTTCCCCTAAACCAGCGGTGTGGCCCCCGACGGCTTATCTCAGCCTCTCAGAGCTCAGCTTCCTTGTCTATAAGACAGGAATCACAAGAACGACGAGGCCTTAGAGGGATCAGATGAGGTCTAGAGGGAAGGCCTGTGCCCCTGTGACTATTGTCAGCGCCCTTCTCTTCCTTCATCATGTGAAGACGGACAAGGAAACAAAAACTCTGTCCCAAGCTGTCCAAATATGCATGAAATTAGCTCAGGAGTTTTTTCTGCCGGCTAGAGACTTTCTCACAGGCCTTCACCTGTCTTTTCTTCCCTCGGGTTCCCCACCTCTGGGCCCCCCTCCCCGGGACCAAAACAATGAGAGACGCTCAGACAGTCAGGAGATGGTTCTGGAGAAGGAGAAGGCAAGCAGACATCTCAGAGGGGTGATCTCTGCCATTTTGTACTCTGTTCATATTAGGAGCCCCCCAACGTTGAGTGTTTCACCCGAAACTTCTGCTTCTAGGAAGATTAAAGGTACAAGGACATGAGACACATACACACAGATATTTGATGCCTATATTGATTTGACATTCCAGTTGTGATATTATATATAGAATATATAATAATTGTGTATAACATATTATATATATTATAATGACATAGGTTGTGATACAATAATATTCAATACATATTATATATCCTATATATAATATAATATAATATTATATTATATTATATTATATTATATTATAATATTATAATAATATAAATACTATAATAATAATATATAATATAACATACCATAACCGGAATGTCAAATAAACAATGCTGAACAAATTAAATAATTAAATAAATAAGTATTTATTACTAGAATACTATCAGGCCATTAAAAAATTAGGTTTGGGGGGCGCCTGGGTGGCACAGCAGTTAAGCGTCTGCCTTCGGCTCAGGGCGTGATCCCAGCGTTATGAGATCGAGCCCCACATCAGGCTCCTCTGCTATGAGCCTGCTTCTTCCTCTCCCACTCCCCTGCTGTGTTCCCTCTCTCGCTGGCTGTATCTCTCTGTCGAATAAATAAATAAAATCTTTTTTAAAAAATTAGGTTTGGGAAAATAGAGAGAGAGAGTCTTAAAATATTAAATACAGTGAAAAATCAAGACATAGAACAGTATTTATGGCATGATCTCAAATATCCAACAGATGTTTGAGTACAGAGGAAAGGCTGGGAGGAAATTCACCAGAACGGGAAATCTGGTCAATTCTGAGTGTTGGAATTGGAAGAGAGTTTTGTTTTCTTCATTACAAAAGTAATCCATGGCCATCGTAGAAAATTTGAAAAATGCGAAATGGTATAACCAGAAAAGGTTGGCTTTATTTTCAAAATATTTTAAAAGAAAAATGGTTGGTTTCCAGTGGCCTCACCAAGAACATCAGTGATCGAAACGATGAGCTCCTCTGCTACCTGCTACCACCTCCAGCATTTGCAACACACACCTCACCCATGCAGGCACACGTGCACACACGTACATGTGCACACGTGTGCACACATGCGTGCACAACATGTTCACATACGTGTGCGCACGTGTTCACACCTGCTTGTGCACACAGGTTCATGTGTGCGTGTGCACATGCATGTCCGTGCCTGCACTCACCCGTGCCTGTGCACGTACATGCGTGTGCACGCATGTTCACACATGCATTCACATGTGCCCACCCTGAGATTTCACCAAGGCATGCGGTGAAGTCCCCTGCGGCCAGTGCAGGAGCCTGCGGCTGGGAAGAAGCTATCTCCTGGAGGGAGGGGAATAGACTCCTGGGAATTCGATTCCTCCCAATCACCATCTTCATTCAGAGAGATGAGCGGAGAGTCTTTGCCAGAGAAATTAGAGCCAATGGAATGGCAGGGTGGCTGCTGTTTTAAGAAAAATAGAAGCAACTGTCTGGGGGGACTTGAGGGTTCTCGCTCCCCAGCACCTGTTAGGCCAGTCCTCTCTTGTCCCGTCACAGACAGCTCCGTGGCTCCGTGGCTTCCAGGAGCAGCACGTATGTGTTGTGATGGCCCACCTGCAGTCCGGGCAGGGCGTGCTGGGGACAGTGTGCCTCTGCTCCACATGCCGTCAGCGAGGCATCTGGACCAGGGGGCCCCAGGACGGCTCGCTCACAGGGCTGGCATGTTGGTGCTGGGCACTCAGCCAGGGCTGAGGTCTGGGAGCGTCGGTTCCTCTCCACATGGGCTCCTCCTCCCCACGGGCGGCTTTGGCTTCTTTGCGGCATGGTGGCTAGATTCCAAGAGCCAGCATCCCGAGAGACAGGAAGTGGAAGCTGCCAGCGTCTGAAGGCCGGGGCCCAGATATTTGCACCGCACCCCGTGCACGCTGTTCATTTGTCACATAGTCACAAGGCCAGATTTAAGGGATGGGGAGACATCCCACCTGTCAAGGGGAGGTTGGATCAAAGAATTTAGAGGCCGTGTTTTTAAACCGCTACAGAGGGGCACAGACAAGATCTCTTCTTGGGGGGCTTCCTTCAGGCCAAGCTGTTCACGTCATCATGGCACTCACGAAAGATGGGCGGGATGAGAAGTTCGTAGGGTGAGCCATATCACACCACATCCATAAAGAGGCCGCCTGCTCTGGCCTGGGAAAAGAAAGCCCAGTATCTCTCTTTCGCCCACCTACCCGAGGGGCCAACAGAATGGATCCCTCCAGCCCCTGGGCTCTCCTCCTTCTGTCCCCTCTGTCCCTAGCAACACTGATCCACCTCCTGTCCCTGACGATCCTCGGGGCCTGTGTGAGCAAAGAGAATGTGCTGTGACTCCTCAGAATATGCTAGAAGCCAGATGGCAGGAGAATCAGGCCACTTCTCTCCAAGCGAATAATAAAGGGGACAAGGGAGCTAACTGTGCTTTGTCCAGTCAGCGTGCGGCCCTGTGGGACTGCCCTTCCGGTGGGACTGTGACTCCCTAAACCGCTGAGAGAGGACCTCGCGGATGGAGTGCAGCCCCTCATACTCAGAGCAGGACCCTGAGGCTCAGAGCAGGAAAGGGGCGGGCCTGGAAAAACGGGGCCCAGCACCCGGTTCTCCGGACCCCAAGCCCAGTGGCCCGTCCACCAGCCCATCTCTTAGGGCTCATCTGTTCGCTGCTGCTTCGGGAGCTCCCAGGGCGAGGGAGGAGCTCACCTTTGATGAGAATGTGTTGCTAGCCCAGAAAGCCCCACCGGGGGCCAGGGCGTCTGCACATTTCCTCTAGGAAGCCAGCAGCTGAGAGATGTGCAGAGTCGGGGTTGTCTGGCCCCCATCCCCCACCCCGATCAGCAGCGCGCTCAGCCCCACCCGAAGCGAAGCTGGTCTGACGTCCCCCGTGCCATCCTCTGTGAAGGCGGGGACCATGCTTTCTATGACATGACCTGACACCCAATTACAAGAACGTGTTGCATAAATTCCCGCTAGTGGAAAGGATGGGGAAAGCTGTGGCTCCTTGTGCCCCTTCTCTCTCACCCACAGCAGCCCGCGTGCCCCTCGCCCCTCAGGGAAGAAGCACCGCCCCAGGCTGGGAAGATGGGGCACCTGAGTGCAGGGGTCCATCCCGCGTGCCGGGAGCGTTAGAGGCCTCCCACGGCCATCCAGCACACCCCGCCAGGTCACCGCACACACGGCTGTGCAAGTCGGAACCTGCCTTCGGGCCCCCAGAGGAAGGAGCAAGGGAAGGCTGACAATCTGCATGGGGCCAACTTGCCCAGACCTGCCCTGCAGGCTGCAGGGACCCCGTGCCCCTCGCCCTTCCCCCACCTGCACACAGAGCCGGCCCTCCCGAGAGTTCTGGTGGAGGATCTTTAACAAATATTTATTGACTATTAGGGATGTGCCTAGAAGGATTACAGAGCCTGGGAAAAGAGTGAAAAACCAGGCAAACCAAACCCCTGCCCCTGTGAAGCTAGTGATCTCAGGGAGGAGACAACGTCAGGTCAGGGGTGGTGAGCTCTCTGGACAGGAAAGTAGAGAAGGCCAGAGAGGGCCGGACAGGCTGCTTGCGATGCTCCGATCTGGGAAGACCTCTCAGAAGAGGTGACGTTCGGGCAGAGACCAGAATGGAGTAAAGGACCAACAAGGAGAGCTAGTGGCAGCAAGACTCAAGGTGAGGAGGGCGGAGCGTCACCGCCCCCTGTGGGGAGGGCCATGGTCCAAGGCTGGAATGGCACCGGGATAGGGAGGGGGAATAGGAAATGAACCTGGAGAGACCGAGAAGGGCTCCTGCTCTCCCTGCACCGGCGGAGAGCCTTGGAAGACGGACTATGAGTCAAGCGTTTGTCCTACTCCGTCCTCAGAACCACCCTTGGTGCGCACACAGAAGTCACCAGATCACAGTCGTTAGTGGTGAAATGGGATTTGAACCCAGGACCAAATGATTCCACAGCCCATTCTGTCTCCACTGTGGCTTGTCACCTTCTGTGAAACAGGCTTTTTCCTTTTCAACAACGGAGGCACTTCCATCTAAGCAGTGACTGAACGGAACACATTGACCCGTGGTCTGGGCTTTGGACAAACCATGGCCAATGCCTGCCCTTTGGGATCAGTCCTGACCCGTGCAGATGACAAAGACTGGCTCTTACCTGTGCGCTGACCCCTCACCTCGGCCTTCTCCCCCGGGCTCCCGAGGGGCTGTGGTTCGTGTAGCCATGAGGTACCCAGAGGCCAGAACAGAGAGAAACAAGACTCGTCGATAGGCCCGAACCCTCCCTTCCTCCAGGTTCCTGGGCTTTAGAATCCCCTCCTTTGGAAGTGAAGGAGGACTGAGGAAGCAGGTGAAGACCATCTCAGGGACGGCATCAGAGAAGCAGAGAGCACACTGCCATGTCTGGAAGCTCAGCGAACTCTGTGTCAGTTCTGCTGTAACGCTCCGGAGACCTTCATTTTCTGTAGGGAAGGTCCTTGAGAATCAAGGTCAGGGAAACACAGACTACTTGAGATGGGATTAGTCAACCACATCCTTCCTCGTCCCCCCAGAGAAGCCCAGAGGATGGTCAAGTAGAGGCCAGGGCTTGACCTATCTAATCAGAAAGTTCCAGCATCCCAGGCAGAAAGCACAGGCTGAAGCCAAGTTCCTTTAACTCAGCCAAAATCCCCAAGCACCAGGCCTTGTCTTTGTCCCTTTGGGACATGAAAAAGGATTTGAGGAGGGTTGCCACTTAGTACAAAAATTACTTTCCCTTCCAATTCTAAAGATTCAAGATATTTTTTTTCTACTCATTTCATAGGGAAAACCTTACACCAAACTTCCTTCCAACATTCCTCCATCCTTCCTGTTCTTCCCTCGCTTGCTTTATCGTCCTCATCAGTGTTTGAGTGCTCACACTCTCTCCCTCTCTCTCTTTCTCTCTCCCTCTCTTCTCTCTCTCCTTTTCTTCCTCTTTCTCCTGTCTTTCTCACTGTCTCCTTCTCTTTCTCCCTCTTTCTCTTTCTCTCTCCCTCTCTCTCTCTTCTCCTCTCTCTTCCCTTTCCCCCTCTCCCTCTCTTCTTCTATCTCTCTCCCTTCCTCACTCCCTCTCTCTTTCTCTCTCCCTTCCCTCTCTCTCCCTCTCTCCATCTCCCCGCCTCTCTATCTCTCTCCCTCTTTTTTATCTTCACAATGCAATTCATTCAATGGAATACTTTTCTTTGAGGCTCAGGGGGAATTTTCTGACATCGGGGAACGTGGCCAAGGTGTATGTTTTTATCTGAGTTCTATCTCAAGAATGCTTCGCGACCCTGTTCCTCTGACGATAATCTAATCCCGTGCAAGAGCAAGAGCCCCTTCTGCTGGGACACTAGCCTTGAGAGAGACAACTAGCCGCTATCAGAGCCTCCTCCCTGGTTTTTCAGTTCAGAGGCCACATCACACATCCCCAGGCCATTTCTTACCAAGCAAAAATTTTAGAAGAACCATGTTTCCCAAAAAATAAATAGGACGTTTTTAAAGACATCAATCATAAAATGTGCTCTTAGCGTCTGAAAAAAATTAGGCACTGGAGTAGATCGATCTGGGGTAAAGTTTTCAGGTTGGGAATAAGAGAAACACACGTAGAATGTTCAATGCTAGCAAAGATGCTAAACGCACGTCAGCTTCACGCGTCCAAGTGTTTTTCTGATTCAGTGCATTTAGGAGTGCCCTCGGTCCCCCTTCGAATAAACACAGGGAGTAGTGAAAAATGCTTTGTTATCAAGCAGCCCTGCTTTCAAATCCTGACTCAGCCACTCACCAGCTGTAGATGTAAAATACTGCTCTGAGCTTTGGTTTCATCTCCAGAACACAGACAAAAAGTATCCAGCTCTTAGGGTTGAAAGGATTCAATGAGATAATGTCTTAAAGCCTTTGCTAAATGTTAATTTCCCTCCTTCCCACATCCTTGCTTCGGGTGCGGCAGAGAGATCATTCCAACAGGTATCGCCACATCCTCACCACCAAGATTACAACCCTGTTGAGAAGACAACACTCAGTAATGTATAATGAACTGCAAATTGGTGGGAGACTGGAGGTAATCAACACACAAAACGGCACGTCAGAAAGGTGATGGCCCGGTTGGGATCACAGAGAAGAGGGACCTCGAAGGATCGACCGTTAGCAGGAGAGGGGAGACTGGTGGCTCAGGCCCAGGTGGGGAGGGAGAAAGAGGGCGGGAAGACAGGCCGGACCAACCGGGGAGGAGAAGCCACGGAGGGGAGCCCTACAAAATGCCCCGGCTGGAAGGTGCAGGGCGTGGTGTGGAGACATGGAGAAGCCAGGCAGAGGCAGGTGTCCGTGAGTTCATCGGAAATGAGCTTAATTGCAGGGTCTACTATCATGAGATCAGAGTTTTATGGAATGCTGAAGGCCTCCTCCCTCCCCAGACACGAGGCCCCGCAGGAGGGGCACGAGCAGAGAATCACGAACAGAGGAGGGAAGGGTAAGGTTCCCCAGGGGCTCGGATGTGGGGGACACAGGGGAGAGAAATCGCCGATGAGCCTGGGTTTGAGTCAGGATAGCAAGGGAAGTTTGCTGCTGACACCAGAGACAGAAGGTTCTTGGACAAGGGGATGGACTGAAGAAGAAAGTCTTGCGGTCAGTGGGGGGGGGTAGGGGGGGTCTGCAGGGAGACAGGCTTGCGGGTCCCCAGGAGTGCACACCCCTGTGGGGCGGTCTACTTGACTCTACCCCCTCCTCCCGCTTTCTTCCAGCATCTTGTTTCCTAAAACCTCAACGGAATTCCTAACTGGGTCTGCCTGGATGCAGGACATTATGCAAGTGTCCAGAGGAAGCCAGAGCGTGTTTTACACCTGTGTTTCCCGAGTCTTAGTTGAGTCCCCGAAATAGTCCGCTAGTGGTCCCTTCAAAGGGCTCGGACTCCCTCACCTTTTTGCAGCAGAAAATGAAGAGTTTCTGGAGAGCACGCGGCCCCACATCAGGGCAAGTATCACGACTCACGGAGAGTCAAATGCTAGAGAGAATTCTAGAATCCGAAGGCAACTTGGAGATGTTCTTTTATGTGCTCTTGAGAATACCCTTCACCAACTTTGTGTATTCCAGACTTCTCCCCCCAGTTGGGAATCTGTCGTTTCTCCTTCTGCAAGGTACCCTTTGATGAGGGCTCAGAGGTCCCTGGGAGGCACCCTCTTGCCCATGCCTTCTGCCTCCGGGGAAGCCCACCCTTATCTACAGCTGCAGTTTACCAGGACTCGCCTAGCATCGCTGTGTGGGATTCTGGGCACCGGAACAGTGAGCAGGCCTGGAGGCAGCCAGCATCAGGAATCGAGGAAGAGAGTTCCAGATGGAAGCAGCAGAGTGTGAAGATGCTTGACTGCAGGCCAGCCCCGGGGCGGGGGGAGCGGGGCGGGGGCTTGGAATGCCCTAAAAGGTTCCAGACCAGTGGAGAAAGGCTGCTAGGAACGGCTGAGAGCATCGGCACGCAGACCCAAAGGAACGTCTGGTATTCAGCCCCTATGTTAATAAGATCTGAGGAATTACAGGCTCCCCTGGATGGAAATCACCCTCACCCTAAAATTCTCATGTCCACACTCCAGCCTCCTGCCAAGATCACCAAAGCAGTGTTTCGCGATCAGAGATGGAAATCTGCCAAAGCTCTTACAGGTCATTTGTTCAAGACCCCCTAATACTTCCATTGCCTTCTACGCAATGTCAAGAACAACAACAACAACAAAAAATCAAACTTCAGCCTTCTCTGAACTAGAAGGAAACAGATAAATGCAGGGAAAGTAATGTATATTGATGAAATAAATAGAAGTTAGAGAACAGAAAGCACTTCTCAGGAGCGTGAGAAGGGGTGAAGTATAGACCACACCCTCCAAAGTGAGTCTCGATGTTCTTTGATGGAGACGACAACCACACTAGCCTCTTCCTCATCTATAATATGAGGGAAACCATTCTCTACCTTGCATTATTGATATCACAGAGAGTGAAGCCCACTCTAGATGCTACAGATCTTGACATGTCAAAAGGACCCTTCACCCCTAGATCATCTTCCAGAAGTCCTAGATGAGTAAATGGAGCCAATGCCATCTATAACATGCTCCCAGACTGTGCTTATCCTTCTGGCTACCAACACCCTTCCTGCTTTCAGATGATAGCTTATTTCCTTCACCAAAGGAACCATGACTTGACCACTCCCAGAACTTGGTGTTCCCAACCAAGCACTCCAAGACAGCTGGAGTCCAAGGATCCACGGATCCCACCAAGTCCAAGATCCCAATAAGGTCCAAGGATCCCACCAGCCTCCATCAGAGCTCCCAGGTAGCAAGGGCAGACTCATCCTGGAGACAGGACCAGCCCCATGCCTAAGCCAGGGCAAAGAGAGAGCCTGGAGGGCTGGTTTAGAGCCAGAAAAGCTTGAAACATCATCTTAACTTGTGTGTTTGAACTGCAGCCTAGGGAACTCTGGAGTCCTGATGAGGTGTTTCAGTGGGGAACAGGGGTAGGTCAGGATTAGTTTCGGGTCCCCTACCCCTGCCTTGACCACGGTAGTTCTGATGTTACCCGTCTTATATACTAGGGTTCCATGTATGCTTTTGTTTATAAAAGGGATCCTGTGCTTCTAAAAATGTTTATAGAACATCTGCCTGCAATAATATATCTTATAGATAAAGAAACCAAAGTTTAGAGAGGAAAAATTAATTGTACTCAAGACTTCTTTAGAATCAAATACCAAACCCAGCGGAGGCATTCTATTGAGAAAGTGCCCATGCTGTTGACCCCAAACTATGTGACATGCACATCAATCCTATGTCTCCTTATATTTTTGCTGAGCTCTCCCCCTTTCCTAAGTACTGCCGGGACAGGCACAGTGCTCTTTAGGAAATGTCCTCTGTGTATCCTCACTCGGGGGCACCGCAGACCCTCCCTTCAGCTCTGTTTTGTTCATCCTCCATCATCAACACTCTGTATCATTGGCTGATCTAGACTCTGAACACCTCGAGGGCAGGAACCAGGTCTGATTCCATGAATCTGTTCAGTCTCTACACAAAGCACAGTGCCAGCAACAGGAGAAGCTCAACAGATGGTCCCTGAATGATGAATGAATGAACGAATGAATACTTATCCTGCACAGACATAAATCCCCTGGTTTCTCTTCTCTAAGTAAGTTAACTTCCTCCACAGTCCCCCCCCCCTCCTGGGTTACAGAGGCTAATGCTGTAAATTCTCTAAGAGAAAACTGGGCAGATGTACTCGGGAACATTTAAAAAACTAGGCTGGCATTGGAGAGGAAACAGCCAATATATTTAGCTACCCATGGCATGCCAAGGCCTTATTGAGACAGAAATAAGCACTGTAGGAGGAATCTCAATTAAATATTTTTCTAAGCCGTCAGTTCTGGGCTTTGCCTGAACATGGCTGTGGAGCAGGGGTGAAGCATGGGACAGAAAGCCAAGAGGACTCTGAGTGGGGCTTCTGAACCATCTTGGAGCTCAGCTGCCTGCAACATAAAGCTGGTGACTCCAGGGCTAGGGGACTGGCCTCCCTTCCCTAGTCCAAGGATCAGGACAGCCTACTTTCAGGTACTTTCCAGCATCCCTTACGTTGGAGGGACGCAGCCTCTCCTCTACACCTCTTCAGAAGAGGCGCCATATATCTGACATCTTCCTGTGAGGTGCACCCAAGCATTTCCAACGGTCAGCGCTCCCTGGGAATCCTGCCTCTTCGAGACAGTATTCCGGGAGTCACCTGAGGGGAAACAATGACATTTTGGGGCATTGAACTCTGCCGTGTGCATCCTTCTTATCTTCGTTAAAATACACAGAGGCAGGAGGATGACCAAAGTGACTGGGGCACGGGGCCGGGCCCTCGGGCCGAGCAGGGAGGGTGAAGGAGGGCACCTGGTGGGGGCACAGGCCGTCCAGTACAGAAGGCAGATCCATCTGCCAGGGTGCCCACATGTGAGTCATAACAAACATCCTCCTTTCTTCATATTTCAAATCATACTGTTTTGAAAACAGCTTTTCTCACTTAAAAATGTATCATCAACCTTTTTCCCATGTCACTGAGTGTTCTTTTATAACATGGTTTTTAACATCTCTATGGCATCGTGCTCTCATCTGCAAGTCAGACTGTATTTAGCCAACCTCCAGCTGTTAAGCATTTAGATTGTTTCCTGTTATTATAACGCTAAGACGAACACCCCCGGGGGTGCAACGCTGTGTTCACTCCTAATCGGTTCAAGAAGCAGGATGGCCTGGTGGTTAAGATCAAGGGCCTCGCAGCTGTTCTCCCGGATCTCGATCCCTTAGCTCAAACGACATAACCTCTCTCGGCCTTCTTCTCTTTGTGAAATGACGATTTGCCCATGGGAAGTATGCGTAGTACTGGCAGGATTGTCCTGATCATTACATTAGCTATTAAATACAAAGTGTTGAAAGCGATGCCATCCCTGACCCTGTGTCATGGGGGAGAAAGTACTCAAGCTTTAATTACGACGCCCTTGGGGTTTATTTCTTGAAGAAGAATTTCTGGATCAGCAATTTTATACATTTTTAAGGCTTCGGAAATGTCTAGACCAATGGGCCTTCTGAAGGATTCTACCAATTTATATCCCACCAGCAGCTTATAAAGATGTTGGGTTGCCCACGGTCTTCCACATCTCTTCTTTTAAGATACCCAAGATGTCTGCTCTCACCAGCCCGGACTTCTCTATAGCTGTAGGATTGAGCACTACTGATTCCTTTTTCCCTGAAGCCCTCTAGTCCCCGGTTCTGTCCCCCGGAGCTTGCTGGCTTCTCCTTCAAGGCCTCTGATCTGCCTCCATGTCTGTTGTTCTGCACACTCCCCCAGGGCCAGGCAGTACTGGGGGTTTCCTCGGTTCCGGCCTCAGTGGTCCTCAATCCTCTCTCCACATTCTCTCTCTTGGAGGTCTCATCCCCGCCACCCACACCCTCAGCTTGCTAATTGACACATCTTGTTCTCACTCATCATGAATGTCCCAATCCCACATCCCCACGTGGGTGTCCATCATCTCAAATCTTCAAGCCCGATGCCAAATCCGCCATATCCTGCTCCCTGTCACCCACCTCTTTCAGGCAAGCTCTTGGTTTCCATCTTCCTGTCACCAAAGCTTGAAACTTCAAAGATACCTTGGATTTCTCCTCCTCAAACATCCAAGCAGTCATCAGACCAATCTATCATTTTTTCTCAGTAGCTCCTAGTGTGTCTCCCCCTTGCCATTTCCAACGCTCTCTCCCTCATTCAAACTTCTATCGTAAGGCAGGTCGTCTTGTCAACCAGCTCTCTCCTTCTGCACACTCCTTCCTTTGCTCAACCCTAGAATGGATCTCTCTAGACGCCCAGGCACGGCCCTGCTCAAGGATCCCTTGCAGTTCTTGCTGCCTGAATAAAGCCCACACTTCTCCACTTGGCATTCAAGGACTTCAAAGACCTGACCCGACCTTATATTTCCAGCTGTGTCCTCTGCACATTTTCTTTTGCAATTCTCTTTGCCTGGAATGTCCATGTGCTTTAATTCCCATCCATCCTCGAATCATTCTCTTCCCTGAAGGCTTTTCCGATCTAGCCTGCAACAATAACTCGTTTTAGTTAGGACAGCTGCGCGACAAGTAATGGTTTGAGAAGCACTCAAACTGTACAACCACAAGGATATTTGTTGGCTCCCGTTAAAGGAAACCTGTAGGTAGAGTAGCCAGTGGGGTCAATGGCAGCAAACACTCTTACTAACCAACATCTATTTGTCTCTCCCTCTTTCCTAACAGAACTTAAATTTTGTTCAAAACCCCACCTCTCCTTCACACAGCCATGGGCTCCAGGGGGCTGACCTCATTCTTAACTTGAGTAAGTAGTGATTAAGGACATAGGTGCTGCCATCTGAGTTCAAAACTTAGCCCTGCTGCTTCCTAGCTGTGTGGTCCGTGGGTAAATTATCTAAACTCTATTTCCATTTCTTCCTGTATAAAATGAGAGTATTCATAGTATCTCTCCTGGAGCATTATGATACAGCACTTAGGAGAGTGCCTGCTACATAATCAAAGTTGTGTAATGGAGGGCTTGCTGTTTTTACCCCAACTAAGAAGACGATCATGGGGGCGCCTGGGTGGTGCAGTCGTTAAGCGTCGGCCTTCAGCTCAGGGAGTGATCCCGGTGTTCTGGGATCGAGCCCCGCATCAGGCTCCTCTGCTGGGAGCCTGCTTCTTCCTCTCCCACTCCCCCTGCTTGTGTTCCCTGTCTCTCTGGCTGTCTCTCTCTCTCTGTCAAATAAATAAATAAAATCTTAAAAAAAAAAAAGACAGTTTTGAAAAAAAAAATAAGAAGAAGAAGAAGACGATCATGGCGTCCCCGGGGCACTTGTCAAAAAGTCATGAGGGTAGTCTGCTAGGGAACTTCGGGGGAGATTTTGCGAATTCTTAAGAAGGAGACACAAAGTTTCCAGACTGTGATTTTCTCTCTTGTGCCATGACCGAAGTCTGATGTCTGGGATGTGCAGCCCAAGGCCGACGGGCCTTGGTGTTGATTGAATGATGTCATCAGGGGCCCAGACTCTCTCGTCTCATTGCTCATTCCTTCTTGCACGTGCTGGCTTCTTGCAAGCAGCAAGTCGGCTGCAGCAGTCCCAGCCATCACGCTACAAGGCATAACAGCTACCAGAGGAATAGAGAGGCTTCCCCTTCCTGTGGCTCTGTAGGAGCAGAAGTTTTCCCAGAGGCCGCCAGGCAGACCCCGTTCCTGCCTCATGAGCTAGAATTGTGTCCCGTGGCCTTCCTTGAAGCAACTAATAGCAAAGGAAGAGGATTTTCTGTAGCTTGAGCAGAGCAAGCGTAGAGCTGGGAGAGGAGTCATCATCCCCTGAGACAACAATGCATTTTCCAAAAGCATCTTTACTGGCTCCTTGGTCCACCGGAAGTGGTATCAAAATAAGGGATATCCATGTAGGGTTCAAAAGACCTGGGTCCTGGTCTGCATACTGCTGTTAGCTAGCTGGTGGTCTTGAGCAAGTCACTGAACTTCTCTGGGTCAGTGTGTTCGTCCTTAGAGAGGGAATACATACCCCGCCTTGTTGTAAGGTCCAACGAGAATCTGTGAGAGAGAGCACTTCGTGAGCTTGAAGTTGCTCTACAAATGTGAAGGGTGTGAATTCCAAAGGGCTGTTGTCCTCTTTGACCAATCCACGCTCTCAGGCAAGAGAGCTCTGAAGTCAGCAGCAGCTCGGGAAGTGAATCAGGAATCTCTGTCTCCGTCGGCGCAGCTGCTCTGTTGGGCTCCCACCTCGCGTACCCCACTCTCGCTCTTGGATCTGCAGCCCCACCAGGGGTCCATCTGTCCATCTCTACCCCCGTAGAGGCAGGGCTCTTTTGGACTGAGGAGTCTTTGTTTTAGTTTTCTTTCTTTTTAAAAAACATTTTTATTTGAGTATAGTTGACACATGGTGTTACATTGGTTTTAGGGGTACAGCAGAGCGATTCAACAAGTCTATATGCTGCGCTACCACACAGAGTAGCTCCCATCTGTCACCGCACGACACTCTTATAATACCATTGACTCTATTCCCTATGCTGTGCCTTGTATTCCCATGACTTACTCATTCCATAGCTGGAAGACTGGATCTCCCACTCCCCTTCAGCCATTTTGCCCATCCCCCACTCCCTTCCCCTCCAACAACCATCAGTTTGTCCTCTGTATTATAGATCTGATACTGCTTTTCATCTGTTTATTCATTTATTCATTTGTTTTGTTTTTTAAATTCCACATGCAAGTGAACTCATATGGTATTTGTGTTTTCTGTCAGTCTTATTTCACTTAGCATAATACCCTCTAGGTCCAACCATGTTGTTATAAATGGTAAGGTCTCATCCTTTTTTATGGCCGCATAATATTCCATTTGGACTGGGGAGTCTTTAGGGAAGACTCCTTTGGATGCCCATCCCTATCTGCCTCACATCTCACTGTCAGGAGGGCTGTAATGTTGCATTTTCATCTAGAGGCTCTAGGCTATCTTTCCTTTGACCCAGTCTCTTGAGATCTGTCAAGGTTGGGCAGAGAAAGTTTTAGAGAGAAGCTCTTACATGCAAGACCTCCAGAGTCAGGCAGTCTCTGGGTTGGAGCCTGGACTTCGATGCTCAGTAGCTGGTTAATCTAGGCAAATCCTTTAGCCTTTAAAACTAGTTTCCCCATCTTTAAAATGGAGCTATGCATGTCTACCAGGCTGCTCTGAGCAAACATGGGACCCACGCAGCACGATGCCTGGCAGGTAACAAGAGCTCAGCAGGCAGAAGGGAGGCTTTCTAGTCTATGTGTAACAATTACTGGGGAAACTTGCAGAACCTAACTCAAGCTCCTCTCCAGCCCTTGAGCAGCTGGGAGTCTTGGAAGAGAAGAAGGAGATCTGGGTCCCACAGCTGGCGCTTCCACCGTAAACTGTGTGCTCTTGGTCATCCCCCTCCTCACTGAGCTTCCGCTTCCTGATCTATCAGGTGATGGAGGCTGCCCTCTGAGGCCCCTCCTTAGGCAGATGCTCATGGACTCCTTTTTGTGGCTCCCAAGTTCTTCCATGACAAGACTTTCAGGGTCTCTTCCTATCTATCCGATTTTCAAAACTGGCTCCTGGGACAGTCCCAGCGTCCAGGCATTTGCTCCAGGGGGCTCCTCACCTTTTCCAGGTGTGAACACTACATCTCCAGATGGGTGCTGCTGCCACCCCTTCCTTCACTGCCATCCGGGCTCTTCCTGGGTTTCCCGGCATGCCGTCCCTCCCCTGCCCCCACCCCCACCCCCACCCCCACCCCCAGATCTCTGTGTCCTCTCACTTTTTGTCTGCTGCCAAACTTCCTGGCTCCCTCAGCCAGGTAGAAAAGCAGTTTAGTTCGATCTGATCTGGCACTTTCTTAGAACTTCCCCTGTCTCTGGCACATTTCTTGTGTTTGGGCAGGACTCAGAGAGCTAGAGAATTCCTCTCCCTCCTTAGCGTGGGTCCTCGTGTTGGCATGCCAACAGCCCCAAATATTTAAAGCAATCATGAAAATGAGCTCAGAGTCCCATGCCAGCTCCTTGAAAGGAATTAGGCTAAAAACAGGACAAAGGAAGAGGTGAGGCCAAATGGAAAATGCCATGAAAGGCCCTGCCCAGCACGGCCAGGGCCCAGAATCCTCCTCCCAGGCTCCATTCATCTGCAGCCAGGCACTGTGCTGGGCACTGGGGATGCAAAGGGAAAGGGATTGTCATGTCTGCCCTCGGGGAGCCGCCAGTCCAGCCGGGGAGCCTGCACCAACAGCCCAGCGCTCTACAGGCTGGCAAGGATGGCCAAGATGCCACCAGAGGTCCCATGGGGCCTCCAAGGAGGGGGCATCGGCTCCACTGGGGAAGGTCAGCAACGCATCTCCAAAGCCTGGGCCCAGGACTGACTGAAGACAGGCAGCCCCCAGGGTACGAGGCAGAGGACGTGCTTCCAGGCAAAGGGGAAGCAGCAGATAGAAAAGCACAGGAGCAAGAAACAGGGTGGAGGGAGGAACAGAGTGCTCATGCGTAACTGCTTCGTGAACTGCGGAGACCCCGCCTCTCCCCCGGGCATGTTTAGGCACATGGAAGACGTCGGACAGAGAATGGAATGAGACCCAGCCCTACAATTTACGAATTAAAAAAATGTTGTTGACAGAGATGGACACTTGGATGCCCAAAACCAGAAAGTCTTGAGCAGAAAGCCTTTCTGAGCAGGGGCTTTGAGGGCGAGCCAAGCCTGGCGTGTGTCCGGGAGGGTGGTGGGGCCGGAGCGCTCCCATAGGAGCACCTTTCCTGGGATCCATCTCGCTGGATTGCTGGAGGGGAGATGGGATTTCCCAGGTCACTTGAGTGATGGAAGGGAGTCAGCTTGGCAGGCTGGGAGAGCTGGCAGTGCCCCAGGCACCTGGCACAGCCCGGGGGAAGGTGCCAAGGTCAAAAGCAGATGCTGGAGTGAGTTGTGACGAAGGGAGCCCCAGGGCCTCCTGGCTACCAGGAGGAGATGGGAGAGCTGGGCCAGGCCCGGTGCCTCGTCCTGCTAGAAACCTTCACAGGCCTCACCGTAGGAGTGCAGAGTGTCGTGGGCCTTAATCTTGGGGAGCTGGACAGCCACAGGGCAGCCTCTTTTGGAACGAAATGAGCAAAATGGGGGCCTCTGGATGGCTCAGTCGGTTAAGCATCTGACTCCAGGTTTCGGCTCAGGTTGAGATCTCAGAGTCATGGGATTGAGCCCCAGGTAGGGCTCCCCGCTCAGCGGGGAGTCTGCTTCTTTCCCTCTCCCTCTGCCCCTTCCCCTGCAACAGTGCTCTCTCTCTCTCTAAAACAAATAAATAAATCTTAAAAAAGAAAAGAAAAGAAAAGGAAAGAAAGAAAGAAGAAAGAAAGAAAGAAAGAAGAAAGAAAGAAAGAAAGAAAGAAAGAAAGAAAGAAGCGAAGTGAGAGTGACCCAAGCAAAATGATTGTCAGGTGCTATAAAAAAGGAAATCTGTTACGACCAAGACATCCACTAATAACAGTGGTGTTATTAGCATCATCACCACCGTTATTTATTTAAACGGGTCCAGCATTACTAAGCACCTACTGTATGCAGGCCTCCGGTAAGCTCTTAGGCACCTCATCTTCACAAGAACTTCAAGATATCAGTATCCTTACTGATTTCATTTTACAGAGGAGGAAACATCTTTCCAGGAGGCTAATCCAAGAGGCCCTGGAACTGGGCAGTGTATATTTAAAAATGGAAAGTGTTAAGGGCTGAATTATGTCCCCGCAGATTCGTAAGTTGAAGTCCTAACCCCTGGTACCTCAGAATGTGGCCTTATGGAGAGGTAGAGTCTTTAAAGAGGTGATTAAGTTACAATGAGGTCATTAGGGTGGGCTTGATCCAACATTACTGGGTCCTAATAAGAGAAGAATTGGATGCAGACAGGTGCAGAGGGGGACCATATGAAGACTCAGGGAGAAGCCCAGAAAAGAGTCTTCAGAAGAACCCAACCTGGTCAGCGCTGTGATCTTGGGCTTTTAGCCTCTGGAACTGAGAGCCAGTGATTTCTGTTGCCTAAGCCCCCGGGTCTGTGGTACTGTTATGATGGCCCGGATGGACGAATTTAGGGAGCAATGGCCCAGGAGTGCCTCAGAGGAACTAGAAGAATCAAGTCTGGGACAAGCATGTGGTATCCACAAAGAGGAGCTCACCACCTTTGCCTCGTCCTCGGCAGTGGGGAACCTGAAGACCCTTCAGCCTCCCCGGCTCCAAGGGTGACAGGCCCCAAATGGTTTGGAGCTGTGCAGAGCGACGCGAGTGATGGTTTCCTCCTTCCCAGGGTGAGGGCTCGAAGTCAATAGGATCCAAAACGGGGTTTAAAGAGATTAAAACACGAAACCTGGGGCACCTGGGTGGCGCAGTCGTTAAGCGTCTGCCTTCAGCTCAGGGCGTGATCCTGGAGTTATGGGATCAAGCCCCACATCAGGCTCCTCTGCTATGAGCCTGCTTCTTCCTCTCCCACTCCCCCTGCTTGTGTTCCCTCTCTCGCTGGCTGTCTCTCTCTCTGTCGAATAAATAAATAAAATCTTTTAAAAAAATAAAAAATAAAACACGAAACCTAAAACAAGGCAAAGCCGTCATGATCTCTCCACTCTAGAGGCCTTTATACAGCAAACCTCTATGAGACGTGGGGTCAAGGGAGCAGATCAATATATGTACCTGGCTTGAGAAGGAAAACTGGTGCCCAAAAGGAATCCCCGTTCTCACATGAAATGCACTGGAGCGGGGAGGTTGGACCTCATGAGCGACATCTTTAGGATGGGTCAGTAACTGGGTCAGTTGTCACTATATCTGGGCTCCTGGATTCCTCCAAGCAAGTTCATCATTAAAGGAAAAGGCAGCGGGGTGCCTGGCGGGCTCAGTCAGTAGAGCGTGTGACTCTTGATCTCAAGATTGTGGGTTCGAGCCCCATGTTGGGGGTAAAAATTCCTTTAAAAAATAAAATCTTTAAAGGAAAAGGCAAAGATAGAGTCTTCAGGTTTGGGTAATCAAAATTGGTCCAGTCAGAGATTGGATGGGAAAGAGGGTTTCGAGAATCCCGATCATCCCCTGATGTAGGTTCTGTGGAGACCCAAGTCACCCTAGCATCTGCAGTCGACATGGAAATCACCAGAAGTACAGAAGGGTGAAGCCTCCAGGTTGCAGAACAGTGGGGCCTGGAGATGGGGGGATGCAGGGGAGGCATCCTGAAACTTTAAGAAAGTTGGATTTCTGTGTGGAGAGCAGACCTTGAAATAGGTCCGGGCTACTAGGACAGACAGAAGGTTAGCCAAAGATGGGGATCTGAGACACTCTGGACGAGGTGTGGGCTTCGAAGGAGGAAGGAGATGGACCCCAAAAGACAGAGAAAGGTGCTTTTTCCCATGAAAAGTGTGAGACAGAAACTCAAGAAGGTTCGGTGGACAGCAGACAGGAAGTCTTCAATGAAGAGTTTAAAGCTGGGAGGGGGGCCTGTGCCGCTCGGGGGCGGGGCGCGTGCTGCACGCACACATGTGGGAGTCATGGGCCTTGCATGAAGGGGCTACCTGGTCAGACATCTCCTGGGAGGAGTAGGGCTAATGGAATCAGAGCTAACAACAGTGCGATTTGGAGAGAGCTGGGGGTGGGGGCGTCCCCCGCAGGCACCTGCCGAGGGGAAGGGGAAGCAGGGATGAAGGGTCAGGAGAGAGGTCTGCTGGATTTTCTATCAGACCTATAGTGTCAAGTTTCAGCTCCAGGAGTACCAAATGTCTCATGTTTCTATTTTATCATTTCCACACCCGGTTCCAGTGAGCAGAGTGCACCATCTGCCCAGCATCGGGCCAAAGAAAGAAGACCTGAGAGGAAACTGCACTGGGACGCAGCGTGATGGGTCCGATATGCCTGGGATATGAGCTGAGACACGCGTGTCTTCACTTATCTAAGTATTAACATCCAGCTCCGTCCGAGGCAGGACGTTTCCCGTTTGCTCTGGCTGAGAGGCAGCTCCGAAGCGAACCAGGCTCCCGGGCGTCTCTCCCGCGCTCCTAAATCACGTCTCCTCCGCCTCCCCCGTCACTGCAAATGATTCTCGTGTGTTGACAGGTTATACAGTTCAAGACACGCCAGCAGCAGGAGCCCGGGTCTGAGCAAGAAGGACGCCGGGCCGCGGGGAGGCACCCTGAGATGGGCGTTCAGTGACAGGGGCAGGAGGTGACCTGCCCGCCCTTCCCCGCCGGCTCCTTCTGGGCCCCGCTGACGTGTCCTCCGCAGTCCCCGGGGGGCAGAAGCCCATCTCGGGCAAGTCACGTACTCTTTGGACCTTAGTTCCTTCGTAGGAAAAGCAGGCTTGTCATGCCTCCCTTGTAGGGCTGTAGGGAAAGTGAACATGTCACAGAGGAAAAGCCCCTAACACAGTGCCTGGCACACGATATCCACTCAAGAGATGCTTTAAATAATAGTAGTAACAGTAGGGGAGTCTGGCCGGCTCCGGCCATGGAGCGTGCAACGCTCAATCTCGGGGTGGTGAGTTCGAGCCCCATGTCGGGCGCAGCGCTTACCTACACTAATACTAATGGTGATGGCTTTCAGCATTTCGCAGAGATGACTAACTTAATCCCTCACCAGTCCGTAAGGCAAATTCCACGACTCTCTCCGCTTCACAGAGGACGCTAAGGTGCCCGGAGGTTTTGCAACGCACCATGGTCCGGGAGCTGGCAGATCTGGGACTCCAGCTCCGGCTCCAGAGGCTAGTTGTGAACACAGGAACCAATTCAAAAGTTGATGCCGCGGTGGCCGGATGGCTGGGGGACGGGGATACGGAAATCCCCAGAAGAGCAGACGGAGCGCCGGGAATTCGGTAGGGGTAGGTGAGCAAGCAGCAGGCGGACAACCTGGAGGCTGGGAGGTCTCTCCCCGGAGCTGCGCAGGGAGCAGCTGCTGTCAGTCGTCTCGTGTCGGCCCCAGAGCCCCAGCTTCACTACCCCAGCCGCCAGGGCCGCCTCCCTTACGGACGCAGGGATAGTATGCCGTAATTCAGAAGGGCAGAACTGGAAGGGACCTCGAGATCACCTAACCCTGAATTTCACATTTGAGGGAACTGAGACAAGAGCGGGGATGGGACCTGCCCAGGGTCACGTGGCGTCCGCTGAGACACCTGCGTCCAGGCCAGCCCTGGAGTCCCTGTACCCTGTGGCCTCTTCTTCACCACAGGAAAGTCACGTCTGGTGGTGGGGAGTGGAATGACGGCTGAAAAAGCAAGTGGGAAGAGCTGAATATATTGCACGGCAGATGCTTTACCAAGAGAAGGTCTTCCTTTGCCACAAGGAAGTTTCTATTTTCCTGAGCTCAGGGCAGTCACCGGGCCTTGCTCCTCCCCCACCGCACTTGAAGGCACGGAGCGGTCCCTGCGGGGACAGGACCCTTGTACAGAACACACTGTCCTCGGGCCCAACAGGCCACTTGCTGTTCCCCGAACGTGCCTAGAGCATTCCACATTCCCGCCAACAGACATTTGCTCAGCTGTTCCCTCTGCCTGAATCCTCCCCCACCCCTGCCCTTGCTCCCCCATCAACACTCGGAGAAACCCTCCCCCGCTTCTCTCTGTGAAGTGACCTGACCGTCACAGCCACAGTGGCTGTCTGGGCTCCAGTGGATAAAGTCCCGGCTCCCACACCAGCCAGGCCCAGCTATGCATCTCCGTACAAGTACCTTACTGGTCTCCCTGTCGCCGTTTTCCCACTTCACAAATGAAGTTCACCATCCCCTCTCCCTGCAGGGTTACGTAAAGGAGACCAACAGATGCACAGTAAGAACTTAGCACAGCGCCTGGCACTCCACAAATGTGCTTTCCCTGGGAGGTCCTCCGCACGCGGCTCCGATTCACGGGTGTTTGGGTTTGCACCTGATCACCCTCCGAAGGAGACACCAAGCTTGCCGGCGGGAACTGGGCCAAGTTCCTCTTTCCAGCTCTGCTGTACCCCAAGCCCTGCACAGAGTAGGCACCTGAGAGCACGTGTTCAGTTGAAGCAAACTGGACACAAACAGGATTTCGACGTAGCCAGGAGCAGAGGGTTACAGCTTTTGTAAGAGGCCTGTGGTGACTGCTATTCCAAATAGGCTCAGAGGTTCGGAGTAGAAATGGAGAGCCGGGAACCGCTGTCAGCTCCCTTACGAGTTCTCTCATGGATGACGAAAGCAGCGCCACCCACCCCCATCTATCAAGGGCTCCCCATCGTGCATGTCAGGTCCTGGACACTCGCAATCTCACGCAATGCTTACAAAAACCCTATGAGGTAGACACTCTTATCCCTATTTCCAGATAAGGACACTGAGGCTCAGAGAGTCACCTGGCAAAGATCAGATGTCAGGTGTGCCACTGAGCTGGGCTTTGGCCCTCGGGCTGTCCGACTCCCAAGTCCACACTCTTCATGCCAGGACTCTGAAAACTCCCTCACCATTTGCCCCAGGTGCCTGTTTCCAGATGGTCATCAAGCTAAGAAGGGTTTTTCCACTCTTATATAGTTGGGGGAGAAACATCAAAGGGAGACTAATATTTTGTGACATGCAAACATTATACAAAATTCAAATGTCAGTGTCATAAATAAAGCTTTATTGGGATGCAGCTAAAATCTGTTCACGTATGTACGGTCTGGCTGCGTTTGTACTGAAACAGAAGAGTTGGAATATTTGCAGGAGGGATTGTGTGGCTCTCAAAGCCTAAAATATTTACTACCTGGCTCCTTACAGAAGAAGGTTGCCGACCCCTGCTCACTGCCATGCTGCCTCTTACGGATAAACTTCCTGCAAAGGAAATTTCCCTTTCATAAAAGGCACCCATCCCTGTGACAATCCAGCTTGGTCTCGGATTCTGATTTCCCCTTTGCATGCTGGCTCCGGGTGCGGTTTGCAAGGCAGAGCTGAGGGCAGCCTCCAGACTCCGCCAAGCAGGGACAGGCCGGAGCAAGCCTGAAGGAGAAGGAAAGGGATTTAGACCCAGAAGTCAGCTCGATGTCATTAATGCCTTCACACACACACCCCCTCCCCGATTCATGGTTTCCTGCCACATCTTGTTCGGCGATGAACACGCCCGGGCCCCAAGCAGGGACAGGCGGGCCGGAACGCATGAAAGCACAAGGGCCCCATGCCCCACGATGCTTTATCAGGCTTTCCTCCTGGCCAGCCGGCAGAGGCCCCTCGGCAGAGCCCTCCCTGGGGCGCCTCAGGCAATTCCCTCTTGACCCAAACCTCAGTCTCCTTATCTGTAAAATGAGAGAGTAGCTGGGCTGCTCTCTTTCCCACCTGCCCCACACACCTGCAGAAAGCAGGCCCTCCCCTTCAGATTGCATAAACACTCTAGGAAATTCTATGACACCACTTGCCCTTCCATTTCCCCCCGGAGGGGGGGGTTCCAAAGAGCAGATTTTGCTCTCTATGACAGTCCTTCTTTCGGCAAGAATTTTTGAGCACTGTGTGTCCAGTTCTGTAGGGCATAGAGGAAGCAAAAGTAACAGAAGCTTTCCGTTTGTTTCCAGATACAGAATGCACCGGATAAGAAGCTACAGAACAATCCAGCAAATTGAGATTCCATGGACCAATGCTGAGCGCCAGTTATCTATTTGGCATGTTCCAGGTGCATTCATACCCATGCTTTTACTTAAGCTGAAACACGCTCCTGTGGCCCAAGCCGCCCTCCTTAGACCCATTTTCCAGATAAGGAAACAGAGACTCTGAGAGGTTGTTGAGATTAAGTGGCTGTTAAGAGGTGAGGCTAGGCTTTCAGTGCAGGTCTTACTGGTTCCAAAACCCGTGTAGTTTCAGAGAACAGGGCTGCCCCCTCCACTGGAGTGCAGTTGGGTGCCTCAATGGATGCAGGATGAGGATGTTAAGACAAATTTCTTAGAGATGAAAAAAAATTTGGGTTTTTTTTGAGAGAGAGAGAGCATGGGGGGGCGGGCAGTAAGGGCAGAGGGAGAGATAGAATCTTAAGCAGGTTTCACGCCCAGCACGGAGCCAGACACGGGATTCGATCTCACAACCCTGAGATCGTGACCTAAGCTGAAATCTGAGTCAGAAGCTTAACTGACGGAGCCACCCAGGCGCCCCAAGAAGAAAAATCGTGACTGAGCCCTTACACAACAACAGAACGGTCGTTGGACCAGCGATCAAAAATTCTTCTAGACCCAGCTCTGCCTTTGAAAGAGCTCTGTCGCCCTGGGAGAGATCGTTTTCCTCCCTGAGTCTCCGTTTGCCCATCTGCGAAACCACAGTGGAGAAGCTGGACAAAATGATCTCGAAACGCCGCTCACCTTCACTGCTTTTGTCCAGATGCTGCGCCAGGCGCACGATTCACTGTTCAGCTCTGGCTCTGAATCGCAAACCTCAGCCCTGACGCCCGCATCACAACTTTAAGAAGGCAAAGAAACCCTAATAAAGCTCAGAGAGCTGAGCTATATGGGTTCAAACCACAAAACTAAGTTTCAGAAAAGAATGGAACCTAAGCACGTTGTTTAGATGGTGTCCTCCCCTCCTAATTCCATCCTGCTTGCATTTCGTGGAATTTGCTTTCCAAGAGTAATCTGGGCTTCTGTTGAATTTGAGTTTTCCATGCCTCCTGCAGCAGGAAATGAGACGGCATGTCAGAAGGGAAGCTGGGGTGGGTGGCAGGGGGAGGACTGAGGCCTGAAGGATGGGAAGGATTTAGGCAAAGCGTGGGCCCCAGTTCAGATGAAGAAAGAGGGCCGCCTGGCTGGCTCAGTCGGTACAGCGTGTGATTCTTGATCTTGGGCTGGTGAGCTTGAGCCCCACGTTGGGTGTAGAAAAATAAAATCTTTAAAAAAAATAAATAAATGAAGAAAGAAAGGGAGGAAAAGAGGAAGGAAAAGAGGGGAGGGGGGAATCCTGAGGCCTTTTGAGGAAACAGTGAGGTCCCCGGTTGACTTTGATGGGCATTATCTGGGGGGTTAGGAGGAAGAGACCGAAAATACAGGTGTCCTGAATGCTTTCAGTGAATTAAAAATGCGACTTGACACTCCAGTGGCCACAAGTACACCTAACACCCAGATCTTGATTTCTAATATCAATCTGCAGAACAAGGAACCAGGGCTCCTTGGAGAACTGGCTGATTCTAGGACTGCCGTGCAAAAACAAAAACAAAACAAAACAAAACAAAATACACACACACACACACACACACACACACATTATGAACCTGGAACATCTTATAATGCCAAAAATAAGGAAGTGCTAAACAGTATTTTTTAAAATTGTTAAACCTGCATTAATAGGGGTATGTCAAAGAGACACAGGAACCAACTAAAAGAGCTCCCAATGGACAAAGCTGGAAAAAAAAATCTGAGCCACGAAGTAAAGCAGTAATGATTTCTAACCCAAGTGTAAAATAGCCACGAATCTGCATAGATATAAATATATATGATATAAATGCGTGAATAAATACATAAATGGGGAAGAAGAGAAAAATGTCTCTTATAGAAGAATTCCACATGATTTATATAGATAATCCTCTCTTAAGGGCAGGGGAGCATAACCCCCCACTCTGTAAGGATGGGCTTCTCATAGTGACTTCCTTCCAAAGAGCACAGCGACGCAGAGGGGGAAAAAGAGTAACTTGTCGGTGAAGAAACTTGACAAAGATGGCTGCCTGGTCGCCATGTCCTCACAAGTCTCTTCCTCTTCTCATAAGGGCACTTGCTCTGTGGGATCAGGGTACCATCTCAGTTAACCTTTGTCATCTCCTCACAGGCCCTGTCTTCTACGTTTGAATTCTGGGCCCACACAAGCATCCAGTCCATAATGCTTCCATACAAACCAAACAACATGTGAAATTTTGTGGGCTGGAAAATAAAGAGATACCAGAAGAAAAAACAGCAAGATACTCACAGATTTTTAGTTAGAGATACATTCATGAGAACACTATTGTAATAGCGAAGGATTGGAATAAAACCAAAGATTCGTCAATAGGATGTCTGGTTCAAATAAATTCTGGTAGAGCCTACGATGAAAATACTCCACAGCAGTGACCAAGCAGGAATGAGGATGCTCTCCGTGTAATGCTGGGGAAACAGCGGCACAGAATACGGCTAAGTAAAACAAGGAGGTGTGTATCTATTTAACTTGCAAAATTTTTGTGCATAGAACATGGGGAAGTAGGTATGTTTGCATGCTGTCATATGTGCACAGAAAGTCTTGGTTATACAAGAAACCAACGGGTTGTGGGCAACGAGGAGGGAGCGGAAATTGGGTGATGGGGACAGGGCGGGGGAGGGGGGGAATTCTGTCTTCTGTTTCTGTTGCTTCACTTTTGATCATGTGACTGTTGTACTTATTCAAAAAATAGATTGGAAAAAAAACAAAACGAGATGATTTGTGGAAAAGTATTAACCTGAATAATAGTGACGTGCTACGTGAATATGACGAAAGTCAGAAAGGTCCTAGGCCAATAATTAGTGTCGAAAAACATGGCCAACCTCATTGGGCTGCCGCAGCGCAGTGGAGCCCTGGTGGGCGGGTTCCTATTGATTGATTATTGATCACCCTTTAAATTTTATGGGCTGAAAAATAAACTAATAAAAGAGGAAAAAGCAGCAGAACTGCTCACAGATTTTTAGATGGGGAAGACACCAAGAGAGCGTCTAACTGGAGGACCTCACCGAGCAAAAACAAAGAGTCAGGGAAGGGAAGCGGCTTGTCCGGGCTTGTTGGCAGAGCGGCCTGAGAGCCCCTAGGCCCTGGGCACTCGTGCTTCTGGAAGATTTCCGTCACGTCCGTCACGTCCAAATGCACCCACACTGAGGCAACTTTGCCCGCACAATCTCTAAAGCAGATTTCTAATTTTGCTTTTGAAGTGGTTTGACTACTAGCAACTTTCTAAATTTATGGTTGCTTATGATTCCAGGGTATTTTAATAGTTGTGTTCCCTGGGATTCCTGCAAAGTCAGAAAACCTCAACTAAAAATTGTTTTCCCAGAAAATGTGTAAATGCTATATTTAATAGCTAATGAGGGTGACAGAAGGAGCAGTTTTAATTGAACACCTATTAATTTCGATCTTGCAGTTCGCTTATCCTATCTTTTTTCCCGGGACTTAGACGTTTCCGAAGTCCTGCCACGCTCCTAAGCAACAGGCACTGCGAGCTAATGGCACAGGAGGTAGGAACCCACACTCTCCTCCTCCCGGACCAATGCACCCCGTGAACATGGGTCTCCCCTACCCCAACGCCCCCCCGCACCCCCACCCAGCACTGGCACTGTCAGACAGAGGGCTGGCCTCCGAATACCCAGATGCTGCTCATTGGTGGACGTGATAGGAGCCCAGGGGGTCCCGCCCCCCACCCAGCCCCACCCCACCACCCCCGAAATAACTTGCCTCTTTCTGCACCTCCCATCAAACCTCCCCTTGACTCCATAAATCACCAAGACAGCACAAAGCCCCCTTCCGCGGTTTCCCAGAAGAATCGCGGTAAAGTGAAACCCGGGGGCAAGGGTGGTGTTCCCGTGGGCCTGAGCCGGGCATGGGTAGAAGGAAATGGAGAGGGTAAGCTAGGCACGGAGGGCGGATGCCCGCCAGGCCTTTGTTTGCAATAACAGCACCACCAGCCCTCCTGCGGCCTCATTTTCATTTCCACTTGAGGCTGGGGGTTGGGGAAGGGGGAGCGCTTTGGAGAGGGGGTTCAGTGCCGCAAGGTACTTGAGGAGGAAGGTGAGGAATGTCTGGAAGCAGCCCGATGGCCAGGATGAGAAACCTCCCAGACATAAAGTCACAACTTCTTTCTCCCTTTAGGGACCCAAGGGAAGACTGCACGGCAAGACAGAGTCAGATTCCGTCTGGTATACCGGATGTGGCCGTGCAGGGCCGGCCCTGTGACCGCTCTTCTCCTGCACCTCGAGAGGAGAGCGCACAGGAGACAGAGGCCCCCAGGCAGAGAGGCACTTACCCGGTCCTCGGCATGTGCAAGTCACTGACGGCATCCAGTATCCACTTAATTAATTCCTGCACTTGCTCCCTGCTTAGCCCACGTCTCTCGGTGAGCAAGCAGAAAGCCTTAGCTTAACCCTCTGGTCAAATCTCACAATTATGTTACCAGCTAACCCTGTGGCTTCTCTCTGGTCCCAGGTATTTTGCTAAGCACTCCACTCTTGTCTCATTTAAATCTCTGAGCAACTCGCTGAGATGGGGATCATTATTATCCCCATTTCAAACATGGGGAAACTGAGGCCAGAGAAGTTCAATATCTCCCCAGCATCACACAGCTGGGAGAGCCAGAATCATAAAAACCCAGGTAGTGGGGCTTAAGCCCACCCTCTGAACCAGTCCCGTCTACTGCCTTTTAACTGACTTCTGATGGCTATCGCAGGTGAGCTGGTGACCCGTGTTCACGCCCATCGTAGGATGGGAGACGACTCCTCCACTGGACCCTGAGTGGTCGTTCATGAATCCCCTATCCTCAGGGAGGCCCCGTCTCCGTTCTCACTCGCTACCACTCCCCCCATGGCACTTTGGTACCGTGCAGCTGCTATGAACTGACTTTGTACATGGTCTCCTTCGAGGCCCGTGGCCACCCTACGGGAGGGCAGGGCAGGCCTTTCCATCCTCACTCAACACATGGGGCAGTTGAGCATAACAAGGGGGAAGAGACTTGTCGAAGGTCACTGCAAACATCTGGCGGAGTTGGAATTCTAGCCCAGTTTTCTAAAGCCAAAGCCGTCTGCTCTTGCCTGTACGGCGCGGGCACACCCAGGAGGGGAAGGAGACCCTCCGGGGTCCTTGGCTTTATGGCTGGTCCTTCTTTCACCAGAGGTCAGAAAACAGTTCTCTGGGATTCTCCATAATGACCGAGGGTGGCCATTCCTTCCCAGCCGAGACTCCCTCATTAATCATCTGTTCCTTCTGGTCTTGCAGTTCCCACTGTGGGCCTGAGGCTCAAAGCACAAACATGTCCCTGGGGAGGGTCACGTATCAGCCCCCTAATTCTTCCACCTGGAGAAAGTTAACATTCTCTTTGGGACAGAAAAGAGACCACTGACAGGGGTGAGGGAGACAGCTGAGGGGAGGGGAGGGGGCCAGCAGGCTGTATAAAACCTCTTTCTAGTTTTAACAAAGTTGGTCCAGCATGCTAAAAACAGCGTGCTGAATTCAGGAAGTGGGAGGAGGCGGCCTCCACCTTGTGACATTTTCTTTGATCTTCTCTTCGGCTTTCTGTCCCTCACACTCACCTGGACCACCTCATTCTCGTTGACCTAGCAGTGTGAGAGGATGCCAGGATTCAAGAGGGGGAATCACATGATCAGGGCGGGCTGCAGGGGACTTTCTGGAAAGGGCGAGTTCTCTGTTAGAGGCAGTCTGGCTGCAGATGAGGCAAACTCTTCATCCAGACCCTTAGAGGCAAAGGAATAATCCCCAAGGCTAAAATCTCAAAGAGGTCCATCAACTTTCGGCACAGCGAGCTTACCAGCTACCTGATGTGACCTCGGGCAAATTGTCTATCCTCTCCAGATTCAGTATCTTCAACTGCAAAACGAGGCTAGCGAGAGACCTACTGCCACAGTGTTGGGTGAAGATCCAACGAGACCATCTAAGCTCTCTGTGAACTCCAAGCCAACAGAGAGGCCATTGTTTCTCAGTCACTGATCGCCTGCACCCCTAACTGGCTGTTATGCACAAAACGAATATCCGATTCTGCCGTGAAATTGTTTTATTGGGAGAGATGAGAAGGCAATGAATTTTAAAAACAAAACATTGGCATAGGAGAGCTGCCTTGGAGAGCCAGGAGTACACTGAAGCCAATAGCAGTCTTGACAAAGAAATGCCAAGGCCTCTAACCTTTGCACCCCGCTTCAAAGGGCATTAGCCCCTGACCCACGGGTAACACAAATATTTTTTACTTCGATGTATTTCTTAGTTCAATACACTCGTCCCGTTTTTCCCTAGGTCCTCTCCACATTTATCAATATTATGGCTGCCTTTCCAGCAGTCGCCCTTAAATTTGGGTGTGATAAAACTATCATAGGCATTTGTTTAAATAGCCAGTTTCTGGGTTCTACGCCTAGAGACTCTGGCGCGGGGCTCACAAGTCTGCACCTGTGGGTGACCCCAGACCTGCTCCTTCAGAACGCCAGCTTCAGGTTCGTTGAGTCCCCAAGAGCACAGCCTGTGTCACTTAACTGCCCGCTGTATCACCAATGCCCAACACTCAGAAGATACTTGCTAATAAATGAGAAATGCCGGTAAGGCTGAACAATTACTTCTTGAAGGACAGAGTACTTTGTCCCCAGAATCATTGCACAACTTCAGCCTGTTGCAATATTCCCGCCCCTGCTTAAGAATAAAACTCCCACACGGGGCGCCTGGGTAGCGCAGTCATTAAGCGTCTGCCTTCGGCTCAGGGTGCGATCCCGGCGTTCAGGGATCGAGCCCCACATCGGGCTCCTCCGCTGGGAGCCTGCTTCTTCCTCTCCCACTCCCCTGCTGTGTTCCCTGTCTCTCTGGCTGTCTCTCTGTCATATAAATAAATAAAATCTTAAAAAAAAAAAAAGAATAAAACTCCCACAATATTAACCTTCCCATATTGAGTTTTTCTGACACCCCCAGGCTAGAGCAAGTGACCCCTCTTTGTGGTTCTATAGTTCGCAGACCATACCAGACCTTATCTTATATTCTATTTGCTGACTTTACTGCTAGTCTTCCCCTGACTTGGAGGAAGTTTGCCCCTTTCACTGAGGACAAGGGCTGTGTCCCCCCTCTTTTGTGTTTCCACCGTCTGGACCAGTGACCAGCACTAATCGGCGATCATTCATGAAGGAACCACAAAGGGTAGCAGTGGGATGGGGTGGATGGTAAACACTTTGGGATTGGAGAGGGAAGTGAACCCTCTGGGATGTCCCGTTACAAGCACCCTCTCATTCTAGGATGAGTCCCATGGCTGTGTGTGGTCGGCTTTCAAGGAATGGAGATTTTTAAAAAGATTTTATATGTTTATTTTAGAGAGAGAGGGAGGGGGTGAGGGAGAGAGAGACTCTCAAACATACTCTCTCCTGAGCACAGAGCCCCACACGGGGCTCAATCTCACAACGCTGAGATCATGACCCGAGCTGCAACGAAGACTTGGATGCTTAACCCACTGAGCCACCCAGGCCCCCCAAGGAATGGATTGTTATCTTGGCCATGGTTTGGGGGTTTTGAGAAATTATTTCAAGGAGTGGGCATCAATAGATGTTCCTTTTAATGCTATGTGAAGGGTCTTTTCATTTTTCATAATAATTCTGACATCTTAGGGCAGGTGTTTCAATGGGCTCACATTGGAGGATCGCTCACACTAAGATCATATTCGTTTATGCAGCAGATCATCATAAATTGTATTGCTCCACGATACCCGGTTACCTCCTGTAAGAGGATCGTGCTTACCCACATTGCTCAACTGCCATATGGCCATGTGGCTTGCGTTGGCCAGAAACAGAAATCTGGGCAGAAATGATCAGAGTCACTTCCAGATGGACGCCATAAGAGTAGGCTTGCGCTCCAAATGCCCAGGTCCAGAACAAGGACGATGATAGGAGCAGAGCCCCCAGCCAACCCACAGTGGACAAAGAGTATGAGCAGGAAATGAACATTTCTGCTGTAAGGCCAGGCATTTGGGAGTTGTTACTGCCGCATAACCTGGCCTTGCCTGGCTCATGTCCAGATGCCCACGTCTCCCTTTTCTTAATCAATGAAAATGTGCACACACGACTAAGCTGGTTTTGTGATTTTTTAAAAAAGAAAATCTATTTCTTAAGATTTTTTTTAAATTAATTTGACAGAGAGAGACAGCCAGCGAGAGAGGGAACACAAGCAGGGGGAGTGGGAGAGGAAGAAGCAGGCTCCCAGCGGAGGAGCCCGATGTGGGGCTCAATCCCAGATCGCTGGGATCACGCCCTGAGCCGAAGGCAGATGCTTAACAACTGCGCCACCCAGGTGCCCCGAAAATCTATTTCTTAAAATATGCCTCTGTGGACCTCAGTTTCTGTAAAGTGAGGGGAAATAGAATAACATAATAATAATAACATAATAATAACAATATAAAAGATTAATTGAATGCTTATCATGTGTCAGGCTGAGCACTTTAGGAAAAGTATCTCTAAGGTTTTATCCTTACAACAAACCTAAGGGGTAGGTATTGATATTATCCTTGTCCTCATTTATAGACAGGAGACAGAGCTCTGGAGAGGTTAGGAAGCTGCCCAGAGGGGTAAGGATTCTAAGGATAATTAGTGATGTAATGCAAATGGTCTAACACAACAGCCCAGTCTCTTGACCTCTGTGCCACATCTGTGGGGTCATTTCTAAGATCCTGTCTATCTGGACCTGCTAAGAGTCTGTGACATCACCAGATGGTAACAACTAATGCCCTAGGTCTTCAATTTTGAAACCAAGACCCATTTTCACCACTGCCCGAATCTTATAGGGTTAAGAAAATCATTTGTGCTGTGCTCTGAACATCTTCGAGGAAAGCACCGGAAAAATGGAGCGGGTATCCCCTGTTCACAGAGGAGAATGAGCCTCCCTCCAGGAGCAGAAGGTCCATTCCAGACACCTTCCTGTCCAAAGCCACTGCCTTGCTGTGGGAGAAGTGTGCCATCAAAGCAGAAAGCTTTTCTGCTCTTGCTAGATTTTTATAGAGAGATGAAAATCACCAGAGAAGTGGTGACCGGGGAGGGGGTAGTCTCTCTTGGGGAGGCCGGGGTGGGGTGGGGTGGCTTCATCATGTGGCTCTGGACTTGGGCTTGCAGCCTCTTGTCCCAGGGAATTTTGTTCATTCTACCCTACTAATCCTCACCACAGGCCCTTCTCAGCCCCCTAAGTAGGGTGCAAGGGATAAGAATTTTCCCAAGAATGGAAACCCTACTATTGTCATGGGATGGCATTGGTAGAACACATACAGGCTTTCTATAGCTTGTGCCCAGACCCTCCTGCTTATCTCCCTTCTTCTGTTAGACAAAAAGACTTTTTTGAGATGACATTTTTTACTCTCCATGGCCCTTTCTCCTGATGACCTGGCTTTTGAGAATGAAACAATTTCAAGAGTTCAACTGATCTGAATAGACACTGATTCCTTCAGAGGAACAGAATGTCAAACCAAGGGCCTCTAGAGTCTCTCAGCCCCTGGGCAGTAATGAATCTCTCACCCACAAAGCTGTGGCCAAGGCAATGCGAACTCCACCACGGCCTGCTGCAGATCCGATCCTGGGTTCTTGTCATGGAAAGAGCCCAGAATGAGGCTTTTGGCTCTGTTGTCATTGTCCAGCTCTTATGACTGTGACAGGTCACTTCCCTTCTGTGGGTCTGCATCTCCTACTTTTTGAAATGTTGGAGTCGGAGGAGACAGCCTCTAAGTTCGCCCCAGGCAATAGGATTCCAGGCTACCATGATATCTGTGGTTCTGGGGACACTGGCATAACTGTCATGCCTGAACAAGCAAGAATAGCATCATAGGTTTACCTCTTCCCCTCCACTTGCTCCTCCCTAAGTGTTATTGGAAGGTTGATGTCTCTTTAATTTCTATCCCTCTCCTTACCCACATCCAGCTCTCTTCCTGCCTCCACTACCAGTGTATGCAACCTATGTATGGATGAGGAAGTACACCAAGATGCCACCTAATGTCATCAGCCACTTTGTTTTGACCTTCGGCAGCCCTGGCAAAAAGACATGGCTGAATTGCCACTGGAGTGTATCTGAGAATGTCACCCACCTACTTTCACCTCATATTCCATTAGCTGAGTTAATGGAGATTTGGTTCCATTTTGACATTTCTAAAAGAGTAAAAATGCAAGAGGGACAAGACTGGGAATTTTTAAGGCCCTAAGCACTATGATCTGAGTCACCTGCATTTTCCTATGGGAAAGCAATCCACTGACAGCTGATGGTCAGTGACATCAACAGGTCAGCTCCCTGCTCAGGCTCCTTGGACCACAACCCCAGTGCCCTCCATTCAGATGCTCCTTGTGATGCCTTCCTTTGGGCCACTAAATTCGTATTCCCTTCCCAGCGTCCTGCAGTGCTCCCCAGTCCCCCCAGCTGATCTTGGCCCTGACTCATTGGTGCTGACTCAACAAAGAAAAGCAGACCCCTCAGGCAGCCGGATGGTGGACCCAGGCCAGAGCCTGCAGGAGTGGGCGGGAGGGCAAGCAGAGGCGGGAAACCCATCAATCAGCCTGTCACCAAGTCTTTGCCGAGCCCCCCACCCCCACCCCAGGACTTGGTCCCATGCCAACCTGCACGGTGGGGTCCCAGAAGAGAAAGGGGAGAAGACAGGAGTCTTTATTCTGTTACAACTAAAGATACAAAGTTGGAGCTCTTTCCTTTTGGGGGTACCGGGGAATATAACCCACCATCACTCCCAGGAGCAGGGCTTGAGGATGGCCAGTCGAGGCTGCCATAGTGGAGTGTTGGGGAAGATTGAAGGGGGCAGCCAGGGTAGGGCTTTGAAGCTGCGTTTGCAAAGCTTTGGATGTAAGATTAAGATAATGTCTGTGGTTCTAAAGAAAGAGAGAGGAAGCAAATGGAAATTATGGGGGGATTTTAAAGCCCCCAAACCCACACCCTTGGTATTGCCATCGCCACTAGCCCACATCTCTCTCCTGCTGGGTGTGGGACACCTCCTTTGAGTTAAAATATTGTTTTTAAAATGTCCCTGCTGAACTGAGCCAACTCTGCTATTCAGAAAGTGACTCTTGAACTCCATTTGTACCCAGGATGGCATTTACAGAGGGGAACACAGGCCCATGAGGGACTGAGGGGCACGGAAGAATGTGGAGGAGGCTGCACTTTCTAATCTCAGCGTCCTACGACCTGGAATCCTGCCTCAACAATTTACCAGTTGTGTAACTGAACTAGGGGCAGTGATTCAATCCCTCTGGGGCCTGGTCTCCTTATCTAGCCAAGAGGGATAAGGCAGCCCCTCCCCAAGCCTTGCTAGCCCTTCACGTGCATTTCCTCTAGGGAAATGCAGTGTGGGCACTGAGTGGAGAGGAGAAAGGGAAGAAATAAGCTCACGGTGGGACAGCACCAGGGACGACATCACTTTCTCACTCTTCTGGGCCAGACTGGAGCAAAACCCACCAAGGGCTCCCTCTGCTGTCCGTTCTCTACACTCACCGTCCTATAGAAAATAGGACATGCCCAGATGCCTCAGCCTGGCGCGCAGAACGTGCACGTGCCCTAGCTTCATCAGTGCTGTCCTGTTGGTTAACATTATCTCTTGAAAACACTCTTTCCTCTCCTTTCTGTTATACTTCCCCGAATTTTATGCCTTTGTCTCATGCCTAGGTTGGCCCTCCCATCACCAAAATCCTTCATAGTATGCTACTCTCAGAGAAGCTCTTTATCTGAAAAAAAAAAAAAAAAAAAAGAATAAACATTCCCTGAAGTTCGAGCCAGTAAATAACAGAGGGAAAGTTGAATAACATGACTTCTGGGTCCAAAGCTCATCCTTCTTCCACATTATCATCCCTCTCTGAAGTGTGTGACTTTAGACATAACACTTAACTTCCCTAAGCTTCTTTTTCCCCGTCTGCAAGATGGGAGAAGCAATCACATTGACCCATGAGTCTGGTGTGAGAAGAAGGGGAGACTAGCAGGAGGAAAGGAGAATTGGCCACAGGAAGAGTGTGGTCAACACTAGCTACGGTCTTAAAGCAGTGTATTCAAGTACCTGGAAGTTCAGCATGGCTGGTGCTTAGAGAGGAAAAAGGACCTCACGATCGATAGGGTTGGAAAGGAGCCAAGTCATGAAGAGCCTCGTAAAATATGGTCCCACACTTCCCCAGTGCAGGGCTGTCGTGTGGACTAATTGCGGTTATATGGGTCGAGCCCTTAGAACACAGCCAGGCTCACAGCAAGGTGTATGATTAGGTATTTCTAATAAAACCTAAAAGTTAATGAATAAATGAATAAAACCAATCTGTTAATCATGACTTAGAAACTAAAGCAGGGAAATTTATGAGAACAGCCTTGAGTTGATGAGTTAAAAAAAAAAGGTGCTTGGAGAAAAGGAACATCAGGAAAGAGAAGATCCTCGCGTCACCCATATAATACTGGCCTTTGCATCTCAGCAAATTATACCATTTCTTGTGTGTGCGTGCTCACATGCACACGTACACGCACACACACAAACACACACAGCTCCCTCTCCAGAGGGAAGTCCCTCTCCTACTGGCTCCCTTCCAAGTCATACTTCTACCGAGCATCCCATTGGCTCTGCCCAGTGGTGGCGCCATTAGGGTGTCTCCCTGAATCAGTGTAACCTTTTGACCCACTTTTTGGGGGGCCGCGTTCTCACTTAGCTTCCCCCATTGGTTCATGTCTTCATTGCTCTAGTTACTCAATTACAAAGCCCAGTGTTTTGTGACAGTGTATTTAATACTTTCCTCCTTTAAAAATTACTAAACTTTCTAAAAAGAAAAAAATTCTTGAGGACTCTGAAAATGTGGTTAGAGACCTGCACACCCTAGACTGAGACGTGCTTGATAAATAAAATCTTACTCAATTAAATATATTTTAATGATGCATTACCAATGAAGAAATTTTGTTTTTACAACTGGTAAAAATAATTTTCGATATTATTACCAAAATGAAAATACTAAAATTTTTTCTTCAAACTAGCAGATCCTAGAAAATACACCCAAGTCCATCTTGATTATATATTTGTCGCAAAAGACAAACTGTAATTATTAACTCCTTTTGGTCTCTCTTTTTTTTACCTTAGTCGGCTTGGTCACACTATGGCTCCTGGAAATTTAAAAATAACTTGGTACTTACTAAACTGTAATTTTACACAAGCTCTTAACCATTTTATATATGCCCTCAAGATGAATATTCCAAACTTTGCTTACCTGTCAGGGTATGTTCCTTTCTCCTCTACATTGCATCGCCCCCTAGCGGTACATTTGATGCTTTGCAGCCAACACATGCTGACCAATTTCTCTGCTTTGAATATAGATTATCTGTAGATGAGTACTTTTCTGATTTACAGATTAGGTTCCCAAAGAATATATGTAAATCCACTGGGTTCTAATGCCAAAGTGCATTATATAAACCTTCAAAAATATCTAAAGTACTATACCTGACACCTTACGAAGTTTGTTTTCCAGTCAAGACACAAAACAGTGAATATGGTGATACACACGCCAAATGATTAGTTTCCCCCGCTGACATGTGTAGGGATACATCAATGTTTAATGGCAAACCGGAAAACAAAGGGAGCACCAGGCTTTTAGTAACAGAGAACAAACCATAGACCAAGGGGGTGGCTCTAGTTCAGACTGAAGATTTTTTTTTTTAATGATTAGCATCTATTATACTTAGAGTTGCTGAAACTTGTTTTAAGTTTTCCCTTCATAAAATATCTATTATTTAGAAATTAACTAATTCATATGCTTTCTAGCTTATATTGATTCCAACTTGGCGGGTCTTCTTGGTCAGTTGGCATTGACTTTGTAGAATTTATCAGTTCTCCTTAATTTTCTCTAGTCAGAATTTCCTCCAGAAATTCTGAGCATCATCACCTAATTATGTCGTGTTTTGTATCTTCCCCAATGGCCCAGAAATGCTGAAAAATGCACACATATTTTCTATATGTGTAACGATACAGCAGTCTCCCCTTACCTGAAGTTGGGCTTCCCAGTCACCCACAGTCAGCTGCCGCCTGGAAGCAGATGATTCTCCTACTGACATAGGGTCAGAAGGTCAGTGGTAGCCTAATGCTACATCACAAAGCCTAGGTCCTTCCCCTCACTTCCTTCCGTCAGGTAGACATTTTAGCATCTCACATCGTCACAAGAAGGGTGAGTAGAGTGACCACATTCATCTAATTTTTATTACAGTATAATGTTATAATTGTTCTATTTTATTATTGTTGTTAATCTCTTACTGTGTATAATTCAGAAATTAAATCAAATCACAGGTACGTATGTGTAGGAAAACAGCCTATAGGGTCCAGTAGTATCCACGGTTTCAGGCACCCACCGGGGGGTCTTAGAAAAGTATCCCCCACAGGTAAGGGGGGGACCACTGTATACATGTCCCTCTTTATCCCTAACAATGCTTTCCTGCCTTAAGGTCCACTTTCTCAAATATTAAAATAGCTTTCATTCCATGGATTAGTGTGTGCAGGGCATATTTTTTTCATCCTTTTACTTTAAACCCCTCTGTTTCTTTAGTTTGTGTCTGTATCCTTTATTATGATTTCTTATTCTTTAGATCTGTCTTTCCTTAATCTTGATACTTTGTGTATGTAATCCAGCTTGACTAACTTTATCTTTCAAGTGGAGCATTTAGTCTATTTGTATGTAATGTTATTACTGATACATATACAATGTACACACACATGTTGCACATATGTATACGCTTAATCTACCGCCTTACTGTGCACTGTTTGTCCTACTAGTTCTGTCTTATCCCCTGAATGCTTTTTAATTCTGTCTCCACAGTACTGTTAGTTATACATTGTTTCTTATTTTTTTACTGATTACCAGACATTACAACACATATTTGATTTGTAGTTTGACCCCTTTCTGAACAATGCAAGAACCTTATAACGTTTTAACACTATTTACTCTTTCTTGGCCTACATGCTGTTTCTTTAATACTATTATACTTTAATACTATTACCCCCAAATTATTGTTATTATATATACAGTCTATAGTCATTTGTATTTACTTACGGTGTTCCTTTTTGTTCACTTTCATTGCTTCGTGCATCTTCAAGTCTCCTCCTTAGATTATTTACTTTCTGTCCAATGGGTGGGTCCGCAGTAATAAAGCTCTGTGGTTTTTTTGTTTGAGATTGTATTTTATCTTCATATTTTAAGGATATAGTTGCTGGACACAGAATTTGACGAACTCTGGAGATATAAATTGTCTAGTAGAGCCTATTGTTACGAAGTTCACTGCCTTAGGGGAACCTGGCCGGCTGTTGGTGGAGCACGCGACTCTTGATCTCAGGGCTGTGGGTTCAAGCCCTATGTTAGGTGTGGAGATTTCTTTAAAAAAAAAAAAAAAGGCAACTGCCTTAGTGCTTTTCCTCTCCTAGCTTCTTTTAAGACATTCCTTTTGTCCTTGGTATTCATAATATGTTATCTTTTTAGGTATGATTTTCTTTGTATTTATTTTGCCTAAGGTTTACAGGAATTCTTTAGTCTATGACTTTCTAATTTTTTTTAATTGGTTTTGGAAAATTCTTAGCCATTATCATCCGTCCTCTCTTTCTTCTTCTGGGACTCCAATTACACATATATTAGAACTCTTCATTGTATCACCTATGGCTCTTACACTTACTTGTTCCTTTCCTTTGTTTTTTGTGCTCATTTCTGCATATTTTCTTTTGATTTATCTTTCTAGTCACTGATTATCTCTTAACCTGCATCTCATTTGCTGTTAAATCCATCCATGGAGTTCCAATTTTAGCTGTTAAATCTTTCAGTACAAGAATAGTCTTTTTTGTGTGTGTGATGAAATTCTAAGTCTTGTCTTTTACTTCCTTGTCTATTTTTAAGCAGTTATTTTTAAGTCATTGTCTAAAAACTCTATTATTTGGATACCCTATATATCTTTCTCAGTTTCCTATTGTTTCTCTTGGTTTACTTTCTATTTTTTTTAGTAATCTCTACACCCAGCATGGGGCTTGAACTCCCAACAGAGATCAAGAGCCGCATGCTCTCCCGACTGAGCCAGCCAAGGCGCGTCTTTTGGTATTTTAAATGAAACTGTCTTGTCTCCTTGTTATTTTTACTTGGGTGCCAGACATCATACACAAAAAAGTATAGAGACACCTTGAAGTTTAGGGTATCTTTTCTTCTCCCAGAGAGGATTTACATTTGCTTCTTGTGGGCAGCTAGGGCACTAGTAATTCTAATTAACTAAATCCAGTCTTTAAGATGATTTGGATCTCACCTTCATCCCCGTGTCGGCTTATTTCTTGTTCATTTCTCTCAGAGTGTAGGCTGCTGGGAGTCTTACTTCACAGTGAAATCTCACCAAATCAAAGGAAGAGCTAATACCAAAGCAAGAACCAGGGCAACTTCAGGAAATCTTAAGAGGTAGCAATTCATTGTCTGTTTCTTTGGATACTTCCACTAAAAGACTCAATTCCAACTAGCTACCTCTCTGTGTGTTTTGCTGCACAATCTATACATTCCCAGAAGAAATAATTTGATCAGTTATACCAGTCTGTGTCACGCGACCATCCTTTTGTGGTCAGAGGAAAGGATCCTGTTATTGGTAACTCCACTATAACCAACTGGAATGGAGGAGGGAAGTTGCTCAAAAAAAAAAAAAAAAAAAAAAAAGAGAGAGAGATTTGGAGAAACAAAAAGAACATGTCTTATTACAGAACATAAGAGGAAGGAGTAATAGATGACACAGGCTAGGGAACAAATTTGGAGAATATGATTTCAGCTCCAGAAATATCCAAACAGATTATTGTGAAATATCTGATTTGGTCAGGGTCTTGGCACAAAACAGATGGGATACTCAAATGGGGTAATTGAGGGGAACTGAATAAAAGGGACTAAGGTCAACAATGTGGGCAGGATTAAGAGAAATCATGAATGAAGCCCTCCAGGATCAATAACAATGGGGACCCATTACCACCTTAGGCCTGCAGGAGTAAGGGGAGAAAAGTGGGCACTAAATCTCAGAAAGAGTAGCTGTAGAGACGAAGGAACTGCCTAACAGAGCTATACTTCCCCCCCCCCACCAAGATTTTATTTGAGAGAAAGAGAGACAGCACAAGCACAGGGTGGGTAGAGGGAGAGGGAGAAGCAGACTCCCCACTGAGCAGGGAGCCCGACATGGGGCTCAATCCCAGGACCTGATCCCAGGACCCTGGGATCACAACCTGAGCCAAAGGCAGACACTTAACCGACTGAGCCACCCATGCGCCTCAAGCTGTACTCTTTAGGCCATTATATTTGAAGCAACTCTGCAAGGAGCAGGGGAAATAAATATCAAGACTCCACTTCCTTCTCAACTGCCAAGTCTTCTGCTGGTGCCTCCCATTTACTGAACCTAACCAGAAGCCAGAGAACAAGGGAACCCATTGCTACAGCCCATATACAGCAGGGAACCTCCTGGAGCACAGAGCTGGGTGGTAAAGGTGATATATCTGGAGAAACTCCTTTCTAGCTTATTGGTTCAGTGGCATAAAGAGCCCACAGTGATCAGAGACTGGTCTCAAGATTTCAATTTAAATAGAATTAAGGCTTTGTTCCCTGAAACAAACATTACTTCCTTAGGCACTAAGACCTCCAAATTCAAGGTCATAAGCAAGGGAAGCAAAAATGCCTTCAATGGGTCAACTGGCATTAATTCTCAATGGTGTGAGTCCCACTCCCATCCCTGCATTTCTTGATCCGTGCATCCTGACTAGGGGAAAGGCACCATATACTGTGTCCTTTAGGACAGTATCTAGCTTCATCATGAGTTCACTTCCAGACGGTTCTATAGCTAAGCCTTTGGCAAACATGTCTATTAAGCAAGCCCTCTCTGGATAATGGGGCACATGGTAAAAATTATTTCTGTAAGTGTGAGCCAGTTGATGTACTTTCTTCACTTCCTTCAACTGGCAAGAGACTACACTGTATGGGATACAGTGATAGAGAAGGCGTTCTGCCAAGTCCATGAGCGGTGATGCTGGCAGACATACTGCAGGCAAGAAAGACAAATCCACACCCATAATACACATCTATCCCTAAGAAGACAAACTGCTGACTTCCGCATAATGGCAGGTATCTAAAGGAATCACTGGGCTACATGGTCCCCCTAAGGAATGGGGCCGTATCAGGGCTCAGCACTGGCCTCCCTCATTGCAGTTCGCCACTCCAGCAGAGGCAACAGACTGGTCACCCTTGGTAAGGGAGGCCCAGCTTTTTGAGCTCATACACAGGATCAATCTCTGTTATTATGATTTTGTTTCTATGCCTAATGAACAGGCACCAAGGTAGTGGCTGGGGAAAACAGACGACAGACCTCCACAGAATGGGTTATCTTACTTACCTGGCCTCGTGAGAGCAATATCCATAGTAGGTATTTTCTGGTGGGCATTTACACGGGATACAAATATCATCAACTCTACTTGTTCTAATAATTCTATCCACATATCTTTTCCTTTAACATCCTTGTCACCAATCCTTGACCCTTGTTCTTCCCAACTCTCTGACTAGCTGGCCATTGTCCAAGCCCATTGCGTAGGGAAAAAAAAGACCCTGGGACAGGTTTAAGTTGTGGTCCAAGTTGTTCTGCTACTAAGTCTCTACCATCTAGCAAATCTGAAAATTCCATTTTAGAATAGAATGCTGCTGCATGAATCTGATTTTATAGATCAGGTGACATCAAGTTTATAATGGGTAGTTTCAGTTGCACAGATCGATGATGCATGTTCGAGCATTCTACCAGGGTCCAGTAACAAACAGGAGGTACTTTTCAAATGGATAATAGATGTTAATAGAAGTAGTTAGCCCCGAACTTCTAGTGTACTGATTCTTTTGGAGCATTATAGAACATCTCTGCCATTAACCCTTCCAGTATGTTCGAATTTGCTAAGTCACCGACTAAATAACAAAGTGACTTGGACCTGCTCCAAAGTCCTTGCTTTCTCCAGTCTCACCTCAAAACTGATAGCCTTACAGGTTACTCAGTAAATGGGACAGAGAAGTACATCCAAATGTGCTGTTTTGCCTCCAAAATCCAAACAGATAAAACATTATGGCCCTTTCTTAACTGGGGCTAAGGTGATGAAACTTGTCTATCACTTCAGAAAGGATATCCCCCAAAGATGACCTAAACTACTGTATGCATGTCTACTGAGGCATGTAAGGTTCACAAGACACCCTGACCTCTCAGTCCAACTGTGTCCTTAGTGTAAGACAGAGAATATGTGACTTGACAGCCACGAAGCAAAACTAAAGTATACTGCTGTCCCCGGGTGCCTAGGTGGCTCAGCCGGTTAAGCGTCTGCCTTCAGCTCAGGTCATGATCCCAGGGTCCTGGGATTGAGTCCCACATCGGACTCCCTGCTTAGTGGGGAGCCTTCTTCTCCCTCTCTCTGCCCCTCCCCCTGCTTGTGTGCTCCCTCCTCTCTCAAATAAAATCTGAAAGAAAAAAAAAAGATTTAAAAAAAATATACTGCTATCCCTGTAATGTGAAGGTAAGCTAATTTTGATTACACTGCAAATAGGGATGACGGGAAAACATTAGCTAGGTTAACAAAATATGTCAGTGCCAGATGTGTTGATTTCCTCCAATATAGAACTATATTCAGAAACATAACTGGGGCTCCCGGGTGGCTCAGTTAAGCGTCTGCCTTTCGCTCAGGCCATGATCCTGGAGTCCGGGGAACAAGCCCTGGATCGGGCTTCCTACTCAGCAGGGAGTCTGCTTCTCCCTCTGCCCCTCACCCCACCCAAGCTTTCTCACTCTCCCTCAAATAAATAAAATCTTAAAAAAAAAATCAAAACCAAGATGGCTATTATGATACCATAGCTAGTGACAATTTCAGTTATTTGGTGGTACCATTAACCTGTGATTCCCCAGGGATTCCTTTTGTTCTACTATCTTGGTATATGTGTTTGGGGGCAGAAAGTACAATTTCTAGAGGTTTGCAGCATTTGACATTTCCAATCTAACAGCCCTCCCTCCACTGGCCAAAGGACAACTGAAGGTACTTTACAAGTTACTAAGTCTATCTATCCCATTCTATATCCTGAGGAGGGTGTAAAAAAACACAGGATGGGAATCATCATTCCGAGACCCACAGATGACTCGCTACATCATGCTATCATCTGACCTCCGTACACTCCTAGTCGGACCATGGCCAGTGGCCTCAGGTTTCCCTGGGGAAGAACTGGAGAACAGCTTACAGGACACCCTGTGGCCATGCTGTAGTGTTCTTCATTGAGCTGCAATTTGCAAGGCGGTTGAGAGACAAAATTCCAATGTTACTTTTAAATTAGATGGTTTAATAAGAACACAATCTAAATGATAATTCAAGTTTTATGTTAAAGACACTTTCCCTTCTCAATAGCCAATCCAATTTCCTGCTGGAGATTTTTCCTGTTGTGTGTAGTCTTGGGGAGACTGTCCACATACATGCCAGGGGATGGAAATGTAACCCCAATTAGGCCAATTAGATACTTTCTTCAGGTTTTTCACTCCTAAATAGTGTCAAAAAGACGAAACACAGATCTGATCCCCCCACCGGGGATTCCTTGAGAGGACTTTCAACATCTGCCAGTGATAACTAGAAAGATGCCCTGGTTTCTTCCCCTTACAAACTTAGTCTTTTTCTTCTATCCTGTGAAGCACTCTATAAGCTGCCGGTAAGATCTCTTCGGATTTAATTAGCCCGAGTCAGTCTGTATTGCCCACAACCAAAGAACTCTAGCTGAAACAAGTCAGACTTGGGGCAGCCCTGTGAACCTGGCAGCAGGGAGTCCATGAGCTTTTCCTGAGGCTTAGTGCTCCGCCTTTGTGTAACTCCGCTCCGCTATCATTTGATTCAAATTCTCTGAAGAGAGTTGACTGGTTCCATTTACTCTTATCAGATGTCCATCCCTTTTCCCATAGTGCTCAGGGCAATCCTTTTATGATTCCTGTGCAAATGCAGTCAACCACGAATTTATCTTCCCCACAGCCGGGAGTAAACTGAAGAGAGATTAGTAATCTACAATGAGACTAAAATATCTACTTTAGTAAAGCACCTGGGAAAGTTACTGCTTGAAACAGCACAAACCTGACCCATCATGTACATACAGGAACACGAGAAGTTTACACACACGAGCAGCACAAGCAGACTGAAGACAAAAGAGCAAAGTAAACCCCACCCCTACAGGGAGTATCACAAGAGCCTCCGAAAACGTAATCCTAAAAGTGCTCCATGATCGGCACATCATGTGGCCACATACACATATGCGCACGCATGCGTGTCCACGCGCACGCACACATGGTGTGACACTGGCTTCCTGTTTTCAAGTTGTCTCCTTTCCTTTTGGACCAAAAACTGTACCTTAAGCGATTCCTCAGCCTGAACCCCACATCTTTTCCTCCTTCAACAGAACTCCTCCTTCTATCACAGGCAGTTTCCCTCCCGTCTCCTCTGACCTCACACCCTCACCACAGCACCAGTATCTTTGGTACTCCTCTCTCCATGATCCAGGATTCCACTTATCCTGGGTTCCTGGACCTTACCATTCATCAGTGTTCTGGAACCAAAATTACCTAATCTGCTGTTTGAAAGAAACACCATTATATCCATTTACAGATGAGGAAACTTAACTTCAAAAAAGGGACAAACTTGTCCAAGGTCACTCACTAGCTAGTAAGAAACCTAAACTACTTCTGACCCTAGTCCATGTTCTTAATCACTAAGCTACACTGACTTTCTACTTGTTTCTAAATACATTTTAGAAACATTTTGCTGAGCTCTAAAGTAAGTATATTGACCAGATGTACACGTTACTTTCAAACACTTTTACCATGTAGTTTTTCAAACCAGGAATTTGTAATTAAGTGTAATGAAGCATGCTGTTTTGCCCTGCTAGTGAGCTGAGACTGGCAAGCATGTCTTGTCCCTATTTCAGGGAGTGGTCAATGTATGCTGATCAAATGAAGTGTCTACCCTCTAACCCCCTTCTTCATAAGCTGAAACACAAAAATACCTGTGGGTCTTGGCTGTCAGCCACACCACTCACTGTCCTGACACTATTCTCAAAGGCTCTGGCCTACAGGGTTGACCCTGGCAGGACATATACTTGACCCTTGACTCATTTTGGCTAATTTATCCCAAACACATAATCTATTTCCCTGCCCTGTTGTTCAATCTTGGCCCAAAGTGCTAGCAACAACAAAACGGCTTTTGGTTTTCCTGAGGAAGACAGTAAAAGTAAAAATACGTTTAACTTCGTACAGACTGCTTGGTTCTGGCTGCTACAATTCAAAACTGCTGCTGCAGATGTATTATTTCCAATCTGAGTTGGGCCCTTGTAAAATCCCCTCTCAGCCCCAGCTCTTGGTTCCAGGATTTGAACTCTAGTCCTATCTCTAAGTAGCCCCCATCCTTCATCTCCAAGCCCAAAAGAAACTCACAATTAGATGTGTTTTGGCTTTCTGGCTACCTGTGCATTTATCACAGCACAGACAAGAATATTTAGGATACAATGAGATAGCCCGTCTAGTGAGGAACATGTGCCTTATTCACCTTAGTATCCTGATGCAGTCGGTTAAATGGCTTAAAAACCGAAGGCTCTGAAAACAAGCGAGGGTTGCTTCCTAAGAGTAAAATGAAGGTGGGGATCTTTAGTCTATAGAGAGGCAGATTAAGAAGAAACATACTCTTTGGGGCGCCTGAGTGGCACAGCGGTTAAGTGTCTGCTTTCGGCTCAGGGCATGATCCCGGCATTATGGGATCGAGCCCCACATCAGGCTCCTCCGCTGTGAGCCTGCTTCTTCCTCTCCCACTCCCCGTGCTTCTGTTCCCTCTCTTGCTGCCTGTCTCTATCTCTGTGGAATAAATAAATAAAATCTTTAAAAAAAAAAAAAGAAGAAGAAACATACTCTGAGCTCATAAGGCAGCCTAGCAAAGTGGGAAAAACATGGACAAAGGAAGGAGTCAGAAACCTAATTTTCAGCCCTACCCTCACCACCTACCATAACCTTGAGAAGGTCACTATTTCCTATCCACAAAATATTTACTATTTCAACAGCCTTCTAACTAGCCTCTATGTTCCCATCTATTCTTTAACTATCATAAAAAACATATTAAAAGTACAAAAATTTCTAGTATTATCAATCCTGCAGCTAACCACACAAGGGTTCAAATCCCAGCTCCATCATTTACAAGTTATGCAACTTTCTCATGTGTGTAAATGGGGATAGTATCTACAATTCATAAAGTTGTCTTGGGATTAAATGATATTCAGTGCTCAGACTACACAGGCTCAACAAATGTTAAAAATTACCTCACTGCTTACAAATTCTAATGGTTCTCTATTACCTACAGCATCCCATCCAAATTCCTAACCAAAGTAACACAGAAGGCTTTCAAATAAGATTCTCAATTAGTAAACCCTAGCTCCCATCATATACTCCATTTTACTACCAGGCATTGTTCTGGAAACTGAAGCACAGGTTAAGTACCTGGACCACGTACTACAGAAGCAGTTTGGCTGAGCTGGTATGTATTAATAACCACAGGTACCTAATGTTTATTTAACTCCCTATGCTAATCCAAAATCTGGGGATTCTGAAGACTTGTGTCAAACATTTCCATGAAGTCTGAAAATCCTGATTTGTCAATTCAGGTCTTATTGCTACTGACCCACCAAACTCACTGATGTTTCACAGCACAAAAAAATCATTGTTTACAGGTACCATTTTGTTACAAAAATGAGAGCCACACTTTTACTCATCAAATACTTAAGGCTACTATGTGCAAGGAATTATATTAGGTACTGGGGATACAATAATGAACAGAACTGTTGGCAGCAACAGTAACACAAACCTAGAGTTACTGCTATGGGTCTAATAAGGGCTTGACACAGAGCATTACCCTGATATAATGTTTGTGCCAGAGCCAAAGTGGAAATAAAGGTAAAAAAAATCTGTGAACCGATGTTATAGAGAACTTAAGCAAGCTAGTAATGGGCCAGAGTTATGGAAGAGGAGGACAGCCCATGAGAACCACAAAGGTTTTAACTCTATCCTAAGGACATAGGAAATTCATGTTTTCATCATGTATCAGATTTGCATTCCTCAAGAATTACTGTCTTTGGTGTATAGACAGACATACCTGTTGGGAGGTTCCTAAGGACTCCTTCCCACAGATGGTAGCTTAAGACAGGGCTGAAAAAAGGCAAACCAGGAAAACTGGCAAAGAATTAAGTGATGGACTGAATAAAGGTGAAAAAAGGTTAATCATCACCATTAACTATTCACTACTTGAATTCCTCCACAAAACTTCATGTTTATTAGTGTAATTGACCATCTGTATCAACTTGAGTAATTCAATCCTGTCCATCCTCCATGCAAACTGAAAAATGGAAAATGGTGTAGACATTTCAAAATTTGTCCTAAAATTCTATTGTTTCATATTGTTTTCTGAAGATGCTGATAAAACGTGTGGTCAGAAAAAACATCCATTAAGTTAGGAGGCAGTATAGGTCATCCTACCTTTAGAAACATAACAAAATTAACCATGATCCAAAAACAAAAGTCCTCACAATTTTAATTAATGTATCTCAAAAAAGTTGAACTGGCAAGGATACACCTACAGAAAGAAAGACACATATCCAACCTCTAAGACTTGTATTTTATGTCATCATTTGACTACAGGGGGGGAAAAAAAGGCTGTATTAGGATAAACCATCTCAGCACGCTTTTCCAATAAAAATTAGAAGGATTTTTAATTTCCAAGTCTTTTGAGAAAGCAAAACTAAAGCAACACAAATGGAAAGATCTAATTAATAAATTTAACAACTAGCCAAAGTAATTTTCTTACATAAATTAACCCATTTATTACAGGCTAGCAATGTTTCAAATGGTGGAGCTTCTACTGGTCTTTCAACTCCTTCAGTCTTCTGATGGCAGACTTTACTGTGACGGCAGAAGTGGTGCTGGAAAGAAAAACAAAGTTGGTTCTAACGTAATTAGTTACACTAACATGTGAAATGGCAAATGAGTAAATCCTGCCTCATTTTTACATTACAATCTTGATGATGATGATATCTTTTAACAATTAAGAGTCGTGTCTTCAGGCTTTTGCAGAATTAGACAGGCCACCTCATGCATATGATCTCTCAAGCAGCATTAAAAAAAAAAACAGGGAGGAATGAATGGTTGCAGGAGGCTGACCTAAACTCATTGAAAGGGAATGGACAGAACATCGGAAAAAACTAATAAATTCAAAAATGGTATCAGAAATGAGAGATACCAAGAAAACAGTGTCAAAATAGGAAGAACAGACTCAAGTGTATTTTGTAAAGACAGCTCAGAAAATTCTATCAGAAGATTCTGGAACTGTACCTGGAAAACCCATAAGCACCACATATGGTGGGTAAAGGAATGCTAGTTCATTTAATCACAACCAAGAGAGCACGCTAGGATCCATTTGTCTTTTTGACCTCATAAACCCCTCACAAGACCCACTTATATAAAAATGATTATTTCAACACTTCCCAATATTTTACACTGCCGCAGTTTTAACTCAACTAAAATTAAAATTTCCACTCTTCAACCATGCTAGCCTTATCATTTTATACATGGGAGGCTAGTGTATTGGACGCACACATCTAAATACTGGCTAAATGAAGAATACCTCAGCCTTCAAGGTCAAAAACAAATTCCCCTGAATCAGAGACCTTCAATGGTGGCTTTAATTTCCAGAAATGGATTAACTCAAGACTCCACTCAATAACCAGCACAGGTAGATTTATCTCAGCAGCATCACCTGGCACTTGTCAAGGGGACAAAGCTGCCGAGGTCCAGCCAGTACTGTTTAGAATGGCAAAAGTGTCATGGTCCAGGTGGCCTCAAGTTTTCATATGCAGTAACAAGCTACCTAGCCTCATTTTTATAAAAACAGCTTGTAATACAAGTCAAGGTTCAGTATAGATTCAGTCCCACTAAAGGATCTGTACAGTATCATTATGCTCACCGTGATGACCCTTGGGACTCTATAAAAATCCAAAGTCATGTCAGACTTTTCTATTTCAGTAGTTTTGCTTCTATTCTTTGAATAACTGAACATAAATCATAACTGTCAGTGAGTCGTGAAAAGTAAAACAACAAAAAGCGTTCTTACCTTCACAGTCTCGTTAGGAGTTAAAACTAGCCCACCAGCGTCAAACCTGGAATTTTGACGTGATCCACACACTTTCAAATACCACAAAGAAAAGGGACTCACTTGTAGGTCCAGGCGCCGCCAGCGACGGTCTTCATGCAGGAGCCACAATGCCAGATCCCCACAGCTCGTCTTTTCATCTTGGTCTGTAAAAGACAATCCATTTTCTCTATGAACCAATAAAAGCCTTTTACCTCACTAACACCCAGGAGTCTAAATTACACTAGGAAATGGGTGTATTTGGGGGCACTTGCGTGGCTCAGGTCATGATCCCAGGGCCTGCTTCTCCCTCTCCCCCTGCCTGTGGTATCTCTCTAATAAATAAATAAAATCTTAAAAAAGAAAAAAGAAAAGAAGAGAAAATGGGTGTATTTTATGAGGTTCTACGTGTTCCTAGTACCCCAAGTTCTCTAATGCAAAACTGGCATTCGTCAGGTTGCTGTATTGACAGTGCTGTCAAAGACACCCCCCCCATTCCTCCCAAAACAGTTACTCCTGCACACCATAAACACACACATTACAGGAAACTCTCCAGCAACACCAGTAGACAAAACTGACAAGAGTCATTTCCCACAAAGCAGGTATGGCTCAGGCTGGGGCTCCTTGTCAAATGTTTGACCCTTTGGTTCCCAAGTGTTAATGGAAAGCATTCTACAAACAGTTACCAACAACCCAGCACACTCTTCACAAACTTCCCTCAGCAGCGGGCTCACTTCGCAGGAAAGCCTCCCCCTCCCTCTGTCCCCCCACCGGAGACCTCCTTACTTTGCCACAGAAGGAGCAAGTGTACTTGGCGTGCTGGCTTATTTCAATCTTCTTCACCATTTTCCTGAGGGAGGCACCATAACGGGTCCCGTATTTACCCACGATTCCGACCTTCTTGGTGCGTTTAGCCTGATAGGAGCAGAGAAACCAGCCATATTAAGACCCGGGAACGGAGCCTTTGCCCCCCACTCCCCATCCCAAACACCATTCCTCCAATTACCCAGCCCCTGCCAGTGACCTAGGTCCCCCTCATTCCATCCTGCAAAAATCTGAGGCCAGAGCGGGCCCGGCACTCCGAGGGCACCCTGTTGAACCCGCCCGGATGGGCCAGGCGCCACCGAGCTGCGCCCGCCCCTCCGCCCCGCTCTGCGTCCGAGAAGGGCGACCAAGGCGCGAAGCCGAGGACGGCGCGGGACAGGGCCGGCGAGCAAACGCCGGGTGAGGGCAAAGATAGCAAGAAAAGGTCAGATGCGGGCAGATAGACCTCTAGGCCTCACCGGCACCAACACTCACCATGTCGCCGCAAACCAGGTCTGAGTTTAGAGAGGAAGAGACTCAGTGCGCAAGCGCAGTTTTAGGCGAACGGGCGGAAGTGGCGAATGAGAGGCCCAGCTAGGAACTGAACTCTATGGTCCGGAGGTTTGTTCGCTCCCGCGGCCTTCTGGGGAATGTGGTTTTTTTGTTTGTTTTCTGTATTAAAATTTTTACTGTTTAAGCGGTATAAAGAGATTAAATTATTTATCACAGGATTATTGCTAGGGATGGAAGGAGGTCAGTTCGTTACTTACTTAACTGGTTTCTTGTGTGATGAGTGGTAAAAGATGGAAATATTAGAAGAGTGTTCTCAAAAGTTAGTCACTCAAACACTGCATTTCCAGTTTTTGCTATACCGGTATTGAGTGTTTTATCATTTATTTTAAAACCGAGTCACTTTTTAAAAAACTTAACAAAGTGAAGTTTCGTCCTAAGCCAAAGTTATCTATGGAGTCCTGGGCGAATGTGCTAGGTGGGTATTTTTCCTCATACGCATTAAAATCAGCACATAAATACTCAAACGAAAAATGTCCATTGATGTAGCTGTTGATATTGACCCCCACACTACACTTTAAAAACATTATGGAAAATGTCAAATCCAGACAAAAGTGGAAAAAAATCGTATAATATACAAAGGCACATCTTTCAAAATATAATAATTACATCCCTTCTTTAAGAAATGCTTCATATGGGATATCTGGGTGGCTCAGTCGGTTAAGCGTCTGCCTTCAGTTCAGGTCATGATCCCAGGGTCCTGGGATTAAGTCCCACATTGGGCTCCCTCTGCTTGTGCTCTCTCTCTCACAAATAAATGAATAAAATCTTAAAAAAAAAAAAAAAAGCCTCATAGACTGACTTGGGGAGGTTGTTTTTAATGTTCTAATTAAATAAAAAATACACACTTTCGCCAATTAAATTATATATTGTACTCCTTAGCATTACATTCTTGCCTTTGCATATTGAAAACATTAACCTCTCCTTAAAAACTACATCAAGAAGAATGCTGCCTAGAGACACAGCGAGTGCCTTGTTTTGCACACCACTGCGACTGCACAAACACATACACCCCACTGACAGAATAGGACATGCTCAAAATCTCCCAGTTCTGCCACCGCCTCCAATACCCTCTGCCCCTTTTGGGTGAAGAATAGCAAGGGGCAGAGGGAGCAAGTTTCTCCTCCCTCAAGAGAGAGATGCACTGCCTATTGGGGATGATTTCTGGACACTTCTCCACCAAAACTGTGCCCTGCTTCTAGAAAACCATAAATTAAAGCAAAATACATTCCTGTTGGTGCAAACAAATGGGACAGGTGGAAGAGGAGTTGAGAAACAAGCACTCCAATCGTCCTCCTGTTCCGGTCTGTGTCTGCAGGTTGAGCAGGAGTGGGGTTCACACTTGGCCTGGGTGAGTGTATAAGCATGGCCAGCTTGCACTCACTGAGGTGAGCCCCCACCCCCACCCCGGGCTGGCCTTGTTCAGATCATCATTTAGCAAATTTACCACCCACCCCCATCCCCTGTGTAGCCTCCTACGTCTCTGCCCTTCAGGGGATCTGAGAGAGAGCAAGAGAAGATAGAATGCATGAGTAAGAATGCAATAGAGTGGCTGAAAATGAGACACTCCATAATAGGAGGAAATTGTTCATGCTCAGAGCAATTTTCTCAAAACTGAACAATTCTCTTTAAATAGCAAGCTTGAGGATGTGCAAATAGCACTCTCATGAAATCGGCTCTAAGTGGCTTCAGAGAACTGCACACAAAGTCTCGATTTGTCTTATCTGTGGGCTTATAAATCTCCATCCCCATTAGAGGACCATCAGATGCAGAGATTAACTGTAATATGTATCCATAAAAGTCTTAGTGAAAATCTCTGCTGAGTCACCCCTGCTCATCGGGAGCCAGCAAAATTCACTTTCACCCTTAAAAAAAAGAAGTTAAAAGTTGCCTCTAGAGGAGAGTTCCTTTAGCTGTTGAGCCAACCAATTCTCTTTGGGGCAGTGGAACATTTGATTCTTGAAGGAAATCTGAGGTACAAACATCATCCCCAGTTTATCTCATGCTGGAGACCAAACGGGTTTATCCTGGAGTCCCAGGCCCCATGCTGTTCCTTTACTTTGTGCCCAAAGAGCCCTTGCTTGCCCTTCACTGAAGTGCCTGGTGGCCACAGACAAGAGTGAGTTTGCACAATTTTAAGAGTCCTGTGGGCCAACCTCCAACAGGGGGCAGTAGGCTCGGCAAGGGGAAGGCCAGCCATGCCAAGGCCAAGTCCTAAACACCTAGAAAGAATCACGTGTCCAAAAAGAATTCAGTATGCGGATTCATTCCTTCTTCTCTTCTCTCCACAAATTTACATTAAATTCATCATTCTAGTTGTTTGCTTTTAATGGACATTTCACAGGGCATTGACACAGGTCATGCATCCATCAGGATGGGAGGTACTTGGTAACTCTTAAAAGAGATAGGGTCATTTGATATGAAACAATGGCCAAATATATTATGTGACACGAGTCATGTCTAATATGAAGAGGTTGATTCAATTTTTGTAAAAACAATTCTATGTGTATTTATATATTTATATGCATTGGGAATAAATTACCAAGAGCTCCTTCCCAAATTGTTTGTATTAGTTATTACCTGTAGGAAGTAGGGCTAAGAATAAGAAGGATGAGAATGCATGGCTTCCATCCTTTTACTTACACATTTTTATTTTTTTATTTTTATTATTTTTTAAGATGTTATTTATTTATGTATTTGAGAGAGAGAGCATGAGTGGGAGGAGGGGCAAAGGGACTGGGAGAGGGACAAGGTTCAGAGCCTGATGTGGAGTTCCATCCACGACCCTGAGATCAGAACCTGAGCCAAAATCAAGAGTCGGACGCTTAACCGACTGTGCCACCCAGGCACCCTGATTAGTCAATTTTTACATCAAATTTATAATAGTGAAAAGAAGGCACTGCAAAGCGCTGGAGGAAGGGGCAGTCTTTTCAATAAGCAATGCTGAGAAACTGCATATTCATATGGAAAAAAATTAACCTTGACCTTACCTCACTCCATGTACAAAAATAAACTGCAATTGGATTGTAGATCTAAACATTAAGAGCAAAACAATGAAGCTTCTAGAACATATATTCTCAACTGTGGGGTTATGGTTTACACGAGTGTTTATTCTGTAATATTTTGGTAAGCTGTAAATTTGTCTTGTGAATTCTTTTATGTATGATATTTCAGCCTAGAAAAGGGGAGCTAAAAAACAACGACAAAGAGTGCCTGGCACTCAATAAGTCAGATGAATGGGTTGGTGGGGTGGATGTGGGCAGAGGGTGTTGCAAAATCAAATAACTGTTGGCTGTCATAATACCCCAAACACTGTGACTCACAGGCTTCTCGATGTTTCTGCTAGAATTAGGAATCCACTTCCTTCGCTGGGACCTCACAGGAAAAAACAAAACCAAAACTGCAAGCATGACAGAGTGTTCCAACAAATTCTCTTTAAGCCTCCTTGCCGTTGTTTTTTTTAACCTTGTAATCCTACACGTGGCAAGAAGTGAGAGGATAGGGCAGGAGAGAAGGTTGGACTTCTTTTCATCCCTTTTGCGGTTTAAATTTCACCTACAAAGAGCTTCAGAAAGCACCAAGGTTCCGGGGCGCCTGGGTGGCTCAGTTGGTTAAGCGTCTGCGTTCCGTGGCTCAGGGTGCCAGGTTTCCGTGCTCAGCAGGGAGCCGGCCTCACCCTCTGCCCCTCCCCCTGCTTGTGCTTGCACACTCTCCCTCTCTTTCTCTCAAATAAATAAAATCTTAAAAAAGAATAAAAAAGGAAAGAAAAAGAAAAGCATCAAGATTCCAGTAGACAAGAATGCATAGACAAGGCAAAACCCAAGAGCCAGCAGCGAGGGGACAGCACCTCCAGCTCTGTTTCTTAGCTCTCCCTCTGACCTAGAAAAAGGCTTGTGGGAAGCCAAGAAGGAAAAGACACGATTAATTCAGTACAGATGCATCAAGGCTTACAGGATCACTTGCTCCCTCTAGGAGTCTTCCTGATGCCAGCCCTAGAGGCAGAAATTAACCAGGGTCATCTGGGGCATAATGACCCTGGTGAGGGTAGGCAGAGCCAGCTCCCGTGGGCCTGGGGGGCCTTTCGTAAACCCCTGTAAGGGGCCAACTGACGGCAGGGACAGGAAGTGGGATGAGATAGGCCCAGATTTTCTTCATTAGAACTGACATTTCCAGAAAACACAGTGGATGGTGGCAGGTATGTGTCTGGACTGACTGTGAAGTAAAGAAGGGAAAAGAGTTAGTGCAGAAATCCTTCCTTAAACCCAAAGCCAGTCACTCTCTATAAATAAGCCCAAGTGTCTTTTCTGAATCACACAGAAATGGCTGGATGGTTCTCAACAAATTCTGGAGGTACATTTGGGATGGTAGAACTTAGAATACACAGGCTTCATGGTATAAATAAAACTTGCTTTGGAGAACCTCAAGGACATCTCAGAGATGGCGAGTCTTTCTCCAGAGCAGCTGAAACTGAGGTTTAACTAGAGGCTTCAGACAGAGGCTCAATAGGCCATATTTACTAAGACTCCAGAGGAACAGTGATTTCAAACACGCACACCAAGTTGCAAGGACCAGGGGCCAACCCTCCCAACGGCAGCCGTCCATCTGACACCTTGTGGCTGGCCCCGAGGTGAATAAAGCAGAGATTTATTCCTTTAACAATGGCACCGATTCTCCCAAGTACCCGTTGCAGACTAACCACATCCCTAGAGTGAGGAGGAACTCCTAATAGGAGTAAAGAATGAGACGCTAGGATCTCATTCTCTGGTACATTAAAGAACTTGACCAAACTCCAGCAGAGCTCGTGAGAAAGCTGCACCCAATCTTCTTTGAGTGAGCAGCAGGCAAGTCTCTGGAAACGTCCACAGACTCACAGAAGAGAGCTTCGTTAGGCTCCTCAATCCTTGTGATGTCAGGGCCGAGACAGAGGCTGTGGGTAGGCAAGGAAGAAATGCTCCTTTCTGGAACTCTCTCAGCATCTAACTGTGATCCAGAATCTTTCGGCTTCCTGGGCCTGAACTCATGCCACAGGTTTTTCCCTAATGAAGTGACTGTGTCGTTTCCATTAATGAGCCACTAGGACTGCAAAAATCCCTGCAAAAGACTTGTGAGCAACGTTGAGGCAGGATTTTAGCATTTCTTTTCGTACAGATCCTGTCCCCACTGGCCCACCTCCCAACAGGCCACCCAGTGCAGGATCGACTGTACCCTTATCCAGATCCACACTGATGGCTGTGTCCATGGCCGATTGGTTATGGACGCCAAGGGCAGCAAACCTGAAGTGATATAGTTGGTTTTCCAGAGCACCCACTCCCGAGGGAACTTAGGACAATTTATTTGATGACACAGCAGTCATTGCTCTTAATTACTCTTAGACAAACATTTATATTTTAAGTGGCCGTTTGGGACAAAGTTAGAGTAAACTTTAGACAGACCCATTACTTGTCCTCTGGAAGCTTCCCACAAGTCACAGTCACTATTATAAATAAACTGGTACAGCTAACAAAATGTAAAAACAAAAGAGAGCTGGGGCTAATAAGGTAGTTAAGACTTCAGGTGGCCTAGAGGATTGCCCAGCCAGACAAGCATTCTCTCTCAGCCCTGTGACTCTGGATTTTTTCTAAGTAACACTGGGTCATTCTCGTTTCAGGAGGTGATAGAGGAAACCAAAGGCCTTATTATCTATGGAGACCTGGCACCACGGCGGACTCCTCCTGGCAGGATACGCCGATGGATAGCAGGCTCAGCTGCTGGTCTCCACAGTCCTTTCCAGAAAGACAGGAGAAGCTACTCATGCCCCTCAGACGTAGGTGTTCAGGCTGGATTTCCTGGGGAGCTCTGACCCTGCAGAGAAGCTCACAGCAGATCAATACAGTGGTTAATAGGAAGCTCGGTAACCAGACGCCAGGTTTGAGTGAGGAAGGCAGAAAGTCAGCCAGTCATTTCCCAAGGCCAAAGCCTCCCACAGGACATGGCCCCGCAGTCCGGATCGGATCATCCTGACATGTCAGTATGCCTGACCACCCCAGAGCAGCAGTGAAGGGGGCTGGGTGGCTCTCAAAGACCTCTCTTTCCGTTGGAGCTGTCTAGACTCCTTGGGAAGGGGACTGAAAGGCACAAGAAAATGGTGCATTCCAGGGTCTTGTTCTAGTTAGAACAGAGTTAGCTGGGAGCCTGCAGGGAGGCCAGCTCAGGTCTACAGCCAGGGCTGAGCTCCTCGGGAAGGCGGCCACGCAGTCAACTGCTCACAGACCCGCCGAAGCACCCCCGAGCCTGCTGGTGTAGGAAGTGCGCACCCACCCTACAGTGGGCTCCGGAGGGGGTGGCCTGGCTGGAGGTCTCGCTCTGCCACTTCCTAGCTGGGACCGCCTCGGCTCGGCTTCTGCATCTGCCCAGTGAAAATCAAACTACCTCCCTCCAAGGTGGGGTTCGCCGTGTCAATACCTGTCAAGCGTCGGGCCTGGCCCGGTGCCTGGCACCTAGTAAACAGTCCGAGAGTGAAAACCATCCAAGTCTAACAAACAAATGCACACGCGGTCGCGCTGGAGCCACTTGGACATCTTGCCCTGCCGCCAGGAAAGCTGCGCTAACTCGAAACCTTCCCTTAACCCTGGCCTGCTGTCCTTCGACAATACCAGGTAAAACAGCAACCCCTTCCTTTTTGAAACACTTTTTAAATATCCCCCTCCTGGACACCCATTTTGGTTTTCTTCCTCTTTTTCTTTGCTGTTTGGTCTTCTTTTTCTCTTCCCAACCCTAAATGTTGGTGTGCTCTGCGGTTAGATCTTTTTTTCCCCAAAGCCACCTTACCTGCTCAATCTCACCCAGTCCCATGACAATAAACACCACTTATATCTGGTGGGAGCAGAATTCACAGCTCTGGTTGGGACCTTCTCCTGCCGGAGACCCAAATCCTACAGCCTACATAACCTAGCCCCCTGGATCTTGCCACAGGTTGGGTTTCCCAGAAACACACACTGTGTGGGGCACAAGGTGTTTATTAGAGATTGATGTCTGTGAAGGAAGGGGGGAAGTAGGGCAGGCAGAGGGAGGCGAACTGGAGCCTCAGACAGCCCAGCGGGGAGTGGGCAGCTCTGCAAGCAAATACGGGCCCAGCAGAGGTGTCCTGCCTCAGGCCTGAGTGCCCAGCCTTGTGTCCCCCTTGTTCAGTCATTGATGCAGGCTACTCCAGGAAGGGTATAAACTCCAACAAAGTGGCTTTCTGTGGACGGAGACCAGCTGGAAGCTGTGGCCAGCCGGAGGCTAGTTGAGCTCCCTGAACCTGGGCAGGAAGCTTTCCTCTGCGAAGGGGGAGCTGGGTGGGGTGTCTCCATCTCAAACTCAGCAAGTCCATAACCAAACCCTCGATTTTGCCCCACCATCCAACCTACCTACCCTTCCTCAGCTTTTTTTAAAAATCTCAGTCAATGGTACTACAAGTTTGCTCAGGCCAAATCCTAGGTCTAAGTGTTGACTTCTCCTTCTCAAATGCCTCTCGGTCAGTCCATCTCAAATTCGTTCAGCTCTGCAATCACAACGTATCCAACCCAAGCACGTCCCACCTCCTTCACACTGCCACTCAGCTGGGCCACACCCCAGTGTCACCCTGTGGTCAGCTGCAATAGCTCACTAGCCTCCTCTCAAAACTGTTCCCCTGACCATCCTTCCCGATCTATTTTCTACACACAAATTGGAGGGGTCTTTCATTTTTTAATTAATTTATTTTTTAAAGATTTTTTTTTTTTTAATTTTAGAGAGAGAGCGTGAGCAGCAGGAGGGGCAGAGGGAGAGGGAGAATCTCAAGCAGACTCCATGCCCGGTGTGTAGCCCGATGACGGGCTTGATCTCACGACTCTGAGATCACGACCTGAGCCAAAATCAAGGGTTAGCCACTTAACCTACTGAGCCACCCAGGCGCCCCTGGAGGGATCTTTGAAAAATATAATCAGATTGCCTCATATCGCTGTTCAAAACCAGTCAGTGGCTTCATGTTCAAAATTAAATCCGGTTCTTTACATGACCTACGGGCTCCACATCATCTGGCCTCCGTCTGTCTCTTCAGTGACATCCCCTATAATCTTCCCACAATATACCCCACACCCCTCACCACTCTCTAAGCCTGTGCTGGCCAACACAGGAGCCACCAGCCACAGGTGCACTTGAAACAAGCACTTACATGGGTCTAGTCCAAACTGGGAGGTGCTGTTAGCATCAAATACACACCGGGTTTTGAAGATTTAGCATGGAAAAAAAAAAAAAGAGAGAGAGAGAGAACACAATAGAAAGTTTCTAAGTTTTTAATAGTGATTATATGTTGAACTGACAATATTTTGAAGATCCTGAGTTAAAGAAAATACTACTAATATGATCCTTCTTTATTTTTTAAAACACTCTTTTAAAACATTAAATTCACACGTGTGGCTTGTGTTATATTTCTATTGGACGGTGCTGCTCTAGACTAGGAGTTAGCATATTATGCTTTGCAGGCCAAATTGTGCCCACTGCCTGCTTTTCTACGGCCCGTGGACTAGGCACGGTTTTTACAGTATGTAACGGCTGAAAATAAATCAAAAGAATAAAACTTCGTGACACATGAAAATTGTATGAATTCAAATTTCAGTGTCCATAACAGAGTTTTATTGGAAAAGAGCATAATCATTTCTTTCTGGATTACCTATGATTGTTTCCGCCCTACAGCGGCAGAATTGAGACAGAGACAACCTGGCCCACAAAGCCAAATATATTTACTGTCAGACTACTGACAGAAAAAGCTTGTCACCTCCTGCTCTAAACGATTACCTCCTTACCATTACTTTTCTTTGTAGATGTATAACGATTCTCTCTCCTGTGCTACAACTTCTGCAAAGGTACGAGCTTTCTCTCTTGGTGAGTTACTGCCAGCCCCTAGAAAGCTGCCTGACACAGATCAGGTGCTCTATAAATATTTATTGGAACAGTAAATTTTAAAAATCCAGATTTCAGGGGTTGCATAGGAAGCACCTCGTTACTTTAAGAACATGAATTATCACTACTACAATCTGCTGTCTCTATTTCTCAGCCAGAAAAGCTAAGGTTAAGACCCCAGCAGATCCACACAGAAAGGCCAGGAAGGAAATGCTGCCCCATGGCCTGGTAACCCGCCGGGCTGGAGACAGACGCCAGCACTGCTGTAACGTCAAGAGGAGCACAAGCTCTAAAAACAAAGCATCTTATTTTATTTCCATGATTTTTAGATGCCTTGGTTTTTGCCCCTCTTATAGGGGAAACATAAAGCTGTCAAAGTTATCAAAAAATTCAAATCTCCTTTTCTTTACGGGGCTGCCCGTCGACGTGATTTCATCCACCGAGTCTCCCAGGTCCTGGGAATCACTTCCAGGTGCGCCAGAAGCACTTCCGGGGTCAAAGGATTCCGCTGCCTCAAGGAGCTCCATGTCGCTTCCCTCTTCCTCAAAGGACTGCTGGAAGAGGTCATAGATCTTCTGCTGCTTTGGGTCCTTCATTAAAGAAAACAAAAAAGTTAGAAAGCAGGCTCCAGCACCGACTCTCCCGGTGCCACTGGGGCTGGGGTAGAGACATGGAGGTGGGGGCTGCTGGTTTTACGGCGTCAGGTGCCGCAGGACGGCCCGTGCAGACCAGGGCGGCCGTACTGCCTGACATCATTTCTTCCCTGCTGCTTGTAAAGGAAGAAGGTAAAAATGGGAAGAAAGGGTGTGAGAGCAATAAAGAACCTGCTCTCAAACTATAATTGATGTTGGAAATGTCTTCTTCCTTCTAGCTTTCCAAATCGGTATTGAAATAGCTCCCCAGCTCTCACTTCCTGCAAAGCCCTTCTCTACCGAGGTTTAGTTAAAGTTGCAGTTCAACTGCCAAACTCGTGTGCTCAGCCACGGCTTACACCTAATTTTCGGAGTGGTTGATAAAACATACCCATACTTGATACATGGAGAAGTAGATTCCCATACTTGTTTCTGACTATCTGAAATCTGCCAATGATTGAAAGGCCCACCAGCTGCCTCTGTGCACTGACGGCCACGGTGTAGTGTTAAAACCATACCCAGCAGTTACAACCACAGCACGCGATGGGCTCTCTATCACCCCTTTACTGATCTCTCCCAAGTATGAATTCCCGACCCAGACCGTCTTTCAATCCAGGTGTACTTTCAACATCTCCCCTGACATCCTGGTTCCGTTAAACTAAAGCTGTTTAAAATCAAAGCCATCTCTCCTCTCAATCCTACATCCTCAAACCAGCAATTCTCTCCGACGCCTAGTTCTGATGGTCTACTGACATTCTCCTCGTCTCCCTGGCTTGTGATCACCAGGGCATCCTGAGTGCCTGTCTCACACATCAAACCGGCAGCAAGTTTGCCTCTCCCATCTGTTTCCTCTGCAATGTTCCATAGACACACTCTTTTCCTGGGCCACAGCACTCGGTACCTGCACGGATTTGCAGTGGCTCACCGGTGCTTCCCACTGCAGGCCTCTCCCTGTTTCAATCCCCGGCAGGTCTCTGCCGGGCTGATTTCTGCCCTCGGCTGTCCTTCGACAGGATTTTCTCTTCACATCCTGGAGTGTGTCTACCTCATCAATGCTGAAGTAGCTTCCCTGGCTTTTCAGCCCCTTTATAATCAGGTCTCTATTCCCTCACTGCTCCTTAAGAGAAGCCCCCCTCCCCCTGCCGCTGCCCCTGCCGCGGCCGCATTGGTGATGGGACACCCCTGAAACCTGACTGCAGCAGCAGCCATGTGAGAACTCCAGATTACCCAGTGTACCTGCACCCAAATGCCCTCGCCTTTCAGGATCCCAGCCTTCCCGACGAGGAGTGATATTAAAGGTCATTAAGGTCTGCCTCCCATGATCCACACGTCCTCCTCTAGAAATATCCTCACCAGCCTCTGTCTGAACAATTGCAAGGTTGAGGAAATGCTGCCCCACAAGGCAGCCTGTTCAAGTAAAATCACTATTAACCTGCATTTGATTATGGTGGTGGCAACGCCGTGCTCTAACTCAGAGCAGTCCTGATTAACAGAAGCAAGGTCCAAGATCCGATTAGTATCTCACTTCCCCTCTGGGGAGGCAGGCTGTCTTAGTGACACATAACTGCTTTTGCTTTAATCTCCTCTGAGGAGGCAACATTTTCTTTTTCTAGTAGTGGATGACATTTTCAGCCCATTTTAATTAAAAAAAAATGGATATAATTATTAATAAAAATAAGTATTGATAAGCGGCATTTGTATTAGAAATGTATTAGAAATTCTTAACTAATTCAGAGTGAGGGTAAAGGCAGTATAAATAAATGAGTTCTAAATAAACTCATTATTGAGTCTGAGAAGGTTGAGAATCCTTTAAAAATAAGGCTCCTTCTTTTCAAAGGGCATATAATAAAGTATAATATATAATAATAAAAATAAAGTATAATATATAATAATAAAAAAATAACCAAGGCTCTGTGAAAATATTTATCATTCAACTGAATTAGAGAGTTCTTTTAAAAAGCTTTAAAATACAGTTGTTTCAAAATTAGGTTATTAACTGCTTACATCTATGAGGATAATTTATACTCTACATTAAAAAATATAATCTCTGGGGGTGCCTGGCTCAGCCGGAGGGGCATGCAACTCTTGCTCTGGGCGTCATGAGTTCAAGCCCCACGTTGGGTGTAGAGATTACTTAAGAACTTAAAAAGAATAAAAATATGATCTCTGAGTCTTATCTATCTCAATAATTATATTTGGAAGGAAGCCTTTAGCTGCTATCTCAGCGTAAATGAAAGCTCAAATCCTCAGACTCTCTAGTCTTCCTGTCACTCGAAGATTTTGCCAGTTTCACTCAGACTCTGATTCTGGGGAAGTTCCATGAAGAGAAGACACTTCGGTTTCCAGATGAGCTACTGTAAAGCCACCTTTCTGCATGAGGCTGGGTGAAATCCGCAGGCGTGAGCCCCACCTTCTCTCTCCGGACCCAAGGGCTGAGCAGACAACTTAACTCCACCCGCCCCAGTGGCAAGAAGCCATTTGCAGGTGTTACCTCGTAGAAGTAATTAGTAGCTTCTGTCATTTCTGAAAAATTGGTCTCAGAAAGTCCGGCCTCACCCAGAACTTTAATCTTCTCTTGAATTAGGGGCCTGTTGGGGAAAAACGAGCTGCGGTGAATACAAGCTGCGCAGACCCAATGGGCTGGTGAAAGGGGATCACCCTCCTGTGTTCACAGGACCGAGGCACGCTCTTCCACTTCTTTGCAGCTCTCAAGGCGCCAACGCCCAACCTCAAATATTTGCCTCCTCTCAGTTGTAAACCAATTTAGGGTTCGAGTCAATCAGGTTCCAAATTCTTTCTACTGGAAGATGTAGAGGAAATAAATATCTCATTACAACAAAATTCTGAACCTGGTGCTGTTATGAGCTGCCCAGTGAAGGAACCCACAAATCCAAAGATGCGGGAGTAGCGACAACCTACACATTATGGCAAATGTAAGACCCCTTCGTCATAAGGCTGGAAACAGACGAGTAGTGGAAACTAATGAGATAATCAAGAAACTTAGGATGGGATACATGGGATTTGGAAGGAGCACGTGGGGATTTTTTTGCTTAGGTACCAGACATGAACCCCGGGGTTGAACTGTACTTACAGCACTATAAGACAGCCTTACTGTACCAATACATGCCCTAAAGGGGCAGAGGGGGACACCACCGTCTCTCAGTGTGCCTTCACGGCCGGACGGAGTGTCTTACGAGCAAACCTGCACCCACACTTCATCACGATCAGCTCCCCCCTCCCTTGTCTCAGGCCAGTGGGAAAAGAGCCACATCCCTTTAGTCCTCATGCACCCAGCAAGCCGTGAGTGAATGGTGTGAAGGAGGACCAACATGTTCATGGTGGAAGTGGGAGGGCATGACTCCTGGGTCTTCTGCATGGGTCCCTGAAGACACTGGCAAGAGCAGAAGCGGTTAGGGAGCGAAGGAAATACATCCCTGGCGTCAACCCTTGCTCACCGTCCCCCGTGGCCAGCCATACCAGAGGTAGTCGTCAGCTGTGCCTCTCGCCACGAGATAGTGGATGCTCACGGAGCTCGCCTGTCCGATTCGGTGCACCCGGTCCTCAGCCTGGAGCAGCACCTGTGAGGTCCAGGGATCAGGATGTATGCAGGCCAAGGCCTGAAGCATGCAGCCCCCTGCCCCTGAGCCCACCACACCCTCCCTCCTCAAAGGACTTCACTCCATGACCCAAGTCAGCAGGGAGAGCCTGTACCTGCAAGCAAGCTGCCATCTAACACAAGAGAGAACCAAACCAAACCAAACCAGAGTTCGGGGGGAGCTAGAATCTGCAGCCGGCCAGCGGTGGGCACAGCACTAGGTGCCGGGAGGAACAAACAGCACACGCTGACTCTGCTAGGAGGCTGTGCTGAAGGGGCAAATGGAGGAAGCCCGGCGCACCTCCATTCTTCTCACCGTGAGAGAAACCAGGACCTTCTCAATAAACATATCGCAGCCAAGGGAGAGGCCATGTATGATTAGGGGTCGGGTGGTTCTTTAATATGGTGGTAAGCCCTATAATAAATAACAAAGCCCAAGAGCATTGTTTCTATTATGTATGTCTTTAGCCTCGAAGTCCACATCACGAAGCAGTGCCCTGTGTGGCCAATGCCACATACCTGCTGTCACAACTCTCCACTCAGGAGATAAGGCCAGTGGAACACCTACAGCACTTGCCTGCTGTGGCCACGTGGGCTCAGCAGCTTGCAGTGATGGCTAATACGAGGGGCACAGACGGGAAGGCCAGAGGCCTGGGCTACGCCTGCTGTGGCCACAGGCTCCCCTTCGGGGACAGCTGTGCACCTGAGCTATCTGTGCCCCCATTTCCTCACAGAGGGATGACTCCTAAGATTCCTCCTGGCCTTCTAAAACTTCAGTATTCCCTTCGGTAAGACGGCGTCGATAATCCGACTACTTAGGAGACTGTCGTGAAGCTCTAGGAACAAGTCAATAGATGTGTGAGTCTCCGCTTCTCTTAAGACTGATCCGTGGGAAGTATAAACATGTTTCTGCGGCCTAACAGAAACGGATGGAAGAAGACAAAACTGGTGCTAGGGAACAGCTCCCGGGACCCTGTCTGCCCAGACTGACACTCGCTCCTTCCGTCCCCCCAGCCACGCACAGGCCTGGGGAATTCAAGGCTCCCGTGTCCCTTACCCCAGGGTTCCAGAACAGCTCGGCAAACACCACCAGGTCAGCCGAGGAGAAGGTGAGGCCCATGTTGGCCGCGGTGATGGACAGCACGGCCACGGCATGCTTCTCGAACAGCTGGAACTGCTGGCACAGGTCCTCTCGGTCTGCGGAGGACGTGGAGCCGTCGATGCGGATGTGCGGCACTTGCTGCAGGGACAGAAGGGGAAGGGAGAGGGGCTGCACGGGGCCTGGGGCTCGGCAGCCGGGCTCCGAGGACGGAGCTGCGCTGCTGTTCTGGCTCAGACCCACCCGAGCAGCTAGTCTTCACTTGACGCTGCTTTCGGAGCTGCTTGTCTTTTCATTTCAAATTGAAATTTGTGTTGAGAGAATTGTAGATTCCCATTAGTTGAAGCAAAAATACAGAAATTCCTTGCACATTTGGCCTCGTTTCTCCCAGTAGTAATATTTTGTTAAACTATATCACACCCAGGATATTGACTTGCATACAAGGTGCTGATCTTATTCAAAGGTCCTGTTGTATTTAAACTCGTGTGTGTATCCTACACAATGTCATCACTCATGTAGGTTTTCACAAATCTGCCTTCACAGGCAAGACACTGAACAGTTAAGGGGCACCTGGCAGGCTCAGCTGGTGGAGCACACAACTGCTGCTCTCAGGGTTGTGAGATCAAGCCCCACGTTGGGCATCGAGCTCACTTAAAAAAAGAAAAGAAAAATAAAAGAAGAGACACCGAACAGTTCTAACACCACAAGGATCCTTCTGTGGCCCTTTCACAACCACACCCACCTCCCTCCTGCTCCCTGCCTCACTCCCAAGTCTCTTTCACTTCAAGAATGTTGTATCAGTGGAGTCATATGGTGGGCAACATTTCACTCAGCACCACTCCCTGTAGATCTAGCCAGGGCGTTGCGTGCGGTGGTAGCTCCTTCCTTTCCTACTGCTGAGTAGTGTTTGGTGGTATGCGTGTACCACAGTGAGGCCTTCACCTCTGGAAGGACATGTGGGCCGGCTCCAGTTCGGGGCTACTACAAATCAACCTGCCATGAACATCTGTATAGCAGTTTCCATGTAAACACAAGTTTTTACTCCTCTGAGATCAATGCCCAGGAGTCGACTGCTGGGCCGCATGCTCCCTGCATGTCCAGCTGAGTTTTATCTTCTTTTAAGGGGCATTTATCCATTTTTTTCTAATGATAAAGACAAACATTACAAAGGAAATACAAATAGCAGGACTGTTACTGATCTATTTTTTAAAAAGATTTTATTTATTTATCTGATGAAAAGAAAGAGCACAAGCAGGGAGAGTGTCAAGCAGAGGGAGAGGGAGAAGCAGGCTCCCGCTGAACAGGGAGCCCAACTTGGCGCTCAATCCCAGGACCCCGGGATCACGACCTGAGCTGAAGGCAGACGCTTCACCAACTGAGCCACCCAGGCACCCCTATTACTGATCTATCTTTGCCAGGCGCTCTCCTCTTAATGTATATGAAAATCTTTTAAACACAAAGTTTTATATCCTGCTTTTCTCCAATAAACATTATATTGTAAATAAACTATTAAAATCTTCTAAAACATGATTATTAATGTCTGTATAATATTTCGTTATGTGGTAATAGTATAATTTATCCATTTGTGTATTTCTTCATATTTGGGAGATTCTTTTTGTTTTTTAAAAATTTATTTATTTGAGAGACAGAGAGAGAATATGAGTGGGGAGAGGGGCAGAGGGAGTGAATCTCAAGTAGACTCCCTGCTGAGCATGGAGCCTGACTTGGGGCTCGATCTCACAACCCTGAGATCATGACCTGAGCTGAAACCATGAGTCAGACACTTAACTGACTGAGCCACCCAGACACCCCTGGGGGATTCTTCATTTTCACTAAAAAAAGATGGGATGGCGAACATCCACCAACAGGTGAATGGATAAAAATCAGGGTATACACATACAACAGAATATTACTCAGCAATAAGAAGGAATGTACTGATGACATGTGCAATAATAGATATGAATCTCAAAATATGTTGAGAGAAATCAAATTTAAAAAAGAGTACACACTGAATCATTCCACATTTATATAAAGCCCTAAAAATGCAAATCAATTTAGACTTGCAAAGCAGATCTGCTTGGCCTGGAGATGAGAGGGCAGGGAGAAACAGGAGGGATTACAAAGGGCACAAGGAAACTCCTGGGGCCAACAGACACATTCACTATGGGCTTGAACTCTCAAATCTGAGATCAAGATCTGAGCTGAGATCAAGAGTCAGACGCATAACCACCTGAGCCACCCAGATGCTCCTTCGCTGTCTTGATTCTTACCAAACTGGACGCTCTAGGTGCAGTTGATTGCATGGCAATTATATCTCTATAAAGCTATTAGAATAAAATAAGTTTTAAAGGATGGGTTAAAATAAACCTGTTCATGGTTCTTTGCCCACATTTGGTTATTTTCTTAGACTAGATACTAAAAATCAAAGTACTTTGGCAAAAGGGAGAGACTTAAGGATCCTGATATTATCGCCAAATTGCTATCCAATAAGTAATGTATGAGCATGTCCAGCTCACTGCACTGTTATCAATAGTGAGGGCTGCACATTTTTAAAACCTCTGCTGAGGTGATAGGTTAATTTTCATTTATCTGATTTTTTAAATGGAGTTGAATTTTTTCATATCTCAGGTTCTTAAAGGGTCCCATGACCTCCACGAAGTTAAGAACCATGGATCTACATTATTATGTTTTCTGGCTAAACAGACTCTAATTTAACAGTATACCTACTGACAAACATTTAGGTTTCTAATTATTCAATATTATAAATAATAACATCCCTAATCTTATACATTAATCTTTGGTCTCATTTTTTCCTTAGGATAAATTCCTGGAAGAGGAGCTTGGAAAAATTTGAGTGTGCATTAAGTTACTGGCAAACTGCCCTCCGAAAAGGTATCAAATGTACAAAAAAAAACCCATGGTCTAGCCACTGTGTATATGTGTGACAGAACAGATCCATAGTTTTAGGTAATTTAAATCAATTTTTTTTTCCTTTGTGATTTCTTTCATTGTTTTTATGGTTAGAAAGTCGTTCCCTATCCAGTGATCAGCTATACATTCACCTACAGTTTCTTCTAATGCTTTATGGTTTTAATGAGCTCTGATCTGTCTGAAATTTAATAAACAGCGGAGTCGAGCTTCATTTAAGTATTCCACCCAATTACTTAGCCAATTGCCCGAACTTTATTTGTTGAATAAATTAAGCCTAGGTTTTGATGACTCCTTGATTATACATTGTTTTTTTCTACTACAGGGCTATTCATCTAAAGAGTTATTAATACTAAAGAGAGGTATACATTCTATTCCACCCAACTGATCACCAGTTCTGGGACCAGCATGGCTGAGTTTTATAATAGATTTTAATATCTGGAGGCACAAGTCTATCAACATTGTTCTTCTTTTTCAAAGTTGCCTTAGATATCTCTCCTGCTTATTTTTTGAGACTCCTTTAGCATAATAATATAAAGCTCCCTTAAACTACTCAACTGGAATTTTTTATTCGAATTGAGTTAAACCTACGAATTCATTTGGGAAGGACCAGTATTTTTACAGTGTTTGCACTGGAGCATGGCCCAAGTCTCTCCAATTCCTCATTGGTGAGCTTACCCCTCTTGGTGAGGTTACCAGTAGGTACTTTATATGCTTTTATTGCTCTGAATAGGATCGTTTTCCCATTGTATTTACTAATTAGTTATAGCTGGTGCATAAAAATGGCAATTTATTTTAGTATATTTATTTGGAATCTAGGCACCCTACTAAACTCTTATGCATTCGGATAGTTTTCTAATTAATTTTGTCTTGAGTCTCTTTAATATAGTGACAGCTCTGATTTTTCCTTTCCAGGGATTATAGCTTTTAATTCCACTGGCTAGCTTCCTGCATCACACCATATACAAAATTCAAGCCCAGGTGGATTAATGAACTGCCTCTAAAATTTTCAGGAAAAAAAAAATCACAGGAGAAAATCTTTATGACCCTAAGAAGGGAAAGATTTCTTAAATCATTCATAAAAATTAAAAACCATATAGGAAAAACTAATAAACTTGCAATGTATTTCAGTTATAACAACTAAAGTAAAAATGAAACACTCTGCTCAATAAAAATTCAACAAAATGAAAAGAAAAACTTTAACTGATAAATATCCGGAATTTATAAAGAGTATTTCCAAATCAGTAAGAAAAAGACAAACCATCTAACAGAAAAACAGGCAGAATATTTACAGAAGAGAGCCTGAAATCACGAATAAGCATATAAAAGGACACAACTGTTAGTGGTAGTCAGGGAAATGCAAATTAAAATAAGAATGAACTGAGATTTCATTTCACCAGATTGGCAAAAGTAAAAAGTCTGATAATACTAAGTGTTAGCATGCAGAACAGTAGGAATTTCCAAATGCTGCTGGTGCGATTATAAATGTGAATTACCACCTTGGGGAGAAATCGGACGATACCTAGTAGAGTTGAAGACAAGCCTATCCAAAGGCTATGCAAGATCATGCCTGGACATGCCCATGTACATAGACATGCATGTCCGTGTGTGCGTGTACACACATGTATATGAAAGTATTCATATGATAGCAAAAACTGTAAATAAAATTCCGTGTCCCTCACCAGAAGAATGGATAAACTGTGCTACAGTCACCCAATGAGATACAATTCTGCAGTTATGGTGAATGAGCTTTAGTTATAATACAACAGAAAAATCTCAAAAATAACATTGAGCAAAAAGGCAAATTTCAGGATACTCACACTATGCTGCCATTTATGTACGTTATAAAATACATACAAGAGGAGACTGTATATTAAGAATACATACTTTTGGAATAAAGTATGACAACATGGAGGGAAGGACTGGGGACACTGGTTACATTCAGGGAGGAGGACGGAGAATGAATCAGAGGGCTGCTGAGGGGCCTAAGTATGTTATTACTTAAAATACACAGTTTGAAATAAATATAGCAAAACATTTAATTTGTTAAATCTGGGTGGGGGACACACAAGTGTCTGCTATATGTTTCTCTGTACTCCTCTCTCTGTTTGAAACATTACAGGGGTGCCTGGGGGGGCTCAGTCAGTTGAGCTACCAGTTCTTGATTTTTGGCTTGGGTCATGACCTCAGGGTCATGGGATCGAACCCTGTCTCGGCCTCCACGCTCAGATTCTCTCTCTCTTCCTCTGCCCCTCCCCCACTGCTTGCAGTCTCTCTTTAAAAAAAAGAAAGAAAGAGGGGCGCCTGGGTGGCGCAGTTGTTAAGCATCTGCCTTCGGCTCAGGGCGTGATCCTGGCGTTCCGGGATCGAGCCCCACATCAGGCTCCTCTGCTAGGAGCCTGCTTCTTCCTCTCCCACTCCCCCTGCTTGTGTTCCCTCTCTCTCGCTGGCTGTCTCTGTCAAATAAATAAATAAATACATCTTTAAAAAAAAAAAAAAGAAAGAAAGAAACATTACATAAAATGTAATAAAGATGAAGGAAGTAAAAAAAGCAATTTATGGTCCTAAATTTAACCAAAAATGAAAAGGGAGGTGAAAATACAATGTGTTTAGCTGTTCTGATTTAATTCTACATGCAGAAGCTGGTGAAGATTGGGCAGCATTTCCATGTGAAATGCTATAACTTCACAAGTTTTGTTTCTTAATTTGATGTGTTTAGTTTCAATGAACATCCTTGGAAATCTTTCTGGATATCTTTCATTCAATGTAATAGGGCCACACACTGTACTGAAATCTGCACGTTGCCATGGATGATTTAGTAAAGCCACTTTGACGGTAATAAGGAAGAACAAGAGGAAGAGAGGAGGGTATTCACATAAATACTTGTTTCCCCACAAGAGAATTTCTGCTCCCTCCTTTCCTGACAATCTTGTAATTATTTACACAGAGTCATGAAGGATCCACAGCTCCCAGTGGGTCCTTGTTCTTAAAGCAAGGCTCCAGGAGCAGTTGTAGGGAGCAGGGAAGAAGTTAAAGGACACCGCTGGGAAGTACTTTGACCCCAGTTTGGTCCTACAAGCAAGAAGAAATCTTTGGAAAATCTTCAGCGATGTTTCTGGAAACGTCATCTCACTTCTTTGGTTCAGATCTGCCCTCAACCTGCTCAGAACAACTCAGCAGCCGACACACAAACAACAGAAGCATCCTGTGTTGAATTTCGAAGGGAGCTTACCTTTCTCTCAAGCTCTCTTGTAATTGCACTCAGGACTACCTTATGGTGTGCGAACACTAGAAACTTCTCTCTTCCACTTTCCAGGAGGTCCAGGATATATTCACTGCATTGGACAATGAGAGCACAATAAATTCAACATACACTTATCTAGTTGAAATTATTCCACTGCATCTTTAGCAGACACCTTCGAGGTGTCTCCCCTTTCCCTCCCTTTCTCTGAGAACTGACCTCTTGCCCTACCCTGCAGGCCAAGTCACCTGAGTAGAAGCAAAATTAGGAGCTGTGGGGAAGCCACCTTCTGCCACATGCAGAAAGAGTTCTTCCATGCTTTTAAGTCGTCTCCCATACGCAAATAAATGAAAGTATCACTACATTTTATGTGTCTCTGATATGTTACTGAAACTTTCTTACTATCTGGGATCACAGAAGATAATTAACAGTTTTCACTTTTGCTGCTACTATCATTGTAATGTGTTTTCAATAGAAATTGAAATGTTGTCTAAGATCTGAAAATGCCTAGGCAGGGGATTACAGGATTCTTGACAGTAATCAAATTTCTGGAAGTGTAATATTGAAACGTAAGTAATAGTACTGGAGAGATGGTCAGGGAAAGCGCCCCAGTCCCCTCACACAGTAGATGGCAAGCTACATGGCCAACAACTAAATCAGTGGTAAGGGAATTTTTTTCTGAGGCAAAGGAAGATGGAGTGAAGAACCTTATTTCCTTGCTCTTTATTCTCCTCTTGATTTACTTCTCTCCTCCATCACTGTTTTTTTCTTGACTTCCCACCCCCATCTTTAGCTGTGGCCCCGAGGAAGGCAGCTAACGCCAGGAGCTGTAGGGGGATGGGGGTCACCCAGTCAGCAGACTCTTATGGCTTCCCTGCGATTTAATGCCCTGCAGGGGGTTCACAATCCCAGGACAGGTCACTGTTCCCACATGGGCAATGGGAAGGTGAGCCTCCTTGGACACAAACAGTAGGTCCAGGATATATTCACTGCATTTGACAAAAAGGACTCACTCGGCCTGAGGCCATCCTCACATGCGGGTATGTCTGGATACAGAACAGACACTGCCCTCCTTGGAGAAGGACAAATCTCAAAGGTTTCCTGTCACGCAGGTGGTGACCTGTCCTCTAAGCATCTAAGAATTATTTTCAAGCAACACTACGGCCAACCAGGGCATGGATTTGAGTTCAATTTGTGAATAGTTGGTACTAATAGAATCTACTTTAATTAGTTTGAGACATAAAATTTGCCATGATACAAGCAAGAAAGTTTATTGCTACAGCATCAAAAAGTCACAAGGCCATAAAATCAAGCTGGACAGCTCATTAACAACTATAGGTCCCAGGTTTCCTAGTTCCTCTCTCTCTCTCCATCTCAGATGCGGTTTTTTATTTCTATCCTTCTCAAGCCCCTAAGCTACCAGGCTGGAAATGTCTGCCTACCACCGTACCACTGGCTTTTCTATCAAAAGATGCCCATTAAAATTAAAACAAACGAACAGCAGCAAAAAGGGGAAGAAAAACAATTAGCAGAGGAAACTGCGGTTTTAAGATTTATAATCTAATTTCCACTTACTAGATGTGTGACTCTGAGGCCCAGAAACATACATGAGATTTACTCCATTTCTCCATTTTAAAAATGGGGCCAGTTTGACTTACTTGACTGATCGCGCAAAGAGGCTGTAAGTGTGAAATGAGTTAGCAGATGTCGAAACTGGTTGGAAATTAGAAAGCACTAGACAATTTATCACGGAATTCTGAAAAAGTATGTGTAAGGTATATTACAAATGGAATGTTTGCACCCCCCCCCCACCATCAAATCCTGTTGAAATAATAACCCCCAAGGTGAGGTTAATGTGAGATGGGACCTTTGTGAAGGGATAAGGTCACAGAGGCAGGGCCCTCATGAATGAAATCAACATCCTTATAAGAGACTCCCCCCCTCCCAAAGAACATCCTCACCCCTTCTGACACTGGAGGACACAGGGAGAAGACGGCTATCTGCAAGCCAGGAAGAGGGCCCTCACCAGACACTACATCTGTAGCTGCCTCCATCTTGGACTTCTCAGCCTCTAGAAGCCTGAGAAAAAAATTCCTGTTGTTCAAGCCACCCAATCTATGGTATTTTTGTTACAGCAGCCAAACGCACTAAAACAAGGTAGTCCCAAAGTTTATTTAAGAGGTGCAGGAATGGCCAGATTTAAAATTTCTAAGAGAAATGGGTGGTTCTGGGCCCAGCACTCAACAGACCCTGAATTTTGTAGGTCACAAACAGAGACAGCAAGGAAAAAGGATCACACCCTTGCCATCTGTTATTTAGCAGCTTGTGAGAAATGGGTTGGAGGGGGCGATTCTGATGAGTTTCTGAGAGAGAAGTCTCCAGGTTGTAAAACCACATCTGGAGTTCATTAGTCTCCTAACAGTCTCATAAATGAAAAGGGCAGTGCCCTGAGGGTGAAGGAGAGCTGGCCAACATTCAGCAGTCTTTTGGGGGGATAGATCTTAGATTTGAATCATGTGGTGAACTCACTCTCTTACTGCATTTAGGGGTGCAGAGGGAGAGGCCGGAGAGGCTGGGGGATCTGGAGGCTGAGTGAGAGGGTGGGGTAGGCTGTGTGTGTCTCAATTTATCCACAGAGCTTGGTCCCCACAGCCAAGCTGGCACCGCTCAACCCACGCTAAATTCATTTTCATTGTAATTAAATCACTTGGACCATTATCCTGCCAGAGTCTCACATGAATGTTAAACAATAAAAAATCAGGCAAATGCACGTCATGAGAATTGCCTCAAGTTTCTACCACAGTGAATATTTGAACATGAGTGGGTTTTTCCTTTCTTTAAGAAAGGCAGACAATTTTTCAAGTCAGTGAATACATTTAAGAATAGGAATTATGACTTCAGCCTTAGTTTAGAAGGCGGAAGGAAAACTTAAGTGTGACAATGGCCAACTTGCCCATATCTTTTGAACAAACTTTGACAGTTGCCTTTTTATGTAGGTAAATAATGGCGGAGACTTCACGTCTTTGGAGATTGCCTGAGACTCCCCGTAAGGCAGCCTTCCTGGTCTTCCATGAAACCCCTCACTTGTGTCTATAGGCAAGTGCCCACAGGTTTCCTACTAAGGGGAAAAGCTCACTGTAGTGCTTGGTCAACCCCATCCTCCTTGTGTGGCAGCAGCTCTAGCTTATTGGTTAAGACAGGAGCTCTTGAGCACCCCAAACTCTACTGGGCACTGCTCCCGTGACAGGCCTGCTTATGCCCTGTGGGTGATGAGGCTACGCTGCCCTGAACTTTGTACTGAAGGCAGCTATAATTCCAGGCTCTCATCATTTCTTGCAGAGCAGTAAAGCCATGCTGGCGGATTAAGGTAATAGGTGTTTCTTTTTAAAGATGAGAGGGAGACAGAGAGTGGGAGAGAGACGTAGACACTTGGTGGCCACTTACATGACAGATGGGATTTTAGCTTCAGCTGTTCTGTTGAAGAAGAGAAGGAGGGCTTCTTTCTGCTGCCGTTTCTGTGGAGAGAGAAGTCTAAGATTGAAAGTCTGCTACTCTGCGAACCCTGGGATGAGCTGATGAGCTTGTAATTATCACTGCTCTGAGCTTTACAAATCCTAACACCTGTTGTCGGAGCTGGGAGACCCTGACTCATCCACTCAATTTAGACAAGCCATGGGAACTGCAGGGACTCCAGCCTGTCATCGGAGACATGGCCTTATAGGTACCCTGTCATCTCCCAGGAACTGTTGTGGCCAGTGAGACCAGGAACAGGAGAACCCTTGGGAAAGGCATCTCGGCCACGGATCCACCATCCACACAGGCTCACATGATTGGCTGAAATGCAGCCCTCATTAAGCTACGTGAACCACTTCCTACAGCCTGCTGACAACTTACACACGATACTGACCCAAGGTGCTTTTTGCCTCCCTTTTTCCTTCTGCCACACTGTGCCCATACCCAACTAACGAAGCTTGCTTCTGTACAAGACTTACTGAATCAATTCCAACTGACCCCAACGAGTGTATTCTAGTATCATCTCAAAACCATTATTCACGTGTATTTTGGCCTGCCTCCCACATAAGGTCATTGACCTCCCAGGAGAAGAAATCATGTTTTCTTTATAGTTGGCATCTAAATAAATACTAATCAAGAATGCTAGCACAGGCGAGGCACAAATAGTTTCACAATATTATAGGATAACATTTACCATCACTCTGGGTCCCTAGAGATGACAGACACTCTTAACCATCACTGCTATGGTGGCCCTCTCCTTCCACTAGCAAGCGAGGATTACAGATGCCCCTACTTCTTTGTGCCCAGGCCCCGTGAGGCCAGTGACTGACATGATAGCTTCTTCATGTAACAAAGAAGTGAGCCCACAGTAATAACATCCATGGCCCTGAACTCGTTAATAACTCAGGAAAGCGGCCACAGCCAGGCTGTACCTTAAACAACGACACCACAGATGGTGGCACAAGCTGCCTGGTCCAAACAGCTTCCTGCCTCCCAACCATGTCTTTCCTCAAGGACTTGACGAGAAAGAAGGAAGATGCCAGAACCACAGGAAGCCGGGGGGGGGGCGGGCAATGACAGGCTAGTGGGGCCATGTCATTGTTGTGGCAGTGGTGGCCACCGTCCCTCCTGCTTTGTGACAGAGGTCCAACTGAACAAACTTCCTGAGAACTCCTGTTGGAGATGCGACTCCATGACAGTGTGCCTTAAACTTTCTCAGTTATAGACCCAGCGTAGACTCTGACGAAACTCTGGGCACACACATACCTTTTTCCTTCTGGACAAAGAGCTCACAGACATCCTGAGGTCCATTCACGTCCCCTCAAAGGGTCCCTTACAGCAGACCAGCCAGGCCCTCTAACATAATGCAGTCCCTGGTAGGATACACCAAAGGGACAGAGCCAGGCTTCCAGGCACTGACCTCACCCACAGTGGGCATGCCTCAAGCAGAGAGCACTCCAGTCGTCCTGTCTTCACATTGACTCCCATGCCCTTTGGGAACCACCACTGCTCCTGTCAGGTCCTTCCCTCCCACCCACACTTGCTCACTCCACACCTGCTAAGCAGAGAGGGAGAGGGCAGAACAAACAGACGGGCAAGTGGCAGAAAGCACATGAGAAACCTCGCCTGTTTGAGATTTGCCACTGAGCGCTGATGAGATATGGGGAGCAAACCCCTTTATCACACTCGGTCGCGGGGTCGGTCCAGGGGGCACCTGCGGGGATGACTTCCAAGTGCACCCAGACCCATGCTGCAGCAACTCATTCCTTCACACCTACCCTCACCATACAGTCCACCTTCCCGAATTCCTATGCAAGCTGCTTTCTCAGTGTCTGGCTACTTAGAATACGGAGCTGAAATGACCCAAATGTCCAACTCAAAATTACTAGCAAAATTCTAATGTGGCCAAGGGAAAAAACACATATTGTGCTTTAAAAAGACATTTAACAACACAGAGAAGTGTTCAGGATGTGGTTTTGTAACCTGTTTTTTCCTCCCCACCTGATAGGTGTTTATAGGGTACCAATTCTGCTTTTAAAAATGTTACTTATTGTATACATAAATTATATCTATATCTATATATAAGTGTATATGTAAATAATGCATATTTAAAGCAAAATATACATACATTTTATAGAAAAACTACCCAAATGATATATGCCAAAATTATATGATATAAAAGATGGGTGACTCTTGTTTATAGTATAGTAGTAAGAAACACTTGATTGATGTTACTTTAAAGTACTTTTCTTTATCTTTCAGATTTTATGCAATAGACAGCTATTTTAATATAGGAAAGATCAATAGTTTCGTCTTAAAAAAAAACCCAAAAAAAAACAAACCTCCCTAAAACTGAGTAGACACAATACTAGCGCATTAATGATCTCACTTCTTTTGCCAGCCATGGGCCAGGAAATTTTAAATAACTTGCGTTCTTTGTTCCCAGGCTTTTACTAAATTAGATCCACTGGGGTTTTGAATTTATTTTTCCTGTTGGAATTTGAATGTATTGTCAAACGGCAGAAGGGTGAACTGATACTGTCACCAGGAAGTCTGTGTGGACTTGTTCTATTTTTCTGTTCCTGGTCTTGCTGATCAAAAAATTACTATAGACAAAAGAGGATTAGAGTCAGCTTTTCTTAGCCTGTGAAGAGATATCTATTATTTCTGCTGAAAATAAGAAAGAGCTTTCGTTGTACATTATATTTTATAAATGGGCCGCTTCGCCTTGGCTTCTGTGATTTAAAGCTTTTTAAAAAATGTCTTCCTCCAGATGGGAAGGTGTGAGGGAACAAAGAACCGTTCCTTGACGGGGCAGCAGGCCTTTGCTGGAACCATGGTAATACGCAACACCGCAGGGAAACTTGCGGCTACAAAGTAACTTAAGTGGGAGGGGCAACTTTTTATAGATTCACAAGCCTTCCTTACTTGCCTAAAACCATAAAACCACCATCCCCCATTTTAACTTTTTCAACTCAGGATTTCACAGGGCTTGGAAGGGATGTCAAGGGCCACCTGGTCCAGCTCCCGGCTGACCCTGGCTCCCCTTCCTGAACGAAGGGAGGCTGTTGCCTCAGATCAGATCCACGGTTGACAGCTGTACCACAGCAGTGGCTCTGGGGTAAGAAAGGTTCTGCTGGTCTAACGAGCAAAGCTCCTCAATTCATCTTCTACTTGGATGTTCCACCACAGAAATGAATTTACATTAAAGAACACAAAAGGGAACCACTTTATCAAGGATTTATCTTGTCATCAGGAAGAACCTAGTATCCGACTTCAGTATCATTCTGCAGGTGATCTGAAACTCTCATCAATTTCTCTCTTTTAGGAACAAACTCCCAATTTTCCTAAGACTCCAGGGAAACATAGCAACTCCCAAGCCCTGGACTGAGAAGAGTTCTGGGCTCTTTCTCTGCTGGATTCTTGAATTCCACTGCAATCGAGGTTTTTCATAATCTGCACAACAATGTTACGACTCTGGGGTGAAGAAGCAGAGAGAACAATCACCCAACAGGAGGAACTCAGAGCAACTGACACTGTCCTTAGGGACCTTTCCAGCACCAGGCCTAGGAGGCACATCATGGCTCCCCTTTTTAGGTTAAGAAAATATCAAAATATCCCAAAGAATTTAGGGGATTTACACAGCTACTGGAAGTTAAAAAATACCCAACATTCCTGATTTCCATAGTTTAACCTAGTAAATTTCTTTCTTTCTTTCTTTCTTTCTTTCTTTCTTTCTTTCTTTCTTTCTTTCTTTCTAAAGATTATATTTATTTATTTGACAAAGAGAGAGAGAGCACAAGCAGGGGGAACAGCAGAAGGAGAGGGAGAGGGAGGCTCCCTGCTGAGCAGAGAGTCCAATGCAGGGCTCGAGCCCAGGACCCTGAGATCATGACCTAAGCTGAAGGCAGACGCCCAATGAACTGAGCCACCCAGGCGCCCCTAGCCTAGTAAATTTCACATTATTGCCTGTAAACTCAGAAATCAAACCTCCAGGTTGCATCTGACATCATCTTTAGATAAAGCCCCCTAACCAGAGGCAAGGAACTGCATAAACTGGCAAAAAACTTCAAAAATGATTTCAAACCTTGCTGCACTAAGAAAAAATTCCCATACTTCTTTTGGGGCATATTGCACAATTTAGAGCTGCCTCTTGGCCACTCGATGTGCTGTTCCTCCTCAATTTCAAATGTCCACTGACTGCTTTTTCTGTTGTCTACATTGGCTGGTCTCTCTGCCTGGTTTCGGAGGGGGACCAGGCACAGGTGAGGGGGTTCTCTGAGGAATTCCACAAAATACTGATAGCCTTACTTCCACCACATACACAAGGCACTAAAATATAGAATATTTATAAACATTCAGATCTTTGCACCTAAAAATATCCCACTATCTGAATTTTCCCCACTAATATATTTGCTATACTTGTTCATTGGTTTTCTTGATGGCAGAGTTCACTCATGGGCAACGGTTAGTAGACATTAAAGATTTAAGAGAATTATAAGAAAAAGCTTAAAACTAAGAAAAAGAATCTCCACTCAGGGGTGCCTGCGTGGCTCAGTCAGCTGAGCGGCTGACTCTTGATTTCGGCTCAGGTCCTGATCTCAGAGTCTTGAGATCAAGCCCCATCAAGCCCTATGTTGTGCTCAGCAGAAAGACTGTGTGGGATTCTCGTTCTCCTTCTCCCTCTGTCCCTCCCCCCAGCCCTCGTTCTCTCTAATAAATAAATAAATCTAAAAAAAAAAAAAAAAAGAATTTCCAGCCATTGAATTTTTATCTCTAGAAATCAGATAAAGATCACCAACGGTGATTTTAGCCACAGAATACCTGCTTCTGCTTGTGTTCCACTGAAATACAGTTTGAGAACCACTGGTCTGTACACCCACATCAGTGTTGGGGAACTTTGTTGGAAAACCCCACAGCAAAGAGATCATGCCCGCTCAGTTCCTCCAGACTACCCAGATTATTAGATGTAACAGAGCATAAATTAGATACGGCTTGACAACTTACCAGTGCACTCTTGTTTTTTAAAAGTTACCCATCGTCTTGCTCATAACATGGTAAAATAACATAAAAAACCCCATGCACTCTGTCTCTTGTCATTCTTACTTATTTTGTGCTCCCCCAGAAGGCTTGGATCTCATCTTGATCTAAGTTTCCTTCTACAGGGTAATAACAAGCCCAGGTAACGCGTTATGATAATGTCAAAAAATGTCAATGACTGTTATTTTCTTGGCAATGAAAACTGCAAGTTTTTTTCCCAAAAGGACAGAAATGGAGCTGGTGTAAATTACTTTACCGCACTTAGCACAGTGTGACACTAAAGACAGATATGAAAGTGTTTTGAAAAGATAAAACCACCACAGTGTTAAGACCTTAAAATACAGAGGTAACAGGCTTGGTTACAGCCTCAGCTCTGCCATGGAGCAGCCATAAGACATTGAGTAAATCACATTCTCTGTGGGCCTTGGTTTCCCTTTCCATAAAATGGGGATGCCAGCTTCTTGCAAACCATAAATGACTATAATAAGGATTAAGAGCTAAGAGGGTTTTAAAACCTTACTTTTGTTATATAAATGTTGATTTGCTATTTTGACTAAAAGAGGATTAATATATATATCGAATACACCTAGAACTAATTTCTAACTGTTAATAGACTAAGTAACACTTACAAGACTTTAAGACATTCTCAAAATACACTAAACATAAATTCCAATTCTCTTTGAGGGATTCAGAATACACATCACCATTCTACAACTGCTAAGGGGTTTATTTTTATGACCATCCATCAACAGTAATCTACACGTGTGTAAAGCCGCAAATTAGGAAGAGATTTTGGAAGCAGACTAGGTAGGCTGAGAGATGACATGGGCTCACTGTCCTTGCCCGGGGGTGTGGGAAGAGGTCCTGGAAAGGCAAGCTCAGAGAACTCTGGGTAAACCCCTGTAGACCCCCTCCCGGAAAGGACACATCGACTTCCAAATCCCCATCTCAAGCCCCACACTCACGGTGTTGTTCATGGTGGTCATTTCCTTGGCCGCAGCAGCCAAGGCAGCTCTGGCCTTGGTGCTGATCCGGGCAGGGGCAATGACTACCATCTTGCGCTGCTTGGGTGGGAGCTGGGCAAGGACATCGCACTTGAGGCGTCGCAGCATGACTGCCTCCTCCAGCAGCAGCTTCAGCTCACCGAGGTTGGAGGAGCCCGAATAATCCCATCCCCAGGGCTGCTGTGGAGGGAGAATCAAGACACACAGCCAGTTAGGTTCTCCTAGGTCCAAGTTAACCGGGCCGTGACCTCAACCGGCTCACAACCTTCTCTTGCTGTGGCTTTGTTCAGACAACTTCAAGTGGCTCTAAAGGACGAATGAAACCTCATATAACACAGATGGGAATGAGGAAGGAAAAGAGAAAAAGAAAATCAGGAATAAAGTGTGCTAAAAACATCTATCTTGGTGTTCTACACGCTGAACTTTCTAGCAGCAAATGCAAGATGCTGAGAGATCTGGTGTCCATTACGTTTAAAAACAAACAAGACGCTTAGCTTGTCAGACTAGTCCTGTATTCTAAATAAAGAAATCATCTTCCCTTGGACTTATCCTAGAGTCCACTGCACAATGTAACAAATCACGTTTTCAGTAACATCTTCATTCGATGAGATGTATTGAGATTTAAGAAGCTGTTGTGCCTGGAGTACAGGCTATCCCAGCACATCCAAGTGCAGTGAGATGAATGCGCTGTGTTGCTGCTGTTGGTGGGGACTGAAGGGAGGAACCAAGAGCACAGGCTTTTGCCAGTCTGGCTGAGACCAGAGGTGGGTTTTAGGGTACCCAGGCAGTTCTTCATAAAAATGGTTTCTTCACTTAGTAGCTCATGGGAGACAATGAGCAAGAATATCTATTCCCTGTCACATAGCTAGAGAAGATTTAAAATGAAAACCGTATCTTTCACTAACAATCTTACTCGAAAAAGAACGGATCTACAGTCCTCTAGAAAATGAGGGAACCAAGGTGTCTGCTGCCTTATGTTTCCAGCTGCTTGTCTCCCTTCCTGTCTCAACCTCCCCTGGACCATAAACCACCTTAGGTAGAAGCTAGGCTTGTTCATTTTCGAGGGCCAGTGGACCTGGTCTCTAATTGTGAAGACACGGCGGGTATCCTCTGCTACATACAGAATAGGAAGAGATGGTCAAAGGCGGAGAAGTAAAATGATCAAAAACTGCTTCTTCTTTAAAAAAAGATACTCTGAAATCAACTGGAAGTTCTCAGCAAATGCCTTCATGCAATGGGGTCGAAAATGAGTTCAGCAAGGGGCATTCTTTTCAGTGGCTTCTCTCAATGCAAGAAGCTGGCCACTGGGCGGGGGGGGAAGCAGCCCTGCCCTGTGGGCTGCATTAAATAAATCCTGCTGGGAACAAGTGGATACCATAATTAATTTGGACAGCATGCTCCTATGTCAGCTTTTAATCTTGTAGGTTAAAACCCAATAATACCAAAGATTTAAAATTTGGAATATTCACAATCCAACAAGCTTGTATTGAAAATTTACCACATAGCAGGCATTGGGCTAGGTGGAAGGAGGGGGAAAGGCAGTATGTGTGTTTGCTTTCTTGGTTGTTAGTGGTGGTGGGGCGGGGGGGACACAGTGAGGAGGAGAGAAAGGATAAATTTAATAAGGATGGCATGAAGACCGGGGAGATGGTGGACAGAGCCTGGGGACACAGGAAGGGACAGTCTGGGGGTAAAGGCAACGAATTCTGTCTTCAGCTCCTACCATCACGAGCTAAGTATTATACCATGAGCCCAGATAGTCGAGGAAGAGAAGATCCTTTTCAGAAAGTGGGTCATTTGCAAACAGGAACGAGGTACAAATCACTCTTGAAGAGTTTCAAGGGACGACGACAACCATGTGGAATCTTATCTGGATTGATCCGTGGGGAAATGCACTACGGATGTTGTGTTTTAAACAAGTGTATGGCTTGAAATACATCTAATAACAGAAATTTCCTGCCTCGATAAGCAGCCCAAAATGGTTTGCAATTAACTTTGCAAAGCACTACAATTTACATTATAAGTACTTTGTTTGATGTAAGTGGATATTTTTAAAGTACTTGAAAAGTTTTTTGGAAAAAGTATTTAAAAAATAAGGCAGACAATCTTATTGACATCACAAACTTGCATAGCAAGGCTTTTTCCTCAAGACGGCATGCGTCATGGGTAAGCAATAGCCATTTCTCCCATGTCAGCATCTTTGATGCAAATAGCGGCTCGGGAAGGTTGTCATTTGATCACAAAACAGGAATCCTGAAGGCCTGAACTGATGGGGTCTTAGAGTTGGGCTGGAGCCTCTGCAGCGGGGGCACCCCCCGCAAGAAAGAAGTCAGGCAGAGCTTGGGTTGTGGCGTCGAGGTTGACGAAGTTACAGCAGGACAACTGGGGAAAAGGAGACATGATCTACCCTTGAGAGAGGGGCCGGAGTCTGCCGTTCTAATTCAGGGCCATGTGGACCCCCGTGGGAACAGAGTTTGGGAGTTCCTGAAGTCTGACCTTGCGAGACGAAGGTCTGCCGCTGAAGGATAAATTCACTGCCCTGGCCACTTTCAAAAATAAAGACGAGAAAGGAAAACTAGTGACTCCTCCCTCTGGTTTTCTGATTGTGAAAGTTCCAGAGCCTGGGTCAGAGAGAGCTATCAGGGCACACGAAGAAGATGCCAGCCAGCCCCACCCACATCCCACCTGTTCGTGTCCTCGAGGTCGCCCACCAGGACTTGTGCTTGTACCTCCCGCCCCACGGCCAACCCAGAGCCTGGCACCCCAGCAAACAGACGAGCTGTATCCCACTGGCGGGCCTGCAGAGCATGCAGAAGGCACTAGGGGCCAAGAAGGAGGAGTCCCTTCCCGAAGAGAAAGCGGCCCAATCCCAGAAGAAAAAAGCTCAGCTGAGTAAGGAAAAATATGAACACCTCAGCAAACAAGGAGCTGATTCTCTGCGTCATCCTTTCTCGAGTTATTTTTGGGGAAGAACACTGGAAATGTGCACAGGCTTTGGCCAACCCAGTTATGGCTGCCTGACACTGAGAGGCACCCCCAGCTCAGGAAGCGTGCTGAGTCTGCCACCAACACGCTGCTGCTGACGGGGAGGGAGGCACGGCCGTGGACGAGGAGAGAGAGGAAATGGTGGAGACTCGGTGAGGAGCCTTCTCTACCGAGGAGGACAGTGTCCCATGCTCAGCTGGCTCGATCAGACTGATGAACGCTGAGGGATTCAATGGCCCATCAGGAGGAAGGCAGGATCGGTGAATAATGTCATTTAAACATTTAAAAAATGTCGATTTTCTGGCTTACAAAAGTAATCCGTTTTGATGTACATTATCTTCCAATCATAAGTGAAAGAGAGATGGGGGGGAGAGGAAGAGGGGGTTAGGGAGGGGAGAGAGAGGGAGAAAGTGGGAATGAATGAATGAATGATGGGGAAAATTTCGCATCCTGCTTTTTTTCCCCACTCTTGTTATTTCCCCAAGTCATTAAATACATACTTTTTTCAGTGAAAAGAAATGAAATCAAGGGTTTGATTGCAATGGCATTCTCAGTTACGAGCTCCCTCTGCCATTCCTGGAGACTGAAGCCCCGCAGACTGGAGCCCCAGAAGCGCATGCCCCGTTGGCACTGTGTTCCCACAGAGCATCTGTAGCTCAGAGGCTTCTGGCCTATCGAGCAGGCACAATTCACTGCAATGAGTCGCTGTTTTGGCTGATGAGGGCCCACCGAGGCAGCTCCAGATCACACTCCCCACTCTACCTGTTTGGAGGCCTTATGTTGTTTTTTTCATGGGCCCCAGCCGCACTCCTAGCTCGCCTCCGTGCCCTTCTCAGAGCTCCAGATACCTATGCATCACCCCCGGTCCCCTCACTGGGAAACACTACCCCAGAACCACAAGCATTAAAAAATAGGAGAGACTGTTCTTATTCTCAAGGTCAGAATTAGGGGCAAAGCAGGACAAAAATCTGGGTCTGGCTCCCTGGCCAGTGTACTTCTGATCATACCATGGCCAAAGAGAAGGAAAAAAAGGTAAGTATCAGAACTGGGGAGAGGGATGGGGCAGTGGGGGATGGGGAGAGGAGAGAATAAATACCCGCTTGGCATCACAGTAGCGAAGTCCAAACGCATGAAACTGAGGGAAGAAAGTTGGCCTGACCCCGATGATCTGGGTGTAGAGCTCTGCGGGCCGGGACATGGCTGGAGTGCCGGACAGCAGGATCACCCTCTTCGCAACCTGGAAGACAAACAGCCAAAGTGCTGAGAGCACACAGAGGAGCACCTAGGGACTATCCCAAATGGCCCCCTGGGATTGGAGCTGGATGCCCCAGGAAGAACAAAACTCCCTGGAATGCAGCAAGAGCACCTCTCCCTTCCTGGGCACCCTGACTGCTGGCAGTTCTCCAGTTTACTCCCCTCAGAACCCAGGGAGATCTAGATTCCAATGACACCACAGGCTGGCCTCACTCCAGATCCCAGTGTGGCCCATACCTGGGAACTCTAAGCAAAGGTACTGTGGCCAGAGAGAGAGGAGCACACACGTTCCAAGAGCTTCATGGTGTGACCCACGTAAGCAGCGGGATGCCACTTCCTAGGCTGCCTTTGTCACAAGTCCATACATCAGGACTCGGCACATGATACTGAATTCCACCTCCCTCACTAGACTACGAGCGTCTTGAGATCAGGGCTGGGTTCACCTTTATCTTCTGGAGCACAGAGCCTGGCACAAAGTAAGCAACCGACCAAAGTTCGCTGTATGCTGAGAAATACTCAGCTAACCAGTGTTCCCGGGAAGATGGAATAAACTCAAAGAATCCAGCATTGGAAGAGGAAGGGGAAGGGGGGAGAGAGAACAGGTCTGACCTGCTTCCAGATGGGATCTGACATCTGAGTTGAACTTCCAGTCGGATAATGACACCGAGGACCAGCCCTTTCTCACTGCCAGGAGGAAGAGCCAGGGGTGGCCGTGATAAGGCTCTACCTGATTTTCTTCGGGGACGAACAGGCTGTCGCTAACTCAGCTGCACAATACTCTGAGCCTGGAGCTCCCTGACTTAGCTCATTTTGCAGTTAATAAGGACTTTAAAAAGCGGGACCCAGATCCATGTACCCTAAACTCAGCTCGGGTCTGCAGCAGCCTGCTCAGCAGTGGGGAGGACAGAAATAAATGGTCGACTCCAATGATGAACTCCAGGTTCCTCGCCAGCCTGACCCCCACCTGAGCCGTGGAGATCAGACTGAAATATCCCACCTCTTCCTAAGATGGGCAAGAGGATGAAAATAAAGGAGACACTCCCCACTGTATTAGGACACGGAATGGCCAAATATTCCTGGAGGTAAAATCCATTTCAGCCCTGAGAAGGAAGCCTACCGGGGAGCTCAGTTGTCTAGAAACACCTTGTTAACCACTGTAACCTTGAGTTAACGAGGGGAGCGTAAGACAATGGCGTGCAGTAAATCACCTAGGGGAGGAAATTAGGTTTTCAGATGGATATGCTGCCTCATACAAATAAATAAATAAAGGTGCAACAGAGGGAAGAAAAATGATTCTTTATAAATATACAGTATATACAACTCTCAAGATGCACTTTTGCCCTCTCAGTGACTGCCAGTACCTAATTCCATTATGACAGCAGAGCTATGAATTTCTCCAGCTACAATTTTCCACAGTTCAATTACCCAGGCTTCTAATTTCCTGCACGGTTTAATGCAGACTCATTAAAATAACAACGAGCTTCTTGAATGACGTCTGTAGCATCGCCTGCCTTGGCCCAAGATCATTTCAATGCAACGGGGAAAATGAGAAGTCTTATCAATAAGAGAAAATCGGCCTATCATCCTAAACCGATACCCCATGTCGCTGCTGCTGCCTGGGGATGGAGCCTGGGCAGAAACAGCTCACAGATCAGGTGACAGAAAATAACTCTCGGGTTCTCGGTTGGGTATTTACAGGACAGAGTTAATTCGGAGCGTGTTCTCCCATACACTGCCCAGACTAGGGGTGATGAGACCATTGAAAATGGACGTTTGTAGGCGTTTAAAAAGCAGAAGTACATTATGGAAAAAGAATAAGGCCAGCTTTGAAAAGAAACCAGAACAGCGTTTTATCTATTCTGGAATGATTTAGCCTGCTCCCTACTCAGCCCCAACATGTTGGTACTGTCATCACTGTCACCCAAACGGCCTTTAATTCTGCCCAGCTGCCCATGATTTATGGGTCACCCTCCATGTCGGAGAACCTGCAATCTCAGAAAATAGAAATGCATAAAACTACGTAAATGCACACTAAACTGAACACTTTATAGTCGACTCCTCTGGCTAATGAAGGAGAGCAGCACCCAGGAAACCCATCGTGGAGCAAAAAAGTAATTTCTGTGTGATGTCCTGGAGAAATGATGTGATTCACAGGAGCAGACTCTGTTGGGGGCAGATGACCTTCAAAGACAGGGTCAGCTTCCCCAGGGATCAAGGTCATCAGTTCAGCCCTGAGGAACAGGATGCTAGCAGGGTAAGATAGTATAAATAATTTGCCAAGGAGAATCCAGTCCAGCTCAGAGTAAATAACCTACACATAGATTTTTAAATATGAGCCAAGAGAATGTTCTGTTGCAGAGAAGAGCTGAAATTATCGTAAGTTCATACAAGAAGCAGCCTGGGGATTCTGCAGCAGTTTCTGTTGTTACCTCTTTTTTTCCAACTGAGCCAATAACTTTACTGAATTATTCTGACTGGGTATAACACACTTACTCACCAAGACTCCGGACTGGGGAAGAAGTCATGCTCCCCAAAGCTGAGCCCTGTTCTCGCCCCAGGTTATTCCTAATGGTAAAGTTCGGTCTGTAGGCGGAGTCCCCTGTGATTTAGCAGTACTACTTGAGAAGGCTGGTGATGTCCAAGAGAAGGTTGTGCCCATGCCACCCAAGTGTCCTGATACACACATTAGCCCCATGTAGTGGGGACACTGGAGCTACGCTGTCATGAGTTCAGAAGTCATTATAGAATCTTCAAAAACAAGGAGAATGGCAAACAGTTCGGGGGCACGTGACTAAAAGTACACAGATCAAAAACAAATGCAGGATCACCGTCACGAGCCAAGAAGCAACAGAAGAGTCAACACCCGTGGTTAAATCTAAACCTTGAGGACAAGAAGGGAAACCCACTCTTCAGGAGAAATCCAGTGACTGGAATCTGGGGAGAAGATCAAGGTTCCGTTCTTCCCTCTGCTCTCCATGACATGCAAAACCAAACCAGGACAAATGGCATCATTATGATCCCTGTTGACCAGAGGTCACTCCAGGGATCAGCAGAGGGCCACCTACCACTCAGTGATACTTCATAAATAGCCTTTCTGAGTCTCTGGTTGGGTCAGCATATTTCATACAAAACGGTTCCTTCTAGGATCTAGCCTTTTCCCAAAAAGAGACAAAGTTCCAGTCACAAGTCTGAGCACTCCTGCCAACACCAAACTGATCTGCACGAGAACCAGAGTGCTTTCAAGCTAAGCAAGCATCACTGCTTTGATAGTAATAAAATACTGACGCCATGTGAAAGGTAACTAGTTCTCAGGGAAGAACGGAAAGAAGGAAGGATGTGACTACAGGTGTTCTGGTTCAAAAAATACCAAAATATATGCGAATACATCAAATGGCATAATTATAGCTAATTAAAGTTACATTGTTTTGACCTTCCAGGCATGCATGGGCATAGGTGTTATTAATATAACACACACGCTCAAATTAAGTATTAAGTATGTTTTTTTCCGCCGGGAAAATAGTCTATTCTACCTTAAGTGTTAGACTCCAATAATTTCCTTCCTGATTCTGTGATAAAATGGAGGAAATTCACCAGAACAGCAGGACCACAAGGGACTCCTCCTGCGGCCTCGTCACACTGGGAGAACAGACCCTCAAATGATACCACTCTCCCTTCCGGCTAAGAGGGGCAAAAAGCCATCTCTTCTAGAGGCGGAGGGACTGGGTTCTCTACACCTGCTTGTGTATCATGTGAAAAGATGGTCACCACAGTACTATATGTGATGGCCAAAGCCTGGCTACGAAGCCATCAAAAGGGAGCAGATGATACATATCATGATAGATTTATACAATACAATACTACCTGTAAGAATGAGGTCGAGTCATCTGAAATGAGGTGGGATGATTTCCAAGATACACGAGTCAGAGAAAAAAGGCAGGAGCACAATAGCAGTCGAGGAACACTCTAAGGAGGGAGGAAGGAAAAACACACGCACCTGCTTAGCTGGGCACAGACTAAGTTTTAGAAGTAAATGTGAGAATCTGGTAACTCTGGCTGCCTTCGGAGACAGAAATCAAGGGGTCTGGAGCCCAGAGGTGGGAGAAAGAGTTATTTTTCACTGTACACCCTTTTGAATATATCATCTACTTAAACTCCTTTAACAAGAAAGGAAAAAAGAAAAAGCTCATACATTTTAGGTCACTACTCTCGTTTCATCTAACCAATCAATAGAGACATAAAAAGGACCTACTCACACAAAAAGAGAAATAGCTATTTATTAGGAAAGGATGGTGGGATTCTGAGGCCTTTTTCCCTCTAGAGAAATAATCGAACACCGGTCTGACAATAAAAAGTGCTATAAATCAGAGAAAAACTCCAACATCCACCTCGCTGCTCTAAAGCAAGAGACTGACTACCTTCAGGTCGTTGTCTTGTGGAGAAGACTGCGTGACTTGGGCTGAGTGGGAGTAAAGACAGTTAAGCCTGGCCACATGGGCCTTCAGAGGCATCTATCAAAAAGTGAAATTTTTTTTTTTAAGATTTTATTTATTTGTTTGACAGAGAGACAGCCAGCGAGAGAGGGAACACAAGCAGGGGGAGTGGGAGAGGAAGAAGCAGGCTTCCAGCGGAGGAGGCTGATATGGGGCTCGATCCCATAATGCCAGGATCACGCCCTGAGCTGAAGGCAGACGCTTAACGACTACGCTACCCAGGCGCCCCCAAAAAGTGAAATTTTGACCCAGCAATTCTGCACGTAGGAATTTGTCCTAATAGGTCAAAGTATGCAAGCTACAAATACATCGATGATGTTCACTTGCAGAATTACTGATAATAGCAAAACAACATCCAACACTAAGGACTAAACTATGGGATGCATTCATCCAACAGAAGGCTCTAGAGCCATTAAAAATGATGACCTTGCTCTACAATGGACATGTTAATGGTGGTCTTCTCTGTTGGAGGGAGTTAAGGTGATCTGAATTGTTTTTTAAAGATCTTATTTATTTATTTTAGAGAGAGAGAGAGCACAAGCAGGGGGAGGGGCAAAGGGAGAGGGAGAGGCAGACTCCCAGCTAAGCAGGGGAGTGGCTCGATCCCAGGACCCTAGGATCATGACCTGAGCTGAAAGCAGACAATCGACCGACTGAGCCACCCAGGCGCCCGTGAATTTTGTTCCTCATGGTTTTCTGTCTTGCTACTTTCACACGTGTACACAAAAAATAGAACTACCTCGCTTAGTAGCCCAAACAAAGAGTGCTGTGCGGAAAGAAAGGCGTCACATTTCCCAGGGGACCACAACACCAGTTTCCTACAACCTAAGCCACGTGTGTCCTGAGTGCACCTGCTATCACCATTCACGAGACTCACATTTTCAGGACACAATCCAGCCTGGCCAGCTCACAGACTGTAGGATATCACCTAACTACCTCATCGAGCACATTTGCCAAACATATCTTGAAATATTAATTATGTGAATATAGTTCTCGGAGATGCACAAGTTGGAGGAACAATCGAATAGTACTAAATTAGACCCTTGCGTGCCTTTCTAAAGGCATGTTTTACTTCTCCGAACTCTCCTCTTGTTCCAAAAATACTTAGATCCGTCTCCTTCCAGTATCTAGATCAATAATTCTCAACAGAGATGGAGAGGGGTGATTTGCCCCTCCCGGGCACGTTTGGCAATATCTGGAGGCAATTTTCCTTGTCACCCCTGGTGTGTGGGTGGAGGGACTACGGCACTTAGTGCGGGGAGGCCAGGGGTGCTGCTAAACACCCCATGGCACACAGGACAGCTCCGCACGGCAAAGCACGATCCAGCCCAAAGTACCGGCAGTGCCGAGACTGAGAAACTCTGATCTAGATGGAAATACAGCCGAGATGAAAGGTCTGGTTGGCAGAACAGCATATAATGCCTCAGTGCCCCTCCACTCAATCCCATCAACAGCCCGGAATCCTGTGAAGTCAACGTTACCGACGAGAGGGGCTTCAAGACACCTCCATACACAGCAGGCCATGTTCAAGGGTCTTATCTCAGAGTGTTAACTCATCCGAGTTCTACAGCAAATGCAGGGTAAGCTCTACTAGTTAACAGCTAAAAGATCTGTCTTAAATGCAGCACTCTGAAATACACCATGGTATTAAAGATATAAATGCTGCTTTAAAAGGTCTGACCCAGAAGCACATGTTTCAGAAACAAGTATGTAGTCCAGCTTGCCTGGCCAGCCAATGACCGCAAGAACCAGGTGGCTGCTCAGAAGCCTTCCTACTGGGGCACCTGGGTGGCTCAGTCGGTGAAGCGTCTGTCTTCAGCTCAGGTCATAATCTCAGGGTCCTGGGATCGAGCCTTGAGTCGGGCTCTCTGCTCAGTGGGGAGCCTGCTTCTCCCTCTCCCTCTGCCCCTCCCCCCACCTGTGCGGGCACGGGCTTGTGCTAATAGATAAAATCTTAAAAAAAAAAAAAAAAGCTTTCCTCCGTACCTGTAGTGACACACCCTACCTATGGCAAGCTTCTTCTAAGCTATCAGGGGCACAGATTTATCTAGGTACCGCCGTAATACTGGAACCACGGTAAGATCTGTTAATATTTTTCTTTTCTATTTTTTTTAAAGATTTTATTTATTTATTTGTCAGAGAGAGAACACACAAGCAGGGGGAACGGCAGGCAGAGGGAGAGGGAGAAGCAGCTTCCCCACTGAGCAGGGAGCCCGATGCGGGACTCAATCCCAGGACCCTGAGATCACGACCCAAGCCTAAGGCAGATGCCCAACCAACTGAGCCACCCAGGCACCCTGATCTGTTAACGTTTTTCAAAAGAAAATATATTGAAGCCTCCAAAAAGAAGGGTCACCACTCTGAGAAAAACATTTCATTACAGTGTGTCCATCAATATTTATAAATAATGTGAGCAGAGAATCAAGGTTTTTAAGTAAAGGACTTTAAAGTTTGGAGCACAGGACATAATCCTGCTTTGGAAGGGGTATCATGCTGTTATTCCTAAAACAAAAGAAAACAAAACAAAATTTGAAACGAGTTAGATAGTTGTGCTCTACGGGGAACTGGAAAAATTAAGTTAATTTTCAAATGTTAATAAGCTTCGCCAACATTTAGCATATTTGTTTTCCCTAGTTTACGTATAACGTAAAGCTTCTTTCAAGCAACGAAAGCTGCGGTATGCAAGTGCGGGCACAGCACAAGGGCTGCTTTAAGGAAGACACGACAGACACGGAATTTTGTCTGCTCAGTCTACACAGACCAAAGGAGATTCTCCCGAAGTCATCTGTGAGAGGCTTCTATCTGGTTCTAAGAAAAAAAGCAACTTCCCTAATTGACTAGTGTTCCCCAATATTAAGAAAAAGCTCACCACAAAAAGATGAAAGGAAGTTTGGGGGCCTTCCCGCTGTCCGGGGAAGGGGGCCCGGAGCGCGTGCCGGATGAAACACGGAGCTTACGTCGCGTGTCAGAACAGAACACTCTCAGACACAGATCTGAAGCTACGCTCCATCCACACGCTGCCCGCTCTGAAGCCAGGGCTCGACCCACCAGAGCACGCAGGCCTCAGTGTAGGCCCGCACAGTAAGGGCTGTGGATGGCTGACCCTCTCGCTAACCAGACAGGCTTAGGGAGGCCCAGGGGGAGGACATCAGCTTTGAGGCACGCCTCAGCTTTCTAGGGCTTCTTGCTGACACCCGATGGCCTGGTTCCGAGTCTGTACGACTCTTCTTCCTTGGTTCTCAGCGCAAGAGAGCTCTGTCCCCACAGTGACTTAGCAGACAGGCCGTTTCTCCTGAGCTGTTCAGAGGGCATGCCGCTGGCGGCCCCCTCTGCCTTGTCCGGGAGCCCAAGAGGACCTACGGTACAGCCCCCATCCAGCCTGTGACCTCCGACAGGCCTTCGTCTCCGACAGACAGAAACGACTGCACCGACCACCAGCTCCTTAGCAGGAAGTTAGGAAGAAAAACGAGTCTGGTGCTGAAGCCCTTCAGAGTGATGCCCAGAGTGGACGCTAAGTCACGTCCATGGCCCACAGCCCCTCGCCCCGGACGTAAGCCCTTGCTCTCCGTGGAAGGCCAGGCCGAGCAAGATACAGCGGGCCCTCAATGCCGAGTGGGCTCGGGCTCCAAGCCAGGTCTCCGCGGGACTCACCTTGAGGAGGGGCATGGCTGCGCGACAGCGGGCTGTCTTGATGTTCTTGAGGAAGTGAGATTCGTCCTGAAAAGAAAGGGTCACATAGGTGAACAAGACCAAATCCTGAGTGGATGGAGACAGAGCCCACGTCAAGCCTGACCCTGGCACGGCGTCCCACCGAGGACGCCTCTGGTAGTTTCTTGCTCAAGGACACAGCTGTGGGCCTCGTAAGCACCCAGGCTCTGCTGCCGCTTCTCCACTTTATCCTGGGCGAGTTGCGTCATCTCCCCCGACAGCTTTCCAACTGTGAAGCGGGGTTACCGCCTCACAGGCGGTGCTGAGCAAACTGCCGCGAGCTGGTTTGCTGCTTAGTAGGACGCGCCTGGCGTCCGCACAGCACAACGCCAGAGCAGGCCCACTGTGTGCCTTGCCCCAGGGCGTGGCACTGGCGCCCAGCTCCTGCTCCCAGGGCCCCCCCAGACAGCAAGGATGTCAGCCACACCACAGCGGAGCGAAGTATTAAGTGCTGTCACTGAGGAAGGGTGACAAAGTACGGAGGAACTCAAGGAGGGGAAGAAGACGCAACTCCCGTCCTCAAGGCACTGCCAGGTTTACAACATGGAGGTTGACGACAGAGCTCTGCGTTCTATGCGTGAGCAAACTAGAATATGGCATAGTCTCTTTTCTTTCTTTTTTAAAGATTTCATTTTATTTTTTTTTAAGATTTATTTATTTTGGGGGGAAAGAGAGAGAGAGTGTGCAAGCAGGTGGGGGGCAGACGAAGAGGGAGAGAGAAACTCAAGCAGACTCTATGCTGAGCGTGGAGCCCGATGCGGGGCTCAATCCTGCCACCCTAAGAGCAGACCTGAGCCAAAACCAAGAGTGAGGTGCTTTAACCAACTGCGCCACCCAGATGCCCCACAGATTTTACTTTTAAGTAATCTCTACAGCCAACATGGGGCGCGAACTCACAATCCTGAGATCAAGAGTCACAAGCTCTACTGACTGAGCCAGTCAGGTGCCCCTGTCATATTTTCTAAAGCCAAGTAAGTAACTAATACATTCTTAGGATTTGGGGAAGAAACTTCTATTTTGGTACACATTCAAATTACTTGCTGTGGACCTGAGCAGACACGGCATACATACAGGTACATGTGTGCCTGTCTACGGTGCCAGTTTCTCCATCGATAAAATGGGTAAGACACCACTACCTAACTTATCAGGTTGCTGTAAGACTTAATGGGCTAACACACACAAAGCCCTCAGAACAGTCCTGCCACTGAACTCAGTAAGCACTCAGTGGTATCGGCCACCCTATGATGGGGACGCTAAGGGGATCCCGGCTCTATCTCGAGAGGTGATTTGAAAGAAACCTCCTGTCCATTTCAGCTACGATGAACCAAAATGTCCTCAAAAGCACAACGGAGAGGAGTGCAAGATGAACCCACAAATGTCAGAGCATCTATTCTTAGAAACCTGGGGTGTAACATTCATACTCCTATCTGATGATGAGCCCCCGCGACAGCCAAGAAGGAAAGGGTTTATAGTGAGAAACAGCAGGAAGTACAGAGGATGGGGAAGGGTATGGACCCTTTTAACCAATGGGCTAAAATGTTCCATTATTTATAACTAACCACAAGGAATGGCTTACATCTGAATTCTCTTCTAAGAAGTGTGACATCCTAGAGCTGACACTTTATTCCTTCCTATAACATTTCTCTGAAATCAGAAGACAGGGCTCTTAAATAACTGAAGACAAACTAACACGGGTGGTAAGTGGCTTGCCAAAAATCATATGGCAGGTGGAAGTGTTGAGCCAGAAACAGAAACACATGATGCGGTCCAGCTTTGATCAATGACGTCCCATCCTGCTGGCTTCACGCCTGTGGGCAAATCATGTGAGCGCTCTCATTGTCAGCTCCATCAGTGGTGAAAGGGACATAATGTCTGCCTCAGGGGCCATGGGGAAGATCGGCAATTATGTGTAAAGTACTCGACAAAGGAGAACACTCAAGAAATGAAGGCATTATTCTTCCTACACACTGGAGAACCATCACCATCATCCTGGGATACTTTTAATGTTTGCATTTCATGTATACGCTAACATTTTTTCAAAGCCACACCTGAATTTGTGCCAAACCAGAAAGGACTTCCTCAAAGACTCATTACCCTTACAGCTGTGAAAACATATAAACATGGAAGTTTGCTTAGGCTAGGAATAGAGTATGGTTCTCACGTTCAAATCATGATAATAGATCCCCGAGGCCAGCAACCATGCCTTCTTCCCTTCCCTGAGCTCCCACAATACTTGGTTCACACATCTATGAAAGCACTAAAACGTATTCTAATGCTCTGTGCGCGTGTCAGTCTGTCCTACTGGACTGGGGTATCTTGGAGAATGGGGCTGACTTTCCTCCCGCCATACCCTCAGTGCGTAGCAGTGCCCAGGGTATGGAGCTGGTGCTCAACTGTGGGCTGAACACATGGATGAACAAGCGTCCCCTCACAGCCAGCCCGTGCTGAGAAAGCCACAGCTCTAATGCAATCTTGCTGACTTTTCTGAGCCTCCTACAAACTCATTCCTTTCCCTCCTTCTAGGTAAGATATGCACTACCACATTCTGAGCATTGGGATTTGGGAAGCCACTGTCAGCAGAGAATTCTATTTTTAAGAGAAGGAAAATACCACAGGCTTTTAAAATGCACACGTTTGAATAAAGAAGAACCTTTCCTATCATCCAGAGGCACTGGGTTCCCCTGTTTTGCCAAGAGGAAAAACAAGGGTAAACTTGGCACTGAAAATCATCCACTGCGCTCTGTGCGTGTGTTACCTGCACTGGGGTTGGGAGCTGCACGCCTTTTCCTAACCTTTATTTGTGAGCCACGTGAATACACTGAGTTCTGTCCCGTGGCCGGCACCAGGCCTCTCTAGACTTTCCTTACGGAGGACTTGAGGAATGAAAAGAAGGAAAGCCAGTTAACTGAAAGATGTGAGGTCACATCTGGGAGCAGAACTTGAGTAAAGCCTACTTAAGGAAAAAAAAAAAACCAAACACCAAAACCTGTGAAAAGTACAGCTAGTCCTTGAACAGCGCAGGAGTTAGGGTGCTACCCCCCTGCCTCCTGCAGTCAAAAGTCAGCATGTACTTTTGACTCCCCCAAAACTTAACTACTCATCCAGAAGCCTTACCGACAACATGCACAGTTAGCACGTATTTTGTGTGTTATACGATTACTAACTGTATTCTTCCAATAAGGTAAGCTAGAGAAAAAATATTAAGAAAAATCATAAGGAAGAGAAAACACATTCACCGTACCGTGCTGTATTTACTGAAAAAAATTTGCCCATGAGTGGACCCATGCAGTTCAAACTCATGTTGTTCAAGGGTCAGCTGTACTTTTTTTTTGAGGGGGGGGGTAAGCGAGTGTCTTTATATTGGCTGGAAAAAAAACTTACTGTTTGATCTGAGCCCCTTGGACAAGAGAGGGCACCAGATGAAGGCACACGCCCTTGCCGTCCGGTGGCCCGGGGCCCCCAAGCTGGCCTCCATCCATGACCTCACGTCGGGGAGATGGGCTGCAAACCCCCAGCTCAGGCCTAGTAAATGACACTTTCCAAAGCGCTCCCCAGGAGATTCTAATATGCAGCCAGGGCTGAGAACTGCTATTGAGATGAATAAAATGTCAGTTTCCCACAAAATAAGGATAGTGATTTCTATTCTCCTAGAAACAGAGGGAGGCTCCAGGAGAACACAGACATGAAAGTTCTCGGAGCTTTTAAGAAGAAAGCTTCCCCAGAGATGAAGTACTTAAAGACTCTGCCGAGTCACTTACAATGATGACAACTTTAAAGGGGGTTTTTAGCTGTTTTTCTAACTTGCTCAGAAGGTCAAAGCTGACAATGTTGACCAAGCCAGCTGTCAGGCGGTCCTTGCCGGTCACCACGACGTTGATGCGGTCCGGGCTCAGAGACGGCAGCCACTGAAGGAAGGCCTGGGGATGACAGAGGAGAAGGAAACCTGGGGGATCCAGCCGGCAGCTGCCCGCTGAGGCCCCAGCCCACCCATCAACGGCACTCTCTCAGTGAACAACGTTAATACTCCCTGAAAAATGAACTCAGCGCCTTTCTCTCCACACCCTCCTGTATTTGCTGGCGCCCTTGGGCCCATGAACAACAATTATCTCCACTGCCCTCCTACCCATCCGCTCCTTCGCTTTCCACTAACACGACACTGCCTGCCTTTGTCAGCAAGGGCTCGTAAGCAGTCACTGTGGCATCTGCGGATCTCACGCCTCGAATCTCTAACTAGATGGCAGGTTTCTGCAGGGCAAGAATGTGACTCTTTCTAAGAGGAATTTTATAGAGGATTTTTTAGCAGATCCTGGTACATACCAAAGACATTGATAATGACAAAAATACTTATCATCTGCTCTCTCCAGAAATCTTGCCATCCCTACCCCAAGCCAGTGCCTGGAGCCAACGGAAGGCTACGAGGTCCCTGCATGTCAGCTGACACCATGGCAACGTCGAGGGCTGGTTCTTCCTCCAGTTTTGGTCCTGCTCATAACTAAGTGACCGCCTGATTCTTTTTTTTTTTTTTGAGAATTTTTGAGGTGCTGGGGGAACTTAACACACACCAAATAAGTATCTGTTGAACTGTTCATTTTTAGAGGCGGGGGGAATTCAGGTCACAAGGACAGGGAAAAAAAAAAGAGGTATTATTGCAATGCACATTTTTAAAGTTTTACTTTCTTTTCAGCTGGAAGGGCATGTCTGGGCATCAGGCTGACCAGTGACAGGCAGAGTCGCCTCTTGTCCACCAAGTGGCTCACGGGGTGCTTAGTAAGAAGCCAACGTGGGAGGAAGAAGACAGCTGCCATGAGTAGCAGAGAGCTGAGAAAAGCTACAGACGATGAATGAGGTCTCCTTTCTCTGTCAAGTTTGCTTCTATGGGCGTTCATTCACTTCCTGGAAGCACTCTGACCCCTGGATTTACAGTGGACAACGCTCACGGCCGAGTGCGAATGCCACGTCCACGTCAGGTTCTTCAGCTCTAACAGCACCCGGCTGACAGTGAGCATCCTGCCCTGGCCACCTCCTGCGGGGGCACAAAACCTGAGCCGACACCTCAGGAGACGCTCCTTCAAGGTCCGATAATGCCTCCAGCTACCAGTGAGCCTCCTGCTTCAGCTCGCTGAGATTCAGTTTTATCATCTGTAAATGGGGTTAATACCGACCGCGGCCACGCGCACACAGCCACTATGGGATTCAGGGAAATAAAGGAGGCAGCTATTTTGAGACGTCAGCGTGGTACCGGTGAGCGGGGTTAGCAGCAGAGGCACGAGAGGCGCTCAGGAAGCTTCTGCTGCCAGATGGAGGCAGGTCTGAGCTTGTAACCCCTCGGCTTTCTTCCCTAAAGGTATCCCTGATTCTAGTTCAGGAAACCGTGAGCCTGGCCCCCGAAGGCCACCTCCTCCCCTTCCTCCGGCTGACACAGGATCTTCTAAAGCTCCCCAGGCCCTGTCCCCAAACTGTTATTTGATTGCTTCAACACTGAGGACACTTCCTGGTTGAAACCACAATACAAAGAGAACTGACCTGCTCCCAGGTGAAGCGCACAGATGACGGGACCACCACCAGCAGCGGCCACTCCTTCCGGTAAAAGGCCGCAATACAGATGGCTTGGATGGTCTTCCCCAGGCCCATGTCGTCAGCCAGCAGCAGGCGGCCTCTCTTCGCTACGGCAAAACTGAAAGCAGACGAGGGAAGGACAGTGGCGTGGCACATCTGTCAGGGGTGGTAGCTAACCTGCCGTCAGGCCACCATGTAAAGCGATATGCGCCACTCGGTGTGGGCCACCACAGTACGCAGCATGGACCCTGCACCCCCGGAGAGGGAAGACAGGAGCCCATGAGGGGACAGCATGACAGTAATACTACTACTGAAGAGTCAAAATAGGGACAATGTGGAATGGTGGTCAAAAGGCAGAGAGAGGCTCTACAAGACAACAGGGTCATGGAAGCCAAGGGAGGAAGCTTCGAAGAGAGGCGGCCCCCTCAGTCCAGTGCAGACGAGACGGGGGGGAGCGAAAGAGGGGGAGACTGGGAAACAGCCCCTAAACAGGGGCCAGGAGGGGTGGTCTTGTTCACATGAGAGGTCTGCATGGAAGGGAAGGGAAGAAGGAAGAGATGGTGGCATCACAGCCAGGCTTTCTCAAGGTCAGAGAGGACGTTTATGCACATGGGCAAAAGGAAAGAGCTGGAAAAGACTGAGGATGCTGCAGAAGAGGACAGGCCGAGGGGAGGACGGCGCCAGGGTGTCTGTCTACCAGGGAGGACCAGCCTCAGCAGCTGCCGGGGGCCCCTTGGCCCTCCAGTGCGACAACTCCTGCTGACGCCTTGTGAAGAAGGGCACGCTCTTTCACTCTGCGGGAGCCCGCCTGGCCTGGGGGGCACCCCAGTTCCACCGCTTCGCAGCTGGGTACCTTCCCACAAGTTATCTCACCTCCTCGTGCCTCAGCCATGAGATGGGGAAAAAAGGGCCCAACCCCAGAGACCGTCGTCAGGGTTTAACCGAGTTAATGTTTCGAGCACTGACTACAGTTCCTGGCACCATCGTACGTGCTGGGGAAGTGTTTCTCTTCTAACTACTATTCCACGAAAAAGAGAAAAATAATCAAGATGAACACTGAACGGGATTTGCTTGACTCACAAATGAATCAGTGAAAAGGGAAAAGGATCCCAAGTGCCAGATGTCTGGTCTCCTGATCCAAACACCAGCTCTCTTTCATCTGAATTCCTGAAAAACTGATCATTTGCTCAGAAATCTGAGAAGAAGCCTGTCAATGCGCTCTTTTTCTTTCCTTCTCACACAGCCAAGGCAGAGAGTGTAGCCCCTTCAGATCAGCAGTGGGTACGGCTGACAGGAGTTCCAGGCTGCGGGGGCCCCTCGGAGTTGCTGGAAAGAGCGTTTCTGCCCTTCAAAAGCCAGCGCTCAGCAAAGGTGGCAAACTGAGCAGTGCTTCTGCGGGTGGCAGGAGCCAGCTCGCCCGGCTCGGCGGGCGACACACGTCATGTCACAGCACTGTTCTGTCCCCCAGCAGCCACGGCGGAGACCAGGGGAGGCAGCACCCACCCCCTTGCCCCCCCGGACTGTGACCACCATACGCCTTCAGTGGCAAGGAAGGAAGCCCGGCGTGGTGCCACCTCGACCTCTCCGACAGACCCAGCCTCTTCTCGGCACATCTGCCTCGGTTAAAATCTTCTAGACTATTTCCAGGATCAACCATCCAGAGAGATGGATGGGGGAAGCAAGTGCGAAAAGATACATTTTTTACCTCACATTTTAGTTTACAGAACTGACGGCCAGGGCGGACGGGGCACCTAAGCAACACACCACAGAGGACCCTCTGCTTCGGCCGTTTGCAGCGTCCCTCTGGTTTGTCCATCCAGTCATTCTCAAAGCAGAAGAGCCCTTGAATTTCGTGGCCTTCTTCCCTGCCTTGAAGTAGCCCAGCTAAGGAACAAAGTGGCCAAAGAGGAGAACAAAGGAAATGTGTGCCTAACGGAGAAACAAGCACACAGCGAACGCCATTTCCCACAGGACAGTTGGTAGAACACAAGTGCCGTGCTCGTCAGCACGAAAGGTGGATTCCAGCTCCAATTTCCTTGCACTCTTGGAAGCTGAGTGACTCTGGGCAGATGACTATCGTGCTGGGTCTCACCTCACTCATCTGTTAAAAGGGACCCTTTAGATGTTAGAGGAACCTGATAAATATCTAAAGACTTTGCTCCATAAATTGAAGGGTGTTTTCCTTGTAGGTCTTACAAAACCAACACAGAACTGCCAGCCCTTTTCCCTCAACACCAAAATCCTCTTCTTCAGAGAATGAAAGTTAAAATCTGGATTTAACTGCAAAGTTTTGAAGAAAGGCTGTAAGTCCCATTAGTGGTTTTAGAACCACAGGGAAAAAGACGGAAGCTGCTGGCCAGGCTCTGGTTCTGGCGCACGTCAGGCCGGGCGGGCCTCTACACGGAGCCTCTCGGCAGTGACGGCTTCGCTGGCAAGGTGGCACATACCACACGGGCCCAGGATCTCTAAGGGGGCCCAGAGGAGCTTGGACAGCGAAGACAGAGGCTGCCCAGGGGTGTGGGTCGGCAACCTCTCAAGCAAGATGAAGTTATGCAAAGCATGTTATCCGAGACAGATGGAACTGGGAGGGAAAACGAGGGAAAGGGTATGAACAGAGCTGGGCCACGGGAATGCAGGGAGGTATGACTGTTCCGAAATCGCAGAATCCTGTCTGAGACAGTGGCCAAGCTTTTACCAAAACTTCACGAGCAGGCTGCCTGTGGGTCCATGATGATTTACCTTCTTCCCTTACCTAGGGCTTTACCCCCAGCCACACCGTCGAAGGACAGATGAAGCTCTGACCATCTCTTTCCTCTCCTGGACCTCTAGTATTTTCACTAGAAGGCAAGTTCAAACCTGTCATTTGGCTTCTCCCAAGAAGCTCTGGAAACAGGACAGGTCACGATTTGGGCTTATCTTCTTTTCTGTCTATAATGAGAACATCCTGACTTTCTTTTGGAAAACCACCACCTTCCACTCTCAGTCCAAGTAACTTGGGGGGTGGGGCCCTACCAGCTGGCTCCAGGGATGGGCCTGTCATCCAGTCTCACCAATAAGACTCCCCAGCCCACAGGCCACAGCAACTGGTCCCAGCATCAGCACCAGACTTCAGGCCCTTCAGTGTCAGCCCCACCAGGAAAGAGGTGCTTCCGCTGGTGGCTGAGCCCTAGCCGCCACACCTGAGGAGCACCTGGCTGAGAACAAAGCGAACTCAGGAGAAAGCTGAGCTGAGGGTGGGACAGAGTCCTGATGAGATCTTTGGAGACCCTTAGTTTGCTACTAAGCGCACCGAGAAATCTCTTTTCTGGAACCCGTCTGAGTTGGGTTTCTGCACACCTGCAATCCAGAGTCCTGATTAACTCATGGAATTTGAAATCGATGGTTATAATCAGGCTTAGCTTACAACACACCTGGCTGTGTAATGCCTAGATGCTTCTCGATGTCCATGAAAGATGAGTGCTCTTAAAAGAAGGAGCATCTGAACCCAGTTAGTATGAGTCATGAAGTCCAGGAGAGAGGAAGACCCAAGAACCTACTTGACTCCCGCTCTTTGGAAGGGCAGCAGATTGGACACGAGCTTGGGGTCCACTCCAGAAAGGTCTGCCTCGGGGATGGGTTCTGTGAGACAGGGAGAGGTCTTCTCCAGCTGCGACGCGAATGCCAGGGTGAGTGTCGTGGGCAGAGGGTCCAGCTGAACTTGCGGAAGGCAGCGCACGCTCTGGACTAGAAAGAAGGACAGAGCTGTGTGACTTGGAGGGAAATGCCCACGAGAGCCAAGGACAGTGAAGGGGCTTTGAAATACAGAGCTCAGTGGCTGGAATTCTGCTGTGGGCCACCTTCTCAAAAACATAACTAGAGAGAAAACTTAGGCTGACAGTCATATCCTGAGCAAGTATATAAACCTAGAGAGCGAATGCTCCCTCTCTACTCCCAGTCTCTGCAAATAAGAGGGCAATCACGAATGCCAAATTGATTTTCTACACTACGTGGACCCTGGGAAGAATTGCAAATGTTTCTGTGACTGATTCTTTTTTAACCTAAAGTAATTTAAAAAACTATCTTAGTATTCCCATTCAAATAAATAAGGACCCACATTCTTAAAAATCAGTTCCAAAAGACCCATTAAAAAAGCAAGATGTAGAATGAATAAATCTTGTCTTGCTTCCATTCTCTTCACGTTTTCTTTGGATTTTGATGTTTGAGAAGTTGAGAATTTTACTTTACCTGCTGCCAACAGGCAAGGAATTGCTGTGCTCTGTTCAGCGAGAAAGATCAAGAGGAAAGGAGGGCTATTTACAAACAACGACAGCAATGACAAAGGGCAGGGTCCACGCTAAAGCCACCAAGTGATAAAAATGTAAGTGGCCTTGCACCCTGGTGACCCTTTCCCTAAGAGAACACTGATCTCCCCTGGAGAGAGGGGAGTTTCAGCAGTGACATCAGCAACGAAGCACCTGGCAAGTCCCTTGGTCTGGAGGGGACCTGGAGGGGACCTGACCCCACCGATCCTCGAAAGCAGGTGCTGGCAATGGCAAGCTAAGGCCTGTGGGCCAAACCGGCCTACTGCCTGCTTTGTAAAGAAAGTATGACGGGAACACAGCTGTGACGACTTGCTTATCCGGGCTTGCCACCGTGGCAGAACCGAGCAGACGGGAGACCACGTAGCCCACAGAGCCTAAAAGTCTTCATTATCTGGTCCTTTACAAAAATAATTTACCAACCCCTGCTAAGCTCAGAGTCTAAACTATTCCTAAGAGTGACTATCACTCTGACTCTTTCAATTAAAGCTCATATTTAGGGGTCTTACTTTCCTTCCGAGTGAGTGGTTCCAGACCCCCCATGTAATGGATGGGGAAACCATTGTCCTTTGAAAAATCTAATTGGAGGAGTAACTACTGTTTGCAGATCTTCGATTGCTCTTTATCCTTTACCTTTGCACAGGTACCCTGGGAGTCATTGCAACCCTCCAAGGAGCTAACTGTTCTCAGGAATTTAGTAAAAGGAACCAAATAAGAAGCCGGGTATATTTCATTTCTCCCCAATATTACTTGAAATTCTAAGGTGGTTGGTTCTGCATTCCATACGGCCGTGTGTTTTCCCAATATCCTCACAAGGTATTCCAAGCTCTCTGCCACACCACCGATTGACTACCATTGCAAATACTGATCTGAATCTGGAGGGCTGAGCCATCCACCGCTACCTTAAGTTGCTTTGTATTCTCAATATTTAAATCCATTTCCATTTTCGCTAAATGTATATACCAGTTATTTCTGGAAATGCTTTGCGTGAACAGAATCACCACGATAAGAAATTAGGTAAGGTTGGCGGCTTTAATATAAAAGACTTCCCATATTGATGGAGAAATACATTTTCTGCCTCCAAATTAGATCTGAACGTGCTGATTTCTGCACACTTCAGGAGACTGAGCGCCCTATGTGCTTGCAGAAACCATTTTCATTTTAATCCTGGTCATCGCCAGCACTCAAATACCTGATGGAAGCTAAGAAAAGGCCTGATGATCCGGCTGGTGTGAAATGTGGTGCTTCGTAAGCATTATGTTCTTCCAGCCGTTCGAGAGGAAAAACCAACCTCCGCTCTGTCTCCCACCAACTACTGCCTCCATAACCCTATGCGGCTAGTTCAGCCGAGTGGCTGTGTTTCTGAGGAAGCCCCCCAGTTCACGGATGTCCTGTCCAGGTGCTGGAAGATGACAGGAGTGTGCTGTCTGGCTTCATGAGTCATCTAGAAATCGGTTCTGTAAAACAGCTCTTTGGCAGAAGGCTAGTGAGCCACACAGCAGAGAGATGTTAATGTTTTCAAATAGCAGCTGACACGACAAGATCAGTGAGGGGGATGCAGAACCCTTCTGGACTGTGACAGCCCGGGGAAAACAAAAGGCCTTTTGCCAATTTCACAATGGGCAAAAGTCCTCAAGTCCCTGAGAAAAAAGGGAGGAGGAAAGCTCTTAGATTTGCCTTATCTGGAGAAAATAACCGTCACCACGTCAGCAGTGAGCATTCATACGCTCAGAAGGTCTTATTACCATTTCTTAATGAGTTTCATATGCACACGTTCACTAGCTCGGGGTCAGTAAGCTAGCTTCGCACACAAGGAACAAGACCTGGGTTGGGGGAAGAGGCATGGGGTCCCCGCGTTCACAGTCTGTGAGTCTGCAGCAAGCCTTTCTGCGAGGAATCAAAGGCACTTCCCTTACAATGAATTTCTGTCAACAGGGCAGATACGGATTGACGACCCCTTTTTTCACTGAAAGGATACGGGGGACCCAGAATGTGGAATCATCTGCCTGATGTCACCTCGTAAGTCACACGAGGAGGAGACGGAGGGAAGAAACCCAGCTCTTCCCTCTTGATGACAGCCCTGGCCTGCTGGGCAAGATGGGCAAAGACTCGGAGGTCCTCGGCAGGAGCTTTTCTCTCCTGGCCTGACTGGGACCAGCATGGCTGGGAGGCCCAAGTCCTCAGGGGGCCAAGCAGGAATGTAAGTTGTGCCAGCTGCAGACCCACTGCAGGCGTGTGACAGCTTGGTACATGGGTGACAGATGGGCGTTCCGGGACAGGCTGAGCCGTGCCCACGTCCCCCCTTCTCAGGCATACTAGAACCTACCGCCCCACCCATGCAGAGCACAGAGACGAATGGTGAGCCCAAACTGGCTTCCCCTTCCTATTCTTATACCCATACCCACATCTCCTCCCTGGGTCAGTCTCCAAAGCGCTTATTAAATGCATGCACGCCCAGGCCTATTACGAAGCCTGTAACCACTCAGACCCTCCGAACCTCACTGATCATCTGGTTTTAGAAGTAAACCGAGAGCCTGTTCTTAGAGGGAATCTACAGTGGCTCCCATCTACGCTAAGCAAACCTAGTTCACGTCTGACGCCCAAACTCCCCATCTAATACGTCTTTCACAGGCTTTAGGAATTTGACGAGCCGTCATGCTCTGATGGAAGAGGGGACCCTGCGTCTGCCTGGGTGACTGTAAAGCCACCATCTCAGCTGCCTGGGAACATCTTCCCCTTCACTTGTCCTGTGCATGAGCATGTGAAATTACCACAGGCGGAGAGTCGGGGGAGGGTGGGGAGGGGCGGTCCTCCTTTAATATATGCTAAATTTAAGGCAGATAATGAAAGCTTAACTAGCATGATATAAAACAAGCAAGGTAGGCATCTCACTTAGTTTATTGTGTTCTTCCAAGAGAAAGTTCCACTTCCTGGTCTTGACATCTGCAATGACAACAAACAAACAAGTAAGCGTGACTCCCTGCGCCCTCCTGCTGCGTCATTACTCATTCATTCCCTGGTTCCAGAAATCTCCAGTAAGCTAGGACGCTGTGCCTGGTCCTGGTCCTGGCACTAGCGATACAGAAATGGAGAGAACCTGCCCTCAAGGCTTTCACAGAATTCAGCGAGAAAAGACAAGCAGACACGGCAACCTTACTGAGCTGTTAAGGGGATGACGAAGGGTCCCATGGGGACCTATGGGCATCCGTCACCGGGAATGGCCCGGGGAAGTCAGAAAAGTCCTCCATTTCCAAGACAGGGGTAATAATAGTAGCTTACATTTATTCAGTGCTTACTTTAAGCCAGGCACGGTGCCAAGAGACTCACACGCGCCATTCCTCTGCTCCTCATGACCCTAAGAGCTGGACACTATTATTAGCTCCCTTTCATACACCGGAAACGAGCTGCACATGGTCAGAGGAGCCAAACAGCCTACGTTCAAATCCCGATTATGCCACTTCCTAGCTGTGCGACCTTGGGCAAATTATGTAACTTCTCTGTGCCTCAGTGCCCACACCTGAAAAATCAGGACACTACAGCCCCTGCCACAAAATGTTTACGATGGGGCACCGGTGGCTCAGTCAGTTAAGATTCTCTCTCTCCCTCTACCCCTCCCCCACAAAAAATAACTAAATGAAAAATAAAATGCTTATGAACATGTGTTTGGTAAACAATGGGCGCTCAAAAGAAAGCTGGTGATTATAAACTGTTATGATTGTTGTTATTAGTGTGACACCCGCTGCTGATTAATATAGTGCAACACATGCTATGTACGATACGGACCTAGAAGGGCGAGCATCTCAGTACCCAGCACCGCCTAAGTTCTTACAGAGCTTCCCTATCGCTCTACCTTCGGAGAAAATCATGACAGCTTCCACTAGACAAATGCCCTGTGCACAGCAGACACTAAGTCTTCTCCGCATGGTCACTGGGAAAGCAAGGGGGCGAGGGAACCGGCGGCATCAACACAGTGAGTCGGCGTCAGGGGAAAAAGCAAGGTAGCCCAGGTATAATCTGACAGATCAAAGGCCCACAGACGACCCCTGACGTGGGAACTGTACGGGAGACTCCTCCTGACAACAGCCGGATCCTGACCGTGGCAGAACAGCAAATGGGCAAGTCTGTGAAGAGTAAGTATGGCAAAAAAACCCAATCATGGTTTCTGCACGTCTGGGTGGAGGCAGGACGGGATGCCGATATTTTAGCCATTCACCTTCCCAGCACAGGAGGCCACGTCAGGAGTGTGATTTCAAGGGTCCCACTTGGCAGAATGCCCACAGGCCATCTGCACTGGCCTGTAAGGGCGACCCCACACGGAAGCCGGACATCCAAGGGAGCAGAAGGGGCAAAGAACGCCGGCTCTCGTGCGTGTGGCCCGTCTCATGACTCAGGCCAGGCCCCGGCCTGCCTCCCCTAAATCCTATCAGCAGGCTGCCCCTGTGAGTTAAAACTCTCCCCGCCTAAGGAATACAAACGGAACAGCTGGCATCCCCCCTCCTACGGAACCCCAAACCCCGAGGGAAGCTCACCGAGCAAGTAACTCTAGAGAGCCTGCTTCCATGACCTTGCCCGGACACAGGCTCTCAGGACCGGCAGCTGTTAAGGGTCTGCTTCCCACTTCCCTCAGGAGAAGACTAACACCATTTCAAGGATTTCCGGGAGAAGAGCGACCCATAAAAGCCACGTGGTTTAGTAAAGCGACAAGGCCCAAGCTGAGAATGAAACCCAGCAGTTCCAAATTCTAAACCAACTTCGGCTCCTGATTCGGATAGGGCACCTGTGAAGAGCCTCACAAAAACAAAGCAGAAGTGCTCTGCCCTGGCCAGTGGTTTTCCATGCGGGCCATCCAAGGGGATTAAATCAGCGTCTCGGGGGGGCACCGGGCACCAGCGATCGCTCGGGGAGCGGGGCGTGGCACTCTGCTTTACCGAGCCCTCCAGGCAGTATGGATGCGTGCTCCAGGCTGACAAGCACGGACTCAGTCTACCCAAGGGCATCTATTTTTATGGCACATGCCTGTGTCTCCAGCTCTCCTAAGGACAAAAATCATTTCTGAACATTCAAACAGAGAGAAAAATAACCTGCCCGGAGATCACAGACCACTATGCATCCTAGGAATCCGGCAAGAGCCAATTACTTGCCGTAACTTCTGGACTCCATCTGCTTAAACAGCGCCATCAGGTCTTCGGAGTAGCCGATGTCTGCCTCGAAGCGGGCCCGGGAGATGAGCACGCATTGCCCTTTGACGAAGGCCAGGGAGGGAGCTGAAGGCAGGCAGGTGTGAGCCACGCCCCCAGTGGAGAGTGACTCCCTGGTGTCCTCGGCCCCTTCCAAAGGCTCCAGGGTGACCGTGGGGAGGCTCTGGGCTGCTCTCACTGCGGAAGAAAAGGACAGATGTGACCAGGTGGATGGTTAGATCAGGAAGGCTTGCAAGTGCACTTTCACTGGGGCACTGGGAATTCCAGGCTTTACTGAATGTAACTTCTGCTCCTTAAGTATTCAAATTACAAAACCTGCAACTCAGAAATGAACAGGAGAAGGAGTCTCACCAAGATGCTCAAACTTAATGGAAATTGCTGCTGCTGTGTCAGAGAAGCCACTGAACCAACGGCCCAGAAATCACCCCCTCAACCCGACCCCCAGGTCACTGCTCTCTCCTGCTTGGACAGCCAGGGAAAGAGACACAGAACCATCAGCCCACAAATGCAGTTTGGAGTCTGATTTTATCTCTGACAGATGCATTTTATGCATTTTATACATAAAATTAAACTGTCAAAAAAAAAAAAAAACCCAAACGGAATTGAAAGGCAAAACTACCAAATAAAGATTTTTGCAAGAAATTAGAGGAGAGCTGGCACTTGAGAAAATACTAAGACCACAAAATAAGAAGACAGAGATGTCATGAACACAGAAGAGCGGGGGGAAATGAGTAACAAACATCTGGAAAAATGTTCAACTTCACAAATAAGCAGAGAAATAAAAAGCCGTTTTTACTCATCAAATCTGCAAGATTAAAATTAAAAAAAAAAAAAAAAACCCAGGTATCTGCATTGCTAGCCGAGAATAAAACCTTTTGAAGAACAATTTGGTAATCTAGAACAAGAGTCCTAAACACTGATCATGATACCACTTCCAGGAATCTGCCCAAACCAACAAGTGAAAATACAGAGATTTATGGAGAAAGGTATTCCTTACAGCTTTAATCCTGGGAAAACTGGGAGCAAAGACAAGTGAAACAAAAAGGAAATGATTTAAGCCATTTATGACACATTTATACCATGGAATGTTACACAGCTGTTACTTTTTTTTAGGGGGAAGTTTTGGAAAAAACAGAAATATGAAAACGAATATTAAGTTCGACAGTATGAAATCATTTTCTTAGGGCTCAAAGTAGTCCAACAAGGGATACCTGTATTGTCATTGCTCAGAATTAGCGGCTAACATTCCCCATTAAAATAAAAATGCTTCTGCTGGAACACTACGTAAAAGAAGCAAGATAAAAATTATATTACATAGATAAACTGTGTATGTCTTAACACACAGAAGATGGCTGGAAGAAGCAAAACCAAATGTTAATAGTGGTTAACTGAGTCAGGAGAAGATGGGGGAACAGCTGTTCTTTGCACGGTCAGATACTTTCCACGTTTTCTACAATGCATGTGTGGGAGGGTTAAAAAGGCAAAATCCACAGGTATGCCTAAAGCAAAATGACAGAAAGACTGACAGTCTTCACACGTTACGTTGATAAAAAGGATAACCTACTAGGAAAGCACATCATAAACCTATCCGGAAACGAAACAAGGACAGAGGGGAGCCACATGTGTGCCGAGCACAGCCTCACACAGCGTTGCCCAATCCCCATGTTGCACACCTGCAACAAATGTAACCCTGTGTGTGTCAACTGTACTTCAACGGGGGGGGGGGACAAGGACGAATGCACAACCCCACAATCATTGCACAGCGTTCAAGGGACATCTCAGTAGACAGCAAGTCAAGTGTGTGAAACACTGGTAAGGACAGAGATGAACTAAATAATTCATAATCAGTAAAATTCATCTAAAAGCTATATAGAGAATTTTGTGTCCAATAACCAGTTTTTTAAAAAGGCGTGTGGCATTACAAAAAGCAACCATACCACACAGAAAACCAATCTGCAAAAGCAGAAGTTATCCAAGTCACCACGCATTGTGAGTACGGTAGTAAGAAAACGGTAATACAAAAACACCATGGCTGTGAAAACCACTGGTTTAAAACGAGCAAAAATGAGAAACTCGGGTGTTGAAACCTGCAATCTTAACCCAGAGTACAGGCTCTCCCCCTCCCAACACCCAACACAGGGATTAAAATAACAGTAAAAGTGAGCCCCCCCGACCCCCACAAAAGGTCACCACAAAAGGACACCCCCCCCAATGCCACACACTTAAAGAGGTGGACGCCAAGGAGAGACACAGGAAATCGTGCAGGGGGCTGTCCCAACCCCTCTCCCCCCAGAAACTGTGCCGGTGACTCCAAAGAATCCTACCCCAGCCCCACACCTGCAAAGAAGTGAAGTGCACCTTCACCTTTCCCCTTTTTGAACTGGGTGGGGAAAGAGAGCATCGAAACGCTTACAGGAAGAGAGGAGGAAAATGGGAGGCCAGAACACCCAGGGCTGACGTGTTGGCACGGGTAGAGGCTCCGGGTGCTAAGAGGTGACGAAAACCATCGTGTAAGAGACAACAAAATCTGAGAAGACAGAGGGGGTTGCCCTCGAGAGCTCTGACAATGGACCACGCTGGATTAATGGGGTTCACTGGAGCCTGCCCGGGCTACGCCCTCTCCCTGCCCCCGCAAGCGAACCACACGAACGAACGGAGAGCTGTGAGGACGTGGCTGTCTGCTGCTGAGCCATTCCTTTCGGGGCGGCAGAGCTGCCTGTCACGGCTGGAGTGGCAGCCCCATGGGAACACGCGCTCTGAAGTCAGGCTGGCTGGGTCTGAACCCCAGGTGTATAACTCATTGGCTGGGTGACCCGATTTCAGTTACTTATCCTCTCTGGGCCTCAGTTTTCCCACCTGTAAAATGGTTGTTGTGAGAAGTAGAAGAGTCAGCGCATACAGGCGTACCTCGTTTTACTGCTTTGCTCTATCGCACTTTGCAGATACAGAGCTGTCTTCACACCGTGAAGGTCTGTGGCGACCCTGCAGGGACCAAGTCTATTGGTGCCATTTGCCCCAAAGCATTTGCTCACTTCCTGTCTCTGTGTCACATTTTGGTAATTCTTGGCGATATTTCACACTGTTTCACTATTATTACATGTTATGGGGGCCTGTGATCAGTGATTACAACTTGCTGAAAGCTCAGGTGAGAGCTGTAATGTTGTAGCAATCAAGTATTTCTAAATTAAGGTTTGTACATTGTTTTTTCAGACATAATGCTATTGCACACTTCACAGACTGCAGTATAGTGCAAACATAACTTTTACATGCACTGGGAAACCAAAAAAGTCATCTGAGTCACTTTACTGTGCTACCGGCTTGACTGCGGTGGTCTGGAACCAAACCCACACTATCTCGGAGGATTGCCTGTATAAGGGGCTTAGAACAACCCGGCAGGGCGGCTCCAGTATGTGCTAGCTTTCGTGAATATGGTGACCTTCACCCAACGAGTCGCCTCAGCAGGCGGGCCGTGAGTGAGAAGGGAGAGGAGCGCTGCGGTAGTGCCCTAAATGCCGTCTAAACCATGGGCGAGAGCGCAGCTGATGCCCCAGGGGCTTCTCAACACCAGGACTTCCCTGCACGCAGGGCAAGGACATGCTTACTTACTCAGGGCACCGTAGTCAGTCATGCTGAAGTTCCATGTCTTGGTGGCAGGATCTGAAATGAAACACAAGCACTTGGTTTGCCCATAATGAGGCTGATGACTGCTGTTCTGAGTTGTACTGAGACATTCACGAAAAGCTTGTTTAATGAATGAATGAGTGCTCGGTTCAAAAAACAGTCGACTGAGAGCCCCTCCGGATGTACAAAAATCCCCGTGGGGGACAAAGAGCAAATGTGAACGAGGACAGTGCTTTTACTCCAGATAGTGGAACTCATCAGGCCCGGGAACGTTATGGCGTCGCCTAAGAGGGCAGAGGACAGAGGCGGGACTAGAACCAAGCTCTCTGTGACCCAGTGTAGTCGGGCCAACAGCACTGGCAGCACGCTCTCTGGGCTGAGGCCGAGCGAGTATATCCCAGCTCTGCCCTTCCACAAGAACCAACGTGAGCATCTTACCTCACCTCCCTGAGCCAGTCCTATTCCCTTTAAAATGGACATCACATTCAGTTATCTCAAAGAACTGTTGTTACCCGTAAGCGCTACAACACAAAGCGCCGGCAGGGGAACTGGCCTCTCAGTAAATACTCATCCATTCCCCATATGGCCGTGTGGCACCCCCAAGTCTGGCAGCTGTTGGAAGGAACGTCTATTACAAAAGGCAACATGAGCTCAAATGAAAATGTCAACAACTGGCCGGACAGAATGTGCCAATGCACTCTCTTCATATTTATGAGAAACTGTTAAGATTAAAAGAGACTCTAAAAATAGAAAAAAACCATGTGAAGAACAAGACCGAAGGCTCATTACCGTAACTTCTGCTGGGAAGCCGCTTAAAAACCGCGATGAGCTCTGCATTGTACCCGATCTTCACCTGGAAACGATCCCCACTCCTTATGCACATTCCCTTCTGGGAGCTTCCTGCTTTGTGGAGTGAGGCCCCCAATTTCTGAGGGCGTCTGCCTTCTGTCCCAGGTGTCGCACTTCCCGAGCCACAGTTTGTGTCAGAAATGTTCTGCCCCGAGGTGCAGGGCCTCGCTGCCCTGGCCTCTACTCCAGGATCCCTGGGTGGCTGTCTAAAGAAAGGAGCTAGCGTCTTCTGGAAACTCTTGGCTTTGGCCAAAGGCTCATGAGCTGTGTTAGCAAAGGGTGTGGATTTGATCTCCTGTGAAGCCTGAGGATGACCTTGACCTAACGTACCACCCAACAGCTGTTGGGTGGGGACCTCTGGAGGACTCTGTGCCAAGGGAGGAGAGATGCCAGTGAGAGTCATTTGACCTGATGGGCCGTGGCGCGGGCAGGCTGGGGACACATCTTCTTGCCTCTTCCCAATCCCCTTTGCCTGCCCTGGAGAGCTTAGATGAAAACTGTGGAAATTAGGAGGTCTTTGGTTACCATTAGATGAACTATTGAGATTCTGCTGCAGGAAAACGACACCATGGTTCACTGGCTTAGACGGATCCCTGGGGAGGTTTGGGGGAGGGCCCTGCTTGGACTGGGAAGAGTTGGTGGCAATGGAGGAGCCAGAGCCTGGGCTCTGATGCTGTTCTGCTAATAATTTCTCAGCTCTACGGGCCAGAGCCTTTTGTCGGTTCTCTTCAATTTTCTTCCTCTGCTCCTCTGTAAGAGGCAAGGACATTTTAACTGGGAAATGCTTATGCAGGGACGTCAATCTTTAATCAGGAACTTGGCAAAAGCTGAGGAAGGAAAAACAATATTGAAATAAACATTAAATATATTTATTTTTCATACTACCTTGATTTTAACAAACTTTCCTCCAGGAAATGCACAATGTGCACAATCGAGGGATATGTTAACGGTTTCTTTTACAATTACACACACACACACACACACACACACACAGGGATAATAGGTAGCATATACTAAAAAAGCAAAGAGCAAGGTGAGATCGAATCCAAAACTAAAAAGGTATTTTAGCTGCAGCATTATTCTCCCTCTCATCCCCCCAGCCAACCTGAGCTAGCAGATCCCAAGGAAGGGTATGCAGTGCAACCTAATCTATCAGATAATGAGAAGGATGACGTTTCAAACCAGAAGCAATAATGGATTAGACTGACATAGACCAAAACAGCCACGTACCATGGTGTGACACTTGCTAACAGACTCCTGCCAAGCTGGAAGAAGGAAAGAAGCATTAGCCTCACATAGACTGCACACTAAATTCAGCCCTTGAATTCAATCCTGTTATTCCTGGCAAACCAATCTGCAGGTGGCCAGGTGCAAGGCACAAAGCAGTCAGCTTCGGTGCTTGCCTTCCAAAATGCACCACCGTGGAGCAACGGTGACTTTTTGGAAAAATAAGCAAAGGAAAAAAAAAAAAAGGTAACGCATGTTCATTGTACAAATTCAGATGCTACACAAAGATGTACAGAAAAGAGTAAAATCAATCTGTAATCTCACCACCCATCAATAAGCACTGTTGGTGGTTTAGAGTCGTTTAAAGTGACTTTTTTTTCTACTCATATCCGTAGATACATGCCACATATTTAGGAGATATGTGTATTTATTACAAAAAAGGATCAGTATATATATTGCTTTGTATCCTAATTTTTTTTTACAATTAATTTACTCAGGACATTTCTCTATGAACAACACAATCTTTTACAATTTTCTAGGACCAAGGAGCTGGACCCCAATTTCTCTGGCTTGGTTCAGACCAAGCCCTCATCCAACCTACTGCCGTGTAATGTTTACAATGATGACATGGGGATGACTCCAGCAGCACTGTTGAGACTGAGAGGGTTCAAAGCTTTCATTGCTGCTGAAGACTCCCTTCGGGCAGAGCTCCAAAACATATGGGGTTTCCATGGTACCCCCTGAGACCTCTCACCTCCTCCAACCACCAGTTAGGAAGGATTTGGGAAAGGCTCTGCTCCCGGGGCAGAGCTGAAGCCCTCAGGCTCCCTGGGTAACACACTCCTAACTTTCCAACCAGGGCTCCCCTACACCCCCAAACACTCCAGGCCTAGGGCCGGGTGCGCAGCCTCCACGAGGCAGGGGAGGGGAGGCCAGGGGATGAAGACGTATCACTGATCAGCCCCAAACGCTAAAGATCCTACCACCCAGACTCCCCGCTGCCTCACTTTGCCGGGAGCGCTGCTCCACCAGATTCTGCGCGGGCGCTACCCGCCACCCAGGCAGTAAGGGAGCGCCACGCCCCAATGCCACCCCTATTATCTCCACTTGGATTCACCCGTCCCTTGGCCCACTCCCTCTTCCAGGTGGCATTTGGTCTCGTCCGCCTTCTCACCCGTAAAGGCGTGGAACTCGAGCCACGTTCTCGGCCACCCCGACCCCAGGAGCGTCTCCAGAATTCTCCCCAGCCAGGTTAGCCTTCCGGGTGGGCAGTTAGGAGCGGGTATTTCAGCGCCGCCACTTCGCCCGCCTTATTGCCGCGCCTGGGCCTGGAGGGGGAGGGGTCTGGTCACCGCAAAACTACGTTTCCCAATGGACAACGCGGCCGCAGTTTCGCTTCACAAAGTGAGAGTGATGAGCCGGGAGACTGGACCGGTGCTCCAAGGTCTTCCGGGATCTGTAGTTCGGGCCAGCAGCCTGGCGAGAAGTAGGCGATACGCAACGACGTGGGCGGGGCGGGGCTGGAGTGATGCAGCCTGGGAATTGTAGCCTTTGTTCCCACAAAAGTTTGGCCAAACACCGCATCTCGAAAGCCTGGAACGTTGAGGTTTCCAAAGCTGGAGTCTCGTGGTCTCAACGGTCTCCAGAGGGGCATTCCAGACATTGATTTGGTATCTCTTAATAAAAAAATATCTCCTGGAGCATCAGTTCTAGGTATTGATTACCTCGCAATTTAAGCCCCACCCATTCTCCCAACCGTGACCTGACCTTCCCGGACTAGGAGATTTGGCGTCATCATCATCATTGTCTACATTGGTGGTTGTGCTGACCATTTAATGTAAATTGTCTTATTTAATCCTCACGATAACATTATGGAACATGTATTATTCGTATCCCCATTTTATAGATGGGAAAACTGAGACAACTCTTTGCTAACTTTTTCAAGGCTTTGTTAGGCTATTTGTGATTCTGATTCTGAAGTCCCCACTCTTCAGGGAAAATTACTAAACTGACTTATCAGAGTCAGTTTACCTCGTTTCTGAGCATCAATACCCCTTTCCTCACACAATGGACTCAGTTATTACATATTGGTGGTAAATACAATATTTCTTTATTATCAGTGTACACAAATGTTGCTATTCAGTTTTCAAACATGACTCACTTAAAAACAAAGAGGTAGATCTCTGTTTAAAGATTTGAAAAAAATGCCAAGACATAATGTTAAGAAAAACAAAGCACAGCAATGTGTATAGATTGAGCCATTAGGAAGGAAGGAAGGAAGGAAGGAAGGAAGGAAGGAAGGAAGGCAGGCTGGCTTAACTATAAATGCATATAAACTCATAGAAAAATGTCTGGAAAGGAAACATCAAAACTCACTCTTCTTTTTAAGCTATATTTTTCTGAATTACTTGGATTTTCTTATAATATTTATGTAGAACTTGTGTGACTTTTGAAACACAAAATCATTTTTGAAACATGTTTTTTTCTTTTTTTAACTGACAAAGACATTGACCTGTCTTTGCCCACTTGAGTGACATAAAGTACTAGAAAGTGGGCCAATCTCACTCTACCTCTTCTATGGCCACGAAAGCACGGTGACTGTGCCTCCATTTTCTCCTCTGGGAAGTTAAGGTAGAAAACACCACCACCTTGCTAAATCTTGTTGTGGTGAGGATCCAAGCAAGATAAGAGAAGTGCTTAGTGAACCGTGAAATCCCAGAAGAGATACCAGATGGATGTTGCTATTATTCAAGGTAAATCTTCTTGGTCTTTCATTTCTCTACACCCAGCATGAACTTTCTACTATACGGATTTCTGTTCAGAAATTAATGAACACCTTTCCCTGCCCTTCCTGTCCCCCAACAGAGTCCATTAATTTGCCAGGAAAGTTGGGTGCTGTGCTCTTCACCCGTGTCTGCCCCCTATTTATATAACAGTGACTTCACTCTGTCGTGCTCAGTCATCTCGCCTGGAAAACGACAGATTGCCCTTTGATACCTGCTAAGAGGGCATGTGGACCAGTGGAACTCGGATCCTAGATCTTATGGATCTTATCCCTCAAAGTCCCAATTTGGTAAGTCTGGCATTGGAGTAGAAGTTGTGATCCCCTTTCTAGCTCTAACTTTCTAAAATTCTAAAAATAGGGGCGCCTGGGTGGCACAGCGGTTAAGCATCTGCCTTCGGCTCAGGGCGTGATCCCGGCATTATGGGATCGAGCCCCACATCAGGCTCCTCCGCTGTGAGCCTGCTTCTTCCTCTCCCACTCCCCCTGCTTGTGTTCCCTCTCTCGCTGGCTGTCTCTATCTCTGTCGAATAAATAAATACAATCTTTAAAATAAAATAAAATAAAATTCTAAAAATAAGAATTCAGGAAAAAAAGAAAAGAGAAAAGAAAAGAAAAGAAAAGAAAAGAAGGAAAGAAAGAGAAAGAAAGAAGATCATCTTCAGAGAGCAGTATAACCAGGTACCACTTAATATTCACATCTGCTTTGCCAACAGCATCATTTGTTGAGGACTCACTATGGGCAAGGGTTTTTTTGTTTGTGTGTTTCTTTCTTTCTTTCGTTTTCCTATGCTTCTGAGGTTCTTGAGGTAACTTATAGTGAAAATTCACTCATAAAAGGTTTGAAGGCCTGGAGGAGAGCACATGAGCCAAGGGATAGAGGGAGAAGAGAGGCTAGCTGAGGCAGTTGAGCTCCAAATGAACTCACCCTCCCGGGCAGCTAAAGCAAAAAAGTCAAAAAGTTGTGCCAGGCCTTCAAGCAAACATCACACAGCTGAAGCTTCCCAACATGGGGCAGCTGGGCAGCGCCAAACTGATGGGAAGCATCGCCTGGTTGCCATAGAAACACACACGCAAAAGGACAATGTAATGAGTATTTTGTAAAGTTAAAATCTTTTTAATGATTAATATAATTACGTATAATCGCATAATTATACGTAATTATATAAAATGATTTGTGAGTTTGTGTCGGAGTTCTTAATGTTTACCTGGTTTTCTTTAGTAAAGCGATGATGGTTATAAATACTTTTATTTACCAAAGTAAAAAATTGTTTTCCCCTGAAAGAAAAAAAATAATGTTTCATCTGTGAAATCCAAAAATCTGACAAGACACAATTGTAAGGGAGTCCAAAGATGAGTAAGAGCTATTACTGTCTCTCCAAAAGTTTACAACATCTGGAGGACAGAGACAAATAGTTAAAATTGTCAGATTTAGCCAAGGTCCTACAATCTGTCTCAAATATTGCATGGGACAACTCATACTAAAAAAGTATTTGTTGTTTATCTGAAATTCAAATTTAACTGGGTGTCTTATATTTTATCTGACAACCATAAAAACAGTCCACTCCTGTTATCAGTTAGGCTTAGCTACGCTGCAAACGAACATACATTGATACATAGGTGATTTACAGATATATTGATATGTCAAATTTTAAAGCTAGAAGGGACTTCAGAGTCTATATCGTTTCCTAGGGGAGGAAATAGAGGTCAGATCAGCCTTTGTGTGCTGTAAAAATGCACCCAGAGAAGTTAGCTTTCATGATGTCACGGACCAGGCAGAGACCAGGATAGGAAGGGGAACCTCAGTCCCAGTGTGGGGTTCTCTCTAGACACTAATTCCGTAGCTGTTGCATGCTTGCCCTTGCCTGGTAGTATGTGTGGGAACCTACAACAGCTTAAGGTCCCTCTCCCTGGAGCTTACGTGCTAGTGTTATAGGTGGTGGGCTTCCCACTTCCTTCTGTTTCTGATCCCCCCCCCTCCCCTGGAGAGGGCTTGACAGCTCTTTGGAGAGAAAGCTTTCGACAGCCTCCTCAAGGGCATGTCGTTGCTCAAGTTAATTACACCTAGAGCACTGTTACAAGATTCCGGAGCAGATGCAAGACTTTGGGTGGATAAGGAGGCTGTTCCCTCCTCCCGTGCCGCCAATCGGCAAAGGCATTTACATATCCAAAGCACAGAGGAGCAATGTGAAGGTTTATAAGCCAAGAAATTCATCTTCCTTAGCGGTTGTTCCGTTCTGATGGACTTAATTGCTCGGAGTTTGACAGTTCAGTGTTTCTCCCTCATGGTTCTGTCTTTCCCTAGCTCTCCTCTCCCTCAAAACTTTAAATGTATGACGAAGACCGAAACTCCAGGATTATTTCTATGCTGTGCATTCCGTATTTTGGTGTGAGTATTCTCCAAGAGTCTTAATTTCTCTGTTTGGTCTTGGTGGCTGTGATTACTTCACAAGCTTCTCTCTCAAATCTGGCACATTTTCTGCCCAGGATGGCTTTGTATATCCTTTGCCAAAAGCATCCCCCTCAACACCCTCATCCAGTTTTTTTAGAACTGTAAAATTTCACTTTTCCCGTTCCTCTAAAATCGCAAATTCCTCTTTATTTATCCATCCATTGATATATTCATTTAACAACAATTCAAGGACCTACTGGGGGCCACATACAGTGCAAAGGCACTGGGGTTGCCAACAGTGAATAAGAACCTGACTATGTCAGCCTTTCTCCATAAAGCTTACAGTCTATTTGGGGAGACAGACAAAAAAAAAAGAGAGAGAGAGAAAGGAAGGAAGGAAGGAAGGAAGGAAGGAAGGAAGGAAGGAAGGAAGGAAACATAAACAAAATGATAAGGGCCTGAAGGACCTAAACAGAGGGTTCAAGTAGAGACTAAAGAGGGAACTATTTCAGAGTGGTTAGAAAAGGCCTCCTGGGGATTGAGGGGCAGGCATTAACCTTGAGACCCGAAGGAGGAGAGGAGCAGCTCTGCAGATATGGGAGCAAGGAGGGCTCTGAACCAGAGGCAAAGGCCAGCAGGACTACACCTAGACAAGAGAGAGCTGCGTATGTTTGCAAGGCTGAGTGAAGACCAGTGTGGCTGCAGGACAGTGTGAGACTAGAGGGCTGGAGAGGCAAGTAGGACAGATAACTTCAGGGTCCTGCAGGCCAGGCTGAGAAGTTTGGATTTTGTTCTGATAACAGTGGGAAGCCACTGAAGGACTCGGGCTGCAATGGTGTGATCCGAAGATTGCTCCTGCCTCTGAGCGGAGCGTGCCCCAGAGGAAGGCAAGAGTGCCAACAGGAAGCCCTTTCCGGAAGCTGTGGCAGGGGTCCAGGGAAGAGATGGTGCTGGCCTGGCTGGATGCTCATTTTGGAAGGCTGCCTGGAGGGAGACTCCAGCACCATCTCTCCTGAAGGAGGCTGAATGTCTGAGGCCAGCACACACCCACACTCGGGGCTCTATCGCTCACCTCCCACTGGCAGCAAGAGACCTGAAATTGGCTTCAAAAATCAGGGTAGTATATGGAACTCTGTCAGGGACTGTTGTTTTTTTCTGCAGCTTCCTTGCCGAAGTATGAATTGGAACAGTTCCATTTTTTCATGATTATTCATGGAAAATGGGGGCACAGAGGAGCTAAGTAGGTTCTTCAAGGATACAAGTAACACTGGGGTAAGCAGCAGCTGAGATGTCCTACTTCCTACTCTTTATTCACTGTGCTCCTCCATGGGTCCTACAACGAGGGGACAGCCACCAGACTTTGCTCAGTATTCTGCTCTTGATATAGTTTCATCCCTCCCATGGGAAATTGCTCATGTGATGACACCCCATTTGTTTCTACAGAGGTGTAAATAAAATGTTGGATTGTCATTGGCTTGGTGCAATATCCCTGAAGGCCACAAGGGGGCGGGTAAGAGTCCATGAATGCTGGCCAGCCCTGTCATTGTTACCTGTCACTCTTACCTGTCCCTCTGGGTACCTGTCCCTCTGTATAGGTCTCTTTTTACATCCTGCGTCTCCCTGTTTACGTTTGTCTCTTCTTACGTCTTTTTCATTTTATGTTACATTTATTTGCTTCTTATTTTCTCTTTATATTTCTGCTCCTCTTGCCCCATATCCAGTCTGCCCACAGCATGGAACACAAGCTTATTTCCAGTAGTTTGGTGTATGTGTTGAATTACTTCCCGGTTTTCAGTTCTCAGGGACTGTAAGTGAAACACTTTAGACTCCTTTCCCCTAGCCTCCCCTCCGCTTTCGTTTGTTTGTTTTACTCACATGGTCATATCTATTGCCTCCTCTGCTTCCGTAGAAAAAGTAAGGGGATCCACTCCTGACCCAAATAAAACATCACACAAATAAGAGGTCATTCAACTGTTGAAGAAGTTCAAGAGTAGGGGAAAATTGAAGAGGCCTTGGAGGCTGCATCCTATCTCCACAGTAACCAATAGGGCATCTAAATAACCACCCGAAGTGTGGAGTTCTGACGGATGGGGGGAAAGGCCCTCCTTCCCTTATCCCGTATTTCGGTTCTTATTGTCAGAAGACTCACCAAATTCTCTGCAAGTTCAGATTTGTTCTGTCCGCAGGAGAAAGATAAATGGGAGGAACTGCCAGCTATTTTATGTTCTGTTGACCCGAGGGGCTTGCCACCCTTCCCTTCCATGAAGCACGCTGCAGGTTCGGGCATCAGGGTGATGAGGACACAGGGCTGGCTCTCTGCTGCAAACAGAACCACCTATATTTGCATTCGATGGGGGCCAGCACAGACTAAATCAGAGGGAAGGAGCAGTGCCGTTCATGGTGAAGGTGAATTATCCTGAGTGGTGAAGAGAATGAGTGCTTTCTAGGTAGTTTACGGTAAGGACCTCCTACTCCTGGACGCAGTAATGGAAAACCACGGGGCCATCAGATCCATTTGAGAAAGAGCATTAGCATCCAGTCCGCTCACTTCCTTGGTCCTCCAGCACTTGTTTTCGGGAAATCAGCTCTCTCTTAGCCATCAGTTCAATATTATTCTAGTTTTTATTTTATTTTTCCCTTGTCAGCCTCTGAAAGATCAGGGACTCTCTTCTTAACCCTCCTCGTACAGCAAGTGATGTGTCGTCCAGTGTGTGTTACACACTCAAGGCTTTTAGACTTCCGGCACAAGCCTCTGCTTCTAAGTGATGAAAGTAAATCCCTATCTTCTGCTACCCCACTTGCATTCGACAGACAGTTCCGGAACTCCTTCTCAGCACCCCCTCCCGCTTGCGCTTGCAGTGAGCACATCCTTCTCTGCTTGTAAATAAACGAAACAGTTATTTGCCTTTTGAAAAATTTAAAAGGCCCATTTCACGCTGTCAGTTGGAGAGATGGCAGTTTAAAATATTAATTAAAACAACTATATACTTTTTGGACAGGCAAGGCAGTCACATGATTCAAACTCCAGACACACGCAAGAGTCCATACAGGGAAATGCTTTCTTCTGGCTGGAGGCAGATTTAACGTGAAGCTACAGAAGCCTCGGCTTCAGGGACCCTCGTTTGCCTAGGGTCCTTGTAACTGGCATTTCCCCCCCTTTATTTTTGGAGGTCAAACCCCTACTTATTCTTCAGAGGCCAGTTCAGATAGCACGGCATCCGCTTAGCCTTCTTGGTCCTGTACCGAATTCTGTATTCATGATCTTGCATTGTTTTTTTCTCTAAAAGCTTCCCTAAAGAAAGGGGGGGTAATCAGAAGGGAGAATGAAACATGAGAGACTATGGACTATGAAAAACAAACTGAGGGCCTCAGAGGGGAGGGGGGTGGGGGAATGGGATAGACCGGTGATGGGTAGTAAGGAGGGCATGTATTGCATGGTGCACTGGGTGTTATACGCAACTAATGAATCATTGAACTTTACATTGGAAACCGGGGATGTACTGTATGGTGACTAACATAATATAATAAAAAATCATTAAAAAGAAAAAGAAGTAAACACAGTCATCTGAAGAATAAAATATTGATGAGCTATGTAAGGAAAAAAATTTTTTTAAAAATAAAAATAAAAGCTCCCTTGCCCCCCAAATTGTATGCGCTTCAGTGCCTCCAAAACTTGACTCTGCCTCTACCCTCATCCCGGTCTCTTAAACTCCCCATTCCCTTCCCAACCAGCAACCAACATCAGCCATTTCTTGCATATTTTTCTGGTATATTTTATGCACATTTAAGTGAAAACATATTTATCCCTCCTTCCTTTCATATGAGTAGTAACAGGCTATACACACGGTTCTGCACTTTGCTTCTTGCATTTGTTTAAAGCGAGTGAATTTCTCTTGTAGTTGGTTTCCTCCTCTGTGAAATGGAAATCATTACTTATCCTGGAGACTTCCTGTCGCAGTTAAATGAGGTAATGTAAAGCCCTTAGCCCATTGCCTGGAACATAGTAAATGATCAATGGGGGTAACTTATTATTCCATGGTTCTTAATTAAAATACACAATGAAGCTACAATAATAGAAACAGTGTGGTACTGATAACATAATAGCAGGTGGATGAAATGAAACAAGAAGTCTCTGCAACTCTGTATTATTTGTGTCCGTGGGTGGAATACAAACACTGAAAAGAAAAAGGTGGTCTGGAGGAGTTTAAAGTCTAGGCTAAGAGAGAAGAGGTGTGTCAAAAATGCAATACAAAAAGAACAACTTGCTGGGAGGAATGGCGGGAAGGTGGTTTGTGCGCTAGAGCACTGGGGACCGCAGAGCCAGTGCAGGACCAAGAAGGCTAAGCGGATGCCGTGCTATCTGAACTGGCCTTTGAAGAATAAGTAGGGGTTTGACCTCCAAAAATAAAGGGGAAAATGCTAGTTACAAGTGATGAGGGAACAGAAGGCAAGCTGAGGACAAAGCAGAAACTGACACCCCGCAACCTCCCCCACCCCCACCATGGAATGTACGTGACATTCCTCAGGCACTCCTGGCTGCCCTAAAGAAAAAAGAAATAGTTAACCTGTAGAGATCACAATCCTGCAAGACTTGAATCTCCCTCAGTTTACAAATGTTTTAGCAGTCTACAAGAACAAATCATTTCTGTCAATAACCTAGCTTCCAGAAAGGAATGTAAATACAATTAAATGTCCTTATAATCTGCAGCCTCCTGGAAGTTCCCAACTATCTTCATGTGAGTGCCTTACTAGAGGGGTAAACAACCTGAACTTGACAATGGCAAGGCCTCCCGGTATCCTGTGAGTCTTCTTTAACACATGAAAGTATTTTCTCAACCTCCCTTTTTCCTTACCTCCCCCAACCCCAGAGTATATAATCAGCCACCCCTCACAACCCGGGGCAGCAGCTCTTTCTGCCCACAGTCCCGTCCCCGTGCTTTAATAAACCACCAATTTGCACAAAACACATCTCAAAAATTCTTTTTTTTTTTTTAAGATTTTATTTATTTCTTTGACAGAGACAGAGACAGCCAGCGAGAGAGGGAACACAAGCAGGGGGAGTGGGAGAGGAAGAAGCAGGCTCCCATCAGAGGAGCCTGATGTGGGGCTCGAACCCACAACGCCGAGATCACGCCCTGAGCCGAAGGCAGACGCTTAACCACTGTGCCACCCAGGAGCCCCTCAAAAATTCTTTCTTGGTCGTCGGCTCCGGACTCCACCGCACTGAACCTCACCTATATTCCAAAACCACATCACAGGGATGACCCAATCTGACAAAATCACAAATGTGGAGGAAAATGTGGTTAATTAAATGAAATGTTTAAAAAGAGTTCCAGCGTCACAGGCTAGTTTCTGGAATGACATGATCTTTGGGGTCCTTTGAACAAATCTAAAGCAGTAAGGGAGGGCCAGGAGTCCCTTGGTTCAGGGGTGTCATGTGGGCTTTGATTTAATTTGACATCTCAGTCTCTCAACTACAATTTAAGTTGGGGGGAGGGTAGTATCAATATTAACTAAACCAATCCCTCATGAACAAACTCAAAGTCTAAATCTTTAGCTAACACTTTATCAATACCATGTTCTAATTACATATGAGGTTTTGAAAGCATGCTGCGGAATGATAATTGCTGTAAAGCAGATTTTAGTCACCGGGATTTATACATAATAATTGCACAGATGAAATAGGGGGCTTATTAAATAGTGTCATCTGATTGCAACTGCAGTTCGTGACAGTGCCTGGAACGATGGGCATCCCCAACACTCCTCCTGCCACTGCCCCTGTATAGCAAGGGTGTAAGGAACACTACGTACGCAAAATGGTCCATAGGTCATCCGACCACCCCACAAGGTCAGCTAGGGCCTTGGGGAACCTGAGTATCAAGGTACGTGTTAGATAAAATACTTGATTCTAGAAATTAAAAACCGTATGGCTGGGGCGCCTGGGTGGCACAGCGGTTAAAGCGTCTGCCTTCGGCTCAAGGCGTGATCCCGGCGTTATGGGATCGAGCCCCACATCAGGCTCCTCTGCTATGAGCCTGTTTCTTCCTCTCCCACTCCCCCTGCTTGTGTTCCCTCTCTCGCTGGCTGTCTCTATCTGTCAAATAAATAAATAAAATCTTTAAAAAAAAAAAAACAAAACCGTATGACTAAGTCAGCTTCTAGGCCAGCCCGGACCCCAAAGTAGAATCCGTTCTTCACCGCTCTGTGATTAGATGGAATATGTTTGAGAGCTGATGAGGGAGGGAGCCCCCAAAGCTGGCCCACCGGCATGTGTAGGGTGGGTTTCTTCTGCCCACCTGGCACCTCTTTTTCCAGCTCCTCCTCTCAGTCTAGATTTCCCTTGGCCCCCCAGACCTCACCCAAGCAGCGTATGCTCTTGGGTGATCAGCAAGTCATTTAGGGAAAAGCCTTTTAATTAAGAGGAGAGCAGCAGATTACTAAATCAGAGTCATTTATTACCCTGCCATCTGGCCAGAACTCCTCCCGGCCCCTCTTTTACTCCAAGCCTGCCCAGGCATAAAAAGGGACAAAGGGAAAGAACAGAGAGAAGGCCTGTCTCTGCCTGAGCTTGGAAAGGACCACCCAGACCCTCCTGAAAGCAGGTGAGGGTTCTCGGGGGATTTCTCGGGGGATTTCTCGGGGTCTTTTCCGTACTGTGGAAACCGGGTCTCAGTTTTCTCACCTGTAAAATAGGGACAATAAAGCCTGCGTCAATTCTCTGGAGATGCCTGGTGCAATGACGGGCAGAGTGGATGTGCCTGGGGAGACTTAAGTTGACTCTGACACCAGTGCATTAGTTTTGTTCTGAAGGTGGGTGGTGATGACGGGTGGGAGGGGCACCTGTGGTGGTGGCAGGGGGGGCAGGAGTCAGGCAACCGAAGGTTTCTTCCCAGTTGAGCCCCAGCTGGTTCTTCTTCTGCTGTGACCCACAGGGGCATTCCTGGAGCCCCTAAGTGAATGTCAGGGAGCTCTGGGAAATACATGCTCCCTCCAAACCTGGATGTCAGGACGTTACCCTAAGGGAAATGCAGCTCGAGACTTCTGTGTCTGGTTTGGGCATAATGGGGGGCTGGCAGACAGAGAGAGGCCAGCACCAGAAGACAATGAAACAGACACTAAAAGTAAAATCACCACAATGGGACAGCTATGAATGCAGGCTAACGCAGGTGGGCATGTTGGAGACTCAGTTACCACAAGCAGCATGGCTGTCAGTGATCCAATCTTCCTGTAATTTGCCTAGCAGTCCCATTCTTACTGTATACTGAGCGTATACGAAAAACCATTTTTCTAAAAGTCCTTCCATTTACATGTAAAACAAATCCCATTTTAAAGATCAGATGATCATAAGTAAGTTTCCAGCTCTATAAATACAGGGACGGTGGAAAGTCATGGGGAGCGTGGGGTCCAGCACGTGCAGGATTGTCTCGCAGATTGCAAAAGGTCAGGCTGCACCTGTGCACCTCTCTATCTAAGCCCACCCCCTCCGTGCCAGGAGCGAGACGCCTACCCAGAGCCAAACATACCACACTCTTCCAACGTGCCCGCTGGAGGGGTCATCCTGTGCTAGACTAAAAATTGTGATTTAATTAATTGAGTGAGTCAAATTAATTAAATGCAAAATGTGAATCAAGGTAAATAAAAGGTAAAAAAATGAAATGAAAGCAGAGACGTTTTAAATGTAAAAAAGAACCCGTTGAGACAATCGAGGAACTTTTGAACTGGATACTAGGATGATATGAAAGAATTGCTGCTGATTTTGCTCAGTATAATAATGAAATAATTACTCATTATTGACTAATGAAATAATGAAATTGAATGTTGAAAAATGAAATAATCTCATGTCAGAATACAGACAAAAACATGCATGCAATAATACAAAAGAGCAAATCAATCTCGGGTTAAAACCTCAGTAGTGATCATCCAAGTACAGTGTATCTATGAGCTTTACAGAAAACATTTCTTGGGGCGTCACGCTTCTCTGGGAACTTCCTCCATATAACACAAAGGTAAGCCCTGAGTTGTGGAGCTTGTATCACTTACCTCCACCGCCCCCCACCCCAACAGGTGATTGGTCTCGGTGAGCGTGGGGCCCACCTGACCCAGTTCAAGCCCATCAGATCCCCTTTCACAGGAACTTGGCATTTTGAACTGAGAGATGGGACATTTTAGGTGTGGAAGATGAATTACATCTAAAGCAACTCCTAGTGAAAAGTCCTATCCTTCCTGCAAATTCCATTTCTTTGTGCTCAAGTCAGCTAATGTTATATCTGTTAAAGACGCTTTGATTCTGGGGACAAATGACAATCAGGAGGAGATTAGCAGATTGAAGATCGACTCCATAGATGAGGTCCCCTGGAAGTTACAACTGGAGAATTACTAGTTTCTTCAGTTTAGTTATATTTAGGTAAACCCTGTAAAGGGTATTGGGTTGAACTTGGCAAAGCGGCAGTCTTTGCGTATGTTAGAAATTATCATTTAAATAGAATAGCTGTGGTAGCCGAGGCTCCAAAAGGGCTGCTTGGTATTCCCACTCTTGTTTTAGGGCCCATCTGTGTCACCAGTACAATATTGCAAATACTGGGTGTGGAATGTGACTTCCTAGGCCAGGTCAGGGAAGACACTGAGGCTTTCACCTTGTCGGTCTTGGGTCACTCATTGGGGTTGTGGAGCCGAGAGGCCAGTCTCTGTGTCCCAAGGAAACTCAAGCTTCCCCACATGATCTGTGCTGAGCAGCGTCCTGGCAACCTGCTGCCTCAGACACTTCGCATCTGTGGGGGGCTCCCCTGGAATCACTCTTCCCCCAGACATGCAGGGACTTCTCCCTCACCTCTTTCAATGTTTGGTTCAAAACTCACCTTCTCAGTGAAACCTTCCCTGATCACTGTATTTAAAATTTAAAGTCTTTTCCTCACCTGGCCATTCCCTCCCCCTCCCCTGCTTTGTTTTTCCCATAACCCTGTTCGCCATTTATATTTTACTTACCCATCTTCCTTATCTTTGGCTCCACAAGGATAAGGATTTTGTGGGTTTGTTCATTGCATCCTCAGGGTCTAGAAGCTTTTCAATAACTCTATTAAGTGAATGAATAAATGAATTAATCTAGTTAATTTAAAAATGAAACACATTATACGGGTTCCTCATAGAAAAATTAGAAACTATAATAAGTCTTAAGAATGAAATAATACCATCATCTGGAAATACCCCGTGCTGACATTTACTATGGATCCATCCTGACTGTTCTCTTCCACGCCCTCTGATTGTAAGCAGTGGAAACCCACGTCTGCTTGCTCCAACACAGGAATATTGATCAAAGGCTGCCATGGACTCCAGAGAAACCTACAGGGCACAAAGTGTCACTGGGCCTCAAGGGAACTAAGCTCCAACAGACACCAAAGCTGCTCTCTCTGACTCCGAGGGGCCTGACGACCTCTCTCCCAGGGCATCTCTGCTTTATCGGTCCACCTGCTTCAATCTTCTATCTCCAAAGACCGCTCTCCTTTGCTCACTCATTAGTTCACATGTGGTCCTCATGTCTGCTCTGGGGCCTCTATGATTTTTCGGTCTCACTGGCTCCATCTTTCATTGTCCCAATTCCGACTTCCAAGAAGACCGCCTACTTAGGCCAGGAAGCTTCATCCGGTAGACAAGGTCACAAATCTGTATTAGTTTGCGAAGGCAGTCATAACAAAGTATCATAAACCAGGGGCGTAACCAACAGACATTCCTTGTCTCATAGTTCTGCAGGCCCGAAGTCCAAGATCAAGATGACAGTAGGGTGGGTCCCTTCCGAGAGCTTGAATGGAGGATTTGTACCATGCCCCTTCCCTCTTGTGGTTTGCTAGGATCTTTGGCATTCCTTGGCTTCTGCTATATCACCACCATCTCTGCTTCATTCTCTCACGGTGCTCCCCTCGTAGGTATATGTTTGTATCCAAATTTCCCCTTTCCATAAGTCATATTGGATTAGGGTCCACCTTAGTGACCTCAGCTTACCTTGGTCATCTACAAAGATTCTATTTCCAAATAAGGTCACATTCACAGATACTGGAGGCTAGGATTTCAAAATCTTTTGAGGAAATACGGTTCAACCCATGACCGTCATATTGAAATAGTAGATTTGCATCTTCTAGTGGCCGGACTGGAAGCAATGGCACTTGTCTGGTACCAATGTTGTTTTCTATGTAAATATATATATATTTTTTCTTACAAAAATGGAATCATACTGCATGTTTTTCCTTCAACAATGTATTTGAAAATGTCCTTGTGTCAGTAGCATATTTTACCTTGTTTTCAATGGTGGCATTGTATTACACTATGCAAACATATCATAATTTATTTAAGCAATCTCTTATTGTTAGATTTCTTCCAATTTTTTGTTAGTTTGTGCAATACTGCAGTGAATATTTTTGTCTCTAAGTCTTTGTGCACACTGATAATTATTTCCTTAGGATAAATTGCCGGAAACAGAATTAGTGGTTCAAAGAATATGACATTTTAAAAGCTTTTGATATATTTTATCAAGTTGACTTCCAGGAAGTTTGTTGAGAATGTCTGTCTCCTCACCATCTTTGCCAGTATCCAGCAGAGTATTTTTGGTCAACCAAAGTCAGCGAGATTATAAAATATCTTATAATGGTTTTATTTTCTATTTTTGGACTGCGATTGAAGTGTTTCTGTGTATTTATCGGTCATGTGCCTTTCTTGTTTGGGAAAATTGTCTATTCGTTTACTTTGCCTACTTTTCTATTGACTTTATTTGTTCTTATTGATTTGTATTAATTTTCTACCTTAGACACATTAACCTACTCTATGTTGTAACAAAAAAACTTTTTTAATGGCTTGAGTTTTATTTCCTGTCTTGTTTATAATGTTTTTGAAATACAAAAGTTTGAACTCTATCAAAATTTGCATCACTAGTTTCTTTCAATCCTCTTATGCTTAAAGTTTCCCTATCCATAGGGAAGGACAAACAATCATGTATATTTCCTTCTATATTTTCCCCCCAGTGGTTTCTATTTTTACATTAATAGTGTTGGTCTGTATGCGCTCATTACCTCTGGTAGATTGAATATGGCTGTAAATCCTTCGTTACTCTTATCTCTGAGAAGTGGAATCTAATTCTTCTCTTGAATCTGGTTTTAGTGACTTGATTGAGCAATAGAATATGGTAGAACTAATGCCTTGGGAATTCCGAGGCAAGGTTAGACCTTTGTTGCATGGGCTCCTAAAATCCCCAGTCTCCATGTAAGAAGTCTGACTACCTTAAAAGCTACCTTGCTGGGAGAGGTTATGTGTAAGCACTTGGCCATCCCAGCTGAGCCTAGAATTCTAGCCACTTGTACCAGGGCAAACTCATTATCACCAAATAACCTCTGTCAACACTGAATGGAGCAAAAGAACCATCCAGCCAAACCCTGCCCAAGGTCTGGACCCATAAACCCATGAGATATAATACGTAGAGTTGTTGTTTTAAGCCATCACATTGTAGGGTAATTTGTTACGCAAGAGTAGATAACCGAACATTACCTCTTACCTGCAGTATTGTTGTTACAGAAGCTATGAGATGCAAGAAAAAGCACTAGAGTTGCAGGGAAATGAGAGTCAAGAGCTTCAGCAAGGATATTTTCATCCATTGGTAATGACTGATGATATCAAAAGTAGCAAGGTTTATAGTTGACATGTACTTTGAGGCAGATAAAAAAGCAAATCAATCCCAACTTGAGCATATTTTGAGAAAAAGCTTTTCTTAAATAATTAAAATCCATGGAGCATTTTTAATGTACCGTACACAGTGCTAAGTTCTTGACACAGATTTTTTTTCATTTAGTCCCCAAAGGACTCCCTGTGAGTAGCTGCCGTTTTTGTCCCCATTTTATAGACAAGGAAATGAGGCTTTGAGAGTTTCAATAATGTACCTATGGTCACAGAGCTAGAACTAGGATTTGAATCCTCCTGTGTGAGCCTGCATGCTTGGCCACAGGGCTAACCTCATTTCCAGGGTGAGGCTCTGATACCAACTTGCAGAAAGTGTCCCTTTGCTAAGGGACAGGTCTGGACATCAGATCCTATCAGATCCTCCCCCCCACCAGATCCTACCATATAGATGTTCTGCAAAATCAGAGGGTTAAATCAGATAGTCTCCGACCTTTTTTCCAGATCTTACAAACTGGTGGTTCCTAAAATTAAGCCATGGGCCTGGCCACAATGGCAATGCAAAGGGAATCAAGCGGTGCGCTCCCTCTGAGTCCGGGGTTCAGAGTGCCTTTTCTTACCCAGGGTCTTCTGTTTCCAGACACCTGGAGGGATGTGGTAAAGTCACTTAGTCAGGAAGGGCCCTCAGGGGAGGAATCATGTCCAATTCATCCCTATATCCCTAGAGCCTAATACAACGCCACGCCCCTCAGGACGTGTTTGATACTATAAAAGAAAAGTGCCTCAAATTACAGTGGCCTGAGCTGAGGCCCTAGCCCTCTCAGACCATTCCAAGGGCTTCCCAGAATGCTGCCTTACCCATTATTCAGAAACAAGTCTATGAGGTTATTTCATTTTTTTTAGCAAATAAAATAGTAAGATTTAATATGACAGCTATTACTAGTAGTATTTTCAATTGGTGAGGAAGAGTGTACCAAAAAAAAAAAAAGAATTTTAATAAAATCATGAACAATCCTCTAGCCTATTTCTTTCCTTTCTTTTTTCTTTTTCCTTTGTTTTTTTTCCCCCACCTTTGCACATTTTTAAAACATTAATATAATGTATTATTTGTTTCAGGGTACAGGTCTGTGATTCATCAGTCTTACACAACTCCCACAGCTCACCACAACACATACCCTCTCCAATGTCCATCACCCAGCCTCCCCATCCCCCCGCCCCCTTCACTCCAGCAACCCTCAGTTTGTTTGCTAAGATTAGAGCCTCTTATGGTTTGTCTCCCTTTCTGGTTTTGTCTTGTTTCATTCTTTTATGAGGTTATTTCATTCCGCTTTCTCTGCAAGCCACTGCTTCAGCCACTGACTTCACATTCCTCCTGGGTACAGGGGCGCTGTGACTGCCACTGTTCCTACTTCTCCAGCCTCAAGAAAGGGGATGCTGCTCACTGCTCTGCTGCTGGGTCCCAAACAGGTGCCCGCGGCTTCCCTCAGCTCCGACAGCATCCCTGAAGTCAGGTTATATATCTTTTTTTTAAATTTTAGAATAATTTTTTTATTATATTATGTATCTTAAGGAGAACTTTTTCTAAGTCTGGGATTAATGAAAGGAAATTATGAAGACTGAGAATGGTCAAAAACTCTTGCCCCACATCAGGCTCATCCTTTAAATTCGTTTCTTTGCTTGGCCCCTGGCGGGCCTCCATTGACAAAGGGCAGCTCTCCCCCTGCCCGGAGGTACTCACACCAGAAATCTCCTGGGGCTATTCTTGGCCTGGAGGCACAGCTGAAGGTGTACCCTGAGGAGAACAAATAGGCTTTTCACCTTCCCAATGGAAGTCCCTCCTCCTTATATTCTTATAGCTAACAACTGATTAAAGTCTTGCCAGGACGACTGACACAGGGAGGGTCCATCTGCTTCAAGGGCAAGCCACGCCCTACCCCCCTACCTCCCCCACCCCCTGCCACCAGGATGTGTCTGGCCCAGATAAGACAATCGCAGAATGGTCAGATGCGAATTCACTCCTTCAGTCGGGTTCTCCAGTCTTACCCATGTTGCACCTTGTAAATGAATGCATGAATTATCTGACCAAACCCAACGTATCCACCCCGATTCCAACCCATCAACCCAACACCAAGCATCTTCTTAAGTATTCAGAGAGCTTCCCCTTCACACCAGAGCTTATAAATTCTTAGCACAACTCCCAACCCCATCAACACTACCCTCCCCTCCTCTGGCCATTGTCTGTTCCCCAAGCCCAAGGCCATTAATCACTCTGCTGCCTGCCTGGCCTTTTCTGTCAGCAACCGTTGCCTCTGACCCTCCCTGTCCATCTTTCTCCCCCGCCCCAGCCTCTGATAGCGTAGAGCGCAGAGCGGAGGCTCACACCTGTCGGAATGGGGCGGACAAAACCAATCAACAGGGTTAGGAATCTCTCCCTCTGCCCCTCCTTGCCCTCCGCCATTTCATCCCTCTACTTCTCAGGAGCATGCCCGGATTTTAAATTTCCTTCTGGGATTGGCCCAAGGGAAGAGATGACAAGAGGAAATGGGAAAGGATTTAGGGGAAAACAAGAACAACACGAATAGGAGCGCCCTGCAGAGCTCTGGAAGGATTCTGATGGCCGGCTGCGGCAGACACATGGAAAACTTCTCCAACTTGGACCCAGGTTCCCATGGGGGAAGAAACCTAAATAGGAATGCAAAGGAGAGGCGGAACGTGATACTTTGCTTGTCAGCATCGTCACCTTATTTTTGTGAAAGCTTGCTGCCTAATTTCTTCAAAGGCCTGGTCATATGGCATGAATGAATTGAGTGACTGGTGTCTCAGTCGGAGCCATAATTGTAAAGTAGGCCAGTCTCGTCTTCTCTGAGCTCCTGGCAGTATTAGTTCTTTGTGCTAAAAGGAGCAGACACAAGGGCCTCCCTTCCACTCCCAGGAAACCTGCTTTCACGGTGACCTGCTGGGAAACATGCTCCATCCTTTGTCATCTAAAACCTTCGAGACTCTAATGGCAGGAATTGCGGGCCCGATAAGAAGGGAGGGTGTCATAGGCAGGTGGGTAGAGGAGGTATTTTTAGGCAGCCAGAAACCTCAGAGAACCCATCAAATCACAGAGGCCCGCCCACTCCACCTGTGCCAGCTTTAAACTTGGATTGAATTTTTGGTGGCACAAAAGATTCTGTGCCTCCTGCCACTGGGAGGGCCCGTTCTCGCCCTCTGCTGTCTCCAGTTACTCCCCCCTCCAGCATCCAGCTGGCTCTGGCTCAGCCCGAAGGAGGGCAGGCAGTTGGACCAGCCTCACCAGACGGGCCTTCTGTCCCAGCTGACGATGAGGGTCCCGGCCGTCCCAGGGCTTCCCGGGGCTGCTGACACAGCTGCTCCGTATACTAAAGCACATGTTCCCTTGGGTGCCACCGACTGAGAATGTTTGGATGCCGGGAGAGTGGTTTCTAGCACTTCATGAAAGCCCGGCCAAGTCCCCAGGCTCTGCAGGGACCGTTCCAGAAAATGAGACTCAATATCTGGCAGGTGAAGTGAGGGAGAATGAATAGGGGGGGAAGAGTCAGGACACATGGTTTCTGGTCCTGGCTCTGCTACTCAGGAATTGTGTGACCTTGGTCATCATTCCCCCTCCCTGACCCTCAGTTTCCTCCTGTGCAAAAGTAAAAAGTCAGATAGGATGTATCTAAGTTTACTTTTAACTCTTTCCTTTTATGGATCCAACATCATTCAATTTGATCAAATAGCTACACGGAGCATCTAGGCAAAATCTAGGATGAGTCAGTGGGATTTGAAATTGTGAGTTGTCCATATTTGAGGCCATACTTTGCTTAATTTTATTAATATTTTCAGCAGGAGTATTTTTTATACTTGGGAAGGTGGGCTGGGAAGGTTGGGAAGTACCTTATTCCACTTTACTTGCTGGTATATACACAGCTAATTCAGATTAATTTGGGTGGACCGGTATCTTAAGTACTCACATCTCTTGTTTACTTTGAGGTGACTTTCTGATGTTAGAAGCTCTATTCTTCTTCCATCTGTATCAGTTAGATCATTTTTTATTGCAAGGGACAGAAAACCCAACTCGAATGGAGTAAACCAAGCAAGGAAAATGTATTGTCTCATACATCTGAACCATTGTCACTAAAATACATTTCTTCTCTCCTCTCGGCTCTGCAACGTCTGTATTTTCTCAAGTCTTAGGTAGGATCTTCCTTTGTTGTTTTTGTTTTTGTTTTTTTAAAAGATTTTTAATTTATTTATTTGACAGAGAGAGAGACAGCCAGCGAGAGAGAGAACACAAGCAGGGGGAGTGGGAGAGGAAGAAGCAGGCTCCCCACAGAGCAGGAAGCCTGATGTGGGGCTCAATCCCAGGACCCTGGGATCACTCCCTGAGCCAAAGGCAGATGCTTAACGACTGAGCCACCCGGGCACCCCGGATCTTCCTTTGTGATCACATGAGAACATCTAGAAACTCTCAGGGTTACATACAACCATATTAAAGTCTTCGTTGGCTGGGATAATTTGAGCTGCAGAAACAGAAAATCTGATTCAAGTTAGCTTAATCAATAAGGAAAATCTTCCCCTTATACAACAAGCAATCCAAAGATGTAGCGAGATCCAGATTGGTTAATTAAGTGCCTCGATAATGTCATTGAGGAGCCAAGTTTTTCTACTCCTTTATTTTCAGTATCAATTTTTCTCTCAGAATGGCCCCCCACATGGTCACACACGGCTGTTGGAATTCCAAGTGTCATATCTAGACGTTGCAATGCACAGCAAAAGAAGTAAAACTTCCTCTTCCTCCAGCTTTTTCTTCAGAAAAAGGAAATGTTCCCAGAATCTCCTAGAAGACTTCTCATGTCTTATGGGACAGAATTGTTCCACTTGCCATTTTTCAGCCAACCACTGACAAGTGGAATACAATTATCATGTTAGCTTAGATCAAGGTTTTCAACCAGGGAGGATATTGTCTCATAGAGACCATTGGACAATATCCAAAGACACTTTTGGGCATCTAGTGGGTAGAGGACAGGGATGATGATAAGCATCCTAAAGTGCTCAGGACACAGCCCTCACCACAAAGAACTATCTGGTTCAACATGTCAGTAGTGCTGAGATTGAAAAACTGTGGCTTAGACAATTACCTAGGGTGGAATGGTGATCCCTGCAAAGAGTCAAGAGTCAACCACAATGTCTTCTACAGTGTTCTATCTGGAAAACAAGATTTCTAAGGAAATCTCTAAGGAAATTTCTAAGGAAATCTCACTATCATGTCCATCCCTGAACCAACTACTGTGTACAGGAGGTTGAGGTGCAGTGATTGGTTTAAGCCGAGGCACATGTTCCATGTCTGAGCCAGGATGAGTCAACCCTACTTGACACTGAGAGTGGGGGAAGAAAGGGTGATACTGCAGAGAGATCTGGGGATGGTAATCAAGATGAGGTGAATAGATGCTGGGCAGCAAAAACAACAGATGCCCATCACCCACACTCCTCTCATCAAGAGACTACAGAGGCAAGAACTGTGTTTGTACTTGGACTCAAAATAGCAGCAGCAGCAGTGGGAGGTCAATGGGACTGTCTAGGAAGACTCTGGACTGGCATCAGGGAATTCTTCATTGCACACGGCAGGTAGATGTCCTATGGCTTTAATTACTTCCATCCAGGCAGTACTTTTCACCTAAGGAGGTGCTCAGTCAGCCTGGCAAAGTGAAAGCAGAAGAGGCAGAGAAGGGGGAGTGAGTGGAGGAGGTGGTAGCTAAGAAGTGTTCAGAGAGCTGGGGCACAGGTGTGCTGTGTGTCGCCAACCTCAGATGATTTCTCTGTCCTGGAACTGAGCTCCATGGACTGCATCACCCAGGCCCCTTTGCCCTTTGGCTTATGGTTGTGTTTGGTCAATTGTTGGTATCACCAGCAGATGAAAGGGAGGGAGGAGAGATTCAGATATTTATTCCTCCTGATTCTTCCTTGCTGTCACTGTTCTTACAGTGGCTACATTCCATTATGACCAGTGCTTCTGTTGATCGTTCTTCTTTTATGATGCTTCTTTTATTTAGACTCCATCATACCACTTCCTCCCTTTGCTCCTTCAAGCCTACAGGTGGCATTAACTCCTGGACATTACCTTCTTGAGTGACTCAACAGTCCCTATCGGTTCCCTTATTCTTAACTACATGTCTGTATATAGTACCTTCAGTAGAAGTCTCTGAGTGTGTTGTCTGGTTCCTGTAAGAATCCTGACTCATACAATAGGCAGGTGGCAGAAAATATGGAAAGATGCCAGATGTCCATTGCCAGATGAATGGAAAAGGAGGTGTGGTATATATATACAATGGAATATTACTCAGCCATCAAAAAGAAGGAAATCTTGCCATTTGCAGTGACGTGGATGCAACTAGAGGGTATTATGCTAAGTGAAATAAGTCAGTCAGAGAAAGACAAATACCATATGATTCCACTCATAAGTGGAATTTAAGAAACAACACAGATGAACATAGGGGAAAGGAAGGAAAAATTAGATAATATAAAAGTTGAGAGAGAGGCAAACCATAAGAGATGCTGAACTCTAGAGAATAAACTGAGGGTCACTGGAGGGGAGGTGGCTGGGAGGAAGGGATAATTGGGATTGGGCATTAAGGAGGGCACTTGATGTAATGAGCACTGGGTGTTATATGCAACTGATGAATCACTAAATTCTACCTCTGAAACTAATAAAAAAAATAGGCAGGTGGCAGGTCCAGGATCCACTGAGCCACACTGTCATACCAGGTATCACATACCTTGATCACACCCAGTGTTCTATAAGTCTAAAGGATAGTCACTTACACTTATACTTTAGGACCTAGCCTTCTTGGGAAGCCTAATAGTTAAAATTATGGATTTGAGGGCTATTATCCCTCTCTGCTTTCAGCCCCTGCCAACATTTGTACCCTATTGTCTAAGTAAGTAGAAAGTGTGCAGACAATGCTATAAATCATAGTGCTACCTACCATTTCTTGAACACTTATAGGATGCCAGATACTGTCCCAAGCACCTTATATGTTTTACATCATTTAATTAGCACAAAAAACTTATGGGTTAGATACTATTATTTTCCTGTTTTATATCTGAGAGAACTGAAGCTCAGAGAGTTAAGTAACAAGATGAAACAGCTGGTAACTATGGTCATTAATACCAGTGATCATCAATATTTCTGATTCTTTCCCCCCACCTGGATACATAGATTTCCCAACATTTTTGCAATTGGGGAAAGTCTTGTGACTAGCATTCTCAATGGGTTGTGACCTCGAGTGACAAGGTACTTCTGAGCTGACATATTTCAGAGCTGGCATGTGATCTTCAATTGTCATTCCTTTGCCTCTGCAGTCACGGTAGCATGTTGAGCTGGGATGCCATAAGCTTAAAGCAGCCTGCACTGCTGAGCACTACATGAAGGGAGCCGCCCTGCAGAATCACTCAGACCTGCACTCACTTGGTGGAAAGGCAAAGTAAATGTTTACTGTGTTAAGAAACTGGAAATGTGGCCTATTTGTTACCGCAGCATAACCTAACCTGCGCTGACTGAAACAGTGGAGGTGCTGGGATCAAATACAAGTCTTTCCGAGCCAAAAGTCAGTGTCCTTAACCACTGGACAATACTACTTCTCTCTGCCTCTTTACCCAAGAAGACTTCTTAGAAGTTGTCACCCTGGAAAAATGAGAGAAAGGGGACACGAGAAAGGAATGTGATGAACCCTCTTACTAGAAGAATAAAAGAGCTGGGAAAGAGATTAGTAGAAAATCATGCCTGTCTTTCCTTTGGTCATTATATTTAAAAAAATAGTAAAGAAAAAAAAAGGGATTCCTTGGAAAATTTTTGTAAGTAGGGCCTCTGGCATTTTTGTATATGGCCAGAGAGTTAATTATGGTTGTTCCTCATTGGAAATAATTTTGCAGCCCATCTCTAGGGAAGCATAAATGGGAATGCTCTCTGCTTTGGAAGAGAAGTTCCAAGCTATAGCCCTTCTGCCTGCAAGTGGGATAGAACCTCCATTCAGGTCACTGTCTCCCTGTGTGGCTTTTCTCCTTCTTAGTTCAATAAAGACAATTTGTTGGTTTAAGAGTGTTTATTAATCTCAACCACCTTCTCCTTCCAGCCTTCTTTTACCTGCCATTCCCAAATCCCAAGATTGACAGGCCATGTCTTTGTTTTGGAAAGAACCCAGGTACTGAGGCCAGTGTCCTCATATCTAAAGGTACTTTGTGTAATAAATCACTGTCCCGCAAGGTTACTAGGAAACCTGAGTTTCAAGGGATTACTTTGAAAACCAAGGTGCTTAAATGACCTTGTTTTCTCCACTGAAGAAGATAATTCTATTGTGGGGGGAAAAAGGATTGACAAGGAAGGTGGCACCAGTTGCCCACATATTTATATACCTATGGATGAGAACATGGACCACCCAGTCTTACCCATATTCCCAAGCATGTGTATATGGGTCCCCAAACTGGAAACAGCTATGAGAGGATTTGCTAATTAGCATCATGTTTACACATTTATTGTCAACTATAATTACTTGTTTATTAGAACAGAGGCTTCCCTGTTTATTACAGTCATTATGGTTTGTCAGTAAGAGATAATGTGCTTGAATTTCACAAGTATGTATGAATTGCACAAATCTTGCCAGTCCTAGCTAGGACCAACTCTCAATGAAAACGCTCAGAGAAGATAATTCTCAAGGAGGCACAGAATTTTATCTCAGCTAATAAAAAGTTATCCTGTCCAACAGAACTGCAAACTTTCTCCTCAGCAAGGAATTTGTAGCAAGCTCCCTCCTACTTTCTGTAGCCTATGCTTCTGGTCAGTAGTGTTACTGCCTGGCACTGTGCTTGGCACTTACTTGGTATGTGCGTTCTTATCATTCTCATCACACCTTCTCACATAGGGATCCATGGTCCCATTTTCTAGATAAGGAAACTAAGGCTCAGAGAGGTCACATGACTTGCCCTGAGAGACACACCTAGGAGGAGCATCCAGGCCTTTCTTACTACAAAGCCCATGTCTTTGTTCATTCTACACACACACACTGCTCACACGCATGTTCCCCACATAAGTGAGTTGGAAGAGAATGTTGGCCGAGCTCATTTTTCTGGGGCACACAACCGCAGGGGTGTATGTAAAGGGGAATTGCTGGGTGACAGGACCATGACGTAGAGTCCCAAGATTAGAAAGCAGAGCCGAGGTGTGACAGACATGTTAGTGTAGGGGAGCTGGTGATGGGAGGAGGTTGTGTTGTTTGCTGAAGATGTTAGAAAACATGATTCCCAGCTGGAAACTGGGAAGACCAAAATTTATTCATTTGGCTGTTATGGGTGGGGTTGGACAATCAGGACATTAAAAATCACTAGTTAGGTTTCTGATTATTTGTAAACCTTTCTGTTTTTGCAGATGCTTTGGGTGGTGGTGATAGGAGGCAGAGGTTGCAGCGTGGAAAGCATGCCATGCCTTGAGCGGCCTATGGCTGTGTCAGCACAAGGAGTCAGGGGTCACTACAACTGTAAGGGGCATAGCCAACTGTTGAGAGCTCACTATGTGCCAGACACCATGTTGAGCGCCTACATCAATTTTCTCATTTAATCTTTATATCACGCTGCAAGGTTGTTTCTATTTTGTGTACAGATGAGGATGCGGGCACAGAAGCGTTGAGTAAGGTGGCCAAGGTCACACAACCACGAACTATCAGATTCTAGATCAGTGTCCCACCTTATCTGCACTCACAGAATTCCGAGACACGCCCATACACTATACGCTTTATTATCCTGACTCCAGTGTATGCGAATGCGTCCTGGATTTCAAGAGGCAAATCTGTGTTTTCTTACTTTCTTATATTGAGGTATTTACTTACACAGGAAAGTGCACAGATCTGAAGTGGATAGCTTAACGGATTTTTATACAGTTAAATACTCATGTGACAGCTCTCTATATTCACAGCTATATCTAATCTGAAAAGGTAGAGATGATAAATATTGCCGGAAGTGAAGATACAATTTTAAAATTTCCAGGTGGTATTGTTTAGAGTATAGTGATATAGCAAGCACATGGATAGCACTACGTGCATCTTCATGGTATAGTTTACGGAGCTCAGGTCTTCCCTCTTGGAGGGCATATGAATCCAGGCACTCGGGATGTATGAAGTGCAAGGTGGCATAAATCAGGATACTAAGGGGCTTTCTTTGGTTTCTATTAACTCTGTTCCACATCTCATGCACAGATAAACTTTTGTGCTCTACACATAGGAGAGACGACATATCCAGCTAATTTCCCAGGACAAGGATGGTATATAAATTCAAGGTTTTATTATTGCTATGTATGTATCTAAAAATCAATATTTCTATCTGTCTGGCTATCGATCTACATGTGCACATCAGGCAGCCATTTAAAATAGGCTCTTTTTAAAGCCACGTTGCATTAAGTGATTTCTCTGTTAAAATGGGTTATACATAGCAGATGGCTAAAGTTTGCAGGGCGTGGGTATCGTTGTACTTGTGTGAACTGGGGGGGGTGTTCATGGTATAAATACAGATGATATTTCTGCTTGGGATTACATATGTATGTGTACATCTCAGGTGCCTATAATTCCATGCATAGTCACATGTCACTGGAGTAAGACAATAAGTTCCCAAAGAGGGTTGGTTGGTGAAGGGCTTTGTCCCCACAAAGGACAAAAGCCCTCATGTTCTGGGACCAGGTGTGGGGTGGACACATCAAAGGCACACCCAGTGGAGCTTGGGGAATCTTCAGCTGAGACCACTTCTTCCTTTGTCCAAGGATGATTCTGAGCAGGCAACTGCCCTCTCAGCACAATTGAGAAGCAGCTTCTGTCTTTCATGTCCACTGCCTCATTGCAGGCTTTTTGAATATTTAATAATACAATTTGCCTTCCCAGAAACAGAGCTTGGAGAAGCTTGAGCAGACATTGGTACAGTAGGTGAGCAGGAGGGCTGTGATGACATGGAGCAGGCTGGCAGTCATTCCCCTCCAGGAGCATCCTCAAACTGAAAAGCCCAACAGATGGCTCTGAGCTAAGAATGTGGCCGGGAAAGGAGGCCATGCAGGTGGTTCCAGGCACCAGGCAGGAGGCTTAGAGGGGAAGGGGAAGTGCTGAGCTGGTATCAAGTGACCATGGCATGTGGTGAGAGGGAAACCAGAGACTTATTTTCCACAAATGTATAAGAGCTTGGCTCAAATTCAGGCTACTGCAGTGTATTTCACTGAATGGCGAAGCTGGAATGAACCACATCATTCTTCTGATCCCAAGCTGACATTTTACGGAGTGGAAAACTGAGACCCAGAGAATAACTGATCTCTGAAGTCACACAGCTGATTAGAGGGCAAGCTGTTTTTATAACCCAGGAGTCTATTTCCATTTTTGGAATGGTTGGGTTATGCTGCAGTAACAAACAGCACCACATTTCCAGTTTCTTAACACAGTAAATGTTTATTTTGCCTTTCCACCAAGTTAGTGCAGGTCTGAGGTCTGAGCGACTCTGCAGGGCGGCTCCCTTCATGTAGTGCTCAGCAGTGCAGCCTGCTTTAATCTTATGGCATCCCAGCTCAACACATGCTACCGTGACTGCAGAGGCAGAGGTATCAGGATTGAAGATCACATGCTGGCTCTGAAATGTGTCAGCCTGGGAGTACTTTGCCACTTGAAGTCACAACCCATTGAAAACACTAGTCACAAAACCCTCCCCTCTTGCAAAGAGAGGTGGGAAATACAGTTTTCCATGTATCCAGGAAAGGGAAGAGAATCAGAAATATTGGTGACTACTGGAATTAATGACCATCGTCATGTATTAGCTGTTTGATCTTGGGCAAGTTGCTTAATTCTCTGAGCTCAGTTTCCTCTTCTATAAAGTGGGGGAAATGATAATATCTAACCCACATGCTTTTTTGGTACAGATTAAATGAGATAAAGCATATGAAGTGCTTGACACAGTGTCTGGCATCTTGTAAGTGTTCAAGAAATGGTCTACCTCTAGCTCTTTCCCTACTCAGCAACAAGAGTGACCTTTTAAAAATAGGAATCTATTACCTAAAATCCTTTAGTGGCTTCCCAGTTCATTTAGAATTAAATGCAATCTCTCTCACCATTGTTACAGTCTCTACATGATATAACTCTTGTTCTCCTCTCCAGTTTCATCTTCCATCACCTCTTCTCATTCTTTAGCCTCCCATTGCTTTGGCCTTCTCTCTATTCCCTTAAGAAACTACACCATTCCCACCTCAAGCTCTGTGCTTTCTCCTTCTCTAACTGGAGCACTGCCAGATCTTCACATCATTAGTTCCTCTTCACGTCTTAGATCTAAATTCAAGAAGCCTTCCCTACCCTCACCATCTATTTCCCTCCAGTCTACACACAGGCTAGTGGGTCATTCCCTATCACATTACCCTGTTTAGTTTCTTTATTATTATTATTATTGTTGTTGTTGTTGTTGTTTTAAGTAAGCTCCATGCCCATGTGGAGTCCAATGTGGGGCTTGAACTCATGAACTTGAAGTTAAGACCTAAGGGGAGATCAAGTTGCATGCTTAGTGGACTGAGCTACCCAGAGGCCCCATAACCTGTTTAGTTTCTTTCTAGCACTATCACCATATGAAATTAACTTATTTATTTGTCTACTTCTCTGTTTTGCACACTGGGATGAGAACTTTGTGAGAGCAAGGCCTTCATCTATCTTTCTTCCTATTGTATCCCCGTCACTGAGAACGGTCCAGAACTCCAGAGGTGAATGCACAAATCTCTCCTCAGCACTTTTCTGTATCATTATGTTCCCTTTTTTCGATGTCTATTTGGAACTTGCTCCTTCCTCAATCATGTCTGAAGAAGAATATCAACTCCGAGCAGGGAAGTGGCCACCCTGCCCACGTAACAGCTGGTAACTGGAGTGTGGGGCCTGACTTTGAGCTTTATCTTCTAAATCAGTTTCTCCACAGCAAACTCAAGTACCACCTGTTTCAGAATTGCCCAATGAACTAGTAGAAAATACATACCCTAAGTCTATAATAGACAAAGAAGTCAAAATCTCTGGAGGCGAGAGTCTACTGGGAAATCTGCACTTTTAACAAGCACCACAGGTCATCTTAGAGGCATACTTAGGCTTCAGAGGAGCTCTCTTAGGTCTTAAGTTCAGTCTACCAACTAAGCATACAAAATACTTTTGCTTTTTCCTGGTGAGTTCTCACATTTATACTTACATTGTCTTGTGAATTATCAAACTGTCTCTCTGAAGCCAGAGTAGAGTGCCTTGGGGCACAGAAAGCATGGGCGCAATGACTGATGTTCTCAGTGCCCTTATGTAAGTGTTATCAATTGCTGTGTAAGAAATTACCCCCAAACTTAGTGTGTTTCTCACATTTGGGACACCTTTTTGCTCATTAGAAACTCCTTGAGAAGAACAGGGTAGGGTGACATGAGTCAGGGGCAGAAGTAGAAGAGAAAATTAAAATCCATTTCAGATGACCCCTTACCAGTGGCTCAGTGAAAGGCTTAGATAAGGAGGAGACTGAGGCTGTAATAATTGCTCTAGATTCTTGAGATCCACAATTGAAAGAGGTCTCTGGCTTGGCATAATGTCTTTGGTGATGATGATGATGGTCATAATCCATTTAACAAGTATTGAGCACCTACTACATGCCATCACTGACCTAGGCACATGGGATTGAAATGAAACAAACAAACAAAAAATTCCTGCCCCATGAGCTCAAATTCTAGAAAAGGAAATGGAAGGCAATGATGCTAGCTAGCATCTCCTTTCCTGTCCAAAGCATTTCCTTCTCATGAGTTCTTAGTCATGAGGGGCTTAGGCTACACCAAGTCCTCAGGTTCAGTGAGGGATTTCCAAAACTTTATTTCTTCCAAGGCTTGCAGATGGGTATCTATTCAAATACTCGTGTATTTCCTTACATGCCGGGAAATGGACTCTGGTTAAGAGGTAGATGTCTCTCTATGTGTGTGTTGGGGTGGGGGCTGTGATAGAGTACAGAGGGTTTAAAACAACCACATTGATCTCATAGATTCTGTAGATCAGGAATTCGGGCACAGTGAAGCTGCGTCCTCTGGCTCAGCTTCTTTCGTGAGGCTGCAGTCAAACTGTTGGCCAGGGCTACAGTTATCTCAAGGCTCAACTGGGGAAGGATTCATTTCCAAGCTCACTCATATGATTGTTGGCTAGATTTGGTGCCTCGTGGGCTGTTGGACTAAGGGCCCTGGTTCCTTGCTGGCTGTTGGCTGGAAGCTATCCTCAGTTCCCTGCCATGTAGGGCCTCTCCATAGTGCAGCTCACAACATGGGAGCTGGTTTCCATCAGAGTGGGCAAATGAGAAGAGCCAGAGAGAGAATGAGAGCAAGATGAAAGTCAGTCTTTTGTAATCTGATCTCTGAAGTGATATGCCATCACTTTTGCTGTATTCTATTTACTAGAAGCAAGTCACTAGGTCCAGCCCACACTCAAAAGGAGGGAATTACACAAAGACTTGACTACCAGGAGATGGGGTTCATTGGGAACCCTTTTGGAGGCTGCCTTAGCCTGAGTTTTAAACATGGGACACAATACGGCAGACAGATAATAACTGTGTGGGAATTCTATGTGGCATGGAAATTTAATTTAAAAGGCACTGTTGGGGCGCCTTGGTGGCGCAGTCGTTAAGCGTCTGCCTTCGACTCAGGGCATGATCCCGGCGTTCTGGGATCAAGCCCCACACCAGGCTCCGCCACTAGGAGCCTGCTTCTTCCTCTCCCACTCCCCCTGCTTGTGTTCCCTCTCTCGCTGGCTGTCTCTGTCAAATAAATAAATAAATAAATAAATAAATAAATAAATAAAATCTTTAAAAATAAATAAATAAAAGGCACTGTTGCATCATAAGAAGAGCATAGACTTTAGGTTGAGAGAGGCCTGTCAGTTTTGGTGTTAGAATCTCAGCTTTGGTATACACCAACTGTATGATCTTAGACTTAGTTATTCTGAGCCTCAGTTTTCTCACCCCCAAAATGTGGAAAATACCCACTTACTAAAGAGTTTTAAAAATTAAAAAAATCACTTGGGTAAGGCATTTATTAAAATGCATTTTCCCAGGTCCTCCTCAAGAAATTCTTATTTAGTAGACCTAGGTGGCACCTAAGAATTTCTATTTTTAATAAACACGCAGGTATTTCTAAGTATGTATGAAAAAGGTATGTGGTCAGTACATGGTAGCTATTAATATTTTGCTTAACTTTAATTCTGCAATTATTCTTGAGGAACTATATGTTTGAAGAGATCCAACTGATAGAGTAGAAAGCAAACTATACTGAAGATAGAAGATGTAGGAGTTTGAGCTCTTGTCTGACACTTACTTTGTGGGATCTTGGGCACAGAGCCACCTAATCTTTCTGGACCTCTTTTTTTTTTTTTTTTTAATTTTCTTTCCAGCCTCTGTAAAATGCCTTCCAGCCTGAGTACTCTCTGTCTAGATAAAGAAGAAACAACAGCATTAGTATGGGATCACTTTAGCACTCCCCTGGTTGGAGAAGCAAGAGCAATGGAACTCCATAATAAGCCTTTTCTGAAATCTTCATCTCCTAATATTTATTCCTGAAGACTATTTCTTGGAGCCTCTCATTCTTCTATGCTTCTAATTCATGTGACCCCAGCATCTCTGTATGTAATGAAATATATCTGAAAAACAACCTCGTTTATAAGAATAAATCTATTAAGGAGCTAAGAACTTTCTGGCATGAAATGAAAAATATTGATTGCTTCTCACCTGTTAGCAATGAAATCTCATCCAGTTAATTAACCTGCTCAGAGATAAAGTTTATTACTGCCCTTCACCTTCAGCTCCAAATCTTTAAAACCATTAAAACAAGTAACTGGTCAATGAGTAAATCTTCTCCCAGATTAGCATTCAGGCCTTCTGTGATCTGGCTCAAGCCTACCTTTCAAACTTGACTTCCAGCTGCTTAATTTCAGGCACCTACTGCTCCAGTCAAATGGAAGAACTAAAGTATTCAGCATCCCCTCCTCTGAATTCTACATATCTTTTTTTTTTTTAAAGATTTTATTTATTTATTTGACAGAGATAGAGACAGCCAGCGAGAGAGGGAACACAAGCAGGGGGAGTGGGAGAGGAAGAAGCAGGCTCATAGCGGAGGAGCCTGATGTGGGGCTCGATCCCCCAACGCCGGGATCACGTCCTGAGCCGAAGGCAGACGCTTAACCACTGTGCCACCCAGGCGCCCCTGAATTCTACATATCTTAACTCAGTTCAAATGTCACTTTTTGAGAAAGGCTCTCTTGGAGCTCTGGCGTCTCCACTTCTCCCCACCTCTCCCAATTGCTGCCAAGGCATAAACACAATTATCTCCTTATTTTAAACACTCCCCAAACTTTTTATACCTTTGTAGCGTTTATTATTTTGTACCTTATATTATGATTATGTACATATTTATAGTACTAGACTCTACTCTTGGAGATACAATTCCAACCAATCCATTTTTGTGTTGCCATCTTCCAACACAATGCCTTGCCTATGATTGGTGTTCAGTAAATGTTTTTTGAATACTTGAATGGAGACCCATTGATTTAACATTTTCTTTACTGTGGCTTTTACTCTTGGGGCTCACAACCATTGTTTCATCAACAGCATAAGGAGACTTTAACTCAGCGAGGTGTTTTTCAGGATTTACATAATATTCAAAACAGAGCCCTCAAGCCTTCCAGTATTTCTGAAGACAGCCCTGTTGTTGCTCCCTATCCTTAGCAGCTTTCTGTTTCTAGAAATCGTTTTCCTTTCAGTGGAAGGATTGGGAAAGACAGTCTTATGGATATCACCCCTTTCTATGACTCTGAATATAGGTTTCATATGGCTCTTCTATTTCCTGCCCCAATTTACTTGCACAACACACTTGAAACTAGTATTTTATGAGTATTAGTATTTTACAAGACCCTGAAATTCAATTTTAGGTAAAGCAGATATTCGGTCATGTCTGAGAGCACTCACGTGAATGTGTTTAGGTTGAAGGGGAGAAATAGGGTAGCTTCACTGAAACAAAAAGGCCCTTCTTTCATTCAGCATTCATTTTCTTGATCATGCACTAGGCTCTAGGCACTATGTTATATGCTGATGATACAAACATAAATACTGGTCCCTGCCTTCAAAGAGCTCGGTGTCTTATAGAGGGAGATGAATATATGATGAGATCATTATTATAGAGTGTGATTTGCACAACGTCAGAGTCAGGCACAGGGTGATGTGGTGCGCAGAGAATTTTCTTTGAGAGCAGATGGATTTTTGTAACAAAGAAGTTCTCCTTTGCAACAGAGTGGGTGTGCTGATATTAGTAATATACATATTATTTTGTAGTTGTTTTTGTAGTTATTTTTGTAGCATCCTCTTCCAACCACTCACCTTGGGCCAGGTGTCAGCATCCATGGTGGGTGTTGAGGCATGATTCATACAAGCAGCCACCCTGGCTTAATCAAGACCCAGACTTAGGTCCTTGCTCCTTAGAGCTTATAGGAATAAATCATTCAAGGAGATGGCAGCAAAGGGGTAGTTTTCTTATGATTCATAGGGCTGAACTTCATGCCAGTGATATTTTGGTGCAGAGATTTTGCATGCTTCTCTGTCTATGGCTCCAATATTTCTAAAGGCATTACCACAGCTGTGTAGATGACTCATTGGGTTAGCTTGTCCAAGTCTATGACCCAGGAGGTGTGTGTGTATTGAGCGGGGGTGAGGTTATGAAGAAAGGCAAGAAAGCAAGCCTAAGTTTTAAATGACCAAAGTCTACAGCTGTAAGTACTGAGTTATTTGTATAGACCACTTTGAGTTTTCTTTCTCTTGCTCTTCACATTTGGGGACACCTTACTACTCACTAGAAACTCCTTGACATGCATGGGGTAGGGTGACATGAGTCAGAAACAGAAATAAAAGAGGAAATTAAAATCCATTTCAAATTACCTCTTGTCAGCAGCTCAGTGAAAGGCTTGGATGGAGGGAGGCTGGAGATATTGGTTAGGAGGAGGCTGTAATATTGCTCTGGGTTCTTATGATTCACAATTGGAAGAGTTCTATAGCTTGGAGTAATGATGACTTTGATGATGGTGATGGTGGTCATATACCATTCAACAAATATGTATTGAGCACATACTACGTGCCATCACTGACCTAGGCACATAGGATTTAAATGGACCAAAACAGCAACAACAAACAAATCCTGACCTTTGGAGCTGAATTTCTGGAAGAAACTGGCAAAAATGGTGCTGGCATCCCCCTCCCTATTTGAAGCATTTTCTTCTCATGAGTTCTTAGTCATGAGGGACTTAGTCTCCACCAAGTCCCAGAGTTAGTGAGAGAATCACAAAACTTTATTTTTTCCAAAGTCTGCAGACTGGTATCTGCTTACAATGTTTATGAGCAGGGAAGTGGACTCTGGTTGAGATGTAGAAAGCTCTGTGTATGCGCGTTGAGAGGGCTGGTGATAGTGTACATTGGGAAGAAATTCTACAATCTTACTATCCACACTGATACTTTCCAGCTGGGGGAAAATGTACCCTGAATTGCTCCTTTCCACCCCACTTGCCTTTCTCCCTTTCTTGCTCCCTCCTCCCTTCCTTCCTAAATCCCTCCCTAGCCTCCTTCCTTCCCTTTCCCTTGGTCCCTCCCCACCCCTTCCTTTGAACAGTTCTTCTCCTCTCTCTCTCTCTCTCCCTAGCCTCTTTTCCTCTTGGCCCCTTTCCCTCCTCCATCCCTCCGCGGCGTCTGCGTCAGGCCCCTACTTGCGTGACGCGCGGGGTCTGGGTGGGAGCTGTCCACTCGCCTGGGGTGCTGAATGCAGCAGCGGCGGCCGCGGCGGCAGCAGCGGCAGAGATAGCTGAGAGCCTTCTCCGCTGCAAGAACCTTGTTTCCATTTCTCGGACGGTCAGCTCACCGCCCCGCCACCTCCCTTCCAGCACCACCCCTTTGGGAACTGAGCCAGGGGGGCAGCAGTCGCGGCGGCGGGTGCTGAGCAACGGCGGAAGACGAGACAACACCTGGCAGCAGCCTGGAATCTGATTTGCTTCCTCTCGCCTTTTATAAGAGATATATTTATATACGGCTTTGAGGAGTCGCGAGGACCAAGCCGGAGCCAAGTGCTGGCTGTCTCCCACCTCGGCCACACTGCTTCGTTTCCCCCTCCCTACCTGCAACTGGCACCGCAAACAAGCCTTACCTCGTTGCATCTGCGAGGAGGTAGCAACAGCGAGCCCAACCAGCCGGAGGCAGCGGAGAGGAGGGAGGGGCGTGGGGGGGTGGCAGAGAGCCGGCCGAGGCCGCCCTTGGTGGGGGTAGCGGGGGCAGAGCTGCCGTGAAGACCCGGCAGCCGCCCTCCTCCACCCCCACCCCTCCAGAAGCACTCTTTCCTGATTATTTGAGAACCGAATTATTATTCTTCCACTAGTTTTATTTCATTTTTTATTGCCCCCCCCATCCTCACTCCCCAGCCGCCCCCACCCCTACGCCTGCCTCGCCTCTGGTTGCATGGCAGCGCTGCCCGGGCGCGGGGGCTCAGAGCCGGCCCCCAGGGAAGGAGGAGGAGGATCATGAAGCCGGGAGTCGCGGCCGCGCCGGACGGCGAGCAGCAGCCAGAGGACGAGCCGGAGCAGCCCCCGCCCCGGAGACACCGGGACGCCGAGCAGCATTCACTGCCGCCGCCACAGCAGCATCGGCGGCCACGGGCAGACTCGGAGCAAGAGGAGGAGGGCGACAACGGCCCAGAAGAGGAAGAGAAGGCGCGGCCACTCACCCGCCCGGATCTGCCCTTCTCCCGGCCTTTGCCCCTCGCCCAAAGGGACCTTTGATGGAGCCAAAGGGAAGGGGCCGCGGATTTACAGACTGCCGCAGGGGTGGGCTGGGGGCTGAGATCATGTAACTACTCCTTCCTCTGGTCTCTTCCCACACGCCCCTTTTCTCTACCCCTTCTCTCTGCTCCACTGCCTCCTGTCCCCTATACACACACCCTTCCTTTAGCCAGGATCTTAATGCTCAGGAAGGACGCGGCTCTGCAAGGGTTAAAGGATCTTTTCTTTTTTCGCCTTTTCTTTCTCCTTCCTCAGTCCATTATTTTCCCACTTCTGTTCTCCTAATTGGCTTTTCCCTCTTCTGTGCAGCCTTTTGGCTGCAGAGGCAAAGCACAAGCCCCTTGCCCAATTTCACCTGCAATCCCTCCCCGCCCCGCAATAGCTCTCTTAAAAGCAACTCTGGTGCTTCTGGGGATTAATTGCCCCAGTTTTCTGCCCAGGAGAATTAAAACTTCTCCCAACCTCCTCTCCTCCCCACCTACCCACCCACCCCCCACAACCAGTCTCCTGCTACCTGAGGAAAACTATCTTTTCTCTCTGCACATGCAGTACTCAATTTTTCACTGAGCTGTTTTGCCCTAAGCCCAGTTCAGTCCACTCCGAATTTGATTTATAATCTTCCCCACCCTTTTATACAAAAGAAAAGAGATTTCTTACTGCCTAGGAATTTGAGAGGAACTGAAAATATCTTCTCCTGGGAAACTTTCTGACAACTAGACCTTGATCTCAAGGCCCAAAGAGCCCTTCCTCAAATTTTTTTCTTTTATCCCTCTTCCCCTGCCATACCCCCAAGTCAAAGGCAAAAAGGAGAGACACCCTGAGCAAAGCTAAGGTTGGTGGGGGGGGGGCAGGGGGAGGCAAGAGAACCTTTTTTGTTGTTGTCTGGCTTTCCAGGGAGAGTTCAGAACCAGTGACTCACAGTTCTCAGTCCTGGGGGCAATTGATCGGCTACTTTGAGGGGGTGTAAGAGGAGCCAGTGAGAAAGCAGTTCTCCCCCCCCATAACACAGCTCTGCTGTGGACCCCCCAAAACAATTCTACTCTCTTTCTCTGAAAAGACTCCAGCTGCCCCTCCTGGGCTCTCTGCTTCCACTGGGCACATGCTGATGCCCCTGAGTGGGCTGCTCTGGTGGTGGTGCTGCTGCTGCTGCTGTGCCTGGTACTGCTCTGGATTGTGTGCCCCGGCTCCCCAGATGTTGCGCCACCAGGGTCTCCTCAAGTGCCGCTGCCGCATGCTCTTCAATGACCTGAAGGTTTTCCTACTGCGGCGCCCCCCTCCAGCGCCCCTGCCCATGCACGGCGACCCCCAGCCCCCCAGTTTGGCGGCCAACAACAACACCCTTCCGGCTCTGGGTGCCGGGGGGTGGGCAGGCTGGAGGGGTCCGCGAGAAGGGGTGGGCAGGGAGACCACGCCTCTGCCACCTCTACCACCTTTGCCACCTTCTTCTGTGGAAGATGACTGGGGTGGCCCAGCCACAGAGCCGGCCACCTCACTGCTCAGCAGTGCCTCCTCAGATGACTTCTGTAAGGGGAAGGCTGAGGATTGCTACTCCTTGGGCAGCAGTCTGGACAGTGGCATGAGGACCCCGCTCTGCCGCATCTGCTTCCAGGGGCCAGAACAGGTGAGACCCTTTTTCCCTTTTCCTGCTGCCTTACGGTGTCTCCAGATCTTGCAGATTACTACTCGCCTGCTTACCCTGGGGAACCGCTGTGCTGTCTCTAGTGTGAGGAATATACGTTTTAAGGGCTCCTCAATGATGCTTCTTGTGGTTAAGTTTGCCCAAAAGGTGTCTGGTTCCTGGTAGAGCGTGTTTGGTGACTCAGTTGTACCCCAGTTTTTGCATTTTTCCTTCCAATGCTAGTGTCTTCAGTTCCATCCAAAAATTCCATAAGCATCCTCAGAATAGAAGATTCAGAAGTCAGAAGTGATAACATGAAGGAACTTGGTGATACATTCATGCTTGTGGCCAAGATATCTTTTTATCTGATTTGTTGTTACCGACATTTCCCCCAACCCATCTTCAGTCCCAGATCCAAACTTCTTCCCTCTTCAGAGGGAAATGTGCAGAGATCATCTCCTCTTTCCCTATTCTTATAGACTGACACACAACAAGCCTGACCCTATTCTTTCACTTTGAACTACCCCCTCCCATATTACACTGACATCCTCAGCAGCATGTTTTAGTCAGTGAGGAAGAAATGGGGAGAGATTCTAGGTCCAAGAAGTCTCTACAGTTTGCTAAGATACTTCTTGGCAGACTCAAGTTTTTTCCTAGGTTGAGAGCAAATAGGCAAGCAGGTTGAGAGTGAGTTTAAGGGATATGCAGAAGGAGGTAAGGAACCTTGTCATATCTACTCCCCTTCTCAGGCCTGAAGCACATCAACTTAGAATATCCCTTAAACCCTCCCCATCTCGGACAGGGGATGCCAAGTACAATCACGGACCAGTCTTCCTAAGTCTGAAGGTCCTCCCTTCCCTGTTCATTCAGATTTTCACAGATAGACTCACCTCAGCCCTTCCAGCTCCACTTCCAATCTAGTGTCTGCTAGAGGCTGGAGATAGTACGTGGACATTCTCCTAGAGTCATGAATTATGGCAACACTTAGAATCCCAGTTAGAAAAGCATCACCTGAAAAATCTGATCTAGTTAGTGATGCTGGAGAAGGAACACTAAACTGCACCTTGGTCAGAGTTCTGTGTTTGCATCAGCCACTTTTTCAGTAGCTTCCCAGAAGTGGAGGGAAGACTTCTGGGTGCTTCCTGAACAAGGGGCAGAGCAGTAGGATGCCATGCCAGTGATCCTGAGGGGGCTCTGGCTCTTGCTGAAGGCTTGCTCTATGAGGGACAGGTTTAGCTGATATTTTCATTCATTTTATGTTTGCTCTGAATGGGCAACATACTTCAGGGACAGAAGATGACTGGGGCCACAGCCTCGGCATTATAAGAGGAGGTGATGTAGATCTCAGTGTGAATAAATGTTTCTAAGGGGCTAAGGGCTGGGTTCCTCCTTCTTGTAACTAGGCTTACTGAAGTCCCAAATGAAGTCCCGTCCAGAGTTGAGGACTCTTGTAGGTGAGGAGGTCCAGGGTGCCTGCTCAGTGCCCTTCTTCCAGCCCTTCTCTCCACTTCCATTGGTGGGCGCAAGGTGGAGTGGCTTGGCTAAGAGCAAGAGTGAGGCCTCACTTTGGGATGCTCCTGATCAACCTTTTGCCCCAATCAGGAGCCTCATCTTTTCCAAAACAAAGAATTATTTAGCTTCCAAACTTCTTAAGCTGTTTTCTCCCATATGGGTTGGCTTAGGTCTGCATGTCACAGGGGCTGCTGGGAGTGTGGCTTCTGGCAAAAACACCCTTGTCTCTAGAAAACAGCAGGACTTGGAGCCTGTTCTGGATGGTATTTCACTGTGTGAACTTCTTCAAATCTCTTTATGCCTCTGGGCCCCTTTTCCAACTTCTGTGATTTAGAGGCACCTTTTTCTGTCCTCCTTTTTTCCTTGTAAGTGTGTTGGGAGGATTCAGAATATAATGAGCCTGAAAACATCTTGAAAGGGATTAAAATATAATGGCAGGTATTTTGATCATGGAAAAGCAGTATTTTGTTGAAAAAAAGAAGAAGAAAAGGATCTTAGGAACATTATGAAATACCCACACATAATATGGGGCCTGGGCAGAGGTTAGGAGCTTTCCTTTCTTGTTCATTATTTTTATGGTGTGTCCTAAATAAAGCACTGAATAAAAAAGCTAACACCAATAAAGGAATGGGCTCTATTATTATGTAGAAGGAATAGGGGCATAGTGTTGTTATTAAGAATGGATTAAGTCAAGCACTTCCTGCATATGATGATTACATTTTGGGGGCTTGCATTATTCCTGCAGGAGCCAGGAGGTTTTAATGAGATCGTGCTATAGTAGTGATAAGAGTAGCATGTGTTAGATATGAACATCTTTTCCCTCTTTTTACTCAATTTTCTTCACAGGATTTCAGTGAGGAAGGGCGACAAAGGGGAGATGGGGAAAACCCTCTAGAGTAGAAAGAGAGACAGACAGAAAGACAGAAAGTGAAGAGCTGAGATGTCAGTGTCTTATTTTCTGTTCAGGAAGCCAGCTGTCCAGCAATCCTGCACCTGTGTCTCTGAAGGGAGAGCAGTCTGCAAACTCAGTAGCTGAATGTCTTGGTCTTTTCTTTGCCCAAACAAAGGAACCAAACAGCTCCCTAGTCATTTGCCTGCTGCTCCAGGGGCTAAAACACTGCCCCAGAGGAAGACCTGATCTCTTCCTGACAAGGGCTTGTATATGGTAAAGGGCAACTGGAGGGTCCAACCACTTCCAGGTTTGCACGTGTCTATAATGGTCTTTACATTCATTCATTCCTGCATGCATGCATTTACTTTAAAAATGTTTATTGGGCACCCACAGTGTGCCAGATACTGTTTTAGGCACTGAGTATCCAGGAGTGAACAAAACAAGTGAGACCTCTGCTCTCCTGAAGCTGACATTCTAGTAGAGATGCAGAAACAGACCAGTCAACTCGTAGATAAATAAAGCGATTTCAGATGGTGTTGAGTACCATGATGAAAGTCAAACAGGATAATGAGCTAGACAAGAATGAAAGGGAAGGTTTGGGAAAGATGCAACTACATTAGAAAAAGTGACCAGGGACAGCCTTCCCACGAATGTGCCATCTGAGCTGGCCCCCTGAGAAGGACCCCCCTGATATGCAGGCCTGGGGGAAAAGCATTCCAGGTGGAGGAAATAGCAAGTTCAAAGACCTAAGTGTGAAGAAGCTTAGCATGTTTGAGAAACAGAAGAGAGGACAGGAGGAGGCAGATGGATGGTGTGTGAATAAATGCTTTGAGAGCCAACTTGGCTGCATGCTGGAAAGCTGACTGAGTAGCCACTCCCCTCCTCTCAGCCATTCATTCAGGTTGGACAGGGGTCAAGGACCCATGGAAGTGTGGGACAAGAGCCCAGCTGGCAGCTCTTCACTCTCTGTTTCTGGCTGAAGCAGCACTGGTTCACTTCGATGGACCATGGTGGGTAAGCTGAGGTCTCTGAAACCAGATGGCCCCAGTTCGAGGCCTGGACAAGTAGCACAGCCCCTCTGTGCTTTAGGTTCTTCCTTTGTAAGACAGGGATAATAGTGCTAGACCCCAACTAATGGTCATTCTGAGCATCAGATCAGTCAACACGGTTAGAGCCATGCTGTCACAGTGTTTTGCTGTTATTATCTCAGAGGCTAGACAGTGCTCCCCCTGCCTCATTTAAAAGCAACAGTATGCCCCCAGCTCCCAGTCTAGGCCCTGGCTGTGATTGTGGTCTGGTGGTGGTAGTAGATTGCTCCTTGTGCACTCACAACCCTCTAGGCGTAGAGTACTGCTCCTCTGTTTCCATCATCAACAGTCTTTATTAAGTAAGTGCCTACCTATGCCTGCTGCTCTGCCGAGCAGGGTCTGGAGACACAGGGCCAATGGGGCCCTGCCCTCTGGGAGTTTCACAATCTAACCCAGACATCAGAGAGACTGATGGAGATCAAGAACACACAGGGGGTTGCAGGTGAATTATAGTAATATTGGATACAAGAAAGAGATGTGTGCTTAAAAGCGGCTAGTGTGTGGGGTGCTTTTTCAGAGAGACAGGTGGGGGGAATGTGCTACCTTTTCCCCAATTAGTCAGAGAAGGCTTCTCTGTTGCTGCTGAAGACCAAGTGAGAAGCAATGGATGTAGGCTGAGTTTAGACAGCTGGAAGCAGAAGAGCTGTGAGACACAGGGATACCTCGACAGAAAGGTGAAACCATCTCCTAGGCAGGGTCAGCTGTGGAGCACCTAGAGGTGGGTACAAGGATGAAATCCACCACAGCAGTGGTGGTGGTGGGGCACCTGTTTTGGACCAAATGGAAAAGAGGAAATGAGTCTGGAAGAGATGAACAGGCTTGGCCTGTCTCCCTTATTCTTCCTGGGCTTTGCTTCCATGGAACTCCACATTCAGAAGGAGAAAGAGTAGTGTGAAATATTTTAGTCAGTGTTTTGGGTCCTGGGAGAGTAAGAGAAGAGCTTTGCAGTGCTCAAGGGAAACTGGAGATCCCAAGATGCTATGAGAACCCTGGGAATGGAGATCAAGTAGAGCATTTTAGGAGAGACCCATACAGTGTATTATTTTTTAGTGCTATGGTTCAATTTTACATTTGTGTGTGTCTGTGTATGATCATTTAATTAATATCAGTCTCCATGAAGAACAGACCCATCCCTAACATTTATGGACTCTAGAACAAGAGTATAGATAGAGGCTCACATACCATAAGCCAGAATACTTAGAAGTAATAAATCCAGATAACTGTTAAGTAAAACGAATTTTATCCTCCTATCCCAGCAAATAAAATGTCAAAACAACCTGGAAGACAGGTTTGAATTTAGAATTATTGGATTCCTTAGAATTCTGTGCTAGCCATTTGGGAGTATCCTGCCCTTGGTCTACAAGCCACTTGGATTCTCTTTCCACTGCTGGCTACATCTGGCAGCAGGGTGAGCCTTTGTTACACACGTGTGGACACTCCTGCTGGCTTGCTCAAGCTCTGACCATACCACCCCTAAACAGCTGTCCCTTGCCCCTCTTCCTTTGAACCTGAGGAAGAGAAAACTTGACTGTTCTGAGAGCAAGCTCATGTCTGAACACATAGGAATTCTGGGGTCCCAGGTAATCGGAGCATGTTCTAGAAGAGAGGCATAGCTCCTTGACTTCATGGATTTCCTACGGGAATGGTGCAGCTGAAGAAGGGCCAGAGTGGGGCCTTCTATAACAAAAGACCCTCTTGCCTGGGTCTAAGGCACTGCAAAGGGACTGTAAGATCCCTAGAAGCAGCAGCTTTTATGCGTTTGCTCATCATTGGGTCATCAGCTCCCAATATGGTGCCTGGCACCTGCTTCATACTCTGTAAGTTTTTGTTGAATGAATGATCCTCTAGAGCTCACCCAGTGGGGAGCTCCACAGGTAGGAGAACTGGGGAGAGGAGACTATAAGGAAGAAAAACACTTGCTGGCATCAACTGCTGAAAATATGCTGTGCAGAAGGGGCAGACCTGTTCTGTGGAATCACAATGGGCAGTGCCTTGGCCAGTGATGAAGTCTTCAGGGAAGCCAACTTTGGTTTTGATAGTAGAAAGAACTTACTATCAAAGCTCTCCCAAGATAGTATAGGCTGCCTTAGAAAGGGGGCTCAAATGGGTGACTGGAGCCAGTGACCCTCAAGATCCTTTCTGAGCTTGAAAGATGAGATTGCTTGAGGGTCCAGAGGCATTTTTAATATAAGCATAAAGAGATGAACTTGCATCCTTTTTCAATTCAAGGGGTCATCTCATCTCAGTATCTAATCCCAGTGTAGGCAATACATGGCATGTACAAACATGTCTTCAGCAGAGATCACAAAGAATAGTCCCTGTCCTGTGTTCACAGAAATCCTGAGTTTTTGGCAATCACGAATTTACACCAAGCACACACCACAGTGGGAAAGCAGCATGTCATGAACAATAGGCAACAGATACCATCGTGGACCTAAGGATGCAGAACCATCCCAGAAAAGGGGAAGCCCAATTGGCACCCCCCACCCCCACCCAGAGTCATGAGCAGGTATTGCCATTTTCCCCTCTTGGGTTTTCCACTGTGGTTTTTCCATTTCTACTTCAGCCAGTCCTGGTCCTGTTTAAACTGAAAGCTCCGAGGACCCTTTCCTCACCCAGGGCTCTCACCAGTGCTCTCGTTCTTTAGTGGGAAGTGATGTAAGGATGTTCAACCTCCACCGTCAGGTCCTTGGCTGCTTTCCCGATTTAGCTATCGATTTCTTACATGCACATACATGCACACGCATGCACAGGAATAAAGCACTGAGTGCACCTGTCTCACTTTCACAGACAGAATTAAGGATTGGAGGAAGAGAGGCACCTGCTGTCTTGACAGTTGTGGAGTGATTCTCACCTCGATTGTCTGTAGATCCTCTACACAGGGTTTACTTTGCAGTCATCCTTCCTCACTTGGCAGCCTGTGTCTGCTTGCGGTGGGTTGGCTAATTTATTGGGTGTGGCTTCTAGCTGAAGCCCCCATATAGAAAAGTACTTAATAAAGCTAGTAGTGCAGGAGTCAAATATGGATTTCTAAAGAGCCTGGGAGGTTCGAGAAAGGCCGGATACTGGGATTCTCTCTCTCTCCTCCCCTCCACTGCCACTCTCCTCTTTGCCAGCTGGTGTGTTGGAGAAGCCCAGCTGTGGCCTGTGAGTTGGGGGAGGGGGAGCAGGTTAAGGGGGGAGGGGCTACTCGAAGGAGTGTGGGAATGAGCGAGCTGCTTCTTGTTTGCTGGGAAGGAAGCCAAGTTGGAAGTGAGCCCGGATGTAAAGGAGTTGGCAAGTGAATACTGTGTGGCCTGAGCTGCACACCATCCCCCTCCCGAGATGTATCCTATGTCAGATAGAGTCTATGTGTGCATATTGCATAGAGTACACACTTGATACCTCCCTCTGTGTATGTTAAAAGTAAAAATGGGGTGCACGTGGGACTGACTGCCTCATAACGAAATGGGCAAAATTGATTTAGTTACAATTTGAGTTCCAGGTAGATGCAAACTGTCAGCAAAAAAGAGGACCCGCAAATAGAGGCTCTGTGGAACTCCATGATTCAAGCCCCAGTCTTGGGCCCAGTTCGTTGCCCTCATGAAGATTTCTTCCGGGGTCCTGCTCAGAGATGTTGAGGTGGACAGATCAAATTAGTTTCCTTCTTTATGGAAAGGTCACTTAGGATGGGGTTGAAGTCAGTCAACATCAATTTCTCCAAAAGAAGCCTCTCGAAGCCACCCTAGTGGCTAGCATATGACTCTGCATACAGTAGGGGCTCAGAATGTGCTGATCCCTTGGTCTCCTTGTTGGCACATGTTCATTCCAGACTAATAGTGCTATCTTTGGTCCCTAGTGTACCCATGGTAGAAGGTATATTTGTGTGTGTGTGTGTGTGTGTATGTGCACATATGTGTATGTGTCTGTATACAAATTAAAATGCCAAGCAAGAGGGATATGGATGCCCCCTTGAGACCCCCCTCCGCCCCATCCAACCGCCTTTTCAGATTCTACACTAACAAATAGTGATGATTCGCATCCTAGTAATCATAGTGACTGTTTTCCTGGCTTGAGTACTCTTGGCCAGGAGCAGACCTGTTCTTGTTCTCTTGCTGGACAATGGGAGGAACATAGGCTTCGAAGTCAGAAAAACATGGGTTTAAACCCCAATTTGGGCCCTTCCCAGCTGGGTGACCTTGGGCAAGTTACTTAATCTCCCTGGACCTTGATTTCATTGTCTACAAAACAGGAATAAAATATTCAGCTTGAACACTCATCATAAGTCGTGGACATGCTCCATTAAAGTTCTAGGCACACAGCAGCTGTTCATTAAATGGGAGTGATATTTACCCCCATTCTGTCAGTGTGGCTCAGAGACCTGGAGTAGGGTTCCCAGATCACGCTGCTGCCTTTCCTACTACTCTCTCTTACTACAGCCTTAAAAAATCAGATGCTCTAAGTAAGGCTGTGCTTTGACCACAGTGCACCCCCGGCTGTTTTTGTGCCTGACATCAGGGATGCGTGCTCAGATCCCCAGTGTGTCTGTTTAGCTGGCTTCCTGCCTCTGTATTGCCTGATTCAGTTCAATCTCCCTGCCCTCCTGCCCTGGTCTCTTACCCCCAATAAAGTTGTCTTTATCTATCTCCATCATTGCTATGTTCCTGACAGATCTTTATTACGCAGCACTCTCTTCTTGGCAGGAACTGTGCAGAAAGACACTTTCCTGGACTCTGAGTCCCTAGAGGTCAGGAGCAGGCTATGCACACAGAGGAGCACATGGAGGAAGTGGCAGAAGAAACGCTTGCCCAACATGTGACAGCAAGGTGTTTGCGTTCAGGGTCATCCCTAGATGAGGGCTTCTGAAAGCCTGGGATGAGATGGATACCCCGGACAGACACCATGTTAAATAATGTTGATCATCAAGTGAGAACGTTGTTCTCTTTTCAGTTTGTTCTCGTGCCTTATGATTAGGTCTAGGGGAAAATCTCATTGGAGTGATACTATGTCTTTAACACCCTTTTAACACTTGTCATTCTTCTTTGTAAACAAAGAGAAGGCATCAGGCTCGGAGTCTTTGGACAGAGTAATATCTAGCTGCAATTTGTTTTGTCTGCGGCTGTGTGTGTCTATTCTTTTTTTAATACATAATTTTTTTTAAGTGGGTTTAGGTTTGAAGCAAAGCTGGGCTGAAAGTACAGAGTTCTCATATACTCACTCCTCGCCGACCCTCCACCCCAACCTCATCCTGAGCCAGCGTAGTGATTTGTTACAATGGGTGAAACAACACTGACACATCACTATCACCCAAAGTCCATAGTTTACATCGGGCTTCGCTCTCGGTGTTGTATGTTTGAAGGGTTTTGACAAATGGATAATGGCATGTATCTAGTATATATGGTATTATTATAGTTTCATGGCTTAAAAATCCCCTGTGCTCCACCATTTATCCTTTGGCTCCTGCCCCCGAACTCCTGGCAATAGAGCCTGGCCTCTGCCAGGATGTCATAGAGCTGGAATCATATAGTGTGTAGCCTTTTCAGACCGGCTTCTTTCACTTGGTAATATGCACTCAGAGTTCCTCCATGTCTTTTTGTACCTCGATAGCACATTTCTTTTTAGCACTGAATAATATTCTACCATATAGACACAGCTTGTCTATTCCTACTTTGGTAAATGACATCAGTTTTTTACTTATGGTGGTGACAAAGGTCTCCTTTAGAAATACATTTATTGAAGTAAAAAAGTAAGACATTTAGAGGAAATGTTAAGTACGAAGTAAATAATAGTGTAGATGGTACATGCATACCTTGAAAGTGACTGAAGTTTAGGTGACATTGACCTGGGTTGCATACATTATAATAGTTCTGAAACATTTGTGGATACCAAGAAGTGCCTCAAGAGGGGGAGAATGCTGAGTCCCAGGCCATAGACCCAGGGTAGTGCCCTGGAATCTGCATTTTCAACCACTGGCTTTGACTATTCTAATGCAGGTGATTCAGGAATACTGTGTATTAGGCAGCAGTTTGGAGAGGCAACCAAAGTGGTGGTGGGGGGGGAGAAAGAGATGCCTCCCCCAGACCTGAGGTTACCAGGCATACAAGGAACAGGGGAGTGGGCACTGGGGGTGGAGAGAAGACACAGGACCCTGTGACAAAGAAGGAAGTGACATGTGTCACTCAGGGCAGAGACAGGAAGGGATACCTCTTGCCTCTCTCTCTTTTCCTGCCTCAGTGATCTGAGAGCTATAAGTTTCAAACAGGATAGCTGCGAGATGGAAAACGCTAACCCACCCAGGGCTGTAACACGAGGGAGATGCAAACTTTGATTATATTAAGATGCTGAGACTCAGAGGTTTGTCTGTCGCCCAGCTAATGTTAATTTCCCCGGCTAATACAGCCATTAATTCACACTTCTGAATTATGTTCAGAGAGTATTCTTGAGCAAAATCAAATCAGGGGCCTCCCTGGGGAGGTCCCAGAGTCCCAAGGCAAGACAACAGAAAGTACGCAGCTTGCCGCCCCATAGCTCACTGAGTACCCACAATGACATGCGTCAGCTCACAAATGACACATCGCTTTTACCTACAGCTCATTGGCTGGATCTGGAAACATGGCTCTACCCAATAGCAGTGGGGATGGGGAGTGTCATCCTCCGGGGTGTCTGGAAAAAGAGGAAACTCGGGTATGGTGAGCTCGGTGCGTCTTTCCCTCAACAGCATTAGTACCTCTCTCTTAGGGTTGTGAGAAAGGTAGATGAGAGAACACATATTGAGCACGTGGAAACTGCGTGACCCACAGTGAGCACTCAGTAAATGCCAGTAGTTTTGTCACTATCTCCTCAGTTATGAAAGGAGGAGGTTGTCCTCAGAAATATCCAGGCCCCTTCTAGTTCTGCTGTCCTCTTTATGCCATATCATGTGGAGGAGCAGTACTTGGGGCCGGCAGACCAACGCCCCCCTCGACCAACAGCAGTCTCCCCAGAAGAATGAACTTAGAACTGGACCTTCAAGACCAAATCAGGGGAAGAATTTGGAAAATAGGGCAGTGAAGACTGTTCCAGGTATAGGAACAATGGAAACAAAGAATCAAAGATGCTTTTGCAGGAAGTTAGCACCGTGGGTAAGAACGCAGGGCCTGCAGAGCCCAGCAGAACTGCTTCCAAATCCCAGTGTGGCCGTGTAGTCGTGGTATGACATTGGGCAAATCACTTACAGACCCAAAATCTTCATTTTTCTCCACTATAGAATGGGAATGATAATAACAGGGTCTGTCTCAGAGGTTGCCGTGAGGTTCAAATGATATAACTCATGCAGAACTCTTGGCATGCTGTGGAATGCAAACATACGACACATTTGCAAATGTCCAATGAACATTAGCTCTTGATGTTGTTATCCGGTCTTACTCACTTCTTCAAGTTTTCTTTGAGAATTTCTGCCTTGGCGTGTGTGTGACTGTGGCTGCTGATCTCGGGAGGTGCTGCCAAGACATCATTGGGGCAGATGAAACTGAATAGCACTGCTGGTAGACTAAGTGGAAATGATCGCACAGATAATACGTACTTTTTAAAAAAATGTGTATGGAAGCCATCGTGATGAACAAAATCAAAAGCTTCCTTCACTTTAGTGTAACATCTTGTCCAGAAGTATATTCTCAATCAACCAATGCCCAAAGTACTAGTCAAGTCACTTGAGGCTGTGTGAAAGTGACCCATTAAAAGGGAGCTAAGTCGAGGGACCGTCTACAGCACAACTAACCAGTACTTTCCAAAAGTGTCAAGGTCATGAAGAATGAAGAACAATGAGGGAAATGTCCCAGATTAGAGGAGTCTAAGAAAACACGACAGCTGAATGCAATGTGTGATCTGAATTGGATTCTGTACCAGGTAAAGGACATTAGTGGGACAGTTGACACTTGAATAAGGTGTGTAAACTAGTTAACGGTATCGTATCAATGTTAAGCTCCTGGTTTGGTCACTGGTCTGTAAGATGATAACCTTTGGGGAAGTTGGTTGAAGGGGCAATGGGAACTCTTGGTGCTATTTTTGCAAGTTTTTTAAAGAATCTGAGATTACTGCCAAATTAAAAGTTAAAAAATAAAAATAATTTCAATGGGGGTAGTCCCTAATCCTTGGAAAAACTGGGAATTACTAGTACAGAAAAAAGACCATGGGTTTGGTGGTTACAAAAACCTCATTTAGAATTTGGGCTCTAGAACTTCCTAGCTGTGGGCTTTGAGCAAATCATTTAACTCCTTTGAACTGAAGTGTCTTTTGTCTGTCCCATGGAGCAAAGTAAAAATATTTCATAGTATTGTTGCAAGAACTTGAGCAGACAACACCTACTGCAAGGCATGAAGGGGCTCCCCATAAACATGAACTCTGGGTGCTCCTTCCACCTCTATCCAGACAGGACGGTAAACAAGCCTTGCACCTTTCCCTGGGTATAAGTACTGTGTGCTAAGTGCTTTGAGACTGACAGGGTGACACCTGAGCAGTGAAAGTGTTGAGTGGGCAATAAAGTTTTCCCATTATGGGATCTTAAGCATATAAACAGAGTTAATAATCATCAGCAGAAACAGCACTGGCCATCATGCAGTGTTCTTTAACAGTGGTTAACCTAACACCCCAAAAGGAATGCTTTGGCGCACTGAGTCAGTGTGGGTTGTCTATTTTGATACACCCCGTGGTGATCCCTCCAGGAACCACAGAATTAAGCCTCCATGGAGCTACGTGCTGCTTGAGAAAGAAAAGCTTTCTAGTACTGGGGCTCTGAGTTCTCCAACGTGTTTAGAAAACAGCTGTCCAGACCAGGCAGCTGCCTGTGAACGAGAGCTGGCACCCGCGAGAAGCCAATGTGTCCACTCCTGTGGGAGTGAGCGAGAACGCTGTGGAGGTAAGGGAGTGGGTATGGGTGTGCCCAGGGAATACGACTATTTAATTCAGAAGAAAAAGGCATTTGAGGGTGTTGGTCCTTTCGCTGCTCCAGCCTTTTGCACACCTTTGGTCCAGAGAGAGCCCGGAGGGTCTAGTATTTGCAACATCAGTGCTGACATTTTACGTAATACTCGCTGCCTTGTTTCTTGCTTTGGACACCCAGTAAGAGTTTGCAAGCAAAAAAAAAAAAAAAAAAAAATCAGTTTGGGGCTTTGGAGGAGTATATGATACAATTTCAAAGGTTCTTCCTTTCCCCCAAAAAACACATAGAGAGAGGTTCTTCATGATTTAAATTGATTTTTATCTTTCCTATGAATGTAAAGGAAGTAAAGTATTTATTTGACATGATAGCTGAAATTTGCTTCCAAACAATCCAGTGGCTATAGATAATATAAGACTGATCATGTGTTTAAAAGTGTTGAAATTGGGTGATGGGTTTATTGTACTATTTTATCTACTGAAAAAAATGTTTTATTACATTATATCTTATGTATACGTATATGTATTATATATTTTTTCTACTTTTATATATGGTTGAAATTTTACATAATAAAAAGGTAGGACATATTATTTGCTATAAAAAGACAGTTAATAAATAGGTTTTATAAAAGGGGAGGTGGAGCTAGCTGAGGGTAGACGGGATAGCTTTGGGCACAATAATGCTGGGGACCCAAGTCAAAGACAGAACGTGAGTATGTCTCACCATGCACTTCATTAGTCTTGCTCAATGAGGGGAATACATTTGATGACCTCTTGAGGGATCTTCCAACCCCAAAGGTCATGATTTAAGATGAAAATGTCCTGTCATCCATTTCCTTTCTGGTCTACCTGGTGTGATGGCAGCAAAAGGATCAGTGTGACCACTGACTCATTACAACTGCGTGCCAGGCCCTGGGAATGCGCAGACAAGAGGTGGAGCTCAGAGTCTAGTGTGAGAAGCAACCACAAGACAACATGATGGGTTCCTTGAACCAGGATTGCATTCATGGTGCTGAAGGACCCCACAGGAGGGGTGGCTAGTGATGCCTGAGAAAATGGGACAAGGATTGCCAGAAAGCTAATCTCTGAGTGGACAAATAGGGCTGAGAAGGGGGAATTCTCCTGGGGAAAGTATATGCCAAAGTACAGCAATACAAGATCGACCTCATTCTTCTCATTCGAAACATATTCCTTTCCACTTGGCCTAATCCTTTCTCCCTCTCATTGCTTTTCAAATTGCCCTGCTATGTTTTAAGACCCTATATAGCTTTCCTCAGAGAGCTGGGTGGATTAAAGTGTGGGCAGGGTGCAGAGAGGGGAGGGGTGAATTTATTCCTCTCCAGCAATTACTCTCAAGGCTAGCTTCTCTGGGCTGGGTTCTAATGGCCTTTCTCATGGTCTGGCTGTGCTCAGGACCACCTGCCTGGGAATAGTAACGCCACAGAAACTCGCATGGTTAATTGAACCGAGTTTTTATCTGGAAGCTTCAGGAAAGTCTGGAAAGACCCGTGGGGTCCAGAAACTTCCTTATCCTCCAATACATGCAGAAGCACTAGCTCATATTCTTGAGGTAAAGAGGGAAGGGCAGATGCTTTTTCCTAATTTTTAGAAGTGAGAAACCCGGATCCAGAGAGGTGAGGTATTGTGCTCCTATTTTCAGACTGGGAAGTACCAGTAAATACCTTACAGGAGAAAGCCATTCATCTTTCCCTCACTCCTCTTTCAGCCATAAAAATGCTCATTCATTCACTTCCTAATGCACTCCTATACTGTGTGGTAAAGTGTTAATTTACCAGAACATCTGGAGAATGGAAGAGACTAGGGAAGGAGAATGGGCAGGAATAGGGTCAGCTCATGGTTAATTTCATTTTCTAGTGCATTCAGGGATAACCGTACAATTTATATTATAACTTTTATTGTCGAGAATCTTTACAAAACGTAAGTCTACCTTGCAGGGTGTTTGAATACTGCCCAAATTTCTTTTATGTCGAAGGATTGTTGTTTAACACTGGGCTCTGTGGTTAGAGAAGGCAAAGGGAATGAAGTTCTAGCTTCACAGACCACAGACATCTTGCTGAAGTTGGTGAGTGGATTTTATTGGAACTGTGATATCAACTTGTTTCATCTTCCTCCCACAACAGGGGAGTGAAATTTCTAGTTTCTTCATTCAGCAGATATTTATTGAACAGCTGTTTTATGCCAGAACTATGCTGAGGGTTCTAGATATGCTAGTGAACTGGAACCTGGCTCCTGTCCTCCAGGATCTTGTCCCGTAACTGTAGGGGGTGTGATAACAAGGCAGAATGGTGAGGACTGATAGTCGTGCCAAGTGCAAATGCCTGCAGGCTTGAAGATCAGGGAGGCCTTCTCACAAGAGGAGATATTGGTGCTGGACCTGAGGTTGGCCAAGATAAGACAGTGGGAGGGCATTCCAGGCAAAGTAGGAGCTTTTCCAAAAAACTTGGAGGGAGGAGAGGCACGTCACCTCCAGGAGAAATGGAAAAGCCCAGTGAGCTTCAAGACACAACTATTCACTCATTCTCCCTTCTTTGCATCCTCTGGGGAATCAAGTTGGCTGCCTCTCTAGGGTGTCAACTGTGGAAGATTTGAGTCTCGCTCAGCTTGGGGCTTCATCTGTGCCAGCCTTGGCCTAGTCCCGCCTGGCTTCCACCAGGAAGCTGCCTCGCTTAGCCTTTTGAGGAAGGGGAGACAGGGGTCCCCCTCATTGTGGGTGCCACCATGGTAACCACCATCTCAGGTTGCTGGGGAGGGCAGCCGGTTGACAAAGAGGGTGTAGAGGCCCCAAAACTGCAAACATGTGGAGCTCTGTGTTTCACCGAGGTTGGTAAATAGTGTCTCATTCAAGGCCCAGGCACAATTTCATCTCAGCTCTCTCTAAACTAAAGGCCATTTTCTGGTCAGAGAGTTAAACAAAACAGAACAAAACAAGTCATCAGTATAGCACTGGCCCCATCGTGCTTCCAGACCTTCATCTTCTCCAGCTCTCCCCCCATCTCTCTGGGCTTGCTCCTATCTGTGGAGATCAGGGAGACACAACCATGGTACTAAGTCTGTCTCTCTTTTTCCCTTGTCAAATTATCATTCCTTAGTTGCCATCAGCATCATTGCTACCTACCTTCATGCTAGAAAATGTTAACAGGTTTTGTTGCTTATAGAAGAGTATGTTGGGAGAATGGGATGTTCCTTCATTTTTGAGGTCAAGGGAATCAAGGTCCAAAGAGGTTACATGATGTTTCTGTGCTACTGTTTCGCACACACACTGGACTAGGCGTAGATATTATAGCCGCGAACCAAACAGACAAGGCCTCAACTATCGTGGGGCCTAGAGTCTAGAGGTGAAGTCTAGAGGCATTACAGGCCCCAGGTCTTGCTAGTGGTCCTGGCAGGCCTTGGCCATCCCAGATGAACTGCTCTAGCTTCTTGGCACAGTTCTGTTTGAAGCTCTTGCTTTCCCCCTCCTGGATAATGCTAACTTCTTGATCAAATTTCTCGTCCCTTTCCCACTGCATTTCTGCTTCAAATATGCACAAGACGTCTTTTTTCTGCCCTTGGTGATGTCTGGCACGAAGCTGAACTTCCAGTGGTAGCAGCGAGATCTGTGTTATGCCTGTTGTTGTTCTATGAACTCTCCAGACTCTGAGCAAATAATTAAGGAGTAGGACAGAACTTCAGCTCCAGTTACGCTCCAGGAATATAGTAAAGTCTTCCAGGACAAAACCATGGAATAGAGAATACCATCCCTTGCACTCCTCATGGATGAGAGGGCAGACTCAGAAAGGTCAGGTAACTGTGTTGGTTTGTAGGGCTGGAGTTTAGATTCTGGGATCCTGGCTCCTAGTCCAGTGTTCTTTTTTTTTTTTTTTTTTTAAGACTTATTTATTTATTTGAGAGAGAGAGAGAGCATGAGTGTGCAAGCGGGGGAGGGGTAGAGGGAGAGAGAATCTCAAGCAGACTCCCAGCTGAGCACAGAGCGCAATGTGGGGCTCCGTCTCAGGACCCTGAGATCATGACCTGAGCCTAAATCAAGAGTCAGACGCTTAACTGACAGCTACTCAGGCGCCCCTCCAGTGCTCTTTCTTTTTTTTTTTTTTTTTAAAGATTTTATTTATTTATTCGACAGAGATGGAGACAGCCGGTGAGAGAGGGAAAACAAGCAGGGGGAGTGGGAGAGGAAGAAGCAGGCTCATAGCGGAGGAGCCTGATGTGGGGCTCGATCCCACAACGCCAGGATCACGCCCTGAGCCGAAGGCAGACGCTTAACCGCTGTGCCACCCAGGCACCCCAACCTCCAGTGCTCTTTCTACTATTTAATTAAAAATAATGAAATTCAGTACTTATTTGTTAAGCACCAATGATGTGCTAACCATGTGCCAACCCTAGGAATGCAGAGAAATAAACATGGCTCCTTCTATCAGTGACCTTCCTGTCTTGTCAGGCTGAAGTATGTCAGGGAACGCATAAAATTAATGGTGGAGAGATGTTCTAGTTACAGCATGGGCAGAAAAGAGGGAAGGGTCAACTCTGCTTGAGAGGATCAGAGGTGGGCAGGCTTCATAGACAAGAGCCTCTAGCCGGTGCTAGGAGACTGGGTAAGAGTTCACCAGAGCCCCATGGAGGAAGAGGCACCCTGGCACCGGCAAAGGAGAGGTGGTGTGGCATGTGAAAGGAGTACACATGTCAGGGGACAGGACGCTGAGGACCAGAGCTCCTTGAGCACGCGCAGTGTGTGGCCTCCACTAAGGCTGCTCCTAGCAGTAAAGGAGGCAAAGAAACATCCAGACCACACCCTGACTCCACAGAATGACCTCTGAGCAGTTCATTCTCCTGCTTCTTACTGACATGGAAACAAGCTAAATGCCTACGGTATGGTGACAACCAAACGCCATTGCGATTTGGACCTAACCTCTCCTTCCAGCCTCCAGCCTCCAGCCTCAGCACCCTGACGTCCCATCAGCCACTCCAGCCAATCCCCACTGCTTGCCATTTTCCATTCTCCAAACACACCCCTTGGCTCTCTCTGCCTTTTAGTTTCCATTCAAAGGCTTTGTGTCACTTGCAACCTCTTTCCCTTTTTCTTTCACCACCAGCCCAAACCCTAACTGCCTCCTCACCTGTCACCCTCACCTGTCACCTTCTCCATGAGGACTTCCTCCCACACTGCATCTCATCCTGGCTGTGCTCCCACAGATGCCCTCACCACAGGCTGCCTGCCCTGTTATCACCATTGACCTTCATTTCCTTTCCCCAGTGGACGGTGAGCTCAAGAGAGCTGCTGCCACGCGGAGAGCTCCCCGTTGTGTCACTCACTGCGCCTGGCGGGTGCTGGGGCTCAAAAGGCAATGTCTTTAACAGAATCCAAGTCAATTAGGTATTGAATACTTTCATGGATCCACTCAAGAAAAGCATTTTTTTTTTTCTAACCAACATTTTCTGCTTTCTGCTGCTAATGTGAGTGCTATGGACTGAATTGTTGCCCCCCCCCCCCCCCAATTCACACATTGAAGCCCCAACGCTCTGTGTGGTGATATGTGGAGACAGGGCTTTAGTGGGGGGTAGGAGGGTTAGGTGAGGTGGGGCTGTCACGATGGGATTGGTGTCCTTACAGGAAGACACCTTAGAGAACTGTTGGCTCTGCCTACGCCACTTGCCGATGCAGCAAGAAGGTGGCCGCCCGCCCGCCAGGGTTCTCTCACCAGAACCCAACCATGCGGCCGCCCTGATCTGGGCCTTCCAGCTTCCAGAACTGTGAGAAAGAAATGTCTGGTGTTGAAGCCACCAGCGTGTGGTATTTTGTTACAGCAGCTGAGGGAGGGGAGATCTAGGAAGCGTGTTGTTAACCGTATCTCAGTGGCTGGCACCTCACCGTCCCTGTCATTCCTTCAACACAGTCAGTACTGCTTCTGAGACTGGGAATCCGTTAGTGAGCGGTGAGCCATGCCCCGGCCCATGAGGAGCCTACCTGCTCGCTGTCAGAGGCAGAAACCCAAGGACGCCACACAGGAGGACTTGAGGGACATTCAGCAAACCACTGATGTACGGTCTTCGGGGATTTCAAGATCCTAGAAGAGGAGAAAGATTGAGGGACTGTTGCCAATGGCAGGAGACCCAAGATAAATAACCTGAAATGCAGTGTGGGAGCCTGGAACCCAAACCACGCATGCTCTTGGGAAAACTGGTGAAGTGTGAGTGGGGTCTTCCATTTGGTAATCGTGTTTAGCAACAGTTCTGGCTCTCATAGTTGTATGGTGAATGCGTACGATGTCAGCATTGGGAGACACTCCAGGAGGGATACACAGAAACTACCATTTTTGCAACTTTTGTGTAAGTCTAAAAGTACTTGAAAATAAAAAGTTAAAAAAAAAAAAAAGAATCTGAGCATAATGCTCGATTCCTCTCTTTTCTTCTGCCCTTTCTCCATCATGGGCATTTTCCTTTTTTTCTCTTTTTAAGTAGGCTCCATGCTGGGCATGGAGCCCAATGTGGGGCTTGAACTCATGACCCTGAGCTCCAGATCTGAGCTGAAATCAAGAGTTAGACACTAAACGGACTGAGCCACCAAGGCGTCCCTTCATGGACATTTTCCAACCAACACATTCATCCATTACTTTTACTTCTGTTCTTTTTTTTTTAAAGAGTTTATTTATTTATTCATCCATCAGAAAGAGAGAGAGACCACAAGCAGGGGGAGTGACAGGCAGAGGGAGAAGCAGGCTCCCCGCTGAGCAAGGAGCCTGATGCGGGACTCGATCCCAGGGCCCTGGGATCATGACCTGAGCCAAAGGCAGATGCCTAGCCGACTGACCCACCCAGGTGTCGTCCCCTTTTACTTCCAAATATCTTTCCAATCCATGATTCTCTGGGCCTGGACAGCCACCGCCTCAGTCTGAGCTGCTCTCTTCTCTCTCCCTGATTCCTAAATCTCTGCTTTCACTCCTGTTTTCTCCATGTCTGTTCTCTACAGAATTGCAGTGATTCCTCACTCACATGGCCTTCAAACTCGGGACCACATCCCAGCTCCTTGACCTGCTTTACCAGGCCAGCCAGCCTCTGCCCACCTCTCCAGATTCTTTTGTTGCCTACCCTCACCTGCTGCCTTCCGTAACTTTCCTAGAGATACTGACCTTCTCTCTGGTTCAAAGGAGCTCCCATGCGCTTTCTATCCTCTGCAACCCCTCATTCCTTCTGCTCAGGAAGCTCTCTGCCCCCTCACATATGCACTTCTCCCCTCGCCTGATTGGCACCTCCCATCCTTCGGAAGTCTCTAGTTCCTGTATGGGTTGGGCACTCCTCCTGTAAGCTTTGCGGATCCTGACTCAGCCCGGTGATCACAGCACCCACCCCACTGCGCTGTCATCGCTCCTGTATTCCTCCCTAGACTGTAATCTTGTTGAGGGCAGGTGTTGTATCTATTTGGGTCCTATTGCTTCCCAGCATCTTGCACAGAGGTCAATGGATTTTTGTTGAATGGATGCACCAACATTTCTAAGCATTAACTTTATGCATCGAAACCCTACCTCCAAGCTATGTGTGTTCATGAGGGGGTGGTGGGTACCAAAGAAACAGATCTTACCTTTGATGGGGGGTGTATGTGTGTCTAGATTCATAACTGTCTCCTGAGCTTTCCTGCTGTAATCTGAAACCAGCCCCCATACGCAGAGGGCAGGGAGAGACTGAGGAAAGGGGCAGGCCACCCCAGGTGGCAGATGGCAATTTTAATACTAGTAAAGGGAACTTACATACGAGGCTTGTCTTGGGTGGCAGGAAGGTGAATGGATCCCTGCACCTGCCTTCCAAATCTTAAAAGCTTATAAAGAAAACTTAACTGGGCTCAGCTGGGTATAACGTGCAGGTGTTTTTAACACCACCTCACTATCTCAAGGCTCTGTCTTTGGAGCAGCCTCTGAGAGCTGGGAAAGAAAGTGGAACCCACATTTCAAGGACAGGGGAGGGAGTGAGTGCCAGGGTCCAGCTTTCAGGTCAATGGGCAGTCATGTCTTTCTGATCACATTTCCCAACTCTGTGTGTGTGTGTGTGTGTCTGTCTGTCTAGAGTGTGCAGGGTAAAATCAGTTCTGAATGTTACTTGACATAGGGTGACCAACCATCCCAGCTTCCCAGAGGACTGAGGAATTTCCCACTGTGTGGGACTTTAGTGCTGACCCTGGACTAGTCCCAGCTGGACCTGGACCGTTGGTCATCCTACAACAATGCTCCAACGAACCGCACCGTAGACTGCTACATCTAGGGACAACACCTCAGATACTCAGTGTCTGCTTGCTGTATGTTGAGAAACACTTGTTGATTGACTGATAGATGCCTGTTTCCACACTCTAGGAGAAAGCAGCCACCAGCTGTTTGCCAGGCTGCCTAGAGTCAAGGAGGTGTGATCTCTGAGACCTTCCTATTAGAGCTTACACAGGGCAGGAGGGAGAGGTTAAGTTAGATCCCTAGCACAGACCTTCTCAGACTTTAAAATGCGTATGAACTTCAGGGAGTCCCTGCTGGGCTGCAGCATGATTCCGCCTGTCTGGGCTAGAGCCTGATGCTCTGCGTTTCTGGAGGTTCCCAGGTCAATGCTGATGCTTCTGGTCCACAGAGCACACTTTGAGCACAAGGGGCTCGTGCTCTCAGTGTTAGCTGGCATATTAGAATTATCCGGGGCGGGGGGGGGGGGCTCTATAGATGCCCAGACACAAACCCTAATTAAGTCAGTCCATAGGGTGGGAACAGGCATCAGTATTTTTACTCTTCCCGGGTGATTCCAATATGCAGACAGGGTTGCAAATCCCGGGGGGGGGGGGCAGGAAAGAGAGAAAAATACTGCTGATGATAAGGGCTGATTGATTGGTCCAGATGGGCTAGGCTGTGCTGTCAAGCGATTTATTGGAAGTGGAGTCAGAAATCTAAAAGAGGGAGCTTATTTTGGAAAGCCTGGAGGCAAGATTCTTTAAAAAAATCAGGGCATGACGGTTTGTGTTCTTTGGCCGTTTAGCCAGCAATCAACGACACTCCTTGAACCCCCAGGGTGATGGAGTCCAGTGCACAACTGTGGGGAGAAGGCGCCCTGCTCTGAAAGCAGCTGGTAGGAGAGACAGAGGTTTTCCGAAACCCGCACCAACGGGTTTCAGACGAGTCATCTACACTGGTCTTCCAGCTATTCAGAATGTCTCTTCTTCCCTTGCTGGTTGAGGTTTCCTAGCAGCTGTTCCAAACATTGCCCATTCTCATCAAGTTGCCCACCTCAGTCTGAGCAGATGAACTTGCCTCCTACTTTCCTGAGAAATGTGGGGTCAGCCATTCACATTCCATCATCTCCCCACTTCCACCTGTCATCATTCTTCCTTCACTTTTGCAAATGTCTGTCTTTACTTCATGTCTCCCCCTCCCTCCTGTGTGCCTCCTTCCCAAGATGACCACCGCAGTGCCCTTTGTCGCAGCTCACCCCAGCATCTTCCATCTGCCCTGGGACTCCGGGTCATTCACTGCCACCTACACATGCACGCATGCTCTCGAACATTCCAGTCACGTCCTCTTCGCTGGCCCCGCTCGTGGGCACGCTGGCGTGCTAAGGTCTTCAACATCCCCGAAGGTGTAGTGTGCTCTTTAATCCCCTCGTGCGCTTCTGTTGTACAGTCTGGTTTCCACTCCACCACTGACTGAAAATGTTCCTTGGAAGGTCCCTGATGACCTAATTCTAAAACCCAGTGGCCTCTTCGAAGTTCTCCCTCCATGGCTCCTCTGCCCGTTAGACTCCGTCAGTTATTCCCTCCTGGCCTCTGGACTTTCCTCTCCTGGGTCTTTGTTAACGCGTGTGCGCGGTGCACATGCGCACTGGCCGCTCACGGTCCCACCCACTCCGCTTCCGGTGAAGACTTGTCCAAACTGCGGACCATCCACTGGCAGGTGTGGGTCATGAAGTCAACTGCATGACTGCATTGTAGCCAGCGTTCTCTCCCCCCCTCCCCCGCCCTCCTAAGAAATACACCGGAATAGGATAGGATGAAGTTTCGAGTACATTCCACGTAGGAAGGGTAAGTATTGTTAAATGTATATTTTTGCTGCAGATTAGTTAAAAAAAAAAAAAAAGTTGAGAAGCTTCTGTTCTACTTTGTCTTTCTGTACTGCCAAACCGGGAAGTGAAAACGACATTCCCACACCTCTGCAACATTTCTGAAATCACAGTAAGACCATCTCTGCGAACTGAGCCCTCCTGCCAAATTCCCTGTACTGCCGATGGTTTCTCCCGGGTTCCCATGCCGCATCCTGCATCCTACGACTTCCCCCTCTCCTTCTCCCTCGGTGCATACCTCCATGCGCACTGAATCAATCACTAGGGCCCACTCGGAAGACTTCAGCATCCATCCCCCCTCCCCTGCATTTCCCCTGGCTTCCACTGCACTCAGAGATCTTTCTATTCAGACCCAGAATGTTCCAAGAGACTTCTAACTACTTTGCCCACCTCCAGTTTTAGGAAGCCCCCCAGTTCAGTTACCAGCCTGAACTGTCATTTGTGAGCTGTATGACCTCAGGAATGTTGTTTGACATTTCTAAGTTGTGGTGTCGTTACCAGCAAAGTGGGAATATTTAATATTTTTCTCACAGGGCATTCTCAGGATTCACTGAAAGATATATAAAGAGTATATATAAAGCTGGATGAAGGATTATAAACAGTCTGACAAATATTAGGAGCTCAGCTATTAGCTGCAAGTCTCCTAATTCATCAGACACCCTGCTATCAAACCTTCTATGGCTCCCTATTGCCCACTGAATAAAATACCTCAACTCTGGTCCTAGTCCCCTATGAGTCCTTCAACTTGGCCACAGCCTTATATTTAAATCTTCACATTCTACTAGTCCCTGTTTTTCTGGACAGCAGGACATGTTACCATTCCTTTCACAGACATGCATATTCCTGTCTTCATGCTCTTTTCCTAGGCAGTTCCTTCTGCTTGCCTGGTCCCTCCCCTAAGTTCCACCTGTCTCCTCTCTCTGGTATTCCAGTACATTCTTGCAGCAGGGGAATATGAGAGCCTTCCCCTCACTGGTGGCCCCACTGGAGACTGTGGGAGCTGACTGGGTTCGAGCCCAGGTGCTGCAGGTGTCTCAGAGCACAGGTGCACTGCTGCACATGCGAACCAGTTCCTAAGGCCCAGGACAGGGAAGAAGGTGGCATGCGGCTCTTTGCACAGGCATACGGAAAATAAGACCTCAGCCCACTCCTTAACTCTCTTTGCAGGGTCCCAGATTCACTCATCCTCTGAACTGAATAAGCTTCAGAGTCTCTCTAACGTCTACAGCCCCATTCCCACTTCTATAGAGAGATCGGTGCCCCCTTCCCTGCCGCCCCCATTGCAGCATCCTAGGCCAGTCACAGCCACCTCAGCTCCCTTGCTTGTCCTTCTGAGGGGCACCTCAGCCCAGCTTGTCTCTTTGACAAGACAGGTGCGAACTGGAGTGCCAGAATGTGCACCAGAGGGGGTCCTTTCTCCTCCTGGATGGAGGCAGCCCTGGGTTCAACAAGCTGCTCTCTCTTGTGCTAGATAGGTGCCCTGGTGACTTCTGTCCCCATAGACAGCTGAGCCTTGGTCCTTCTCACCTGTCAACTGGAGGGCAGAGCATAACCTTATGGGTGGTTGTGAGGATTAACTGTAGTTGTAACCTGTTAAGCCCAGCCCAGTTCCTGGTGTCCAAGGCCACAGGGCTCAAACTGAAGGCTCTCTGCGGGTGTGTGGGCAGCGGTCCATTTTCTTTGACTGAGGCTGGGTATATTTTTTATTTTTTATTTCTTAAAAGGTTTTATTTATTTATTTGACAGAGAGAGAGAACATAAGCAGGGGGAGCAGCAGGCAGAGGGAGAAGGAGAAGCAGGCTCCCTGCTGAGCAGAGAGCCCGATGTGGGGCTCGATTGCAGGACCCTGGGATCATGACCTGAGCCAAAGGCAGATGCTTAACAGACTGAGACACCCAGGTGACCCTATATAATTTATTTTTTATAAAAATCATACACACACACCCTAGAAGTGATTCCTCTTGAAAAGTTGTTAGATTGGAAGGCCCAGAATCATTGGGTCTTTTCTTCCCAGTCATGGGCCATTGCTAAGTGGCAGTTGTCCCTAACCAGGGGCAGTTTGCTATAGTCCCTCCATAGGTCCCTGATCTGACCCTCCGTGCATATGGCTGATATTTAATATTGCTGCGATATTGCAATGTTTGACAGCTGGCTCGTGAGCAGCTGCTGTCTGGGGCTCTACCATCCCTACTGCCCTGGCTCTTCTGCTGGGATTAATGCTCCCTGATCTCACCAAGATCCAGCAACTAAAGGGTTAATGCCCAGCACAGCCGAGCACCTGGGACCCTTGTCAGGGCTCCAGAGCAGCTGATTGGTTGGTGTTTGTGCAGGTCCCGTTATTATTTTGAACAACATCACTGCTCAGATACACTAGAGCCCGTGCCCCAGGTTCACCTCTGAGTCCCCAGCATTGAGCAGAGGACCCAGCACACAGTGGGTGCTTGTTTGTTGACTGGCTGACTGATGGACTCTGCCTTATCTTCTCAAAAGTCTTAGTTTCCTTGTTATTTTAAAAAGATTTTTTAAATTTATTTTTGCAAGAGAAAGAGAGAGAGCATGTGCACAAGCAGGGGGAAGCGGGGGCAGAGGGAGAAGCAGACTCCCCACAGAGCAGGGAGCCCGATGCGGGGCTCGATCCCAGGACCCTGAGCTGAAGGCAGACGCTTAACCGACTGAGCCACCCAGGCTCCCTAGTTTCCTCTTGTTAAGGAACAGAAAGTCAACTGAGTCAATGTGAAGATCTAACTGGAAGGCCCAAGGAAGCAGTTCACGAATAGAGCAGTGTCCCGTCTACCGGGCAGAAGGGGGCTCCAAGGAGCTGTACAAACCGGAAGGTTTTTATAGGAAGGAGGGTGTCGCGAGGAAATTTCTAGCAAAGGGGAAGAAAAGGTCACCTTCCCTAAGGGGGAAGGGCAGGGGGCCTTATTAGGTGGATTATCTCCTCTTCCTGGAGGGGGTGCGTGGAGAGGGCCTGTGTGACAGATGACCTCATTGATGCTGATCAGAAAACTCCTGCCTGACTGGTTAAGACCTACATTTCTGGGGGAGGTTGAAACTGCAGCTAGGTTGGGTATCACCCCAGTTTGGTGATTTGGCCTCAGTGACGCCATTTTGGGCCTGTGATTTTCTTTTTAACACACCCTTTTGCTTTCCCCTCCCCTTCTTTGGAGGCTAACAGGAAACTGGGTCAGCCTGGATCCTGCCCTTTTACTCAGCTCTTCCTCCCAAGTCCACACCCAGTTTCTGGGGGTGGGCTGGATTGGGTCTGGTGGTGTCCCTGGACCCACGGCTCTCAGCAGCAGGCAGCCCTATTCCAGGAGCCAGTGGCAGGAGAATACAGATGGTGCCTTCTGCCTTGTGGGCAGTCAAAATGTAGTCATGCACGAGAGACCGTGGGTGTAATCAAAACCATTTTATTTCTCAGACAATGGAAACAAACAGAACAGCAATCTCAGTCAGGACATAGAAGGACCAGCAGGGAGCACACAGATTGGAGGAACTGCAAAATGGTATAAATTAATGAAAATGGTTCTGCTGGCACTTCTCACTGCCTGCCTGCCTCCTTGGAATGGTGCTAACAATCGCTTTCCTGGGGCCCAAGCACTTGGGGGCCGGCAGTCTGGGAGGGCACAAGCTTGAGCATTTGCCCTCAGAAGGGAGTGTCAGCAGAATGAGGGGGAGGCAAAGGGACTGACAGCCACGGAGCTGTTCACAGCCTGGACAGAAAGGCGCAGATGTCCAGTTTGAGAAGCCAGGAGGCTCCCGGGTGAGCCCTGGGCTGCTCCTGGCTGGCTGGGTGACCTTGGGCAAGTTGCCTCACCACTCCGGGACTTGGTTTTCATATCACTGGATAGACAGGCTCCTGGAGTTTGCAAGTCCCTGCCAGCCTCTATATTCTGTGGCCCCCGAATACTTTTTCATGCAGACCCCCACCCTCATTTTCTCTGTTGAAATTCTTTGGCTTATATATTTCTCTCCTACAGCTGGGAGCTCGTCCTTAAGGCCAAGGGTCATTTCCTTTCTCTTCTTGATCATGAGGTGTTAAGAGCATGTAACGTGCTGAGTCTGTGGGGAAGGACGGACAGAGGGACAGCCTCGGGGATGGCCAGGACTGTTGCAGGCAGTAGCTACTTACAAAGGAAGGGTGGACGTCAGATTAGGAAATCACTGGCTTTGGCTCCGGGTGGGGTTCATTACATTCGCACTGAGGCTCCGACCTGGAACCCACCCCCCCCCCGCCCCGCCTCTTCTTTTTCCTCCCCCAGGGAAAGAGCTCTGGAGGGCATCACGTGGGAGCTCCTGGCTGAAACCGCACCGCCAGCCCTTCAAAATCATTTTGGGTGTTATATTCACGTGCTACCCTATATTAAAACAACAACAACGCGCAGACGGGAAAGGCTCCCCCCCCCCGCCCCCAGCCCACCCAGAGGTCCCTCATTTGGGCCATGAAAACGAAGCATGGTCCCCAGAACCCGGGCTGTAAAACCGATCTAACAGCGGAGATGCTCCAGGGAGGGGTGGTCCGAGCAGCAGGCCCCACCCTCTCGACTTCCTGTTTCCTTTGTCTGGGGCGCGGGGTCTGGGAGAACCAGGCTGCGGAGGGGTGCGCAGGAGGGCTGGAAGTCGGGCTTCTGCACCCCAGACTCGGAGGGGAAGGGGGCGGTGCTGGGGGCGGAGCCACGGCGGGGAGCCACCTGCCGCTGGATTTAAGTTGATTTCGATACACCCCAGCGGGAGGCCCAGGGTGACGGTGGAAATTAAGGGCACCGCACCCCCCACCAGGCTCCCTGGTTCTCAGTGGTCCTGCTGAGCCCTGGGTGATAATGGGGCCTCCCAGAGGGTCTCCATAGGATCCCTCGTGATGCCAGCTTTATACTTGAGAGACCCCGATAAAACCCAAAGCCCCAAGTCCGTGCCTGCCCCATAGTGGGGAAACGAGTGAACGAAGGAGCAGATGGATGAATGACCAGAAGTGCAGATGAGGATTTGAAAAGGACTGCGAGACTGCCAGACTCTCAGTGTTAATGCCACTTTTGCTCTTGCTGAAGCAAAACACTTCTTAGCTGAGCAGCCAAGAGAGTAAAGCATGTCTTGAAGGAAGTGGGGGGGGGGGATGAAAGAATGAATGGATTTTGTATTTTGACATATTTACTAAGAAATGTGGAAGCTGCGTTGCCCCTGCTAATTAGAGTCAGAGCAACCTGATTCCAGGGACGCGCCATGCCGCGGGAGGGGAGCCAGGGGGATGGGGTGGATTTTCCAAGGGGGATCTCGGGCTTTCCTCCGTTGAGGATGGAGGACTGTAGGAGGTGGGAGGGTGGGGTTGAGGAACTGAGGAGGCGCCCAGAAGGGCAGGGTCACTTCACATGTTGGCATCTTCTGCGACAGGCCAAGCACTCTCTTCTTTCACAGGTGCCAGTATGATGGGTCTGCCGCTGGGGAGCGCCGGGAAGGGAGTCTCGGTAACCAGGTCTGGCCTTCCAACTATAGCTCAGGAACTGAAATACTAAAGGTCAAAGGACTGGTCCAAGGTCACTCTTGTGTTCTTTGTGCTTCACTCTCCCCTTTCTGGAGACCCTTTCTTTCCGCTCTGTTCCCTGCTGTCCAACCCAGGGGCCACAGAGTGGTTGGAGACCCAGACCCTAGACTCAAACTAACTGCCTGGTTCTTCAAACACCTCCTTCCCCAACTTGCTGGTTGTGTCTTTGGGAAAGTTACTGTCTTCCGGGCCTCAGCTTCTTGTCTTGTAAACAAGAGATAATAATGGCACCCACTTCATAGGGTTCTTGTGAACATTAAACAGATAATCCATTTAAAGACTTTGACGCGTCGCAAGTGTGCAGTGTACGTGACTATCATCTTTGAAGACTTGGGAGTCCAAAGGCTATGAATGTCTTAGCTCAGCCAATGAGAAGCTGTGTGACTGTACGGATCAGGGTCTGTTTAGGAAGAGAGCCCATGCTAGTTAGTTCAGGAGGGAACTCGTTATGGTGGTGGTGGTGGAGCTGTAAGTCCAGCAGGAGACGTTGAGGAAAGCAGAGAAGCAATGTAGTTAGGTGGTACCCTCTCTCAGCTGGAGGGACTGAGGAAGGGGGCAGGTTCCTGCCATTCAGTGGGATCTGGGGCCCCAGAGGAGGGGTTGTATGGAATAGGAGATGCTAGAACTCGGAAGTCTACACAGCTACCACTGAAGTTGCTCCCTGAAGCTGGGAGGGAATGAGGACCGACCCTAGCTTTTCCCTAACTCCCACCCTCCAACCTCCTGCTTGGCTGAACCAGTTGGCCATGGAACCTGAAAAATGTGGTTTCCAGGGGTCAGTGCCCTGTGAGATAGAGCAGAACAGGGCAAGGCAGAGAGTGACCCACACAGGGACGTGGGGCGCATGACTTACCCTAAAATAGTGTTTTAAATTGCTTAAGAAAAAGTGGGGAAAGGGAGAGGAGGCTTAGTGGTTGACCTCGTGCGACCGATGTGAGCCTTCTCTGGGCTACAGCTGACAAAGCCCCCGTGGTCATAGCAAGCATTCAGTAAGTGCAGGTTGGGGCTCTGCCTCCTTTCTGGTAGTTACTCATACGTCTTCTGGAAGGGCTGACCTCTGTGACCTTACACCACTTTGCTCAAACTTGAAAGTCGACCATTTGTCACACAGTGCAGTGCCGTTTGGGATCAGATATCTGTTTCTTCCACCAGAGGAAGAGTTGCTAGGAGTGACTTCCTCCTCTTGGCACCCCTTGCTCCTAAAGGGCCTGCCATTCAGTAGTTAGTGGGTGAAAGCTTTGTAGGTCAACATACACCGTGTAACTGTTCAAAACATTCTCCAAGCAGATATTCTCCAGTTGGAGTTCATGGGATATGGATTTCTGGAAGTAGTGAGTCACCAACAGAATTTTAGTGGAGGGAAAGAAAAGACAAGAAGAGAGGCATGAAGTTCAAGGAAGATGAGAAGTATGACATTTTGGGAGAAAGACATTGGGGCTTATTCAAGGTCACACACATAGTGAGGATCGCCAAGTCTCCCGGCTTCTAAGCTAGTAGGTGATTAAAAACTTTAGCTTTTTTCTCTTTATAAGTAAGTAACATGTTAACTGTGGAAAATCTAGAGAAGCCAGGTAAGCAGAACAAAGAAAATAAAAATTATGCATAATGCCAAGCCCTAAAATAACCACAGTAAATAGTTTGGAGTTTATCCACTCAGTCGTACACATATGGCATTTTTTTTTCTTGCTAAGAGTAGTATCAATCTGTTTTGAAACCTATTTTTTTAAAGATTCTATTTGTTTATTTTAGAGAGAAAGAGCACATGCACTCAGAGAGGGCCAAAGGGAGAGGGAGAGAGAGAGAGAGAATCCTGAAGCAGACTCCCCACTGAGTGTGGAGCCGGACTCAGGCAGGGCTCCATCCCAGGACCCTAAAATCATGACCTGAACAGAAATCCAGAGTCAGAGGCATAACCAACTGAGCCACTGACACACCCCTGTTTCGAAGCCTTTTTTTTTTTTAACTTAACAATAATGCTTGAACAACTTTCCAAGACCTTAAATACTCTTTCATAGCACAAATTATAAAGCATCATAACAGTCCCCTATAGACAGTCACTTGATTTATTTAACTCACACCCTCTTATTGAAATTTTTGCTCGTCTGTAATATTTACTGTACCAGAAAATCATATGAGGAAATCTGTATAGCCTAATCCTTTTGCACATTGTCATTATTTCTTTAGGATAATTTCCTGGAAGTGGAATTACTGGTCAAAGCACATGCACATTTTTACAGCTTTGAACAAGGATTGCCAACTTGCTTTCTAGAAAGGTTTTGTTTTTCTTTTATTTGCCTTCCCATTTGCTGTAGAGGAAATGGTTCTGGGTAAACTTACCAACACTGAATTGATCTAATATTTTGCCCCAAATCAATTAATCAAATGAGCCATTTACAAAATGGCTAGTTAGGAAGATGATAGGTAGGTAGACAGATACATAGATGATAAATAGATAGATAGATAGATAGATAGATATAGATATAGATAGATAGATAGATATAGATATAGATAGATAGATAGATGATAGATAGATAGATAGATAGATATAGATAGATAGATAGATATAGATATAGATAGATAGATAGATATAGATATAGATAGATAGATAGATAGATAGATATAGATATAGATAGATAGATAGATAGATGATAGATAGATAGATAGATATAGATATAGATAGATAGATAGATATAGATATAGATAGATAGATAGATAGATAGATGATAGATAGATAGATATAGATATAGATAGATAGATAGATATAGATGATAGATAGATAGATAGATATAGATATAGATAGATAGATAGATAGATAGATAGATAGATAGATAGATAGATAGACAGGGCAAGCCAGAGCCAACTCGTTAAATGGCCTATTAACAGAAAAAATAATTTAACAAATGTACTGATTAACATTGTCATAAAGCAATTTCTATCGCATGAGAAGGTTTTCCTGTGCCTGTGGAGATGGCGGTCATGTGTGAGCGCACCGGTCTCATTTTGTCCTTACAGCAGCAGTTTAAGAATTGCTGTTTGTTAAAATGATGGGTTTTTGTGTGTGAGAGTATCCTTAAATTTTATTTATTTATTTTTAAGTAATCTCTATGCCCAATGTGGGGCTCGACCTCACGACCCCGAGATCAAACATCACCTGCTCTACCGACTGAGCCAGCCGGGAGCCCCGAGAGTATCTAATAATCCAAAAAGATAGTTTCTCATTAGCACCTAGCTTGTTGGCGTTGTAACTAGGAATCTTCCTGCTTTTACTGATTTCTTCTGAAATCCTTTTTTACACCACTTTCTGTTGCTACACTTTTCACATTTTTATGAGACTTCAGCTCATTTCTCAATGGTCCTTTGATTTCTAGCGATTAGTAAACAAAATTTAATATGTGATCTGGGTACTACCGTCACTTCTTAGTTCCCCTGTTAGCTTAAAATTGCCTAGCACTTTTCGGGCTGGGAGCCAATTTACTTCTTATTTTTCCTCAATGATTGTATAATGATGGTTAACGTCCGTCATATTTGAGGGAGTTCTCACACTGCTCATTCTCTTCTGGATTCTTGTTCTCTTTTGCTGCTGCTTGCCCTTTCATGTCTAGCCTTCCACAAACTTCTACCACGTCATCGCATTCCAGTTGCTCCATGTTAGAAGCCCACACCTCAAGATTTCTTGTTAGATGGGACGGTGCCCTAGGATTTCTTGGTGGGGATATCTTTTAACCTTTCTCAATTGTATGCATTTTTAGCATTCATTTACTCAATTCCCCAAATTGCGTATCAGCCTTAATACGTTCCTAGCAGTTAAATTTTTACATTTCAGCATTTCGCCTGTGATGAGATCGTTTTGGACACTTGTGCGTGTCATGGTCTGTTTTTCCAATCTTGAGTCATTTGGGAGCCTTCTTTCATCAGCTCCTCAAATGGCATATCAGCTTTGATTTTGAATTTCTGGAATTAATGGACGCAGTTGTTTCTGCCTTTTTCTTGCTTAGCCCATCTTCTGGTGTTTGTAAGATTTGGGGCCAATGACCGTTTGGCTCCATTGTCAGCAACTTCAGATTTATGGCTCAATGTACAGTTGATTTTGTGGTTCTGCTCTGTCACTGGTATCTTCTTTCATGTGTTTTGACCAATTTTGCCTTGAGCCATGAACTATATAGGTTTTCTGGAAATTGCTACCAAGCTGATCTTCCTGTTTATTTCTTCCAACATTCAAATCATACATCATTACTAGAAATAACACATAACAATTTGACCAGTGAGGGGTGCTCTGAACGTTCCACCCCATGCGGATCCTCAGAGTATTCTGGAATCCACAGGTTACTTTACAGGAATCTGGTCAATTCGTTGATTTATTGGGCTCACTGGCTATTTGGAAAGTCCATGTTTTAGCAAATTCTTTTCTGATAAAATGGCCTGTTTCCTTGCACCCTTGCCAACTATATTAGTTTTCTATTGCTGCTGTAACAAATGGCTACAAACATCTTAGCTATAAATAGCACACATTTATTTTCCTACAGTTCTGTGGTTTCCAAGTCCAGTAAGGGTCTGTCTCACCAGACTAAAATGAAGATGTTGGCACGTGGTGTTCCTTCCTGGAGGCCTTGGGAGACCATTTGCTTCTGTTCATCTGGGTTGTTGGCGGAAGTCAATTCCTTGTGATCATAGGACTGAGGGCCCTGTTCTCTCGCCGGCTGTAAACTGAGGGCCCTCTCCGCAGTCAGAGCCCACCACCTCCCTGAGCTCATGGGCCAGTTTCTTCATCTTCAAGCCAGCCACAGAAATTAGTACCCCTGCTGACCCTCTATGACCCACGCTCGGCCTTCCTCTTCAACTTTGAAGGCGGGTATGATTAGACCAGGCCCACCTGGGTGATCTGGGATAATCTCTTTAATTTTTTTTTAAAAGATTTTATTTATTTATTTGACAGAGAGAAAGACAGCCAGTGAGAGAGAGAACACAAGCAGGGAGAGTGGGAGAGGAAGAAGCAGGCTCCCAGCGGAGGAGCCTGATGCAGGGCTCGATACCAGGACTCTGGGATCATGCCCTGAGCCGAAGGCAGACGCTTAACAACTGAGCCACCCAGGCGCCCTGGATAATCTCTTTAATTTTATGTCAGCTTTGTCATGTAATGAAACATAGTCACAGGCTCCCTAGTTTAGGATATGGATATCTTTGGGGGACCATATTCTGCCTGCCATGCCAACATTAGCGATTATTGTTAAAAAAGAAAATCAGCTCAGCTAGGCTTGTTTCAGGCCTAGATTTAGGGGAGTGGGGTAGGGGATCAACGGTTTGCTTAGGCACTGTGTTACAAAGACATCCCCCCCCCCCAGTCCTGGATGGAAGGGATTCCAGGTGTGGTCTGATGCTGCGGACATCTAGGGCCCTGCTTACGATAGGCAGGAGAGATGGCCTAGGGACCATCTAGGTGTCTCCCAGGGTCCAGCCAAGCTAAATACAGCAGAATGGAGGGGAAACAGGTGAGAAGAAAGCTGGAGGATTTTAGAGAAAATGGGGTCAAAAGAAATTGTTTTAGATCAGAGACAAATGTGTAAAGCGGGAGGAACTGAGGGGTTGAATTTATGGTTCACGTCCCTTGCAATCGCTGGGACAGGGAGTAGAGCTTACCAAACAGTGTCCATATTTGTTGTATGGGGTTCACAATCCCCTGGCAGGGAAGACCAAACTCTTCAGCTCTGCAGAGTTGTCTTAAATTTAGCCAATCCAGTGGGATTACATGGTATGTCATTATGTTTAAACTGTTTTTTTCATGATCACCGAAGCGGAGCACTTTTTCATAAATTCATTGGCCCTCTGGCCATCTTCTTTTGTGAAATACCCGTTCGAGCCTTTTGTCCCCTGTTCTACTGAGTTATCTGTCTCTCTCTTTTTGATTTGTCAGAACCTTTAGAGGTTCTGGATTTAAGGCCTTTGCATAGATGTGTCTTGTATTTGTCATATATGTGTTTGGCAAATATCTTCTAATCTGGGAGTTGCCTTTTAACTTTCTAAATTCTCTGGATAAACTCAAGTTCTTAGTTTTACCAAATCTTCCCCCAACCATGGTTAATGCTATTTGTGTGCTGTTTAAGAAAACTTCCCCCATCCCCCAAATCATGAAAATATTCTTCTTTGTTTTCCTCTGAAAGCTTTATGGATTTACTTTCACATTTAGAACCGCAATCCATCTAGACCTCATGTTTGTGTCCAAGATGAAGTGGGTTCAAGATTCCCCCCCTTTTTTTCCCATATGGATATGCAACTTGTACAGTACCATTTACTGAGAAGACCAGTCTGCCCCCCATAGCCCTGCAATTTCACATTTGTCATAAATCAAGTAATCATGGATTTGTCCTGTTTTGGGACACCTTTCCACTAGTCTCTTTGAATTAGTTCAACACCACGCTGAATTAATTACTGTCATTAGTCTTCATGACTGGTGTTGCAAACAGCTTTGTCCTTCAAGATTGTATTGGTTTTTCTTGGCCCTTTGCATTTCCACATACGTTTTAGAATCCACATGTCAATTTCCACAGAAAAGATGGAATTTTGATTGGTATTGCATTGAATCCATAGATGTGCTTAGGGAGATGAACATCTTTATATTTTATTAAGTTTTTCTCAGCAAAGTTTCATAGTCATCAGTATAAAGTTCTTGCATGTCTTTCACAAGATTTATTTTTTAAGTATTTGATATTCTTGATGCTATTTTAAATAATATCATTCTAAATGTTTTACTTTCTGTTTACCACTGATGTATAAATTGATTTCTAGTAGCCCTAAAAATCAAGAACTTTTGGGGCGCCTGGGTGGCTCAGTCGTTAAGCCTCTGCCTTCAGCTCAGGGAGTGATCCCAGGGTCCTGGGATTGAGCCCCTCATCAGGCTCCCTACTCCGCTGGGAGCCTGCTTCTCCCTCTCCCACTCCCCCTGCTTGTGTTCCCTCTCTAGTTGGCTGTCTCTCTCTCTCTGTCAAAAAAATAAATAAAATCTTAAAAAAAAAAAAAGGGCACAAAGCATTTAAAAAAAAATCAAGAACTTTTGCCAGATCATTTTTAATTATAATCATTTATAGATTATGTTTTTTCTTATGCACGCAGTCATATTGACACAAATAATGACAACTTTACCTGTTTTTTTTCCAATTCTTATACAAATTTATATCTTTTCTCCATTTATTGAAGTGGTTAAGTCTTCCAGGAGAGTTTGAATAGAAATAAAGGTACTGAGCATTTCTGTCTCATTTCTGATTTCAGAGGAATATCCTATAATAGCTCTCCATTAACTACTATTTTTGCATTAGGATTTTTGTAGCTATTCTAGAAAAGATTTGGAAATTCTCTTCTAGTCCTAGTTCACGAAGAACTTTAATCATTAATGGGTGTTAAGTTCTATTAAATCTTTTCTTCTTCATCTAATGAGAGGGCCATACAATTTCTCTCCTTTATAAATAAACAAACGTGTTTATTATGTTTATGAAGTGAACTACATTGACTGGCTTTCATTTGTTAAACAGTCCCTGTGTTTCTGAATAAATCTACTTGGTCCTAGTGTGTTGTTCTTTTTAGGTATCACTGGATTCAATTTGCTGATATGTATTTTATTTGGGATTTTTGTGTCATGTTTATGAAACAGATCAACCAGAATTTTTCTTTCCTTTTAATGTCAGATTTTAGTATCAAAGCTATACTGGCTTTATAGAATGTAGTATTCTCTCTCTCTCTCTCTCTCTTTTCTTTCTTTCCTTCTTTCTTTTTTCCTTCCTCCTTTCCTTTCCTTTCCTTTCCTTTCCTTTCCTTTCCTTTCCTTTTGTAATATTGATATTATTTATGTCTTAAATATTTGGGCTAATTAACCAGTGAAGCCATATGGGCCTAGAGTTATCTTTGTGTGAGTTTTTAGTCAAACATTTATTTAGTAGATCTAGGGATACGAGATGTTCCGTTTTATGTTAGTTTTATAAGTTGTACTCTTGGGAAAGTTGTCTATTTCACCTGAATTTTCTAAACCTTTTAGCATAGGGATTTTTAATATTCTGTTATTAACTTTGTAATGTCTTAAAGGTCTGTGGTGAACTTAATTCCCGATATAGATAGCTTGTGCTTTTTTTCCTCTTTTTGTCTTGACGGGTCTCGCCAGAGGTCTATCCATTTTATTATTCTTCTCAAAGATCCAAGTTTTGGCTTTGTTGGTCTTCTCTAATGTACATTTGTTTTCTGCTTCATTAACCTTTGATCTTATTTTTATGATTCTCTTCCTTCTACTTACTTTGGGCTTAATTTGCTGTTCTATTTCTAAATTACTCAGTTGAATGCTTAGATTACTGATTTTTTTTAGCCTTTCTGTTTTCCAATATAAATGTATAAGGCTCTAAGTAAAGCTTTGGTTGTATCACATTTTTTGGGTACGTCACACTTCTATTAATAAGAATGGAAATTTCCATGTGATTTCTTCTTTGACCTGTGGATTCGTTAGAAGTTTATTACTTAATCTCTAAACATTTGGTGATATTCTAGTCTTTTTTTTTTTTTTTTTTTGTTCTTGATTTCTGGCTTAATTGGGCATGCCCAGAGAAAACTGAGTGATTTCAGATCTTGGAATTTTCTTAGAATTTGCCTTTTAGCACAATATATGTTCAAATTTGGAAAATTTCATGTGCACTGGGTAAGAATGTACATGTTGTCATCAGTATGAGCAGTGTTTTACCTCTATCTCTAGTTCAAATTTGTTTGTCTTTTTGTTTTTCAGAACTTTCATAGCCTTACTGATTTTTTTTTTTTTTTGGTCTGCTTTTTCTATCTGTTATTAAGAGAGATGTGTTAAGGTTTTCCCTTGTGACTTTATTTCTCCTTTTAGTTCTGTCCATTTTTGCTTTATATATTTTGAGTTATATGTCAGTTATCTATAAATTAAGAATTGTTATATATTCCTGATGATTGATCATATTATCATTATAAAATGTCTTCAGTAGTGCTTTATGCTGTAAAATCTACTTTCTCTGATATCAGCATAACTACAATTTTCTTTCAGTTAGTGTTGACATTCTATCACTTTTCATCCTTTACTTTCTATCTTTTATGTCATTATATTTAAGGAACATATAATTGGGTTTTTATTTTTTTAATCCAGTCTGATTATATATATATATATATATATATATGTTTTAAAGATTTTCTTTTTAAGTAATCTCTATATCCCACGTGGGGCTTGAACTCACAACCCTGAGATCAAGAGTTGCTTGCTCTATGACTGAGCCAGCCAGGTGCCCCAATAATGTTTATATTTTAACTGAAGTATTTAGTCTATTTATATTTAATATAAGTACTTACATCATTGGGTTTATATCTACTATCTTTCCATTGTTTTCTGTTTGTCCCACCTGATTTATGTTCCCCCCTCTTTTCCTGCCTTCATTTGTATTAATCCAGTATTTTCCCCCCTTTTCAGCCTTTTAGTTATATATCCTTTTATTTTTCTGGTGGTCAGCTTTACTCACTATAGTCTAATATAAATTGGTACTTTTCCCATTTTTGAGACAATGCTAAGAGTTGTCAGATCTTAGAACATTGAAACCTCTTAACCACTATCTTAGTCAGTTTGGGTAGCTAGAACAAAGTGTCGTAGACCTGGTGGCTTATTGCAACAGCAACTTATTTCTCACATTGCTGGAGGCTGAGAGTCAGAGAGGGCGCCAGCTTGGTGAGCGTCTGGTGAGAACCCTCTGGCAGGTTGCAGACTGCCGTGTTCTTGTTGTACCTTACATGGCAGATAGAGGGCAAGAGAGTTCCCTGGGGTCCCTCTCCCAAACACTAATCCCAGTCGTAAGGGATGCGCACTCATGACCTGGTTAGCGTCTTCTAACACCAAAGCACTGGGGGTTAGAATTTCAACATATGAGTTTGGGAGGGGCTCAAACATCCACTGGAAGCATTTCTGGCCGCTTTTCTTTTTATCATGGATTTAAATCCTACAAATATTTTAAAACCCCATACGATATCATTGTTATTGTTTTGTACAGTCAATATTCAGTTTTATTTATCCACATATTTACTCTTCGAATTGCCTCTCATCTCTTCATGTGTTTTCCATAAACGACTGATAAGCTGTGGATGGCGGCCTTGCCACCAAGATGTGGACGAGGGCTCTCACCGCCCCTGCAATCAAAGCTGGGACGTAGCAGGGGAACAGTGAAACAGGACCATTACCTGGGTTCTGCCAGCTACGTAGACTGAGCTACTCACTTCATAGTTCTGAGCCTCAGTTTCCTCATCTCGTAAAAACCAGACTGTGTACCTGCTGGTCTTACCTGTCTTACGGGTATATTCAAGGTTAAATGAGATAGTAAATGTGAAAACACGGTATACATTCTAAAGCAGTGGCTATAAACGGACCCATGACCAGTGGGCTGGAGCTGAGCAGTGCTCCCTGTCTGTACCCCACCCCGCCCCCAATTCTCAAGACACACCCACGTGCACTCATGTTGCTGAGTTTCCACTCTCGGCCCACATCTTACTCTGTGGCCCTTGCTAAGGCATTATCGATATTAGTGGTTACTACTCATTTAAAAGTCAGAGACTCACAGGGACAGAGTTTCCTCGTGTTAAGCGTTGCCAAGTACTGCAACAGGTGACTGAGGGCGGTTGTAGAAACACTTTCCTTTGAGACCTAAAAATAAAACAGATTTATGCACAGCCTCTCCTGAATGCAGGGGAAGGGGCAACATGACTGCACTAAGTTCCTTCCAGGTTTTAAATTGGTCTGGGGGTGGGGAGGTGCTATTTTCGAAACTGTATGTTGGAGGGAGAGAGGGTGGAGATTTTTTTATAGATAAATTACATATTGTAATATAAGCCAACGTTTGGGAAGCAGAATGTTTCACTAAATAGACAACAGAAAGAGCACGTCACTTTTGTTTATCAAAAAGAGGCATGGGTTTGTCAAGACGTATTGAACTACTTAAAATCTGTGATTTCCACTGTATGTGAATTATATCCAATTTTAAAAAGCACACAGTAAAAACAGAAGTTTAAAAGGGAGGCATGGGGTAAATTACGATTCTTACTCGTAGGAGGCACTTACACCATGCTAAGCACCGTGTACGGATTAACTGGATTATTCTGTCCGCTCAATACTCTCTAAGGTAGGTCATGTTATGATCCCCATTCGGCCAGGTGTTGACACTGAAGTTCACGGTCACCAACTTCTTCAGCTGAGAACTGGAAGAGCCAAGTCTTGAACTCCCCATTGAAGGACTCCAGTGCCTAGATTCTCGTCTACTCTATTCTATGTTCTAATCATCTGGATGATTGTAAAGAAGGCGAAGATTAATTACTGTAAGCCTGAGGAGGCAGAAGCGATGTGAGTGTAAGTTACTGAAGTACCAAGTTAAACATCTGTTGATGAACACACTTGGCTTGTTCAATTTTAGGTACACTCGTTCAGAAAACCCACGCTGCTCAGACTTACCACTGGGAAAGGGCCCTTCGAAGGATTGGTAGCTCTCTGCCAAGGAAAATTATGACTTCTTTGGCCTTGATAGTAAAGAGCTTTGGTTTCCGACAGGACATCTCATGGCAAAAGATGTTTTTATACTTACAGAGAATACCCTGACCTACCCAGGGAGGTCATCTGTATATCCCAAGACTGGGGGTCCTTCAGTTGAACATCTGATGCTAAGAACCCTCCACATAGAAAAAGTGTTTGTGTACCCAAACGTATAAAATAATACTACAGTTTCAGGAAGCTCATAGATCCCCTGCGGCTCACTCATGGGCCCCGTGTTAAAAACCTTTGCTCAAAAGCAGAATGAGGCCAGGTTCCATCAACCCAAACAACCTTCAGCTTCTCTGATTTCAGGGACCTCATCGTCAGTCATCTGGTGTTTGTTTTCTTCTCTCCTGATGGTTTGATGTCCACCTCTTGCTTTCTCCTTGTCTACTGTAAACACGTTTCCCCTCACTACTGGTTCTGGTAAACACATTCCAAAGACAAGCTAGTTTTGCTGGTTCTCATTCTCGTTACTCCCTTTAGACTTTTCTAATCAGCTTTGGTGATTTACCTTTATTCACCAGGACACACACACACACACACACACACACACACACACACCTGATTATGCATCATTGTGCACAACACTTTTATCATCCAGTCCCTCCTTGTTTCACAGCTATCTCAGTTACAGAGACTTGGAGAGCAGAGGTCTGTCCACAGGTCCACCATGTACGGATGGGACAGTTGTTCACTGGACAAGGGTGTCTGATTTGAGTTGGGGGAGCTGGTCCTCAGGGTAGAAATCTGGCCCATGCTTTACTCTTCTAGCCAGGTGTCTTGGCCTGAGTTGGGTCTTCGTGGGGGAATGGGTGTCTTTTTCTGGCTCAAACAAATGCGGTGTATAAGACAGTGGTAGTCCTGCCTGATTAACAGTGTCACCAAGGACCCCAGAAGACTGATATACCAGAGAATAAAATACCAACGTCCCCATTCTGGTTTTGTATCACCAAGTCACCTTGTCTCGTCTTACTCCTCGATGAATAAAACTTTCAGTGTTCCCAGAGCTACATTCACCTGGAAAAATGAAACCTGAAGGATCCATTTCCTGTACTGTCCCGTCTCCACTTCACAGGATTCAGGTTTCTACCATGGAACGCTAAGAGGGAGAGAGGGTGAGAATGGCTGGATAATTCTATTTGCATTTTCCCTCCTCTTCAGCCTACTTAATTCCCAGCCACCATTCATATCTTGGCTCAAGCATCCCTTTTTCAAGGACGGACCAATCCCCTCTTATATGCTTTTCTAGCATCACACAGCTCTCGTGCATTGGACGTGCCACCGCTGCAATCTCATATTCTTTTGGATGCTACTGTATACGGACATATGCTTCATGAGGGTGGGGGCCATTCTGTTTGTGCTTATTGATTGTTGCCTGGCACATGGTAGGTGTTCAATCAAATATTTGTGTGAATGGATGAGCGATGGGAAGTACTTAGTCCAGGTTGTGGGAAGCCTTGGAGTTTTCACTGGAGTTAAGGCCCTCATACCAACACTAGGAAGTCCATTTCCTAGATTAAACGACCCTCTTGTCTCACCCCAGCTTTCTGGTTTGAACTTCTATTTGTGTATTACAGCTCTGGCGTTTTAACATCGTTGTTCTCTCCACTCTTACCCAACTTCAGAGAAAATTTTCAAAATCTTACTTAAATGAAAGGAGGCTACACTCTACACCCTTAGCTGCTCTAAGAGGCTATCTAGTGGGGGGGGGGGCTAAAATCAGGAGCTTCGGAATCTGGTAGAGCTAGGCTTTCAATCTGAGTGGTCCACGCGCTGGCTGTGTGATTTTGAGCAAATGGTTTACTGTCTCTTAGCCTCAGTGACTTCGATCTGCAATATGAGGTAATGCTGTCTTCCTTGTAGGATTAAATGAGTGAAGTTATGTGATATGCTCATCAGAGAACCTGCCTTACTGAGTCCATGAGCATCTGTGAGAGCCCAACATGCATTTGCGTGCAACTCCAAGGACTCGGGATACAGAGGCACCATCCTGCCCCTGAGGTGGCGGATTCATTCCAAGGAAAACACATGATGTATTCTGCAAGTATTGCAGCAATCACGAATTTGTTGTTTAAGAAGAAAATAAGTTCCACCGTCCCATCTCCCTAACATGATTACTTTGATTTATGTGTGTTCCTTTTCTAATGCCTTTGCTTTTAACAATCTCCAAAGAAGTAGTTTTAATAATTTTTCTTAGTCACATCATGAAAGTTTTGGGGAGAAAATCTCTTTAGTTGTAAGTGCTTCCCGTTAGCTCCAAGTTTCACCCATGACCAACAAGACCCTGAGGGATGAAGCCCCTGACCCCCTCTCTGATGTCATCTTCTGCCATTCTCCTGTTCACAGAGGCCTTCATGTGGTTCTTTGCTCACCCCAGACTGCCACCACCTCAGTACCTGTGAGCTTGAACTCCGTCTGGAGCGGGGTCCCCCTGACACTGCCTTGCTTCGTTCTGCCACTGTTCAAATTTCACCTCCTCAGAGGGGCCTTCCTTGATTTCCCACTAGTAGCTTCTATCACTCTCTGTCCCTTTATCCAGGGGTAATTATCCTCACATCCTTTATGACCCCTGACATACGTATTTTAAAGTATTGGTTTGTGGTCTATCTCTTCCCACTGGGCTGAATCACCTGAGAGCAAGGGTGCTGCCTGGTCCCTTCACTGCTCCGTCTCCAGCACCGAGAGCCACGGCTGGCCTGACAGACACACGTCTGACTCCTGGATGACGCATCTGCTTTGGCTCCTTTTCCCTTACATTTTGCTCAATGCAGGTGGCCAGGAACTACCTGCCTCCCTTGGTGTAACATTCTTTTAGGGATGAGCTGCTCAGATATAAGCACTAACTTGCAGAGCCTGGAGATTAAAAACGTAGATGGACACCTGGGTGGCTCAGTCAGTTAAGCGTCTGCCTTTGGAACAGGCCATGACCCCAGGGTCCTGGGATCAAGTCCTGCATCAGGCTCCTTGCTCAGCGGGGAGCCTGCTTCTCCCTCTGCCTGCTGCTCCCCCTGCTTGTGCTCTCTCCCTCTCTCTCTCTGACAAATAAATGAATAAAATCTTAAAAACAAAAACAAAACAAAAAAAAACAAAACCAGAGAGACTACGCTGCTTTCCATGGGTAGCTGTAGTGAGCTTCCTGCTGCGAGGAGGGAAGATGCTCTGATGGACAACAGCCTATCATTTCTGCTGCGGGCCTCCCAAGGCAGCTTCAAGGGCTGGATGCATTTGTTTGGCAAAACCCTTTCTTCTTCCTGGTAACCTTATTATTATCGTTGTTGTTGTTGCTGTTGTTGTTGTTATTGTTATTGTAGTAAGAACACTAGACATCAGATCTACCCCCTTAAAATTTGAAGTGCACAATACAGTATTTTAACTATATGTGCTGTGTGGGACAACAGATCTCCCGGACTTACAGCCTCGCGTTACTGAAACTATACCCTTTGAACTGTAACTTCCCATGTCCCCCTTCTCCCAGCCCCTGACGGCCACCATTCTACTCTGCGTGCCTATTCGTTTGACTATTTCAGATACCTCATATAAGCGGAATCGTGCGGGATTTGTCTTCCTGTGAGTGGCTTATTGCACCTAGCTTACTGTCCTCTAGGCTCACCTCGTTGCCGTATGTGTCAGGATTGCTCCTTTTCTAAGGTTGAGTCCTGTTTTCACCGCATGTTTATACTGTGTCTGCTCGGTGAGGTCATCCATTGAATGGCACTTAGATCGTTTCCATGTCTCAGTCATTGTGAGTAACGCTGCAGTGAACAGATAGCTCTCTGAGTTCCTGATTTCAATTCTTTCGGATATACGCCCCAAAGCAGGCTTGCTGGATCTAGGGTAGCTCTATTTTTAATTTCTTGAGGAACCTCCATACTGTTTTCCATAGGAGCTGCGCCATTTTACGTTCCCATCAACAATGTACAAAGATTCCAATTTTTCTAATTTGTCTTTTCGGTAATAGCCGTTCTAACAGGCATGAGGTGATATCTCAGTGTGGTTTTGATTTGCATTTCCCTGATGATTAGGGATGTTGGTTATCTTTTTGCGGTACTAATTGGCTCTTTGTATGTCTTCTCTGGAAAAATGTCTATTCAAGTCCTTGGTCCACTTTTCAATCAGGTTATTAGTAGTTTTTGTTTTTGTTTTCTATTGAGCTATGGGAGTTTCTTACATATTTTGGGCATTAACCCCTTCTAAGACATACGGTTTGCAAATATTTTCTCCCATTCTGTAGGTTACCTTTTCACTCTGTTCATTTCTTTGCTATGCAGAAGCTTTTTAGTTTGATGTAATCCCACTTGTATAATTTTGCTTCTCTTTCCTGTGCTTTTGGTGTCTTACCCAAGAAATCACTGCCAAGCCCTATATCATGAAGTTTTCTCCCTGTGTTTCTTCTAGAAGTTTCATAGTTTTTGGTCTTACATTTAAATCTTTAATCCATTTTGGTTGATTTTTGTGAATGGTATACGATGAGGTTCAGTTTCATTCTTTCACATAGTGGATATCCAGTTTTCCTAGCACTGCTTGTTAAGGCACTATCCTTTCCCCGTTGTGTATTCTTGTTATCTCTTTTGAAGATGACCATGTATGCATGAGTTTATTTCTGGGCTCTCTGTTCTGGTCTGGTGGTCTGTGTATCTGTTTTTGTGCTGGCGCCATATTGTTTTAATTACTGTAGCTTTTGCAATGTATTTCAAAATCAAGAAGTTGATGCCTCCGTCAGAAGGGGTTCTTCTTTCTCAAGTTTGCTTTGGATTTGCAGGCTCTTTCGTGGTTTCGCATGAGTTTTAAGATTGTCTTTCCTACTTCTGTAAAAACATGCCGTTGGAATTTTGAGAGAGGCTGCACTGAATCTGTAGACTGTGTTCAGTAGTACAGACATTGTAACGCTATGAAGTCTTCGCATCTAGGAATAGTGATCTTTCCAGTTGTTTGCACCTCCTTTAATTTCTGTCATCAGTAATTTTTAGCTTTTTGTTTTCTGGCAATTTTCACACGTGCTTCCTTTATCTACTCAGTGTCACACAGCTGGAACATGGCTGAGATTTTTCCCGTGTCTTCCATCCCCACCAGCTGCCCTACAATTGCAGAATTCGCTGGAGAGTCAACATGTCCCTTGTTCCCTCTTCCATTTGTACCCCTCACGCCATCACCACACGACCTGGTTATATCCTTTCTCTCCTTTCTCTGCCTGTGGAGAAGTGTAAAAAGAGTCTGCTTTAAAAGGAACAGAAAGCTGATGTACATCAGAGCCCAAAACGGCTCCTCGTTGGAGGGGGAAGGGTGTTTAGTGACCACAGGCTCTGGATTTGATGTTTTAGAGCCCGACATCCCTGCTGCACGGCCTTGACAAGACGTGATGAAAGCAAACCACGCACAAAACATTCCCATTACCCTAGAAACTCCTATGGAGACGAGAAAATAACACTGCCAACCAATGGGGTAGAAATAGAGATTCTGAAACTCAGATGATCCCTAAAACTTCATCCTGGCTGATGTTCTCACGTTTCCACTTGTCCCAACCCCTCTTTCATCTTTCTGTAGAGCCACGAGCAAAGGGCGGCATGGCCCCGCTGCCGTGTCCACTCTCTGGGGTCAAGTACAGTAAGGAGGAGGCAGCCAGAAGGCAGATGCCAAGAAATGAAAGGAAAATATCCCCCATACATCATATCGACACCCCAGCCCCGCCCCAAGGCCATCCTATCGACATGGATAATTGAGATACAGTCACACAGGGAGTAAAAATGTTGTCCGCTCCCTAAAATAACAGTTTAGTATCGGTGATACCTTTCCCTGCACTCCCAGGGTAGTAGTTCTCAGTCTAAGTATAAAAACCCCCAGGGGTGGGTCAGTGAAAATGCAGATTCCTGATTCCACTGCTAGAAGCTGATTCAGGAGGTCTGGGCTGGGGCCGGGTGATTTCAGTGGGGGTGGTTTTCTACAGGCCACATTTTGCCAAAAACTGAACTCAATGCTCTCAAACATATCTCCTAATTCAGAGACATCCCGAGACCCTCTAAGGATAATTAGGTAATATTAACAAAAGCTAAGACGGCATTTTAAAAAAAGACCTTCAGGTGACCTACGAGCGTTTGCTTTAACCCTGCAGGAGGCAGCCAGAGATGGGAGGCTGTGCTGTGCACTGTTTCTCTGATGTTAACGTGCGCACGAATCGCCCATGGATCTTGTTAAAATGCAGATTCTGATGCAGGGTCGGAGGTGGCATCTGATACCTCACGCTCAGCGGTCTAGTTAATCCCCAGTTTCACCTCCTATAACGTGTGTATAATACGTCTCATCTCACAGAGGAGTGATGATGGGAAAGAAGTCTGCGCGGCAGAAAGTGCTATTTACAACAATGACCATGAGAGTTGGTCAAATTTAAAATACAGTTGAAGCCATATTTAAGCCCAGGGGTCGAGTCTACGTCTGGATACACATCGAGTTTCCACATTCATCTGCCTAATTAGCACTTAGTGAAGAAGAGGGAATACGGCCTGACAGCCCCCTCCAGTCCTCTGTGCGGCCCTCCTTGGGGCGCCCTGAGCAGTGGATGACAGCCTTAGTGGAGAGCTTTAAATACCCCGATGCCTCAGACCAATTTCATCCAAATCTCTGGCGATGGGACTCAGACGTTGCATTTCCCGGAGCTCTTCAGGTGGTTGTAGTAAGCAGCCTGAATTGAGAACCACTGCCTGGGAATTTGCTGGAAATCAGAATCTCCCGTTCTGCCCCAGACAGATGGAGCCAGATTCTGCATTTGAATGGGATCCTTGGGCAAGTTGTGCGCACACACTGGACATTCTGCCACAGGGCAGGTGTCCGGCCAATGCTTTACAAGAGCGCAGGTCCTGTATAAAGACGCCAATTAGAGATTATGGCTTGCTGGGGGAACCCTCACGTCTGGTGTGTACTTAACAGAGTCAGAAGCCACTCCTGGATTAGCTGGGGCTCCAGCAGCTAGAGAGCCACACAGCTCTCATCTCCACCCTTCCTTCTAGGCAGTCATCCCCTCCCACCCTGGCCCACCCTTCACTCGCTACCCCCCAGGACACCTCCAACGTGCTCAGCGGCTAGTCTCTCAAACACGTCCATCTTTATCTTCCGCGCTGGGATTCTCAAAGCGGGATGCACAGAATGCCGGCTCCCAACCCCCCCGGTGTTTTTCTAAAATGCAGACCTGCGAGCAGCACCCCGGACCTGCGGGGCCCGGAGCGCGCAGCTCTGGGAGAGCTTCCGCCTCAGTCTTCAGAATTTGTGCCACGTGCCTTTCTTCCTTGCTCTAAGGATAGGTTTGGGGTGTGTCTGTTCTTTTGGTCGCTGTTCCTCTGACCCCTTTGCCCCCTAGCTCCCCACATATTCTCCAAGGCTGCACATTTCTTTTCTCCAAGAAGGCGGTTTCCTTCTTCCACCATGCAACGCTTTTTCCTAGAAATTCACCTTTTATCTGCATCTTGAATCAGAGAGCTGCTCTGTTTTGCAAGGTTTTGCAATCCTTGGCCTTTTTTTTTTTTCCATGTTCGAGAAGGACTTGGGGGGAGAATAGGGCCTCCTTTATTACAGGGGAGTGAGCAGGCAGGGATCCCACCACAGGGAGCACAATTAAGAACGTTCCCAGCAGGAAGGCTGCTCTCCGGGAAGCACAGAGAGCTGTCAGGACAAGTGACCTTTGTAATCACGCCTGACATTTCACAGCCTTGAAGGCGGAAGGGCTGCCCTTATTCCGGAGGCGTCGTGTCGCACTGTGTCACCCCAGACACCTGCGTCTGAGGCTCTGGTGACTTAGCTTCCAACCGGGCAATGAATCAGAGCACGCAAAGGGCTTTGTTTCCCAGGAAAAGAGAAAACATTGAGCAGGGGGCTTATGTGCACGGGGTGACTGTGTCTAAGCCAGGGATAGAACGGGATTGGAGAAGGATATTGCCTCCCCGGGGGGATTAGCCCTGCTCCCAAGGCTCAGGTGATGCTGATCAAACAGACCTGCTACGAAGATGCCAAATAGACAGGATCATCTTCCAGCCCTTTCTGGCCCAAGGGGACCGTGATGACTCACTGCTTACCCACCCCAAGATGAAAGCTTTACTTTTTTTTCTTATGAAAAAATACTAATGCATGCTTCTTCTAAGATGACCATACAACATACAAAGGTATCACAAAGAAAGTAAAAATCACGTGGAATCCCATCAGTCAGAGATAAGCGTTGTTCACATTTTAAGGACAGTTCAGTGCATACGCATATTTTAAAACAAAATACAATGCCATCGTCAGTATTGTTTCGTAACCTGTATCTTTCACCTAACATCTTGAACGCAGTTCCATGTCAATAAAATATAAATTTTGAAATCATTCTAAGATCATTCTTAATGATTTCACTGTATCCCACTGTACCAATCAATCTCTGGAGGTTGCCTCTGGCTTTTAAGCATGACGGACTATACTATAATGAACAGCCTCATTGTTAAATCTTCCTAAGGAACTGAGAATACTTCCTTCTGAAAAAATTCCTAGAACTAGAATTGCTGACTTGAAGAGTATGCATATCTTTAAGACTTTTGCTCCCTGGCCTCCGGAAGGGGTATAGCAATATACATCCCCCCAGCAGGGGGTGGGGCAACGGCTTCTCTTTATTCCTCTCAATTGTGCTCACCAATCTTTGCCAATTTCACGAGTGAAAATGGTATCCGATCATTGTTTTTACATGCATTTCTCTGTTCAGTAGAGGAGTTTAACAGCTTTTCCTCTGCGTATTGGCCGTTTGTGTTTCTTTGTTTTGTGAACTCCCTTGACCTTTTCCCCCCTCTTGGGGAGCAGTAGTCTTTCTGATATTTGGTTTTGAGGGCTTTCTAAACAGGAAAGATAGTAACGGTCATACAAGTCACCGTCATTTCGCTTCATTGGCCATTGGTCTTTATGTGCTTTCTGCCACGAAGAAGTTAAACATTCTGATGTTGTTGAACTTCTGTGTTTCTAGCGTTTTTGGAACCACATGCAGAGAGGGTGTCTCTATTCCACGGTTATAAATATTTATCTGTATTTTCTTCTGGTGTGTTTTAGCTCTCTCGCCTCTCAGGGTCTTTTGACGGCTGTCTTCTGCCTGGAGTGATCTTCCTTCACTCTGCAACGGGGTGGCGCCTTCCCATTCCTCAAGTCTCAGAGTAAATATCTCAGAGAAGCTTCTTCTTGTTTTGTTATGGAACCTGAAGAAGGTTCTCCCAGCTCCTGTTTTTCTTTCTCCGAGCACCCTTCCGTTTTCTTTCATGAGCTTTATCAAGAATCACAGTTATATATTTCACTTGTCTACTTACTCGATATTTGCAACTAGACAGTCGAGTCTCTGGAGCGCAGGAATGTCTGTTTTGTATTCCCAGCACCTAACCTGGTGTCTAACCTAGATACACGAAAGACATTCATTAAAAGTTGTTGAATGTTAAATTCATCTAGAATTTATTTTGGCATAAGGTTTGAACTAGAGATCTAATTTAAGTGTTCCTAAATAGTATCTTGTGATTACAACGCACAACGATAATGCAGATTGGTTCTCTTATAATCCCCATTTCACTTGGAAACCAGAAGCAAAACCTAGGAAGCAGGAGGGGGAGAGAATCAATGGCTCTCATTACCGTGGCTCTCCAGCCCCACTGGCTCCTCTCTCTACAATAACTTCCATTTCTCCATTATTGCCTTGGCCCTAAGTGCTTCCCATCATGCTTATTTCAGGGCTCGCCCGGAGTGGACCCTTAATTAATGCTATTTACTGACTGATTCAAATCATCTAAATGGCAGGGGCATCAGTTATCTTTGACGTGTTTCATACAACATTCACATCAGCCTTTGGGAGCCCAGAAAGATCTCTGCCCCCTCCATACCCTCAGAAACTGGATTTTTCTGCATTCCTTCCATATCTAGGGATCCCATCGAATAGTTGTGAATGAAGACGAGAGAGATGGGTAGGTAGTCAGAGACAGCCAGTGAGAGGAAGACGACAACTGTCCCCCCCCCCAGTTTACATGTGCTTTTAAAGTTTTCAAGTGTCATCTCATAACACACGTCCTCGCTCCTTCAAAACTGACCTGTGCAGATTTCAAGGGGCAAATGGCATGTAATTAAAAAAAAATAAAAGAAAGAAAAAAGAAAAAAAAAAAAAAGAGGAAAACTGACCTGTGGAGTAGCTATGGCGGCTTTAGGGTCAGGCCTGAGGAGCCTGTAACTTTTACTTACTAAAATTTGGGATCATGGGGCGCCTGGGTGGCTCAGTCGTTAGGTGTCTGCCTTCAGCTCAGGGCATGATCCCGGAGTCCTGGGATCGAGCCCCATATCAGGCTCCTCCACTGGGAGCCTGCTTCTTCCTCTCCCACTCCCCCTGCCTGTGTTCCCTCTCTCGCTGGCTGTCTCTCTCTCTGTCAAATGGATAAATAAAATCTTAAAAAAAAAAAAGAAGGATATACTGAATTGAATAAAAAATATATAAAAAAATTGGGGATCAGTAAAGTTTTTCCAATTTATGAAAGTAATACACCAGGCAAAAGTAATGGAAGAAGTCACAAAAGAATTGGTTTTACTCTTTTTAAAAACTGCTGTAATGAACCTAAGAATGTTCATCTTTACTAATAATCAAGGAAATGCAACTTAAAGGAGCAATTAGATACCATTTACCTCTGAAAAAAATGGAAGAAGTCACAAAAGAGGAACCAATTTTACTCCATTTAAAAATTGTTTTATTAAATCTAAGAAATTTTCTACTCTACAAATAATCAAAGGATACAACTTGGAACCATAGTTAGATATCATTTGCTCCTGATAAATTCACTGCAATATAAGAAATTATAAAATTATATGTAATGCTGAGCCAATTGTGGTAAGACAAGTGCTTCATAAACTATGGGTGGAGGATAAATGGATGCAATGTTTCTGAAGCGGAATGTGCCAGAAAGAAGCAAGAGCCTTACAAATGTCCCTACTCTATTGCCTTCTAATTTTACTTCTACAATGGTATCTTCTACTACAATGCTCATATCATGTGGTTATTTATTAAAATAAAAGTATGAGAAAACCAAAGTTTTGACAATAAGGACATGGTTCAGCCACAGTTTGGACTATTCTGGAATCATTACCAATAATATTAATTAATGACATTGAATATGTTCCTAAATCTGAGAAGTTTCCAGAGTTTGATTCCAGACTTTATTTTTAAATTGTATTTTATAGGAGAACGATTAGAAGAGACATAATAAAGTAGTAACGGTGCTTACCTCCAGGTGGTAAGATTAAAGGAAATCTTTTGTTTCCTTTTTCCTAACTCCCAAATTCTTTATAATCCATTATATTACCATTTTTACTTAAAAGAAATCTTCTCTCCTCTTCTCCCTTCCCCTTTCTTGGTGATGGCCTTAGGCTACATTCATTGAACGATGGAATCCAGAAAAGAGAAGAGCTCTGTTATATACCTCTCTTGTCACCCTCAAGAGCATATACCTACAGAAGTGGGTTGATAAAAGGGCAACATGATGAAGGGACTTAAAACGACAAAGATGGTTAGATACAGGGGCAGTGTCAGCAGCCAGACTGGCTATCTCTATGTACCTGAAGGTTATGATGAAGCAAAGAAAGTAAATGCCTCTGTGTCACCCCAGAAAACAAGACCAATGGCTGGAGATAATAGACAACTAGCCGTGGGTTCATTCTAAGACAGAACTTTGTAATGATTGGGTCTGTCCCAAAGTCAAAGGGGGGCCTTGGTGAGGAGAGATACTCACTGCAAGGGCCGAGGCTGGGTGACCACCTGATGACAAAGTTGAGAGGAGTCTGGAATCACTTGAGTGGTGGTACCTTCCAGGGTCTCATCTAGGCCGATGATTCTGTGCTCTGCCCATCATAAAATGGGGAAGAGGAGAGCCTTGGAGACCTCATTCCCCTTTCTCTTGTCTGGTTCCTCAGCTCCAAGCAGGAAGGCACCAAAGCCATTTGAGGTGAGTGGTGTATGATTGGGGATGGAATGGAATGGAATGGGGCTTGAAGATCAGGGAAATGGAGCTGTATCAGTTAGCACTCTAGGTTGTAAGTGACAGAAAGCCACCTGAAACTGCATTAAGCAAAATAGAAAGTGTATTAACTAAAAAACCAGGGAAGCTGAGGTGAATGGAACTGGGCACAGCGTGCCTGGAGCCAAGAGGTTTTATCTCTAGCAATTTCAATTTCAATTAGTTTTTTGAATTTAATAACAGTAATTTTTTTTTTTGAATTGCCATGGTATTTATAGGCTGACTCAAATCATTTAAATGGCAGGGGAATCAGATTTCAATTTCCATTCTTTGGTCCATGTCGTGGAATCTGTCTGCGTCATGACACCAGCCTCTTCATGTGGAGGCAGGATGGTCTCTGACATCGTTGAGTCTGTGTTGTACTCACAACTCATGAGCTCAGACTAAGATAGTGTCTTTCTCCAAAACTTAAGTAAAATCCTTAGGAAGACCTCCTTTGTTGGTTTTGCTCATGTGACCCCCTTCCTAAACCAGTCACTGTGTCCCAGAGTAGATGCCCCCTGATTGGTTAGCCCGGGTTACATGCGCGTGCCTGGAATCTGGGTGTGGTGGAGGCAAGTTAGCCTTACGCGGACCATGTGGGTTGAGAAGCAAATGTAAAGGAAAGTGTCCTATGTCCACTATAGGGAGTTCTCTCTTATTTTAAAAATATTTTGGAAAAGGAGATGTACCAGCTGCCACGGAAATCTATTTCCTGTCCATACCATCTGGTAATCCTACCTCTCTCCTAGCTTGAATTTCTTCTGCTATAATTTCCACCCATCTTGCTCTGTTCCACCTTCAGGGTAGATTTAGATCAAAACCTCTTTGCTCACAGACACACCGTGAGGATTAATCAGGTTTTCCAGAAACCATCTGTAAAGTGCCATGGGATCTTCAGAACCAGATGCTTTGTAAAGATATGTTGCCATTAGAATCAACTCTTCATTTTGTATGCTTATGGGGAATGCAGGTGAGGACGGATCAAAAGGTAAGGAAATGGAAGTTTACAAACAGCACTGAGATTTCACTTTGGCCATGATAACTATTCTTTTCCCTCTCCAAATACTATGCCTCTGCCATTCATCAGGAGTAAACGCAAAGAACAACCATGATAGATCTGAATGTCCGTACCTTTCTCTGAAAGGAATAAGAGGAGGTGGGGCCAGGGGGCCAGGAGTGGCTAAGCAGGTTGTATAATCCAAACCCAACCAGGATCAGCACCCCAAGGATTATAAGCTGGCTATATCGAGTGGCTTTCCTTTTTAAGCTTGGGTTAATGAGCTATGAATGATAGATAAGTGTCTGGGCAGTAGGCAGACGTCAGAGTCTGGGCTCCACTGTCAACCAGCAGCATCTCTTTCTGAGGACTGTTAGGGACAGATGCTGGGAAGCACAGGGCTTAGTGGGAGGGTTCTGGGAGCAAAGTGCAGGCCTGGCTCACTAGTCACACTTCAGGGAGGCCTGGGGACACCGTAGGGCTCTCCCATCCAGTCTGCTTATGTGGTTAGATGGGCGCATCATCAGCCTGCATGGTGGCTGACACAGGAAACCTGTGTCCCTGGCTGTTGAGGGCAGCAAGGGCTGGAGCCCAGGACAGGAGCTCCCTGTGCCTGGCTTTATTTCTTTAAAAAAGTCTCCCCCAACTTTTAATTTTAAAAACATTGAAACATATAGAAAATTTGAAAGAATATTACAATGAACACTCATATAACCTTTATCCAGATTCATCATTTTGACACATTGTATGTAGATATAGGTATCTAGATAGGTAGATATTGAGATATTGAGATAGATAGATAGATAGATAATCAATAGAGAGCTATGGATGGATATGCTATATATACGTAGGAGATATATAGTACATATGGAAGGTGTGTGTGTATATACACGCATGCACTTATATACATATATGTATATGAATGTACATTATCAAAAACTTTTCCCTAAATCACTTGAACGTAAGTTGCTGACTTCATAATACTTGACCGCTAAATATGTCTTCATGAATCTCCTAAGAGCATGCTCTTCTATAAAAGCACAATACAGTTATTACACCCAAGAATTTAGAATTGATACAGTGCTAAGAGCTAATATACAATCTTTACTCAAATATCCCCAAATGTCCCCATAATGTCCTTTAAGGTGAATCTAGTTCCCTACCTTTGTCTATTGTCAGAACATTGACATTTTTGTTTGTTTTTTTTTTTAAAGATTTTATTTATTTATTTGACAGAGAGAGAGAGGGAACACAAGCAGCAGGAGTGGGAGAGGAAGAAGCAGGCTCATAGCAGAGGAGCCTGATGCGGGGCTCGATCCCAGAATGCCGGGTTCACACCCTGAGCCGAAGGCAGAGGCTTAACAACTGAGCCACCCAGGCGCCCCAGAACATTGACATTTTTGAAGAGTGAAGGCTCCAGACCCATTGTTTTATAGACTGTTTCTCAATGTGGATTTGTTTGATCATTTCCACATGATTAGATTCAAGTTAAATGCATGAATTCTTAGCAGTGTGACCTTTAACAAGTTACTCAGTGACGCAGAGCCTCGATTTACTGATAATATTACATACTTCGTAGGGTCGTTGCGAGAACCAAGAGAGATAATATCTAAAGTTCTTAGCACAGGAACTGACAAAAATAAGCACCTAAAACTTGTTTGCTCTATGATTGGCACCCTCATTGACATCACCATCCAGAGCTTGATAGACCTTGTTCCCAAACAGGTTTTCATCTCCCTGGGAAACTTCTGGAATCCCCTAGCCCCGTTCTTCCCGTCTGCAGACGAGGAAGAAGCCCTGCTCTGAATAGCTGACTGGCCCATTGTGAGAATCAAATAAGAAATAGGATCACACAGTGCAAACTGGAATATGATATAAACATGTGAGGAAACAGCATTCTTATTTTCTTCATTTACGTACTTTAAAATCACCCTCTTTTGTAGAAGATAAACCCAAAGTGGGGGCTAAAATGAAATAAGCATCTTTTAAGAACCTAGCTCCCGTGTTTAACGAGTGCGATAGTTCTCAAATGTTTTAATCAGCAGAACTTCATTTTTAAATTAAAGTCACGAAAACCCAATATATAAAGTAGATGAAGAGAAAGATACCTTGAGTGCAGTTTGGGGCAAAGATGGAGTACTCCGGGGCCTTGGGTCATCCCTGCAGAGACCCCGGGCTCCGGACCCCAGGCATCATCATAGTAGGACCTTCTCAGGTAGCCTCGGTCTCCCCGTCGGTACCTGCTTCGAGTCATTTCATCCTTTGTCCCCTCCTTCTCAATCCTGGCCTATTTCTGCCTAGGAATGGTATTAACTATCCATGCCAATGGCAATTTACTCAGTTCATTATTCATCATTATTATTTCCTTATAGACACCTTTCCCTGGAGATAGCACTAAAGGCCTTGCACTCGGGAGACAGAACGTGACAGGTCACATAATGAGGCATCCGTGATGCCCGCGGGCAGAGTGGCTCCCAGCCTCAGTGTGACCGGCACCCGCATGCTCCCCACCTGAGCCTGAGGCTGAACGTCCTCTAGTCCCGCCTTGTCTGCAAACCAGCCAAACTCACTCTTAGTGCACAGGACTCCATCGGATAACGCGCTCCGGCCCTGCTCATGCCAGAGCAGCGCCGCGCATGGTGGGACAGAAAACGGACCTGAACTCAGTTCCCACTGTGTGCCACCAGGTCACCTACTTCTCTCTTAATTTTCACAAGGAACTTGTTCATGGGCACCCGGCCATGGCAGAGTGGGATTCAAACCAAGGTCCTTTAGACTCCAAAGACTGCACACCCATCCTGGGCCAACCCATTTTCTCCAGACTTGTGAAAACAGTCTGTGGCACATGGCATGGATGGATCACAGCAACCGGCCTCTCCTTCCAGCCTTTCAACATCGTGAGAGATTAGCAACGTGCGTTTGCAGCCTATGTGCCAAGTGCTGCTCGTGCTTTCTGTATATCACTCAGGTCAACCTGCCCATAACCCCATGAGGTAGGGACTCTTCATTTTGCAGGGAAGGACACTGAGAGTTTCAGTGACTTTACAGAGCAATGTCACACTGTTAGTGTGATCAACTGAATGTCCGTTTTCCCCACAAATCCATATGTTGGAGGTCCTAACCCCGATGTGATGGTATGAGGAGGTGGGGCCTTAGGTCATGAGGGTGGAATCTTCATGAATGGCATTAGAGCTCTTAAAAGGGAGCCCTGGAGTTTGCTCATCCCTTCCGCCCAGTGAGGACCCAATGAGAAGATAGCCATCTGTCTGACTCTCACCAGACACTGAACCTGCTGGTGGCTTGATCTTGGGCTTCTCAGTTTCCTAGAGCTATGAGAAATAAATGTTTGTTGTTTAGAAGCCACCCAAACGAGAACATTCTGTTAGAGCATCCTGAAGGGACTAAGACAGCTAGTAAGTGGCAGAGCTGAGATTTGAACCCTGGGCAGGCTACCTCTAAGAGCTAGGCTTTCGACAATTATGCTAAAGCCGAACAAGGGTTAATTGCTAGCTCCAATTTACCGACAAGGGAGCCAGGAGGTTTGCAGGGGCTGGGTGACCTGCCCAGGGTCACGTGGTATTCACTGTAGGACAATATGCTGGGGTCTCAGGATAATGTGGAAAAGAGGCCAAAACTTGGTTTATGAAATAAAAGTAGACTCTTTCCCACTGGCTGGAGTCAGGGCAAGACCAGCAAAACAGGAGCTGCAAAAACAGGCCATGTATGCCGAAGGGTGGAAGTCTGGAGACAAATTTAAAGTCAAGGCTAGGAATAGTTGACAAGAAGACAAAGCATGGTAACTAGGGCCAGACAAATTTATTCCAGGGAAATTCCTAGGGCAGGGAGTGACGGTGAAATCCTGGTGGGGACTCTTTTGAGGGCCTGTGACCCCATCTTTTGCTTAGTCTAAAATTTCTAAAACTTGAAAAGTGCAGAATTACAATTAATGATTAACAGTTGGGGCCATATTTGGAAGTCAATCTTTTGATCAGATCAAGCCTGAAGCCACATGGGCAGAACGGCATGTGGGACACTGTGGGGTGGGGGTGCTCCTGGAGGAGGAAAGTTTGGGCTGACAGTATAGCTGCTGGGGAGTCTGGAACTTTCATCAGGCCAGGAAGGGAGACCTTGCTTCCTCTGGTGCCCCTTCCTCTTGTGGCCATCCGTCTTATCGAGACGTGTGTAAGAATGTCCATAGTAATTCCAAACTAGAAACAATCCAAAATTGTATCACCATTATGATGTATTCATACAGTACAATATTCTACTGCAATGTTCGAATTCCTGCTGTATGTAACAGCCTTAACCCCTTGGCAAGCATGTTCCGCTAAGTGCCCGTCTAGCACGGGCTTGGTCAGGGGCGCACCAGGTCGAAGCCGAGCCAGGCTGGACTCGGGCGAGAACACAGAGTGTCAGGAAGGACTAAAGCAATTGCTGAGCCTGAAAGGGAAGGCTGGCCAGGCAGAACCTGGTTAGGGCCAGAGAGCTGGTGTGAAAGGGCCTGTCCATTGGACAAATTGGGACAGAGAAGGAAGGACTCCGCACCCGAGGGACACAGAGGACTAGGCAGAGAAGGATGCCTTTGCCATTGGCCAGAAAGGGTGGTTCAGAAAAGACAAGACCTTTGCCCACAGTGCCTGGGGTGAGCTTGGGGGGAGGGCATGCATGCTTTTAAGAGGGAGCGAATGTGACCTTTGACAATATTCTCCAGGTAAGGCTTCTGTCTTAGTCCATTCAGGCTACTGTAAGAGAATACCATCAACTGGGTGGCCTAGAAACAATAAACATTTATTTCTCATGGTTCTAGAGCCTGGGAAGCCCATGATCAAGGTGCCAGCGGACCCAGTATCTGGTGGGGACCTGCCTTCTGGTGCATAGATGTGTCCTCACATGGTGGAAGGGGTGAAGGACCTCTCTGGAATCGTCTCTAGAAGGGCACTAATCCCATTCATGAGGAGTCCCACTCTCATGACCATTGGCTCCACCACCTAAGTACCATTATATCGGGGGTTAGGCTGCAGCATATGAATTTGGGGGTGGGACACCAACATTCCACCTGTAGCAGCTTCCGCATTACGAAGACCCAAACTCTAAACCAACTACTGTTTAAGTTGCAGGCTGCCTGTATATCGTCTCTGTGGGACAGAAAAGCTCTGAGAGTCAATCAGCAAAATCTTTCAAGAGTCTCACATGGTTCCCAGGGCCAGTGTGGTTCCTGGAGTCAGCATGGCCATGTAGTTATGTGCCCCACGACTCCAAGGGCTCCACTCACATAGCCTACGATGGGAATGGTGCTTTCTGGAGTTGTGCTGTGTATGACCTACCCAAAGATGTGCTGCAGCCCGGCCTGTGAGGTCAGATCCCCCTCCCCTCCCCCTTCCCACATGGCTCTCCTTCGCTCTGTGTTCTGGCTATTTTAATCCCTTATATTTGCTGTGGTGGATTAAACATGGCCACAAACTCTTTGACACTTGCTCATTAGCGATGGGGTCCATGTTCCCACTTCTTGAAGTGGCTTTGCAACTGCTTTGGCTAATAGAATACAGTAGAAATGATATGGTTCTGGGTTCTGGTCGAGGCCTTAAGGAATTAGGAGCTTCCACTTTCTGCCTCTTGGAACACTCTTGGGAGCCCAGGGCTGCCATGTACGAAGTCCAATGACTCTGAGGCTACCATGTTGGAGTGGCCACATGTGGGCCAATGGTCCCGACTGAGTCCAGCTTCCAGTCATCTTCATCAAAGCCCCAGACGTGTGAGGGAAGCTATCATGGGCCCTCCAAACCAGCCCATTTGCCAACTGAATACCACAGAATGGCCTTGGTCAAGGCCACATGGAGCAGAAGAAGTGCCCATCCAAGCATTTCCACATTTCTGACCCACAAAATTATGAGATTGGTAAAAATGGTGGTTATTTTAAGCTGCCGGGTTTTGGGAATGGGTTGCTACGTAGGAATTAATAACAGGGACCCTTGCCATGTTCTCTCCTGTCCCTTCTCTCTGGAATGTACTTCCCTCCCCTCTTCACGTAGTTACTGTCTGTCTTTCAGCCCTCAGCCTGCATATGGCTCCCTCGGGGCAGCCTCCCGTTGGGTGACACCATGTCCTCTTTTTCACAGCGTTTGTCAGAGCAACAGTTTTACATTTGTTTGTGTGATTATTTCATGAACGTTCGTCTCCCATGCTAGACCATAAGCAGGGGCTGGATCTGTTTTATTTGCCACGATACCCCCCAGCATTTCGCACGGCGCTTGGCACATAATAGGCATCCACAAGTATTTCATGAATGGATGAGGTAGTGACTACGTGGAAAGGTGGTCCTCTTCCTACTCCATGTTGGTTGAAACCTGTTTTTAGTAAAGCTAACACAGGAGCCACGTGTGCGCAAGTGGGTGGGGATCTGGAATCCTCCTGTCATGTCAGTGAAGACAGCTCCCCTTTTACTTATCTTAAATAGTGGCATCCCTCACAGGATACATTTGAAGAAAAGTTTCTGGCTATTTTTTAAAAAAAAAAAGTATGTTTGGAAACCACTATCCTAGACCTGGCCCTTCCTGTCAGCTCTCCCTTGCTCCTTCCCATCGCTTCTTCCCTTCTTTTTCCTCACAGAAACTTCCATAGAACTAATGCCTGGCAAGGGTTTAAAAATAGAAGCCCATCTCCCTCCCTCCCTCCATTTCCTTTCCTTCCCATCCCCCTGTAATTTGCTGTAAAAAAGGAAACTGTCTGGATGTGCTCCACTGAAAAGACATGCTCTTCCTCACTAAATAGAACAACGTGCCGACCCACGCCCCAGCCCGGTGGTCACCTCCTCGTGTGTCACTGTGAGTGGCAGGGCTGAGGGGCCCGGCCTCCTGGGCAGCAGCCTGCTCCCCTGCCCTGGGTGGGACTCCTTCCCTCACACACACTCGCACACAGTCACACACACACACACACACACCCACACCCACTCATACACAGCCACACCCACTCACACACTCACACCCACTCACCCACTCGCAAACACTCACACAGTCACACACACTCACACCCACTCACGCATACAGTCACACCCAGGCACACACCCACTCACACCCACTCACCCACTCGCATACACTCACACAGAGTCACACACACTCACACCCACTCACACCCTCACACATACACACAGGCACACCCAGGCACACCCAGTCACACACACTGCCACCACCAGCAGCAGCACCACGTGTCACCTCCTTCAGCCTTCTGGCTGGACTCAGGGGCACTTGTGGATGTGAATGAGTAAGGACACACTAAGGTGCTGTGAACAGGAGCTCCCCCCCCCCCCCCCGCCACCCCGGTACTTCCCCAGGGCTGTGGGACGCACCTACCGCAGAGGGAGGAGAGAATGAGTCCTGTTGCTCCCGGCATGGGGACTGCAGTCCAGGGCAGTCTGGAACAAAGAACAAGGGGCGCGTGTAAGTGTGTGACAGACAGACAGACGGACAGAGCAAGACGGAAGGTACCATGGGATGTGCGTGCAGCCAGTGAACTCAGTACGATGATAAATGAGGAGGGAGCTGCTGTGATACGGTAGAAACAATGAAAGGTTTTAATACTCAGAGCCGCGTTTTCAATTCCCAGGTTCGTACAGCCGCCGTATGAGGCTGGGCAGATGACCTCAGCCCTTTCAGCTGTAGCTCACTGATGCACAAACGGGCATAATCACACTCAGCTCTCAGCACTGGTGTAGCTCAAATGAGGTCACATGTATTTGATGTCTGCGTGTACTAGGCAGTTAATAGACGCCCTTGCTCTCACGTGGGAGGCCGTCTTCACTCTGGTGGAGACTCAACAAACACTCAATACGAGGAAACTGAGAGCGGCCGAAACTGCCCTCGGTAAAATTTATAATTTATTAAAATCTGGCAGAAGATCACGGTTTCTTGAGAAAATTCAGATTGGCAAATTTTGATCCAGAAAAAATTAAATTTGGAAGGATTTTAAAGGCCACAAAATAAAACTTTCGATGGCGGAAGCTATAATTAGCGAATTTTAACATGGACCCAAAACCAACTAATCGAATGGTTAACACACATTTTACTTATAAAATGAATGATCGCAGTGAGAAGTTTCAAGAACCTTAAATGAGAAATAGAAAAACTGGTAACAGTTTAACTGCTGTATATTAAAAACGATTGATCGAAAATTAAATTGGCTTAATGGAATTCTCTTTGGAAAATACATCCTCAGGGAGTGTGTATCAATGCCTATATAATTCCCATTAAAACTTTGCACCTGTAAACATGGAATCAAAATGTCCTTGGGGTTCAAATGGTGAAATCGAAACAATCTCAACCCAGATGACGATGACGATGATGACGATGATGATGATGATGATGACGACGATGACGATGACGATGATGATGATGATGACGATGATGATGACGATGATGACGATGACGATGACGATGACGATGACGATGATGATGACGATGATGACGATGATGACGATGACGATGACGATGATGATGACGATGACGATGATGATGATGACGATGATGACGATGACGATGATGACGATGATGATGACGACAGCAACGACCATGATGAAAAATGTTTAGGTGAAAGTGGCTGGCGTGGGGTTAGGTAGATATGTTGGGATGTCTTGATGAGAAAGGAGTGTTTGGATAGAAGATATGCTAGGATAAGGTTTGCATGGTCTGTTGCCTCTTTATTCTTTAGGGTTTATGCTTTGTCATTACTCTGAAGGGCTAGGGCAAAAGGGGCAAGGACGGGTACAGCAAAATGGTTGGCAATGACCAGCCCTTAATTCCCTTCCCACCCAGAACAGCGCCCAGTACAAGTTGCTCCATCCCCACATGGGCCTATGATAACTGGGCTGAGAGGTGGGAAGCCCAAGTCATGGAATCGGAGCTCTTTGCCATGGAGTCAGAGTGTTAATATGTGGATGTCTGCCAGCTTAGCTGGGTCCTGCCCATTCATTCCACTACTTTTCTTGGTGAGTCTTTTGGCAACTCCTAAGCACCCCACGTTGGCTTTCTTTCTTTCTTTTTTCTTTTTTTTTAGGGAGGGAGAGAGAGGAGTGGGGGATAGGGGCAGAGGGAGAGGGAGAGAGAGAATCTTAAGCAGGCTCCATGCCCAGCATGGAGCCCGATGAAGGGCTGGATCTCACAACCCTGAGATCATGACTTGAGCTGAAATCAAGAGTCGGATGCTTAACCGACTGAGACACCCCGGCACCCCCCCAAGTTGGTTTTTTAAACTCATGTCCACCTCCTCTTCATTGCCTCTGTTCCATTCTTCTTGCCTCCGGCATTTTTGGCTGAGGGTGAGAGTCAGGACAAGAAAAGTGATGCTCATGGTGAGTAGAGATAGGTATTTATTCCAGAAGAGGCAGGTGGGACATGGGATGGGAGAAATTGTTGCAGGGGTGATGAAGAGGGCACTCGGGCTGTGTGCCATGACCACATGAACGTTCGGACTCAGCCACAGCACACAACCTTGAACTTACATCTGCCTATCTCCTTTTCTTCTCCACGCACGAATATGGATGCACAAGCCATACAACATGGTCGTTGTCCAGTCTTTTGCAACACCTCTTCACCATGCCTTGCACAAAGCCCTGTTCTCTGGCAGCTTGCAGTCTAATACTGATCATTGCTCTAGCAAGCGTTCACTGGTTGAAACTATTAAAAAATACATGGGGTGCCTGGGTGGCTCAGTCGGTTGAACGTCTGCCTTTGGCTCACGTCATGCTCCTAGGGTTCTGGGATTGAGCCCTGCGTCGGGCTCTCTGCTCCACGGGGAGTCTGCTTCTCCCTCTCCCTGCTGCTCCCCCTGCTTGTGCGCTCTCTCTCTCTCTGTCTGACAAAGAAATAAAATCTTACAAAGAAAAACAAACAATGGGTAGCCTTTAAGGTAGTGAGCTCCCTGTCACTGAGAGGCTGGTGAATCATTAGGAATAATACAGGGGATGCTTGCATGCTGAGTTGAATGGCTCCCATGGAGTCTGTGAGTGTTTTTCACTCTTCTAGAGGCTAAGACAGACTTAACTGATGGGTATTTAAAGAGCAAAGACAAAACAACAGAACAAAAACATAAATAGATGGTATTGACCTTACATCACACACCTGTCGGGAGTAATTCATGTCCTTGGTCGGATGGGGGTGCAGGCTGCTGTAGGAGTGGGAGGGAAGGGGTAACAACCTTAGGAGGAATTTTGCCCCAAACTTCCCTGCAAGGTTATGCTGAGGGAAGTCTGGAACCATGATTTAAGGACCTTTTACTCTGGGTGGTCCTATTTTGAAAAGACATAATTCAGGCCAAGAAAACTTGTAAGAACTCAAGACAGAGACCAGAAAGCTGATTTAGGCTTATAGTGGAAGACACTGCTTGTCAATACCTAGAGTGCTTCTCTGCCCACGTCCAAGGAGCTCATTCTGGGATCTCAGGTAGCTGAGCAGCCAAACAAAAGATAAGAAGCTTGTTAAGTGACATGCGGGCCTGAGGAAGGAATTGGATGCTCTGTAAAAATAATTTGGGGCAAGCAACAGGAATCTACCCTTCTCCACTCGGGGGAGCTGCCCTTTTCAGTGCCCTGAGGACTCCCACGGCTGCATGCTTCTCCCTCTGCTGTACCGTAGGCGTACAACCCAAATCACTCTCTCTGGATCCCCTGCGCAAGGGTGCTGGGATGGGCAGGGCGGGGTTTCCCGTGGTTGGTGGTGCCACTCCAGGGACCTCCGCATCTGTCCCAGCAGCGTGCTCACCTCGATCACAAAGAGCTCCTGCTACGATACCTTCAGCCTACTTTACCCTCAAGCAACTCCTGGAGTCTTGCGTTGTGTTGCATCTCTAGACCCTTTGTAGAAATTATAGAATCTTAAAAAGTCAGAAACTGTCGGATGCTGGTAGAGGTTATTTAATCCCATAGCCCCATTTAAATAATGAGAAAACAGAGGCCTAGGGGAAGAAAGGAAACAGACATGTCCAAGGGGCAAAAGGAGTGGCCGAGACTCAAAGGCTTTCCTCTAGCTTAGCCCCAGAGCTCCGTCATCCCTCACACCACCAGGGAGGCACCCCTGTGGGCATCTGCAGGCCCTTGAGGCACTAGCTTTGCCACCTGTCACCTCACCCCCAGTCAGGTGGCCCAGCCATGTTTTCTAGGCCCTTGGACGGAGAAAGAACAAGGTCTGCCTCCACTGATGTTGTCAATCTCTTACTGATGCAGGAAATGTGAGAAAGACCGTCCTTTGAAGGGGTGATCCGATTTGCACCACCAATTACTTCTTTTAATGGCTGTCCTGTTAATTTCCCCAACATTGACGGTCCAACTGGGAGAAGTTAGGCACAGGAGCTGTGCACCCAGCTGTGATCTAGGGACCAGGTTTGGAGGAGGAGAGGGCTCTTTTCAATCATGGGAAGCCTCTTCTGTCTTCTAAGGGCAGGAATTAATGTGACCTTCCTGGGGCTCTTTTTCCCAAAGGTCCAGGACTCCCGTCTGCTGGTTTTAGGAGATGAAGTTCTCACCTCTTCAAGGAGGATGCTGTGTATTGGCCGTGTCTTTTATTCTGGCTATTTTCATTTCTATGTTCTGAGCTTAAACCAGAAAGCCGTCTTGCTCCCCAGTAAGGAGATGGGAGGGATGAATAGGAGAGGCACAGTGAGGATGGAGACGGAATTGAGGTTTTGCGTTTGCTTCGGTTTTAGAAGCTTGTCTTCATATCTCTACAAATTATAAAGTTCCGTTTTTAATGGTCTCCTTCAATGTATCTCTCTTACCCTAACTGAATTTTTGATAAACTTTTAATAAAAAATTGATAATAAAAATCAAAATACACAATGGAAATAAAACTGTTCAGTAGTTATAAACGATGTTTAGTTGCTTCAAGTTTTAAAGATGAATGAAGTCGTTTCCTTGAAAATTCTGAATTTTTATCAAGCTCTCATCTCACAAAACAGTTTTCTGGAAGCATTGATTTTGCTTGTATATTTTTGGGGTTTCTGCTTTACTTCTTACCTGCAGGTTCATCGTAGCCCTGGGTCGGCAGCGCACGGTGGGTCAATGACCCGCTCCACCACCCTGCCCTTCACTAGCAGTAATCACGAAAACACATTTATTGAGTCTCATGTAGGAGGCTTACATCTTACTAGACTTTCCAGCTGTCGTAGTAGATAAGTACTGCTATTGCCCACATTTTATTGATAAGAAAACGAATCTACGAGGTTAAATAACCCGCCCAAAGGTCTCTGAAAACCACAACACCCATCACTGTATGTTTATGCTAACAAGTTTACGTTGTCTCATTTTCACAGACACATCCGCTGACCTACACGTCATCCCATCATCCCACGTTCTGTGTGTGTTCCAGGAAACGCCATGGCAGAAAATACACACGTTGCCACAAGGACATGTTTCCCCAGACATTATCGCATTCATTTATTTGAGTGAAAAAATGTGAACATGGCTCAGAAACAACAGCACAGGAATGCCGTGCCATTGGTCCAAATGGACACACATACACACACACACTGGGGGACTGAGCTTATATTTGGAGAGTTCTCTGAGGTAGGGGGGAATGATTTTCTTGGCCATGCAAGTGACAGTATGTAGTGCTTTTCTTACGAAAGTCAGTGGGTGGCCACAGGGATGAACAGGTTCCCAGGCCAGATACATGTATGCTGCCCACACCAAGTATAGTGTGTGAGGGAGTACTTGACCTTGGAGGGAGTCCAGCCCTGGAACCTGACCAGTGGTGTTGCCTCTGGGATGAGCCCCGAACGTGGCCGGTCTTTGCTACCATGCATCTCTTTAGGGCTTTTCCCCGATGTTCTCTCACCTGCTTCAGGGGAGAGGACCAGCTCTTTCATGCACCACCTGCCATGATGCTTTCACAGCCAATTAAAATTCTATTCCATTCCCAGCAAGGGAGCTGGCAGCCTTGGGTCTCCCTAGCAGGATGGACCGGCTGCAATTAATGTCTCTTCTGGAGCCTGATTAGCTAAGGAGAGGCCAGGATACTTATCCTACCCCCAAGGCCACCTATAAATTAGGAAATGGAGGTTCCCCATCTTGTTGCCTCTATTCCAAGTCATCAGTTAATGCAAAAGTGTTAACCCTTTCTTTTTTCACTTTTGATATTGGAGCTGGGTCGGAAAGCCAAGAGGTCATTTGACAACTGGGCAGTCCCAGGAACACAGGAAGCAGAGACCCCCCAATCCCTTTACTATCCAAATTCTAGATGATTGGAATGAATTGAGGGCCTCCATACTGTGTTAGCCACAGTCTGGGAGCTGGAGATTCAACAGAAGACACAGGCATAATGTTTAGCGTTATTATGTTGAAGCTTTGAATGTAGAAGGTAATGCATAGAAATAATGCATTTAAGAGAAAAAAGAGAAAGTCTAAATGACGGAAAAGGAGAAGGAAATTAACACATATGGAATGTTTATCGTGTGCCAGACACTGTACATATATTATCGCAAGGAATCCTACAAAAGCTCTGCATTTTTATAGATGATGGAAGTAAGCCTCAGAGAGGTTAAGGAAATTGTCCAAGGTCATAGAGCTAATGTGATAGATTGATTCTACTAATGGCCTTAGATCTTTACGCTTCCCTATAGTCACTTCCTTTTGGTAATGCCTGCTCATGCTGAGTCTGGAGCAGACCACATGACTTGGCCAATGAGACATTACAAACTTAATGTAAACAAAGGCTTGAAAAGTGTTTGCACATCTGGGCCGACCCTCTCTTGCTGGCAGGAAGTCTTCCGGCATTATGTGAACAAGCCCAGGCAGTCCTACTGGATGAGAAGAGACATGTGAGCAGAGGGGCGCCTGTCCTAGGTCAGCCAGCCTCTAGACAGCTCACTCATGCAGGAGCAAGCCCAGCCAAGCTCACCCAAACCAGATCAGCAGAACTACTCAGCCAACTTGTAGACTTGGGACAAATAATAAGTGGTTGTTATTTTATACCACGAATTTTGGGGTGCATATGCAGGAGTATAGTTCGCAGCTGAAACTAACCGACACAGCTAGTAAATGGCAGAGCTAGAAGCTGATTGATCTTAAAGCCTGTGCATTGTCCATTCATTGTGAAAAGACAGAAAAAGGCTGAAACTGTGGCAGGGAAAATAAGGCCAGATGACACCTTTAACAGCAAAGTTACCCAGTCACACAAGGGTATCGCTACATCCAGTGAGTGTACTAGGTACTCATACCTAGCTCTCTTAGGGGGCAATTATGTGGGTGAGGGGTCTTAACTGCGGGACCCATTAGCCCCAGGTGTCTTAGTCTTGTAGCCTGCCATCACAGAGACTGAGCTATACTGGGACTCTTGGCAAGAATACTCGGAGCCATCCTTATCATCATCCATCAGGTCCCTGGAGAAGGAAGAGTGCCCCCCACCCCAGCACCCAGGCTAAGTTTCTGCAGCCTCCAACACGCCAGGTGCCCACTGGTTCTCCTTTATGGTTGAGATTCTCCTCCAAGATTGCCTCAGTTATCCTGCTGCAAATTTTGGACCTCACTCTGCCCCAGTACTGCAGTCACCTCCTGCTCGTCCTCCATACTGGGAAAGGAATAGACCGCCTGCATTTTCTGAGCCTTTTTTCTCAGGGTCATAGCCATGGTACTACCGCCCGTTGTCCATAAGCATGTGGAGAAAGGGCAAGACCTTGAATGTGAGGTAGTAATGGGAGGTACTGACACACTGTAATGACATGGATGGAAAATGGGTCATCTTGAGGAAGACCAGTTTGATAACATGTACCAACAGCCTTAAAAATGCCCACGCCCTTAGAATTAGTAATTCCATTCCAGGACTGTCTTTTTTTTTTTTTTAAGACTTATTTATTTATTTGAGAGAGAGAGAGAGAGAGAGAGAAAGAGAGAGCACGAATGGGGGGAGGGACAGAGGGAGAGAATCTCAGGCAGACTCCCCACCCAGTGTGGAGCCGACATGGGGCTCGATCTCACAACCCCAAGATCAAAACCCAAGCTGAAATCAAGAGCTGGATGCTTAACCAACTGAGCCACCTAGGCTCCCCTCCAGGGTATGAACCATGAAATCACGCATCATGATGAAAAATTTTTGATGACATAGTGTGAATAGAAAGATACAAGTTAAGATAGGCTGTATATTACATTCCTAATTTGAGGGAAACTATGTGTATGTGGGGGGCATAGTCATGAGGAAAATTTTGATATATAATAAATCTCTACATATTTTTATAGGACCTTTTCTCTCCCAGCTTCGGGACATGAGGATCCTTGGCTGTCTGGGAAATAGCAGGAAAACTTGCCTTAAAAACTTAAGCAACTGGTGAAGGTCTAGAAAAAAGTGGCTGAAATGATGCCTGACATGAGAATGGGATCTAAAAATAGGACTTTTCACTGACGGACGACTGCTGAGGGGAAGATGAATACAGTTTTAAACAATCACAAAGCCAAGGGGAGGAGCAACATGCATTTGGACCACCAAATCCCAGAACATGACTGAAATCCCAGAAAAGTCTTGATTGTTTGCCTAACCACCTTGTCATCTGAACAAGGCTAAAGAGAATTAAAAGGAAGTGATATTTTACATACCAGCCAATAATTAAATGAAATGCAGCCCAAAAAACCATGGCAAAAGCTGAGAATCTAGATGGGGTTGAGGAAGCACGTTCTAGTGTGTGTGTGGCATAGGCGGGCGCCATCTTGGGGTCTCAGCACCAAGGCCCAGAGCCGGTGCTCAACCAAGGCCACTGAACAGCTCCTAAATGAAGGAGACTACGGGCTATAGCCTCGGTCTTTTGAAGGGGAGCACTGCTGGTGCATAAATATCCCCCCAATCCTTGAGTGTAGAAGCCTGGGCTCTTCTATGAACTTTGGGCTTGTCTGCACTGGTTTTCTCTTCCCTTTCCTTTCCTTTCCTTTCTTTCCTTCCTTCCTTCTTTCCTTCCTTCCTGATTTTATTTATTTGAGAGAGAGAGAGAGAGAGCATGAGCATGGGGGAGGGGCAGAAAGAGAGAGGGAGAAGCAGACTCCCAGCTGAGCAGGGAGTGGGACCCCAGGGCCCTGGGATCATGACCTGAGCTGAAGGCAGACACTTAACAGGCTGAGCCCCCCAGGCACCCCTGCACTGGTTTCCATATATGGATCTCAAAGGGCACTGGGTAAGCATGGGAGGCTCTGGGGCCCCCTTTCCTGGCATTATCTCTGTACAGGAGGGGCACCTCACCCGTCAGGGTTGGGGACAGGTCCTCTGACCAGACGCTGGGGGATAAAGCGCAGGGCCTTTGAAGACCACCCCCTTCCCAGCCCCAGAAGTAAGGAATATAGAATTCTTTCAAACAAAAAGTAAAATTGCCAAGATGACAGAAGCTACAACCACTTGGAGCAGCCTAGCAGAAGCTTGGAGTCAACAGACCGGAGTCTATTCACACGCCATAGTAATTCAAATTCTACTTAGCGTGCTTATTCCTGACAGGGGAGCGGAGCCAAGACTTCAGGAATAGTATGCTTCCTTGTGAGGTGTGAAGAGAACGGGGCTGAGCTTTCAGCAAACTCCGGAATGGGGACCGCCCCGTGCGAGCCTCAGTCCGGCAGGCCCGGCAGCTCTGAACCCCCGGCCGGAGGCTGCCCCGCCGCACCACGGCCCCCCCGGGCTCCGGGCTTTTCAGTCTGAACGGAGGGTGATCTGAACGAAGGTTGTCGCAAAGAGAAAGTCCCATACAGAGAAAGAACTGAAAATCGCTTCGGTGTTTACTCTTGACAAAGCAGGCAGAGGAAATTAGAGGGCAAAACTCTCTTTCCCTTCTCTTACTTCCCTTCTCTCGCTAAGCTCTTCGAGACCCAGATCATTCTAGCCTCTCTGCCCTGCTTTCACTTCCCCTCATTCCTGTGCCTCCAAGGGCAGCACAAAGCCCTCGGTTGGCCCTGTGAACACATGTTCACAGCCTTGCCTGAAAAGGGGCAGAGAGGAGAGATGGCTGGAAACACTCCGACTTAATGCTTTGTCCTTTACCCCATCACGGGAGGAAGGAGCACAGGCACGTGAGGGAGAAGGCGCGGGGAGGGCTCCTAGGAGACGCGGAGGCCGGCAGGTGGATGTGAGCGGGGGTATCCGTTTTGTCCTCCCCCCAGCCCCGAAATAGCAGGGCAGTTAGCAGCACCTGGAGGCTCCTGGCCTTCATCACACTGTTATTACCTTACGCTCGTTAGCCGGCCTCCCAGGCAGCCTAAGTACTCACTGGTTTCAGACTGATGAGCTTCATTTACAAGGTGCCAGAGTGAGGTGCTTCGTAAGGTAGCAAACGGCCCAGAGCCCTTGTCCGCAGTGCGAGACCGCAGCATCCTCCGTCTGCCTCCTTTTGTTAGGATGTGGACGCTCCATGAGGCTTGGTGGGTACGCGAGCGACAGTAAGTAGTGACCTACAGTGGGCACCCGCTATGTGTCAGGCAGGGCTCTAAATACTTCTCGTTGTGCATTATTTCGCTGAATCTTCAGGAGACCCTAGGGAGGCAGGACGTGTCTTTGGTCCTGCCTTACCTCTGAGCAGACTGGCCGCGGTCACGCAGGTGATAGATGGTAGAGCCAGGGTTCAGAGCAGCCAGCCTGCGCCCGCTGGCCCCGGTAGCCGCGCTATGCAGCCTCGTGCACCGCAAGCGCCTGGGACAACGCCGGGCCCCCGGCGCATGCTCAGTGAGCGCGAACGACTAAGGCAGCCGTCGCAGCCGCAGTGTTCATCAAAGCGGAGAGTTGCCGTTGACGGGACTGGGGCTCAGCATGGGCAAGTAGCTTGCACAATGGCCTTCACCCACTGAGGGGAAGAACCAGGATTTGAACTCAGAAGTGCAAGCTGGCATATGGGGCTTAGCACACAGTCGGTGTTCAACATGTGTTAGCTATTGGTATTTGTTTTTCTCTTTGTATCCATCAGAGTCTTAGAGTGATGCGGAAGACAGAAGGCTTGCTAAGAAGGATCTGGTCCAGGGCTTTGCAAAATGAGGCTTAGCCAACCTTGCTTCAAGACCGGAAGAGTGGGTCCCATGGAATCAATGCCTGGAGCAAAGCCTGGCTATCCTCATAACAAGCTTCCAGGTGGTCCTTAGGTACGCTGAGTTCTGAGAACCAAGGACTCAGGGCCTGGAGGGCTTATAGCCAAGGTCACTAGCCAGAGGGTGGCAGAGCTGGGGTTGGCACCCAGGAGAGCCCCAGCTTTTTTGCTTTGTAGGAGCCAGCCATACAGAAAGTTCTAAAAGCCTAGGGTTGTGATTCAAAACATCGACGAAGTACAACCCATCCTCCTCGTTCATTTGCACATGTCACATCTGCTGCATCCCCTCCACACAGAGCGATACATTAATTACTGTGACGGAAAATTGATTTCTGTAGAATTTCACAACCCCTCCCAATAATACAAAGGTTTTGTACAACTGGAGCTGGGCATCCCTCTGCCAGCGTGTGGGGAGTAAAGAGGGCTGACGCCAGAGGGTAATTGAGTACTTGCCCTTTAACTTGCCATTGACTTGTGCCCTTGGCTTGGCCTGACTTGTGGGAAAGAAAGAGGACACGGTGACCTGGAATTTCTGCACTTCCAACCTGGCGGCCTGGAACCCTGGACACGGGCCCAGCCGGCTGCCATATGCAAATAGCCCCATTCTGGCCAGCTGAGGTTTATCGAAATTACATTTTCCTGTTGAGTCAGGCAGAGGACTGAGGGCACAGGAGCCTTTAATTTTAGCTCTTTGGTAACGATGGTGATGGCCGTGATGAGTTACACAGAAAGACAAACGGACAGCATCTTGCACATTTAGGTCATTAGAAATACAGATATGGTTATGAATATACACATAAGACATGACCGTCTTTCTTTCCGCCGGCCCCGTGCAGTGTGGTTTATCACGCAGCCCATGCTTGGCTTTATGGAATTGGATGTTATTTAAATTCAATTACTGTGAGGTTAAGTTCTTCTTTCTAGTACCAGTTGAGTAAATTTAGAGGCAGTTAGAGGAAATAGGTACATTTGTCTTATACCAGTTAAATTATAAGGGGAAAAACATTGCAGGAATAAAATAATTATCATGAAAATGAAAAACCATGGTTTGGAGGGTTGGGTTTAGGTCTGTTTGTTTTCCTTGTCTCTGTATTCTTTTTTTTTTGAACTGATGAACAGGAAGGCTGGAGATTTCTTCATGAAGAGGGAGGCAGATTATACGTGTGTGTGTGTGTGTGTGTGTGTGTGTGAAAGTAAGCTGCTGGTATGAGAGCAGAACTAGAAATAATTACGTGGTTAATTGGATTTAGTGTAGATAACTATAGCTCATTAAGGTCTTAAATCTTTTTTTTTTTTCTACTTAGAGTTCTTTCTTTTTAAAATCAAATTATCTTGCCACAATTCCTGATTTCCATGTGCAAGTGTTGACACACCGTTAGCCTCCAGAAACCAGGGTTTGGCCCTGGTGCCACCAAGAGCGGAAGTGAGAAGCTGGCCCGGCCTGGCTGGGAAGGGGCATGCTAAGTGCTCTGGATGGGGGACAGAGTGAAAAGAGTGGCCTGACAGGCAGAAAACAAAGAGCTGCCCATACGCTCTGACAAAATATGCAGAGAATTCAAAATTGCCTGTCCGTGTATAGTAATGGATTCTGGGGCCGTGGGGGTCTCTGAAATCATCTCGCGCATCCCCTGCCTCTGTAGATGAGGACGACACTTGCTTTATCATCGTCCAGGGCAGAGGGGTCACACCCGCGCCCGTTTATCCTTCTACCACAACCTTTGCTGGTAAGGAGGTCTTCGTGATAAGTCATTTCTCTCTCTCTCTTTTTTTAAGATTTTATTTATTTGACAGAGATAGAGAGAGCCAGCGAGAGAGGGAACACAAGCAGGGGGAGTGGGAGAGGAAGAAGCAGCCTCCCAGCGGAGGAGCCTGATGTGGGGCTCGATCCCAGAACGCCGGGATCACGCCCTGAGCCAAAGACAGACGCTTAACCGCTGTGCCACCCAGGCGCCCCTCATTTCTCTTGATCCTAATACTGGGATACATTGGCCTCCTGCAGGAAGAAGATGCCTGGAAACTTCTAGCTTTTCCTTCAAGGCACTGGCCCCATCTGTGCGCCTGCTGTGTCCCCTTTCTCCCCAGCCCTCGCCCGCCAACCCAGATCCCAGCTACATAAATAGCTGGCCGAAATCACGGGCCAGTTCGGTTGCGTCTGTAAAGTTGGAAGGCTGGGCTATTGATGAGCCTCGCTGTGAGGTGATCCCCCAAAGATGTGACGTGCAGGGAGTGGTACTAACCAGTTCTCTACTTTCCCTGTCAAGTCGACTACCCATCCTCACACTACCCAGAATGGACTTCGGAGAGTCCCTACTTTTTTGGTATCCCTCCCTTTTCCTACCCACACTCCCTCCTCATTCTTCGCCACAATCCCAACGAACTATTTCTACTCTTATGCCCATTCTTCCCCACCCAAGGACGCATGGCTGCTGGGTCTACCCTGGAGGGGAAATTCTAATTGTAAGACTTTAGGTCCTCTGTGTCTTCACAGTGGAGCTTCTGTAAGGCGACTGTAACTTTCCTTACTAATCCAGACTGCTTCTCGGAGAAAACTTTTATGTACTACTTTGCTTACAAAAGTCTCTCTCTCTTAATTTTGACTGAACCAATGTCAGATGGGGAGGGTCTACCAAGGGCTGGAGTGCGAGGAGGAAGTGAGGGGGGAGTTAGCCTGTCCTCCCCCCACTCTCACATCAGTTACTACCAGTGAGCACTGCCTGGAGTTGGCTTCTGAGGAGAGGGGCAAAGGGGAAAAGGGTTTCTGCCTTTGTGTTTGTATGTTCATGGGGGAGCCAGCAAGGTCAGCTCTCTGATGAACAGACTGCTGGGGCAGGAGAAGAGGAGACGAGCAGGTGACGCTGGCGCTGGCAGAGATGCTGTGGGTCTAGCCTGATGGACAGAACTGGTTTCAGAGCTTTCCTCGCCTTTCTCCTGAGCAAGGAGCAGCCTCTTTGAGTGGGTTTCTGTATCTGTAAAACAGGAGAAGTAATTATTAGCCTCATTTGGTTATTGAGGTCGTAGGTGGTAGAATGTCAATGAAAGCATTTTGTTAGAATTGTGAAATGTTTATAACATTAGGATTATAAATAGGAGAATGTTCCATAAAGGGTGAAGAGAGAAGGAAGGAAACTGATCAGCGTTTGAAGTAGATGAGAAGGTGGGCTTAGAGAGAGGGAGCTCTGCGATAACCCCTCTTCCAACCCCTTACCCGTGAGCCAGCGTTTGCTGAGAGCTTGCCGTGTGCCAGGCATGGTGCTAAATCCATTCACTTACTCCCCTCTTCCCCCAGTCTCATAGGTGAGCCCTTTTGTCTAATAGAAAGGACCCTCTGTGCTGCCAGCAATCGTATCTTATTTCTCTAGTCTCGTCACTCTTCAACTCCCCCAGATGACTGTTTTCTACCCACTCTCAGACCTCCAGTACCGCCCCCCTCACTCTCAGCCCATGGCTTTGCTTCACGTTTTATGTAGACCACGAAGACATCAAGGAAACCTCACCAGATCCATGGCTAATGCTCAGTTCTCATCCAACTTGCCCCATCTGCAGCCTTTCACAAGGGCTGGTGGCTCCCTTTTGTTAAAATACTTTGTCTTCTTGTTTGGCTGTTGGAACACACATGTTCCACACATCGTGGAAATCTGTGAACAGAGAAACCACTGGAGTGTTCCTTTCTCATCCCATTGACCCTCCCTCTCAGCCTCTTCTCCTGCTGCTTTCCCGTCTCCCAAGCTCCGGCATGGTGACGTCCCCAGGGAGCAGCCGTGGTATCCCTCCCCTTCCCTACCCACACCTGCTCCTTTGGTGATTTCATGCAGGTGCGTGGCTTTAAACACCATCTGTGTATCAATGACTCTCAAATTTATGTCTCGAGCCTGGACCTCTCCCCTTAACTCCAGACTAGTATCTACTGCAGTCTCAGAAGCCTATGTAACAGCATCTCAAAGTGGACTTGTCCAAAACTGAGCTCCCAGTCTGCCCTCCAAAACCTGCTCTTCCCTCATCTTTCCCATCCCAAATGAGAGCTGTTCTCCGTCTTCCTCAAGGCTCAGGTCAAAATCATGTCATCCTTGTTTTCCTTCCTCTCATCCACCCATCTAGTCCATCAGCAAATCCTGTTACCTGTATCTTCAAAATACATCTAGAAAGGGATGACTTCTCAGAACTCCCACTGCTTCCATACGGGTCCAGAACACCATCATCACCCATCCGGATGCCGGCAACAGCCTCCTGTCTTTCTACTTGGCCCTTCTGTCTAGTCTGTTTTCAAGACAGCAACCAAAGTGATCCTGTCAAACATGGTCAGATTGCGCCACTCTCCTGTCCTCAAAACTCTCACAACTTCCCATCTCATTCACAGTAAGGACCAAGTCCTTAAAATGGCCCACAAGCCTCTCCTGATTTGTCCCTCATTCTTCATCCTCATTGTATCTCTGACCTCCCTTTCCCTCACTCACTCTACCCCAGACACACCAGCCTCTTTGGTGTCCCTACAACATGCCAGGCATGCTTGTGCCACAGGGCCTTTGCACTGAAATGTTCAGCCCCCAGATATGTGCATGGCTTGTTCCCTGACCTTCCTCAAGTCTTTGTGCAAATGTCCCCATTTGGTGAAGCCTTTCATAATCACCCTATTAAAGTTTCAACCTGCTCCTTTCCTGGTATTCTATTTTCCTTTCCCCTGCTCATTTTTCTCGTGAAAAATTTAGCTCATTTAGCACGTGATATCATCTTAAGTACTTATCATTTATTTGTTTATATTTTTTATGGTCTGTCTGTCTCTACTAGAGAATTTTGGCCAGTTCCATTCACTGCTGTATCCTTGTCACGTAGAACAGAACCTGGAACATACTAGACAAATACTTGATGAATAAAGGAATGACTGAATGAGGCTCAGAGAGGTTAAGCAACTTTCCCAGGGTCACACAGATTGTAAGAGCCTGGATATACCCAAGACTTCCTAAGATTAGACTTCAAGCTCTTTACCATCACATTACTGTCAATAAAGTAAGATACCCCCAAACTGCACCCCAAGGCTAGGGTTCCTATTGCTCCTTTGTTCTGATCTTCCGGAGCTGCAAACCGCAGCAGGGCTGGAGTCTTTGTGTTTCTAGACTGTATTTGTTTCTTTCTGCTCAGTGGCAGGGATGCCCGGTGCCTGTGTGGGTGGAAGGGGAAATCTTGGCTTACCTGCCACTGCCATGGCAACCAGGTAACCTAAGGACTCCAGAAGCGAGTCCTTTCAGATTGAGATGGGGAAGAATCGAAGCAAGCTGGAAATAAACAGAAAGAAATCTGTGAATGGAGAAACCACTGGAGTCTTGCACCTGCAGTTTGCTGTGTCGTTGGCAGTGAGGAGAATCCATCCTGTTCTCTTCCCCACCCACCCGCTCAACCACAGCCAATGGCTGTGGATCAACCTGTCCTGCCTCCTGCTTCTAGCACGACCCCACTTAACCCCTCCAAGAGGTCTGTGCTCTTCTGTTCAGCATCCCCAGGGCAGGAGAGCCCCCCACCCCCACCCCAACCGGTGCTCTCTGCATCCCCCTTGTAACACAGAGGACAGTTCTGGGCCACAAGTTGGCAGATCTGTGTTCTGACCCCTTGTCCACTTTACAGGGGCAGACTCCCCTCTCTCAGAGGCTCAGTTGACCTTTTACCCAAGGCAGGGCTCCTTCTTATTTGCCAGCAGCAAATAAAATGGAGCTGTAGTAGGAAAAAAACCTATGAAATTAAAATCCTAGTGGAAATGTGAGTTAGAATTGCGATCCTTGCCCAAGGGGGTTTACTTGTGCCGGGCGCTGTCTCCAGCACTCCTGTGGGCATGATGTCACTCAATCCTCGCAGCCACCCGTGGAAGGCAAGAGTTGACTGCAACGGAAAGATAAAGAAGCCTCAGAGAGGTTGAGGGACTTGCCCAAGTTTGCACAGCTGGTGAGCGTGAAGAGGCATTCAGGCCTAAGGAGTCCATCTCCAAAAACCATGCACTTCATCCCTTCCTCACACCACGCCCCTTGGGGACCCGGGGATTCAAGAAGACCGAGTTTTCTTGCCTTAGCCGTTCCCTGGGCCCCAAAGCTCTGAGCAGATCATTGAGAAGTGTCTGTGCCTTTTGCATTTAATGAGCCCCTTTGATCTGTGGCGTTTGTTGAGCTCCGCGGACAAGATGGTAATAATAAAAAATATATAAATAAAAATAAATAAATAAAAAAATAAAAATTACAAAATACAAAAAGAAAAGAAAAGAAAAGATGGTAATAATCGCCCCAGCCCAAGGGCTGGAGCCTCAGGACTGGGCGGGGGGGCTCATGCTCTGCCAGACCTGGTGCCCCTCCAGTCAGCAAATGTGCCCTATTGTGCACCTGTGATGTCCGGGCTCTAGGGGACCCACAGGAGCAGCCCAAATCCTGGAAGACACAGGGGACAAAGGCCAAACTCTGAGTGGCAGTGCAGGGAGAACAGACAGGTGGGCAGCTGGCCGGCATGAGAGACTGGGCGGAGGGGCAGGGGGGTGGAAGACGCAGGCAGAGGCGTGGAGGGAGAGCAGGGACAGAGTGCCCAGGAGGGATGAAGAGTGGGGTGGTGAGAGCTTGGCGTCTGGTGTCGGAAAGACCAGGCTTCCCATTCCGGCCATGCCACCGGCCGGCTCAGTGGCCTGGAGCCAGTCACTGAAGCCTCGTCTTCCTCTGCGCGGCGAGGTTTACCACTGCCAGTTCCCTGCGACAACACTTGAGCTTTCAACAGAGTTGACTGCAAAGCTCAACGTCACGGAGTCTACCCAGATCCGTCTGGCAGCTGGCTCATTTCCACTTCTGCTCTTGAAGACGCATAGACCTGACCGGTCAAAGATGGGAAAGTGTCCCCGTTGAGGCCTCCTAGAAGCCTTAAACATAAAGAAGATTATGGCCCTTCTCCCAAATGTACATAAAAATATACCAGATCATAAAATACAAAACTTATGTAAATGCCAAGGTTAAAATACCATCTTTCCAGATTTACTATTTTTTTTGCAAAAATCCTGGATTGCTTCCTTCGTCAGAGTTAAACTTTTCAGCAGTTTTGGTGTCCTTGCTTTCTAATCCTTGTAGCACCCAAAGTGAGTTCCTCTTTTGCCTTTTGGGTTGTCCGGTTCCGGGGCGGCGGGGGAGGATGGGGGACGAGGAGCCCCTGGGAAGCCAGCACACGTTTGGGCTCTGGGGCCCACAGCCAGGCACTGAGACCAAGCCCGGTCATGCCCTCCCCTTCCCCACATAAGTATGTGGAGGTGCGGGGCCCCCTACATGCAGAGCCACGCTGGGGAACCCGGGTCTTGTTATCAGTTGTTTCCAGCCAACAGCCCTTGCTGCCCTGTCTCCTGGCGGCTGCCTGGCAGCAAGGAGTACAGGCTTCTCTGTCGCTTGGCGGCATTGCCAGGGACCGGAAGTAATGTCTCTTACTTCACTGGCAATTTGACATGGCTGCTTAACAACCCGATTAATCAAACCCAGCTCATCCTGTTAGAATTAATGAGCCTAGGAAATGCTGCCATGAATAATGAGGGATTTGCCCCTCCCCCAGCACCTCTCCCCGCTCACCCCCTCCTATTTCTTTCTCCGAGCTACACAGCAACTACTCCGAGCTACACAGCAACCAAGGGCCCTTTAGACCTGGAAGGCTGTGGCGGGTGCCCAGCAACGTGGGCATCTCCTGCCTCTTCCACTCGCCCAGGCGCCACAGCTGCCCGCCTGGAACCAGAGCCAGCTGTGTCTGAGGGGAGCAAACCTGCTCGTTCATCAAAAAGACAGGAATGCATTTTGCCATCAACACTGCAAGGAGGGTCTGTGTCAAGCACAGCACTGGGTGCTAAGGTTGCAAAGGTGGATAAGCTATCGTCCCTGTAAGGGGTCACGGTGCAGTAGCCCAGAGACAAACGGGGGACGTGCTACCACAGTGGGCATGGGAAGGGCGGGAGCTACAGCGAAGGGGGCCCGTCAATACAGAAGGAGCAGCGCGGGGAACTGGGAAGGGTTATGCGGGGGCACTCTGAGCATTTCTGCTACCAAGTTCATTCATGGCATGCATATACGTTGAGTGCTGGGCACTGAGCTGGGGTCTGGAGGTCCACCACTGGACTTGGTTCCCAGTCTCATGCAGTAGGCATCTCCCCTGTTCCTCAGGACAGTGCAGGGAACCTGAGCAGAAACTTAAGTTTTTCATTTACCCATTCAAACACAGATGTTGTTGAGAGCCTTCAGGGAGTAGGGCTAGGCATGGGGGGGGATAGGGTCCAAAGGTGAACAACCCCTCATCCCCGCCTTCCAGGACTTCTCTGACAAGTAGACAGGCCTCAGATCCTTATGAGGATGCGCCTAGTGCTGTAACAGGGATACACCCAAGGCACTCAGCACAAGGCGCTCGACCTGGAGAAGTCAGGGGCAACTCCCTGTAGAAGGTGGCATTGGAACTATGGTGAAGATGAGAAGCAGTTTGACAGACAGACAAGGTACAAAAGAATATTCTAGACCTCATCCAGGCCAAGGTGTGGTCTTGGAGTCACAGGGGTTGAACTGGAAGGGAAAGATGATTCCGTGCGTCTTTGCAGGAAACAGCTGGTTCTACAGTCTACGGCAAAGAACATGATTAAATATGTTTTATAGGTCAGGTGCTTCTGTGCTTGCTTAGCCAAAATTAGGAGCAAGATGTGGTTTCCTGAATGATGGACTCTCCAAATTAGCAGGGACACGGTTTAAGTGGCCAAATTGCAAACACCAGTGTGGGGCTCAGGAACATCTTCTGGGTCCTTTGACAGGACTGAGCTGGAAGGGCTGAATCTACAGTAAATGAGTTGGGGGTGGGAAGGGAAGGCATAGGGAGTACGGAGAAAGGGAGCCCTGGGGTAGGTCAGAAGGAAGCCCAGGCTGGGGGAGGGGGTGGGCCCAACTGCTTACCTCTCTAGGAAAGTACATGAGGAAGTTGAGTCGGTGGGATTTAGCGAGCGGAAACCATGGGCTCTGAGCTGGGAGGGGGAAAGGCAACACAGAGGGGGAGGGAGGGAAAAGGGAGGGGAGAAAGAAAAGGGGTTGTGGAGGCTCCCAGAGGCACTTCGGGGCCACCATGTCAGGCCTGGCAGGAAGCCAGCACCCACTACCTTCAGTCACCATCATTGACATGTGGTCACAGGGTGTTCTGGTGGCTGAGCCCATCTCTGTGGTCCACTCACAAGGGGCTTCAAATCCTGCCGCCATCTCACTGGACCAGTTCCTCGGCCTCCCTGCTTCCAGACCTGCCCCAGACAGGCTTTGCGGCCCCTCCCAGCCAGGCCCCAAGGACACTCCTGGAGGGATACACATCCCACTGCTTAGATCCCTGAGATTCAGGCCTGCCCCCACCTGCCAAGCTTTTGTCACTCAGGGACCCAGGGCAGGGGACTTCACAGAGGGACCTGGGTCTCCATGTGCTGGCCTGCAGGGGAGTACGAAGCCTCCAGACCACAGCTCCAAACCCGGGCAAAATGACCCTCACAATATATTTAGAAGACCTGCCTTTGTTGTTGACATTTCACTATTGGGAGACTCACATAAAAATTGCCACCCAGAAGCCCAGATCTAGGGGAATGGAGCTGCTGGTGGCTGTCCCTTTAACTTGGGGTCTGGGCCTTACATTGGCCCCAGTCCCTACTAGCTGCCTTGTGTCTCTTGGATGGTCTGTCTGGGTCTGAGGGCATCCAAGTTTGAGACCCCTTCACAGAGAAGTCCGTCAGACTGACAGATGGCTTTGGATGACAGAGGGTTTCCATAAGAATTGATGCACTCATTTCACAGTCACCCTAGGACTTGGGCAGCACCCGATGGTGGCCGAGGCTCCAAAATGTTAGTTGAGTTCTCTGAAGCTGCCTGGCTGTCCTGTTCCCCGTGGATTCTGGTGCTTCCCAACAAAGCCGGTGACTGGTCTAATGGTGTGGTCTGTCCTACCTGGGTGACCCAAACCATCACTCCAGCTGCCACGCATTCACCAGACCCCAGACCAGGAACTCACCACCCTCTGCCTCTCTGCCTGCAGGGGGAGCTGCTGAGCCCGTGCCGCTGCGATGGCTCCGTCAAGTGCACGCACCAGCCCTGCCTCATCAAGTGGATCAGCGAGCGGGGCTGCTGGAGCTGCGAGCTGTGCTACTACAAGTACCACGTCATCGCCATAAGCACAAAAAATCCTCTGCAGGTACGACCGGGGTGGGATGGTGCTTTTCCCTTAGAGTCTAGGGCAACCTGGAGAAAAGGAACAAGATGGGCTAGGTGGGCATGATCGCAGTGGCATGCAGGCGGATGGGAGGAGGGCTCCTGTGTTTTCTCCTCAGCCTTAGAAAGAAGAAAAAGGGATGGCGCAAAGACAGGAAAAATTTAGAAGGAAAGATGTGTGAAGAATTAGATGGTAGACAGGATCAGTGAGCTAAGGGATGGATGGGTGGATGGATGGGTGGATGGATGGATGGATAGATAGGTGGTTGGATGGATGGATGGATGGATGGATGGATAGATGGGTGGTTGGATGGATGGATGGGTGGTTGGATGGGTGGATGGATGGGCGGATGGATGGGTGGATGGATGGATGGATAGATGGGTGGGTGGGTGGATGGATGGATGGATGGATGGATGGATGGATGGATAGATGGGTGGTTGGATGGATGGATGGGTGGATAGATGGATGGATGGGTGGATGGATGGGTGGATGGATGGATGGATAGATGGGTGGGTGGATGGATGGATGGATGGATGGATGGATAGATGGGTGGTTGGATGGATGGATGGATGGGTGGTTGGATGGATGGATGGGTGGATAGATGGATGGATGGGTGGATGGATGGGTGGATGGATGGATGGATGGATAGATGGGTGGGTGGATGGATGGATGGATGGATGGATAGATGGGTGGTTGGATGGATGGATGGGTGGTTGGATGGATGGATGGGTGGTTGGATGGGTGGATGGATGGGTGGATGGATGGGTGGTTGGATGGATGGATGGGTGGTTGGATGGATGGATGGGCGGATGGATGGGCAGATGGATGTGTGGATGGATGGACGGGCAGATGGGCGGATGGATGGATGGGTGGGTGGATGGATGGATGGGTGGATGGGTGGGTGGATGGATGGATGGATGGATGGGTGGTTGGATGGATGGATGGACGGACGGACGGGTGGATGGATGGATGGATGGATGGATGGATGGATGGGTGGTTGGATGGATGGATGGGTGGACGGATGGGTGGATGGATGGGTGAATGAAAACAGAAAGAAAAGAAAGGAGGGAGAAAAAGAAGGGAGGAAAAGAAAAGAAAGAGGAACAGACCAGAGGACAGATGAGAGCAGGATGGAAAAAAAGACAGAGAGCGGGAGATGAGAGAGGAAGACTGAGGGAAAGCTAAGGGAAGGAAAAGAAGAAATAAGGAGGAGGAGACTCAGCAGCCCATCCCAGACTTTAAGGGGCATTCAGTTCACCTGGAATCTTGTTAACACTGTTAACATGGTGACTCAGGAGTCTGGGGCAGGGCCGGAGATTCTGCATTTCTCACAATCTCTGGGTGGTGCTGATGCTGCTGGTCCATGGCCCACAGTCCTTGTGACAAGGGACCAGAGCAAAATGCAGAGGAGATGGGAGAGGGAGGCAGTGAGAAACAGAATGGAAGGAAGAAGGAAAAGGAGGGACTGAGAGGGGGCTACCGTCAGGGGCAAGGGCAGCGCGGCGGGGCTAGGGTGGGGCCTGCCACACGGATTCCACGGATTGGGACAGGGCTGCACGCCCACCCTTCCCCACCCTCCTGCCCTACCCGCACACATCCCTCACCCCCAGCGCTGCTGGCGGACCCTGCCCCACCTCATAAATCCTCCAGACCCAACGGGGCTCTCCCTGCGAGGCGCACCCACATATAGAGAGCGCTTTGCTTCTGAAAACACCTCCGGACACGCACTGTCCGCCCGCTGAGCGGCCACATAACGGAGGAGCCCGCACACCTGCGCCCCGCACCGTGGCTTCGCTCCTCCCTTCTCAGGGGGAGGGGGCACAGTGGCTTCTGCCAGCCCAGGAGGGTGGTGGCTTGGTGCGACCGTGGGGCTGGGGTCTTCGCATGCAGGGACAGCCCGAAGCCTGGAGCTACAGCATCCAGGCATTCTAGTGTAAACACTGTGGCATTTTATGTGAGGCACTGCCAGGAATGAGTGTGTGTGTGTGTGTGTGTGTGTGTGTGTGTGTGAGTGCCAGCATAGGCCTGTAGGCCAGCAGGGGTCATCGTTTCTGGAAGGAGGCATTACAACTCCCAGCACCTCAGCCACGCTGATGTCTGTGAAGGGCTGAGAAGGAGACGTGCCTCTCCCTGAGCTGGTCCCATCTTTAGTCATTCATTTCAAATCTCGAAGTGCTTAAAATCGCGGTGTTGTGAGACTCCATGCCCTCTGGGGTGCATTCACTCCCTTCTCAGCTCTTTCAAGACTTGGGAAAGGGTCAGAGTCCGAATCCACAGGCCCACCCCAAAATACCCCCTTGGCTCATAAACAGGCACTGGACCTTGACTCATGAAATGAAAAACCATTTAGGGATAATTTTTTTCCTGGGGGAAAAAAAAGAAAAAAAAAAAGAAAAGGTTATTCTGATCTCTTAAGTATGGTGAGCACATGGCAGTATTGACAATACTGATTCATGAATTTAAGTGACTAACATGTCTTTCACTGTGAGTTTCTAGGCACTGGGGACTCCCTCTGATTATGTTGTTCCTGGAAATGCACGACGTGTGCTCAGTAAACACCATTGCACTTTTCCGAATAGCACCAGAAGAAGGAAGTAGTTGGGCCTAGCAGCTGTATTGTATAGTTGTGGTCCAGGTTGTCCCCGCTGTGTGTCCTGGGCTTCTCTGGCCGGCCGAGAGTGAGACAGGTGCAGTGGAGCAGCTCGTGCTCCCACAGCCCAGGGGAAGCACCTGCAGCCGGGGTCGAGCAGGCGGGCCCTCCTGCAAGCAAGGGGAGCCAGGGCTGGGGTGCCAGGGCTGCCTCTGCTGTCAAAGCGGGGAGGCTTCTCCCACGTCTCGGGTCCCTCACCTCGCGGTCCAAGCCCCATACAAAGTGGTGAGAAACAGTGCTCACCGCGGCACGTTATCTCAGTGCTACTCCGCCAGGTTCCGTGCCTAGCAGAAGAGCCCTTGAGAGAGGCATCGCGGGGTGGCCTTGGGGCTCCCTGGCTGCTCCGCCCCCTCTCGGCTGCACCCGAATGTAGTTACATTAACGAACACTTGGTCAGTGCTCCCGGGGGCTAGTCGCTCTCCGTCTTCACGTATGTTATCTCACTCCGCACCGGAGACAACCCGGTGCGTAGGGCACTGTTCTTCCGCACAGTTTACAGATGACACGGTGGCGGCGCAGTCTGCCGCCGGTCACCCTGGCGGGGCGGGCTTGCACACAGCGGTCCGACTCCTCCGACCTTCGGTGCGCAGGCGCAGCTGTGCCCAGTGCGCTTAGCAATGTCCCACCTGAAAAAAAAAAGAAGGAATGCCCCACCAGGACACGCGTCGCTGTATTTTTGCTCAAACATACTGAAGAGTGGAAATGACGGCGCCTGTCCCCCTCGAAGAGTTCTTTCATTCAACCCTCCCAGTTCTCTAGGGAGTGGGAAGGGCCAATTTGTCCATTTTTATGAAAGGGCAACTTGACAGTCCTATGACTTACTGACTTCTATTAGGTGACTGGAGCTCGGCCAGAACGGGGTCCTGACCCCTTCCTCGCCCACAGCCCCTTTCTGGGGTCGAAGGAAAAGCCCCGTTCTGGCGCTGCAGTTCCGGGGGGGGGGGGGGTCTCACGATACTGAGATCGGAACCTCGTTTGGAATGAAGCCCCCGTGTTGGGGGTAGCAGAGTCTCTGGAGCCCTTCTCCCCTCCCCAGCCTCCCTGTAAGATTTCAGAGCTCTCTTGTTCTCTCTTGCTGTTTGCAGCTCTGGTCCCCACCCCTCCCGCAGAGGCTCACATGGGACAGACAGGAGGAGAGTCTGTCTACAGCACCCACCCTGTTCCCTCTGCATCGTGCTTCAGACTGTAGCCAGGGGCCTGCTGACATTCTACAGCTCGCTTGGGCGACTAGGGATTAGGGTGGCTTTAGGGATTAAGGGGACCTTTCTGTGTCTCTATATTTGGGGGCATTGATGTCTGGTGCAGGAGGAAGTGAAGGTCGTTGATGACTCAGTGGTCAAAACCCAAAGCGCAGTCAGGAACCCTCTTCACGGACAGAGAGGCAGGCTCTGGAGAAAGCACTCGCGCTGCAGTATTTGAGAGGAGTCCATAGGATCAGGCCATCTTCTGGAAAATTCCCTTGCTTTGTGTAACCCCAGGCTGGGGGAAGCAGTGGAAAATTTAAAGGCCCAATTACCTGTAATGGGATGCTGTCTGTACAATTAAATGTAAAGGCGGATGTCCTACATCTAGAACAGCAAGTGAAATGTATTCCAATGGTTATAATTCCTGAGGGCCCGCTGGTCAGTCCTCCTGGAGCCAGACTCAGTGTTTGCCTCCATGCCATTTAGTGCAGAGGAAGGACTCACTATTGGCAGATGGAAAGTTGTCTGATTTTTCTGGGGGCTCAGGCTGAAATGCCTGCTGGGGGTGTTCTCTGCAGGGCTTTACACGAATCCTGACAATCAGAAGGTTGTCCTGCCCTCTGCCTTCCCAAATGGGATCCTGTCACTTCCCTGCTTAAAACCTTCGCATAGCGTCATGTTTATTCTTAGGACACAGCCAAAATTCTGTGCATATTCTTCAAGGTCTTCTCTTCTTATTTTCCCAGCTGTCTCACCCCACACTCCCTTTTGCTCTCTCTCTGCTCCACCCTTTCTGGTCTTCTTCCAGGTTTTCATACTCACTATACTTTTTTTCTGCCACAGGACCTTTGCACATGCTTTCTCCTGTGCCTAGAGCACTCTTCCCTCCTCTCTTTGCCTAATCAACTCCAGCATTGTTTCTTCTGACAAGTTGAATTTGCCGATCAAAGGCTCTCATAGTTCTGTGTGTCTCCCTCGCTTATGCCGATAAACTGTAGTTGTAAATAATTATTTGATCATCTGTTTTCCCTAGGCTATAAATTCCAAGGACAGAAATCATATATGTTTTTGCTTACTGCTTTATCTCCAGCACCTAGCAGAGTACAGATTCATTGAGTGAGAACATGAATAAATCCCAAACTAAAATCCAACTCCAGAATCATATAGGCCTGTGCTACTGAGGCCAGCCATAGAATCATAGGATTTCAGAGTTGAAACCCACCCACACCCCAGCCTTCAGTCCATCCATCAATACTGCTGTTAGCATAGTGCTTTTTCTGTTACAAAATGTAATCTCAGTGCTCATATATAGTCAGTAAATTATACTGTTTTTCTTATCTCTCCCCCACATCCTGTGTCCCCTCCTTGTCTGTTGAATTGGTAATCTCTAGCATTTATATTAAATGACATGCCAGGTGTTGTTGTAGAAAATAAGTAAAAGAAAGGCCTGTGCCCTATTAGTGTGAAAATAAACAGTGTGGCTCTGAAAAGAATATTCCGGGCCCTAGAATACCACCCACTCTGGCTCTGCACTTTCACTTCCCCCTTTTCATTTCTCTGTCTGTATTATAATCAGTTATAAAGGCCTTCCTTCCCAGCCACGGCTGCCCAGAACCCCCTCCCTACAATAACTTCTGACCATCTGCTGTGCTATCAGTTTCCTCCATATTTAAAGTGCAACATAAAACTCAGAAACTTGTAACAATAGCCATTGTACTCCAAGTTGAAAAGACTTGTATTAAATCCTGAACCCGAGGTAAGAGGTTGGGGTGGCAGAAGAAAGAGCGATGGGAATGGGATGGAAATGGGGTAAGGGCATCCAAGCAACAGCTAACCTGTCCTTGTCTTCTTTGCAGTGGCAGGCCATCTCTCTGACAGTCATTGAGAAGGTTCAGATTGCAGCCGCCATCTTGGGTTCCCTCTTCCTCATCGCCAGTATCTCTTGGCTTATCTGGTCAACCTTCAGTCCCTCAGCAAAATGGCAGCGCCAAGACCTCCTCTTCCAGATCTGCTATGGGATGTACGGATTCATGGATGTGGTGTGCATAGGTGGGTCTGGGGGCTTGTCTCTATGGGAAGTGGGGAGCCACATGCTGGTGAGCTAGACGAGTCTCTCGGGATGCCTCCCTCTGAAAGGTCAAAGCACAGGCTTGAGACCTGTAAGCTCGGGAGGAGCCAGCACTTTAGATTTGAGGGGTCAGTGGGGTGGGGGGAGGAGGCAGGCCAAAGGAGGAAGATCTAAATTCTTTCCCAAGCAAATCTGCTCTTGCTCAGTTGAAGATAAGGGTAAGGAGGCTTGCCTCTAAGAAGACTTGAGAAAGGTCGGTTGGTCAGTCTGTCTGCCTCAAACGGAAAGTGGAAGCCCTCTTCTCTGTTGTGTGCTCCATGGTTGTCAAGCCATGACAAGGGATGACTACACCTTCAATTCCATTCACTTCCCAGCAAAATGCCCAGAAAAAGCCATCATGATACCTGCGCCCCCTTTTTTTTGGCTTTCCATGAGCCTCTCCTAATGCCTCAGATTTCTCTAGTCTAGTGGTTTTCAAACTCTATGTAGTCCTGATGTTCCACACACAGCTTCAGGAACCAGTTTTGGGGGTGGGCAATGGCATGCAGTGCAGACAGGCTCTGAGTCTTCAACTTTGCTTCACCTTGAGTTTCGGTGCTTTTATCCATTTACATATGTTTCTGTTCTAGATAAGTCTTTGGTGTTTTAGGAAAAACGTTGGAAACTCCATTTAATTCCTGCCTGTTCCCTTACACCATCCCCAAACCTATGTTCCTTCCTCTTCTATTATGTGAGGTTGATTGGCAAAGGGCTGGTCTTTTTGTTTTTCCCAACAAATGCTTGTGGTTTTCAACTCTGGAGTGGTCATTCAAGTGACCCAGGTCCTGGTTTTCTCTCAATGACACAAAGCACAGTTAAGCACTGGCCATATATCCTAACCTGGAAGTCTCAGGTTATTCCCTAGGCCATCATGCTGACAGCACTACAGTTCCACAGTTGTCTTCTCTGGGCTTTAGTTTGTATATTATATCAGATATGCTACACTGCTCCATTTGGCAGGAAAACATCTATTAGCTAGAATTTGGCTGGGAGAATGTTATGTGAATTTCTTTGGGGTTCTTTAATATTAGGAGTCAGAGAGGCCTGGCGACTTGCATGCTGATTACAGCAGCCAGAGACCAGTGATGCTGGCACTTGGATACTTGTCTAAGCATCTTGCCGCCTCTCCCTGCTAGCTAAGCCAATGCCTGAGCTCAAGAGCCTTTCTACAGACAGCCTTTTATGGCACCTAGACCGACTGCCTCGGTTTGGAGGACTGTGGAAGAGAGGACTGTGGATGGGGAGGAATTTGACTTTGAGCATTCTAATTTGGTTCCCCCTCCACCAAAATCCCTTCCTACCCTGCTGAGGCATGGCTGGTGGCTGCCAGAAACCAGGTGTGTCTCCATATGGAGGTGTACGGCTCTGGCACGGAGGGGGGCAGCAGCGGAGGGCCTAGAGGAGCCTCTCCAGCTGCCCTTCGTTCTCCTTCAGGCAGGCTTTTGACTGGTCCCTGATGTGCACTTCTCCTGGACTTGCTCTCCTGTCACGTGGTGTATTAGTCAGCTTTGGCTGCGGTAACAGGCAGCCCCAGAATTGCAGTGTCTCACAGCAGCAGGCCTTTATTTCCCGTGGCTGGGTCTGCACGACGGCCGTGGCTCAGCTGGGCTTGGCCCGGCTTAGCTTCTGACTCTGCGCTGGGCTCCAGCCCGCTCCAAGTGGCTCCTCATGCTGGGGCCTGGGCGAAAAGGGCAGGGACTGCTGGGGTGTACCTTTCTAGCAAGGTACAGGAGCACAAGCGCACTGGCGGAAGCTTGCAGGGCCTCTCGAAGCTTCTGCTCAATACTGGCCCACCGTCCCTTCTGCCCACAGCCCATGGGCCGATGCAAGTCATCAACGAGCCCAACACCAGTGTGGGGGTGGGCGAGGGAAGCATATTCCTCCTCCCCTGGAGGGAGCATGGGAGGGAAAGAGGAGCATAAAGACCACCTACATTCAGGGCTTCATAGATTTGAAGACTGAGAGAAGTGAAGGTAGAAGAGAGCATGAGATCAACCGGTACAACTCCTGTTTTGAAGTTGAGAGAACTGGGGCCCAGAGAAGGGAAGTGATCTGCTCAAGCTTGCTCAGCTGGGATTACAAGCAAGGTCTCCTGATCGGCAATCCAGTGCTCTTTCCATTATCCTCTTGCATCATACAGCAGGAGTCTTCGGTGTCAATTATGGGACATCTGCAGGTGCCACCTGCAACTTTGAGTGCACCTGGGCCCACTTACAGGAAGAGCTCTCAAAAACAGGCCTGCTCCCTGTGGCTCTGAGCCACGCATCACCCCTGCTTGGGCCTTCCTGGCACCCTGGTCTCTCCTGCTCATACTGTCTCCCTCTGAGTAGGGCTCCACAGAACCATTGTCCTCTGTCTCTTTCTTGGCTCCTCTCCATCTGCCTCCCTCCAACCCACTTCTATCTCTCAAATTCTTTCTCTTCATATATATATGGCACTCAGTCACCGAATTTCTGGAAGAAGCACAATGAGCTAAATATTGAGAGTTTTCATATTGCTTTCCTTCCTTCCAAGCTTTTAGGAAAACATAATTTCCCAGGATGCAAAGCCACAGCAATGATCTGTCTATTCTGCTCTGACAAGCCAGTGGCTGCCTAGAGATAGCCATTGGACAGGAGGGGGCGGCATAGGGACCATAAGTGCTTTTACTGCCAACCCAAAGTGGTCAGATATATTTATATTTAGACTAGGTCACCTCTAAAGAGTTTAGACTGCTCTATCATTTTGTTGATTGTAACTGGAGCTAATTCAGTTGTCAGACCATTTCCCCAGGGGCAATAATTTTCCCATTTTTCAGATGGGGAAACTGATACTGAAGGATTTGTCTTAGGCTGATTCAGGCAGCAGAGCAGGACTCTCAGTTTAGTGTTTTTCTAAAAGAGCTTGTCCATAGGAGAAAATTCCAGGAGGCAAAATCAAAAAGAAAGTAATGTGTGATCTAAAGAAGAGAGTGGAAGATGATGGACAGTAGTTGAAATGCACAAGCAAATTCTTGTGATGGTTGCAATGACGGTGATTTTGATATCGGTGATGATAATCAGCGGTGATGATGGTCGTTTTAAGGGTGAAGTTCAGGTATGAGTCACTTCTCTTCTGTGGTGTTCTGGCCAGTTGAGGAAAAACGCCCCGTGCTGCATAAGTAGTTATAAAGTATCAGTCTCTCAGGGGCTCTCTGGTAAGGACAGTCAGGTGCAGCCCGGAATGCGGACTAGCACTGTATTTATTTTTAGGCTCAGGTAGACACTTAGACTCACAGAACTACCAGACTGTACCCTTGGCACTGGGCTCACCTAGAGGAATTTAGGACAGGAGCCACAGCCTCCACAAGTCAGGTCCAGCTTACTTCTGCAGGGGAGTCCTTACTGCCCTCCATATCCTAGTCCAGGGCTAGTCTCTCAGCCCCCAGATGATAGCTCGGGAAGGAGATGAGACCCACAATAGTGGGTACAGGATCCACATTGACAGTTTCCCCACAAAAGTCATATGCTGTTACAAGTGTCACTGTGCTCAGGGAAGCTCAAAGCTCCAGCCTCCCACCAGGCATTCACAGTAAAGCAGCCACCAATCAGGGGTTACCTCCAACCTAGGGAAGGTTGTAACACAGCTGACACTCCACCTTCATCGGAATTCCAGGGAAACAAGCCAGAATGCCAACCCAGGGTCTAGTTTGTTTTGAGAGAAGGAGCAAGTATGCCATCACCTCTATCTTACCACCTCCTGCCTCTGTCCATGAATCTGGACTTCTGGCCACACAGACCTGTTTCCCTGAACCAGTGCAAGACAGAGGAGCTAAAACAGGGAAAGAGACCTGGCTAGGTGAGCCAGAAGGAAGCATAATGTGGTCGTCTTACTGCAGGAAAATGAACAACATGGACAAGAGAGTCACAGGGTGACACCTGTATTACTGTGGAGGTGGTCATCAGTTTTAACACTCAGTTAGCTTTTTTTCTATGGGAAAAGGGAAGTTTTCCTTCCAGAAGTCCTAAGAAAGTGGGAGAAAATGATGTGACAGAATGGGCAGAGGAAGAGATGATTCCTTACCAGAAAGTAGGTTGAAGTGATAATGGGAGAGATGAGTATTCTCAAGAAATGCTGATTGAAAAAAAATGTTGAATGAAAAAATCCATATCCATAGACCCAAGCTCCTTGGATGGTTGGAGCAATTCAGTACCTGGATAGAAATTTATCACCAGAAGGAGGAAAATGAGTCTAGCCCCGTGTTAGCTCAAAAGGCTGAGTAAGAAAGGAATAAGACCATCTGTTAAAACGAGTCCTTGGACTTTCTCTATTTTTCAGACACCAAGAACAATTTGTCTATTCTCTAAGACTGTTAAATGGCCTCAGACAGTAAAGAATTTGAGTAAACATGAAATATATAGTTCTAAGTAATCCTTACAAATAGGCTTACCTTTTATCAGAGGAGGGCTCTAGGGGAAAACTCCTGAGAGTGGGAAGGACACAAAGAGACACTCCACTGGGCACCAGCACCAGCTCAGCAGATATGCTCTGCCATGAAGCCAAGAGGATGCAGAATCTGGGATATGGTCACTTTGCTTCCCACGAAGCCACATCAGCTCCATCCATGGCTACGTCCATGTGGCTGACCTCCAGGGAAAGGCCTTTGGTTCTCACCAAAGAATTTTGCCTGAAATGGGTGCCAGGAAGATCTGCGTTCTCTGTTGGATGCAGCATGGGTCCGCGGTTGTGGACGATGGCTCTAGACTTGGTTATATCAGATGGTTGTACCTTTGGGGAGACAAGCTGCCCCTACAGATTAAATGTCTCTTGGGTAAAGTCCTAACTTCCTAGGCCAATCCGTGCCATTGTGAAAACCAAAACTAAGTTGCTGTGGACAGAACAAACCCCCAAACTCCTGCAAGGGCAGAGAAGAACCTAGAAAGGGCACAATAACCCTAAAAGATGAGCAGGGTAAGTATTACGATCCATATTTAACAGGTGAGGAAAGGCTTAAAGTAATTGTGCTCCAGGTCACATAGCTGAACAAATGGCAGAGCTGAGAATTAGACCAAAAACCCTGGACTCCAATTCCAGGGTGCTTTCTACTGCCTATTTTATCTCTGATTGCTCTGTGAAATTACAAATGCAGAGCTTGGATGGGGAGGCAGGTTAAAGGGAAATTGGTCCAGTAATACCTTGACCCACAGGGTAATGGCTGAGCAATAGAAATGTAGCGAGCCCTAGCTGCTCCTGTCTTTTATTCAGGGTCTTTGAGTTTAGCCATTGTTGTGCCTCCCTTTTGATCAGTGCTATTCTGACACCAACCGAGAGGGAGTTTTAAGAAATTGAGGTGAGGGTGCCTGGGTGGCTCAGTCAGTTAAGCTCTGCCTTTGGCTCAGGTCATGATCTCAGGGTCCTGGGATCGAGACCTACGTCGGGCTCTCTGCTCAGCAGGAAGTCTGCTTCTCCCTCTCCCTCTGTGCTCTCCCTCTCTCAAATAAATAAATTAATTAAATCTTAAAAAAAAAAGGAATCGAGATGAGATTTGGGTAGTTTGTCTCCCTGTGAGACACTCTGGTGGAAGGAACTTAGGGCAGGGGAACCTACGCCTCCTGGTTAACATGAACTTAGGGAATCCATTCATTCGCTGAAAAAATATTTATTGAAAGGGCACTCCCAGTAAGAGAGTCACTTGCTCTTAAGGATCTTACATTTCACTGGGAAGGCAGACAAGTTAATCATTGATCATTTATGAGTCAGAAGGCACTCAGGATGGTCATAGCCATTCCTTCAGTAGCATTTCCTGGCCATCTGGTTTTGTTCCTGCAACTAGGGAACTTGAATAAAGTAATGAACGAGACACAGTCCTTGCCCTCAAGGAGCTCCCCAGTCTACAAATAAATCACAGCACAGTGGGAGCCAGGATAAGATACAGAAAAATGTGGAACAGAACAGAGAGCAATTAACTCCCTCTTGGAGCAGTCCAGGAAGGCTTGAGCCAGTGTATGGCTCCGTGTCAAGAGCGAGAGTGGGAGGGTGGGTGATGGGCCATAGGGATGTGGAGGTTGGCAGGAGCCGAATCCCACAGTGTCATGAATTATGGGCTAAGCAGCTCAGACCTCACCCTGTTGGTGGTAGGGAGGCACTGATAAGATTTTATACCAGAAAGAAGTGAGGTCAGATGTATGTGTGCTTTCAAGAGATAATTCAGGCAACGGTGGGGAGGATGGACCAGAGCTGGAAAGACCAGAGGCAGGGAGGGGCAGTTGGAAAATGCTTGTAATAGTCTGAGCAAAAGGGAAAGAAATGCAAAAAAGTACAGTGGGAAGAAGTATATGGCATGACCTTGAGAAGCACTGAGGCTGTGCATGAGATAAGACTGTATGAACTTCTTTGAAGCAAGTAGGAACCCCAGGGTCTGGCTTGAGTGGGGATACCACAGCTGAGCACGAGAATGGGACTGGCAATGGGAGAGGCAAAGGGGAACCAAAGGTAAATCTTTGGCAAAAGCACCAAACAAAAGGCCCATCACAAGCCTAAAATCCAGGCAGTGAGGTAAGAGGCATTTCCTAAGCATAGAGTTTGCAGTAGAAGCGAAGCAAATGGAGTACGTTATGGGTTGCAAAGAGGATTAGGCATTGCCAGGAAAGAGTCTCTGGTAGAAGAAGGAAAGGGCCTTTTATGGCCTCCCGTTCGTAGAGGAAGATTTGAGGGCATTGGACCAGTTCTGATGAGGATGGGTGATTAATGAGAAGGGGGGGAGGTAAAGAAAGATTTCTGTAGGCAGTTGGATAATCAAACTTGAACACGGGTTTGGGGGTCAAGAGTAAGAGGTGGGTAAAGCTGTGGGTTTTGATAAGACAGCTTAGAAGGAGCATTCAAAGAGTAGGTGGCTAAGGATGGAGACCTGGGGAACATTATACACTTAAAAGATGGATGAAGATAGAGAATGAGAAAAACAGGAGGGAATGAGTCACAAAACCCAGGGTGGTGGGTTTCTGGAGTGGCAGGAGTGTGCTACTTGAGGTTCTAGACCACGTGTTGCTCGGTTTCTTACTAACCTTGGGACCTTGAGTGATTTGCATAACCATTCTCCGCTTCCCTTTCCTCATCTGTGAAATGGGATAACACCATCCTCAGAGCATTGTTGAGAGGACTGAATACAATGGCGTATGGAAAGGAGGAAGCATTGATAAATAGCAGTGACCAGGATGGGAGACACTTGATCCGGGTAGATTCCCCTTGGAGTAGGCACTCAATAAAGGTTTGTGGAAACTGTTCAGACCAGAAGCCAGTCACAGCCTAGAGAGCCTGACCCCATGTCCTCACATAATTGAGAGTGGGCTGTTATATGGAGCAGTGCTTCTTCTTGAAGGTGTTTAGTTCCCTCACCTGTGTCCCTTCGATGAGAAGATCCGATTGCACAGAATGTCCTCCTGCCACCTGCCTCCCCTTCCGTCATCTCTAATGATGCTGTGTGCCCCGCAGAAGAGCTGACAGAGCCTCCCAGCAAACAAATGGGACAGTCTCTGCTCCAGTGGGTCAAGTTATTAGGATTTAACAAGAGCAAATTAATTAAGGTCTTTGGCACCAAAAACATTTTTTTTTCACTCCACAGACTCAAGAGATTGGCCACCAAAAAGTCAAATCTGCAAAAAAGAGGACCTCATCCTTAAGATGTTTGTTTTTTTACTTGTGAGTGGGATGTGGTCAGGGAAAAGAAGGACAGCATTTCCGAGATGGTTCCTAATCTTTAAAACAGTGGAATATGGTAATTTACAAAATTATAGAAAATCTTTTGTCAAAGCTTCCTCTGTCTGCTGTTCATTGAAGTTCTTTCCTATAATTTAGAGATATCTGGTGCCTGCCCTCTGAGATAAAGGAATTCAAATTCTAATTTATAGTAAGTGGGCAAAGGGTGGGAGAATCAGGACTACAAAAACATGATTTTTCAAACTTAATTTTAATTCACATTAACTAAAAAACACTTACCTGGCACAAAGATTCCTTCCTTTCTTCCTTCCCTTGGGCTAGAAATGACCCCATCTGTCAAACCTTTTAATTCCCTGATTAATAAACTGAAAATATGGAGAAGGCAGCCTAGTACCCCAGAAGAGGCTAGGAAGTAGAAAATCTAGGTCTGAAGATTAGATGTGTCACTACTTCTATGACCTTGGGCGAGTTATTTCTTCTTTTTATAGTTCATTAAGGCATCTATAAAATGAGACAGTTAAACCTGATAACTTGTAAGGTACTTCTAGGTCTGACATTCTAGGATTTTGAAGTCACCTCCACTGTAAGAAGATGTCATAATTGTCAGAAGTTGATCATGGTGGCAGTGGGGGGATTCCCAATCACGTTGGCTAGACCAAACAACTGATAAGCGTCAGCCACGTAAATGCCAAGATGATGTTCAGTCTCTGTTCCATTAAATGCACATGGCTTATCCAACTTTCCAGATGAACTGTTAGCTCATATTCCCCCCACCCCGGCCTCCCCCGGCCAGGGCATACTATGCAAGGCTCCCTTTCTCCACCGCTGAGCTGCTAGCTGCTCGGTAAGTGCAGACGACTGATGGAGAAGCAGACACGCCAAGTGAGCAGTGTCCCCTCAAAGAAGACCCCTTGGGAGGCAATTCATTTACTCCCGTGTGCCGACGGGGCTTAAAATAGTTTAGGAACACCTCTTGGGAGCTGTCTTCAGTGCCTACAGCATAGTCTTGGGAATGGCTTCAGGAGTGGCATGTATGTCTGTTGACAGTTTTTTCTATGGCTAGAAAAAAACCCCAATCGGGTAAAGAAGGTGCCTGCTTGAGCCAAGTAATATATTTTGGGGACAACGTGAAACATGACATTGAACCCAAAGCTGCTTTTCTCTTGTGGCCCCTACCCTAGCACTGCAGGTATTTATATATATATATATATATATATATATATATAATTTCAGTGGTTTAATGCAGTGGAAGCTCCTGATCAGCGGAAGGTTTTCCTCCACACAGAGACTCAGGGACCCAGGCTCCTTCCATTTTGTGACCACAGTCCCCTAGGCTTTTGAATCTTTTATTTCCAGCTAATAGAAAATAAAAGCAAGCATGGAGAAAGCACACACACACACACACACACACACGCACACTTTCGCCCTCAATACCCATTCTTTTTTTTTTTTTTAAAGATTTTATTTATTTATGTGACAGAGAGACAGCCAGCGAGAGAGGGAACATAGCAGGGGAGTGGGAGAGGAAGAAGCAGGCTTCCAGCCGAGGAGCCCGATGTGGGACTCGATCCCGGAACGCCAGGATCACGCCCTGAGCCGAAGGCAGACGCTTAACGACTGCACTACCCAGGCGCCCCTCAATACCCATTCTTAAACTTTGACCTGACCAATGCTCACATGCAGTCCTGGTCACCCGGCTCCCAGTGAGTGCAAAGTGCTGTAATGTCATTCCTTCTCAGTGGCAACTCTATACTAAGAAAGAGAAGAGTGGGGTTTTGGTGGACAGTTAGTCATGTTTGTCACACACTGTGTCACTGAGAAATTTCCAGAAATGATCTGCACTAGGATAGCCTAAGAAAGAATACCCCAGTTCCCAAGGGTAGCCTTTTTTTTTTTTATGATTTTATTTATTTATTTGACAGAGAGAGAGAAAACACACACAGGGGGAGGGGGAGGGGGAGAAGCAGACTCCCCGCTAAGCAGGGAGCCTGATGTGGGGCTTGATCCTAGGATCCTGGATCATGACCTGAGCCAAAGGCAGACACTTAACTGACTGAGCCACACAGGTGCCCCCCCAGAGTAGTCTTTTAAAATCCTCGGATTTTAAACTCTTTTTAGATATAGAATTTTGGCACACTTGCTTAAATCAATTACTTTTGTAACTCTAACATAACTCCTTTAAGATGAAGTCATGTGAAACTTATTTCATAATAATGATAATAAAATAACCAAAATTTGCTATTCGTTATGTACCAAACACTGTAAAAAGTATTTTACGTGCCTTATCTTATTTACTTCCTACAACATTATGATGTAGTTACTGGTAAAATACCCATTTTCCTGATAAAAAAAATTAAGACTAAGAGGTAAATCACCCAAGGTCATACAAGTAGAACCTAGTTACATCTGATTTCAAAGCCCACATCCTTGGCCACTCTGTTATAACACTGTAACCATACATTAAAATGCATAGCACAAAAGACATCTTATTGTGAATTGAAATAGAAATTGTATACTCATACACAGAGACTATAAACAAAATTATCTCCATAGCTGCTCTCTCTGGGGTTGCCCATAACCTGGAGCATGGAGGAGGAAGGAGCCTAGACACATGGCACCGTTCTGTTTCAGATGAACCTGAGTTTATGTCCCACTACGTGTATAAGCTGTGTGTCTTTGGGCAAGACACTAAGCCTCTCTGAGCTCAGTTTCCTCTTCTGTCAAGTGGAGATAATACCACCTACCTCACAGAATTTCTGTGAGATGTAGAGTGTATTTGCAAAGCCCTTTAAGAGTGACAGAACATAGTAAGCATTCCATAAGTACAGACTACCATCACCATCATCACCATGACCTTCATCACCATCACCTAGAGTGGCTTAGAAATGCAATTTTGTCTGTATCTTTCCAGACAGAGATAGCTCTGAGCTTTTAGAGAACCCCCACAGAAAAAATCCACAGTATCTTGGGACATAGCTTCACGTACACACTTCCAGGAATGGACCCCTCACTTATAACAATGCAGGGATATTTGGGGTTCCAGGAATAGTTCTCTTCCCTACCCAGTCCTACTGAGTTAAGCTCATTCATTTCAAGGAGTCTCAGCGCTCTTGATGATTTTTTTAGCCAAGGTCTTCTCATGGGTCTCTGCAATGCCTTGAGTGGGGAGAGGGGCTGGGATGGTTCTGGCTCTGATGTGTTTAGAGACATCCTGTACAGCTTGACCAAGGTCAACCAGTCCAGCAAGGACCCTGCTGGGGAGGGAATTCTAATAGAAGTCACCTCCAAGGGGACAGCCCCTCCCCGGACACTGACGAGGCATCAACAGGATAGAAACACAAGGGGAAGATAGCTTCACTTCACCCACATCAAAAGAGTTCAGTGCCATCTGTCCTTTGGGTCTTTATTGCTGAAAGAGTAACCCAAACTAAGACCCAAAGCATCTGGTCAAGGTGAGCCTGCCCAAAGGAGACCCATGGATCCATATCTCGCCACCTCCTCGGAGGGGCTCCCAGGAGCACGGCCTGGCTACACTCACGAGGAGCACGAAGCTGTGACCATGGAGAACTGCCAATGCCATCTCATGACAGTGCCTCCTAACCCCCACCCCCCAACACTAGCTAGTGAGATTGATTTCTTTCCCACACTTGCCTGCTACGTTCTTCGGTGCAGGTTCTGACAGGGCTGGGCCCTTGGGGGTAGCGTCGGGAAGCTGAGCTTGGTAGTGGTGGGGCTTCAGGGTGAAGTGTTGCCCCGCAGGTGTCTGACAGCGAGTGACTCTGCAGGTGGGGAGAATCCCTCCCCTGGCACTGCTGAAGGCTCCTGGTGGTGGCAGAGGAGCCGGGAGTGGAGGCTTGTCACATCTACAGAATCAGCTGGCCCCTAGAGCTCCTTTCAGCTCCAGCATCTTATTCATCTAGAAATAATGACTCAGACTGAGGATTGGGAAGGACAGTTAGGAGTCGGCAGAACAGGTGTTTGTGCTTGGGAGCGGGGTTGGCGATGGAGGAGGAGGAAAAGATACGACTGGGCTTTTTCTGTCCTGTAATTTCCACCCCCGCGCCCACAATAATCAATATCATGTGGCTTTGCGTGTTAAATGCGTGCTGGGTGCAGCCCCAAGCAGGAGCACGCAGGACTCATTACCTCCTGTAATCTCCTAACAACCCTATAAGCAAGGAGGTATCGGTCCCAGTTTACTGAAGAAGGACCTGGGGCTCGGGAAAAGGAAGTGACTTACCTAAATCCTCAGGGCCGGTAAGTGGCAGATGCTCTGAATGTCCGGTGTGTGCTCATTGGTGAGGTGCCTCTGAACTGTGGGACCCAAAGTCCTCTGGGTCTAGAAGGGAAGTATCCATTTCTCTAGTTACCTCACATTTCCATGTCTGTCCCATCCGGAACTAGAATATTTTTAAAAATTACCTATAGCTCTTGGGGTGCCTGGGTGGCTCAGTAGCTGAGCGTCTGACTCTTGGGTTTCAGCTTAGGTCATGATCTCAGGATGGTGAGATCGAGCCCTGCGTCGGGCTCCATGCTCAGTGGGGAGTCTGCTTGGGATTCTCTCTCTCTAAAATAAATACATAAGGCTTTTTTAAAAAGTTACATATAGCTCTTTATTTGATCAAAATTTAGAGCCTTCCATGGGGCAGTAGGCCAGGATAAGGACCATGGTCTAGGCAGTGCTACTCAAGTGTGGTCCGCACACTGGCAGCACCGGCTTAGGAATGCAAATCCTTAGGCCTCATCCAAGACCTATAGATTCATACTCTCTGGAGGTAGAGCCCAGGAATCGGTGTCTTAACAAGCTCCTTGGCTGATTCTGACGCATGCTACAGTTTGAGAAGCGCCGTTGTAGAGTTGTCTGTAACTTTCTTTGCCACTTAAATCAGGAAGCCAGCAGGAGATGAGAGGTGGGAAGGAGGATTTGGGCATTGCTGAGGGAACTAGAGTCTTCTCTGCAGACTTCTCAGTTAGCCTTGGCCTGTTAACTCCATACGTGATAAGAACCAGTTTTGTTTTTTTGTTGTTGTTCCATCACAGGTGCTCGGAGAAGCACATAGTAAGTACTCAGGAAATATTACCTAAATAGAATTAAATGGTATTTCACTGCTTTGGACACAGCAAGAGCCAATGGCCAAAACTCAGAAGGGCAGGAATGGGATGCTGGTCCCAACCAAGGATTGAAGGCTCCCCGACAGCGCTGAGTCGGGGTGAGTTAGAGGCAGGAGGAGCCAAGCAGACAGGACCACCCACTCACAGTGGCCACCTCCCCCCCTCCTCATGGGCTAACTAAAGGGCCACTTCAGCTGGAGGTCGGTGGGAAGAGCTATGATGACAAGCAAAGTGTTCTGAGAGTGATGGAGCCTCCAGAGATGTGAGGAAGAGTTGCCCCCAAAGGTGGAGAGATGTCAGGGAGATGATGGTGGCAATTCTTCTGGAACTGGATTTTCCACAATACAGCCCAGGGTTGGGCACCTTGTAGGTGGTTATGGGGTCGCTATTAAATGAAACAGAAAACCCCAGAGAAGGACCTGATCAAAACGGACTGAATTTCCCGTATTGCCATGTGTTCTAATGGTCCATCTTCTTCTATTGCTTCTCCGCCTCCCTTCACCAATAGCTTTCTTTCCTCCTCTTCTAATTTCAGCCTCTCTCTCCATCTGCCGCCATTTCCAACCCATCTTCCTTCTCTCCCATCTCTTCAACCTCCCTATTTTCACCTGTCCCAATCGGATGAGCCCCGCCCACCTTCCTCCATTTTTGTTTTGTTTTGTGTTGTTTTTATCCTGCCATCCGTGGAATCAGGAAGTGATTTGTAGAGCAGGAAGCAGAGGAAGAGCTAAGGGGAGTGGAGGCGAAAGAGGTAGTTTGTGCTTTTCCCATTTTTGCCAAACAAGCATTATCTACAAAAACAGGTGCACCTTCCCCCCTTCAGCCATCTATCCATTAAAGTGGTTTAATTACTTCCTGAACACTAGACAGTTAGATAATTAGAAGGCAGCGTTCAGACCAAAAATTTAAGCCACCCTCTTCAATCAGGGTAAAATTGTCTGATCGAGAAGTTAATTAAGAATCAAGTGTAGTGGCTGTTATTGGAAAGAGTTAGTTTGGGGCTTCAAAAGATCCTGCTTCTCTCTCTCCCCGAGGCCCCTGTTCCTCCATCATCACCAAGGCTTTGTTAAGTTCCCGCTACTATGTTGGCTGCCCAACCCTCAACCATTCCTGGCCTCTGTCCTCGAGGGGCTTACAGTCCAGGGAAAAGAGCACTGCAGTGTTCAAATAGACTTGTGGAAATAATGAACACAGGACACGTATTCACAAGATTGAAGGAAGTGAATGGGGCTGGGTGATGAGACAGGGGGCGGAGAGGAGGCCTCCTTGGTCAAACAGGCCATATCAAGGGGTCCACTGGTGGTCTTCGGGAGATTTATGAACCCCTAAATTCATCTGTGTGGTTTTGTGCCAGGAAGGTGGTCCTTAGCCTTCATCAGATCCTCAAAGGGGCACATGACCCAAAAAATTAGGAACAACTGGGCCACAGGGAGACTGTCTAAGAAACCCTTGAAAACTTGTTGCCAGAGTCCAATCTCAGGAACTGTTGTCACACTAGAGGAAAGAGTGGCAGTGGGTGGCTATCTTGTCTCCTAGAATCACAGTGTGTTCAAGGTTGGAGAAGCTTTGAGATGTTTCCATCCCATCTCTTTGTTTGACATTGGGGAGGCTGGAGTGACTCATCGCTGTTTGCTCCTGTGAGTCAGCTCTTCCCCCCAGAGGCCAGGCCAGCAGCCTCCCCTACACTGACAGTTGCTGCAGGGTGAATGCCCAGTCTTCTCACTCCCCATCACAGGGCCCAGCCTCCCAGATCACCGTCATGATATGGACAAATCACCACTTCCCTCTTGCGCTTCTCTTCACGGGCTCCATCTTCCCAGCCCTTCCTCCGGACCTCAGGGTCCATCGCTAGCAGCTTCTGTGAGTGCTTCTTTCATTGAAACTGCTGTCTTCTGAGGACACTGTTTCTTGCGATCTCAAGTGGTAGCTGCTTTTTCTCCCATATACTGTATTCTATGGGGCCTGGAGGTGAGGTCCACATCCTCCTTGCTCCCCATTACCACTTCCAAAGCACCTCTCTTCCTTTATCCTTCAGAAGCCCCAGCCCCTTTGAAGTGCATGTCATCATATTTAACCTCCCCTTTCCCCTTCTTGATGCTGTTGGCTGCTGGCTGCCTACTCACTCCTCTCATTCCTGGGGGCACCTGGTTCATACACTCCCTCCCACCATTCCTGTCTTCAGCGTCTCTGTGATCAGTGGCTCTCAGCAGAGGCGGTATTATCCCCTAGGGGGCATTTTGGAAATCTTTGAGGTTTTTTTTTTTATATTTTATTTTTTATTTCATTAGTTGCGTATAACACCCAGTGCACCATGCAATCTGTGCCCTCCTTACTACCCATCACCAGCCTATCCCATTCCCCACCCCCTCCCCTCTGAAGCCCTCAGTTTGTTTCTCAGAGTCCATAGTCTCTCATGCTTCATTCCCCCTTCTGAGGTGGTTTGTTTTCTAATGTAGTTGTGCCCCAGAATTTGTGTTGAAATTTATATTGTCTGGTTATAAATGACTTCTCCTGTTTTTTTGTTTTTGTTTTTTTTTTACGTTATCTGTTTAGGGTATTATATTAATTAAAAAAAAAAGAAATCATGGTAGCTTATTTTATCTTACGTATTTCACTTTAGGATAAGAAAGGGATATTAAACTATATTTGTTTTAAAAGGGGGGCATTTGGTTTGAGAGCACTGAGGATGGTTGATGCAGATAATGTGCCCAACTCCTTGGCTACCTCATTACTCCACAGGCCTTTTCCTCTGCCCACCTCCGCCCCTGCTCAAGTGGACCTTCCCTAGACCTCATCATCACCAAGAACCATACCCCTTCCAAAGTCTGGATTTAAACATCCTACTCTTTGAGCCTCACTCCCCACGCCATCCTTGTAATCATTGACTCCGGCGGTTCTTTTACTTCAAAGAGACCTCTTGGCATTGACCCTATCACTGTCCATTTTTCCTTATCCCTTTTGTGTATCGCTTTCCCCCTCCCCAGCCTAGACTCCACGGGCCAGTGTGATAGCCACTCCCTTGCGAACATTTGTAATTCTCATGTCCTCTCTTACATCTCGCTTGTCTGGGAGAAGCCTATATGATTAAACTCAACCTTCCCACTCCACAGGTGCGCCTAGCAGGTAGTGCAAGGCATGGAGAAAAGCCATACAACTCATTTAAATTTGTGGCCACAGATCTCAAATGGACACTCAACACTGTCAGACAATTCTTTCACATCTCCTTTGTGAATTCAGTCTCCTACTTTCCAAGATAATCATTTCCCACTTCTTCTTCTCTCCAGAAATCTTCAACACTTCCTCCTGTATCCCTTCCATCTTAGCTGATGACATCAGAGAAGAGACAGAGGCACTTGGATGAGAACTGCCTGATTTTCACATCTATCATCCTCCCTCCACCTGTGCCTACTAAGCCAACGGCCACTCCTCATTCCCCCTGAGCGGCCCTCTCGAGGGAATTTGAACTCTCTTTCTTGAAACACATCCTCCTCTAGACTTCTGGGTCTACACACTTGCTGGTCTCGCTTCTATACCATTTACTGCTCCTTTAGAGCCTCCTTTGCTGGCTCTACTTCCACCAAACCTCTATACATGAGAAGGCCCAGGAATCTGTCATTGGTCCCTTCTCTTATCTACCTTCTTTTCCCAGATCTGGGCCATTCCTAAGGCTTAGATTCTACCTCCACACTGATGACTTCTACCTCCAGGCCAGACCTCTCCCTAACAGACTCATATGCCCAACTGTCTACCTGGACCTTCCGATGAGATTTCTATCAGACATCTTAAATTACCATAACCAAAATATAACTATTAATCACTGTGGTTGGCTGAATTATGGCCCCCAAAGACATCCAGGTCCTAATCCCTGGAGACTGTGAATGTTACCTTTTATGGCAAAAGGGACTTGCAGATGTGACTAATGTAAGAATTGTGAAATAGGTAGAGAATCCTGGATTATTTGGGCGGACCCCATGCAATCACAAGTGTTCTTATAAGTGCAAGGCAGAGAGAGACATTGACAGAAGAGTAGGAGATGTGACATTGGAACAAGAGGTGGAGTGATGTTGGGAAAAGACAGGGCATGCAGGCAACTTCTAGAAGCTTAAAGGCAAGGAGATGGATCCTCCTCTCAAGGCCACCAGAAAGAACCAGCCCTCCGACACCTTCACTTCAGACTTCTGTCTCCGGAACTACAAGAGAATACATGTGTGTGGTTTAAAGCCACTAAGTGTGTGGTCATTCGTTACAGCAGCCGTAGGAAACTAATACAGTCATGACCGCTGCCACACGAATCCATACCCCCATCCTCCTGCCGTCTGCATATTAGTAAATGGCACCACCAGCAAAAGCTCCTGCGTCGTCCAGATGTTTCTATCAACTCACAGTTTGCCTGTCAGCAAGCCTGTGAGCTCTACCTCTATGTATGTCCTGACCACACGATTTCTCATGGAACCCACTGCTGTAACCCTAGTCTAGGCCACCATCCCTTCCTGCTTGAATCACTGCATTACTTCCTGCTTGGTTGCCTGCTCCTATTCTTTTCCCTCATCCAGTTCCACAGGAGCCAGAATGAACTTTCTGAAGGGTAAATCAGATCACATCACCCCGTTCCCCATCCCCCAATTAGAACTCTTCAGTGCTTTCCCATTATACTCAGGATAAAATAAAAATCCCTTGCCATGGCCTGTAAGGCCTTATCATATTGGCCTCTGCCCCCCCCCCAATCTCTCTTGGTACTTCCCATTCATCACTGCATCCTGGCCACACTGACCTTCTTTCTGACCCATGTGCGTTCCGTTCCCACCTCCTGGCCTTTGCTCTTGCAGTTCCTATCACTAACATGCCCCCTCTCCAGATTTTTTTTTTTTAAAGATTTTTAAATTTATTTATGTGACAGAGAGACAGCCAGCGAGAGAGGGAACACAGCAGGGGGAGTGGGAGAGGAAGAAGCAGGCTCCCAGCGGAGGAGCCTGATGTGGGGCTCGATCCCAGAACGCCAGGATCACGCCCTGAGCCGAAGGCAGACGCTCAACGACTGCGCTACCCAGGCGCCCCCCTCTCCAGATTTTTGCATGGTCCCCTCCTCATCATTCACACAGCAATGTAAATATCACCTCCCCGCAAAAGGCCTTTCCTGCCACCCTCTTGATAAAGCAGGACCCTTAGTGTCTGTAGCAAGTACCTATTTAACCCTATTTTATCTTCCTCATAGCATTTTGTCAGCACCTGAGATAGTCTCATGGGTTTGGCTACGTGTTTGCCGTGCGTCTCTCCACTAGGATGTAGGCTCTGGAAGGGCAGGACTCTGTCTGTCCTGCTCACTGCACCAGCCCTAGTGCCTGGCACGTAGTAGGCACAAAATCAATCTTTATCTTCCTGGTTGTCTGGCGTGGCTTCTTTCTGGCTCTACACTGCTTCTGGCCAGTAAACCTGTGTCAAAGTTCTCTCTCCCGGGGGTGTCGTTCAGTAGCATTGGGCTATTTGTTACGTAGCAAAGAGTTAACCAGTGGAGTTCCAGACATCATTCACCAGGTACGGAATGCCCACGGGTACTGTTCATGGTGCCTTTGAAAGCACATGGTTCATTCAACATTTGCCAAGTGCCAGGTGCCATGGCTACGTGGTAGAGGGAGGAAAATACATTTCTATTATGCCTCAGTGGGTGATGCTTGGGTGTCAAGCCAAGTAGCAGAAGGGGTGGAGGAGAGGTAGGCAAAGGCGTTGCATGTAGGCACTCGAGAGTTTCACGAACCAGGTATGGCAGCCTTCTGCTTCCCCTTCTGAGGACTCACGGAGCCCAGGAATACAGGGATGGTAGCCCTGTGGCTCAGAGCTGAAAGGGAGGTTTGAAAAGAACGAATCAAACCGATACAAACCCAGCTTGCTCCAACGTCTCTCTTGGTTGACACGTACAGGGAGACTGTTCTCCAGCAGTGATTTCCAGTCTCTCACTCAGCCTCCGCTTTCCCCTCTCCCTGCGCCGCAGGTCTCATCGTGCACGAAGGACCGTCGGTGTACCGCATCTTTAAACGCTGGCAGGCTGTCAACCAACAGTGGAAAGTGCTGAACTATGACAAGACGAAAGACCTGGAGGATCAAAAGTCGGGAGGCAGGACAAACCCCCGGACCTCCTCAGCCCCCCAGGCCAATGCCCCATCCTCGGAAGAGGAGGCCGGGGGCACCCCGGGCCCTGAGGAAGGCCCCGCCCGGGCGGCCAGCCACCCCTCAGGCCCTCTGTCCGATCACCACTGTGCTTACGCCATCCTGCACATCTTGAGTCACTTACGGCCTCATGAACAGCGGAGCCCCCAGGGCGGGAGCCGGGAGCTCGTCATGAGGGTCACGACGGTGTGAGAGGAGAGGCCTGGAAGGGAGGCCGTGACCATGCACAGAGATGGGGAGGCTGGGCCAGGAAGGGGCCAGGGCCTGGCAGGGCCGCAGTCTGGGGAGCAGGTGTGGGGAGGCTAGGGGGCACCCCGGGGGCCGGAGCAGAGGGCAGGCAGAGGGTGGTGGGCCTTGAGGGGGCCCTGGAGGCAGGGTCAGTGCTGGAACGAGTGAGGCTGGTGTCTGGAGTGCTTTCGTGATTCCAATCAGTCAAGCCCCATCTTCCACAAGAGCAAGGAACTCCAGCACGAACTCGACAAGGAAGTGCAATGCCACCGGAACCGAAGGAAACACAAGGACAACTATCCCGGATGTGCCCATGCACGAAACACCTGGGAGAAGTGGAGGCTGGGGAGGGCGAAGCCGGAGAGCTGGGGGTGGTGGTGTCCCTGTGTGCACGAGGGCTGGGAGGAAAAAATGCAAAGGGTGTGTTAATGAAAAAGCACTGTGGCCCGCCTTGTTTTCCCCTCGAGTTTGCTTTTGTTCCCCACCCCCCACCCCCGCCCCGGGGCTGTGTTTGGGGCCATGGTGGGGAGGGAGAGGGATGGGTGTGGGCTGGCAAGGATGACAGGAAGCATTGGCGGCCCCTGGGCTCATCTGAGTGGGCAGGATTCCTGACTCAGATGGCTTTAGGGACTCCGGAGCCATGTGCAGGGAGGGAGGTGTTGGAGTGAGCCCCCAGAGGGAGGGCGATGTCGGCTTCTCCCAATTTCAGAGGGGCTCAAAGAGGGCTTAGGTTTGGAGATGGGTGTCTTTTTGTGCCCTTGTTACTTTATTTTATGGTGGTTTGGCTCAAAGATGTTTACAAGAAACACACACACAACTAGAGGAAGTACAGATTTCCTGTGGGCATCTCAAGCACGGTCCTGCTGCTGTGGCTTCAGCCTTCAGAGCTGTCAGTCCAGGAGTGACTTTCCCAGCTACCCACCCCTGCCCATGGCCAGGACATGCTCAAAGTCATGCCTTCTCCTGCTTTGGCACATGCAGAGACCCAGGGCCCCCCAAGGGCAGAGCCCCTGCCACCCAGGGTCTCCCAGGATAGCTGTTGCAGCAGATGGGAGGAAGTCATCTGGACGTGCCCCAAGGAGTGGAGTGGAGACCAATCTAAGTATTCCTTGCAACTCGAGACCCTCCCCGGGGGGCAGTCATCCCTCAGTGCTACAAACTTCCTGGTCCCTCCCATGCAGCTAAGCAGGGCGCAGGGACCCTGGCAGGGATCACTGCCCTTGAGCCCACCTGCTGGTTCCTGGGACCTTGCCAGGGAGGCCACGGGGGGTTGGGGGGGTGGTCACCTGCAGTTTCTCATTGTCAATGCACAATGGCCGCGCCATCCATGGGTATTAAAGGGACACTGTCAAGTACTTTTTTAAACTAGTTTTTAGGGTTTTTTAAAACTCTCTGTTGTTTGTATTATTCTCTTAAAAGCTTGAAAATAAAATTTCTTTCCCTATCATTAGTGTCCTTTTCCGTATGTGAGTTTTTCTTTCTTCTGTCCAGCTGGCCCTCTGTGGCACCACCTTGACTCCCCTCTCTTCCTCATCAGCTCCACCCCTCGTGTCTTCTTCCTCAAAAGAAATCATTTCTCTCTGAGGGTCTAGAGGGGGCAGGTGTGTGTGTGTGTGTGTGTGTGTGTGTGTGTGTGTGTGTGAACCAGGGACCCTGGCCTCTCACTGGCTTTCTAGCAGATGGATTCCTTCAAGTCAAAAAAGAGGATCAACTCCCAAACTCTCTTCAAGTTTCTGCCCAGGACTCCTAGAAGCAGAGACCATCAGTGCTCGAGGAAATTTGGAGAGATTTTTACCCCATCTGGTCATTTCAGAGAAGCCGAGAGAACCACAGGAAAGAGGTGTGTTAGGACCTCATTCCCCTGACAGTTTTTCATTGAATATCAGAAAAAAGCCCCCAGCGCAGGGCTCTGAGACAGGGCTTGCTTGCACATCTCACCAGGCAGCAGGCCCTTCCTCCCTTCAACGTGCCCGGGCCTCCGCCTCAGGCCAGCAGTCGGTCAGGAAATGTTCTCAGTGGGATGTGGGCGGGCTTAGGAAAGTTCCTCCCCGAATGGAGCTCATGATCCAGCAGGTCAGACAAGAAATAATAATTGGCGAGAGACCAAAGAACATGTACCAGGAAAACATACAGCAAGAGAAAACCATCAAAATGGGACAAGTAACTTGTGAGTCTACTTCTCCGTGCGTTCTAGGAATGGGTCATTCAGTTTAATTTATTATTTATGGAAAATGTAGATGCGTTAGATAGACTGTCTATTTCCAAAAAATATCAGAACGTAACAAAATATGCATGTCACCAAAACTATAGTGGTCCTCATGCCGTCTTTTTTTTTGGTGATTCCCAGGATACTTCAGAATCTTATGGCCATTTGGGGTCATTCAGGATGTGCTGTATGGAATAAGAGGTGATCGACGAGAAGTTCTAATAGGATTCTGGAGTTTGTTGGGTCTTGTTTACTACCAAGACCTACAGTAGAACCCAGCACACGGCAGGCGCTTAATAAGTATTCTGAATGAGGCCCCCCCCCCAGGTGGCTCAGTCAGGTAAGCGTCCGACTCATGATTTCAACTCAGGATATGATCTCGGGGTAGTAAGATCGAGCCCCATGTTGGATTCCACGTTCAGTGGGGAGTCTGCTTGAGATTTTCTCTCTCTCTCCTTCTCTCTTTACCCTCCCCACCCCGCTCTCTTTCTCTCAAATAAATCTTTAAAAATTTTTAAGAAAATATTCTGAATCAGTAATACACTCCTGGAAGAATACAGGAGTACCTTAAGCATGCTGGACACATGCCGCCTACCCTGTCACCTCAGACTTCAGCTCTCAAGAGCAATCACAAAGCAGGAAAGAAATGTCAACTTTTGGCTTCTCTACCCAATAGGACAGTAAATTCCCTGTGCCTTGGGAAATGGAACTTAGAGGTACAAAAATGAATGGATTTGGTTTTTATATTTTATATGCATCTCTGGGGAGCGAGTAGAAGTGCACCCTGACACCCAGAGACCATTGCCCTCTTCCAAATGCGCAAATCACCCTTCATACCACCAGACAAATGTCTAGATTTCAGAGATGTCACCGCATATCATCCACAAGTATGGCCCCATGCGTGGGACAAAATACTAGCTAACACCTGATGCTCTCGGGATGTGCCAGACACCAAATTAACTACTGTGTATGTATCAACACACTTCGTACTCCAACAACTGATGAAGCAGATGCCATTATTATCTTCATTTTACAGATGTGGACGCTGAGGCAAAGAGGTGAAGTAACTAGGCCATAATCAGACAGAATTCAATCCTAGGCAATCCACTCCACTCCACTCCTACAGGACAACTGACACCAGTTTAAGGGAAACTGGGGTCAGCCCAATGCAGGGACGTCATCATGGTGGACATGGTCTACATTGGGGAAGTTGGGGAAATTGGGGCTAAATAGTTATAAACTATTTCTGTCCCCTACCAAGAAAACCCCAACCAAAACCCCATAAACCTGAGTGTGGCTATCAATTTTTGATGCTGTCCAGATAATTTCCTAGTTGAATGGATGCCTATATAATAGAAAGTTGGCTATTTCTGGGCGCTGGGGAAATCTGAAAGGACAATGGACACAGTTCAACCACATTTTTATGGACAAAGAGCCATAAAAGATCACAGAGTACTCTCCTTCTAGGAAAAAAAAAAACAACTAAAAAAATATCCTATTTGGAAATTAGGTTTTTGGTCCTGGTTCTAAGTGCAGAGTGATAGACTGGGGGCTCTGAGCATAGCCACAAAGCTTAGGAGGACCCCAGCATTTCAAAACCTTGTCCCTGTCTGTCAAAAATCAAATCTGTCAACATCTTACAGCACAGAAAATCAGAATTTTTTAGTCTCTATGAGATAATCTGCTATTTTGTTGTTTTGCCTGGTTGATCCAAGGACTCACAGCAGAGGGTACGGGCATGTTTCGCAACAACAATAACCGATTCCTAAGAGTAACGATGTGCTTTATAAGCAGAACTCATTATATTGTGGAGGAGAGAAAGCTAGGAGGCAGGGGAAAAACACATTGTGTATTACTCCCCCTCACCTTTTCTCAATTACCCTGTTTCCTAGTAATAAGCAATCAAGAGCGATTTTCACCTGCCAGGGTCTGAGGCTATAGCAGTGATACTATGGTCCTAACCCCCCCCCCCACATTCCCACCCACGCTTATCGGCAGAATGACAAGTGGGAACTGGGAAGTGCCTGGGGAGCCACAGACAATTGGATGACACTCCAAGATGACCCTGAGTGATCTGAGTCCAGGCTCTGGGTTGTGCTGGGTTGGTGGCCAGCTGCTAAGCTGAGAACCCACCTGTGGCACCACAGGCAACCGCAAGTCCTTCTTCCTGCTGCCTCTTCCCCCTCGGGGTCTCCTCTCTACTCCTCACCCCAGCCCACCATGGAAACAAGAATCCACTAGGCGAAGGCTTTCTTCCTGCCCAAGCCCCAACCCAATGAGAACCGCAGCCCTCACGACCCTGTTGGCCCCTAACCACTGGTTGCCAGGGGTGAGTCCCTCCTCTTTAAACAGGTGACCCATAACCAGGTGCCAAACCCCTCACCATCACACTCAGTTTTGACCCAAAGCCTCAGTAAACAATCAGGGAAGAAGAGGAGCCATGATCAGGGGGATGTCGGGAAGAAAAGAGAAGCAGGCTTACCCTGTGCCCTCTTCATCCGAGAGGGTAAAGTCCAGAGAGCAGAGCAGCCTCCACGCCCCTGGTGCTGGTCCCAGTCTGGTGCTCTGCGGGCACCCAAGGCCCTGTCGGCAAGGAAAGGCGCGGAGCACCGCCAGGGCCGGGGGTGCTCTCCGACGGAGGGGCAGTCCTCTGCTTCCGGGTCTGTTAAATAAGGACTCAGGCTCTGCTTCTGCTAATCCCGCCCTTTCCCCCAGTCACTTCCGGGGGAATACTAGAAACAGCGAAACGTGTAGCGCTTTCCATATGGTCAAGACTCATCTCGAACTTTTTACGTATGTGAACCCATTGAATTCCCCCAAACCACCCGACAAGCTGAGAACAACTATTACACCCATTTTTTCAGGTGCGAAACTGAGGCCCAGAGAAGTTCAGCACCGGGGCTGGGGTCCTGTTGCCATTCACAGCTGTGCTGGTTTTTATACCGGGCAGCCCGGTGCTGTGTGTAGGGCTGTTAACCGCTACAGTATACTGCCTCTCGGGAAAGTGGGAAAGTGTGTAAAAGGTTTGTCCTGATTAGAGGGGCATGGGAGGAAATGAATGAGCCCCAGATGCCATCTGTGTCACCGGCCCCTCAAAGTCAGCCAACATCAGCTCCAACATCCCCATCCCCCATCCTACAGGAAGGCTGATGCCCTCAGCAGGATTCTTAGTAATTTGGATCTCAACATTTGTTCCAGTTGCTTCCTACTCCAATTTCCAGAATCTCTCTGTCTTACAGTGATTCCTCCACTGTGACTCTAGGTAAAACCCAGCCCAAATGGCGGGCAGGATTCCCCCTCCTTGGCTCTTTCTCCCACCCAAAATTTTACTACTTGCAGTGGTGTATATGATGGCTTTACTGGGAATTTGAAGGTAACTGAAGATTATTCACATTTAAAAAAAAATATAGTGAGAAACTGCTGGGTGGAAGGTTCTTACCAGGTGGGCATCTCTAATACCAATCAGATACAACTATCTTCAAGGATCTCACTGTCTAGTTCGTAGACTCTAGGAAGAGGCCCCACATTTCTCATCAAAAGCTTCTCTCATGAAAGAGCCTGAGAAGCTCACTCTTACTAACTGTAAATAAGTAAATTAACAATATTCCCTCTCCTGGGGAATCACCATTTTTAAGAGGAGATCATTTTTAAGCAAAACTTCTGTAAGTGGTGGAATTTCAATCCCCAACGAACACGTAGAGGGTTGTGTTGTGTTCTTTTAGCCAGGTAGATCCAGCCACGTGTGTGCATCTGACACAAAGACACACATACAGAACAGCCCCATGGACAGTGTATGACAAATGCATTCCCTAGAGAGCGACCCTGAGTCGAGGCCCGTTGACCGAGCTGCTCTTTGGATCTCCGCAGGAGGACCGACACCTTGTAACAGGTGGAGATGAGCAGAAAAGGAAGGTCTCTCTCAAGCCCCCTGGGCTCTGGAATGTCACTTGGTTTGAGCAGCCTTAGGTAGAGGCTAGATTTGGGATATCACCACTCTATCCCAGCCAGTGGCCATTCCAAGGGGTGACTTGTTGAGAGGGGGACCCTCCACACCCTCCAACGCAGGCTACTATATCTTTTCAGAAAAGAGATGCAAAGGGGCGCCTGGGTGGGTCAGTTGCTTGAGCGTCTGACTCTTGATTTCGGCTCAGGACATGATCTCAGGGTCCTGGGATAGAGTCCTGCATCGGGCTCCATGCTCACTGGGCAGACTGCTTGAGATTCTCTCTCTCTCTCTCCCTGTGCCTCTCCCCCAGCTCTCTAAATACATATATACATACATACGATCTTTAAAAAAAGAGAGAGAGGTGGAGAAACTCTGGAATGGCCACTTCCTGAGCAGGCTGAAAGCCTACACCAGCCTAGTGAATCATGGTGACATTCCTGTAAGCCCTAGCCCCCATTCAAAGCCTCAAGACTGAAGCATTATCTCATGTCGTCCATCAGTCCTCAAGTCATTTTGGTGGACACCTGTTGCTTTTGTCCATCCAGTGCACAGAAACCCTCTTTCTCCCATAACGTGTGGTTTTGGTAGGGCTGAACCCCTGAACCCACTCCAGTCATAGCAGTGGGACTGTGACTCAGGCTTAGATGACCAAAGGATCTTATTTCTTGGAAAGAGGAATTGGTTCAGAAGTGGGTTCATGTCTGGGGCGCCTGGGTGGCTCAGTCTTTAAGCCTCTGCCTTCGGCTCAGATCCTGACCCCAGGGTCCTGGGATTGGGTCCCACGTCGGGCTCCCTGCTCAGCGGGAAGCCTGCTTCTCCCTCTTCCAATCCCCCTGCTTGTGTTCCCTCTCTCGCTGTGTCTCTCTCTGTCAAATAAAGAAAATTTAAAAAAAAAAAAAGAAAAGAAAAGAAATGGGTGTGTGTCTAAAGCCATTCCAAGTCTTCCAAGGGATTTTTCCATCAGAGCTGGTGAGAGACACGGTTTCCCTCCACTACGGTTGTTAGGAACCTGGGACCCTGGGAAAATGTAGGACCTCACTTTTTGCCACGGGGGAAGCTCCTGTCTTCAGGGCAAGGTCAAGCAGAGACGTGCAACACAAAGATCATCCTGACTCTCCAGGATCCACCACCGAGCCGTTTCTTCACTAGATTTCCCCGGACATTGGCTGATACACTGGCTTTTTGTTTACATTAGTCTAAGCTACATTTATACCATTTGCAACTTAAAAAAATCGATGAATACAAAGATTTTCATACATCCCATGACAAAGCTTTGGTTTAAATCCACGGCACGTTGGTTGAGGGGCCAAAGGAACTGGAATGGGTTGCTTCTCTTTCCTGTTGATTAGGGCCCCAAATTTGCATTATGACAGTGTTTGCAACTATTATTCTTCCCTAATTATCTTTATGAATCTGTTCAGGGTTATCCAATGATTAAGTGAGAAGATAATATGCACAGACAAGCATGCAGAGAGTGTTCTTTTAAATAGTATCTTTTGAAAAATTTGTTAAGATTGCTGGGGGGGGGGGGACAATGAAAGGACCTAAAGAGAAAAACAAGCAGGCCTTAATCAGAACTCTGACTTAAGGGCTTAGGAATGGGAAGGACCCAGGTATGAGGCTACAGGACAGAGCCAGGGTGCCAGGATATATAGCAGGAGGTGGGAGGCAAACCTGGGAGCAAGATCTTGACCCACTGGCCGAAGCCAAAGGGACTCCCATTATCCCTGGTATTGACCATGTAGATGGCACCCCCCCACACACGTGTCCCCTTATTGCTAGTGCTATTGCTCTTACTGGATTAAGAACCCCCTGGTTCTGCACTTTATGAATGGGGACCTACAGAAGCAGCCAGAACCAGACCAGAATCCCTTGCCTCGTGGGCAAGTAACTTAGCTTTTCCAGTCTCTGGTTTCTTATTAAAATAGAGATAATTTGTCTCCCAGGATCTTTGTAATATCGAAGATAATGCATATAAAATTGGCAGTGAATAAATTATTGCTATCATCATTTTATTGTTCAACGGAGTACAAGGAAAGTTGTACCATTACCATAATGTATAAAAAGCAAGGTTAAATCAGAGCGAATATGGGTACCTGTCACCAACACGGTGTCTCATTTCAGTTTTCATTCAACTACAAGTAACAGACACCCAGCCAGTGGGAGCTTAAACAATTAAAGGTTTATTTTTTTTTTTCCTGTAACGAGATATCCAGAGTAGGTGGTTGCTGGTGTCGGTCCAGGGGCTCAGTGATGCCACAAGTGACCCAGGCTCACTCTTTCTGCTCCGGCAACATTAGCATGTTTATCAGTCACCCGGGGCTGTAACCTCACCATCTCAAGTGGGCAACTAGCTAGCTCAAAGCAAGAATGGAGAAGGGTGGCCCTGGTCACAGCCTTCACATCGGGAAAGCAACAGCTTTCCCAGAATCATGTTTCTACTCCTGGATGTTTCTGTGTTCGCGTGCACGTGCACACGCGTGTGTGTGTGTGAACTAGCCAGAAATGTATCCCATAGTTCCTCTTAGCTGCAGGAGAAGCTGGGAAGCGATCACTTGTCTTTTTCAGCCCCTGCTGCGCACTGCACAAAGGAAAAGCAGAGGAGAATGGCTGGAGGGGGGCTGGCCAGCGCATCTGCCCCACCCCGTGGGTAAGCAGATAAATTCGTGCACTGCTTGGGAGGGCCATTTGGTAGTAGTCTATTGAATTTAAAATGCACATACCCTTCCAACCCAGGGATTCTAATTCTTTGGAATTCTAGAGAAGAGAGTAGCAGATGTTGCCTTCTCGAGGAGCTTGGGAAATGAGGAGCAGAGTGGTATCATTGTAATAATGAAACAAATTGGAAAAAAACAAAGTGTCTATCAACACGGGAGTGATGAAGTGTGAGATACTGAAACCATGGGATGCCATCCACATCAGAGAGAATGCCACAGACCTTGAAGGACTGACAGGGACAGAGCTCAAAGCCACGCTGTCAACCAGAAAATATAATCTGCAAAGTGACAGGCACAATGATCACATATGTATGGAAGAACCAAAGAAGAACCCCACCCTCATTTCAATTTAAAGACGCCACATTCCGAAGGAATATGGAAGGGATACTGCCAAGCTGATCGGAGTTATTTATTTGTGGGAGAGGATGAGGCTGGAAATGTGAAGAGCAAACTTTCCCTCTGTTTGTGTTGTTTGCATTTTAATAATAAGGGTGACATCGCATAATATTTGTGTCATTTTTAAGATTATGGTACATACTGTACAGAGTGAAATTTCAAGCAACCACTGAAAACAAAGATGAGAAACTTTCTAGAAAACAGGTGCCCTGTCATCGGAGGCGATCCTTGCTCATCTTTCCTGAGAACTTTGCTTGGGAAGAGGAGTTGCCTTGCAGTGGGTAAGGCAGGGGATCCCAAGGGGCTTCCACGTTTCTGTGCTTCTAGAGTTCTCTGCTAAGGCCAGTCTGAGAGTAAGGAAACTTGCGGTTGGGAGTTTATTTGCCGATCCAATGGGAGGCAAGGGCCGGGAGGAGGATCTCAAGTTGGATTCAGGCGTGGCCTCCCCCTCCTTCACTTTGGCCACGGGCCTCCAGGCCAGAGGTTTTCTGGCAAAGCATCTGCAGCAACCAGAGCTGTGGGGTTTTTGCCGCCAGCACACATTCGAGAGAAGAGCCTGCCCGGCTCAGACACGGAGCGCATCCAGCCAGGTGTCTGTGGGAGTGGCCTCCTGCTGGCCCAGCCCTGGCCGAACAAAGCTGCGGGCAAAGCCGGCCAGCAAGTGGGTTCTTTCCCCTTCTCTCTCCTCCTCCTCTTTTCCCACCTTCCAAGTCCTCTCCAGGCAAGAGCTTTCAAGAAGCAGCCAGACTATGCCTTCTAATAACAGATGACGGTGGACAGAGCAAACGATGTCAGCGCCCCCTCCCCACGCCCACTCCAGGCTCCAGCCCTCGGGAGCCGTGGGGCTCTGTTCGTAGGGGTCAGTCAGTCCTTGGCCCCGGAGACGTGTCAGCTGGGCACAGTCCCTGAAGGCTGCTGCAGGTCCGGCCTCCCAGGCGCCAGTCCTGGCCTCGGAGCCTGCCAGATGTGACTCGGGAAAGTCACGCAAGGAGACTGACGATGTGGAGAAACTGGCAACAAAGCCGGGGAGGGCTGCTTTCTGGGCTCTGAGGCAGATGGAGACCCTAGGGAATCAGGCAGCAAACCAACAAACATCAAACAAACGAAGAGTTCTCCAGCAGCAACACCACCATGAAGGGAAGGCACAAGTGAGGCATGTTCTTTTTGTGGGTATTTCAATATTTTCCTAATAAAACTGGGGAATTTTCACAATGAAATTAACAACCCCCCCATCACAGCACCCTTCTGTGCCCATATGCTTGCAGTCTCGCTGGCCTGGAAGGCCCTTCCTCTCATACTCTTCGCGCGTAAGTCCTGCAGGTGGCACGTGGCCCACTCAGAACGCTACTTTCTCTAGGAAGCCTTCCCGGCTGCCTCCTCCTTCCTCCCCCACCCATAAGAATCCATCACGGGTTTCCCTGGGTTCTTATCTCGTTTTGCTCGTTCCATTCTGAGAACAGTGATTTATAAAACAGAGATCTGCACGCTGATCCCATCAGCTACCCTGGGAGTGCCTTCGAAGTCAGGGATTGTGAGTCATTCATCTCTACCTCACACATGGTCTAGGACCATGGGAACCGATCATTGAATAAAGAGGTCAATCATTTATTCATTTCATGAACCTTTATGGGGCATCTGAATATAACAGGCGTCGTACTAGGCAGTAATGTTAACAAGATAAATAAGACAGGGAACTCACTGGCCTCCTGGAGTCTACAGCCTGGGAAGAGAGGACAGCCATATAAACAGATCATTCTAGCGAAGAGTTATCGGTGCAATCCTGAAAAGTATGCACAAGAGAGACGGGAGAGTGTGAAGGAGAGAAGGTTCAGTTCTACCCAAGCGAGGTTAGGAAAGTCTTCAAGAAAGAGGGGATGCTAACTTGGTACATTAGTTCAGGTCCAAGCCAAGAGAGTGTTACACAGTCACAGGCTTCACTGGTGCAGGGGACAGGAGAAGGCATGAGGAAGAGCCCTCAGACCAGGGCAGGCCTGACACCAGTGAGAAAAGGAGGATAGGGTAGAAAGAGTCTCAGACTTCTGGGTAGTTCCAAGAAAGGTGTGACCAGACCAATGAGGAGTCCTTGAGCCAAAGCCGCCCATTGGAGGAATTTCCTATCTCATTGGATGGGGCTGCCTTCCTCACCCACTGTGCCCAGCTGTTGGCTGGGAGCAGCCCACGGGACTCATGGCCTTGGCATGAACGTGGCGGCCGATCCAGCAGGGCAGCTGCTGGGGGCCGCGTCCGTGATGGCCCCTGCCACAGGAGATAGGACTGACACATCTTCTTTATATTTAAGTATCAGCAGGCATATAGGTGTGGGAGAAGACAGAAGGGAAAATGCTCCAGGATGATGGATCTGCATAAGCAAAGACCCCAAAGCATGGAACGTTACTGGCCTATAAGAGCAGGGCATGAATGCGGTGTTGGCTGGGGCTTGTGGAGGGAGGAGGAAGCAAGAGATGAGGCGGGCTGGGTCGCAGCAGCTCCTGCATGGGGGTTCCTGCATGTGAGCAGTGCAGAGACATTGAAGATCGGGGGGTATTAGAGCAGATCGGGGCTTGCAAGGAGGCTCTGGCGGCCATGTGGAGGAGAGCTCAGAGGAGGCAGGCTGGGTAGGAGGCCCTGGCAAACACTTGGGAGTGACGTACTAAGGGGGTGGGGAGAAGGAGAGGGAGAGAGCAATGAATGAATGAATGGCAGGTTGGATGAGTGAGGGCAAGCAGTCAGGTGCAAGCTCGTGGACAGCTCTGCTGTGTTCAAATCCCTGCATCCTGCTCAATGTAGAGCCGGAAACAGCTACAGTAACTCCTTGTCACCGAACAGTTCCCATTAGGTGAAAATATGCCGGGATATGTTACCGAGGAGAACAAGTCTCTCCCCAGCATCCTGCTCTGCAGAAACACAGGAACACTCCCCCCCCCACCCCCCGCAACGCCAGCTAGTCTAAGCAGGCATGAATGCGACTCCCCTCCCAGTTGGAGCACGAATCCCCAGGAGGCAAGGCCATCCTTTCTCGCTCCATTCATTTTCAGGGCCAGGTGGTGTTGGCCTCATTGACTTTCACTACTGACAGTCTTGTTTGCTGGGTTTTCACAGGTGGCTACGTTTCGTTTATTGCAATCCATTCTTCCACTTGCCCCACTTTTGCTCCCCGTGTCATGTCCATCGTGATGGCAGGGGGACGAGAGGAGCTCTCGGCCGGTAGACGCCTTCAGGGAGGAGGCCAAATCTAGTTTCCACAGCTCAGCGCCCCAGCCCCCACTCCATCCCACCCCACCTCCTGGCTCTGGCAAAACTCGGTGGTGGGAGCCCTGACAATGGTAGACGCAGGTTTTTGTTTCTGTTTTTTTAAAAAACACTGCTGATTAAGCAAGATGGCCAGGCACCAGTAACAGCCACGACCAAAAGGATGATCTCCGGTCCAATCTCCTTCCTCTGTCCAAGCTCTCTATTACCATCTTGTATAAAACCAAGTCTAAAAACAACTTCAAGGATGTTCCCCACCCAGGTGCTCCGTTTGGTCCCGCCGAGCAAGGACAGTCAGCGTGTCCACTTGCTCACGCAGGGCCCCCAGGCCTCAAGGGCCTACCCCCAAATCTAAAGGCTCCACCCTCTTTCTAGTCAAACAACATCCTCTCCCACCTTTAAAATCCATTCTCACCTTCTGCCAGAAGCCATGTTTCCAGCAGTTCCTGTTACTAACGTCCACCCTCTGTCCACTTGCCGCTACTGGATTTGGTCTGAGTTCCTTGAATATTAGGTGTTTCTGTTCTATCTTTTCACCACTCTCATCCTCAAGCGTGGGAATGAAGGCTCCTTCCTCCTTTTGTGATTTCAAACGTCTGGAGAATGGTGGGTCGTCAGCACGCGATCGCTTGTGACTTGCAAGGCCTGGCTTCTATTTCCCCTCTAGGTCTGCTCTGAATTCTCAGGCCAGCCCTTGCCCCTGTCCCCTCCGTGGAAAGACCAGCTGCTGCTCACCCACATGCCTTCTCAGGGCTGGGCTCCAACGTGTGTGACCTGTGAAGTGCTCCGAGAGCTGAAGAAGAAATAGGACAGAGAGACTCATGGCCATTTTCAGAAAGTGATCAATACTGGAAAAAAAAAAATCCTGTCTTACATTTTTTCTTGTATTTTCAGCATTCTTGTACACCCTGGTCCTTCTTACTTGGCTCTGCCACGTGCTGTTCTCAGCCCTCTTCCCTGTAAGTAGTTATGACATTATGCAGCGATCTCACATTTGAATTTAATTCACTCTAAGTGTATTGTTCAAAATATTTTACTGACTAGCACATGGTTCCCTGGGCCCTGACGCTGCACTTTGGTGGTGGTGGCGGTGGTGGTGGTTTGTGTGTGTATGTGAGCAGAACTGAGAGAGAGAAGCAATCCAGCGAATGCCAACTGGCAGTCTCTCTGGATCAATAATATTAACGATTTCAGGGACTTCCAAAGAGCTATTGCCAACTCTTTTGGCTTTTTTCAATACCATTATCACTATTACAAGGACACCCTATGGCCCTTTTACTTAGACACATGACAAAGTGCTCGGAGTGAGAGCACCGCTGATTTTTGTCTTTGAGGGCTGCAGCCTCAATGCTTCTAGAGGGGTGAGTGGTGGAAGCCAGGCTTGGCCTTAATCTGGGGTCAAGGTTTCAGAGGGAGGGATGGCACAGTCTTCTGAAGGCTCATTTTTTGGATAGTACCCATGTGACCACTTACTATGCCTCGCCCTGAGAATTTCCACTTGCCTTTATGAACACATGCTTAAAAAGATGTAGGAGTTCCCTGACAAAGCAAGGTAGTGTTTAAACTTAGCCCAGGTTCTGGCAGAGACATTCTGGCTCCACACTCTGCTCTGCCATTTACTGGGTGTGTGTTCTTCTCAAGGCCCTCCATTCCTTGGGGCCTTGTCCCCTGTTCCACGGGGTGTGGGAGTGGGAGGGCCTAATGATGAATGACAGCTGAGACTCCGTGCTGGTCATTCACAGTAGGGGCAGGGGAGCCCGAGGCAGGGCATATGGCTCAGTGAGGAGATAAAGGCCTGACAAATCTATGGAAATGGTTTATTCATTCATCCATTGGACACACATTTCTTGAGGGCCTACTCTGGGTCAGGCATGACTCTAGGTTCCAGACCAATGCTACCCAACAGATAATTCCTGTGAGCGACATACGTAATTCCCAACTTTCTAGTAGCCGCTTGAGAAAAGTAAGAGGAAACAGCTGAAATTAATTCTGATGATACGCTTTAGTTGACCCGCGATATCCAAGATAGTATCATCTCAACATGTAATCGATATACAAAGTCTGAAGGGGGGGCGCCTGGGTGGCACAGCGGTTAAGCGTCTGCCTTCGGCTCAGGGCGTGATCCCGGCATTCCGGGATCGAGCCCCGCATCAGGCTCCTCCGCTATGAGCCTGCTTCTTCCTCTCCCACTCCCCCTGCTTGTGTTCCCTCTCTCGCTGGCTGTCTCTCTCTGTCGAATAAATAAATAAAATCTTAAAAAAAAAAAAAAAAACAAAGTCTGAAGGGGACATTCTAGGTGTTCATTTTCATGATGAAAAGACACACCGCGCGTGTCTTACTCTTACGGTACGTCTCAGAGGGTGGCGACACAGGCTCTGACATCTGAAAACCTGCACTTGGACACGGCGATGGCTCACATTCATTGAGTTCTCATGAGGGGAGAGACATCCGGCAAAGTGCTTCCCATACGTGAAATAATTGCCCCCTACAGCACAGCTAATAGGTATTGCTTCCCTGAGAATGACCAAAAATGGAGGCCCAGAAGCTAGAAGTTCCTCCAGACCATATGGCTCCTGAGTATGAGCCAAGGAACTCGGTCTGTCTGACTCCGTGTACTTGGGCCTGTATTTACTATCCCATTTACCGTGTCCCCTGGGGCCAGTTCGCCCACGTGAATCTGTTAGCAGCATGCGGTGGCTTCTAGCTCCCAGGGCCCCGGTGAAGGATAAAAGAGGACTGTTGAAGGTGGCATGACACGCTTGCTCTCCCTCACTCAGGACACCGAGAACAGTCAAAGCCCTTTGATTCCTCCAATTTAGATGAAAACCACCCATACACTAATAGGCAGAAATTCAGCATCAGCCTTTTGGAGTCCTCTTGGTCCCTGGGAATTACAGAGTTCTAAAAGGACATCTTCCTGGCCCCACAGCCACCTGCCACTGTCCCCGTGTGCCCCGCAGGGCTGTGTGGACCGCTGGGCCTCCCCCAGCCGTTGGGTCACCCTGAAGCTGACCTGAGCTAACCACAGGACACCACCCTCCACAGTGGGCTTTTCAAGCCACAGCTCAGGGGCAGCACGTAAACTTAAAATTTCAAACTTTGGAGCCCACATTTGAAAAATCACATGAAAAATCTTTTCACATAAAAATCTAGATTTATAGTTTCTCTCAAAAAAAAAAAAAAAAAGATATGAGGACACTCAGTCCCTAGTCCCACATGACTACCACTGAGAAGCAGCTGTCCCTTTCAGAAAAGGGCATGTGCCACCACGGGCCACCGTCCTCCCCACTCCCTACTGATTCCTGGCACTAAAGGAGATTAGAGTTTTCATTTATCATCACACGTTTGCCGTCGCTTTCACTATGGGGACCCAGCTGTCCGTGTCCGTGTCTCTGCAAGCCAGGAGTTCCCTAAGGCCGGCGGCTTTACCCTTCCCCCCCGGCCCCCCAGCACACTGGCAGCCCCCTACACTTGCCCGGTCCCAGGGCCCAGTCCTTCAGCTGCACACACAGCCCCTCTCCCCCCGCCAGGTGCTGTGCCAGGTAGACTCAGCCATCCACCCCTGCAGAACTGGCAAAGTGGAAGCTTCCTTCCATTTCTGAAGAGCCTTTGAAATACTGAGCATTTGCTCTGTTCTCCAATGAGACTGTTTGAGGCTGCGAACATGCTTCTGGGGAGGCTGACCCGGAAAACCCTGGTGGTCCATTTCTCCTCTGCTGGGAGTCGGGGGGGCCTGCACGGTGCCTCACCGCGTTGTCCTCTGAAGGAGATCATGCAGGCAATGTGGCTAAGAGCACAGAGTTAGAGCCAAGCCACCTAAACTTAAGCTTGGCTGCCAGGCCTCCCTCCGTGGGTGAACTTGGGACAGTGACTGGGTGTCCCTGGGCCTCGTGCTCCCGTATGGGAATCCTGAACTAGAAGGTGCTTCCATTGGTCTGTGCCGGGGAAGGGAGCACTTTCATTCTTACAACAACGCCGACCCCGTTTCCGGCGGGTCACCCGGCTCTACCGTTTCATGGGACTGGCCCCTGGGAGGCATTGAAAAATCGTTATTGTCTTCTCTCTTAGTACCATCAGCCCAGAGTGCCAACTCGGGGAGAGACTTCTTCTTTTAGAGAGTGTGAGGTCTTGCCAGGGACGAAGGGCACCTCATCACTTTCCCACACCGGGAAATAAATATTCACGACGGTCAGCAAGGAGACAGGCCCAACAGAACAGTCCCTGTGTCCTCTGCGTAGGGCTCAACAAAGAGGGAGAGGTGTAGGGCACAGTACCGACAGTCGGACTTTGTGCGGACAGAGGCCCAGGCCTGTTCCCACGTGTGAACACACATACGGTGACGGCCTGGCTCGGTGTCTGATGACACCCTCTGGGTTCAGGCTACAGCTGGGCCGGGGGTCTGGGCAAGGGGGTTCTCCTGCACACACACTCTGGAAGGAGAAAAGCCCGATTCTGCTCTGCAGACGAAACACAAATGCCAACACAAAGGGCAGGCTAAGCGCGGGGAGGGACCCAGGTCAGCTGGACCCAGGGGAGCAGGCTGCCAGGGGGTTCAGGAAGCCGGGAGGCCTGGGTCTGAGGCGCCCCAGTGCCGCCGACCAGCTGAGGCCTTCAGTTAGGTGAACCCTCCGCTCTGCTCGTCCTCCTCAGCCAGGGAGGGGACGAAGCAGGCGTCCTCTAGTGTCCCTTCCGGCTGTGACACTCTGTGCCTGTCCCAGGGCCTCTCATACCCGTGCGGCCGTGTGTGCTGTGTGTTCTGTCTGCCCTGGTCCTGTCGGAGGCGCACGGTCGCCTCCCTGTACGATTCAGCCTCTAGAACAGGAGCTCCTTCGAATCTCAGGCCTAAAATGGGCTCAGTAGAAGCTTTTTTCCCCCGTAGTGGCAGCTTCCACGCTGGGCACTCCACGCTTCTGTATTTATTCATTAATCCATCCTCCCTTTAACTCAATAACATTAAATACTTGTCACACAGAACATGGTATGGGCACTAGCGAGAGTGAATAAGAGAACCCAGGACATAAAATCCAGCAACTTGCCTGTAGGACATGACCTGGAGCTCTGAGAACTGGCACATCAAAGCATCCGGTCATGTCCCTGCTCGAGAACACATGGCGTGGCTACCCCATGCCCCCCTAACTCCAAGAGGCAGGTGGGTGCCGGGGTACCAGAGGACAAGGCCAGCCTAGCGCCATCGAAAGCACCGTGCTTCCCAGATCTCTTCCTCCAGCCGGAGCCACCATCCCTGTCTGTGCTACACTACTCCTCCCTTCTTAAGGGCCAGTGGATGGTCTCTCTCCGAAGCATTTCCAGAGACTTCCCTCGGCTGCACGTGTTGTGGGCTCTGGAGTCAGGAGCCTTCTCTTCTTTTCCCAGAAGCCTGGATGGCCTCCCACTGACGGAGCCTGATAATAAATGAGTTCATTACCCTGGCTGCTGGGGCCCATGACAGCCCATCTGCCGGCGTGATTAATTAAAACTTTGACTGGCGAAGAAGGTGCCATCTCAGGGCCGGAAAGTAATTAATTGGAGCATCTTCCAGCCCGTCGTTTCTGACCGATGCCCGAAAGAGAGCGGGGTCTTCGTGGGTCAGTCCCATCGCCTTCCTCTCCTGCAGTCTCCTTCTCCAGCAGCTCACTCTCATTAAGGGAGGCAGCATGGAGAGGCAGATCCTCGAATTCTCCAAGCGGGGCAGGGAGACCGGGTCCTGAGAAGTGGATTTTTCCACTCCTCCCAGGAGCGGAGAGTACTGGGGTGTGAAAGAGGGTTTCACCTGCTTCAAGGCCGTTCTCATCTCTGTCTCTCTCTGTCCTGCCAGCAACGTGGGAAGCAAGGCTGCAAGGTAAAGCCTCAGACCCAAGCAGAGCTCTGCAGCCCACGGCACAAGAAGCCCTGCATTTGGGGGGGATGTGGATGCCTCCCTGGCCATGAATAACGCTGTGCCTTTGGTCCCCAACTATCTGCGATGATGGTCTGCTTCCCTCTCCGTCAGAACCCAGAGGAGAAGGTAAGTCTCAGACTCCGAGAAGGAACCGCACTGCCTCCAGGACAGAGGCACCAAACTTCTGTCTCTTTTGTGTAGCCCATAGGTCCTGGAATATCGAAGTGAGATCCAACTTGGGCTTCTCACTCGAATGGAGCCATAGTAGGTACCAAATTGTGCCCTCACAACCTATGCAACCTGTTGCTTTTGGTCTACAAAAATTCTGTGTCTGTTTCTCTATCACTTCTTCCCCACATCCGAGCCCCCAGGGCTCTCCCATCACCCCCGAAACAAAATTTACTTGGCATCCATCATTCACACCAAGGGAGAAATAGCTGATAACAGTTTACACTAGTATCTTTACTAGGACCATCTCCATTTCAACAAGGACCAAAGCCTTGAGCTATGCGAATGAGACAAGTGTACTTTCTTTCTTTTTTTTTTTTTTAAAGATTTTATTTATTTATTTGACAGAGATAGAGACAGCCAGCGAGAGAGGGAACACAAGCAGGGGGAGTGGGAGAGGAAGAAGCAGGCTCATAGCGGAGGAGCCTGATGTGGGGCTCGATCCCAGAACGCTGGGATCACGCCCTGAGCCGAAGGCAGACGCTTAATGACTGAGCCACCCAGGCGCCCCCAGGTGTACTTTCAGAACAGGAACCAGGGAATGGAGGGAGGGAGCTTTGGAGTCTTTGGAACCTCCCCGGAATGAACTTTTATTCTAGAAAACATATTAAGCCAGCTCCTCTGTTTTTCTGTATCCTCAACACTGCCCTCCCGGGAGTGAGCGTCATCTCACCATAATATTACCAGGAAGAAAGGGGGTTGCTGGGTCTCTCCTCTGGATGGCCTGTTATGTGAGCCTCCCCTTCTCTCAGACACAAAGATGGAGATGTCCTAGAAATGACCTTGAATTATAGACTCAGCTGCTGCCCGTAGCTGTTTGCGCTTTTGGCTACTGTGAAGTGAAAAGGACAAGGCTGAGGGCCGGGGTGGGGTCGGGCTGAGAACCGACCTCGAACTGAGTATAGTGAGGAGCCGGTGGGCAGGAAGGTGGCGGGGTCATCCCTGTGGGACACTTGGACTCTCACCGAGAGACGGCGTCAGAGCTCCGGTCTCGCCTGCCCTGCAGAGTCCCCGTGAGAGTGAGGAAAAGCCCGATCTCGCTGCATCTGTAGCTTCTGCCTGTCCGTGTGACGCCTCATCCTTTGGAAACGAGGCGACAATTAGGGAAATGGCAGGTGGTCCAAGTGCTGAACTTTAACAGAGGAGACTTGTTACTTCGTTTCAAAGCCCCAGCGGCTCCCTGAGCATCATGGATGTGCTCGGTCTTGGGCATCTGTCGGTTTTATTTACTGGTATGTCTAGAACAGTGCCTGGCACACAGTAAGGGCTCTGTAAATATTTGTGGAGGAAATGAGTGAAAATCAAGTAAGAAGTACCCTTCAAGCCTTCAGGGGGTCCAATGTCTTCGAACTCTGTAAAGTCACGGCTCTGTGGTCAGGCAGTATCTTGCAGTTCTCCCAGTAGAGAACGCGGAGGAGGTGTGTGTGCGAGGAGGGGGTTCCCTCTCCTGCCTCGAATTCGGGGTTTGCAGATAAGAAACTTGGGGCCGAGAGACTGGGTGACTGTGGAGCTCGCCCCAGCCCCAGGGGCGCCTCCCTCCTCCAGTGAGCTCCCCACGACTCTGAGTCTGCCCAGGGATGGCCTGAGGTACCCTGCCTGGCCACCGCCCCTCCCCACCGCTATCTGTCATCTATGTTAAGTCTCTGCATAGGCTTTCATCTGAGGGGAAGGATTGCAATGCTTAAAAAAGAAAACCATTGCTGGGGGACCACAGCGGGGAGACAGTATTGAAACAGAGGTTGGTTTGGTGGGGGGACCTCAACTTCCCTTTCTTATAGGACCCTAACGAAGTCAGAAGAGACCTCCCCGAGACAGGGACTAGACAAGCACTGTCCCTTCTGCTTTCTCTAGGGGTTGTTGTTTTATTCTGTGCGGGGAGGAGAGTACTCTTGCCTCACTGGCCAGGATTTAATTTGGTAGGAGAACGGGGAGAGAAAAGGAGAGGCGAGGAGGGAAGGAGACAAAGGAAGAGTCCCGACCTTGCGCCCTCCCGCTCTGAGATACACGAGACCGAAGGCCTCCAAGCTACTTGGGAAGGAGCAACCAGCCAGCCCTGCTGCCACTGTCCCTCAGGCAGATATCGAGAGACAAATACTGGCAAGAGTAGGAGGGAAACAGCAGGAGATGGTGCCCAAACTCGGCCACGTGTGCAATCGGCTGGCAATCTTTATGCACGAGGATGCCCGGCTCCTGAATTCGGATGCAGTCAGCAGACCCATGACCTGGGCCGTGGGGGTTCTAAGAGCTCCTTGGGTGGTTCAATGTAGAGCAAAGTTTGGGAACCACTGCAGGGGGAGCAAGGATGGGTAGCCCTGCCCGCAGCTTCCCCAGTGAGCAGCCGCAATGATTCTTATCCCCCTTCTCACGAAGCGTGGGCCCCAGGGGACAGGACCCCAGACAGGACAGAGGGCACAAAGGTGGGGCCAGCACGCTGGCAGCCCTGCACATTCTGCTCCGCAGACGGCAGGGAAAGGCAGGGAAAGGTGACACCCGGACAAAGGCTTTGCAGAGGGGGCAGACTGTAAGCGCTTCCCTGAAAGGGGGGAAAGGTCAGAGAAGGTTGTGGCTGAGGTAGGAGGGAGAGGGACAGGTGTGTCAAGGTGGAATAGTGAGCAGCCAGGTGGCTCGCTGAGAGGAGGAGAGGCAGGAGGCTGGGGGACAAGCTAACTCCGCTTGGCAAGTGCACAGAACCTCGCAGAGGGCCACATGACCTTGACACGGGCCCAGTTTCCCCAGCACATCGGGACCCAAGGGGGAGGGGAGAGACGGATTCCACCGCCAAATGGCTCTGGGTGGCTGCTAGCGGGATGGGCTCTTGCCACCCCTCCTCCACACTGCCTTTGTCTGGACCCTCACTCTCTCCCCCCAGGCTTTCCAGTGGCTTCCCAACAGCTCTCCCTGCGCCCTCCCCATCCTTGCTGCACGACATCGGACCACACTTCTCTTTTCAAAAACAGGATTTGCCCACCACTGTCCATCATGACCCATCTTGCACCTGACCCTCCAGTCAAACCAAACCTTCCTGAACCTGGCCTGCTCCCTGCCCCGCTCCTCCCTCTTTACTACATTCTCCTCTACTCGTGGTCCGGCTGACACGCCACCAACTCCAGAAAGTGTCCCTGCTTAACAAGGCTGAAAGTCATGTCTGCTTCAGGGCCCCTAGAGCTCTGCTGGGTCCCTTCTGCAGCCTTTCTCAGCGGGCAGTCTCCGGCTCTTTGTGAACTCGAGACTGGCAACCTGCTTCCGTTCTCACCTTCGGGAGTGCCCAGGGGTGTTTTGGAGACAGTGGGTGCGCAGTGCACATTCACTAAGCTGAATTTCAGAGACAAGGGTCCTAGGACACAGGTCTGGGAGTGGGTGTGCATGGGGACTTGCTTGTAGGGTAGCGGGACTATCAAGACAGGCCCCCCTTCTTGCCAGACGCAGGCCTGGGTAAGATCCCTGTGTGCCACACGCTGCCCAGAAGAGCGAATGTGAAAGGAAAGGGCCACGGGGCTGGGACTAGATACTGACCACGTGGTGGTCTCCCTCACATTAGACTTCACGAATGACAGGACGCAAAGACACATTCGCAGCAATAACCGCCCACATTTATAGAACGCTTCGGTTCACGTTCACATTCTCAGTAAACACAACTGCAGACACTTCACAATTCAGCAGTCGGACCCCTTCCACTCGCACAAGCTGCACAACTATTACCTCCCCATCGAGTAAGAACATCAAACACTTGAGTGTGCCCACACACATTTTTTTTTAACATACAGAGACTAAAATTATTGAGTGCCTTCTGTGTTTCAGGTGCGTCTGGATAGCGGACAGACACGAAAACACACGCCCCAAAGGCCGGCTCACAGGTGCCTGTGTGTGCGACTCAACCCACCTCCTCACTGTACCACCCCACTTTCCTGTACCCCCCGTTTGTTCCCTGCAGGCAGCATACCCAACCTTAGGGGCTTTTATGGATTGAATTGTGTCCCCCCCAAAAGCTAGGTTGGAGTCTAACTCCCAGTACTTCAAAACGTGACCTACTTGGACATAGGGTTGTTGCTCGTGTAATTAAGATGAATCCGTGGGCTCCTAATCCAAGCACTGGCTCCTTATAAAAAGATGCTCTCAGAAATGAACACAGTGGCCCAGCAAGGGAACGTGTGCAAGTGTGTGTGCCTGCCGGGCACGGGGATGTACTGAGCGTACTGCAGGTGTAGTGAGTGAGCGTACGTGTGTGTGGTGCCCATAAAGTCAGGAACTCTTGCTGCCCCTCTTGCTTCTCTCTCTCTCTCTCTCACACACACACAACCCATTCAGCCCTGAAACTCTGAGTGTCTTCTTGCCTAAACTTTGAATCAAGTCGTGTACTCCCCTGCCTCCCTTTGCCAGTGGGCCCATGGCAGTTTCAGAGTGGTGACTAAAGCCCTATTAGGACGCTAACCAAAACAGCCCATAAAAGGCACCTCTAACCCCGAAGCTGTTGGAGCCCACAGAGCTGGAAACAGGGGAGGAAAATCTTTAAACCAAGGAGCCAGGTGACACACTGTGATGTGACCCACCTGCTGAGGTTCCAAGTCTTGAAACACATAACACACACCCGTGCACACACGTCTCCGCCCATCTAGAACGCAAGCTGCCCTTTCTCTCAGGGAGCTTCCCATTCCTCGTCTTCTGCTCCAACACTCCTCGAGAGGCAGCTGTCCGTTTTGTAGGAGAAAGCAGACGGCGTGCTGGGTGATGCCCCCTGGACCATGAAGCAAGGTAAGGACAGAGGCGGAGTTGTTTCTCCGAACGTTGTCACTGATCGACGTAGGGCTGGGGTGCCCAGCAGGACAAGAGCAGAGCATTTTAAAGCCAGACAGATGCTGGTCTAGAGGAGGAATATAAAATTGGAGAGGCTAGAAATGGGGAATATTTACTGTGTACTTAGTATGTGCCCAGCATTTGTGTGGGTGATCGTCCTTCAGCCTGGCAATGCCGGAAGCTATGAACGCAAACCCAGACAGTTGTAGAAACCAGGGCTAAGGGTGGGTAACTTGGCCACAGTCTCAAGACCAGGAAATGGTAGTGGCAAGATCTGGAATGTAGTCAGTCTGATTCTGGGCTCAGCTCTTATTTCTGACATTCGGTGGAAATTCAATTCTAGGCGAAGAGGGATGGAAAGGAGTTGTGAAACCACCGACTGCCCAGACTCTGCAGATGCACGAAGCCCTGATGACAAAACTGAAATTCCAGATCTGTACGCTTTCCTCCCTGCCTCTCGAGCTCCCACGAGCGCCCGCCTTGGGCCAGTGGTCAACATGGCAGGACAGCAGCGCCTTTTCGGGGCACTCGCCAACGCCCTGGTGCGGGGACAGCGCAGGGCGGTGAGGGGTGTGGCATGCCTGCCCAGCAGACCCTGGGGATGGAGGTCCCGGAGAGGCCTGGGTGTGATGCTGGCAGGTATGGCGGCAGCTTTATCCAGAGACCTCTGCAAAATCTCGCTCTCTGACACAAGATGTGGGGGGGGGGGGCCTGAAAGTGACTGACACTGGCTTACTTCAACGAATGGACTTTAAATCTCAAAGCCACCAATTACCATACATTCAGCAAAATGGAAGTCTAGAAGGGCAGGGCAACTTCTCTAAGTTTAAAGAGCTAGTAAATGAAGGACCTGGGTCACAGAAGCCTCTGGTTGGCTAAGCGTTCTCTTTTCACCTTCTTCCCTGCTTTGAATGGGAACAAGAGGAGAGAAAGGTGACAAGAACTGCGGTCTTCCCCGAGATGTTCTGGAGGCACAGAATCACTGGCAGCCAGACTTTCTGTAAGTGGAGAAAATAAAGCCTGATTTTCAGCCATTGTCAGCTGGTATTCCCATTACGTACAGCCCGAAGTTCTCCAGACTGTTCTGCAAAGCTCCTATCTGTGCTATGATTTCAGGGCAGCGAGGAACAGGTACTCACTCCTAGGAAAAGATTTTGTAACATTTTAATATTGTAAAAATTGGGATATAGACTAAAAAGGCCACTGGGTTTTTTTTTCTTTCTTTCTTAACATAATTAATGGTATTTTGGATTTGAAAAAATACTGTATTTGAAAAGATCCCATGCAATGGACCGCTGGAACCATCAGGCTTCCAGGTCCCCAAAGGTCTTGTCGCTCCCATTGCCTGTCATTTGTCCGAACTGAATGGAGAGTGGGACGGAAGGGTGAGTCTTTATTTCTGGGGACGAGAGTCCACACATCCGAAAACAATCACAGGCCCTAGCAACCCTCCTGCTGCTTTGAGAACAAGGTCCCTTTGAGGTGAAAACTTAAGCCATTTATGCCAAAATATTTATGCTGCTAGTGAGAACACTTTCTCAACCTGTCTTTGAGCCTATGATACATCTTCTGGATACCTGCAGTGGCCTCCAACTTTTGAGAGTATAATTTGATGCTTGAAAACAGTGAAAGGTTACTTCTGGCCAAACCCTGTGACTAAGGATCAAAGCAATGCAGGTGGTTTGCTCTAAGAGGGTGACTAAAACGAGCACGTGGAGTCCCGAGATCGCTTGGAAGAACAGCAGAGTCTAGCCCTTTGCTTCTTTCTAAGTCCCCTGCCCACTACCACTGGCTCTGGACAGTCTGCAGGCAGAGTTTGCTCCTAAGTGTCTCAGCTCCGTCCACCTGCCAGACCTGGAGCCACAGCTATCTTGGTTTGGAATTATTATTATTCTTTAATTTTTTATTTAAATTCAATTTAGTTAACATATAGTGTATTATTAGTTTCAGGGGTAGAATGTAGTGATTCATCAGTGCATAGAACACCCAGTGCTCATCACAGCACATGCCCTCCTTAATGCCCACTACCCAGTTACCCCATCCCCCGCCCTCCCCAGCAACCCTGTTTGTTCCCTTCGGTTTGAGTCTCTTATAGTTTGCCTCTCTGTTTTTATCTTATGTTTCCTTCCCTTCCCCTATGTTCATGTTTGTTAAATTCCACATGAGTGAAATCATATGGTATTTGTCTTTCTCTGATTTATTTCGCTTAGCATAATATCCTCCAGTTCCATCCATGTCATTGCCAAGTGGCAAGATTTTTCTTTTGCTGGCTGCGTAATATTCCATCATATATATATACTACATTTTCTTTATCCACTCATCTGTCCATGAGCATCTGGGCTCTTTCCATAGTTTAGCTATTGTGGACGTTGCTGCCATAAACACGGGTGTATGTTCCCCTTTTAATCACTATGTCTGTATCCTTTGGGTAAATACCTAGTAGTGCAATTGCTGGGTTGTAGGGTAGCTCTATTTTTAACTTTTTGAGGAACCTCCATACTTTTTTCCAAAGTGGCTGCACCGGCTTGCAATTCCACCAACAGTGTAAGAGGGTTCCCCTTTCTCCACATCCTCTCCAACATCTGTTGTTTCCTGACTTGTTAATGGTTTAGAATTATTTTTCTTCTTTTATTAAAAAAAAAAAAAAAGCCAGAAGTAGACTGGTATTTCTATGTCACTTCTCACTGATCTCATTCCTCAGCTTTTTGTCTGGTCCAGATAGACTCTCATCTTCTCAGAAGTGAGTACACTCGGTTCCACTCATCTCATGTGGCAAACACTGTGACACAGGCCACAGGAAGTCAGGGTTGACAGACATGGTTCTTGGGTGTTGCAGAAATGACGGGTCACACCTGGGCAACTTCTGTTGGTTTTTTCCAACCCCTATCAGACATTCCCAGGTGGGGCTGGGGGTCCGTATGACCTGGTAACAGAAATGCCCCGTGACCCCCTTTTACCCCCACCCTCTGCCAACCTGTCATGCAAACGGGTAAGAAATGAACAGTATGTACTTTCCAACCTTTTTACCGGGATTGTGATACAGAAAAGTCACATACATACTCCGTAAGATTGTCTAGATTTGCCAGGAATTTACCACGCCCCTCCCTCTGCCTCTGAGCAACACTGTTTCTAATCCAAGCAGGCAGACCAGCAGAGAAGGGAAAGGAATCTCCTTCCCGTTTTCAGAATCCCTGGAGATCCCTCACAGGGGTAGACTCTTCCCACTAGGACAGACACAGCACCGTGTGAAATACACAAAAGCACGTGGCCACGTGGACTATGTGTGTGCATCTTTGATGAGCTGTAGGATCCTGCCCCTATTTCCCCCAGTTAAAGAAATTCACACGCAACAGCTTGGAATGCAACTTTAAAATTATGAGCAACAACAAATGTGTCACACGCGCTACCCTTTTGTGCTTTCCTTGCCAAGCTGTTATGTTCAGTTACTTTTAAGAACAGAGTTCATTTGTGTTCTCACTTCTGAAAAGGGAGTTACAGCTATTTGACTTTGGCCACAGAAGCGAGGCGTGGGGGCGTGGGGGCCGTGTCGTTACCTGAGGAGGAGCTGGGTTACCGGCACCTACATGCGACAGATTTCAGGCTTAAACCTTAAGGAATCCATGTCACCCAGAGCTGACTCGACTCCCCATGGTCAGCCTGTTTCCCCCCTGCCTTCCCTGAAGCAGGTCAGAGTTCACAGCACACGTGCAAGCCCTGAAACAACCAACTCCAAACACACTCTGAAGTGTGTATGCCACTGAATGCGGCGCGGAGACGGAGGAGTCACTCGCACCCCGCACAGGACGGAACTACTACAATGCCTTAGAGGCATCTGTGCTTCCCTCATCCCAGCAGCCCCCTTCCCTGCCAGCTGGCCAACCTCTCTTCTTCCTCTTCACCCACCTCTGCCTCTAAAACTCCCCCCTCATTTATAACATGTTCATCCAAAAAAAGGGGTGGCAATCGGCCAGAACACGACCACTGCCATGTCTGGTTCCTCAAGCTTCCCCCACGGTGTCATCTTCCTCCTACATGTCTCTCCCCACCCTGCTGTCCCTCCGTGTGCTCACGGATCCTCACACTAGCCCTGTAAGGGCTTCCGTCATTCCCCGCACGCTGAAACGGTAAGAACGCAGAGAGAAAACCAGAGGCTCACCCAAGCTAAGACATGATACCAGACCCTCCCTCTAGGGCTGGTCGGAGCCCTTATACACCCACGATGCTTCCGAGCAAAGGAAGCGCGGCCTGGGAAATGGAAACTGCAAGGCTGGGCGTGACGCATGCGCCTTGGCTGCCTCTTCTCTACCCTGGGCAGCACCTGCTCCGTTCCCATTATTCAAGCAGCCCCTGCAAAGCCGTCGGTATGAACCTCCCTTTGACTGAGAAGATCCTTTCTTCTCCTAGGCCATCCTGCCCACAGAGGAAATACAAGTGACTCCGTTATCCTGTTGCTTACAGAGGTTAAGGGACTTGCTAAGGCCACAGAGCTGTCAAGTGTTACTGACATTAGGATTTAATAAACCTAGGAGCATCGGACATCCAGCACTATCGAAGCACTATGGCATGATGTCCCTCTAAAGAACAGAAGGACAGCGAGTCTGGAATTCGGTTCCGATGAAGAAAAGAGGTGTTTCTCTCCTTTCCAAGGTGACCACGGGAAGCCAACACTACCTAAGCAGGGATTATAACTGCTGATTAGGTGGACTGGCCTACATGGAGGTGTCAGCGTAGGCGGGAGGAGGACTTCCAAATGTGACTGGTGACTGGGTCGTGTTTATTGGGGTCATTAAACCCCTAATCGGTTATATGTCCACTAACCTCCATAGGCATTTCTACTTCGGCTCCATGGTGCCGGCCAGACAAGAAAGCCGAGGCCTACTCTTTCTGAGAGTTCTTGCTCTGTCCCAGGCCTGGCAGCCAGCTCGGGCAAGACCTGGATGTAGGAAGTGGACTATAAACTGAAGCCCTGAGCTTTCTGTGCTGGATTCCACTTTGCCGTCTGTTTCTTGTAGTGAATTCCAGCAGGGCATTAACAGGAAAGGGGTACTTGGCAAGGCAGGAAGATCTGGCCATTCCTTGGGCCCTGGTTTTGATACTAACTTAATATGGTCAAAATCTAGGGGGACAATATAATCTATGATCCCTATCAGGAGGCCACTCAGAGTGAAAGAGGGCATTATTAATCATGCCAGGACAATAATGCCCAAGTAAACTGGGACACATGGTCACATTATCAAAACCATCAACGTTTACCCCCAGGTCCTAACCCCCTACCTTGATCACATAGAAACCGTAATTTTCATGTAGTAACTAGAAAGAAAGCCTAAGTCCAATAGCAACAGATAATTATGAAACTTAGCGCTGCTATATTCAAGGTTCTAAAAGAAAAAAGACAAATGAAGACAGGAAGGCGGACCTACTGAAAAGTTCGCCTGTACCCTCTATTTTGGGTTTTCATAATACCGTGAGGCTTTATTTGTATACAGCATTTTGCAGTTTACGAAGTATGCTCACAGGCATGTTCTTCCGTAACAAGCCTGGAAGGCAGGGGATACTCTGGGCGCACTGACAAAGGCCACACAGCACGCAGCAGAGGCAGGACCGATTTCCGGGTCTGGGCTAGCCCAGTGTCCTTTCCCACTCACACTGCGTCCCCTCCGGGCAGCTGCTCTGACTGAGCCACCAGCCTGTGCTCTGAACCTAGAATCCGGGAGCAAAGGGGCCAATGGGAGGCAGTGGACCAAACAGATTATCTGTCGCTTGGATCAAATCAGCTGCAAAGACAATCATCACCAACTTACATACTCGAAACAGAAATACATACGTGTGCATTTATTTTCAAAACCATCAGGGACGAGGTTAAAAAACTGCCCATTCTCAACATGGTTTTCTAAATAATTTTCCAAGATTCTGATTTTATATGTAAATTAATTGGCAAAGAATCAGATGCTAAGATTCAAAAGTGGTTCTTAACAGGGGCAGCACGTTCCCTTGAGGGGGCACGTGGGTTGTGACGGAGGGATAGCGGGGAGTCCCCTCCTTTATCTCCACCTCCTCTGTAAGTCAATACATGTGAGTGGCACATTAGACCAAAGGTGACAGGGATGACAGTCTATGACTTCCGACTCCCATACAAACCCACCAGCTTCAGAGGCCTAGCCGTGGCTGGCGGATGATAACGTGCTATTGCTTGCTGCTCTCCCAGGTCACAGTTGGCAGAACACCTGGGAGGTCTACAGATCTGCAAACCTCATTTCAGGGAAAGAGGACCTTGGCGTGCTCATCCGAAACATCACACATGCCCTTACTCACAAGAGCGTGGCTCCGACCAAGTCCACGCAGCCCGTATACTGTGCCTACGGGAAATGGATTCAGAAACCGCATGGCTAATCCAATCCTTTCTCTCCCTAGCGTGGTAAACTCACTTCTGTCTTTAGGTATTCAGATAATTTAGGTAAAAGTGGGGTTGGAGAAGCACGGATAATCCCACTATGCCCAACACAAATCAGAAAGTATCAGAAGATCTAAAGGACTAACTTGATTCCAACTTTTCCCGGCTTGACAGAAGGACTGTCTCCAAGAGGGAACTTCACAACCTGCCAAAGACTAGGGATACAATCTTATCAGGCCACACGCACTGAACTCATTCACCCCGCCAGGACGATCTGATGAGCATAATGTACAATTCAGAGTACAAAGCTTTCCCTCTTGATACGAAACGGTTCAGTTCTGTCCAAGTCACAAACCATCAAACTAGACAGGAAGATACGGACGGCGTCCTTCATGGGGGTTGCTTTAAATGGGCACCTGGCTATCAAGATTGACTAAGGTCGGGGCGCCTGGGTGGCTCAGCTGGCTAAGCGGCTGTCTTCGGCTCAGGTCATGGTCCCAGGGTCCTGGGATCGAGCCCCACATCGGGCTCCTTGCTCAGTGGGGAGCCTGCTTTTCCCTCTCCCTCTGCTGCTCCCCCTGCTTGTGCTGTCAAATAAATAAATAAAATCTTAAAAAAAAAAAGATTAATAGGTGTGCACAGTATTGAGGGGATGTCCTAGAGGCCCACAGTAAACCACTCCTCTCTCAACTCAGCTGACTGAACGACGTTCTGTTGTGGAGGGCCGTTTTCAAGCAATGCATAGTGCATCTCTAATTCCCAGCACAACACTGAAAAATTCTTTTGCGGACAATTCACAATGAGTGGCAATCCATTTATTGATACCCACATTCAGCCATTTATACCTTTAATATTACCTTTGCAAAACAAAGGGAGGCAGTGACTGTTTATGGGGGTGCAGAAGATATTGGAGACTGGGTACTATGGGCTTTGGGACACCAGGGAAGGAGTCAGAACTCGGGGAAGGAATGAGGTCTGGGGAAACAAAGCATTTTGCTGTTTTCTTATTTTAAGAAAGGAAACCTCACCAAGCCAGAGAGGAAAGGAGACTCAGGTAGAAATGGAAAAGAATGGGAAATTACGGAAGAAGTGTTTTGAACACAAGCACACATTCTCTGTGAGACCGCTACGTAGGCAGGAATGAAATGATAAACTGTTAACTATTGGGGGTAAATCTCTCCATTTTGTTTTCTTTTCTTTTTTAGGATTTGCTGATATGTCAGAGGCTGGGCCAAAGGGTGTCTCTTCTTCATGAGAACACCACCATAGCTCAGTACACAGGGAAGCGGTGCTCCCCTCCCACCTGCTTAAGGAAAACCACCTACACGCAGTTGACTAATGTAAGGACTAAAAGGCTTAAGTAAAAAGAGAAAGAGTCAGCCCTTAGCCATGATTTCCCAAACCCACCTTTCTGCTGGTAAGAAGCTAGCGCCGTTTGATCAGCATAGTTGTGACTGCAGCTGGGGGATCCGACAGAGGACGCTGCCTCTGGGGGAGGACTGAGAAACTCACCAATGACGTGCCATAGTTCTGGACAAGACGGCGTCCCAAGGGCCGCAATCCTCACCAAGATACCAGGTCAGGTGGAAATCTATTTTCCAGAAACTTCAAAGCACGTGCATAATACTGAGATCAATAAAGACCACAAAACAAGTAATACACCGATGAGAAAATAAGAGGGATTCTTTATAAACGTGTATGGAATCGAAATTCTCCCTTACATATGTATATATTCATTCCAGAGAATTAGGAGATTCACTTCCACATAACCTACAGGGACCATCTCCAGAGCTTCCCATTCCCGTTGAATGGCCTCCTCTGGATAGAACTCCCAGCGTGACAGCGATGGCAACTCTCACAGATTCCCCGCACAGCCACGACCTAGATCAAGTCCAGCTGTGAACGAGAAGAACATTTTTAGAAGGGAACCAACTCTAGACCACTGCTTCTCTGGTGGGAGACAGTTTAATGACAACGGTTCTCTTCACCGGTGGCGTAGCTGGACTTGTACACTGAGTCACTGCTAACTACTGTTGGCGTTAAATACCAGGTATCATTTCAACACCAAGAACTTCGCCACAAAAAGACCAAAAGTGTTTACTGGGATCAGCTGTCACGTGAAGCTTACAGGCAGGAAGTCTCCACACATGAAAGACGGATACTGAGCCAACACTTACCCAGCCTTCCAGGCATCCAGACGTAGTGTGAGGAGGTCCAGAAACCCCCAAATGCCTATCAGCCGATTTTGTTTACATTAAGTTAATTGAGAACATTCAAGAATTAGGCTTCTGAAAGGCTGTTTTTATTTGTCAACCCACACAAATTGCATGTTGTATTGCTTATCTGGGTTGAGAGCAATTTCAGTAAATTATGACATTTTGCTACTAAAGGAATGGCCTCGCCAGCTCTTTTCAGTCCTTCACAGGAGAGGATTAAACTGAACGAACAATGTGAGACCAGAGAGTACGGGAATTTCCATTATGAAATTACCTATCTGATTAAATTTACAATGGCAATAAATAATAGTGGAGGGAGCTTCTGGTGTGTCAGCAATTAAAACTCAAATAAGAAACACGTCTACGATAAGCAGCGCTGTGGCTGTATTTACAGCTCGGGCCATTTCGATCTGGAGAGCACCTGGTATATGTTAAAAGCACTTACTAAATCATCCACGTCACCACCTTCTGCAAATACGGCTGCTGTGTCTTCACTTGGATTTTCTTTAGGGGCCAGAAACTGTGAACAGAAAGTCAGGGACACCACAATGACACTTTTGCCCCTTTGGATGGAGAGCACGGTCTGCTGGCAGCGCCACAGGCAGATCTAAGGAGGCTTGCTTCACAAAGTCTCACTGCAGTGGTCCCAAACAAACATCATCTGGACGCACACTCCTTGCTCCGGCCCCGGAAGAGAGGACTGATCTTGAAGTTGAACGGCCCACATTCAGCAGTCACCAAGAGAAAGTTCTTGTGAAGAGGGAGGAAACGACATGGCTTGCCAAGGCAGTGACCCCACGGAAGGTTCCATGTCCGGAGCAGAGGACACCCGATATTCCCGTTTCTATTTCCACAGGGGATATGTGTGCTCATTAGGGTTAAGAAAAGAACCCGACTGCCCAAACCAGTATGTCTTGGTCTCTCCTGAAAGGAGCATAAGAATCAAGCGTTTGAACTCAACAATTAGAATCTCATTCCTCAACTCTACGGAGGACAAAAGGAAGACTTCCTGTAAATGATGTGAAACACAAAAATGGGTGAGCTTGGGAGGCTGGGCAATTCCTTTTCTGGAAATCCTTCAACAGTGTTAGAAAACGTCTGAAAATGAAAGGAGGATTAGAAAGCTCCTAGTGCATGCCTCTCCTCGGCATTAGTATTCTAGACTCGGGGCATCTAAAAGGCAGATGCACAGAAAAGCAAAGGCCTTGAACTGAAGTCTGCAAGGATCTAGGGATGAAATTCAGATTTTAAAAGGGTACTGGGTGCCCTCGAAAATCATCTGAACACCCCGCTCTCTGTCCTGTCCCTCTAGGGAACAGCAGCGGGGACTCCTTTCCTCACGGCATGAGGAAGCTGCGTCCAAGAGCTAGGTTTTGCCCACCACTCATCTAACACCAGAAGGCGACCCATCTTCTGGTATGGTACGTACTTGAAATGGCAGCAGAGCCAAGCCTGCAGGAGTGTTTTTAAAGGGGGAGATGGAAGGTGGGCCATCCCTCTCCCTGTCAGCATTCCTCAGGGTCTGTGTCCACTGAGCATGCACACATGGAGCGAGCCTTCCAGCCCCTTCTGTTCTCCCGCGGCTGCCTCCACCCAGGATAGAAAGGTATTGTTCTACTTCTCTCACTACCTCACCATGAAAACATGGCAAGAACTGCTTTCCCTATACATTCCTGTTATGGTACAATGGACACCACTGACGCCCCTGAAACGTAAGATTTACAAATAGGCTAAAATAGGTCTTTTTGACAAACCATGTACTAAAGTCACTCTTAAACATTAGGCTGTGTGCAGCAAGTCTCAGGAAGCCAATGCTGCAGGTCCTTCCACCCGTGTCCAGAAACTCACGCACACAGGTAACGAGAGGCAACAGGGGAGGCTGCACTGGCAGAACTGCAACGGTAGACGTGGCCATGACAGTTTGCCTGTGACTCAGCTTCCCTCCTGGACTTCGTTTTCCCTCAGTCAAAACCACTTCACCATTCATTAACTTCAGTTTTGACTGAGAGAGTAAGGAATTTATCTTCTTCTAAGGACATTTATGGATCTCTCCATAGCCCCCTGTTGACCTTAAATTGGACCACGCCCAATGCTAGGACTCAATGGTATGAGAGACCAGAAACGCTAGCAAGGGGCGGGGGGGGGGGGGGGGGGGGGCGGTGACACGACAGTCTGCAACAGAACTGTAACGGAGCTTCTGTAGCACTAATTCTATGTCTTTACGTTGGCTGATTATTAATAACGACATCTGAGGGCCAAGTACAGATAAATTATTCACACGTGTATCTGCATGTGGTGTATATCTAAGGATTAAACTCTGCCCTACCCTGGATTCCAAGATATCTAGGATTACCCCAGATTATGATTCTATCATTAAAAGTGGTTTTTCCTTTGTTCTTCTCCTCTTCTACTCATTCCATGAACCTGCACGACTTTCCCTACACTAGAAATGCACTTGGCTCAAAGGTAAGACCTACCCAGGTTGGGTGAAAAGAATTAGAAGTAGAGCTGCGTCTTGCCAGAAACCTCTGCAGGGCCACAAATGATGAGCACCTTCCAAAGACCAAGGAACCCCCGGGCTCAGCAGTGCGGCATCCACGACACCCTCTTTCACCCTTAGTAAGCGGCTGCGTGGCAGGCACTTCCGAATCTAGGAAACCCCTGATGTTCTCTGGCACACGGCCCCCAAGTCCGCCCGCTCCTCACCCGCACAGCCCCTTTCACAGTGCGATTACCAGATAAATGAGGGCAGGGCTGTCTGCCCAGTGTGACCACGCTACATACAATGAAACACAAATGGCACATCTTGGCAGTGAGGCCAAGTTCCCAGGAAGAGAGCAGCAGCACAAGCAAACTTTCACTTCCATCAAGTGCTAAACATCTGCAAGTGATTTTCCTGACAGATCTGCTTCATACTTCTGCGTAAGCAAATGATGGCTAAGAGCTGGGCCATCATCCATTATCTCCCCAAAGCCCCAGGCAAGGCTGATCCCTTCCACATATCACTCCTCTTCATCAGAGTTTTTAACTGCAAGTAATTTGCAGGCTGTGCAGTGTGACGGGAAGCTAGAGATATGGCACAGAATCCAATGATTGGCCTGCTTTCTCCATAAAAGCAACAGATCCTCCGAAAGCAGCAGGAAGGGGCAGGAGCCAACTCTCATCTTTTCTTGGGTTCTTTCCCTCTGCAATGCTCAGAAGCCGAGAACAAACAGAAAGGACACTTGAGTGACACACTCCTCCTTCCTCAAACCACCAGGATTTACTTGGGGATACCAAGAAAGAGTGTCCTTACTTGGAGAGCTTTATGAAATGGATAAACTATTACTTTGCAAGCACACTGAAATACAATTATGGCCACAAGCAGAGAAATGGAGTCAATAACGCCTGTATAGAAACTTCCAGTCTAATCTCTCCATAAGACTAAACACTAACAATCAGCTTGTGCTCAGACCCTTACCAATCCCTGAATTAAAATCACATGGCTTCCACTAGGCTGACTCCAACACTATCAGAGGATTCCAAAGACTCATCCATAATTCAGACATATAAAAGCATCAGGAAAAACAAGTCTGTTTGCATGTATTTTGTCTAAAAGGACATATGTCTAAGTTCAATGTGCCCTGTATCTTATATCGTGCCATAAAGGCAATATCGCACAGCAGAGAAATCCTACAACCTAACGTGGGAGAACAGAACCCTAACCTTAGCTCTGTTAGTCCCTCAGTAACCCTGGACAAGCCGCATGACCTTTCTATAACTAACAAACTGAGACTACTGCTACTACTCACCTTGTCTATCTCGTGGGGTTGTAGCGAGTCTCAGATGAAATAAAGTATGCAAACTTGCTTTGTCATATTGTAGGTTGTATGTTCTACCTCCTAGGAAAATACCCAATACATGTCCACCAAGTGATATGTATAAGAATACCCATAGCATTTTTAGGGGCACCTGGGTGGCTAAGTTAGTTAAGCATCTGATTCTTGATTTCGGCTCAGGTCATGATCTCAGCGTCATGGGATTGAGCCCCATGTCACGCTCGGTGCTCAGCATGGAGTCTGCTTGAGAGTCTCTCTCTCCCTCCCCCTCTGGCCCTCCCCTGCTCTTTCTCCCTCTAAAACAGATGAATCTTAAAAAAAATGAAAGAGTATTCAGAGCATTTTTAGTCATAATTCCCAAAGTGTGGGGACAATGAAATGCCCGTTGTCAGGAGAATGGATAGATCGTGGTGATGTCAGTACAAGGGAGCACCACATAGCTACAGGGAAGAAGGACAACTCTAAATCACGGATGAATCGAAAGGTTCAGGACAGGCAAAACTACTAAGTGACAGGTGTCAGAAGAGCCGTAACCTCGGGGGCCAGGGGTTTCTGACTGGGAAGGGCACCGGGAAGCTTCCGGAGTGATGTAAATGTCCTGTATTTTGATCTGGGTGGCGGGCGCCCATATATGTGAACATATAAGACTTCATCGGGCTGCGCATTTAAGATCTGTGCATTTATTGTATGTCTAACCTCAACAGAAATTTTAAAATAGTGTATTAAAAGCATCAAGCTCTAAACAAATATGAGGTAAAATTGTGGTACTTTCCTTATTTCTTTTCTTTGAATTAGCGCACAGAACCGCTCCACCAGAGATTTAAGGCAGAGAAGGAAAGCGGGAAAGAGCAAAGGAAAATATCATGGGGTCAACGGGGGACAGTAGTTAAAGAAAACTGTTCTCAAGAAATGATTCTTAAACCTTATCTTGTAATGCTTCCCAAGACTTTGGAGATCTTTTATAAACTCACACACAGACAACTGGGTGCACTCTTGTAAGATGGACCTCGAGCATCTTTCCCGTATGTAGATGTGACTGGTGGCATTCTAAGGTGGAGGCGTGGAGAGGTGGTGCCGTGGTGTGGCAGGAGGAGGACTGTCCTAGGACTCCAGGGGTTTTGGTTTAGTCAATTCTGCTGGCCATGAACTTGCCAGGAGACACTGAGCAAGTCAACGTCACCTCTCTAGGCTGAGTCTGTAAAATGGCCAGACTGCTAAACTCCTATCGCCTATGAGGCTTAGGAGGAAAATCAATGTCAACAATAATGAAGGCCAGATTAGGCAGCTAGCAGGAAAACAAGTGCTAAGAAGATACACCCCCTCCCCCAGTTCCTATCAAATGATTAAGATACAGCCTGGCCCCTTGGAATCCTGTCAGGTACAATACTGCAAAGCCACAGGGAGAAGTCCTCTTTCCCCTCTGCGCTCTTACTACGGAGTAAAAGGAATGGAGGACCGGGGGTCAGTCCTAGAATAGGACTCCTGGCCAGGGACTTACTAAGAGATCTCAACCATGCTATTTCACTTCTCGGGGCCCTAAATTTCTTCATCCATAAAATAAGGAGTTTGGACTAGATTAGTGTTTTTCAGTTGTGCTCCTTAAGGTCCCGAGGGTTCTTCCGAGTTCCCTGTGCACAGGTAATGCCAGGCTGCCGCACCCGCCAAGCAGCACCACACTTCTCTGTGCCAAAGATCAGGCTTCCCTGCGAGCTTCAGTTTTAACAATAAAAACTCCAGTAGAAGGTCATCAGAATTCTTTCCAGCTGAATGAAATTATATACAACTTAAGCCACTTCCTCTGCCTTAGTTAAGGACCTGGCTTGTTTTAATTCTTCTAACCCAGGGCTTCCCAGCATCATCATCCACATTTTGGGCCAGATAGTTCTCTGACAGGGGGGCTGTTCTGTTTCCCAACATCCTTGGCCTCTGGTCACTAGAAGTCAGTAGCAGCCCCTCCCCCTGTGGTAACCACCAAAATGACTCCAGCCCATGCCAAATGTCTCCCGGGGAGGAAAATCATTCCTGGGGGAGAATCACTGTTCTGACCCTAACACAGGTTAGCAAGAAGAAACTTAGTTAAAAAAGAAAAAAAAGTCTTGGATGGAGATAAACTTCAAATGAAGAATCAGCCTCTCCTAACCTTCCACAAGTCCAGGTGTTTTACTGATGGTGGCCTGAGGTGAAGACCCTCCCAGACGCTCCTGGAACATGCCAGGATTAGCCACACGCCACCCGCCCACCCCAGCGCCATGCCCTGAGAAGAGGACACGAGACTCTATGGAGCATCGAGCGCTACTGGGTACGTCTAACAGTAACAAACAGAAACAGAAACAGAAAAAGTGAAGTGAAAGAGCTGACAGGTTACAGTGACAATAAAAATAAACGTGAAAGAGGGATCACGTTCATGTCCAGGCTTCAAAATGAAATGAGAGCAGTCAGCGAATTTAAAAGAAAGTGGCTATTTAAACTTATGTTGTGGAAGAACTTTCTATTTCTGTAGCAGGACTGACTTACCTAGATTTCTCAGAGTCATAAAATCTACACTTTTTGAGAATACACCAGAGAGCAACGGCTCTCCTTAAGAGGTGCAAGTGTAAAGTTATGATTTAATTTTCATTTGAAATGGACACGCCTGAATAATTATTTCCTTTCAAATCATCATTAAATAAAAATAATTCGACAGCTTGCTAACTTCAGAGAACTTATGTAAGTGTCTCAGAAGACTTGAAATGGGCTGTGAGCACTGCTCTTCAACCTTTGATCACAGTCAGGTTTCCTTAATGGATTATATGGGGCGCGACCACACTCAACACTTCCTTTGACGGCAATATAAATACCATAAATACCGCAGTGCCCCGTCAGAAGAGATGACCCTCCCTGGCCCAGCCGAGGCGTGTCTCTCTCCTGGAAACCACGAGGAGCCAGCTTCTCCGAGCCAGACTCACCCTCACTGATTCTCCCATCATCCCCCATGTGTGCACGTTCTCTTCCACGCTTCTCTCCAAAAACCTACAGGTGCCATTTAAAAACATTTTTAATACAAAGGATTCCATTTCCCCCCTGAAAAACAAAATTAATGTTTTGGGAACAAGAAAGATGGCAAGTTCTCAGAGTTATCTTCGATTACGACCAACTGAAATCAGTTCTGCTGACCCTGGAACCACGCAAGGACACCACCCCAAACCTAGTCATTAACTGGAAGGCCTCTCTGCAGCTGAATGAACACACATTAAGATTCCCCACGATTAGGCTCTGTGCCCTTAAGTTCCAAAGAAGACACTGCCTTTGCAGCACAGAACATGCCTCAGACAATCTGCGAGAAGCACGTCATCCCTTCTTAGATTTCTCTCCTCTCTACTATTCCGGACTCACTTAGCTATGACACCTTTGGTTAAGATGCACTATACTGTGGAGAGGAAAAATACTACCTCTTTTAGATCGCTGCTCTCCTCTTCCTTTCGGAACAGTAACGTACTCACCTCTCAGCTGGATGACAGATTTTTAAAAATGCAATAACGACTGGGGCGCCTGAGTGGTTTAAGCATCAGCCTTTGGCTCAGGTCACGATCTCAGGGTCCTGGGATGGAGCCCCATGTTGGGCTCCTTGCTCATCAGGGAGTCTGCTTCTCCCTCTGAGTCTCCCCCTGCTCGAGCTCTCTCTCTCTCAAATAAATAAAATCTTTAAAAAAAATGCAATAATGACTAAAATTAAATTATGTGCCTTGACTTACTCTACTTGTTTAGCAAAAGCTGACGGATAAGCCTTCATGCTAAGTGATGGTTAATTTTATGTGGTCACCTGGCTTAGGCCACAGTGCCCAGCTGTGGTGCTAAACACTAGTCTGGATGTTGCTGTGAAGGTATTCTGCAGATGTGATGAACATTTACAATCTGCTGGCTTGAAGTAAAGACTACCCTTGGTCATACTGGTAGGCCCCATCCAATCAGTTGAAGGAATCCTGCCTCAGGACTGTAACACAGAAATCTTGCCTGAATTGCCAGCCTATTGGCCTGCCTTTCAAATTTCAGATTTGCCAGTCTCCACAATTTCATGAGCCAATTCTTTAAAATAAATAAATCTCTCCCCAACTCCCCTCTCCCCCAATATATCTATATATATAGTCTGTTGGTTCTGTCTCTCTGGAGAGCACTGAGTGATACACTCTAGTTCCAAGGGGAAATATTATCATGCCATTGTATAAAGTAACAAACAAAAATAAAATCAAGCAGTTAAATGACATCCTCTCGAGTACTGACATATTCATAGTATTGACTGTGGTGGAAGAGGGTACAGACATAGTGGAGCCCCTTCTGAGACAATCACCAGTATGTTAGCATGTGCTTCTAGAATTCCAGGATCTTCCTGAAAGCAGGGACCATATATGTTCTTTAACAAAATGCTTTTGCCAGGCAAAGTACACTTAATACAATTTCTCGTATATTCTAACTTCTTTCCCCCAAAATACTATGGTTTCTGCCAAATGCCTTTTTGAGTTGAAACTGTAAGGCATTTTTAAATTTGGCCTGAATTTAGCCATAAGATAAATACTTCCAGCCTTGTTCCTACCACTCCCTTAACAGATTCCTGTCCACCAGCCCAGACCATGCTCTCCGTGAGCGTGTGTAGTTATGTTTTTGAGTCTCCACTATCTTCCTCTGCAAGCCTGTCGCTAAGTTTCTAGAGGGCAGGAGTGCTGTCTTATTACCCAGCACAGCCCCTAGCAGAGGGCCGGGCTTTAGCACGTGACTGACAGCTGCTGGGCGCTGTGCCAGCAAGGATGGCTCCATCAGGGACTGTAACTGAAGCCCAGTGTTACGAACCATACACTCTTCAGTACTCTATTTAATTTTAACTCTCATCACAAACCTGAGGTATAATGAAAGATCACGAACTCAATAGCCACATATACTTGACTCATAGCTGAATCAGATTCAGACTGGGAGACCTTGGTCTGCTTGTGTCAATACATCAGTTTTTTTTTTTTTACTAAAAACACCTCCAGATGTGCCTTACTCTGGAATACTAGGGTTTCTCTACTTTGCTACACATTATAATCACCTGAGGGGCTTTAAGAATTCAAACCCTGCCCAGGACCCCATTTGGATTACCACAATCTTTGGGGGCGGGGCCTGGTCATCACTACTTCTGAAATAATAGCTCCCCAGCTGACTGAAGTGTGGCCATGGTGAAAATCACTGGGCTACTTGGACTTCACAGCCTTTACCAGAGTCTCGGCTACACTTGCTATGCACTAAGGACTTTAGGAGCTCTAGAGCTAATGACACTGTGGTGTCAAGACTGAGGGAGTTTACAATTTCTCCTGCAAAAACATTGCAGCTGAAGGAAAAGGAATTGGCCAATTGGTCAAATACAGAACGGGTACACTAATTTAGTTACCCTTAAAATTTAAATTTTTCGAGGTGGAATGGGCATCAAGAAAATAATATCTGTTACAATAATTCATCTAAAGATGGTGTTATTCCACAATACCTTTTTGGCTTCCTCGGCTGTGACAGAACTTCCAGGGGCTTCATCTTTGGTGATCAGAGTAATTCCATCTAAAAAGTAATTCACAGAGTGAAATCCCAGTGCAAAGAATCAATCCCAATCGTACCTTCCTCTCCACCACACCTCCTCCCATCTTCACATTAGAGACTTTTAAAACTCCACAGGTGCTCTTCTCTATAAGAAATGGAAGACTGTGAAGGCACTTAACTCACACTGTTCCTTCCATCTTATGTTATCCTGTTTCCTGCTTAGCCTGGGTAAAATAAAGGCCATATCTCAAATGCTACCTACTGCATGAGGTCTTGCCTGATTAAATCTCTCCTTCAGAGTTTTCAGATGACTTTATTTATGCCTTTGAAATTGCTGTCATCGTATCTTACCTTGTATAACTATGTGTACACATTTTCTCTCTCCTAATGGACCATACTTTTCTCAAGGGCCAGGAATCGGTTTTATTCATCTTTCTATTCCCCTCAATGTAGGCATGGCACAAGCTCAGTAAATAAATAACTGAATGACTATGCACTTTGGCCCAAACCCATTAGCTATCCAATATAGGAATCTGCAGACATTTTGACTTCTAGTAATGTTACCGGCTACTGATGGAATGGTAAGAGGCCCAAGGTTGGGAGGACACATGCTTCCACAGTGGTTATATCTATCATTTAGCACGTACATCAATTTTAGCTCAGTGAGAGCAAATCGAGGGTAGAAAATCTACCCTTTAGTTTTCTCTTCTTCCTAAGATTTTCTTCTGCCTCAAATGGCTGATGCATGATACACTTTCAGAAAAGCACATACATTTAACATCCATTTGTACCTAGAAATGGCACAGGTCATGTGTATTCTCTCAATAGGATATAAGCTCTCAGAAAATATGTACCTCGTGTATGTCCTGTAAGTTTCTTGTCAGCAAACAATATGCCAGAGGCAATCAATAAATACCAAAACCAATCTCCTCCATCTACTAGGTCGGCAGCAGAGACACCAGAGTGATTTGAGTAAGCCCCATTCTCCACCTATTCTAATTGCTTTTGCTCCCCAGTGTAGAAGTTAAAGGGCTGAAAAATTAACTGTCAGGGAAATAGTTGCCTGAATGATGAAAAGCTGCCCCTTAGAAGTTGGATAGATAGATATGCATCCTTTTTACGGAGTTTGCACAGAAAGACAGGTTGAAACTAATCTGAGGGCCCTACTTCAAGTGAGAAGTTTCATAATTTTCAACATCATTTTCGTAGGAGGTATTTTTAATAATAATATCTGATACTTGGTTCTGAAAGAAAATCAAGTCAGGTGAAAAAAAACCAGGCAAAGGATATGAAGGAAATCCAACATCAAGCCTAACACTGAAAGAGTGTAGGTTGCCTTCTTTCTAGGTTAAGTTTGCCTTGGTCACTGTGAATAAGCGAGGGCTTGGCCTTGGTGCATGAAGACACTGGTCTGCTAATACGGAAAGCCCAAGCACATGCTCCTGAAAGGGAGCAGGAGGGCAAAATGCGGGTGAGGTTGGTGACGGTGCTGTGGGTCCCACAGGACGGAAGGGTCGAAGAATTTGAGAAAGGGGGCAATGATTGCCCACACAGGTTCTTCCAACAAATGACCATCTTGGAAATGGGTCATGCACCACAGAGTCTAAGACAGGACTTACATGTTTACTTATTATTTATCACTTTTTATTTATGCTCATTACGCAAGACTTTTCGTCACTGGATCCTGAGCATTTCCCAAACCCACACGGAACGTCACAGATTGCCATGTAACACATCCTACAACATAATTTAGATTTAGATTTCGAAAAAATAGCATAAATATTTGGAGAAAATGACAAAAGACACCTTACCCTGAACGACAATTTCCCAGAAATGATTTAACTGTTTCATTTCCACTTTCTCTCGAAGGGCTTTCAGGAAATCGTTAAAGCGCTGCTCTTCTGAAAACTGGCGGCATGTGGGGGGCAGGGGGGCGTGAGATCAGAGCAAATACAGAAACAAGTCACTCCCAGGACAAAGGGCTACATATACTGAATCCACCACGATTTATAAGAAAAACATATAATGTCCTTCTTTGGTAAATGGGAGATCTGGTCTGGCATTTCAAATTTCAGCTTGGTTTGCTGGGAACCAGAAATCCTTCCATCTGTGGAAGGTAAACAACTGCTCAGAGCCACACCGTGGCCGGGTGCTGTGCTTTTTAACCTTCAGTACAAAGTCACACAAAAATAGAAGAGTTTCATGAATCCTCAATATACCCATCACCCAGCTTCAACACCTGCCAACTCAGCCAGTCTTGCCCACCTCTACCCTGACCTTCTCTCACAACTCTGGGATTGTTTGGAAGCAAATATTAAACATATTATGTCATCTATAAATATTTTGCTATGCAATATCTAAAATACAGAGAGGGACTTTAAAAAAATACCAAAAAATCAGTAATAATTCCTTAATAGGAGTAAATGACAAGTCGGTATTCACATTTTCCCAATTATAAAACCCTTTTTTTAGTGTGTGTGTGTGTTGTATGGTTTTGCAGTTAGAGAAGCTCTCTACATTAAGAGTGGCTGATATGTCTCTAAGAGTCTCTTCTGATGCTCTTCCATCTCTCCCTTGCTTTTTAAAAACTTTTATTTTAAAAAATCGAGTGACCTGGTACTTTCAAGGACAGTTGGCGACAACAGGGCACAAAAGTGTTATCTGGGTGCTCCGTCTAGCTGGGGGCAGTGCTTAAAAAAGCAATACACTTTCATTACCTTTTCCCATCCTACCAGATCCTTCTTCACCTGGGGCGTCCTTAGTCTTATACTGACTCTACTTTGCCCATATTTTGTCTTTTATCTATAGGGCATCTGGATCACCTACTTCTGAATCTTCTAATTTCAACAATTTTCTCATTTTCTTATCATTCTTTGTAAGAGCCTACGCAATTCAAGAATTAATCTGTTCACTCGCCAATACTATTAAGCCAATACTTAATAGGCACCCGCATGAGAACATACACTACAACTGTGCCTACTTTAAAAATATACTTTCTAATTTAAACTTGCTCACTCTTGCCTTGAGTTTATGTATAAAAGCCTAGAAATAATTTGGAAGATTTTCACAGTGTTTTCTTAAAATTCCTAATAAAACAAACAAAACCTACACAAAAAGTGGGGTGTGGTGCTGAGTAATTAATTTTCAGCATTCTTAATTTTTCCTGGCATTCCAGATCCCTACTCCCATCTTCATAAAATCCTTCTCAATAATTAGACCCATATATATTTTCCCCCAATTTCTTTAAAATAGTTAGTTGGTGAGTGGGTCACCAGAGGTTACAATGGAAATTTCCCTCGTACCCTAAATAGGAATCACGCAGCCAGAGCTATAATGTAATAAAAAGCTAACTCCCAGGGACGAAGCATCCCACTCAACCCACCCTTCTTTAAGTCCCCTCAGAGATGACAGTAATAGTAAGAAGACTTAGTCATTTCGGCATCTCTTGGCAAACACTGCTATTCACAGTGAGAACAATGATTTCCAAAGCCCATGCTTACTTGTGGGGTGCTGCATGTCTCCCCTGTGATGGTGGCTAACCATTTAGGAAGAGGAAGAGGCTAGGACAGTGTTACCTGAATGGCTTCTTTCCGGAAGACTGTGATGCAGTCCATGCTCTTCATAAAATACGGCGTTTCATTAGTATCCAGAAACTGTTCAATGCAATTTATTAGCTGGCGACTCGCTAGAACATAAGACAACACGTTTATTTCCCTTGTTTTGAGTGACGTTGGTAAGAGAGAGCACATGATTTATGTGCCTGTAAGTATGTATTATGGTTCACAAGCCTCATGGTCAGTATGCACAAAAGCTATTCTTCTTTGAGAGGGGGCGGGTGGGAAGGGCAGGTGAGATGCAAAATGCTGATTCCAAAAGTCTGTATTTGAAAAGTCTGGGTAATATTTACTGATATGTCAAGAAATGAAATTTAATTTCTACAATGCTTAGAATTATACTAAATGTTCCTTATGGGACTAAGACCAAATGGTTTTTTTAAAAAAATTGTGGTTGCTTTTTATTTTCCCCCCAGAATTTAGGGGCCATTTGGGTAATTCCAAACTGTCTTTCCTGATATAGTCACAGAAAATAGAGCCTCTAGTCCCTCCCTTAGTCCCACTCATGACCAACGTCAAACAGTGCCAGACAGAGGAAAGTAATGAGCCAGGGACACCACACCTTCTACCAATCACAGGTCAAATTAGAAAAGACCAGCCCTTGCCTTAATTTAATAATATCCCTTTAGAATGAGGATTCATTGCTATATATCTTCTGCCCTTGAACCTGAATATTTTCTGTTGCTCAGTACTCTATAAGCCATGAATACTTAATATACAATAACTGTCAGCAAGCAATGTCATAAATTCTACAGAAAGAGGAAATATATTAATAATGTTACTGTTTCTAAGATACATAGCAAGTTGAGGCTGCCTCACAAATATTTTTCAGTATGAGAAAAAGCAGAGGAAAATAGAAACATCAAGTCATCAGGGAATGTAAGTCACTGAGCAGGTTGAAACTGACCCTTACGACTGATATAGAACAAACCAAGGAGATGTACACATTCATGGCATAAAGGTTCACTCTCACTTGTGCCCTGAAACCACTCACTCGCTGGCCGGGTGGGCAATTTATGCGGAATGGTCAAGGTGAGGCCACAATCACGGCCTCATCTGAGCGTTGTAATAGTTAAGAACGGCCACGTGCACAATGCTAATGAAACTACTTTCAAGGCTTGCCTACAAAGGCTTGAGGCCACTAACTGAATCACAGTGACCTGAGCACTGCTCAATGCCTTATGAAAGAGGAAACTCAGTGCCATCCACTTCATCAACTTACTTCCTAAGGATCCTACAGCCTGTGGAAAGGATTTAAAAAACTGGACAAAGCGGGACACCCGGGTGGCTCAGTCAGTTGAGCACCCAATTTGTAGATTTCAGTTCAGGCCATGGTCTCAGGGTTGTGAGATGGAGCCCTGTGTTGGGCTCTGCGCTCAGTACAGAGTCTGCTTGGGATTCTCTCTCACCCTTTGCCCCTCCCCCTACTCGCATGCTTGCTCTCTAAATAAATCTTAAAAAAAAAAAAAACTGGACAAAATGTTTCCTAATATAATCATTTTGCAGCAAGAGAAAAATACCCCCAGTAACTATTCATCTCTCCCACCAACTAGGAGATTATGATCTCCATTATAATAAAGCATTTATTAGCAAACCTGAGGGATTAAAGAAACACTTCCTTGCAATTTCTGAAATCCTTACCAATGTATCCTGCAGTGGTGAATTACTACCCAACAATTCAAAGGAGAGAAAGGATGTGTGGATGGGTCTTTTTAAACAAGGTAAATAACACAACTCTGATTAGTAGGCAGAGCGGAAAACCAAGAAGCTCAAAGCAATGGAAGCTGTCTGCTTTCTCACCTTGGAGAGGTGAGAGGACAGAGGGTTTGATGGTGTGCCTACACCACTTACAGCAGCCTGCTCGCTCTGATGAGGCGGGCGGAAAGTCACTCAGTTACGTATCTAGCCACAAACAAGAGCCTTCACAGGCCATGGGTAGTAATCCCAGAGATGCAGCGTTCCTCATTTCTTTCAAATGAGAGTGAGGAACCTCAGTGAGCTACGATGTAAATGTTTCTCTTTATGCAGTGATTATTTCCACTACTTTGACCTAGTATATATTTACTGTGTGACTGCTGCAGGGAAGACTGTGGAGTGTGTTCTGTGGAAGACATGAACTTGAAGATAAAGTCCTTGCCTTTGAGGAGTTTACAGGAGTTTACAAGGGGAGGGGCACCTGGGTGGCTCAGTTGTTAAGCATCTGCCTTCGGCTCAGGGCATGGTCCCAGGGTCCTGGGATCGAGCCCCGCATCAGGCTCCTCCCCTGGGAGCCTGCTTCTTCCTCTCCCACTCCCCCTGTTGCATTCCCTCTCTCGCTGGCTGTCTCTCTGTCAAATAAATAAATAAAATCTTAAAAAAAAAAAAAGGAGTTTACAAGAGGATGTAACACACACACAAAAGTAGTATTAGGAGGTAGATGTGAAGAGAATTATGACTGGTATGGAAATTTATCAGCTGATGTGAATTTTTAAAAATCTCTAGTGACTGATTGTAAGACATTTTCATGAATTAACGTGGCTTTTTCTCTGGGCAATGAAAAATAGAATTTGGCCATCATAGAGCAGAAAACAGAATGAGCAAAAGTATGAAGAGAGGTGGGAAAGCACAGGGTATGTCTGAAGAGAAGCAAATGGTCCAGCACATGGAGTCCAGACAGGAGGAGGGGAAGGAGGAGGGAGAATCAGCTAGGGGAAGGTTGGAGGGGAGGTTGTCCAAGGAGACAACAGTCTGTGTGAGGGTCCTGCGGCAGGACAGAGCTTGGCTCCAGAGCAACTGCAGGGGAGAAGGGTTGAAGACCAAGCCTTTGAGGAACTGCAACATTCAGAGCTCGGAGAGAGGAAAGGGAGCTGACAAAGTTGCCAATAAGGAGTGGTGACAGAGACAGGCAAAAACCAGGAGGGTACGGCGCCGTAGATGCTAAGAGATGAAAGAGGAGAGCTGTCTGCTGTGTCCAAACTGTGACATAAAGACTGCAAGGAAGAGAGTATAAAAAGCACAAGGGATTAGGTACTGAAGCTTAGGGAGTCCTTAAACCCAGGAGCCCATATATCAACTACATAGGGACTGAACTGCTTTGCAAAAAACAGTTCCCTGACCCATCTTATCTTGACATGTGATGGAACACACACACACACACACACACACACACACAGTTGTCATCTTACAGAGAAAAGTCTTCAGGAGACTAAAATAAAGCAACGGCAAAAGTCAATAATCCATTTGCAGTAATGATACAGGAAAGAAGGGATATAAAGAGAAGGGGTCTCAACATCTACTTTCTATTTAAGAATGAAGTTCTTATGTATTTGTGGGCCTATTTGGATTGAGTTTTCTTATTTACATGTTAGACTGTCTGTCTTTTTCTCCGGGAAGTTCAGGAACACAGAGAGATAAACATATCCAAACTTGCAATAAATCCAATGAATACGAAGAACCAGATTTTGCCCTTCCAGGAATCAACAGTTACGTGGCCTGTGCATCTGGCCCATGATTCTGAATTCTGTCGGTCTATCCAGACTATTTTGTGGTTCACTGACTATCATGAACCATTTAAAACCAGCAAATAGCTGTGATGGATGATGCTTTAATATACTGAATATCACAATGGGATGTGGACAAGACTGCCCTTCCAAAGTTTCGTGGCACTTCACATTTTCCTGCCATTTTTAATAAAAGTAAAATGCAGAAATGGCGGGGGCGCCTGGGTGGCGCAGTTGTTAAGCGTCTGCTTTCGGCTCAGGGCGTGATCCCGGCGTTATGGGATCGAGCCCCACATCAGGCTCCTCTGCTATGAGCCTGCTTCTTCCTCTCCCACTCCCCTGCTGTGTTCCCTCTCTCGCTGGCTGTCTATCTCTGTCGAATAAATAAATAAAATCTTTTAAAAAATGCAGAAATGGCAGACAAAAATAATATCCTACTTTGGCTGGATGATGCCTTTGAAGCCCCTGTCCCCCTGCCCCACATGAGGGAAATGTGGATCATCAGGGGGCTCGTCTCTGCTTCTACATCAATTATAGGGTATGGAATGGCCTGTCAGTTTTCATACTTAGTAAATCACAGCCCCAATTATAATTCACCAAAATGCTTTTCAGAATTAGTCAGAGGCTCAATAATACCCATTAGTAGCTAATATAAAAGATGGCCATTGAAAGGGCCATCCATCTTAGGCAAGGGCCGTCATTTATTTTAAGGAGTCTTCAAAATCAAAATGGTCTAAATTCTGAGGCTTTATATGGGCATTATATATTAGCCCAGCATCTTACAGATGTACAGACTGTTGGTACACAAAATTAGTCTCAATAATACTTCAGTATTAACATTAAAAAAGCAACCCAGACACAAAAGTGTTAGGTCTGGGAAAAATGGCAGATTTTTTTGTTTAATCTGAAATGTATGTTCTCCGTCTCTAGAGAAAATATTCAACACCACCGAAAATCCCCGAAAATGAATCACCTCTCTTCTTAATGTACAGTCACAAGGACCAAAACACCGGGGGCCATGTGCTTGTCCACTTCTGACTTGACATTTGCTCACTACCTCTGTTCTCTGCAAAGATGTCTCCAGCAGCATGAAAGGAAGTCATTTATTGTGGGTTTTTCCCCTTCATCGGACAGAGCCAAAACAGCAGTGGGCTCACTCACCTGTCACACATTATGTATAAAGGGCTGTAAACCATCTCCAATGATTTTGCTCAACCCAGGCATCATTTTAATTCTTCTCACTATCTCAATGCCTCCTGTGAACTCTACTTACAAGGGGTGCATATTTTACAGAAGTACAGATTCACACAACGACAGTGGCATCTTCACAAAACAAACTTAAAAAGTGACGACATAAATTAGGCATTTACATAAGTATATGGTCAGCCTAATAATTAAGAGAATAGAATAATAATATCTATTGGCAAACAAAACTCAAAAGCAAGTAGTCCAGTCTGCCACCAATTAAATGCACACATAAAAACAATCACCATTTTAAGCCAGAAACTTATAAGAAACATTTGCCTGATAAGAAAATGAGTCTGTGTTTTAATACAGGCAGCTAGAACAGAAACGATCACCAACAGGCTTATGGCTCTTTACTACAGGATATAAATTGGTCATTGTGGGTAGAGGCTGTGTATCTATCCGTCCGGGTCCAACCAGAGGAACAGAAATCACTCTGAGTATTTAACAACGGAAGTGTAATGCAGGCAAATGTTACACAGGTAATGAAAGCGACTGAGGATGGTGCTGTAACCAGAGATCAGGCACAGCAAGAAGACCTCAGCACCCCTTGGCAGTGCAGGGTAGGGGGTAGAAAAGAGAAGAGGGAGGCGTAACTACTGGAGATCAGGGGCCTGTCGACAACTAGAGTCCCAGGGGCCTGGGAGCTGAAGTCATGGAGGACTAGAGATGCCTAACACAGATAGGGAGGAAGAAATATCCCAGCTTCTCCTTCCCTCCTTGCCTCCTACCAATTTCCTGCTAGGGTCTCCTGTTGGCTGAACCCTGTAGGAAGCCAGTAGTCACAGGAGGCTGGGAAATATAACCTGCAGGGTCTAGCTGTGTCCCATTCTCCTCTCCACCCCCCCCCATCTATGCACACAGGGGAAGGGTGAGGAGTGGATCTAGGGGCCATTTGACACGGTGTTACTATGAACCCATAGAGGTGGATGCCCCATTTTATGCACTGGGTATACCCTGGAGACACAAAATCAACAAAGTATTCTTTAAGTAATAAGGGAAGATAAATGGATAGGTTTTCTTCTTTCCTTCTTTCTAGTAAGAGAGAATCAATGAAATTCAATAGAAAGTTATTGAAAAGGTTCATAAGCATTTATTTGAAGCTCTTCCCAGCCAATTACATATATATATTTAATTTTATATTATATATATATATATATATATATATATATATATATATGGGGCACCTGGGTGGCTTAGTTGGTTAGGCGTCTGCCTTTGGCTCAGGTCACGATCCCAGGGTCCTGGGATGGAGCCCCGTGTTGGGCTTCCTACTCAGCAGGGAGTCTGTTTCTCCCTCTGCCTCTACCCTCCTGCCCTCGCTCATGCTCTCTCTCTCTCTCTTGTGCTCTTTCTCTCAAATAAAAATTTAAAAAATACATATATTTAAAGCATACTTCTACAAAACCAGAATTATGTTAAAAAGAGACAGAGAGAGAGAGAGAGATTTTCACATCTACTTGAAACATCTTTAGAGCTACATACGTCTCCCTTTACTTCAGTTTTGACACTGTGAAACCCAGCACATGGCGGCCACACAACTGTGTGGACCATGATGACAAACCGGAGGAACCGGAAGTGACTGAACCCTTCCCCCCGCGGTGTTTCTCTTTCACAGAAGTCAAAGGGTCTTCTGAAAATGGAAGTACAAAAAAAGGTATCCTAAATGTTTTCCTCTACATGACAAAAGATGTGCTGACTTATTTCTGACATGTCCTTTCTGCTTCTATTTCCAAAGAGGCTGGATCTAAGACCCCAGGCAGAATTTGCCCTCAATGTTTGTGCTCATCGGCCTGGCAGGGATGGTATTCCTGGGTTTAGTTTTGCGGTTTTTAATGAAATATTTTTGTTGGGGAAAAAGAAATCATTGGGTGGCAACAAAAGAAACAATTCGGAAAAAAGCATAAGCTTTACGAACCTGTAAATGCCGTTCAAATGTCTTATTTTTAAGCAGCTGAACTGTGAAGTAGACACAGCTCGGTCCTGCTCTTTGCCTCTTCCCTGATCTTCCCCCTTTTAGAAACTGTTCTGCGAGATGATTTGCCCCAGAATCTCTTACTGAGCAGACAGAAGAAGTTGCCTGCCTCCCTTCTGAGAACAGAAACAGACCACCACAGCCACAGCATCGCTCTTGACCAGTGGCACAGGAAACTGAACGAAGGTATATAAAATGTGGACCACGTCAACAATGTAGATACAGCCCTGGCCGGTTTTTTAAATTATTTTCTTACCAATAACTAAAAAACTCAATTAAAACCTCACCATTTAAGCTCCACAAGTTCAGTCACAGCCCATTTTTTCATGCTTAACGATTTTCTCATTAAATGCAGTAATTTCTTACAAATTGCACTAATAAAAGTAAGTCCTGCTGGGTGTTTTCCCCCCCTTTAAATGCTGCCTTTTCATTGATGTGTTAAATTAAAACCCCAGGCACAAGGAACAGAGTAAATGCAAAGTCTTTATTGTCAGACTCCATTCCTGCAGACTCTGAGATCCCTCTCGTTTTATTTTTGTTTTTATTTGAGCTAACTGTGAGTCCTGCTTTATAGCCACAGGAAGGTCTCTGGGTCTTAGCTCACTCTAGAAAAAAGGTGATAGTGTGAGCTAATGAGAAACTAGAAAAATGGCATCCAGCAAGCCCACTAGTGATAAGCTCACTTTATGTAAGAGAACATTACAATAAATCTTTTTCATTCTGGATGAATAACATTTCTCATCTTAAATAACTTCAGTGCAAGACCAGGTCTGTTCCTGAGTCAGCTGCAAAATTTTAAGTTTCCTGGTCAAAGGGTGGGTTCCATGGCATTCTATGGTCTTTTTCTTTTTTATTAACAACATTCAGTTTAACCATTAAAAACCCACTGAACATGTCCCACAAAACCTGAAGGTTATCAATGAATATTTACAGATTTACAGGGCACACAGCAGTTTGCTAAAGATCAAAGAATGTCCCTTTTTTTTTTTTTTTTTGTAGTATAACTAATTTCCCCAATCCAGAATGGAGTGCATTTAAAGCCCAAAATTGGGACATGATGCTAACATAAGAAAGAAGCCAAAGGAAGACTTTTTCATCAAATGAAGTGACTTCTTTGGCTCCTTTATGTAATGTATATGCCATATGCTTGGAAGTATGTGTTAGGTGTAGGGCTAGGGAGTAGAGAAAGAGGGTCCCCACAATTTTCTAACTCTAAAACTTGGTGAAGCTTTCTAAAATAAAAGTGATATAGAAGCATTAATAACCTTACCATGTAGACTTGATCCCATTCCAGATGGGCAGTAGGAGGGAGGCAGAATGCAAGATGACAGTGTTTGGTACTGTAGCAATTTTACAGTATCTGTCTAGCTTCATACCAGAGTGGATGTCATCAACCTAATGCAGGAAGTAAGCAGAAGGAACCAAGTAGCCATAGTAACAGTGCAGCCAAGAGGAAACACTCTGGAACAGGAGACCAATCTGGCAATGGGATCCAATTAAAAGTTGGTAATTGAATGGAACTGAAATTCATGTATCAGTTGAAGAGATACAGTGAGTGGTGAGTCAGGCTCCACAGAAAGAAGAGAGAGGCAGGCGGCTACGGCTTGAATGTGCTTTTGTGGACGATGGGGGGGTTGGGGGGATGGCACAGTGTCTTACAATGCTGTAAGAATCTCAATCACTCTTAAAAGGACATGTCAAGTACCAGAAAATTTAAAACAACTACGTTTCATGTGGTAAATCTTCCTAAAAATTGATAAATAATGATGCCCTGTGTTGATATGGCATCCTTCCTTCAGATCCTTCTTTTTTTTCAATTTTTCCCTCTTTTTCGATTTTGTGAAGAAAGTTTTATAATATTTTAGAGCTCAAAATATCGAGATATTACTTTTCTCTACTTCTTCGATGCGGTAAGATTTATGAATTGATCCGAAGAACTTGAGAATTAATTCTGCTGTAATTCAAAAATTCAAATTGTTATTCTCAAACACTGCTTCGTTAAAGTCAACAATAGAAACAAAAAAGTTACTTAGTCAGTAGTACTCAGAGAACACAGAAACAGATGGAGATTATTTGTTCCAGTGATGTCAGACTAACCGCAGCATCTCTGATAATGTATCACACTACAGTAAAACTACTACTGGGCACAGGTATCCCAGGATACACTGGCTCTTAAATTACAAGCACCTCTTTAGAGTGGGATTTGGGGGTGAGAAAAAAGAATGAGCATTCTTTGTGGAAGGAACATCACTAGCAAATATACAGAGGCAGGCAAGCCAATTACCCAAGCCAAGGGTATTAGCAGGAATACTCTTTGGTCTGAGTACAGAGTTCACAGAGGGGGCCTGTCGAACATGGGTCTGCAATGGCAGAGAGGAACCAGGCTGTGGAAAGCCTTGAAATGGGGGACTAATTTTAAAGACATGGGGAGTGATTCAAAAGGGCTAACGCTTAATCAAACCTGTGCTATAAGAAGCTAAATCTGGGGGCTCCTGGCTGGCTCAGTCAGTGGAGTGTGCAACTCTTGATCTCAGGGTTGTGAGTTTGTTGGGTGTGTAGAGATTACGTAAAAATAAAATTTAAAAAAAAAAGGAAGCTAAATCTGTACCAACATATGGGATGAGTTGAACAAGAAGAACTTTGAAGATAATTAATATAGGATGCTATAACTGTCCAATGGTGAAGTAATGAAAGCTTGAATTAGGATACTGGTAGTTAGGAAGGAAAGGAAGAGACAGATCCAGAAAATGATCAGAAATGAGGAGAGATTACAAATGGGTACAAAATGGTCAGAAATGCTCATCAACAGTCAACTCAAGAAACAAAACAACAACAGCAGCAAAACCCCCTATTTCTGGGGAAGTCCTGTTAGTACCCATAGCACACCCTCAGGCTGTTGCATCACTTGGGATACTTTTCTTCGGGCTCTCTCCTGTCCAGTCTTCTATGGCTCAGGTTATGCCAGACTAGTCTATGAATTCTTCCTCAAATCCGTCACCCACCTGCGGCTGTACCCACACTGCCTTGTGTCCTACTGCCTTCGATCAACTATTTGTGCATCTAAGTGACCCCTTCCACTGGTGTCCTAGACACCACACCTCTCCCCTTCTCAAAGATCTCATCCAGTTTCATGCCGTCAGACAACATCTCTAGGTGACTTCTCCTGGATTTATATTTAGAACCCGGATCTCTTTCCTGCATAACCAATTTAGCATGTCTCCCCCATCTCAGTAAATAGCAATTCCTTCCAGTTGCTCAGGCCAAAAAGCTTGGGAGTTATCCCTGACTTGTTTCTTTTTCTCATACCCTACATTCAAATAGTCAGCAAAACCTGCCAATTCTACTTTTAAAGCATATCAAGAATCTGACCTCTTCTCACTTTCTCTCACTTGCGTTACTGCAGTAGCCTTCTAACTCATCTGCCTCCTTCAACCTTGCCCATTCTCAACATGGCAGCCAGGGCACTTTCAAAACATGTCAATCAGATCAACCTCTACTTTGAATTCCTCATGGCTTCCCATTTCACTCAGAGTAAAAGCAGGACGTCTAGGAGGCCCAATGTGATATGTACCCCAGCTACACCCCCTGATCTCATCTCCTACTTCTTTCCTTCAGCCACACTGGCCTCCCTGATGCTCCTAAACGAAGCCAGACACACTGCTTCAGGAGAGCGTACTGTTCCCTCTGTCTGAAAAGTTCTCCCCAGAGATACCTACCAGGTTCTCTCCTCCACCTTCCTCAATTCTCTGTTCAAATGATACCCCAAAACTGAGCCTTCCTTGATCTTCTATAAAATCATAAGCCCATCTCACCCCAGCACTCACTATCCCACTATCCCATTTTAATTTTTTCTGTAGTGCTGTCATGAGTTGAATACCATTCTCTGAAAATTCATGCCCTTTCCGAAACCTCAGAATATGACCTTATTTGGAAATAGGGTTCTTGCGGATATAATCAAATTAAGATGAGGTCATAAGAATGGGCCCTAATCTAATATGACTCATGTCCTTACAAGAAGAGGGAAATTTCAGGGCACCTAGGTGGCTCAGTCAGTTAAGCGTCTGCCTTTGGCTCAGGTTGTGACCCTGGGGGAGTCCTGGGATCCAGCCGTGCGGTGGGCTCCCTGCTCAGCGGGAAGTCTGCTCCTCCCTCTCCCTCTGCACCTCCCGAGCTCATGCTCTCTCTCTCTCCCCCTCAAACAAATAAAAATCTTTTTTATTTTTTTTAAAGATTTTATTTATTCGACAGAGATAGAGGCAGCCAGCGAGAGAGGGAACACAAGCAGGGGGAGTGGGAGAGGAAGAAGCAGGCTCACAGCGGAGGAGCCTGATGTGGGGCTCGATCCCACAACACCAGGATCACGCCCTGAGCCAAAGGCAAAGGCTTAACCGCTGTGCCACCCAGGCACCCCCAAACAAATAAAAATCTTAAAAAAAAGAAGGAGAAGAGGGAAATTTGGACACACACAGTGAGAGAGCTCCCTGTGAAGAGGAGGAGGCAGAGACCGGAGTGGCGTGTCTACGAGCTAAGGACCACCAAGGACTGTCAGCTGTCACCACGAGCCAGGAGAGGGGTGTGGAACAGATTTCCCTCATGTCCTCAGATGGAACCAACCTTCCTGACACCTTCACTTTGGAATTCCAGCCTCCAGAACTGTGAGAAAATAAACTTCTGTAGTTTTAAGCCAGCCACTCTGTGGTACTTTGTTACGAAGTCCTTGGAAACAAACATAGTCCTTACCACCATTTGACATTTATTTTCTTATTTGTTTACTGTCTGTGTTTCCCTACAGTGACTAGCACATAGTAGGATGCTGGTCATTTGCTAAATGGATGAACGAACGGCCTAAGCCTCACTGGTTTACTCCTGTAAAACCTCTAAAGAATGAAGATGTCTGTTTGAATTCCTTCAATTTAAACCCAAAGACTGCATTTTTAGAACTGGTTATCACTAAGGGGAATAGACAGTCTAGAACTTTTTTATCACCACCCTTCACTTTAATTTTACAGAGATGGAGATGGGGAAAATAAAGCTCTGTGGAAGGGGGAAATACATAGACAAAGAGTAATGGGCTGTGTAAGAGATGTGTGCAGGTGTGGGTGGAGAAGACACCACTTCTTTTTTTTTTAAGGCGGGGAGGGAAAGAGGGAGAGGGAGAATCTTAAGCAGGCTCCACACCCAGCGTGGAGCCTGATGCAGGGCTCGAGCTCACAACCCTGAGATCATAACCTCAGCCGAGATCAAGAGTCAGATGCTTAACCAACTGAGCCACCCAGGCGTCCAAATATACCATTTCCAACATTGTCCTGACTATGTGCACAGTCATCTTCGTTGTTGTCACTTACCATGACTTAGCTCCGTCCCATTTTGCTGTATGCTCTTTTTTCTCCTCTTAGATCATGTTGCTTGATCCCACTGGGATGTGTGTGTGGAGGGTAGGGGCAGAGTGTTTTTCAAAATGTAGTGTCTATGGCTATAACCCCAATTTACCACACCCTAAAATATTAACCATCTTGACTATAATACAGAGCATTAACAGGGATTAACAGGGTTACTCCCAAGAGGAGAGAGTGAGAAAGCAAGACAGAATGTGAGTTTGGGGGGGCTGGAAGACAGGGGGACAAAGAAGGAGGAGACTTCTTTTTCTTGACTTTCATGTACTACTCTATTATTATTTGATTTTTTCCAATGAGCATGCACTTATTTTTTAACGAGGAGAAGACTAGGGAGCAATAAACAATTGTTTCTATTTCTATGAGTCTTAAATGGGTAGACATTTTTCATGGGTTGGTATTTACTGATGGTGAAACTCAGAATACTTCTATTTCATGATCCTTTTATTTCTTTTTTATTTTTTGCACCATCTACTTTTTTCTTTCCTTCTGTTTATTACTCACATACTCAAAGGGCTATATTACAAAAGACTTTCAAATTATTTAATTTTACCCACTGTCCTCAGGAAAGACTACCAATGTGAATTGCTACAGGCAAATCTTATCTCTGATTTACATATTCCATCCCCCCACCATACATTTAAAGTTTCAGTGTATAAGTCTTGTTGGCTTCATTACAGTCCATCTAAGAGTAATCAGAAATGGAGACAATTATGGGATAATCCAACCTTAATTATTCCATGTATTTTCTTCTCAATGTAGGAGACAAATAATTAATCAAACAAAATAAACCCATGCTTGAGAAAATGGCACAAAAGAAGAAACAAATGAAAGGCAGGAATAATGAACCTATAAACTTTCCAAATCTATAAGCACTGACCTAAGACTTCTATACTAAAATACCTATCGTCAAGGCACCTGGGTGGCACAATCAACTCTTGGTTTCATCTCAGGTTTTGATCTCAGGGTCATGAGACTGAGTCCCGTGTTGGGCTCTGTGCTCAGCAGGGAGTCTGCTGGAGAGTCTCTCTTTCTCCCTCTCCCTTTCTCCCTCCCTCCACTAGTGCTTTCTCCTTCTCTCTCAAATAAATCTCCAAAAAAACCCAAAAAACAAAAAAACCCATTATCACTAAAATGTAAATTGACTTTAATTACTTACAACTAATCGTCTCTGTGTTCCAACAAGTCCCTGCTCTACACAATTTTTCCTGTACTGAGTAAGGTGGTCATTCACTAAAGTAAAAGAATTCCTCTCATGAAGCAGAGGATTATGAAACACAAACATAATCTTGTGATACATGTATTTAAGTTTATTTTTTTTTAAACTCCAATACCTGAAGACTTTTATTTAAAATACACTCTATTACCTGAATTGATGATGTTTTCTTTACTGTGACTCTGCAGAGATTCACCTGGGTCTCCAGATTTTTGTTTAGCTAGAGTCAGGCAAAAATTATAAAGGTCTCACCAGTCCACAAGGTCTCAAGGGAAATAACTTTCAATACTCAAAACATCATGGAGAACAACTAGACAGAAACTCAACAAGGATACAGATTTGAACAAACTATCACCTAAACTGATCTGACATTTGCAGAACCCTCGACCTAACAACAGCAGAATGTACATTATTTTAAAGGGCATATGAAACAATTGTCAGAACAGAATATAGGCTAAGCCATGGAACAAGTCTCAATAAATTTAAAAGGGTTGAAACCGTTCAAAATACATCTTACAACAGAATTAAGACAAAAATCGACAACAGAAAGAAATTTGGAAATCTCCAATATCTGCAAATTAAACATTCTTCTAAGTAATCCAAGGGTCAAAGCAGTAATCACAAAAGAAATAAGAAAGCATCTGAACTGAATGACGATAAAAACATTACGCACACACTTTATGGTGCGCAGCTAAAGAACTGGGTAGAGGGAAATGTATAGCTTTCAATGCCTACGTTAGAAAAGAAATGAGGTCCCAAATCAATAATCTAAGCTTCTACTTTAAGAAACTAGAAAAAGAGGATCAAATTAAATCCAAAGTAGCAGAAGGATGGGAATAATAAAGGCAAGAGCAGAAATCAATGAAATAAAAACAAAATAATGGAAGAAAAATCAATAAAAGCAGAAGTTAGGATCTTCTATAAAAGATAAGCAAAACCATAAGCCCCTACTTACATTGACCACGAAAAAGAGAAGATACAAGATACCAAAATCAAGAATAAAAGAAGGGAAATCACTATCAACCCACAGAACTTAAGAGAAAAATAAAATCATTGAACACTACACCAAAAACTAATGATGGACTGTATGGTGACTAACATAAAACAATTAAAAAAAGAAAAATAATAGGAATAATGTTAGGCCAATAAATTAAACAACTTAAATGAAATGGACAAATTCTTATAAGGACATAAATTAGTACAACTGACTTAAGCAGAAATGGAAAATCTGACCAAATCTACAATATGTAAAGTAACAGAGTATTAGAAAGCTTCCCACGAAGAACCCTGGCCTAGGTTTCATTGGCAAATTCTATCAAATATTTAAAAACGAAATAATATTAATCTTGAAGGAAAAGAGAGAATACTTCTCAACTCATTCTGTAAGGCCTGTATTTCCCTGATATCAAAGCCAAAGACATTATAGAAAGGAAAACTATAGAAGGGTATCCTTCATGGACATATACACAAAAATCCTACCGAAGTATCAGCAAAATGAATTCAGGAACATACAAAAGAACTACACACCATGACTGACTGGAATTTATCCTACATGAAAATCAATGAATATAACATAGCATATTAATAGAAGAATCAAACCCACATAATCATCTCTCTAATATAGAAAATGCATTAAAAAAAAAAGAAAATGCATCTGACAAAATTCAACATGCATTCGTAATAAAAACTCTCAACCAACTCGGAATGAGAAAAGAAAATCTTCAAGTTGATAAAGGGAATCTGAGAAAAACCAGAATATTATACTAACGGTGAAACACTAAAAGCTTTCCCCTTAAGATCAGGAACAAGGATAATCATTCTTCTTCTTCTTTTTTTTAAAGAGATTTTATTTATTTATTTGACAGAGAGAGACAGCAAGAGAGGGAACACAAGCAAGGGGAGTGCGACAGGGAGAAGCAGGCTTCCCGCGGAGCAGGGAGCCCGATGTGGGGCTCGATCCCAGGACCCTGGGATCATGACCTGAGCCGAAGGCAGAGGCTAAACGACTGAGCCACCCAGGCGCCCCAAGGATAATCATTCTTATCATTCTATGACTGTTGGATATTCCAGCCAGTATAATCAAGAAAAAGAGTTCTAAGGCATACAAATTGGAAAAGAAGAAATAAAACTGTCTTTACTTGCAGACAACGTTATCGTGCATATAGAAAATTCAGAGTATAGGGGCACCTGGGTGGCTCAGTCAGTTAAGTGTCTGCCTTCAGCCCAGGTCATGATCCCAGAGTCCCGGGATCGAGCCCTGTGTCGGACGCTGTGCTTAGTGGGGAGTCTGCTTCTCCCTATCCCTGTGCCATTCCCCCTGCTTGTGTTCTCTCTCAAATAAATAAAATCTTAAAAAAAATTCTTAAGAAAATTCAGAGTATATAAAAACAATTAGAAGTAATAAACAAGTTTAATAAGGTTGCAGGATATAAGATCAATATACAAAATCAATATTTCTATATACGGGCAACAAACAATCCAAAAAATAACTTTAAAAATTCCATCTGCAATAGCATTAAAAAGAATAAAATACTCACAAAATTTTAACAAAAGAAGTACAGGACTTGTACACTAAAAACTACAAAACACTATGGAGAGAAAGTAAATAAAGGCCTAAATAAATGGAAAAATATCCTATGTTCATGGGTTAAAAAATTCAATATTGTTAAGATGGAAATCCTCTCTTAATTATTCTATATGCTCAATGCAATCCCTATCAACACCCCAGTGGGCTTTTTTCTGTAAACTGAAAAGCTGAATCTAAAATTTATATGGAAATGCAAAAGACCTAGATTAGCCAAAACAATTTTAGAAAAAAATAAAATTGAAAGACATATTATAGTATTTCAAAGCTTACTATAAAGCTAAAGTAATTAAAATAAAGTATCATTGAAAACAGATACAGATCAATATAAGACAATTGACGAGCACAGAAATTAACTTTTGTATGTATGATCAGTTGATTTTCAATAAGATACCAATGCGGCTGGATGGTCTTTCCAATAAATGATGCTGGGACAACTGGTTGCCCTATGAAAAACAATGAATCTAGGGTACTCACTCTCATAACCATTTACAAATATCAACTCAACATGGATTATAGACCTAAAACCTTAAGAAGAAAATCTTTGTGACTTGGCCAGGCAAAAATTTCTTACATAAAACTACAAAATGATAATCCATAAAAGAAAAAGTGATAATACAGAAAATCAAAATTAAGAACTTTATACTTCAAAAGACACCACTGAAAAGATAACCCACAGACTGCAGAAAACATTTGCAAATCATCTGACAAAGGACCTGTATCCAGAATATAGACAGAATTCGCTACATCTAGATAAGACAACAGAATCAAGAAATGGGGAAGAGATTCAGAGAGACATTTCATCAAAGAAAATAAAATATATGAATGGCCAATAACCATCTGAAAAAAGGTCAGCATCATTAGTATTTAAGGAACTGCAAATTAAAACTACATAGGGATGCTAACACATCGCCACCAGAATTGCTCTAATTGAAAAGTCAACACAAGTGTCACCAAAGATATGGAGAAAATGGAAACCACGTTCACTGCTGGTGAGACGTTAAATGGTAAAGCTGCTTTGAAAGGAGTTTGGCTATTTCTTAAAAAGTTAAACATAGACTTCCCAGCGATTCCACTCTCACCCAAGAAAAACAAAAAAAATACAAAGATTGTAATTTTCATAGCATTATTTATAATAGCTAAAAAGGGGAAACTATCCAAATATACCCATCAATTAGTGAATGGATAAACATAATGTGGCATATCCATAAAACAGAGTACTATTCAGCAATAAGAAGAAATCAATTACTCAGGACGTGTGGGTGACTCAGTTGGCATCTGCCTTTGGCTCAGGTCATAATCCTGGAGTCCTAGGATCGAGCCCCATGTCGGGCTCCCTGCTCAGCAGGGAGCCTACTTCTCCCTCTCCCTCTCCCACTGCCCCTGCTTGTGCTCTCTTCCTCTCTCAAATAAGTAAAATATTAAAAAAAAGAAGAAGAAATCAATTACTGATACATGCTACAACATAAACAAACTTCGAAAACATTATGCTAAGTAAAAGAAGCCACATGCAAAAGACTGCATATTGAGTGACTGCATTTATGTGAAATTTTCAGAAAAGGTAAATCTATAGAAACAGAAGTGGTTACCTGGGGTGGTGGTAGGAAGAAAGAATGGACTACAAATGGTCAGGGGGACCTTTCTGGGGTGAGGGAAAAGTGTTTAACTGGATTGTGGTGATGATCATATAACTTTATACATTTACAGAAGATCACGGAATTGCACACAGATTAGTGCAGAGACTTGGGGAGATCTACCACAGACAGAAAGGATACTTCCACTATGTTTCCACAACAGAATAACCGCTAAAGCTCAGAGAGCGAATTTTATCCTCAGTGCCCCAAGGAAACACTACTAGATTCCAAGGGCAAGGGAACTATCAAAAAGATGGCTCTCATGAGAAATGGCTCCTGTCTCCAATGGCCTACAGTGGCTATCTTCTGAGTGTTTCAATTGTATTTCATTACCACTGAAAGACACAAAGAGATAAACTACAGGATTTCAGCAGTTTAATCTGACAAAGGAAATGAAAACAGACCTGTATCAGTCAGCTCAGGCTGCCATAACAAAACACCATGGACTAAGGTGGCTTCAACATACGAAATTTGTTTTCTCACAGTTTGGAGGCTGGTGCTAACATGGTCAGGTTTTGGTGACGGCTCTCGTCCTGGCTTGCAGTCACCTTCTCACTATATTCTCAGATGGCAGAGAGAGAAGAAAGACAGGAAGAGAAGAGAGAAGAAAAAGCACAAATCTCTCTTATAAGGTCACCAATCCCATGATGAGGGCTTCACACTCATGATCTCATCTGAACCTCATGACCTCTTATAAGGGCCCCATATCCAACATCATCACGTTAAGGGTTAGGGCTTTAACATATGAATTCTGAGGAGACACAGTTCAGTCTACAACAGGGCCTTTAATCACTATTCACTAAAGATTTTTCTCCAACTGTCCATAAGAAACTGCAAAAGATAAAAGAAAAAAAAAGTTGGGGTGCCTGGGTGGCTCAGTCAGTTAAGTGTCTGCCTTGGCTCAGGTCATGATCCCAGGGTCCTGGGATCGAGCCCTGCATCGGGCTCCCTGCTCAGCGAGGAGCGTGCTTCTCCCTTTCCCTCTCCCTCTGCAGCTCCCCCTTTTTGTGCTCTCTCTCTGTGAAATAAACAAATAAAATCTTTTAAAAAGGGGAAAAAAATCATTAAAAAAAAAGAAATAGTTAACTATTCTCCTTTGTCTAAAGGCATTCATTCTGACAGTATTCTCAAGGCCTACTGAAACTATGCTTCACATCTGAACAAAACTCCTTTCCCTTTTCTAGCTTAAAACACAAGCAAGCCATTTTTAAAAGTTTTATGAAGACGTGCCTAACAGACAGGACTAACTGTATCAAATTATACTTGCCACTTCTTTCTGTGTCAGCATATTTTTTGCCTTGGGCTTGCAATTTGAAAGGGGAGGGCCCAAACACTTTTATTGCATTTAAGTGGGACTCCAAGCTGTTTCAAGCCTCCTCGTAACACATTTCAGCTGATTAGTGACTATTTTAACAAAAGCCTAACATCCTTTCCTAAACATCTTAATTGGTTAAGAGCTTCTGTTGTTTGCCACGAGCAGTCACTTTAAGTCATTGATTAAAGCGGTTTGCACATCAGCACAATCTGAAATCAGTTTCCTTCTTCAACCAGCTGGGCTTAGGAAGCAGCAATCTTGAGGACAGCCCAATTCAAGGAGAACCAAGTGCAACGCCCTGCGTGACGATCGTGCACCATGCAAGCAAAAGGCGCAGCATTTGTAGGAGGTTGAGGGCATGAACTGAAGCGCCATACGTAAGTACTTCAACGGCTCTCTGCCTCCCAAATCGCGCTCATTAGCGCTCAGCGCAAGGGGGACTCCGACAGCAAGCTGGAGAACATACCCTCTCTCGGAAGCCCCCGTCACTGATCGGCGTTTCCAGCAGAGCCGCCTGTGCGCACCGGCCTCGCAGCACTGCGGGCCCGGGTCATCACGGTAGGCCCACGGGTCACCATGTGCGGGCTTCAGAGTAGACTCTGCTCTTCCCAGAGTTCTGACGTGGGGAAAGTGTTCATGTGAGTTCCACGTTTTCAGCCAGAGGGAAAAATACCCCTTCCATGTTTAACATGAAAAGGGGAAAAAAAAAAAAAACCACTCAGCAGGTTTAAGGCAAGCAACTTCTGCCCGGCAGGAGAGAACACCACGCTGCAAGTGGGAACGCCGTCCAGAGCGCGTCCAGACTTCCTCTAGTGCTCGCAGGAAGAAGTCTTCGTGCTCACTGAGAACATTCCCACAGCAAACAGCCTTTTATTTTTATGCTACCAGTTGGCTCTCTTTCTTAACGGATAGCCAGGCTACATTTTACAAGAACCATACCCTGTAATTAGACATCTTCTGATGCACAGATTGACAGGAACTTAAAAGAACTGAAAAAGCTGAGTAAGAATGGATAGAAGCCTTTTAGAAGAGTTGATGAAAACCAAAAAGATTTTCAAAGTAGTTATGTGTGGGGGCGCCTGGGTGGCTCAGTTGTGAAAAAATAAAATCTTAAAAAAAAAAAAAGTGGTTGTGTATGTATGACGGTCTTTGTTTCCTGTGTCATGTCTTTTTTTCTTTCTTCTTTTTGTCTTCATTTGAAGAATTTCATTTTAATTGTTTGGTTGACGAGTTTTATTATATTAAAATGTAAACTGCAGGGCAGTGCTGTGCCATTTAATGAAATGTACGCAACTCATGAAGAAGTTTAAGCCCCAAGACCCGGTGTCCTCCACACCTCTGCCATTAGCCACGGAAAGTCGACGACTCCCGGCCTCAGTCCACCCATGGGAAAATTCACGAGTGCGACACTCGGGGTCACGGCTACATCATTACCATGTCAAATACTAACACACCCCTGTAGCGGGTCTCCTTTACACTTCCAAATAAATGGATTGCTGTTTCCAAATAAAACTTGTCATCAATAAATGAGACCTAAAATAACCCTGACAGTCAAGTTCTGGGGTTTAACAATTTAAAACCAAACAAGTCAAAAGGGAACCCAAGGAATATCAAGTGGCATATTTAATAAAAAAATATAAAGTATGGACTAAGCCTCTAGAACCCATAATCATGTGTTTTCTCTCTCCTGACTAGATGTGTCACTGCTGTTTTGGGAAAGGACTAAGAGAATGTGTTACACTGCTAACAATTAAGACTTTTATAGGGCTGAAGATGTTTACAATTTTAGTTACTATTTATATTTAGTATCCTTCTTTCAAGACGTTCAAGGTATCTGACAGAACTTATTCTTCTTAAACTTACCAGCTCTGTGTAAAACAACAGAAAAGGGCCATATTCCTCCTACGTTTATCTGGAAAGAGCTATGGTAAGTTACATAAACCACACCCAAGATTACATAAACAGGCCCATTAACACACACACACACACACACACACACACACACACACACACACGGGAAATCTCTCCTAGATCTCAATTCTTGGGGACCCACAGTTTAGGGCTTGCCTCATGACCGAGAGTCATAAAACGCACGTATGTAGGCTGATTTGCACCTGGGACAGTGCCATCCTGTACAAAACTGGAACTGAAAAAAATGTCTATGTGGCTTTGATGAATGATAATTTTATCATGAACTGTTACCATGTTCCACCCAGCATTGGTAAATTTTAAGAAACACCCTTTAAAACTGGAGGAATATTGTTTGATAATCAATGAGAATGAGGTAGATGGGAGAAGAAAAGCAAAAAGGCTAGAGGATGAAAAGTGGTCTAAACAAAGTGAGACAAAACAGATACAAGAGAAAAAATGAAAGACCTCGGAGCCAGAAAATAAAGTGATCAACATCTGATCAGATGGGTATGTGCAGACTCCTGCTCCCTGTACTTAAATCTAATGGTAAATGCCATTTATGGTAAAAATCTAATGGTCCATACCATTTCTGCTTAGGATGGCTCTTCTTGACAGGTTTTTTTTTTTAACCAACCATGCTCCTGTGAACTCAACTGGGTGGAATGGAGCTCCACCACCCTGTCACTATTCAGAAGCCCAATACAGAACCTACAATCTTTTTTTTTTTAAGTGAAAAATTTTTAAAGATTTTATTTATTTATTTGAGAGAGAGAGAGCATGAACGAGGGGAGGGGCGGAGGGAGAAGAGGCTTCCCACTGAGCAAGGAGCCCGATGCGGGGCTCAATCCCAGGACCCCGGGATCATGACCTGAGCCCAAGACAGATGCTTAAATGACTGAGCCATCCAGGAGCCCCCCAGAACTTATAATCTAAGTGGCAAAAACAGGGTCCAGGGAACAAAGTCACATTCCATTCTTTTATCTGTCTCCACAGATCCATTTTCCTGACTCATAAGGTCCTCAGAGAAGCTGTTTTTGACATAGCAGGTACATTCAAGCTACATGACATAGTATCTCAAACTTGGTGGGAACACCTCAATTCAGACATATCGTGATCACAGGAATTATTTAGAGGGCTGAAATAATGTGGCTTTTCCTCCTCCTCTAATTTGCTGTCTTTTGACCATTTTAGCGTTCTTCCTAAGTAAAAGCAGGGGAGGGACAAGGAGTTTGAAATCCATGGTGTTCCTCCAACAGCTGGTGGAGGAGGGTGTTCACATAAAGGGATAACCTGGGTTCAAGGAGTCTCTGAGAACGCTGTGGACTCCGGTTCTTGAATAACCCACAATCGCAGATAACAGATATCAAGGATGAGGGCGCTGAAGCACAAATGAATACCGTGTGAGAGAAACAAGTTTCACTTTCATCACTGAGAAATGATTATTACGCAGACGGTTGTGGTCAAGAATTTTTCTCTTGTAAAACTGCGGTGATAGAACGGTGGGGTGGGTAGGAAAGGGACTAGAAAAAGAGGAGCACCTGAGAATCAAAGCCAGCTTACAGAAGCATCGGCAGCCAGAAAGAACACAGTCCCGGGGTTCAGTGTCATCGCCTCTATGTCAATAAGCTTATGACAAGAAATATCCCTCACACTGAAAACCAGAAGGTAAGAAAATATGGAGATGCCTACTGGAGACTGCTAGTGTCAAGGGGATAGGATCGCAATACTCGGTATGACTACACTATTAAGCCAGATGGAAAGAAATTATACCCATAATAGGTGAACAGGTAAAGTTCTAAGGGTGCAACAATCTTACCGTCTATTACTGATCATGCTTTTGGCAACTGAATTTAAAAAGCAGATCTACTGGAGAAAAGAGAAAAGCTTCTCCCTCCCTGCCCTAGGCATAGATCTCGAGGAGGGACAGAGGAGAGCAATAATAGAAAGGTAGCTTCAAGTTTGGAGGACAACTTTGGGCTTCAGGGAAAGTGAGTCTTCACTCACAAGGGGCTTCTGTAGAGGTGCCCATACAGAACAAAGCTAGGCAATGTAATGGACAAACAAAATTTCTGGAGCTTGATATTTTAGGTTAGGACCACAAAACAGAATTGGTTGCCTACAGGTGGGAGTCCCATTTTCCCAGAGCTCTGTAGAAAGTCTGCCTTTGTGAGGTCACTCCAGAGCTCTGACTGTCCCAGTCCTAGATAGAGGAACAGAAGGACCCCACCACCACACCAGCAGCAGCGCACCAGGACTCAGTCACATTCAACATCAAAGAATGGTCCACTCCTCAGAAGTCCTACCTACAGGCACAAGGTTGAAAATACATGACCTTATTATGTCTGAACAACAACAATGTGTAGGAAAGGAGGGCATTAGGAATCAAGAGAAATGGTCGGGGGCGCCTGGGTGGCACAGCGGTTAAGCGTCTGCCTTCGGCTCAGGGCGTGATCCTAGCGTTCTGGGATCGAGCCCCACATCAGGCTCTTCCGCTGGGAGCCTGCTTCTTCCTCTCCCACTCCCCCTGCTTGTGTTCCCTCTCTCGCTGGCTGTCTCTCTCTCTGTCAAATAAATAAATAAAATCTTAAAAAAAAAAAGAGAGAAATGGTCGGTTAAATACCAAAATCCAATATTTGAAAAACACATGGATTTGAATCCCTGTGTGATTCTGGGGGAAGTTCATCTCTCCTAGTTGTATAGTTTTTCCCGTAAAATGGGGAGAATGCTACCTATTGTAATTTATATGCCATGTAGGCGTCACCTGCCCTTATTATTTTCACAAGACTGTTTCGAATCCCCAATTCCATGGCCTGGAGAAACACTGTTTTCTGGAGATGTGAGCAAATTCTTAAGAATTTACTCTTTCATGAGCTCTTCAGACTCTGGTCTCCTGTGCTCTCAGGTCCTTTCTCTGATCTGCCTCAAGTAATTCCAACCCAAAACTCTTGTCTCTTCACCAGTTTCCCCAAATAGAGCTCTCAAACCAAGGAATCCAGAATCTGACTGACACTGAATATTGGCAGTTATGAGCTGGGAACACATTGTTGAACACTGTGTCCTTGTATAAATTCATTCACTTCCTCTCTTACGTTTTCTACTCACCCCTTCCTGTCCTGAACTAGCAATAGTTTTTCTACTTCTACACTGTCAGTAGATTCCCTCCTCTCTGAACCCTAACTGGCCAACCACCACACATGGAGACAGGCTCAGCCTCTACCCTAAGCAGTTACCAAAATATTTTCCCAATTAAAAAAGAAGATTTTTCTCAGAAAATGCTGGCACCAACTGTTAAAGCTCTACCGTCTTTTCCACTTGCTCACATGACTACAAGATTGCTATGTGGGTAACTGAGACAAAGAATATAATAGCTCAGCATATGCTATTATACACAGAATATGCTAGCACAATGACTTGAACATAGCAGACACTAGTGGCTGCCTTTACATTTGTGATCGTGCCAGATTTAGTCCCTGACAAGACCACGCCTACACCAACCACAGAGACTAGTCACTTCCACAGGGAGGACCTCTGCATTTGGCCGAGGTAATCGACAGCATATAATCAAAAGCTAAGATGGCCTCCATCTTTCTTCAAAAACATGATAAATCATGATGGACAACAGCCAGCTGACTTGCACAGTAATGCCTCTGCATTCTTCCAAACACAGTCACAATATGCAGCCAAGCAGAAAACGGCACAGGTACGTATGCTGTGAAAGCTTCCTTTGATCACCCCCATACATGAAGGAGAGAAATTCTGAAGTACTGTTTCCACCAATCCTTCTGGAAAGCTGTCACTTTAATTTCAGAACTCCTTCATCTACGTAGATGTAGTTTTGTTTTGTGTTACTCTCAAAGGCTTTTCTCCTACATGACAGTTCTTAACAGGGCAAAAAGCTCCTTCTCCACCTCAAAACATGAAACATATATAGATCATCATAGTAATGAAGCTTGTCTTCCTCCGGAAATTCTCATGGGCTGGCCTTCGGTGTTCCTGCCAACAGGACTGGTCCAGGAGACTGTAAACAGCACAGCAAGCCCAGGAGTCTTGCTAGGATTCTCAGACTCTTAAGTAGTAACCTACACTTATGCTACGTACTGCAGAGAGTCAACCTAGAAACTGTAGGGTTTCCTAGGCATTTAGAGGAGTCATTTCCCCCCTAAAATGCCAAGAAGTAGGGAGAGAAGTTCTGTGCCCACATTCACATAAACACAAAGGTGGCAGCTCATGGACAGGCCTGACCCTAGGTGGCAATAATGAACACAGCACTCTCGTACGCACAAACCTGCAGGATGAGAACTGCCAGCCGCCACTCCTTTAAAGAGTAAATAAACAGGAATTTAAACACAACCTAGTGAATGAATGTTGGTCCCAGACTCTCCGTCCATTCCAGAAAACTTCTAATATTAGCCCATGCCTAAATGGAATTCTAGGTTTTAATTCATAAAAAGAAAATGTGAGGATATAGTCAATTTCAGGAAGATCAAATCTAGGGGCGGCAGCATGGTGTTCTGGGACTTGTGTAAAGAGGCTCAAACCCTTAGGCCTAGAACAAGAATTATGGGTCACTGAAAAGAGGAAGACATGACAAAAATGTTTTACTCCAGCGGCACCTGGGTGGCTCAGTCATTTAAGCATCAGACTCTTGATTTCAGCTCAGGTCATGATCTCAGGGTCGTGGGTTCAAGCCCCACATTGGGCTCCATGCTCAGCTGAGGGTCCGTTTGCCCCTCTCCCTCTGCTCTTCCCCCTCTTCTCACGCATGCATGCTCTCCCTGTGTCTCAAATAAATAAATACAAAATATTTTTTTAAAAAAATGTTTTATTCCAAGCTCACTTACAAGACCCCAAGGAACTTCAATGAAGTGGAACCAAAAGCTCTACGGTTCTGGCCTACAGTTTTCTTAACAAAAAGATCTACAAATTAGCCCTTTTCCTGCTGGGGCAGACCTGTGTTGAGTTTACCCTCATGTGTTCAGAATGTTGCCTCAGTGAGCTCACCAATAACACAATCACAAAGGTCCACTAGGAGAGAAACCTGCTATTATAAGGATACCAACAAAAGGCTATACTTCTTAATCTAGATGATAAATCCATTACCGTAATTGTGTATCTTCCCTTAAACGCAGAGCTGACAGCATACCACTCACCTTCCTCAAAGCTGGCTTTCTTCTGCCTCACTAGAACACGGAAGTTTTCAGCAGGATTCACGCTTCCAACCTAGAATACATGCACACACAGACAGTAACCCTACAGATCACTTCTCTTTTTGGCAGCACCCCAGGCAATTCGAGATGCTTCATGTAGTAAGTGTGCTCTTACAAAATAAAACCAAAGACAAAAAGAAAGTCCTTTCTATTCACTTCCATTTCCGGGGTTGTGTTAAAAGCGACCAGATTCCTGTGGCCAAAGAGCTGCTGTCTGTACTTTCATTTCCCTCTCTTACGGAAGCAGACTTCTTTCCAGAGAGGTCGGAAGTATTACTACCCAAGTCACCAGTCAGCTCAGCCAGAAGGCTTTATGTGACACAATGCTGGCACATCCGGACACCCAACCAATTAGGGAGGGAAGATTCCGCAGTGTTGGGTCAGTTCAGAATGTATTTGCCCCACTGAAGAGGACACGAGACATAACTCCTGAACTTGGTTTGCTGAACTGCCCTTTTGTGGGGACTGCTGAGGTCTCTGGCATTGAAAGTTTTGGTAGAACATACAAACGTGCCCAAACTGCACACGTCCCTCCCAAAATAAAAGCAGATACTGTGTCAAGATTTACCACGGTGCTAGCCGGGAAAGTTTCAAAGATGAAACTGCCACTCTATACAGCACTTCCCGATCATATGTAGGTCTTCAATCTTCCAGTCGCAACCTAGAGGCGCCTGGGTGGCTCAAGTCAGTTAAGCATCTGACTCTTGATTTTGGCTCAGGTCATGTTCTCTGGGTTGTGAGATCGAGCCCCATGTCGGGCTCCGCACTGGCCGTGGAGCCTGCTTAAGATTCTTTCACTTCCTCTCACCCTCCCCGCCCCTTCTTCTCTCAAAAAAAAAAAAAAAAAAAATCTTCCAGTCCCAACCTTAACACGCCCGAAGTATCATTCAGTTCACCAGGGAGAAGACAATTAGCTTCTGTTATGGCTGGTAAACTTTGGTGCAAAATGTACTAAAGTTTGCAGTTTGCTCTGGGATAGCAGTCAGAAAAGCTCTAAACACAAATAAGGTCATGATCTTTTTTTCCTTTACTATAAAACACTGAAATAAAAAATCGAAATCATTTTCAGATGTTCAGTTTATCCTGAGAGCATTTCTTTTTAAGGTTGGAAAAAAGGCATGCCCTAATGCTAACCATCCTTCCTAGTACATTTGGCTAGTGAAAGACAATTTTTAAGATTCACTGATTCAAAATAATGCCACTTAACAGACGGCAATATATTCAAGTTCCAAAACCTTCTCATTAAGTAAAGAAGATCTCCAGTGTCAAAGGATACTCAGTTTCGGAAAATCTTAAACTTGTGAAGCCTATTCTGAAGTTGTATATTAGAAAAGAAAACAGAGGAGTCATGCTCCTAAATTTTACATGTTCGGAGACTAAGACTTCTATCATCAACCTCCGCTTATCCTATCATTTTAACTAAACGGAAGCTGCAAAGTAAAGCCAACCAAAAAATCTCTACCCAAGGTGCTACCAAGCTCCACTGAGCTATTCCATGTGCTGCATATTATACTGTGCTCCATGCACATGTGTCACAGAGATAATTCCCTGACAATAAAGGAAGACGTGTGAGAAGGATGTACAGGGTTCATATATTAAAAGCACCAGAGAAAGTGAATTATTAAAGGACTAACAAAAATTGATACAATCCGCCCCCCTCCCCAACCACATCCCAACCTTCCAGAGAGGCGGGGAGCACCCTGGGAAAGTTCTGCTTACACTGGTGACACTGCCTTCTGCCAGGCTGGAGATGCTGAAGCAGGCCTCCCTTTCCTCAGTCTTCAGTTTTTTAGAGGTGGGTCCCTCTTCATGGCTGGAAAAGAAATACATGGATTTTTTTCTCTTAAAACAGAATAAACAATACAAAAACCAGACTTGCGTGACCTATGAAGTATACATTTATTTTTCAAGTGTCAAAAATAAATAGCTGCAGAGTCCTGGTGGATGAAGAGCCTGCCCCCCTCTCGCAGCCCCAGAATTCCTGAAGGCCTGACAGGAGCAGCCCTGGCTCCACCTCATAGCGCCAGAGAAGTCATAATCTGCAGCCGCATCACAGAGCCCCCGCCAAAGATAAAACTGCACGAAATGGTAAAGGAAACCTGGCATTTCAGGAAGAGACCCATTTACTTCAGATACCATTTGCTAGTTTCTGTCTCAGAATCGACAACTATTAGCTTGCCACGGACATGATGACCTTTGGGTCTAATACCCCTTTTCTCCATCATGTATGTGAGAGCTTTAGAAGCTGCTACTCACAGCTGTCAAAACTTACCAGAAAATCCTTAATTAAATATGCAAGACCTTGTTCTTAGAGAAGTCCTTAAACTATAAAAAACCACTTTCAAAAAAAGCCTTTTAATTTGTTCTTTTATAAACCTAATTCTGTTTTGGGCAATATGCTAACAGTCCAACAGCATCTGTGTAGTAAGGGAAAGATGATTCCAAGGAACTGTGACAAACATCTTGTTTCAAGTAACATGCTGGCTTCAACAGCCTGCCTTAAAGTCAAGAAGAGGACAAATTAATTGCAGAGGAGAAGAAAATCAAATCCAAAGACTCTGCTCGTAATCTCCCTGAACATAGAGCTGCTGAACATAGAGATACGAGAATTTTTCTCCCAGACATATAATCAATCTGGGGCAAAAGCAGCTGTCAAGAAATGGCTGAATGAGAAGGGAAGTTCGTAACCAAGATCTGGTATTTCTAAACGTGATGTGTTTTTGTTCAAAAGCCCAACCTTCAGAGTATGAGCCCTGAAGAAGAGGTTACCCTAAAAACAAAGAAAAATGAGGCATAAGCTGGCTTATTCAAAGATATTTCAATAAAGAGTCTCTTACCGTGAGACAAAAGGACTGAAGTAATTATTACAGCCTCACAAACATGAATTAAAACTTTTATTACTTGACATCTTTCCATTCACCACTTGCCTTTTTCCCTTTGAGAAGTAAAGAGAAGTAGGAGAGAGACCAGGAAACATGCAAAGGGGTGAGTCATCCAGAGCTCTTCAAGTAGAGTAAGAAATAAACACAAGTTCTTGATGGCAAAAACGGAGGAAAAATGCATAAGCCCAAGGGAGCATGAAATTCCATCAGAATTGGAGTCCTTTTAGAAAAGTCACAGTCATCTCAGTGAACCTTTGCCAGTTCTTCTCAAGAGACAGACAACGTAGTACTCCTGGATTCAAGTCTCACTTTTTCCACTGATCAACCCTGGACCCTTACACCTTCTTAAAGGTATTGACAGGTATTTTAATTTTTGTGTATCTAGAGTTTAAAGTCTAGTAAGTGACTCCCCTCTCTGGTCTTCAGTTTGCTCCTCAGAAAAACACAATGATGAAAAGCACCATGAGCATATCACTACTCCTCTACAGTCTTCCAAAACTGCAAATCACCTCATATAGTGCTGTTAAGAAGCATTAAACATATAAAGAGCTACGCTAAGTTCTGAGAACACAAGGTTGAATCGCATGGAGAATTTCTTACACCCTCCAAAGTATGGTTCTGGGGAAGGAAGGACAAAGAGATTATATATATACACACACATATGTATATATGTATATATATATATATATACATATATATATCAATCCTCCAGGAGTGGGCAGGTAAAGGCAATAAGTAGAAAGTAGTGAAAACTGGAATATGATTAATGTTCTCAAGACTGAACCATTTAATAGCATTATTAGGAATTTTACATATATTAAACTAATAATGTCACTCTCTAGTGGGAAAGGGCAATGACTCTCATCCCAAAATTATCCAAAGAAGCTGAGCTCTGGAAGGTAGAAATTATCCAGGCAAGACCCTAGCAGACACGTGGACGTCAACAGCTGCTGCATCTGGATGCCAGAACCATGGATAATTTACCGTTCTCATTTTCTTACTGGCTTTTATAAATATGCATACATTTTGTAATTCATCTATTTGGCCAAACATTTACCTCATACTTACTGTGGTGCTGGCCACTACACTGGGCTCTAGACTCTAAAAGTACAAAAAGTAATACATAACCAACATTTCAGGAAATTCAGCCAAATAAAAGAGATAAATACCTAAGCAAGCGATTAGCAAACTACTGTGGTCATAAGCAGCATGTCCCTCTAAGAGGACAGCCAGGAGCTGTACTGGGCTGACGCAGGAAAGGCAGGCTGGGAAGTAGCGAGAGAGGAGGATGGAAAATACAGCAGTCCCCCCCTGATCCATGGTTTTGCTTTACGGTTTCAGTTACCTGCAGTCAACAGCAGTGTGAAAGCAGATGATGCTTCTTATGACTTACGGGTCAGAAGGTCAACAGTAGCCTCACGCTACGTCACAATGCCTACGTCACTGACCTCACTTCATCTCGTCATGTAGGCATTTTACCAGCTCACATCATCACAAGAAAGGGGAGTAGAGTACAAGACATTTTGAGAGAGGGACACATTCACAGAACTTTTCTTACAGTACATTACTATAACTGTTCTCTTTGGTTAGTATTGTTGTTAATCTCTTACTGTACCTAAGTTATAACTTAAAACTGTATCATAGCTATGTAACGTGTACATAGGAAAAAACCAGCACGGAGAGGGTTCAATACTGTCCATGGTTTCAGGCATCCGCTGGGGGTCTTGAAATGCATGCCCTGTGGGTAGGGGGGGGGGACTACTGTACCTAAACCATGGACACAGACACTGTGAGGACAGAAAGTGGATCTCGAAGGAGCTGGATTAGGAGTAGGTACTTCTGTTCCTTCTGCTTATCTAGGTTTTCTCATTTGTGTAACGGAGCTTGCGCTTGAGCCGATGCTAATGGAAAGCTACTAAAGCAAAGGTTTTTAATCAGGGGTCCAAGGATAGTGACAGGGGATTTGTGAACCACCTGAAATTACATGCAAAATTTAGTATGTGAGGTGATTTTCTGGGGAGAGCGTTCACAGTTTTTATCAGATTATCAAAAGGGTCCATCGCACGCACACACGTACACACAAAGATTAAGAACCACTGCGTTGATGTGATCGGATTTGTTTTTGGAAAAAAAAATCACTCAGGTAGCAAACACATGACGGATTAGAAACAGGTCAGACCTGAAAGGGAAATCAGTTCAGGGGTTATCTCGGTAAAGCAGGATAAACTGAGGCCTACAGAAGAGCAATGGCGGGAGGAGGTGCTAGTAAGAGCTAACTTTTTTTTCCCCTAACGTTAACCACATGCTAGTCACTACACCAAGCGTATTTAAAATACCTCAGTTAAACTTCACAACCACCTTACGAGTTAGCTATCATTACTGACATTTTACAAATGAACAAACCAAGGTTCAAAAGGGCCTGACCTTGTCCACAGCACAGTTAGTAAGGGGGTCCACAACGAATTCTGCACTCTAAGCCACTCTCCCGCAGGGCCTCTGAAAGGCAGGTATTTGTTACCGCAAATAGCACAGAGCAACTTGCCAATTCGAACCACCATTGAAGGGAAATGCTTCGATTTGGCTCCAACTCCACCTGACTGCAAAATCAACGCTATCAGCCACTATACTAACCTGAAGCAAAGGAGGAGGTTTGAGGTAAAGCTAACACAACCTGCTAAACCAATTAGACACGGAAAGTAAAGGAAAGGTATTGACTCCCCGGAAATTAAGTGTCCGTCACTGAAACGCAGAATAACTGCATGAAGAGGTGTGAAGGGAGCATGAAAGGAGACAGAAGAAGGTGAAGTCATTTCCGGACACACTGAACTTGAGGGATCTATACACTTCAGACGTCCAGAGCATAGGACGGAAGTATATTAAGAATGGACAGATATTTAGTAGTTTTTGAAGACCTGTATGTGAAATAATAAAAGGTCTTGGGACACGCACTGTTAAGGCTATCGATATGGCATAATGGTCGGGAAGGCAAGCTCCGGAGTCAGTCTGTGTGCGTGTAAACCCTTTCTCCAACACTTAACCCACTGCGATCTTGGGCAAGTTTCTTATCTCCTTGAAGTCTCTGTGTCCTCAGCTTTAAGAAGGAGTAAACAAACAAATCTATTCCCCCACGATGGCCAAGACTGTCCACACAGGGAATGCATGTAGAGCACTCAGTACACACCTGTGTCCAGTACATGTCAGCTCTTTCTGAGGAGTCCTATGGGACAGAACATCAACACTTAAGGTGGGGGGGGGGGAAGCAGACCCCAGAGGTATCTGAGAGGAAACTGCAAAGATTCAGAAAGAAAAATCTGGAGAAGCTAAAGTTAAGGACGATAGAGGAGTCCCAAGGGGGAAAATAATCAACAATGTCAAGTGTTACAAGGAGGTCAAGAAAGGAAAGGACCACCAGGCTGAAGGAAATTTTGCAGTTAGTGTCTTATGGAAGATGGGTTGCAGGGAAGTAGTGGAGGCTGGGAAAAACAGCGGTGTGGACTGTTCTTCCAATAAGCCTATGTTACGGAAAGAAAGAGGACGATAACAGGCAGTAATCCAAGGGAGAAAGCTGAGGGCATAATTGTATTTTGACTCAGAGAAAAGAAATACAATGCTAATGTGTGGAGGCGAAGGAGCTGGTCAGGAGGGAGAAGGTGAAAACACAGAAAGAGGGAAGAAATTACTAGTGGGCTAAGGTATCAGAAGAGACAGAAGATGGCATCCCAGGACACGGGTGAGAGGACGGACTTAGGACAGGACAAGGTACCCCCTTCCATCGAGACGGGGAAGAAGAAAGTGGGGGCGCCTGGGTGGCTCAGTTGGTTAAGCTTCTGCCTTTGGCTCAGGTCATGATCCCAGGATTCTGGTATCGAGCCCCACATTGAGCTCCCTGCTCAGTAGGGAGTCTGCTTCTCCCTCTGCCTCTTCCCTCCAGTTATGTGAGCGCTTGTGCTCTGTCAAATAAGTAAAATCTTAAAAAATAAAGAAAAAAAAAAAGGAAAGGAAAGACGTGAGGCAGATGCAGCACAGGTATATTTTTAGAGGAAATGGGCCACAGAACTGACGCATTCCCACCTACAGACCTCTATCTTCCATATGACATCGTTATCACCATCGGAGTCATCTCGAGTACGCCAGGGACATGTCAAAGATTTTGTAAATCGTTTCCTCACCAACACTGTATGCTTACCATGTGTTAGGCACTGTACTGGGTTCTAGACATGCAACAGTCAACAGCATATATTACTCAATTAACCCTCATGACGACTCCATGAGAGCTATTCCTAGTATCCCTATTTACGCAGGAGGAAACTGATGCTCAAGGTGGATAAGCAGCTTGAGCCTAAGGTCACACTGTGAGTGAGGGGACCCACTCACATTGTCTGAGTCTGAGGTCTACACCAGTAACCAGGTGAGGCTGGTCACTGAGCATTAAGTGGGGGAGGATCTTAAGGGACTTGAAAAGAGAAGAAAAGTTTAGAATATATCTGCACAGAGACAAAACAAAATCAAGATCACATATGAGTTAGCTGCACAAACTTAGAATTAGACCTCCAATGTCCTAATTCTCGTGTTGAAGATCCCTGTCCAAGAGACAACCTTGTCATTTCAAGGGCGGGCAGCAACATTGAGGGAAGCAATGCTTTTTTATGGTCAGGGTAACAGTACATTTTTGGACTACACTGTCAGGTGGTGCTCTTACCTTCTTGAAATGAAGAAATCACTCCTAATACTCAGGACTCAACAGGTCCAGCATGAATACTAGATCTCAAATATTCGATGTTTTATTAGATAATGATACTACTATTGCTTTGGGTTCTGACTCCTGCCTTCCTTTCAAACAGTTCAAACTGCTTCAATATTTGTGATTTCATTGTTAAAATATCTAGAGATGAGGCTGTTTTTAGATGCAGAAACTCTTGAAAGGTAAATTAACCAAAATCAGATCGAGTGTGGCAAAGCTGGAATAAAAACTGGCGATTCCCACCTCCGGCACAGGCATTTGCCCACTCCCCAATCTTAGCCCTCCACCTCTACAAAGAGACTATGTACTGTGAATATGGAGGTGCTGAACATACACAAAAACAGCCAGTTGTTAGCCATTTCTCCCCGGTAGGAAGACCACCTCCAAAGCTGACTGAAGCCTCATCATTAAAATTGAGGGGTTTAAGAACCTTGCAGAAGGGACTGAGTCATTCTTCTTAAATACGGGAACGACTCAATAAATATTTGTTAAATGAGTCATTTCTGCAGTTCGTAAAAACCTGGAAGATTTCTGAGAAGAAAGGGTTGAGAATAAGGGTGTGAGTAGGTGTGTGAGCGAGATAATTCCCAGGCCCCAGGCCGATGACGTGGTTATGTCACAAACCACTATGGGAGCAGGGCACAAGCAGCCCGCGCACCCGGGCTTCCTCAAAGAGTGAGCGGGAGGAACAGAGCTGGAGGTGCAATCTCGGCAGGGATCAAATCACAGAACAACGGTCTCGGGCTTTCGTGGTGTGTTTTTTAACCAGCTAATTTACATTTTAATCAACAGGGGGAGGGAAAAATAGCCCATTTCTTACCCACAACACCAGATCATGAACTGGAGCTTTTAACACAGAGAGAGAACAGCCATACGACTGCAATGAGACCACAGCAAACCTGTCTTGGGAAGAAAGGGACTCAGAAGTGTGTAGAGCTGTTCTAAAATCCTAATCCAGAGGGATACAGTAGATGAGGATAGCAGAGGGGAAGTGGATTTTTAGTGACAGTCTTCCTATGTAGAGGAAAAAAAGAAACACACAGCTCTCCAGGATGTGTTAGGAATGCACATGATTCATATACCAATCCCATGATTTTTTTTTTCCAATTCTAACAAAGCTTGGGATATTAACCTCTACAAAGTCATAGAACACGCAAGGCTTTCTATTCAACTTGGAAAATAATTCAATAAATTAATAATGTACAGAACCCTGTGACAGTTTCTGAAAATTATTCTGTATTCCTCCAACAGGGTATTTACAAACAATACGCTTCAGTTTGTCAATAAAGATACAGGTGTGGGAAGGAAATCAAAGACAAAAAAGGGGAAAAAATTATGGTTTAATTAGAATGTAACCAAAAGAAATGAATAGATCATTTTGATTTGGGAAGAAAAGTCACCAATAACTGAACCCACACCTGGTAAAATCAATGTTATACACCCAAATGATTCTGGATCATCAAGAACAACTTCTTATGGTTTTTGTTTTGCTTTGAATGGAAACTGATACAGACTGTGAACAGAATCTGATGAGGGGAAAAAACTACCTGAAAGCTTGATCATTGGATAAGCATTTTGCAGTTGTTAAACTACAAATCCCTCACTCCTGGTATACCCACGTATATCACTGATACAGTAAGAGCAGAGCTAAAGAAGGGCCAGCTTTTCATCCTCCCTCCCACTTTTCCTCCAAAAATCTCACTGCTATTCTCTGACGCCAGCCTCCCAGCTGAAAAATCTTGTGACCTTGACTCCTGTCCTCTCATTCCCAGCACCCTACTTTAAAAACAGTAAAATCTAGTCTTAGATGTTCAAAAACTGTTTAGCCTTCCCATTAAACATAAATCACCGAGAATGTGATGCTGATCAAGACATCAACAACCCAGAAAGATAGCTCTAAATTCCAGGTAGGAAAAAAAAAAGAAAAGGAAGAAATTCCAAGTGAATTTGTAAGGATAATATATCTACAATGGACAGATAGGAGAAACGACTATTTTCAATGTGAGGGTCAAACATCAAAAGGTTTCTTCCTTCAACCAGAGACCCATATGCAACCCTTAATTCCAGAGCTCCTCTAAGACTGCCCAGTCTTACATACTCCAATGTCAAGTGCAACTACATCGAGTACTTACTTGTCTTGGAAAATGTTCTGAGCAGTCACTTGATCCTTTTTTCTGATGGCTTCAGTCAGAGGGAAAGCGGTCTTTATTTTAGAGAGCGGAATCTGACATTTAGCTGTCACCTCAGTGGGGGGGTCCAGCATATTCAAAATATGCTGCTGAATTGGGGGCAGAGGCTCCTGGGGATGTAAAGCTCTATGCAGCAGACACTGTGGAAAAGGAAGGAGGGTTTTAAAACACGGATGTAGACATCATACGCGACTTCACTAGACTTTTCTGATCAGAGATCCTCCATCTTTAGTTTGGGAGAGCTACTGGATTCTTACCACATGTAACAGGGAACAAAGGTGGCCCTGGAACCAACACCCTGGTTAGCAGGACACCGGCAACATCTACAAGCAACTGTAAACCAGATCTGAGCCCAGGCGCCATCAGCTGGAGGCCTCTTAGAGAAGAGAGAGGCTCATCTTACAGAAAGAGGCTGCTGCCTCTACCGCCCCGACAATACGCGAGCCTCATTCCAGGAGCCTCTAATCCTTTTAGCTCCCCTCAGCAGACTGCTTTCTCCCTTGTGTAATCTTAGACGGTGCGTGGTGGGTGAAATGGGGTTCAGGAGGAGCTGCCGTGCTCAGTGAGTCTCAGGAAAAAGTCTGCAGGAGAGACAGTACTGGTCTGTCCCAACCCCCCCGGAGTGCTGAGTTTGGGCTCTTCTCCACTGGTCGATCTACTCCGTCCATGTGCTCTCCCAGCACTCTTGCCTGGGGGACATCCCCTCTCGTGGGAGCCACCACAATCTCCTTCTAACGGGTCTCCCTGAATCTACTTTCACTGTTCCGTGTAGCCAAGGCGGTCTTACACCGAGCCCTTCCCACACCCGAGGAAGTCACGCACATCACAGCGCCGGCACGCCTCCCTCATCTGCCACCCTCCTCCCTCACTACTCTCACCCCCCAGCCAGGCCGGGCTCTTCCTGCTTCACTCCCATGCCAGGCACGGCCCAGCCTTTGGGGCCTGTATTTATCGCTCTCTCCGCCTCATCAGCCTTCCCCTAGATCTCCACAGAGTTGGCCCTTTATCATCCTTCTGTTCTTTGCCCAAATATCGCCTCTTCAGAGAGGCTTATCCTGATACTCTGTGAAGCAGCCCCTCTACTCCCATCCAGCCACCCAGCTATTTCCTGTCACCCTGTTTTATAGTTTGTAAAGCATTTGTCATTACCTAAAATTACCTTACCAATCTTACAGTTTACTTGTTTATTTAACCTCCCCTCTTAAAAGCAGAGATGTTGGTACCAAAACTAGTGGGTGGCCCATAATAAGCAACTAACAGGTATTGGTTGAAGGAATAAAGTACTCTTTCCTAGGACTGTATTTGTTGACACAAGTGTCAGGAAGGAGCACCAAGAACGGGGCAGGGATCAAGGCCAAGGCAGGTTCTGCCATGTTCACATGAGTGAAAACCTGGACAAGCCACTTCCATTCAGTCACCTGTACTGCTTTCCGGCTACGACACCAGGCTTGGCAATGCTAGTATCTGCCCAGAAAAGTAAATACTCTAAAAGGAATACAGGAGGGGACACAACAGGAGGAGTACAGGGAGGTAAGCAAAATGAAACTATCAATTCAATGACCTTTTCTTTCCTTTATTAGAGAATCATTCCAAAATTCGATTGGAGAACAAGACTCCTACTATTCCCACCTTTAAAAGACTTAAACATTGGTAATTTTAAAGAAAAAAAACCAGGGAGCTGAAAAGTTCTTATAATTCAAAATACTGTTTCATATCACAAGGTATATGATTTATACCACCCCATGGACTGTTTTCCTACCCTGCAGAAAATGTAAGCTGGAAGTATCCATTCTAAAAAACAAAAAGCTTCGGCTTAAATAGTAAATATCATCTGAGTTAATGTACTCTAGAACTTTCATGTGCAGCCCCCTCATCTCAATACACCAAACCACTCTTCCTTCTCCATAGTATATTCATTTGTCTCGGAGTCTGACTCCCATTTTCCTCTTTCATAATTACTCAACATTCCCTTGAGCATCAACAACATCAGCTCGTTTAATGTGAAGCAAAAGGAGAAACCAAAGTGATCCCAAACCCTGTGAATCTATCCCCAACCTTCTTGTGCATAATTCTTAATTCACAGTCCTCTCCCTCAGGTCATTAAATTATCTACAAAGCTTAGAGAGCCCTCAAGATGTAAGCGGTACTCCAACACGCAACACAGCAGACTACTCTGGAAGATTCTGTGATATTCAATCGACATTTCTGGGAAAAGAACAAGGACAAATGGACATACATCCTACGCCAACCTCCCCACTGAAAAATATTCCAGATCTTCAGTATGAATTCTAGGCAATTCTTTCAAACAGTGTCATCACCCTACAGGGGATGTTCTAAAGCATCAACCACTCATATTTTTTCTAAGGTTACGTTTTCGATAAAACTAAGTGGGATATTTATCGAATTCATTCATTCAAAAAATCTCAATTCATTTAAAAAACTGAGGTTATGAGAAAGTAACACTTTAACAGAAGAGGAGCTGAGATTACGATCTTAAACGTATTTCTCTTTTAAGCAACTGTTTTTCCTTGATGTGATTTTTACAATTTGAAAAAGACTAGAAAAAAAATCCCCAGGCCACATGGTTAGCTTATAAGCTACCAATATGCTGATTTTACCAACACTGTATCAATTATTTAACAGGCAGATGTTACGGTACACTTCCCAAAAATGTATCTTTCATCATTTTTTTCCAAAATTAGAATTAAATTAACCTGTTGTCAACAAATTGATGGCTAATCTCCCTGTCCTTCTGCCCCCTACTTCCAGCTCATTTTCTCTCAGCTATGAAATGTCTCATTTATAAAGGAAATGTTACTGGACCCCACATCCTCGTTAGCTTCCCGCGTCCTTTCTCTCTTTCCCTCCGTCAGCAGAGCTCTCTCCTCCAGCACCAGATTACTCCACTAAAGTCCCCGCCCCACTACTCCACTGCCACCGGGCCCTCAAAGTCAGCAAAGACCTCATGACAGGCCCCAAGGCCTCTGCCATGCTCACCCTCACTCACCAGTGTGCAGTGTCTGACTTGTGGTTCCTTCCTTCTGGACACGCTTCCTTCCCTGTGTTTTCCAAGACACCAGCTTCTCCTAGTTCTTTCTACCTCTGACAATTTTCGGGTGGGTGGGGGGTGGTGATGGTGACAGGAACATTTTGTTTTGTCTTTTAACAACCCTTTTTTTATTTTTTCTGTCTATCCTTAATTATTCACTCATACATTGGTGTTCAGGACTCTGTTCTCGTTTCTTCTCATGCAACATACTATTTCCAGGGGATCTCGTTCACTTCTATTCTACCCAAAGAGGACTCTCAAGTCCTGAATTCTCTCTTGGGCTCTGTATCCCTACTTCCAACTTCCCACTGGGTGTCTGTACTAGAACAGCCAACAGATAGTTCAAATTCCACACCTGCAAAAATATGCGAACTGCCTTTTCTGTCTGTTCATTCTGTATTCCCCATCGTCACTGACAATGACGCCAACGCATCCTTCCACACATCCAAGCTAGGATCCTGTTCTCTCCAATTCCTATTTGTCCTCAACTACATCCAGTCCCTCAGGTCCTGTCTCCTCTGCCTTTACATTTTCCCTCTCCACTCTCCCTGTCACTGCTTTAATTCAGGCCTTCATGGGAGCCACTGCGGCTTTTCGCACTGGTCTCCGTTCCGTCTCCACATCACCATCAGAGCTCGTTTCTACAAATCCATTACCTACCTGCTGACAAAACCCTGCAGGGACTTCCCACTGCCTATAAGGTAACATCCAAGGGACTGGCTCCTCACGATCCACCTGCTACTTACCTTCCCTGCCACCTTTCCCATCATTTCCCCACACAGCCTATTCTGCAGCCAAATGCAACCATCCATGAGTCCCCTCCTCCATGTTCCCCTGCTTTTGTACATGATGCTACTTCTGCCTGCCGTGGCCCCGTCACATCACACATCCCCTTTCTGCTTCGGGGAAGCCTTTCTTCAGTCACCCACTTGTGAGAATCTTTTTCCCCCAGTGTTTTGCACCCATCACTGTTGTACCTATTGGTTTTGCATCTCCACTCCTCTCACTCCTCTGAGGGGGGAGGTCCTTTCAAGCAGTGGGCTTATTCTATCTTAGCTCATGGCACAATGTCAGTACTCAATAAATATTTGGGTTTTTTTTTAACAACTGAATTCAATTTATAAATGCCGTGGCAGTAATACTTCCTTGTACGGATAAACCATATTAAAAACTCTCCCCCACAAAGAAAACAAGGTTGGTAAGCTGTAAAAATCAAAGCTGCCAGTGCCTGCAGCTTTGAAAGGTAACAACTACTTATGCTTGTGGCTTGTTACCTGTTCATCAACCCAATAAACATTTACTGAAGGCAGACAGAACCCATCCTGGATAAATCTGCCAAATATTAGAAGTTTCTATTCTTCACCACAGTGACCAAATATTTTTGCAAGCTTTTCACACCAACTGGTCTGCTCCTCCCTTCCCTACAAATGACAAAGAGCTTTAGGTCTTGAAGTTCACTTGTCAAAAACACCAAAGAAGTTTATACAAGTAGTGTATACTTGACAACACTTAGAATACTCAAGTGTTCACTGAGTCACCCCTTTACATGTTAGGCTTCATATTCCAATTTTAGAAGAAAAGATTTGTTTTCACTACTTAAAGAAAATATAAACATCAAAAAAACAGGCAGTGTCTTTTGAGTAGGAGATCCCTTGAAATTATAACGGGCCTTAATATGGACTTGAGACAGTTAAACATGCTTTGAGAAAGGAGCCGAAAGGGACAATCAGTGGTCTCTCCCTCACCTTCCCCCCACTCCTCCCCCACACCTGAAAAAATAGGCCCTCCACTCCTCTGTGGGGAAGAGCATGACTGAAAAAGCTGCTTGTGATGTCTGTCAGCTCTGTGGGGTTAAGAAAGGCTCTGTCCTGCTGCCACCAGCTTCATCTGGGACTGGAATATTCCTTCAGGCCATCCCTCCCTGTTTTAGGACAAGTCAGCTCTCCTGTCAGGCTTCCATTTCCCTTAATCCAATCCCCACCTTCTAATTCCTTTGGCTCAAGATTCAGAAATACCTATTTTACAGTTTTCTGTATTTTAGTTACTCTTTAGTAATTTCATACTACAACCTTTTCATCTGACCTCCACGCTACCTTTAGTTATGAAATTTTGACAGGTGTGGTACTGGAACACATTTTCTCTAATATTATTATACAGTTCACAAAAACTCTCCTATTTGGATATTAAAAACAAAGCAAAGTCTCATTCATATAAAATAGAGGAGAAAATCCTAGAAAAGGCATAAAGGAAGAAGATGCTTTTTAATAAAAAAAAAAAAAAAAAAACAACCAAAAAAACCCTAGCCTTTAAAAAAAAACTAGCCTTCTCCAGAAAAATACTTTTTCTTTTTAAAGACTTTTATTCATTTGAGAGAGAGCGAGGAAGAACGAGAGAACACGAGCAGGAGGAGGGTCAGAGGGAAAAGCAGACTCCCCGCTGAGCAGGGAGCCCGTAGGGCTCGATCCCAGGACTGCGGGATCACGACCTGAGCTGAAGGCAGATTAACTTACCTGACTGAGCCACCCAGGCTCCCCGAAAAATAATTTTTCAAGTATCCTAACTTTACTTCTTTCTTTCTAACAACTCAGAGTATTTTTACCTTTTTTAGTAGGAAGGGGAAGGTATTATTCTTCCATTAAATAAAGCAACTGAAGCCCCTAGAGGACAAAGATGCTTGTTTGGGACTGGCCAATTATGCTAACTTTTCACTCAGGTCTCTTTCTTTAAAAAAAAAAAAAAAAAAGGACTGGTTCGTCTTTTCTCTCTTACCTGAAATAATCTCTGAAATTGAGGATTTGGGATTTTGCTGGTTGGAAACAAGTCTTCAATGGTGTCCTCCTTTTCATCTTTCTTAACCAAGCTCATGGAGTCAATCAGGGCATCAACAGCACTCAACTGAGCCTCTAAAACAAGGATAAACAGAGTGCACAAAACACAAATGATCACGTCCACTGCTCTCCACTAGAATAAATGCTTTCCAGTCATAGATACAGCATTACCGGCAGGTTATGTAGTCTGGGCTTGGCCAAAAAACAGTCCCTAGTTATGCAAGTCATTTAACCTGAGTCTTGGCATTCTCTTTTGTAGAAAGAGATATTTAGAGTAAAGACCTGGTCTCCTAGGTCCATTCAGTGAACTTTTGCAGTGTAATATCCTATCAAAAGCAAAAGAGTTTGCTCCAGAGGAAGCACCACTGCCATACAAAACCCAACGTCCATATGGAGACTCAAAATATTCAGTATTCAATGAGTTAGTACATTAAAAAAATTAGTAATTAGCTATAGGAGAAAAACATGAAAAAGAAAAATACCCTTGGTGATGAGGCGTAAGCTTTACAAGGATTTCCTATAGCTTCTATCAGAGTAACTTAACAGGAAGACAGAACAACGTAACAGGAGATACCAGTAGACCAGAGGGAGTGGACTCCTTCCCCATCTCCCCAAGTCAGAACGAGCTCTCTCCCCTCACAAACCTCATGGCCTGTATGCACATCTGCGTCCATGTCCTACCCTGCTCCGTTCAAACTGTAAGATCCTTGAGAGCAGAAACATGACATCTTCGTTACCTCTTCCTAATACCTAACAGAAAGCAAGTGCTCAATAAAAATCTACCAACTCAACAAAAACGGCACAGTCCAAGGCAATGCGGATGAAAGGCAACACCTGCCAACACACTTCTACCTAAATCACCACGTGTAACTTCCATTCTGCTGATTCATACAGCAGCTCAGCTGTTAAAAGCTGAAGTGCTGTTTCTGGATCATTCACAGCCATTAGGCAAAAGGTGGAAAAGAGTAAGCAGTTCCTAAAAAGACCATTGTGCTTCTGTTCTTCAGCTTTCCAAATATCTCTTTTACTACAAAATGAAAGAGCATACAGATTTTTATCCTGATACGTTACTTTCCCATTTTTGGACTTTCCAGGGGAGGTTTCAGACACTGGCACAGCCATCCCCCTCTTAAACTGACCGCTGCAGGGTCCACCTGGCAACAGGTAGTAGGTTGCACCTGTATGTTTGCTACGTCAAATTAACAACAGGCCAGATCCTGCAGCGTTGCACACCTCTATGTAAATATCTACTTGGGGCATATGTCAAACAGTTTTAACGATCCATTTCGTAATGGAGAATGTGCAAATAAAAACATGCAAACTCACAGAAAACAAATCAAGAGACTGAAAGATACTTAACATTTTAGATCCCGAGTGAATGATTTATGTTCATACGATAATTTTGCAACAAAGTTCTCTTTTTTAAATGTCTACTCATTTAATGTTTGAAATTATCAAGATGTAGAGAAGTAACACTGTAATACAGTGGAGGCTTCTATACATTCAAGTCCATGCCTGGCTCCACCATGACGCACAGGGACTCATTTCTACAAAGTGAAGGCACAAGCCCTTGGGCCTATTTGGTTCTTGGCTTTTGTACAGCGCACCGCTCCACAAGGATCTAACCAAAAAGACAAACAGAGAACCTACTTCTGAGACTCACCTCACAGCTCCCTAGTCCTAAAATGACACAGATTTTACTACTAAACTAAAACATGTACTCATTCTTTGGTGTTCTTTTTGGTATTTACTCTCTACATTCGGCCCACTCTGACATTTGATTGTAGCTGTCTTAAACTATAAGCTCTAAGACAGGATTTGTTATCTGTGAGAATCATTCCATGCTGCACCCTGACATCTGTAGCCAGATGCATAATAAAGGCCTTTTCTCATCAAGCTTAAAGTAACTCCTAGAAACAAGGAAAAAGGAGACCCGGACGGTTACTATAAACTACAAAGAAAGGACAAAGAAAAAGTTAATCTCCAGCACTTACTTTTCGGTTCAAAGTTAGTTAAGCATATTTTATGTAGGATACTGAAGTCACAGCTTTGACACTGCACGTCAGTTCACTTCAGCAGAGGGCAAACTGGTTCACAATGAGAGAATGCACATCCATTTCCAACAAGCTGCTCCCTAGCTACAAGCTCTAAGTCAGAGGGGGAGACCAGACAGCGTTCGGAGAGTTCGGGGCAAACCTATCCCTACTAGGAAAAAACATGATGCACCACCTTCGCATCGCTGTTATGAGCACGACTGGAATCCAAGGAATTCCACCCCGTGAAGTCCCCCAGCCCCAATCAATGACTGCAGACAGGTGATTTCCAAAGGACAGTCTGCGTTTAGAGCCAATTAATGAGCAAAATGGAAATAAACTCACCTGTGGGAATGTATTTCTTATTATTTTTCAAAGATGAAAACATGTATTGTCGCAAGTCTTCCATAAAAGGCAGCTGCACGTATATTAAACACTAACGAGAAAGAGAGGAGGTAAAAGCAGAAACCAAATTAATGAAAAAATATAAAGTTGGTCCCAAACGCCACACAAGTGGCACAACAAAAGTATTTCAAAAATCAGACAAGTCAAGTCTGGTATGTGGTAAGTAAAGCACTTTGATTTCTATTATTCACTGTATACAACTGTAAACAGTACAAAGAATATTAAACATAAAAAAATACTTAAAAGAAAGACTTATCAAAGAATACCTACAAAATGCGTGACCAATACAACAAACAGAAAAGTCATGGTGACTGGAAGACTGACTGGGAAGTCAAAATATTTGCCTTCTCCTTTCCAGTTCTACTACAGAAAGTTCTCTGAGAAATAGGAAATGGTCAAAAATCTAGGCCTGTATTTTCAACAGGAGAACCCTAAATAAACTGAATTTTTCAAGGACCGCAACAAAATCATACCCTTGACTTTTATCCATAGTCTTCATTTGTAAAAATAGGGGCACTCTCTATCCCCATTAGATTCTGCCAAGTCAAGAAGGGCGAGAACTGAGTGGTCACAGGACTGGGCAAACAGAAGGTTACAGGTAACCTTCACTGATAAGCTCCTTACATACTTTAATAATTTACCTTCTTTCATTATAACTGAAAGTGCGGTTCACAGACCAACTGCATCAGCCTTGCTTGGAATTTGTGAGACAGGCACAATCTCAGGCCTACAGAATCTGATCCCCAAGTCATTCCCAGGCACGTTATCAGCTGAGAAGCACTGTTTGGAATAAAGGAACTGATGGAAAAAAATGAACGTATAAGAACTGTGGGTTTTACCTCATAGGCGTCCTTGATGTAAGGAAAGGCCATGCCAACTTGAGGATTAGCTCTTCTGTCATAGGCATATCGAACTACGGCCACCATGGCTAATTCATCCAAAGCATGAATCAGGGAGGAGAGCGCCACGGCTGCTGCCTAGTAAGAAAGCCACTGCATTAACACATAGCCGATGTGGGTGAACTTTCCCAACACAACTAAATACAGCTGACCCTTGAACACATGGGTCTGAAATGCACAGGTCCACTTGCACACAGATTTGCACAGTACTGCAAATGTATTTTCTCTTCCTTATGATTTTCCTACTAACATTTTCTTTTCTCTAGCTACTTTATTGGAATAAAGTACATAATACACATAACATATAAAATACATATTAAGTGACTGTTGTTATTGGTTAGATTACTGGTCAAGAGTAGGCTATTAGTAGATAAGTTTTGGGAGAGTCAAAAGTTATACTGGATTTTTGACTGCATGGGGTGTCAGCCCCCCTAACTCCACTCTCCTCTACCAGGAGGGTCAACTGTACTTACAAGATTGTTACCCACTTAGAAAAAGAAAGTCCTTTTGTCTTTAAATTATACATTGTTTCTACTATGCTTAAAACCTGTATTATTAGCTGGTAAAACAGCATAGCTTTATTACCAATGTTACTAAAAATGAAACTGTTTATTGGCAGTTACAGATTATCAGTACAACAAACTTCTGAGCTCTAGTACTATAACATTTCTATTTAGAATTTGGATTTTGAGTAAGTTTTATACTAATAAAAATTACTCTTGGACCCTATTGTTGATAACTAGATCAAACATATAGACCGAACAGGAAAAATACTGAGTACTTTTAGTGTTCCCAAAGTCTCAGCTGGAGTTACTGTATTATAATTTGAAACTGATAACACAATAGAAAACATTAACCTCTTTTTTCTGGATCTTTTTCATGCCAGACATTAAAGAGGTTCTGCTAACTCATTTCTTGGTTGTCACCAGAATGAAAATATTTAGAACAGTGGTCCTAAAAAGCCATTCGTGCCTGGTTCACATTGATTTTTGAGTCTCTTCAATATATATTGATCATGTATTGATTAATCTTTCTTCCCCCATATTTAAGTCAGATAAATTCAGATGTATATAACGGAATACCTTTTAATTGAACTACACTATGATATCTACATGACTATACAGTAAAGAAAAATGACTATACTGAGCCTAAAAAAAAAAAAAAAATCATTATCCACTTTATTCCTGTTTCAGATTTTTTTTTTAAGTGCCCCTCTATCCACGTCAAGGCCACATGGTACACATCTGCATTTGATCACACTTACTGCAACTGCTTCTGGAACTCCACTTCATTATGTGGCTCCTCTCTCTTTTTACTTCAATCTTTCTCCTCTTAATTCAAACCTTCATACTCCAAATAAACTCCAGCCTCAGCCTTCCTAAACAGAATCTTTCTTCGTCCCCCTCTCTCCATAAATTACTATCTATATCTTTCTCTTCACCTCCAAATTTCATGAAATAATTGTCTTGCTGTTTCCACGGCTTCGAACACAATTATTCTTCAAGCTAATCCAGCTCTTGCCCTCACCTTACTGAAGTTACTCTCCAAGGTCTATGACCTCCTAATTGCCAATCCTTGGTTCCCATTCAATTTGTTTGACCTTTCAGCAGCATCTGACCATCCCCCTTTCTCTGCACTTTCTCCTTTGGCTTCAGAAACAATAATGTCCTCTGATTATTCTACTTTGTGGGTCATTCCTCCCCTAACGCTTCTCTTCTTCCACTAATCTGGAAATTCTCTTTTTGGCCTTTCTCTCCTTCTCTCACTCTGAAACTCTATTTCGGAATTATTTGATCCAGTTCCGTGAGTTGATGAAACAAAAATCTGTATATTCGGCTTTAAAACCCTCCTAAAATCCAGACTTATATCACCTACTAGGTCGCAGTATACCACAGGTGTCTCAAACTGTTCATGACCAAAGCCAAACTACCATCTTCCCCCATTCTCCTCCAGTACTCCCTACCTCATGAACTCCACCTGCCAATCAACCAAAAGAGAAGCCCCAAAGTCATCAGTAACGCCACCTGACTCATCCCTCACCTTCAAGTGTTCACCAAACTTTACCAATTCTACCTCTGTGCTATCTCTCTAATCTATCTCTTCCATCAATGCCTCTCCAGTTCACAGAGCCGATCACATCATTCCCTACCACAAGAATCTCCAAAGGTTCAGGGCACCTGGGTATCTCAGTCAAGCGTCTGACTCTTGATTTTGGCTCAGGTCATGATCTCAGGGTCATGAGACTGAGCTCCGCTGTGGGATCTTGCTCAATTGGGATCTTGCTCAGCATGGAGTCTGCTTGTCCCTCTCCCTCCCCCTGCTCAAGTGCATATGCACACTCTCTCTTTCAAATAAAAAATCTTTAAGAGAATCTCCAGTGGTTCCACTATCCCAGCCTCAGCGAGCTGACCATTATTCCTGGACAAGTCTTGCACTTTCCCTCCCCTGTAGCTTTCTACTCTTACAATTTCCTCCTAGCTAGAATGCCCTCTCCACATCTCTGTCTCTTGAGCTTCTAACCTATTTCCAAGGCCCAGTAAATTGACCCTCACCATTTTAGATTTTCTCTAGTCTCTCCCTCTCTATAACTCCCCCAAACACACTGTCTGTACTTTTCTCAGTATTATAGTTAACTTTTATCCAAGTTAGCTATGTATATTTTCACTTCCTCCACCAAAAACCTATGACCTCAATACCTTGTCTTCAAAATCCTCTATAGGTTTCGTGGCAGATTCATTACCTTTCTGGTTCAATTCAAGGAATATTTACTTAGTGCCTACTCTTTGCTACACACTGTCTTAGGCCCTGTAAGAAAACAAAGATGAGTCCCTGATCTCACTAAGCTAATACACTCTTTACTCGCAGAAGTGAGAATATGTACCAAATACCGAACGTGTACAGTCTAACAAGTCTCATTACACAGACCAGAGAAGCACAATGGGAGTCTGAGGACGAGATTACTTCCAATTTGTTAGCAAATTTCTATTTAGGTGTCTTTGACAGAACCAACTGGGATATTAAAGGAAGGAAGGGTGGGCTCAGGGATGACTGCAACAATTTAAACACAATGCTACACCTGTGCGAAACTCAACTAAAGTTCCATTTCCTTCCCTTCCTTTTCTCCTTCTCCTCCACACACAGTACAAATCATGTACAAGTGTAGATTCTCTATACAAAAAATAATTGCATGCTAATAACCAGAGAAAACATATTTTTAAAAGGAATTATTCACAGAATCAGAATATTTGAGTTGAAAAACAACAGTATCCATCTAGTTTAACCACCCACATGATGACGAAATTCCGTCCCCCAAATCTGGCTGGTGCAAATAAAGACTCTGCTAGGAAACATTCAGGAATGGAGATCTGATCATCTCACAAGAAACCAATCCACCTGGAGGTAGTAACCTTTGTTGACAAAAGTAATTCTTCATTTTGAACAAAACTACCATCTGTTGGCAGGAAACCTACTTTAATTTCTATTCCACATGCTAATCCTCTAATGTATGAAGGGAGCTATTATGGCTGACGTCCCTCCTACTTCCCTACCTACCAACGAAGTTTTCTTGGAAGTCATCACCTGACATAGTTTCCTTACTCCCCTGCTTATATCAGAAGCTCCAATTTTTAGTATTATCCTTTGACTAGGACATCAAGAATGACACCAAAGAGTAGCCCTTTGCCTTTAGTAGATGAATTTTTTTTTCCTTGAGTGACCTCAAAGCAACCCAATGATCCATAGGGTCTGCACGAGGGTGGGTTAGAATTATGTATGCCACAAAGCTGCCCTTAGCTAGCAAGTCTAGATAATCACAGAGGCCATAACACAAAGCTGTCCACAAGAGTCTTCACGGCATACTGGCAATCACATGAAGTGATAGAATTTTCTCTATGTGAAGGAACAGTAAGTTGGGAGTTAAAATTCAGTTAAAATGCCGTTAAGCTATGATGACAATATATACTACAAATGCATAATTTCCAAGAGGATTTGACTCAGGAAAAATCCATGAATGAGGATTCTCATGTAAACTAGGATTCACATATGCCTACTAGGCTCTGACAAATCCATTCAGTACTGATGGGAAACAAAGCAATTCTCCTAAATTAACTGTTCCAATAAAATGGCATCCCCATTCACTAGATCAGCAGCCAGGTACCCCTCAGAAGTGAGGAGAAAAAGCAGAAAAGGAGACTAAGAGGACTAGATAACTTCTACCACTGCCCTCCCTGCACCCCAAACAAGCCTTTGACAGCCAGTTTACTACCTTCAAATGCAAATACTTCTGGAACTTGGATCCCTGCTTAGGTAGTCTCAAGCAGACACGAGACTGCACTATTGCCAGTTAAGATCAACATCTTCACATGACAAGTTCCAACTTGGAGGCTGAACAGAAAACATTTACAGAGAGGGCAGGTGTGACCGCAGGATGCAGTGGTCATTGGGTTGTTAGCCAGGCAAAAACCAGGCTGAAAACAGAATCTCCTGGGGGAGGTGGGAAAAAAGTACAAAGAGAGAGGGAAGGGGACAAAGATGAATTTCCTGATGAGGGAAGTGGCCCAGTGAATCACTAAAGCTCATCTCCAGGATGCTAAAGCCAGCGCTAAATGTTCAGTGCTTTATGACAACGAAAAGGTCAACCTGAACCCCAAGCCTCCTCAACATTTGACCAGGAGATTCCCACACCTAAATGCATTTGTTCAAATGTTTTTGTTTTTAATACGCACCTGGTCTCCAGTGGCAGGACTATGTCCTCGGGCATTGTGCTCATGCTATGACAAATTCATTTATCATTTCTCCTTTTCAGAGTTAAAGTTCACTGAACTTTCCCGCTGTTGTTGCAAGAATTAATGTCATTTTAAACCATAAAAGCCCCTAACCACTCACTTAAAATGACAATTCAATTCTGTGGCACTACCTCAAAGGCCCACTGTCAACTCACCTCATCATCTTTTGCTGCAAAGACCTTTAGGACTTGATTTCCCATAAAATATCTCCTGTGGACCTACAAGAGTTAAGTGAGGAAAACAATTGATTTTGATCCATAGTAAGTAACATCTTTGGTCATAATGCCACAGTTACTAAGAAATTCTGTTCAAAATGGTTTTAATAAAAAAAAAATTCACAGGGACTGAAACAACTTATTATCTGAGGTTCAATTCAATTAAACACAATACATATCGGAATTCCAAGTCCATGTCAAACACTGTTCTGAGCACTGTAAACACAGTAATAAACAGGATATAGTCTTGTCCTAAGGAGCTTAGACAAATACGAAATTAACTGCACTGCAGTATTGGGGTGCAGCACTACAAAAGCACAAGACTGCAGTATTCTAGCTCGGGGCTCCGAGAGCACATAAACAGGACATCCAGCTTGGTCAGGAAGGGTCAGAGCAGGATTCTGCAAATGGAGACACCCAGGGCAAGACTTAAAGGATGCATACGAACTAAGAGAAAAGTCTAGCACAAGTGTGCTGGGCAGAGATACTAGCGTGAATTAAGTCTGGAATGACATAAAAACAGTACCTTTGGGGAACTGCTTTTGGAGTAGGTGCAGTGCCCTAGTATGAGAGGAGAGGTGAAAAATTAGATTAGCAAAGATCAAATCATGAAGTGTCTTATGAGCAAAGTTAAGCAGTTTGGACTTCACCCCAAGAGCAAAGACGAGGCACTGCTAAATTGCAAAGTGAAGAACTAGGAGGGGCGGGGGCCATGCTGGAGGAGGGGAGACTAGTGAAATCAAAAGTAAGTACTGCATGTCCTTCTCTCCCCCTTTTAGTTCAATTCCTTCTCTGGCAGAGTATCAGAGGGGTGACAGCAGCTCCACCGATACCCGATTAGAAATGAAGACTGAAGAGTTCCTAGCATCACAGTCAACCACCTGCATCTACTGACCAAGATCAACTTCTCTCTGCTCCCTGTCATCTTGAGCCTGGAGCTTATCTGTAAGAACATGCCATGTGCTGTACAGGGCAATGCTCCTCAAGTGTTCTTCTGCCCTCCCACCTCGGAAGCCAAGAAACTGAGCCCTTTCAGAGTAACAGCAGCTCCAGAAGACGGAGTCTCAAAGGTTGGGGCTTTGGCCCACAGACTTCAAATACCCTCCATCTCCACAGCCAGTCCCCATTTGAAAACTATTATTTAAGGAAATATGAGAATAATCCCATATTAAAAAGACAAAGTTTGCTACATTCATATAGATTTGCCCTCCTATTAGAATCTGTAATGGTTCTTGATTGATTAAAGAACAGCTAATGATATTTTTCCTAAGGCATTTAAATAACTTCTCAAAGGACAACCAGGTATTTGGGAGAAATTCTGGCTAAATTCATACCCATTCTGCGATTAAATACACAGAACACTAATAACTTGGAGGAAGACAAATTGAAAATTTAAGAGAAGAGTAACCTGCAATTTCACAATTAAAAAACAAAACAAAAACACCAAGACCATAAAACCCATTTTATATAATACAAATGCTCTCATCAAATTCAATCCAGAAATGTTACTTTCCCTCAATTTAAGGGAAAATGGAAAAATATGTGATGTCATTAAAGATAATTACTAGTCTACTAAAAGGTGTGTGCTTATACTTAGTCACTATGGAAAATACCTTGCTCTTAAAAAGATATGTATGTTCCTCAAAAAGTTGAAAATAGAACTACCCTACAACCCAGCAATTGCATTACTAGGTATTTACCCCAAAGATACAAATGTAGTGATCTGAAGGGGCACCTGAACCCCAGTGTTTATAGCGGCAATGTCCACAATAGCCAGACTATGGAAAGAGCCCAGATGTCCATCGACAGATGAATAAAGAAGATGTAGTATATATATACGTATATATATATATATATGTATATATATATATATACGTATATATATATATATATACACACACACACACACACACACACACACACACACACATATATGATGGAATATTACTCAGCTATCAAAAAAATCTTGCCATTTACAACATCGTGAATGGAACTAGAGGGTATTATGCTAAGCAAAATAAGTCAGACAAAGACAACTATCACATGATCTCAACCATATGTGGAATTTAAGAAACAAAACAGAGGATCATAGGGAAAGGAGGGAAAAATAAGATGAAATCAGAGAGGGAGACAAACCATAAGAGACTCTAAACAAACTGGGGGTTGCTAGAAAGGGGGGATGAAGGATGGGGTTACTGGGGTCATGGACGTTAAGGAGGGCATGTGATGTAATGAGCACTGGGTATCACATAAGACCGATGAATCACTGACCTCTACCTCTGACACTAATAATACGCTATATGTTAATTAATTGAAGTTAAATTAAAGAAGAATAAAATGGGGAAAAAATAAACACCTATCAGAATGGTTAAAATAAAAAACGCTGACAAGCATGTGGATAAACTGAGTCACTCACCCATGAATAGTGGGAATATAAAATGGCACAGCCACTCTGGAAACAATTTGACAGTTTGAAGAAACTAGGCATTTAGTTTTCTTACAAAACTACTGCCTTATAGTGTTCAAGATGTCACCTTTGGGAGAAACTAAGTATGGGGCGCACAGGATCTCTCAGTATTATTTCTTACAACTGCATGTGAATCTCTAATTGTCTCAAAATAAAAAGTGTTTTTTCATGTGTCCCCCCAAAATTAATTAATTTTAAAAGATGCGTATGCATTTCTTAAAATAATACATGAAAGCAGGGATGAAAACCAAACCATTCAAAAAATCAGCTTGTCTACCTGGTGGACAGATTACAAGTGATTAATGGTTTAGGCTCTGAAGTCAGCGAGACCTGGTTCAAAACCAGTCTTTACTGCCTTCTAGCTGTGACCTTCAACCAACTACTCAATTTTCGAATGTATAAAATACATTATCATGGCACCTATCTAGGAGGTCTGTAATAAGAATTAAATGGGGATTCACATAAAATGCCTATATTGAATGGAATACTATAATCACTCAATAAATGCTGACTATTATTTTTGTTGTACCTGTCTGAGATTGTACTTAAGATAAAACAGAGCTTAAAAACAACACAAGTTGATTTAGAGAATACGTCATGACTTAAAAGTTAATTTTAAGTTATTGAAGTCTTTTAAAATGGAAAAATGTACTTTTTGTTCAGCTCACTCTTTTTTGCTCTGTCATTCAACTAAATAGTCCCCACCACCACCACTCCCACCCTGGCACAGGTGACTTCAATTACTTGGGTCATGAATTTCGGATCAGTTTTTATACACAGGCCTGAATGAAGGTTCTGCTTCACTGGAAAGACTTAGAGGCACTGCCATTAACAACCATAAGTTCTAAGTCTGTAGAACTCCCAAAGTGAATACTTTTAAGAAATATATATTTAGTGTAATTTGTTAGAGAATTGTTAGAAACTCTCAACTTCCAAAAAGTATTTATTTTCACCATTAAAATCTTACCAACTTTCAGTAAGTACTCCCAATTTCCAGTTTAAGAAGTTTAAAAACATATCCAACAGTTTCAGCTTATTATGGAAAACATCTCCCCACACTCGTGGAATTATTCTAATACCAAAGCACACAGGGACTATATCCCAGAGAAACAAGAAGAAGTTCAAATCCAGTATACTGGGTAATATTTATTTTCATTATAATTCTCACTTGAATTTCTTTAGTACCAACAAACATCGCTTTATCCCAATAGAGCCTTAGAAAAGATATGCTATAAGATATGCTTATTCATTTTCTTTGGTTGCCTACCTTAAGAACATTTAATCTAAGATCTCCAAGAATCTTTAATAACCCTTTCTAGAATAGTATATGCTATCCCATGGCCCTCAGTGAATTACTGCACTTCCCACTATGTGTTTTGTGTATCTCCGTGTCGGTGTCTAAAGAATGTATGACTTAAGGACAGGCTTCAGATCCTAGACCTCTTTGTTGGGCATTGAGAACAGTGACCAGCATAAACCAATGATATTCTAAGAGCCTGGAGTCGTTCAAAACCCAAGTAGACCTTTATTCCTCGGAAACACTCTATTATACATAACAGTTTAGAGAAAACAACACAATAGCAAAGAACCGAATGATGTTTCTTTAAGGCTACTTTGAGCTATGACCGACAGCCAAGCTAAGAAGTGACTCTCAATGGAATATATTCTGATTCATGCTAAGACTTCCTGACTTTTCTACATCTTGGCCTCTCTATTCAAAAACTGAAGTTAACACTAATCCCCAGACTACATTCAAAAAAACTAAAAGTGAAATAAATATACATCATAAATAAAAGGACCAACTGAAAGCATACCTTCTCAAATAATGGTAAGGGAAAAATTCATTCCTTTTGTTGACAACGAACAGAATAAGTGCTATACCTGAGAAGATCTACAAAATCCCAAAACGGAGAAGCACTTCCCCTCCGATTTATATTTCATGTGTTCCTCATCCACTTTAGAGAAAGGAACGATATCACTTCCATAGCGGAACCCTAGAGAACAAGAGAAGAGCATCTGTTAAGCATATGGGGCCTCATTTTCTACAAGCTGAAATTAGCCCTACGCATACATTAACAATACATGCATACTCCAGATCAAGCCTCCATATATTGTTCCCTGGATCAAATTACTGCCCCTTGTGATCAGTGGGGAAAAAGCAGCAGCAGATACACAAACAACATACACAGTATAGAGGCGATTAAAATCTAATTACATTTTTTAAGTAGCATCTTCTGCAATCTAGTTACCTTAATGATTATCCAGCCTAGAAGAAAGAATGTAGCAAATGTAATGTACCAGTTATCCTCCAAAGATAAACTATGGTTGACTAAAGTACAAGTGTGATTTGTAAACATAATAACAAGAACACATTTATTCAGAAACCTGGAGACCCGAAGGGAAAAATGCCCAAAGGAAAATTTCAGAATAAAATGTTCTCCAAAATGCATGCTGGAGACATACAAATTACTAATGGGAGAAGCCAAAACTCTTCTATTTAGGAACATTCAATTGATAAGTTGGCTATTTTTCTGCATTTAAATTTACTTCATTTCTGGGATTATATTAGCTGTTTTTTTTTTCCTTTTTAATTACTTTGGTTATTCATACAAATACAGGCTCTCGGTTTCTTAAAAATAACTCCAGTCCTGTTCCAGGGCCTCTGTTCTATGGAAAGTCGTGCCCTTTCAATACACAGTCTTCTGTACTGGGTGGGGAGAACGATCATCAAATTCCAAGGATTCTGGCCTTGGGTAAATGGAAAGGAAAAGCATGTGCACCTTTACTCCAAGAAACAAAGAAACTTGTACATTTGGGGTAGATTCTGTGATCCAGTTTATCTGTTCCTGTCAATCTGTTGATGCCATGCATTTAATTAAAAAGAAACACATCTGTATTTTGATATATGTCTTTTAAAAAAGGTGGTGATGAAAACAAAAACTCCAGCAAAAAATTATCAGGGAGGGGCGCCTGGGTGGCTCAGTCAGTTAAGCATCTGCCTTCGGCTCAGGTCGTGATCCCAGGGTCCTGGGATCGAGCCCTGCATCGGGCTCCCTGCTCAGAGGGTGCCTGCTTCTCCCTCTGCCTCCAGCTCCCCCTGCTTGTGCTCTCTTGCCCTCTCCGTCAAATAAATAAATAAAATCTTAAAAAAAAACATCAGGGAAATGTATGGCACATGACTAAGAGTGGTAACTAAACCAAATGTTTTTCCTAACTCTTCCCTGTCATCAGACATCATACTTGAATTTTTTAACTTGAAAATTCTAATTAAAACTGCCTCGTGTTTTCTGGTTCATCTACTGAGAAGGAAAATCAATACCTAAATTTTGTACATAGCAGAAAGCACAGAATAGACTGCAACATATAACTGTACTCCTTCTCACACATATGTCTGCTAGGGCCTCTGTCTGCATATTAGGGGACCGAGGGTGGAGGACAGGCGAAGGAAGTACGTACGAAGGAAGTACGTACGAAGGAAGGAGCTGCACCACGGTACAAGACCAAAGCTATCTCCGTGCTCTCTGAACTCAAAGTTTAACTCTTCTCTCTCCATTGCTCCAGCAATAAATGTCTTTTTTGCCTAAAATAAACAGAGCTGGGTGTGTGCCTGTGGTTTTTTTTTTTTTTTTTTTTTTTTTGCTTGCAACCAAAAGAACTGGCACCTTATCTCCGTCATATTAATCTTCCTAACACACAGCCTCAATGACACTCTGCTCCTCAAAACCTGAAACGGCTCCAGGTTGCTTTTGAGATTAAGCACCAACTCTTCAGCCTCTCATTCAAAGCCCTTCCTGATTCAGAACAGTCTGTAGAAACAGACTCTGAAGTAGGGCAGTCCTGGGTTCGAGTTCTGCCAGCTGCTAGCTGCGTGACTTTGAATACGTGAACGTCTTTCAGCCTCAATTCCCTCACCTGTAAAATGGAAAACTCCACTCCCAAGTACTAAACTGTGTATGCCCGACACCCCAGCCCAACTACCTGCTGTCCCTGAGAAGCCCTCTACTTCCCTGGGCTTATGCCTTTAATCACACGGTTCTTTCTTTCAGTCATCATAGGAGGATCATTTGATTGGTAACTGATGGAAGCATGATTCTAACCCAGGTCTAACCCCAAAACCCACATTTTGTAACTACACTATAATACAGAACTGAATTAAAAAACCAGTAGGGTTGCAGGATGCTAATTACATCTTCTACTCATAATCGATCAGGAGAAAGAAAGGAATCACAGCCACCATCGCCTTGACCAGTCTCCTCCATGCCACACACAAATATACACAAACACAGAGATTTAGTGCCACAGACGAAAGGCTTTTTTTTTTTCAAGGCTTGCAAATTAAAATCATACTGGGTAGCACAAAGCCTAGCAATGAATTTATCTATAGACTCTAGCTTCTATCTTAACCATCTTGGTATCTTGTAACTTTAGCTCTTGAAAATTCAGACACTATCAGCTAATTTGTAAGCCCTCTGGATAGAGGTGCCCTCCAGACACACTACACAGATCAAATGCACATCATACAGGAAGGACAACTATAAACATCCTAGTGAACATAAAGCCATATAACGGACACAAATGTTTCTGATCCCCTAAATTACCTGAAGGGAGCAGAGGCAGCAAGATTCGTAAGACCTGAAATTGGCACTCAGAAGAATAATCACCATGGAAGTAAAAAGTGAAAACACAGTAAACAAAGAAACTTGCTTCAGCCACATTCATAGAAGTATTCTCTTAGCTAGTATGTTTCAAACTTTCAAATAAAACCAAGTATTAAGTTCTGTCAAGTACCCAAGTACAAGAGTACCCAAGTGCATGCTGGGAGCCATCTTGCCTTGGACACGACAGATGAACTCAATTTAGGACCTATTGCCTCATGGTCCCTCCCATGGTCATGTCTCTAGAACTCAGGAAAACATCTGCCAACACTACCAACCAGCATAAATCCGAGTCTGCCTCCCACCTCCCTGAAGCAGCTCTCTCACAGGCTCACCTTGAATGGTGTCCTCCTTCGGGACCTCTGTTTCATTGTCGTCATTTAAGCAATAAATGGTTTCTTTCTGTAGATCTTCTTTCTTGAGGGTTCGGGCGTCCACAACTGTCCAAGACTTTTTAACTCTCTCCTGTACAATCTTAATTCCAAAAAGAAAAATAAAGGGAAAACAAGGAAAGCCAGGATTCTAATCAACAAAAAATGAAAACCCCATCTACTCTCTGCTTTATAGGAAAAAATCCATAACAATTACTCTAGCTAAACTGTTCTATTTGCCCATTGTGGAAATTTTCACTTATTTCATAACTCTTGCTGCATTTCATTTTCCCCCCCAAGGTAATCCACATAAATATTAATATTTGTATATACACAAGCACTTTCTATACAAAACCTTCAGACTTATAAAATGGGACCACACATTATTACTATAGGTTTCCAATAGAGAAGAAAGGGAGAGCCTTCTATCAGGAGCCACAACTCAATAAGGAAATCTGAAAAGAAAACTAGAAAAAAAGAAGAGGAGGGATGCCTGGGTGGCTCAGTTGGTTAAGAGTCTGCCTTCGGCTCATGTCATGATCCCAGGGTCCTAAGATCAAGTCCCTCACTGGGCTCCCTGCTCGGCGGGGAGTCTGCTTCTCCCTCAGCGAACCGCTCCCCCTGCTTGTGCTCGCTCTCCCTCTCTCTCTGCCAAATAAATAAATTAAATCTTTAAAAAAAATTAAAAATCTCCTTTAAAAAAAAGAAAAAAACAGAAGAAGAGAAGACTACCCTATTCCAGGCCTTGATGGTAGCTGAGATAAAGAAGTACTGCCAAGGTTTTCATGGATGTAGCATGTGTTTCAGAATTAAGTCCCTGAATATATAAAGAATACTTGAATATGTAAATACATGTTTTTGTATATTTTCTCTATTTAAATGTTTGTATGTATTTAGTTTGTTCATTTAAAGAAAACAGGCAAGGAGGGTCACATGGAAGCATAGATCACAGACTCCTACTCAAACTGCAATTTCATCAAATAATTACCAAAAGCAACTTATTTTTGAAAGTGTGCTATTATGTACAAACATACATAGATTACAAAAGGCAATTTCAGAGTCACAAGTCAATAGTTTTTGATAGTTCACAGATGCCGTTACCACCAGATTGTTAATAACTGGGTGAGACTGAGTTTTCAAAACTCTGGCCTTCTTTAGTCTATATCTATATTTCTGCTATGATACAATAGGTGCATGACTTCATGCATTCCATCTTCTTTCTTTCAAAAAAGAAAAAAAAAAATAAGAGAGAGGAGGGAATCAACCTGGATTATAGATGATTCTTAAAACTTTCTCTCCTAATACGCCTTTTACATAAAAAAGCTAAAGAGAGATGAGATGAACAGGGAGAGCAGTTAGAGAGGCAATAATTACGGTACTGAATAACCCACAAATGAATTGTCAGTTCCTTATATAAGCATATTTGCCTGCCTGGTGCATTGCTTTAAAAAATATGTGTGGGGGGTGCCTGGCTGGCTTAGTTGGTAAAGCATGCAACTCTTGATCCTGGAGCTGTGAATTTGAGCCCTATGTTGGGTGTAGAGATTACTTAAAAATATTACTTAGGGGCACCTGGGTGGCACAGCGGTTAAGCGTCTGCCTTCGGCTCAGGGCATGATCCCGGCGTTATGGGATCGAGCCCCACATCAGGCTCTTCCGCTATGAGCCTACTTCTTCCTCTCCCACTCCCCCTGCTTGTGTTCCCTCTCTCGCTGGCTGTCTCTATCTCAGTCAAATAAGTAAATAAAATCTTAAAAAAATATATTACTTAAAAATAAAAATTTTAAAAAATTAATAGATTAAAAATTAAAAAATGTGTATGTACCACTTACCGATTTGTAAGCCACGATCTTTATAGACAAATTGGACCCAATAGTCAGTGTGCAGGGCCAAGGGATGGAACGCGTCTCAATTTTCTTAAAGACACACAGTTGTCTCAGACTCTCACTTAATAAAAAAATATACATATATATAACTCTCACTTAATAAATATATTATATATAATGCAAGAATATATAACAAAAGCAACAATTCTAAAACATTAACTTTGCTGGGTGATGCGCTTAATTTTCTAGAATGAGCAGTGAGTTGTCGTTGATCATAATGAGAGGAACAGCAAGGGATGGCAGGAAAATGACAACCACAAGTTGAGAGAGAGCCAGAATACAACTGAGTTGGCTTAGGAGGAAGAAGCTGAATTACATTACCCACAGGTAAAAGAACATCTCTATCTTCCCCTACTCAATCTTTTCTTTCAACTCAGCCCATGGTTCTTAACACTTTTTTCAAGACCAAGGACATTTTGCAGATGTGACAAAAGCACACTCATAAGACTCTCCCCACAATTTAAAGGGTTCACCAACTCCCTGAAAACCATGGACCTGGGGACCAGAACCCCTGGCTCCAGGATATCAAAGGGAGAGCACCATCCCAAAATATCATTGCTCAAAACTCTACAATTTATTATTTCATTCCAATCACCTTAAATACAAAGCACATATATGCACACAATGGAGAGAGTTAAATAAAGACTCTCCAGGGGATAAAGGAATTTAGTCCATACATAAGTCCCTTTTTTTTTAAGATTTTATTTATTTATTTGACAGAGAGAGAGAGACAGCCAGAGAGACAGGGAACACAAGCAGGGGGAGTGGGAGAGGAAGAAGCAGGCTCCCAGCAGAGGAGCCTGATGTGGGGCTCGATCCCATAACGCCGGGATCACGCCCTGAGCCGCCCTGAGCCAAGGCAGACACTTAACGACTGAGCCACCCAGGCGCCCCTATACATAAGTCTTAAGATAAAGCAGGTAACTATAGGTTTTTACTGGATGGGGATGGGGAATTAGGAAGTAACAAACACAAAGTAGAGTGCTACTTCATTTGAAAGTAAATGAAGAACAATTCCACTTTTATCTGGTCCCTAATCAAACACAGCAGAGAAAATTAAAGGATATAATACTTGGAATTTGCTGTATTCACTAAGAAAAGCATATAATCCAGGGATACCTGGGTGGCTCAGTTGGTTAAGCACCTGCCTTCAGCTCAGGTCATGTTCCCAGGGTCCTGGGATTGAGCCTCGCATGGGGCTCCTTGCTCAGTGGGGAGCCTGCTTCTCCCCCTGCCTGCTGCTCTCCCTGCCTGTGCTCTCTCCCTCTCTTTCTTTCTCACTGACAAATAAATAAATAAAATCTTAAAAAAAAAAAGGGTATAATCCAGACCATGATCAATCCCCTTGGTAGATGAAAAAGAGATGTACAAAGAGGTCAAGAGAGTTATCTGACATTATCCAGAGTTATGGACAAAGAGGTTTCAAAAGACTCCAATTTTCAGAAATAATCTATAACAAACAGTAGATATTCTACCTGACACCCTACTTCCAGTCTGTAGCAATAAACAAAGTTTATAGTATTCCTTGGCTCTGGATTTGTTGGGGAAGGAAGGGGTCTGAACCAGATCTAACATATCCATAGGACATCACTAGTGTGAGTCACATCTAAAACCACCGTGAGGTTTGAATTCAGTTCCAGGAGAAGTTCTAAAGATTAGCATCTAATACGTAACATCTGACAACAAATGGATCATTTCCACAGTAGACTTCCATCTCCCCAAGAAGAAGTCTAGACGAGGACAAGTCTGGTCCAGTGCTGTCCACTACAACTTCCTGCAACGACAGAAATGTTCTATTTCTGGGGCGCCTGGGTGGCACAGCGGTTAAGCGTCTGCCTTCGGCTCAGGGCGTGATCCCAGCATTATGGGATCAAGCCCCACATCAGGCTCCTCCGCTAGGAGCCTGCTTCTTCCTCTCCCACTCCCCCTGCTTGTGTTCCCTCTCTCACTGGCTGTCTCTCTCTCTCTGTCAAATAAATAAATAAAATCTTAAAAAAAAAAAAAAAGACATGTTCTATTTCTAACCGTGACTGTCCAAAAAGCTGTTGAGCACATGAAATGTGGCTAGTGTGACCAAGGGACTAAATTTTTAATTTTATTTAATTTTAATGAATTTAAATTTAAAAAGCCACATGTGGATAATGACTGTTGTATCAAATCAAAGTATCTTCAAATTGTGAGGACAATATATGGTAATTCACCTCCCGGCTATGATACAGGAAAATAAACTTTTTTAACATTGATTTGTTTTGGCCTACAATTTTTATTTATGATATCATGGTGAATTTCTTAGTTTAAGACCTATATTCTCACATTAGAGCAAGCCATGTCCAAATCTGAAAGAAGTAAGTCAGAAATGCATATCTGCACGTTAAGAACACATTATTATGACAAGAAACATCACTTTACAGGATTCCTCAGATTCCTTTTCCAAACCCTAGGGAAACTACCATTCAATTTCCAAAGTTCCCATTACCTACCATTTTTCAAGCGTGTCTGTATTGTACTGTTTGTCAATATTTCTTGTAATAATTTACAAATATTAAAATTTTTAAATTGTGGTTGAGAAAAAAATTGGGCACATATCACCTAACTACTGAAAAATATCTTAACTGCTGAACTTTTATTTCACTGAAGAACATTGCTCAAAATGCCTGTATTTTGTGTATTTATTAATGAATGGGAATTAATTCACGAACATTAAGTGGCATATCCTGCAGTACATGAAATTCCAGAAGCCACACTGCACAGCGTTCTCTTGCTACTTTTCCCAAGTCAGGCCCCTCAAACACATACTGTCTTAGATGCTACAGACTCCTCTCAGGTTCTTTGCTCAGAGTAAGTGCATATCCGAATCCAACCAAGAATACGAACACGGAGAGGAGACAGTCTCTCCCCTAGTCTCTAACTGAATGGTTGCAAAGGCAGTTTGCTCTACTGTTATGTGGTACTTTAGGGATTTCACATTGCTTAAATCGTTTTGCCTTTACAAAACCCCCATAAAAGAGGGAGATTATAAATTCTTTACATTTTGGATGTTTTGTTTTGTCTGAACAAACTATTTTCTGACCAAAAAAAATTTTTTTAAATTTTATTTATTTATTTGACAGAGATAGACAGCCAGCGAGAGAGGGAACACAAGCAGGGGGAGTGGGAGAGGAAGAAGCAGGCTCATAGCGGAGGAGCCTGATGTGGGGCTTGATCCCATTACGCCGGGATCACGCCCTGAGCCGAAGGCAGATGCTTAACCGCTGTGCCACCCAGGCGCTCCCTGACCAAAAATTTTTAAAAAGTCTTTCTATTACAGTTAAGTACACGGTCTCCTAAAACCTAAATCAGAGGATAACAGGATACTGAGTATTTCAAATCTGACACCACTTTTCATAATGAGGAATGTATTTTGTAGGTGAATGAAAAGAAGGGGCCCACGAAATGTGCCCCAAACTTGGCATTAAAGAGAAATCTACTATCTCATCTTTTACGTTTTGACTTGTTAAATCTTTTGTGGTATTTATACATTTCCAAACCTCACACACACTGTCCTGGAAGAAGTCTTACTCCGGCCACACAAACTTAAAAAGAGGGATCAGGGGTTGGTGCACTGTTTCTTCAATAAAAATCAGAACATTTATTGAAGAATGGTGGCTAATTCAAGAGTGGCTAATTAGGGGGCCCTCTGATCAAAAGGGAAATTTATATGGTCATGACTGAAAGTTGCAATCAATATTTTCACTTCTTACCTGAAGGAATAAATTTCATCCAGCCCATCTTCACCTTCTAAAGACAACATCACCTTTTTCACCATCCGAATACCTTCTTTTTGCTGCTCAGTAATTCCTTTTGGAGGAAAGGAGGGTCCATGGTGGTCTGAGTGTGAGTTACCATCTCCCCTGTCCCCGGTTCCATCCTCCTTGCCAACGGGGAAAGGCAAACTATCAGGAAAAAATCAGCAGTAGTTAAGAAGACAAGCTCTGAAACCAAAAAATAAACTGGGCTCCAATCCTGTGACTGTCGCTCACTGGCTATGAGAAAATGGGCATGTTGGTCATTAGAGCTTTAAATTCCTCATCTGTCAAATGGCACTTATCAACCTTAGTCAATATTCTATCAGTTTCAAGTGACCAAAGCCTTTTTGGTTTGGTAATGGGGGGAATTTATTGGTTTACATCACCAAATAATTCAAAGTGTGGGGTTGCACATGGCCTTAGGATGACTGCACCCAGTCTCAAACACCTCAAGGACTACCCTACCCTCTCACTGTCTCCATGTTGTCTCCATGTGGCTTCATGCCGGCTTCACTCTCTGACTGGCTTCCTCCACATTGCCTCTGAGCGCACTCGAGCACACACTGCCCAGCTCTACTACCAAAGGGGAATGGACTGCGTATTTAATGCTCTAGTCTTAAATTCAAACAAGCCAGGTATCAGTGGTAGCCTGGGGACTAGAAGATGTTGGCCCTCAGTTGAGCCATAAGGTTAAAGTGTAGGAAGGATTGCTTCCTAGAAAAAGGTGGGTGATATTCTAGGCAGCCAAAAAGAATAATAATAAAAAATAAAAATAAAATACCCTTTAATGATCCCTCAATGTTATTATGAAGATTAAATGACAGAATGTGTACAAAATACTTAAAACACAGATAAAGTTACCTTTATTACTCTAGATCTAGAATGCCCATACAGGCATCACTTAATTGCTGGAAATAGGGAAAACCAATTTCGTTCTTGTGTTCCACTCCAGTTGTTTGAAATGAGATTAAAACTAGATTGGGATTACCACTCAGAGATATGCAATAATCAATACACAAAATGAAAAATCAACCAACCAAACATATTTTATGGTAATACTTTATATGGCACTTTATAAATGCTTTCATATAAATAACCTCATTTAATCCCATCTATTAGGTGGATAGAGATTTCTACCTCCATTTCCTAAAAAGCAACTGAAGCTACAGAGACGAACTAATCTGGTGAAGCCACACAGCCAGTGAGTGATGCAGCAGAGACTTTGTCACCTGACTGAAGGACAAAGTTCTAAGGCAGTGTATCACCTCACTGCCCCTGAAACCCAAACGGCAGACTTTTCAGTTCACTCAACATCACCTATTGGCTACCCCTATGTGGACAGTTATTTTTAAGGTAATTTCTTTACGATCTGATCTGCTTTCATTAAAACAGCGCTCCCTGTCTAAATGTTTTCTACGTGTACTCCATGTGACAGATACGCATGTCCTGCATGATCTATCGGATAAAAGAGCTTCCAGGCAGTGGGGTATAGCATACAGGGTCCACACCAGGCCATTGCTGTTTCCGCTACAGCATCCTGGAAAAGGGGGAGAGAGACATGAAAATCAAGAGTCGGGAAGCTATCCTGGAAAAAGAAGTTACAATAACAGTTCTTTCTACCCTGCTTTCGAGCACATATATACTTTCTCGACAGCCAATAGAAGAAACTAAAAACAAGGTCCTAGGAATGAGCCTGCTCAGAACACAGCACTTCTTGGGCCTGTTCCACCTGAAATGATCAGTCATACCTGGGATACATCAAACAATAAAACCAGAAACTCCACTTTGTACGCTGGAGATTTACAGCATACGAAGAGAGCATATTGCCGAAGAAAAAAATATAACCGGTCAACTAAGCAGGTACAGACGACAAGGCTATGTTCCTTCTTCGACACAATTTACAGTATCACTCAGACAAAAAAGCCCTTTCCAATGACATTGACAGAAGTGCGTATGCTTCAACCATGTAAAGGCATCCTGAAACTATGAACAGGGAAGAGGAGCCAGGCAGGGCTTTTGAAGTGCTGAGAAAACCTCAATTCAATAAGAAGAGAAGTATCACTTAAAAAGCACTTAATTTCTCTGAAGGACTATCTTAGCAAGTATCAGTTTGATGGGTTATTCTGAACTATTTTTCTACAGTTCTACAGAAAGGAGATGCCCCTCAGCAGCCTTAAGAGGTACACACATGCAAGAGAGGTTCTTAATTCCCCATGGCAGGCATTTCAAAGAAACCAAAGGCTTACCACTCCGAGCTGGAGGCTTCCTGGTATAGCTCTCAATCTGAAAAATGAGTGTCCCCAGAGGACTAATAAGTCAACATCCTATACCATCACTCTGCTTTCACCAAAAATAGGACAAGATAAAACAGGTTTCCAATGCAGGAGGAAGGGGATTAATGTGGTAAACAAGAACCTTCTTAGGGACAGAAGATAAAGAAAGTAAATACCTGGGGTGGGAAAGGGGGCATTCAAGTTATTGGGGAAGGAGAGATTCTGTCTTGCAACAAATTTTGAAATATTTTGTGAATATTTTTTTTTTTAAGAGAGAGAGTGTGCGCAGGGGTGGGGGGAGGGGAGGAGCAGAGAGAGGGGCAGAGAGAGTGGGAGAGAGAGAATCTTAAGCAGGCTCCAGGCTCAGCACAGATCCTAATGCAGGGCTAGATCTCACAACCCTGAGATCATGATCTGAGCCGAAATCAAGAGTCAGACGCTTAACTGACTGAGCCACTCAAGCACCCCCTCTGTGAACATTTTTGCCTGGAATCTACATACCCCATTTCTAAATACACATAAACAAATTACATTTTACATACATGTGCATATCCTTTAGATTTGAAAAGGACTTATAAATAAGCATTCTGTGTGTTTAAAATGATTCTCACATTGACACTTCTACCCTAAAAGCAGCTACTACCTGCAAAACACAGTACTCTAGAGCTGTTTAACAAAAGAAACCAACAATCTGGTAATTGTTTGGATAAAGTCCTCTATGTAGGCAGGAGATAAACTGAATATCCTCAAAAGATTTCTCAATTCTTTGAGTCCAAGAGGAGCCAACAAACGATCTGCTATTGAGCTAAATTCCTCTGTTTCACTCCATCTTTCATCCCTTTATCACTAAAACATAAGAGTTCCTGGAACAGTGGGTACTCCAGCGAACATGTGCTGAAGTCAGTCATCTGACATAGTTCGACTCTAAGCACAAAGAGAAGACTTGTGGGAACCAAGCGCTCTAGAAAGGGGCCCCACTCCCTGTGTTATGAGTGCAGGACTGGTCTTCAGACATTATTCTCATGGTCTTACAAGAACTGCAGGGAGATGCCAAATTTCTTCAAGTTATGGATTATAACATCCAGCTGATCTTTGCTGAATGGGCTGCTGAGGTCAGTGAACACTTCAATATGCTTCTTCTCAAACTTCTTTCCTCTAAAAGACAGAGTTATCACAATAAGAAATCATTCTCCTGAATTACTGCCTACAAACTCAAATGTACTTGGTCACTGAGCAGAAAGAGGATAAGACATGGATCTAGATAGTTAACAACTGTGATTACATTCTAGAATCCAATGCATCACTGATGCTCAGTTAAGTTCCTACTAACATATAATTAAATATCTACAACCTACGAAACATAATCAAAACTTTTGAACATTACAGAAATATTAAATCCCTGATTTTCCAACTTTAACTTCAGTTAATGATGTGGTCACTGTAATTAGAAAGGATCCCTTTCCAGCCTCCACTTAGGCAGAATGTAAACAAGGAACTCTCCCAGTGACTACAATATCAGCCTTGCAAGGGTTCACTTTGCAAATACCCTAGTCTGACTCCACTCACAGGACTAGTGGCAGGGTTTTACACAAAATGTACAGAGATTGAGAAATGATAATACAAATTTAGGCCCCAGATTTTCTGCAAATGTTCTTCTTAACAGTCAAGGGGTGGGTGGGTGTGTATATCAAAGACCCACATTTTAAAGGTATAGCAATTAAATAAGTAATGAATTAGGAAGCTGTGGCCAGAGCTATGCATTTTTTTTAATACTACAATTTGTAAACTTTTTTTAAAGTTTTTATTTTAATTCCAGTTAGTTAACATATTGTGTTATATTAGTTTTATGCATTTAATCTCAGTAAGATTGGGAACAATACCGCATAACATTTTTTAACATTCCTGGTAATTAACTTAAGTCAAATAGGAAGGAATAAGCCAAACATTTATTTCTCCCAGAGAAATTCCCATCAATATAGCCCTTTCTCTTTTCAAACTTAAAAAAAGAAAGGGCAAACTGGAACACTGAATTTTATCGAATGTTTCCTTAGCCACACAAACATGCGGCTCAATTAAAATGAGTCACACAACACGCGGAATACATCAACATGCAATTTTTGCCGAGCACCTCATTCCCATCTCTCTTCAGTTGAGATACTTACACGGTTTCTCGCTGAATCATATCCATGCACACAATGAGTGCATCCAGGACTCGGCTAGTTAAGGGCAGAAAATACCACTAATCAGTCCCTTTATCCCAAGAACATGCAACCTTTTTTCTAGTGAGGTCCACAGGGCTTGAAACAGTGGACTCTGGGCCGACTCCGTGATGATTTAAAAGTACTTGCCAAATTGCCCTTCTTCCAAAGTCTATTTCACTAACATATACTCACATATGCTACATATCAAAGTATATATCAAAGGAAAAATAAAATAAACCCAAAGGTAATCTAACATGTTCCTATTCACTGAGACAAAAATTATGATGCCATTTTACAATATCTAGAATCCATTTTTAGTGCTTATAGTCTATTCTTAAAGATGAAGTGAGTTATAATTTAACATATGCAAGTCACTCAGCACAGCAGCACCTCCCAGTGATCAGGGATACCATTACTGTTTAGAAAAGTAAGAGTAACCCCTTAGCATCATAGCATCTGCAGAAGAAATTGGAAATCTCAGTTTAGTCATCAATCTGATTTTTGGCACAAAAATACCCTCCGTCCAGTAAAGCATAGAGAACGCTAGTGCTATATTCTATTAATATCCTCTCTACATCTAAACATTTCTAACCATCACCACCACCAATCCCTCTGCACATATCAATACACAAATATACCCACTGGTATCTGCCCCCCCATGATGCCTCTCAACCCCTCAGTTTCACTAGTACAGAGAAAGGGCAAGTGACTGGAGGGCCCAATCCAAATGGATTAATTTCACATTAAATCCTAACATACACCACCTCCATGTCTCCAGAGCCAAAAACGTCCATATTCTCAGACCTGGGACTGTAGGGAGCCTCACCAAACTAGACTGTAATTCCCCAGATTAAAGGAAACTTCTTAAGAGTCTTCTCTGTCTGAAAAAGGATACAGTCAGCTTGTTGAGAACTTGGTTGGATTTTTCTTTCAATGTCCTCCAGCAAGTCAAAATCTGGTAGCATAAGGTGTCTGTGCACTGTGATGTTCTGATACTGATCCTTACCACCAAGGGCATTCTCAGTGCCATCTGTACCAAAAAGGACTAATGCAATTTCATCCCTGCTCTCAGCAAACACCTAGACAAAAATGTTAAAAGGTTAAGAATCATTGAGTACCACCCGGAACCTAACCTTCAGGGAGTAAAACAACCATACCTCCCTGTGGCATGTCCCTGGGGCCACTGTCAACAACACAACACTGGGTTAGACGGCCCACGGGATGATGACAGACAACTCCTGGCTTCTAAGAAGACTTTCGCTGAGTATAGGTCCTATCACTCATTTAAACAGAATTTAGGTTGCTTAGGCAACCAGTTTTCCTTTCCTTTTTTTTTTTTTTTTTAAAGATTTTATTTATTTATTTGACAGAGAGAGAGGGAACACAAGCAGGGGGAGTGGGAGAGGGAGAAGCAGGCTTCCACTGAGCAGGGAGCCCGATGCAGGGCTCGATCCCAGAACGCTGGGATCATGACCGGAGCAGAAGGCAGATGCTTAAGGACTGAGCCACCCAGGCGCCCCAGGCAACCAGTTTCGAAACCAGTACTGACCATCCTGGGAACAGTTTCTGGAAAAGGAGGTTTCACCTTCTGAATTTCTCTTATACCTGTGTATTTGAAACACAGGATAACTGATTTTTTAAAATAAATTTTCTCTTTAATGGCTAACAAAAAAATAAAAAAATAAAAAATAAAATAAACAGAGTTTAGGGGCAGAGGAGTGGAGAGTGGTAATTGCTCTTGATGACTTCCAACCAAATCAGACTCTAATTCTCAATGTAAACTAATTATGGATAATTTGAAATTATTTTAGACTATCCTTCTGGAATGACTATTCGAGGTTTCAATTTTCCAGAGGATTAGAAAAATAATTGCTGGTTCATGTCCTGTATCCCACCTATAGGTATATATACCACAGAGAAATTCTTGCACATGTATTCCAGAAGACAAGGACAAGAACATTCACTTCAAGAGAGTTCACTTGGACACTGCTCATAACAGGAGAAAAGTGGAAACAAACTAACTACCCATCCACAGAATGCAAAAACACACTACAGAATATTTACAGAAGGAAATATTACACTTCAATAAAAAATGAATAAATTTGTACATACTTATCAATATGAATAAATCTTAAAAACATAAAGTTGAGAAAAAATAAGTTGCAGAATTATATGTACCATATAAAAACATTATACACATTTATGGGTGCCTGAGTGACTCAGGCGGTTAAGCATCTGCCTTTGGCTCAGGGCATGACCCCAGGGTCCTGGGATTGAGCCCCACATCAGGCTCCCTGCTCAGCAGGGGAGCCTGCTTCTCCCCCTCTCCCTCCCCCTGTCATGATCTCTCTCTCTCTTTCAAGTAAATAAATAAAATCTTTACAAAAATAAATAAAAACATTACACACATTTTTGAAAGCTTCATTTGATACTAAATATTATTTATGAATATGCTTACGTCCAGAAGTATAAAATATGCATGGTAATGACTGAAATTTCTGAGGAAAAGAGGAAAGGAGAGAATTGGGAAGGGATACATACGGGGCTTCAAGTTGATCTGTAATTATTTTGTGTATGTATGTGTTTTTAAGATTTTATTTATTTATTTGAGAGAGAGAAAGTGAATGAGAGAGAGAAAAAGAACACACACAAGCAGGGGGAGGGGCAGAGGGAGAAGCAGACTCCTCACTGAACAGGGAGCCCAACACAGGGCTTGATCCCAGGACCTCAGGATCATGAGACCTGAGCCAAAGGCAGAAGCTTAACTGACTGAGCCACCCAGGCACTTCTATCTGTAATCATTTTTAAGAAAAAAAGAAAAAGAAATCAATCAAATATGGCAGAACTTGAGTACTGTATAGTGCTAGACAATGGAAAAATAGATTTCATTATATTATTCTCTGTATTTGCCTCTTTAATGAAACATTTTTAAAATTATTTTCTTTTTATTTTACTTTAAAGATTTTATTTATGTATTTGAGAGAGAGAGACAGTGATAGAGATAGCTAGAGAGAGCACAAGCGGGGAAGAGAGGGAGAAGCAGACTCCCCACTGAGCAGGGAGCCCAACATGGGGCTCGATCCCAGGACCCTGGAATCATGACCTAAGCCGAAGGCAGATGCTTAACTGACTGAGCCACCCAGGTGCCCCCAAACATTTCATAAGAAAATATAACAACAAAAAACTGTATCTGACACAAAAGGCGGTTGGTCCTGTTCCCACCTACTTAAGCTAAGCCTTTTCCATCAGTGGGAAGAATGCTGCATGGGCAGAGGATGGAATTCTGTCATTCTTTATTGTTGTTTGGTCTGTTAAATTCCCCACTGCTAATAATTCCAGATACAATTCCCAGGTCACATGGGGAGAAAAAATTCTAGCTGTTGAGGTTCAAACATGCCCAGCATACCATGGGGCAGCCCAGCTAGAATTCTATCTGTGTTCTGGACAAGACTTCTATTTTAAAAGAAGGTAATCTTGCTCAACAACAAAACCTCAGCCAGGAGAGGGAAGGAAATTTTGAATGCAGCATGAGACTGGCACCAGGTACTATTTCCTAACCTTCTAGATTCAGACTCCCAAGGAAGAGGCAGAGCCAAAAAGAAAAACTGGAAGCACAGCTTTTCTTAAAAAAAAAAATCTAGGGGCGTCTGGTTGGCTCAGCTGGTAGAGCATGCAACTCTCCGTCCCAAGGTCATGAATTCAAACCCTCAGTGTGCAAGAAGCCTACTTAAAAAAATAAATAAAAAATAAAAAATAAAATAAAAAACAAATGAAAAATCTATACATTGAGGCAAAGCAGCATTACTTAAATATAAATAACACAAATTACTATAACTAGGAATGGGTTAGAGGCATTCTCTTCTTGACACATCAAGGACTCCAGGTCATCCGAATTTGTTAAAATCTAGGATGACAGGTGGGATGTCATAGTGCCTAGTGAAAAGGGCAGCACCCAGAAGAAAAAAGGGAGGTGTCCAGCAGGAGTAGCAGCTGCCAATGAATGAGGCAGAACTTCATGGGCTTAGGAAAAGTAGCCATCATACCAAGTAGAAGGGAGAAATCAACAGCAGAGTCTTATTCACCCCCCCCACCTCCCATTCCTGCCCCCCCTGAATGTGAGCTGGTTTTAGTGACTTGCTTGGCTCCTAACAGCAGAAATGACTTTCTGGGATTTCTAAAGCTAGGTCATAAAAAGCCACATAGGCAGGTCTCTTAGAACACCCCCTTTTAGAACCTTCCCCCTCAGAACCAGCTGCCACCCTGTGAGAATCCTAAGCTACATGAAAATACCACACGTAAGGGTTCTGATGGACAGCCCCAAATGAGCTCACAGCCACCAGAAGACTGAACTTCTAGCCACGGGGGTGGCCCGGCTCAGTTTAGACTTCAAGTGATTCAGCCAGCCAACATCTGAGTGCCCCTGCACAAGTGACCACAAGAAGCCCAACTGAGCCACCCAATGATCCCCTAAAACCAGGAGAGACAATTAAAAAAAAAAAATGTAATGTAAGACATTAAGATTTGGGATAATACATTATCAGCAAAAGGTAACTGGAATGTCTAGGCACAAAGTAGTTGAAGGACTTGTTTAAGACCACCAGGTTAGTAAATGTCATGACAGAGCAAAGATTCAAACCCAGGCCATCTGGCTCTAGAGACTGTATTTGTAAACATTTTTACATTGCCTTGCTTCTGACAAAAACTATCATATCTACTAGAGGGGCCAAAACGAAGAAAAAAACATCAGGCTCTAGTGGTAGTTGGATTTGCACGTAAGTATATGTTAAAAAAAACTCCTTAGATTCCCCAAAATACTGAGGCTGGGGGTGCCTGGGTGGCTCAGTTAGTTAAGCATCTGACTCCTGATTTCAATTCAGGTCATGATCTCAGGGTCCCGTGTTAGGCTCTATGCCAGCACGGAGTCAGCTTGGGATTCTCCCTCTTCTTCTCCCACTGCCCCTCCCTCTGATCATGTTCTCTATCTCTCTCTAAAAAAAATTAAAAAAAAAATAAGTACCAAAAATACTGAGGCTGGACATCGTAAGCAGGTTGGTTTCTTGCATTACTAAGTGAAGACAACAAGCAGTTAAAACAAGAGTTATAAGGGCGCCTGGGTGGCTCAGTCATTAAGCATCTGCCTTCGGCTCAGGGCGTGATCCCAGAGTCCTGGGATCGAGCCCCGCATCGGGCTCCCTGCTCCACTGGGAGCCTGCTTCTTCCTCTCCTACTCCCCCTGCTTGTGTTCCCTCTCTTGCTGGCTGTCTCTCTCTCTGTCAAATAAATAAATAAAATCTTAAAAAAAAAAAAAAAACAAAAAAAAACCCAAGAGTTATAAGCTCAAGACCAGTCTAAACCTTACCTGTCGCTGCACAAACATGGTCATCACCTTCTTTGCTAGTTCAAATGGGGATTCTTCACCAGGAAGGGAGTTACTCATGGCAGGGCCCACATCCATACATAGTACAACAGCTGCCTAGAAACAATGTCCCGAAGAGTGAGAAAGAAAATGTTAATAATGGTCATAAAATAAGTAAACAGGTACGGCCTTTGCTTATTTCACCCACAGAACTTATACTCTAGGGGACTTAGGGAATGCAGGACAGAGGGAGGTGGAGTGTTTTACTTAGAGAATGTATATAGGACAGATACATATTTACTACAGAGAAACTTTAAACAGTCCTAATATTTTCTGGAAGATAGAAAGCCAGGACAGGAGCATGCTTCAGGAAGCTGCTGTTCTTCGGCCGGAGCCCAAGAATAAACCCATGGGGAATAAACCTGAAAATAACCTATAGGCCAGTGCAGCTGAGCCCAAAATACATTAGACAAACTGCAGTTGATTTGCAGAAACACAAACATGAGAACAGATGCTTTTTTTGTAAGCCTCTGATTTGGGGGTAGCTTGTTATGAAGCATTTTTGTGGCAACAGGTAACTGCTACAAACTATACATACTAAAATGATATACCCAACAATTTGAATCAGTTCGTGAACTGGGGATCTAAAATGAAGACTAAGACACCAAATCTATCCTAGTAGGGGACAAAGACACACAAACAAATAATAACAGCACAATATTCCATGACACACGTGTGCGGTGGGCACTGAGAGAGTACACAGGAGGGGCACCTACCCAAGACTGGTGGAGGGGAGGGTGGATGGGATAAAGGAGGGGTAAGGAGGCAGAAAAGCTTCTGGATGTGATCTTTGGGTGAGTCTTAAAGAACAGGAGTCAAACGTGAATAAGGGGAGTTACAAGTAGAGGAAACCACATAGACACCTAGTCATTAGACAGCGATCCCACATGTAGGGACTAAGGAAATAGGGGAAACTAAAATAAAAGTTACATGCGAATTTCTACGTTTGGCATCCAGAATTCAACTGAGTATGAGTTGGAGGAGACCTGAACAAATAGCAACTCACGATCTCAGTGTGGATTATAGTGTGAGTCACCAATATGACAGGGCTACAGCACTACACTCCCCACACCTATCTAACGTTTTTAGCTTGTATCAATAGTGTATTGAATTCGAGGATGGAAAACAAAGATCTTATGGTGAAAAAAGACTAGATTAGCAATCTGGAGATCTGGGATCTAGTCTCACCTTTATTACCAATTAGCTCTGAGTCCTTGAGTGACTGTCACTTAACCTCACTGTTAATTCCAAGCAGGAAGCAGTTGTTAGACTACATGAGATCCAAGGTCTTTTCCAGAGTTAATGTTCTTTGACAGTGAGTCTCACCTGTGCTTTGTACTAATCAGACCACATGTGACAAACTGTGAGCAGTTCTGAGCACATCTTATGAGAAAGACTAATTACAACAGAACACGAAATAAACAGGTTAAAGAAGGATCTACAGAACATGGGATGTGAGGAACAGTTTGAAAAAAAAAACAACTAGATATTAGAGCCAGATGAGAAGATTTAGGGGAACATGATTGTTCCTCCCAAATATTTGGCAGCTGTGTTATAAAAGGACTGGTCAGAGAGAGAGATGGAATGGATCAACAATGGAATGGATGGAAGTTACAGGAAGATTGGTTTGACTCCATACAAAGGAGAAAAATAACATTAAGAAGTGATCAATAAAAGAACCACTATTTTCCAAAGCAGTGATCTCCTGACCCTAGAAGTGTTTGAAAAATCTGGGGTGCCTGGGTGGTTCAGTCAGTTAAGCATCCAACTCTTTGTCTCAGCTCAGATCTTGATTTCAGGGTCATGAGTTCAAGCCCCACAGTGGGCTCCATGTTGGGCATGGAGCCTACTTAAAAAAAAAAAAAGTGTTTGAAAAATTTGGATGAGTTCCTATGAGAGAAGTTATAGATGATTTCTAAATTTGGTTATATCTCAGGCAACACATAGAAAAGAAAGACTTTAAGTTTGTCCCTAGTTTCCAAAGCACTGAATGTAATGCACTAATATTAAGAGATTTCTGGAGTAAAGATAGTACATTTGAAGAAAGGGTGATAATGAACAATAAAGTTTACACCCCATAGTTTCAACACGCTGAGCATAAGAATCTTAAAAAATTTTAGAGTCCCAAAATATGTCACTCCATTTATCTAATATACCAGAATATGGTTTTAACCAGAAAACTCTGTTAAACTGGAAAACTCTAAGAGGAATAAAAGTCCTTTAGTAGAAATCAAGTATCCAAAAAATGGCATCAAAGGGTTTTACAATATAGAACTTCTTTCTGGAAGCAGAAGAATGGTCTGTGTGGTACTTCAAGTTCCTATCTGGCAGCAGTAAGAAAACCAGGAAAGGGAAACTGAGCAGCATAGCAACTCTTCATTTACACAGGAAACAATACAGGCTGTTAGAATTCTGCTGCAAATCCAACTGCCATAAACAGCCGTTCCACTAGAGCTGCAATGTTTTCAACAGCTGACAGAGGAGGAACAAAAAGAAGGTAAGTGGCATCAAATGTTCATAATCGCTTTAATCAACATTTCCCAGTGGGAAGTCGTGGGGACTAGGGATCAGTTGCTGAAACTCCTATCTTGCTTATCTGTAGACCAGATGCCTACTACAGGGCCGAGCCTTCGGATGTTTGGATGAACAAATAATTCTCTGGAACACACCTCCCTCTAGTGATCATTCAGAGACAACCCCACTCTCAGCCTATACTGAAAAAATCTTTTAAAAAATTCATCATAACGTCTATTATTAATCTGGGACACTGACGGTCATAGGTTCCTAGCAACACAGATAGGGCTCTGAAACCAGGCAGCCTGGATTTAAATCTGAATTCCACTTCTTAGGGACTGGATAACCTTAAGATAATCATTTCACTCTTTATGCCTCAGTTTTCTCAACTGTAAACTGGGGATAATAGTTCTCACCTCATGGGCTTGTTGTGAAGATTACATGAGATAGGAATAAAGCGTTTAGGTTAAGTGCCTCACAGAGTAAGCTTTCGATAAATGTGAAATATTAGATTATGATGGGGGAATAATATGACGCTTTACATTTAAAGATACATATTTTACTCACGGGCCCTCTCTGAAGTTTTACAAATCTGTGGGTGTTTATCAAGGCTAAATTTCATTCTCCTATAGATTCTAAAAACCTAGGCTCAAAAGAAATGGAGGAGGTGGAGGAAGTAATGGAGGAGAAGGGTGGACTAGGAGAGTAAGAAAGGAGGCAGGCAGAGTGGGGAGACAAGTGGGATGAGGAGATGAAAAAGGAAGTGAGCAGGTGGGAGGGCTGAGGAGGCGGAGTGGTTGAGGCTCAAATTCAGGTCTTCGGACTCCACATCCCCAGCTTGTCTCTGCGCATCCCTCGGAATCCAGCCGGCCCGCAGTGATCCCATGATTCCTGCTCCCGAACCACCCTCTCCGGATCCCCTGCACGCGCAAGGCCCAAACCCACGCTCTCTCTACCTTACTCCCGGACCGCGCCATGTTGCCGGTGCGCCAGTGCCGCGGCCGCCTCTTCCGGGCGGGAACCCGGAGCGCCGCTATTAAGGTCCGGCTGAGTCGGAGCCAGAGCGTCGTTAAAAGAGTCGCTACCCACGGAACCTGGAAGGGGCGGAGAAAATGTGCGCTGACGCTCTGAGCATGCGCAGTTTCTGCGTCCCGTCCTGGTAAGGGGTTTGCGGACGTTGAGGATCCAGCAATCTGCAAAATAGCTGCAAACCTCTGTCCAAACTGGGAAATCAAATCCAAACAGATGCTTTCCCTCTTGAAAATGGACAGGAAAAAGCGGTAACTAAAGTCGAAAAGATAAGAATGCCATGAGGAAGGAGGGGCCTCAAGGGAGCCAATGTTATAAATGCACTGAAGCCAGGAGAGTCAGCCATTTACTGATTGTGCTTATAGAGCCTACGAGGTTCTTCATGATGAGAACAAACGCAAAAGAAATGTAGATAAAATTAAATTTCTTTACAATTTACAGACCCTTGACAAATACTAGAGACATGCAGTGACAGTCCTCAAGGAACTCCCAACTGCCTTTATGTTAATTCTTTGCTAGGTAAAAAGCAACATTAGCTTGACAATAGCCAGAATCCTGCAAAGATGAGACTGCTTTAGATCTGTTGGGTTAAGTTTTCCTGCCTCGAGTCTAGGCTTTTACATACCTTATTAGAGCCCCTGTGAAATGATTTCAGTTTCTTCCACGAGGTTGTGAGCCTAACAAGGCTGAGGGCCATTTCCACTTCATCTCAGTATCCCTTGGCCCCCACCCTCACCCCATCCTCCTCCATTTCACCACAGCCACCATACCCCAGTCCTAATCATGATTATTTTTGGCCTTGACCATTGGTTTCCCTAATCCCAGAAAAATGTGACAAATGCAGTTGCAACTTCCTAATGGAGGCTTAGGTAAATATGTGATCTCTGGAAAACAGTCTACCTACATGGAATCCCCACAAATTAGTGGTACGTGGAAAGAGTCAAGACTTAAGAATCCACATTAAGATCGTCATACATACATGGGACAGCCATCATGCTTGCTCTTTTTCTGCAAACCGTAGCGTTCAAAGCAATTTTGGAGAAATTCAAAGACCATGTGAACAAAGTTAATTCGATTTTATTTTTATTTTCTTTGTCTTCATTTCAATTGTTTACATTTCTGCAAAAGCACCGGAGAGCACCAAGATTACTTTCAAAAATGCTGGGCAGAGTTTTGTTTGTGTGAAACTACTAATAGTTTTTGTTGTTGTTGTTGTTGTTTTTCAAGGGGGTTCTTCTGACAGTGGCATTCACCATACTTGAGGCAAACGTCCCTGGCCTTCTATGGGGGAGCACTACTGACCCGTCTGCTTTGATTCACAGCAGTTCTTTACACAGCTTCTTCCTGAGACATGAACAAGAAACGGGCACCAGCTGTTCTAGTAAGGACCCACACCACCAAAATCTGCTTGATCTCTTGGGATTCGAGTTTTTGACATTAGAAAGACACCCTCAGGAATAAATTTAAAAAGAAAAAAAAAAGTTCAGATTCTACTCATCTGGTGTACTCCCCCTAGTGGCCAGGAAGACACAATTTCACAGCACGGCGAAGATACTGTTCCTTAAACTCCAGTAAGGTCGGCTGTGAGGTCTTGCCAAACCACAGAAAGCTAATGCTGTCTTCTACGTGCTTAGGGCTACTGATCCCTGTTGGGGGACGTCTGCAATCCCTCCCTACGCAGTCTTTAATATGCAGGTTAGATTAAATATCACTACCCGGTCCTGCCTTCACTACCAGGAAAAAAGTTATGCTACTAATTGTATTCAACTCTTCACTCTTCCTTTCTAAAAACCCTGAAACCACATGACATTACAGACTAATTGCAAAGTACATGAGCTGCTAATATCTATTTATAGCATATACATAGTATATGTAACTAGTATCTATGTATAAATTCTCTGTGTGACATTCAGTCCTAAATAAATAAATGAATAAATAAATAAAACTATACTAGCAGTTTGGGATCTGAATATATTTAAATAATTACCATGAGGCAGAGATTCTCTTATGCCTACCAAAGCAGCCATGTTTCTCTTTTTGCTTCAGTTAGCAGAACCCAAATATTTAACCTAGAATATAGCTGCCTAACCAAAAAACTACATTTCCCAGCCTCTTTTGCCTGTGAGGTCATGTGACTAAGGCCTAGTCAATGAAATCCAGGAAGTGTTGAGTGAGACTTCTGGGAACTCTCCTTAAACAGGGAAGATGTGCACTTCTTTGCCCCTTCCTCTGTTCTGCAAGAACTATGGATGTGATGCCTGGAGATGTGGTCAGCACTGAGGTGTTGAGGATAAGGACAAAGAGAGCTATATCCTACTAACGGTAGGGGAATAAAGCCTGGGGTTTGGATGACTTCATCAGGTCCCCTGATGGTCTGCCTCTAGACTTCTGGACAAGAAAGAAAAACCTTCTGTCTTGTTTAAACCACGGATATTTTAGGATTTGAATTATATGCCACCAAACCAAAATCTAAATGATACACACAGATCTTTACATTCCGCTGCACTGTGGTAGCCTTGCTTCCTAAGTGTTTCTCTCCATCCTCCTCATTATCTTTTTGGTGAACTTGGTCTCCCTGGAGCCTCCTTTTCCTCCCTGTCCCATTTAGTTACATACTTCCCTGGGTTCCAGGCACCAGTAACATCTTCAAGCTCCTGAACTTACACACAACTGAGCTCCCTGTCCCAGATAAATGGTCATTTTAGGACAGGGAATGAGAAGAATTCATCTGTGGATAGACTGTTTTGGCACAAATTGCTTTTCTGTCCCCTGCCCTGCTGGAACCGCCAAGATGGTAGAACAGAACAGAGTGGGCTAGAATTTTCCAGAACTGAGAGGGGTAGGGGTTTAATTTCCAAGAGAGAATCTTCTGGAATTGGGAGATGATATATAGGCTACTGGGACCAGAGAAGGCCATAAGTTGTTAGAAGTTTAGACAGTGGAAGTTTCTACTTCCTGGGTGGGGTCCTTGTTGGAGAGATTGCCTGAGATATTGTCAGATTCAAGCAACTCTACAATGCTGTAGGGAGAACAGTCCTCCAGACCTAGCTTGCTGCAGAGCCAGCCACAGAAGCCTTTCTCCATGTCCCGGGCAGCTTGCCACCATGCTCCCCAGGACCATGAGAGCTGGACCACAGCAGCATAGAGCCCCAGGGAAGAGGCCATGGCCATGATGAGCACTGGGTAGAAGAGAATGAGGCAGGGGCAACATGAGATCTTGTGCCAGAAGGTCCTCTCCTCGTTGTACACAAGGAAGATGTTGTACCAGGTGATAGTGCCATAGTAGAAAGAGACAACAAAAGAGAGGATAAAGACCACAGGAAGACAGACCAGCGTCCAGAGGACCACATGAGGCCCACGGTCTGCTCCCATTTGGCAGGCCTTTCTGTCTTCGGGTGTTATCTCCCTTGATGACCCTTTGGGTTTGGTCAGTTCTTGCAGCTCCTTCTCCGTCAGTGTGACATGGATGTCCACCATCTGGCCCTTTTTCTTCCCTCGTGTGATGGTCCCAGTTAATGTGACATAGCGGCTGTCCAAAGGCATGTTCCACATCCCTGCAGGGCATCAAGGAGGTGACATTAAGGTCAGAAGAGTGGACATGTCATCACAGTGTCATCACCTAAGCTGAAGGCTGAATACCACAGTTCCTGTTTCTATAGCACCCGGCACAGTTCTGGAGTCCATGGCTCAGGGATGCAGTGGGTGGATCTCCCTCAGGGAAGCAACTCCTGATATTATCACTCCCCCAGGGAACTCTTACTCCACACATGTGGGCTCTGAAAAAGTTGTGAAGCAGGTTAACTTGCTTTTCAACTTCTCCCTCCACTTTTCTGGGCCTCAGTCTTGGCACGATCTCTATGATATGGAGGACTATGAGGAACTTTGCCACAGACACCACTTTATAAGGATCTTATCTCTGTAAGTGCAAGAGTATCCACCAGTGTGTGTGAAGATTGTGCTGCGTGTGTACCCTCCTGATGGGCAGTGCTCTACCTGTCTCTGCTCATCCCTGTCTCTGTGCTTCCCTGAGACGAGGCTTCCTCACACGCCTGTGGTCATCTTGGCCCTCACGTCCAAGCTCTGGACACACACACCACACATATCACACATGTGCACCCTCCTCATACACATGCCCACACACCACCACCACCACCATTGAATGGCCATCCTTTGGTCATCCTGGAGCGAGACCGGAGATATCGAAACACAGAAGTCTGTGGCCCTTGGTATGTGAAATGTAGTCTAGAAGGCGAGGTGGAGGAGAGCAGAGGCTGGACTCCCTGCTCCACGGCTGGAAGAGGTAGAATGGTTGCACTGTTCTCCCCAAACCTAATGATTTCACAATCTTCCTCATCTCAGTAAAGGACACCACCACTTACTTCTCTGTTGCTCCTGCCAAAACCCCAGGAGTCACTGTTGACTTCTCTTTCTCTTACTCCCTACCTCCGATCCATGAGCTAGCTCCAGATCGGACACAGAGTCCAGCCTGTCGGGACACCTGGGTGGCTCAGTCAGGTAAGCGTCTGCCTTTGGCTCAGGTCATGAACCCAGGGTCCTGGGATCGAGTCCTGCATCAGGCTCCTTGCTCAGCAGGGAGCCTGCTTCTCCCTCCGCATGCAGCTCCCCCTGCTTGTGCTCTCTCTCTCTCTGAGAAATACATAAAATCTTAAAAAAAAAAAAAAAAAAAAAAAAAGAAGAAGAAGAAGAATCCCGCCTGTCTTCCCTAGCTAGCTCTCCTGCAGTCACCCTGGTCCAGGCTTCTACGTTGGTGCTATTGTGGCTGCAGTGACAGGACAGTCTCTTACCTCCACTCTTACCCCTTAGAATCCACTCTATAGAGAAGCCAGAGTGGTGGTTTATAAATAAGAGATGATATCTCTCCTTTGCTTAAAAGTTCTCCACTGACTTCCGCTTGCACTTTTATCAAATCCCAAACTCTTTACTATGACTCGCAAGGCCCGGCATGATCCCCTTCACCACTGCCGCTCGTCCTCCCCTGTTGTTCTCTGCACTCCCTCCATAGAAAGAGCTCCATTCTATAAATAGGCCAGTGGTGCTTCCATCTTAGGGTCTTGGCCCCTGCTGCTCCCCCTCCCTAAAAGCTCTGCCCAAAACCATTTCCTAGCTGGCTCCTTCATTTCATTTGGATCAACTCAAGGGTCACTTCCCAGAGGTCCTCGCGCGGCCATGCAATCTCTTCCCCTACGCCCTTCACCAGTTATTTCCCATCACCATGGTTTATTGTCTTCACTCATACTGCTATCTGAAATTACCTTTGATTGACTACCTTGTTCACTGTCTGTCTTCCCTTGACTGGAAGGTAAGCTGCACAAGAGCACACACATTGCTTGTCTCGTCCACTGCTATGTCTTAGACAGCAACGCAGCTACACAAATAAATCTACTTCATTTGTCTGTTGCTACACGGTGATGCTTAATTCGGACACTCCACGGCCTCGTTAGCAGCAACAGACATGCTTATACATGCATCCTTATGCCCATGGGCCTAAGTTTCATGGGGTAGATACTGAGAATTTCTAGAACATAAGATATGCAGTTTGAATTTAATAAATACTGATAAATGTCCCTCCAAAGTGAGTAAAACAGAATTCCATTTCCACTTGAGGTATACTGACAGTACATCTATTTTCTCACATTGATGTTATCATAGTTTACCCAATATTTGGCCACCATACATGTAAAGGAATATTATAAGTCACTACTGTTGTCATTCGCACGTTCCTGAGTAGTATAAAAGTCACCTATTAGCTTCTGTATCTTACATGTCTTAAATGATTAGCATAGTCTTAAAAATAACTAAATAGGGGCGCCTGGGTGGCACAGCGGTTGAGCGTCTGCCTTCGGCTCAGGGTGTGATCCCGGCGTTGTGGGATCGAGCCCCACATCAGGCTCCTCCGCTATGAGCCTGCTTCTTCCTCTCCCACTCCCCCTGCTTGTGTTCCCTCTCTCGCTGGCTGTCTCTCTCTCTGTCGAATAAATAAATAAAAAATCTTAAAAAAAAAAAATAACTAAATAATTGGCTCAGTCTGCTTGTATTACTAATTTTTGTGTATAAATCGGTCTCTTCTATTACACTAGGGCTTCAGAAAGGACAGAGATCTCCTCCACATCACTGCAAAGAGAACATAGTCAATGCTTAATAAATACTGACAATTTGTTGAATGAAGACTGTAACACTGCAGAAAGAACTGTAGCAACAAGACCAAGTAGGTCAGTGAGCAAATCCCTGTCTGTCTTCTGGAGAATCCTCATCCCTTCCTGTAGCTTTAAGTAAGTGGCCCCAGAGACTTACCATCATCTGCAGGATAGTCTAGGAAATCATCTCCCTCCTCTTCTTTGGGCCTGTCTCCACCTTCTGATTCCCCGGGCTCCTCATCCAGTTTCTCACTTTCTGACCGGTAAATGATGATAGATTCAGGGCGGGACTCTTTCCTCTTCTTTTTCCGGCGACCCAGCGTGGATTCCCCATCCAGGGCCAAGGCAGCAGCCACAGCCTTCCTCAAAGAGCCCTGGTGGTGAGGGCTTGGGAGCTGGCCCTCGCCTTCTATGGCTGCCAACTCGTCCATCGTCGTCCTCACGTCTAGTTATTCCTCGTAAAAGGTCTGACTTGCTTGAGCAGACTCACGATCCACACATCACAGAGCTTCTTCCTGTGTGGGGCTATGCAAAGATGTTCCATCAGTGAGTTCCACAGGGAAGATAGGAAAGCAAAGCTATCAACAGGAAGGAAATAGGATGAGATGGAAAGGGGTCTGGGAAATGATTCTCGACTTGGCCAAAGGCCTCTCCTCCCTGTACTTGTCATAACACGGTATTTTGGGAGTGCTGCAGAAATACTCTCACAAGGTTGGATTGTTATGAATAAAATTTTATTTTGTGTTCCAATAATATTTTTGTCAATTATGCAAACTTATTATGCAAAACCTATCAGGTTAGCTGGGAGATGTTGAGTATGAGGAAGTTGGGTGAGGAAGCCTTATAAATAAATGGGATTTAAGAACTACTCTCGCTCCCACCAAACGTGACAATTTGGATGGCTGGGGCCAGTACTCCAGGCACCTGGCTGTCGAGTCCTGGCATTACAACCATACTCAAAAGGATGAATGGAACTTTCAGTAAGCTCCCCAAAGATGGCACAATGTCACCAACGACATCTACGATGGTATTCTGTGAATAGCACATGTCTCCTGGCTTCTTGTTAGCCCACGATCCCAGAAAATTCCTGGGATCTGTCCTATTACATGTGGGGAGACCAGCAGAGAGGACGCAGTTTTCCACTCTTAAGATTCTCTCTCCTCTTTCTGCTCTCCAGGTGAAGAAAGGTAGAGAGAGAGAAGAGTCTATACAACATCTTTTAAAGACATTGATTGGCCTGTGATTTGGGTGCATTGAACCATTAAGAGGAGAGAAATACTTTCAGTGCTGCTACTGAGGAGGAAATATAGGCAAATACCCAGCCAGTCATATTTAGGCAGCTAGTTGCTCGATGCTTTTTATTTTTTTAAAGATTTTATTTTTAAGTAATCTCTACACCCAATGTGGGGCTCAAACTCACCACCCTGAGATCAAGAGTCTCATGCTCTACCAGCAGAGCCAGCCAGGTGCCCTGCTCACATGCTTTTTAAAACAAAAACTACAACAAACAAAAACAACAACTCAAAAGTATGTTATTATGGACAGTTTCAAGCATACTAAATGGAAAACATTTTATCATGGAAAGAGGCAAACTTGTACAAAAGAGAACAATTTTAAGGACCCCTCATTGTCCCTATCACCCAGGTTCAACAATAATCAAAATATTCATAGCCAATTTATTTAAAGGCAAATCTCACACACCATTTCATCTATTTCAGCATGTACCTCTTCCATATAAGCAGTCTTTAAAAAAAAAAGATAAGCATAGGATCATCATCATTTTTAAAAAACAATTCTTTAATATCATCAAATATCCAGTCAGTTCAAATTTCCCTGTTTGTTTAACAGTTTAAAGTCTATTTTCTGGAATTGGGATCCCAATAAGGTCTACACAATGCACACAGATCCGATGCCTATTTGTGCATGGTAGGCTGTCCAATTACATTTCTGCATTGCACCTCAAATGATGCTAGTGCAACTGAGGAAATGCTTTTTTTTTTTTTAATTGAATTCTAACCAATTTAAAAAGAGCCACATGTGGCTACTGACTACTCTATCGGACAGGTCTGTATGTTCGCCCTCCAATTATTTCCCTTCCAGTTTCTTTGTTAAAGAAAGCAGTCGTTTACCTTGCAGATTCACACAGCCTAGATTTTGCTGACTGCATTTCCCTAGGGTGTTCCTCTGAACCATGTATTTCCTGTAAATTGGTAGCTAAACAGGCTTGATCAGATTCATGCTGGAATGTTTTGGGTTGGTTGTTTTGGCCAGACAATGTTATAGAGCACGTTTTATACTTTCATCCGAACATACCTAATGGCAATTTGGCCATTTTTTTGTGAAATTAGTAGCCATTGATAATCATTGGCTAGACCCATTAATCCATTAGGAGTTGCAAAATGGTGATATTCCACTGGATATCACCAATGGATGATATCCAATGGATATCATGCACTTTTAACAAACCCAGAGAAGACAAATGGCCATGTTATTAGCCATTATTATTGGAAATTTTACTGGGAAAATATCTTTCTTTAATGACTACAGTGACAGCTTCCAAGATGGCACACTTGCATGGTGCTGACTCAGCTCCTCCCTATGTGGGCCTCTCCATGGGCTGCTTGAGTGTCCTCATGACAGTGTCTGGTTTCCCTCAGAGTGAGTGATCTGGGAGCAGATATTCTTCTTGACCACTTCAACTGTACTTTTTTGTTTCTTAAGTTTATTTATTTATTTTTTGAGTAATCTCTATACCCAACGTGGGGCCCAAACTCACAACCCCAAGATCAAGAGTCACATGCTCTTCTGACGGAGCCAGCCGGGTGCCCCTCAACTGTACTCTTGATAATCTATCTTCCTCCTCCTTGATTTCCTCCCTTTCTAATAGCTCTAACTTCTCCGCTTTGCTGATTCCTTTTTGGCTGCAAACAAACCCAGAAGTCCCTATGTGGAAAAACAAGCTTTACCTTGGCACCGACTCTATCTGATGTCCTGTTCTTCTTCTTGTTTCATAACTAAGCTTCTCTATCAATAGTCTACAGCCAGTCATTATCAGTTCACCCTCTCAATGATCTGTTCACTTTACCACCTTTTTCTCCCTTCTCCCAAATTGCTTTCTAACACACACACACACACACACACACACACACACACACACACACCCCATATGCACACAGGTAAGTCATGTGGAAAGATAAGGAATAGGCCAGGAAATGAGCATTTATCAAGCCTTAGGTGCCAGGCTGTAAGCTAAATTTTTTATAAATGTTACTCATTTGCGCATCTCAGCAAGCTCACTGTTAAATAAAGAAGTGAGAGACCCTGGATTTAAGCCTAAATTGCATCACTTTAAAAGCCCAGAATCTTCCCACCAACATTTAGAAGAAGTCAAGTATTAGTGGTGGCTGCAGTAGATAGCTGATGGGTTTTTGTTTTGTGTGGGGTTTTGTGTATGTGTGGCTTGGGTTTTTGTTGTTGTTGTTGTTGTTTGCTTGCTTGTTTGTTTTGTTTTTTGCTGTCTCGACCTCATTCCTCTTTCCTTTGGTGATAGAGCCACTCTTTTCTGTGTGGAATAATACAGGCTTGAAAGTCACCAGTGTGACCACAGTGACGATTTTACCATTCTTATTCTCCTTGTCCATACCAGAGCCCTAATTCTGCTTATTTCCAGGTCTTTCTTGGTAACCTTCCCTTACCTCCTTTGACTTTCTACCTTCATTCTCTCGCTACCTCTCAAATCCTCCTTTTGCCTCCTTTACTCCCTCGTCTGTCTCTTTGACCCATAATAGCCGGCACTTTAGAGACTCAATTCTCAACCAACTGCCCTCTATTCTCAACAGTACATTCTTTTCCTCCTGTTGAAATATGGAGCCTTCCTGCCCACCTCTGCAGGATACCTCTATGCCAAGAATGCCCAAATATAGATGTCAAGAATTAATGTATCATCTGGATGGGTTTCCAGCAGCCTAGTGGATATTCTCCACTTAAAAATCTCATCATTTCTGGCTATGCATGTTCAAACCAAACTCATCATCTTTATTTCTAGCTGACTTAACTTCTTAGTGTTACCAAGAGAATGGGTAAAGGGGGAAGGGAAAGGAGAAAGGGGTGGAGAAGGAAATCCTACATTTATGTTGTGCCTATTCTCATAAAAGATGACATTTGCTGACTGTATCATTTGTTAGTCTCTGTGTTAGTTGCTTATACATGGTTTTCACATTTCATTACATTCTAATATTTTCTTGGACAATACTATGTGCCACAATTGTCCTAGGCACAACAATCTTAAGAAACAAATAGTATTTTACAAATAAGGACATTTGGACTTAAAATTAGTAACAAGTAAAACTTATTGGATGTTTACTATGTGTCAGGTGCTGTTCTAAGTGCTTTACAGTAATCATATTGTTTAATTGTCTTAGCAAACCAGTGAAGTAGGTACTATTATTATTCCCATTTAGAGGAGCAATTTGCTCAAGGTTACATAGTAGTGGGGCTGGGACTTACAGCCAAGTTTGCTCATTTCAAAGCCTATGATCTATTCATGGTGCCACACTGTCTGCCAGCATTTACCCACGATTCTATACTTAAACCCCTAAAGTTGTCTTTGATGAATCCATTTTCCATGTTAGGGATAGTTTCCTACGTCTCTAATAGTAATCAGTCTCTAAGTCCTGCCACTCATTCCTATGAAATCTCTTTGTTAATGTCTTCACTTGAGTTCTCCTACCCCCATATGACTCTAATACTACTTCCTCCAAGCTGGTTTCTCACCTTCCATTTCAGAATTCTTCCTCAAGCATGTTAAATGGTGATTAAGAAAATAAAACATCATTTTTATGTTGTCCAGTAGTCATCACTATCTTGCCATGACTGACTAAACTATATCTAAAGGGTCTGTCTGGAGTTTGAGGCTCTCCCCATCCATGCCCCTTCCCCACAACATGACTAGTAAACACATGAACTTATGTTGGTTCCATCACGACCTTCGCCCTTCTCCACCTGTTTCAAGCCTGGCTCAAGACAGACTCACTCAGTCGTGTCCCCTTCTGTGACCACTCCAGCCCACCCGTTTGCCCCCACCCCAGTCCTATTGTTAAAGAAGAGTGGGGAGGACGGAATGAGTGTTCAAGTATAAAATGCTTACGATGGATTCATACTTCATAAATGTTAGTTTCCAATCCCTTTCTTTTGCCTTCATCTACTCTGTATTTCAGTAGCATTTGTCATCAGTACTATGCTCTCTCAGTGCTTAATTATGCAGCATTTCATATCATCTGGTATTGAGTATGAATGGCTTCATTGTTTTTCATTCATCTTCCCAGGGAGATGACACAATTTTAGAAATCAGGACCTGTCTTATACTTCTTCATCTCCAATCGGAGACCCTATGACTAGACATGTAGCAAACACTCATTGTGTCCTTGTTGACCTGAGAGGACAGAGGGGAAGGGAAAGTGCCTGATCAGAAATAGGATATAAAGGGGGGCGCCTGGGTGGCTCAGTTGGTTTAGCATCTGACCCTTGATTTCGGCTCAGGTTGTGATCTCAGGATCATGAGATCTAGCTGCTGTTGGACACCCGGCTCAGCGTGGAGCCTGCTTCTCTCTCTCCCTCTGCTCCTCCTCCTGCTCGTGCTCTCTCTCTCTCACTCTCAAAAAATAAATAAAATCTTAAAAAAAAAAAAAGAAATAGGCTATAACTGTTAAGAAAGGAAGGCTTAATTATCTTTCCCGTTTTTGTACATTTTATTATGCTGTTAATATCTGATCTGAGAAGCAGGTTCTGAACATTTCTCCTTCCTTTTAGATTGCATAAAAGAGAGAATAAAACAAATCTCCCCAGTTTCCAAGGCTTTAATCAACAGAGGTAAAAGAAGAGATAGGACTTTGCTCTTTTCTCTGAAAATTAGGCCTTGCCCATCCTCCATATGACCTTGGTCTAAAGATTATTAACAAATGTGATAGAGCAGGACACTAACCTCAGTCAACCACTAACCAGAAAGGTTTGGTAATCCTAGGGGAAAAAATAGGTTTTAAAGAACATGCTTAGACTCTCATGCATAAAGAGTGGTTTTAAGCCACTCTGAAAGGAAATTCTCCAGATAATTTTTAAATTCATCCACCACTTTTTCCCACCTCTATTGCTACTGTTCTTGTCTAAGAGGTCTGTCTTTCTTTCTTTCTTTCTTTCTTTCTTTCTTTCTTTCTTTCTTTCTTTCTTTCTAGATTTTATTTGTTTATTTGAGAGAGAGAGAGCTAAGCTCATGCCTCTGTGTGTGGAGCCCGATGCAGGGCTCGGCATGGGGCTGGATCCCAGGGCCTTGAGACCATGACATGAGCCGAAACCAAGAGTAGACCTTAACCAGCTGAGCCACCCAGACACCCAAGGCCATCCTTTCTTATGTGTGGTTCTAAAAAGTTCTCTTTATCTTCTGGCTTCTACTCTTGCTGTCTTCCAATCAATTCTCCACTCAGCAGTAAGAAAGATCTTTTGAAAACATAAATAAACTCATGCTGTTTTCTGCTTAAACCCTCCATTGATTTCTCATTGGTGTAAAACAAAATCCAAACTTTTTTACATGGCCTAAGGACCTGCGTGGAGTGGCCCCTCTCCATCCTGCCATCCTATGCAAGATACCACCTCCTTCATATATACCTCCTATGCTACAACCACATTGGCTGCCTACACATTCCTCAGGAGCACCAAATGTTATCGCACTTGAGGCCTTAAACTGTCTGCCTTGCCTGGGCTCCGTTTTCATCTCGCCCTGTCACATGACCATCTCCTTTGTATTTTCCCAAGTTTCTGTTCACTTGTCAGCTCCTCCAAAGCTTTCCTGACATCAAACCTAAAATAGGCTCCCTGCCCTGCCTTTCATGATTCCTTATCACAACAGCCTGTTTCCTGTACAAGACTTACCAACATCTGTAATTTCTATTTCTTCTTCTTTTTTTTTTAAAGATTTTATTTATTTATTTATTTGAAAGAGTGAGCGAGCAAGAGAGCATGAGCAGGGGAGGACAGAGGTAGAGGGCGAAGCAGACTCCCTGCTGAGCAGGGAGCCTGACATGGGGGTTCGATCCGGGACCCTGGGACCATGACCCGAGCTGAAGACAGACCCTTAACCGACAGAACCACCCAGCTGCCCCAAATTCTATTTTTTTTTTTAAGATTTTATTTATTTATTCGACAGAGAGACAGCCAGCGAGAGAGGGAACACAAGCAGGGGGAGTGGGAGAGGAAGAAGCAGGCTCACAGCAGAGGAGCCTGATGTGGGGCTCGATCCCATAACGCCAGGATCACACCCTGAGCCGAAGGCAGATGCTTAACTGCTGTGCCACCCAGGCGCCCCGCAAATTCTATTTCTTAATTTTGCTTGTTTATTTTCTAAATCCTCTTCCAGACTATAAGGTCTAGGAAATGGCACCATATAAGTAGGCCAACACACAGGTGTTCAATAAACAAATTTTAAGTCACTGGATTAATTATTTGGGTTGGAAGGGCAGTTTGAACTGGTAGCAATTAAAGATTAGCCTGACTTTGTCAAAGACTGAGACTGAAGAAAAGTTTAATAAACAGACATTAAGGGGTGCCTGGGTGGCTCAATTGTTGAGCATCTGCCTTCCGCTCAGGGCATGATCCTGGTGTTCTGGGATCGAGCCCCACATCAGGCTCCTCTACTGGGAGCCTGCTCCTTCCTCTCCCACTCCCCCTGCTTGTGTTCCCTCTCTCTCTGGCCATCTCTATCTCTGTCAAATGAATAAATAAAATCTTTAAAAAAAAATTAAAAAAAATAAAGAGACATTAAGGGGCGTCTGGCTGGCTCAGTGGCTGGAGTGTCTGACTCTTGATCTCAGGGCTGTAAGCTCAAATCCCACATTGGGTGTAGAGATTACTTAAAACAACTTTTTTTAATCTTAAAAAAAAGAGAGATTAAAAAGTTCCTCTATGCTCAATAAACCCTGTTATGGTACAATTGTATCTATTTTCTCTTCTAATAATGGAGGGTTCCTCTGGTCACGTGACTTCCCTCCTAAAGATAACATTTCCCAGCATCCCTTGCATCAGGTGTGATCATATGACCAGTCTCTGGCCAAAGGCATGTGAGCAGATGTGATGTGTGCAACTTCCCTGCTTGGCCCTCTCTTTCCTCTTTTCACCTTCTTGAGAGCTGGAGTGTGAACTTGATGAGACATCTTTGGCCAGGCAGACAAAGGCAACCCCATAGAGATGACAGTGGTCTGAGACAGAAAGAATAAAAGCCACTAGAAAAGCCATAAACCCTCTTCCTCTGGATTGTAATATGAGAGAAAAATATCTTGGTTTATTTTTTTGAAAGATTTATCTTAGAGAGAGAGCAAGCATGAGCAGGAGGGGCAGAGGGAGAGGGAGAGAGACTCTCAGGCAGACTCCATGCTGCGACAGGAGCCTGACCTGGGACTTGATCTCAACGATCCTGAGATCACGACCTGAGCCGAAACCAAGAGTAGGCTGCTTAAACGACTGTACCACCCAGGCGCCCCAATACTTATCTTCTTTTAATCCAGGATTATTTTGGTTTCTTAAAGCAGCCACACAGAAATCCTACCTAATATACTGGAATTGTCCAAAACGTTATTTTATGTGTCACCTTCTTTGCTGTGCTCTAATTTGTCAGCCTTGATGCATATGCAGATCTTGATACACATTTCAAAGTTAGAGCATAAAATGACATCGTCCCTGGTAATGAGTGGTTTAAGCAGTTTTTATTTTCCCAGGTGGCCCAGGAATTCTAAACTCAGCTGTCCAGTACAGAGGATATCACACTGCTGCTGGCTCAGCCCCACCAGAAACCCACTGGAGAGCTCAATATGTTCTGTACTACCGTGGCTGAATGTTTTCGGCCCTTCCAAATTCATATGTTGAAATCTTAACTCCCAAGTGACAGTATGAGGAGGTGGAGTCTGTGGGAGGTGATTAGGTTATGAGGATGGAGCCCTCACACATGAGATTAGTGTCCTTATAAAAGAGACCCCAGAGAACTCTCTTGCTCTTTCTGCCATGTAAAGACACAGCGACAAAATGGCCATCCACGAATCAGGATCTGCCGGTCCCTTGATCTTGGACTTCCCAGCATCCAGAACTATGAGAAAACAATGTATGCTATTTAAGCCACCCAGTATGTAGTATTCTTGTTACAGCAGCCCGCAGAGACAAAGACAACTAGTATTCTCTGACTGTAGGAAGCTAGACAACAGTGTCCAAAAAGGAGTTTTATTAAAAGAAAATCAAGAGCTCTTAGGCATTCAGTTAAAAACCCAAAGACTCACAACACCACAAAATGAGCATACCCATCCAGCTATAGTGCCTTTCTCAGCCTGAGTCATCACATAGGACTCTAGTTCTGGCTTTCTGCTGGCCAGTTCTCATCCAATCACTCAGTCACTTATTGAAAACACACACCTCGGCAGTGGTATCACACTGCTGGTTCAAGGATCTCTCACTATCACGCATGATTTCCCTGGAGTCTGCTCCCAATTCTCTGCTCCCAGGTGGTCTTGGGAGCAAACCTGATCCAATGCCTTCTCCAAACCCATAGAGATACCCAGCATAACTTGGGGGATTTGGTGGGTGGAGAAACCAGGACGCTTTGAAGCCTCTGCCCTAATGTACATTGCAGGAAAGAAAATAACCTACATGGATGAACCATGGCTGGAAAAAGCTAATAAATGGCAACGACACCGCGGTTTACCTTCCAGCTACAATAAGGGAGGGAGTGGGGCTATGGTAAACACGAGAGCACAGACCTCTTTGGAAATAGGAAGTTGTTGTTTCCTTCTCTTCTACCCACCAAGCCCACACCATTCAGCCAACTGCTTTCACAGAGAAATACAGGCCCATTTGGTATGGGTTGTTTGGAATTTCAGGTTAAAGTTCCTGATTTTAATTCTTGTGATTAGTCCAAATTTAAATAAATTATCACGTAGACAAACCACCAAAACAAAACAAAACATAAATGATCTGCTATTTTGCCACATTTGGTTTATAAAGTTTCCAAATCAGGGCACCTTGTGCCACTAAGAACAATCAGGGGTTGGTTTTTTGTTTTGTTTTGTTTTTTAATTCCCTACCCCCCCCCCAAGTTGTTTTTTGTACCTTTACCCATATGGTCACATCTCCCTCTTCCAAGGAACCTGAATTGGGGCCAGAAGGGTAGAGTGTGATCATTTTCAAGTTAACTTGCCGCTATTAATACAGTGAACTGTGCCTTGCGCTCCCTTACTGCTCTTTCAATTCTCTCATTTCTGTATCTGTCACCCAAAAGGCCACATATCATCTGTCTGGGGTAGCCACACTCTTCCAAGAGCATTGTGGCTTTCTACCACGAGATGCGCCACACCAGCTGGGAAATAAAATGCTTACCATTTTACCACTGAAAATCACCATTAGCCCCTCTCAGGAAGACAGTCTCTCCAATGTAAAGGTGGAAGGGAATTTGGCTCAGACTGATGGCAGTGATTGGAGCAATGATGGAACAGCAACTTAAAACTCCCAACCTCTAGCCAGTTGCTGCGAATTGGTTGTGAGTTAGACGATATCTTGTTCCTTCATGATGCTGTGAGCAGTCTCTCTCTTGTCACTGCTCAACCTACCTGTCCCAAAAGTCTCTCGCACTGAGGCTGGTTCACCATCTAGAAGCTTCTGGCTCGTCTATAGGTGAAATAGTTCCTGGTAGCCAGGGCAGCGGGCTTCCAAGGAGCTTGAGCATCTCCGTACTGTTAAGAGCTGTAAAACTGGGTCTTCACTGTCTGATCTTTGTTCATAGGCAACAGGAGTGGCCCTATTCCCACTGCCATCATACCTACATGCTAGAATAAACACTCTACAATGGCAAGGACAGGGGCACCTGGGTGACTCAGTCAGTTCAGCGTCTGCCTTCAGCTCAGGTCAGGATCCCAGGAGCCTGGGACTGAGTCCCACGCATTGGGCTCCGCAGAGTCTGTTTCTCCCTTTCTCTCTCCCTCCGCCTCTTCCCCTGCTCACATTCACAATGCTCTCTCTCTCTCAAATAGATAAATAAAATCTAAAAAAAAAAAAAGGCAAGGACAGCTAAGGGTACTGTCCACTGTACTGTATCCTCCACACCGTGAACAGTACCTGGCACGTGGGTAAGTACTCCATAAACATCGGCAGAATACTGGGAACTGGTTAAGAGTCTCGTTTAGGTGAGCTGGTTCAGGCCGGGACTGCTCTTCTTTCAAGGTGGGGGGGGGGGGTGGGGGTGACTAGATGCCTCACTGCCATTCTTTTAGCACCAAGATTCTGTGAGGCTCAATGTCGAGAATCTCACAGGCCCCCGTCAGTAGGAGCCAGCAGCTGCTTTGAGGCAGGAAGAAAATGAAGTTTCCAGGCAGATGGGGTGGGGGCGGGGTGGGAAGCTGGGTGAGCCGCAAGAGCGTCCCCGGAGATGAAGGGAGTCAGTGCTAATAGGGTATGACAGAGTGGGAGTGTGGAAGGATCATGGCTCAGGAGATGCCTTTTTCCCTGGGACAAAGAGGGCAGTGATGCAGAGCGCAGGGTAGCATTTGATTCAGCCAAAGAACACCAATGTAGCATGGCATGGATGCCGTGGGAAGAGATGGCTCAACCAGGAGCCAGAATTCAAGTCTAGAAACAAGGATCCTCTATTGCTGTACCTCCAGGCCTTTCGGGGTTAGCAGACTTTCAAACCCTGACTGAAGTGAGAGACGGTGCAAAGAGCACATGCCTTTTCATTTTAACAGATCTCTCAGAGACCCCAACATCTCTCTTCATCACAGACTGTCTCTGGAATGTGAAAAAGAGCCCTTCTGACTGTTCAGACTGCAACTTCCTTGCAGCCAAGGAATGGCTCCTTGTCATCCTCAGCAGGCAAAACTGGCTTCTAGCCAGTCCAGTCACCTTTTCACTGGAGGCCTGCAGAATCCCTCAGTCCCCTCAGCTGCCATACAAAGGCTGCAGTGGAGCCAGGCCCACACTGACCCCCCCGGTAGAGCTCTGTGAATCCAGAGGTCCAGACCAGATCACAAAACACATTAAGTTGTATCTTTGATAGAAGTATCTTTAAAAGAAATTTAAAGTGTTCTTTGCTCTCAAGAAAGAAAGCATGCAATTTTCTGGAATAGGAAAGCCCTTAGAACCGAGTCACTATTTCTTGTCCTGTTAAAAAAAAATACTTTGTCATTGGAATCAAAGCACTATCTAGCAAATGGGAAGCAGAAGGTGGAAGAGACGTCTTCCTTTCTTTTTTTTTTTTTTTTAAAGACTTTATTTATTTATTTAACACAGATAGAGACAGCCAGCGAGAGAGGGAACACAAGCGGGGGAGTGGGAGAGGAAGAAGCAGGCTCATAGCGGAGGAGCATGATGCGGGGCTCGATCCCATAACGCTGGGATCACGCCCTGAGCCGAAGGCAGACGCCTAACCGCTGTGCCACCCAGGCGCCCCCCGAGTCCACTTTTAACAAGACTCATTTCTAATTTGGTTTGTGAATAACTAGCTGGTGGGTGGGCCCAACAACAACAACAAAAATGATGCATTTGGTTGCTTTTACATCATTTTAATACCTTGTAGGGGAAAATACAGTACTCTGACAGCAGACAGAAATAGCATGTTCCCTGGACTGTTAAGACCACAGCACCACACGCATTTCCTAGATCTGCCCAATTCTTAGGCCAAGTCTCACTAGGCCAGTCCAGGTGTAAGCTCTCTCTGGTGGGGTGACAGTATGAAGCTAGATGAACAATAGCGAGGAGAGTCTGAATAATAACTCACCACTACCAGGCATCAAACTGCGGATGAGAAATCTCCCCCCCCCTCCCATCCTCAGAATGCTTGCTTCACCGCATAAGGAAGGAACTAGAAGATAGGACCTCACACACCTACATTAACGTTTTTGCAGGAAGCACACACCCTCGGACTCATCCGTTTATGTATTAGATCTCAAATCTGGTAAAGGTTGCCTCTTCCCTTCACTCCTGGGCGGGGAAAGGGAGATGAGGTGGAGGTGGGCTCGAGTTTATTTTTAAGATCATTTATTATCTTGGTTCTGTGGAAAACTGCAACTGGATTCCCCCCCTCGCCGCCCCCCAACACGCCTCAGCGCTCAGCATCCCTTCCAGAGGGCGAAAGGATCTGGAGGCCAGATATCTTCCCCCTCAGCTAAGCCTGCCCGTTTCCTTCCCAGACAGAGGCACACAGCACCTGGAGCCAGAGCATCTCCCGACTCTTTCCCCCATGCCCTGGAGAATTCATCTTAATTAACCATGAGACCTACAGCACTGAGGATTTTTGGAAATCGAGCACGCGCCCGCTTTTTGTCTACTTCCCTTCCTCCGGTCCCTCCCCGCCCCCCCCCCCACGATGGCATCGAAATTTACAAACAAAAACAAAAACCCGACCAACAAGGGATCTCACCTGCACATGCCGGGATCAAAGTCTGGAAGACGACCCAGACCGAATCAATCAGCCGCAGCCGGGGAGCAGATGTCCGCGGGGAGGATGGGGACCGGCGGCGGCGGGAGGGCGGGGCGACGGGGAGGGGCGGGGCCCGGGCGGCCACGTGGGCCCCTCTTAACCCAGCGCCCCGGGCGGGCTGCAGAGACAACCTCGCGCTCCTGGGACTCAGGCCCTCCGCCGACATGGCGTCTTGGGGCGAGTTGAAGAGCTGCCTGGCGCCCAGCCTGCTGCAACAACAACTGGCCATCGTCACCGGCGGGGCCACGGGTATTGGAAAGGCCATCGCCACGGAGCTCCTGCAGCTGGGTACGGGAGCAAACCCCCTGGGTCAGGCTGCCTAGAGGCGGGGGTCCGCAGAGACGCACACGGGCGTAACCTGGGGTCGGGAGCCAGGAGGTACTAGGCAGGGCTGGGAGTCGGACTTGCCAAGCCGAGGCTGTACGTGTGAGCGGCACTGAAACCGCGAAGGGAAAAGAAAGAGTTCTTTCTAAGAAATGTTGGAGACGCTTCCAAAGATGAAACCATTATTTGTAAACTAAAGGGGAGAGTTAGAATCAAAAGATAACGTGCTCCTCGAGGTAGGGAATAAGGAGACCTGTGGAAACATGCTATGGAATTCTTTCTAGATGTGTTTAAAATGAATCCATCCTATGTGTTACTTAGTGAGGAAATGGGGGAAGACTTACTTTTCTCTTTTTCACTGGCCTATTTAATTATATCATCATTGCCGTTTCTGGTTCTGTTTTTATTAACTGACTTTTCTCCTCATTATGGGTTGTATTTACCTGCTCCTTTGCATGACCGATAGATACTTAAATTTTACCTTGTTGGACGCTGGTTGTTTTTATATTCATTTAAATATTCTTGAGCTTTGTTCTGTGTGAATTGCATCACAGAAGTTGTTACTTCTGTTGTTAAGCTACTTGGAAACAGTTTGATACTTTAAGAGAGGCTTGTTACGTGGTGGTAAGTGTTGACCTGAACGGCCTTTAATCTAGGGCTAATTTTGCTTCAACAACTTAGGCCATATCCTTCTGAGTATTTTACCCTGTGCCCCTTCAAATGAGGTTTTGCCTGGTTGGGACACTATTTGCAGTGCTGCCTTGGCCTCCCTGGTCTCCCAGCTTCATCTCTTCCTGGGGTCTGAATGGGTTCCTCCTCCTCCTCCCTGTGCTGCACCTGGGAAACTCTCCAGGCAGCAAGCTGGAATAGGGCTCACATTTTTTGTTTCCACTCTGAGATCACTGTGCCCTGCTACCCCATGCCCAGTGCCTGAAAACCAGTCTGCACTGTACTCTGATTGGTTTTTTAGTTGTTTTGGTCTGGAGGGTAAAATCAGTTAATCGTGTTCCATCTTAACCAGAGGCAGAAGTCTGATTCATCTTTTTTGTTGGTACACATGAAACACTTTCTGAACTTTTTTTTTTTTTTTTTTCTGAATTTGGACAACCAGTGAAAGCATATTCACCAATGAAAGCATATTTACTTATTCTTTGCCTGTTTTCTTTTCAGGGTGTAATGTGGTCATTGCATCTCGTAACTTTGATAGACTGAAGTCCGTTGCAGATGAACTGAAGGCCAGCCTGCCACCCACCAACAAGGCTCAGGTCACTCCCATAAAATGCAACATCCGCAAAGAAGAGGAGGTAATGCAAATATGCCTATGTCATTTATTCATTCATTTTATTTACAGTGGTGTTTCCTAAACCTGTGCTTCAGATATTTCTATGGTAGCTGTCTTAGATGAGGTTATCTAGAAGCAGAGCCTATAAAAAGAGATTCTTTAGCTAATGACTTACTGAGTGTATTACCTGGGGGGGGGGGGGGGGTGGAGGTGGAAAGAAACAAGGTAAGGAAGCTAAACAAGGATGTGGTCTCAGAGAGATTATTTTTTGTGCCTTTTGTCCTTTAAGTCATTTCTTTAATTTTTTTAAAGATTTTATTTTTAAGTAATCAGTCATCTCTACACCAAACGTGGGGCTCGAACTCACAACCCCAAGATCAAGAGTCACATGCTGTACCAACTGAGCCAGACAGGCGCCCCTTTTAAGTCATTTCTTAATGTTAATTTTAACCTGATTTCAGTTACTGGTGCTGGTACCATTTACTGTGACCAGACTGCAAGGTCTTTCCTCTCCTGGAGTAAGTTTATCAGTCCAAGTAGCAAGTTAGGTTATTAACCAGCTTACTTTTAACATTTTTCTTTAGGTGAACAATTTGGTCAAATCCACCTTAGATATTTATGGTAAGATCAATTTTTTGGTAAACAATGGAGGAGGCCAGTTCCCATCTCCTACAGAACATATCAGTGCAAAGGGATGGAATGCTGTGATTGAGACCAACCTGACGGGCACCTTCTACATGTGCAAGGCAGGCAAGTATGATCAATAACCCAAAAAGTCAAAGTGTCTTTATTTAAAGATTATAAAGAATCTTTTTTTTTTCTTTAAAGATTTTATTTATTTATTTATTTATTTGACAGAGAGAGAGAGAGAGCACAGCAGGGAGAGTGAGAAAGGGAGAAGCAGGCTCCCTGCTGAGCAGGGAGCCCAATGCTGGACTCGATCCCAGAACCCTGGTATCATGACCTGAGCTGAAGGCAGAGGCTTACCTGACTGAACCACCCAGGCATCCCTAGATCATGGAGAATCTTGAAAGAGAATTGTTAGGGGCTCAGAAACTCCCAGCAGCATTGACTGCCCTGATTTACTTGCCTACAACACAGAAATGTAAATTGTTGCATTTCTGGATAGTAATTTGGCAAAATTTTAAAATATGGTTGTAGTTAGATCTTATAATTTTATTTCCAGAAATTTATCATGAGAAAATTATTAAGAATCTGTACAAAGATATAGCTACGAAGTTGTTCCTGAAATTAAAAACAAAAACAAAAACCTCTTACCCAGAGTTTTAAAGAAATGAACCTGTTAAACCTGTTGTAAGGGCCTTTTCATTAACTTGTCAGATCTCAAGGAGAATGCCAGACAGAGTCCACATTCTTTCTGACGAACAACTGATTAGCATGCATGCATATAGTTGGATTGAAAGTTATGTTTCGTAGGTGGTGATATTCAACTCCTGAGGTTGAGTAACTCAAGGGTTTTGTTACAAACTATCGAAGACATTTTTATGTTGAAAACTACAGAATGAGTATAATTCCAACCCAAAGGATCTTCATCCTAATATGGATTAGACTTTATATTCATAATATCTCTAAGTCAAAATCTTGTAGACATTCCCAGCTTTCAACTTTAGCAAGTCGTATAAAGCTTTATATTGGTTGCCGCTGGGTGTTTCAGTGTAGAGACCATTGCAAAAACAGAAACTTAAATAAGTTAGTTTCTCCCTCACATAAAAAGTCCAGGCAGAGAGTTAGGGATCATGTGGTAGTTCCATAATCATTAAGGACTGTGATGTTGTGATTTGTAATGAGTATATATTTTGGTCTGTCTCTGGTTCCTGGTTCATAGCTCCCCAGGCCCTTGGAATTTCCTGAGCAGTAAGAGCAGTGGGGGAATCTTTTGTTATAATATTTGATCTCTTGTCTTAATTTCTGAAATGGCTTCAGGGCCACATAGGTGCAATGGGTGTCTGTTAATCATAATCAAGTCCTGTTCAACCACAACTGAGTTTATGTTCATGAGGTGACTTTTGGAAATCACCTAAAGATGGGAGTGGGCTACTTGGTAGGGAACCAACCCGGATGAGACTTGGAACTTCAGTCTCACCTCCTGATTTCTGGGCAGGGGAAAAGGGGCTGAAGATAGAATCTGTCACCAGTGCCGATAATTTAATCAGTCAGGATTGTTAATGACACCTCCATAAAAACATAAAAGGACAGGGTTGGTAAATCAGAACACTTTCACGTGACACCCTGCCAGTCTCAAACTCCACAGAGACAGGCTTCTTTGTTACAACATTGCCCAGTGTATTTCTTCATCTGCCTCTTGGTTCATGTCCCCTTACATCTTTCGTAACAAACTGTAATCCAGGGAGGAAACTAATTTCTTGAGTTCTATGAGCCATACTAGCAAATTAAGCAAATCCAACAAAGGGTTCATGGGAACCTCTGATTTATAGCCACTTGGTCAGAAGCACAGGTAACAAGCTGGACTTGTGATTGGCGTCTGAGACTACCTCACATATCTTGAAGAAATATTCCTATGATAGCCCGCGAAGTGTCAGAGGAAAAACACAAAGATGATTTCAGAATTTTTTTTTTTTAAGATTTTATTTATTTGACAGAGAGAGAGCGAGGGAGAGAACACAAGCAGGGGGAGTAGGAGAGGGAGAAGCAGGCTTCCTGCTGAGCAGGGAGCCAAATGCAATGTGGGGCTCAATCCCAGGATCCCGGGATCATGACCTGAGCCAAAGGTGGATGCTTAACGACTAAGCCACCCAGGCACCCCTGATTTTAGAGTTCTACCGTAAGAGTACTATTTAACCAGAAGCAGAAAGTCTGCATAGGGTAATTTAAATAAAATGTATTTCTTTTTCTTTTTTTATGTTTTTTTTTTAGATAGTTGAAATGGCACATAGTTCATTATTTTCATTTCCAAACTTTTCTGGGCTATTCATGACCTTGTATTCTTTCAGATGAATTTTACATTCAGGTTTTTCCTCAAAAATCCTGGTGGGGACTTTGATTGGAATTGTGTTCAACCTATCAATAATTTAACAATATGTTGAAATATTATCTCTGCACCATGACACATCTTTCTATTAATGGATTTTATTTACTTTCTATTACTTTACAATTTTTGACAAAGGTTTGTGGTTTTTGTCATGTAAATCTTTTTTTTTTTTATTATTAAGTAGCGTCCATGCTGGGTGTGGAACCCAACACAGGACTTGAACTCAGGACCCTGAGATCAAAATCAAGACCTGAGCCAAAATCAAGAGTTGGATGCTTAACTGACTGAGCCACCCAGGAGCCCCTCTCATATTTTTTTTAGTAAGGTTATACCTAGATATTTTTGATGACTCCTATTTTTTTTTTAAGATTTTATTTATTTATTTGAGAGAGACAGAAAGAGCATGAGCTAGGGGGAGGGGCAAAAGGAGAGGGAGAAGCCAACTCCCCACTGAGCAGGGAGCTTAACATGGGGCTCCATCCCAGAACCCTGAGATCATGACCTGAGCTGAAGGCAGGCACTTGACTGACTGAGCCACCCAGGTGCCCCAACTCCTGCTATTTTGAATGCGCTCTTTTCCCAATTATTTTCAGCTGGATTATTGTTGGTTTATGGAAGAATTATTTTTTCAAGTTGACCTCGTAGCTTTATCTAGTAATTTGTGGCTTTATCTAACAGTTTTTGAAATTAGTCTTTTGGGTGTTTTAGCTACACAATCTTATTGTCTAAAAATAAATAATTTCATTGAGTCAAAGATACAGTCAATTGTGAAATGCACCATTTTACTTACCACTAAGAAAGTACAGTGTTATTTGTATCTTAAGAAGCCACCAACTAAGACATATCCCAGTTTCAACAATGTGAAAATAATATGAAAGAATTGTCTTAGAGTCCCCAAATATTTCCCCAAATCCCCAAATAAATACTGTATTTTGTGTCTTCTTTTCTAGTGGCCTTACCTCCTTTTTTGGTCATATATTATGAATTCGTAAAACTCACTGGAAAACATTAAGTAATATGGGAAAGCATTCTTATTTTTGTCTAAGCTTTTATTTTTTATTTTTTTTTTAAAGATTTTATTTATTTATTCGACAGAGATAGAGACAGCCAGCGAGAGAGGGAACACAGCAGGGGGAGTGGGAGAGGAAGAAGCAGGCTCCTAGCGGAGGAGCCTGATGTGGGGCTCAATCCCAGAACGCTGGGATCACGCCCTGAGCCGAAGGCAGACGCTTAACCGCTGTGCCACCCAGGCGCCCCTTGTCTAAGCTTTTAATAGGAATGGGTCTTGCATTGTTCTCTGGCCTTTATATTCTAAAAATTAGATTTCTATTAAAGTGAGTCTTGAGGGTACATATCTGGCATTGTCTTGGTTTGTATGAATAGAGTTGATGGCTAAATATCAAATAGGCTTCAAAAAGGATAAAATACTTAAAGAATGAGGGACTCCTGGGTGGCTTAGTCAATTGAGTGGCTGACTCTTGATTTCAGCTCAGGTCATGAGCTCTCTCATGAGGTCAAGTCCTGTGTAGGGTTCTGCACTGGGTGTGGAGCCTGCTTAAGATTCTCTCTCCCTCTCCCTCTGCCCCTCCATCCCCCACCCCTGCTCCCACTCTCTCCCCCTAAAAAAAAAATTGAAAAGAAAATACTTAAAGAATTAAGTTAACAAAAGAAGGATAAGACTTGTATCTAAAAACGACAAAACATTGCTGACAGAAATGAAAGAAGGTCAAAATAAATGGAAAAACATTCAATGTTTATGAATTGGAAGACTCGATATGGTTAAGATGGTTAAGATGGTAGTTCTTCCCAAATTGATGTGTAGGTTCAATACAGTCCCTATTATTTTTGCAGAAATTGACAGGCAGGTCCTAAAACACATGTAGAAGTGCAAAGGACTCAGAATGGCCAAAACAGTTTTGTAAACAGGAAAGTTGGAGGACTTCTTGATTTCAAGACAGGGTGGTACTGGCATAACGATAGACGTATAGATCTTTGGGACAAATTTGAGAGTCCAGAAATAAACCCTTATAGTTGTGATCAAACCCTTATATTTACGATTTTTGCCAAAGGGGCCAAGGCAATTTGATGGGGGAAATGATAGTGTTTTCAGCAGATGGTGCTGGGACAGTGGGATATCCACATGCAAGAAGACCCTTACCTCACACCATAAATAAAAGTTAACCAAAAGTACAAAATGGACCATGGACCTAAATGCAAAAAGTAAAATGGTATAACTTTTAGAAGCACATAAAGGACAAAATCTTTATGACTTTGGCTTAGGCAGAGAGTCCTGAGATACACCATCCAAAATACCATGCATAAAGTAAAAAAACTGGTAAACTGGATGTAATCAAAATTAAATATGTTTGTGCTTCCAAAGACAAATTAAGAAAATGAAAAGATAAGCCATAGACTGAGAGAAATCACATATCTGATAAAGGTCTTGTATCCAGAATACGAAAAGAACTCTTATAGTTCAATATTAAGAAAACAAACCAATTTTAAAAAATGGGCAAAAGATTTGAATAGGTATTTTACCAAAGAAGATACATGAATGGCTAATAAGTACATCAGAAGATTCTCAACACCATTAGTCATTCGGGGCATGCAAATCACAGCCTCAGTGAAATATCACCTCATACCCACTAGAGTGGCTATAATAAAAAAGTCAGGCAATAATAGTATGGAGAAACTGGAACCCTCATGCATTTTTGGTAGAAACATAAAATTGTGGAGACACCAGAAAATAGTTTGGCAGTTTCTTAAACAGTTCAGCATACAGTTACCATATGACCCAGCAGTTCCACCCCTAAGCATCTACCCAAGAGAAATAAAAACCGGTGTCCACACAACAATTTGTATTCATAATCACCCAACAGTGGAAACAGTCCAAATGTTCATCAGCTGGTGAATAGATAAATATGGCGTATCTAGTCACTGAAATACTGTTTTGCAATAAAAAGTTAACTATTGATACATGTTACCACATGGAGGGACTTCCCAAACATTATTCTAAGTAAAAGAAGCCAGACATGAAAGACCACATATTGTGTGATTTCATTTATATGAAATGTTCAAAAAGGCAAATTGATAATGAACGGAAAGTAGATGAGGGTTTGCATGGTGATGGCTTGGGCTGCAGATTGGCACAAAGGAATGTTTTGGGGGTGATGGAATGTTCTAAACCTGGATTGTGATGGTGGTTGCAGGACTCTATATTTATTGAAAATCATTAAGTTGTACATATAAAGTGGATGAGTTTCCTGATATGTAAATTATATTCAATCAGTCTTTTTATAAAAAGGAAATGTAAATTAAAAATTTTAAAATAGCAAGCAACATGCTGGGACAGTGGATGAGAAGAGAGTCAAGACACTATTTCATATGATTGTCTTTGGCCTGTTTCCTACAGTTTACAACTCCTGGATGAAACAGCATGGAGGATCTATTGTCAATATTATTATCCTTACTAGAAGTGGAAGTCCAGGATTTGCGTAAGCATACTTAATATATATATATATATATTTTCCCCCCCATGTCTTTGGGTTTTGTCCTCCAAATAGTGGGGGAATGGGGTGGAGAAAGTTTCATAAGTCATAATCCTTAATCCTGTAATGAGTTGCGATCTCAATACTTAGCATTGCTTTTTATTTGAACTTTAAAAATGTACTTCCAAAGCATTCCCAAGCATGTTAGGCTTGCCGGATTTACCAAAAAAATAAAAACAGGATGAACCATTAAATTTTTTATTGTAAGTCTATCCCAAATATTGCACGGGCATACTTAGGCTAAAATTTTTTGTTGTTTATCTGAAATTCAACTTTAACTGAATGTCCTGTGTTTATCCAGTAACCCTCATCCAGATGTCTACTAAACTGATCATTATTGTCTAGAGATATCTTTTTTGTTAACATGTGGAAATGAAATTAATTTAGATTGATTTAGATTTGAATACTGTGAATATACCTCTTCAATGTTAGACAGAACTGCTAAATTGTTACTCCATAACGGAGTTTGACATATTTGACTCTTATTCCGATTTTGGTAAATTTTTATGTTGGAAAAAGATTTTTTTAAAATGTCGGTCAGTGAACTAATTTAGCATACTGGCTCAGTAGATTCTTTCATAATAATCTAAAAGGGCATCCCCAGAGAACAAAGAGAAAAACAGTGTGACAGGAAGCTACTTGAAAACCACACGTTTAGCAGTTAAAAAGTCTGGTTTATTAAGGAGGGCACATATTGCATGGAGCACTGGGTGTTATACGCAAATAATGAATCATGGAACGCTACATCAAAAACTAAGGATGTTCTGTATGTGACTAACATAACATAATAAAAAATTATTATTGAAAAAGTCTGGTTTACAAAATTATTTTGCTGATTTATTTCATATCTTTTATAAGTTCTGATTCCTTCCATTTTTTAATTAAAAAATTTTTTTAATTTTCCGACATGGAATATTTCTTTTTATGAAATAGACCTATTTTAGTGTTATAAAAACAAAGCATGCTAGTTTTTACATATATATAAAAAACTGCATAAGGTACAAAGGTGAGTGCTCTATACCTTCTCATCCCAGGGATAACCCGTTAACCAAGTAAGACAGTGGCCTGAATTCCTTCATGAGTAGTCTGTAATCTGTAATCTGCAGGGTGATATTTTGGCACCGCACGAGTATCGTGTTTGCCATTGTGATTTTTGCAACCATTGTTGATTCTTACCTCATGTTCAACAAACTGGTTCAGATGTTGAAATTCAGTAATTTCTGTCTCTGGTTTTCCACCTCTGTCTCTAAGTTCTAATGGCTTTCTCTCTTGGGCTGTTACCAGTTTCTGAATGTCTGCCACTTGCTTCTTCAGGGGTTCAACATAATGGCTGAGCCTTTTCCTATGAGGAGAGGCAGGACCTCATGTGGTGGCCCTGGTGGTCAGGGTGCTGAGTGCAAGGGGACAAACACCTCTAGGACTTCCTCCCAGAAAAGGGTCAGGGCTGGATTGTGTTTCTACATAAGCATGTCTGTTCCTGCCCCTGCCTCTTGCTTCTGGTGTTGTGGAGAAGCCTGGCAATTTCAGTGATCCTTCCCAGCTGAGTGTTGCTTTTGGGCCCCTCTTAGCACTGGTGGCGGTAGGCAGAGCTAGGCAACATGTCCTGTAGAATGACCCAGGACTGCTGGATGCAGTAGCAACAGAAGTTGGGGCCACATCTGATGGTGATGGGGTTGCTTGGGTAACTCTGACAAAGTAGTTGGCTTCTGTCTGGAGTCCCACCAGCGTTGCTGTGGCCAACACTGGGACAGAGATGGGTTTTCTTCAAGAAGGGCTTTGTAGGTCTTCTCTAGTAAGAAGTGGCTATGCCCCCAGGTCTCACATACTTGGTGCCAAGGACCTTATAATTAAAAGTTCTAAGCCACAGTGTATCCATACCTTGTGCATAAGACCCTATATAGATGCAGTCCTATTTTAAACTTCCTATCTGGAAATATATTAAAATTTACTTAAATTTTGGCGTGTCTAGAAATTGTATTGATACTATTTTTAGCTGATACCTGAATGTCTTATCCCTTATCATCTAAAATTGATTTAAAAAATAACCACACTAGTAACCCTCAAAATTACCAATTTGTTAATTTTTCTACATAATAAAAGATCTTCAGAATATTTCTCTTATGGTCATGGTGTTTTGGAGGATCTCATGTGTGCCCGTTAACCTAAGATTTGTTTGACTATCAGATAGCTGTGTTTTGGCTTTAACGTTGAAGGACCCACTTCTTTCCCAGTGTTCAAAGACTCCGAAAGATAGACTCAACACGAATGTGTCTGTGGGGGTCTGACAGGTCACTGACCTACCTGTCTAGTCAACGAGAGAAACATTCGATGGAAGCTGATTGTAATTTTTTGTTTTGTCTTTTAAAGGCATAGTGGAGCTGCCAGGGCGGGGGTTCACAACCTCACCAAATCCTTAGCTGTGGAATGGGCCAGCAATGGCGTAAGGGTCAACTGTGTTGCCCCTGTAAGTAAATGTTCCATATGAAAGCTGTTGACAAATTGTGCTTTTCTGATTCCATTTGTATTGTCGATGCAGGTGTTTGTTAATGTATGTGTACTGGTATACGTGTAAACTAGAAAAGATGGGCTTTTAAAAAAATAGATAAAATTGGGAAGAGGTATGCTTTGATTTACAACTAGACTTTCAAGAAGGTATAATTAGGCCAATGTTGCTCAATCTTGATAATATATTAGAATTATCTATGAAATGTTTAAAAAATACTGATATGTAAGCTTGACTCCCAACTAGGGAGTCTAGGTGTTGGTATTTTTAAAACCCACCTAGGAAATTCAAATGCACAGTAAGGATTGAGAACCACTGCTTTAGAAAATGAATATTTCCCAGATTATTTTGTTATTTCTCAGTGTATCATGAATGCTTCATTGGGAGAGAGGAAAAACTAAGGTCTAATTCAAGTTAAAGATTGATTAGAAGTGAAGAGAAAATGTCTCAGCAACATACTTGAAAGATAGTATAAGCTAAATAAAAGAATTCTCAAACAATTAAAAATTTAGTTTATATTGGGTTCAAATATTTTATCTTTGATTTCGCCATAATGAAAACCCATGAAAACACTGCATTTTCTAAGTCTCACATAACCACAGCCCAGGCTTCTGTTATAAAGCAGAGAAGCCTGGTGGAAGATAGAATAGACTCCCCTACTCCCCTTTTCCCACTTAAGTGCCTCTCTGATCTATTCATTTAATTATGTTTTTAGAAAACACATCTTTTCTGGAAAAATCGCTTGGCTGGTTATTCAAGGAGAGGAGGTCACAAAATGAGCATTCAGATAATCCATTTGTAATCGTGGTTAATAGTACTTCTTCGACCATACTGAGAAAAATTAATGTTAGAAATGTTGACTTTTGTATTAAACTTAAGCCATTTACTTTTTGGCATTGGTCGATGACTGCCTTGATGTCTTTGTGATTTTAAAATTTAGTTTTATGTACTTTATTTCATTCTTTTATTCTCAAACATAGGGAGTCATTTATTCCCCAACTGCTGTTGACAACTATGGTCCTTTGGCAAAAAACTTATTTGGAGGGTACTATAAGAAAATCCCAGCGAGGCGAATTGGAATTCCCGAGGAGGTAATGTATATTTCTAACATTGATTCCAATTGCTTTCTTTCATACTTTGGAAAATTGTAACATATGGTGTCCTTTTTACACGGTCTGGTTGGCTGATAGAGATGAGTGCTCCCATTACCACCAGCCCATTTCCCCTGCACTTTCTGGCTCTGCGCTTTGCACACTCAGAGCAGTCTTTATCCAGGACTGAATGTGGTGTGAATTAAGAACAGCATGGTTTTATTTCATTGCACTTTTCAGCTATGATATTTGATCACATGGCCTTTGTTGGTACACAGGAGCCTCAGCCAGGTAAGGTGATTATGGCTATGTGAAGTTCCAGACTTGATTTCTGTAAGGTGGCCAGATTTAAGTATGTGGAAATCAGGAGCTTTCATAAGGCCAGCAATATCAGTCTTAAAATACAATGGAAAAAGGGTATCTTTTCTACAATAATAATAAAAATGGAATACCTGGCATACACTTAGCTCTAAACGACAAGAAATTTATTCCTGAAAAACAGAAAAAAAAAGAATAAATAGGAACATGTCATATTCCTCAATGGAGATAATCAATGTTATTAAAATCAAGTTTCTCTTTGATGACAGAGGGTAGCTATGCTTATGCTGAGCATAGTATAACACGGAGTTGTGAAATACTATGTTGTATGCCTGAAACTAATGTAATACCATGTGTCAACTGTACTTTCTTAAAAAAAAAAAACAAGAAATAAAAATAAATAATATCAAGTTTCCCTAAACTAATGCATACATTTAATACAGCTTGGGAATTAAACACGCTGATTCTAAAGTTTGTCTAGAAAAATATTAATGCAAAAACAGCCAGAAAATGTTTTGAAAAAGAAAAATTGGGGGGCGGATATGACCTTCCCAATATCAAAACATATTGCAATGCTATACTTATTTAGGATATCTGGTGCTGGCACTGGAGTAGAATAAATTTAGTGGAACAGAATGCAGTCCTATATCAGTACCATTGTATATATGAGGAGTTTAATAAGATAAAAGTAGGATTTCAAATCTGTGAGGAAAGGATTGACCATTTAGCATAAGTCTTATGGCAATTGGCTGTTTAATTAGAAATAAATTAAGCCTCCTATCTCATATCACATACAAAATAATTTTCAGATGTATTAAAGTGCTAAATAAAAAAGCAAAACCATAAAACTCTTATGTTTTCTAATTTCTAAACTAGCTTTCATTGGCATTTTGATGTATTTTCTTTCCAGAAATTTACTAGGCATACCCCAACCCATAAACTAGGTATTTACCGACATTTTTACAAATTGGGATTCTACTGTATGTGCTTTTCTGCAACTTCCTATGGATATACCATAATATGTTTAATTAGATTCCACTGTTGCACCTTTAGATTTCACTTATATTTTTGATATTGTGGTAATTCTACAGCGAACATCCTTAAACACAAACATGCACTCTTGTGGGAGGGGTTACTTTCTAGAATTCTTGAAGTAAAACAGTTTTGCATATTAAGTTTTTGGAAGATACTGTTAAATCAGACATTTGATGGGCCATTTTAAGCAAGGTGTTTGGATTTCTATTCTGAAAACTGAGAGGGGTTTTAAAAGATTTTAATCAAGGGGATGATATGACTAATTTTTGTTTTGGACAGAACACTCCTTTTGTTTATGTGAACTATGTTATCTCTATTTACTGTATAGAAATCAAAACTGAGAAGTTTAAGAACTATTTATCAGTTCATTTAAAATAATAGTAATAAAGGTATTACATGTTAACATAAATAACAAGCTTGGTGTGCAGTTCCCACTTCATAACACTCGATATTAAAAAGGATATCGTACCCAGTGGTCGAGACCAATATGATGAATACTTTTTGCTGCTTCATCAAGAACATTCTAAAGTGAAACAGGCGTCCCCCCATGTGTACTTGCTGGTGAAGAAGATAGTGACCACTCGCATAAGGATCCCTAGTTCCGTTTCATGTTCCTGCTGTGATTTGAGCTGAGGTTCCCACATTTTTTCCCACCATTGCTCTGTGTGACAGCAATAATGACATTGCCAGTAGTGCAAATGTCAACACAGTCAGAAGGACAGACAAATTGCAGTATTATAATGAAAATATTTTTGTCCTTGCAAATCACCTGGAAAGACTCAGGGTTTTGCTGACCATTCTTTGACTGATAGAGGTGAAACCTTCAAATAGTTTCCTTGGGAAGGGAAGGAGAGAGGCTGGGAGCTTCTAGAGTTGCAGAACAAGGGGATGCCTCTGCCTGATTGTCCTAGCATCCCTAGGTCATGTTTCTAAGATACTTGGATTACCCCGGCTAATCATCATTGTGGGGAACACATTCACACCAGGCCATTGGCTGAACTGCCTATCAGTGAGCTGCTGTCTTTTAAGTGACAGTCCCTGGGGTAGAGGTAGGAGGGTAAGAACGTAGCTGTAGTTTTTGTTGTTGTTGTTTTAAGATTTTATTTATTTATTGGAGAGAGAGAGAGAGAGTGTGTGTGCCCATGAGCAGGGGGTGTGGCAGGGGGAAGGGGGAAGCAGGCTCCCCGCTGAGCAGGGAGCCCGATGTGGGACTCGATCCCAGGACCCTGGGATCATGACCTGAGCTGAAGGCAGACACTTAACCGACTGAGCCACCCAGGTGCTCCTGTAGCTGTCGTTTTAAAACGAATAGCCAGAGCTTGCACGATGTCCCCAACATCTCTTGGAAAGGAATGGAGCACTTGGCAGACCCTACTCACTTTACAAAATGAAGAAACGAAGGACAAGGAGGTGCAGTAATTTGCCCAGGGTTATTCATGGCTCATGGTACTGCGATTCAAACCCCAGCTTGCTTATTTAAAATCCCTGGGATCTTTAATAAACAGAGTTGAAAGTAAACAGATAAAAGAGGTGTTACCCACGTAGAAAGTGGATACAAGCTGCCAGTCTTTAATCGTGTTTACTGATTGATAAAACTCTTGTGAATGGCTTGGTTCCTCAAGTCCATCCATCAAATGGATTTCATTAAAAGGAAAGTTAAGAGGAATCTATCTGAAGATAGTACAAAAGTGCTTAGTTAATTTGGTAATTATAAAAATTGTATTTGTTCAGTTTAGCTCCGTGTTGAGCTCCCAGAGTAAACCAGGCATCACGAGTATTTATCTAAATTTTACCTAGCAGATGGTTTCAGTGCGATTCAGTATCATTTCATGGTGCCCAGTCTGTGGGCAAAACGTTGTAGCAGGAGCCGGGTGGTGCAACGTCCCTGCATTTTAGGGGAAGAGATGCATAGAGACCCTACTAAGCGCTCATATTACCCTAAACATAGGAGGCCGTCAGTCAATATTTCAAATCAAATTCAGCGCAAAACCACATTAATATTCGTCAGTCATAGTCTCTCTGAACAGAGCTGACTACGGCTCTTTCCCTTTTTCTGGAGCAAGTGTGGTTTTTGGGGTTTGCAGACTTTTGGAGGTCATTGAGTGTTCTTGTTTGTCTGGCTTTCAGAAAGGAGCTTATTGGGGGAGCCTTCCTGGTGCACACGGCGAGTTGTGATTGATTGATTGATTGATTGCACAGGCTAACACCAGTTCTGGTGGTTACTGTCGATCATCGCTCACAACTGTCTGCCCTTCCTCAGGGCTGGGGGACCTTCTCAGTGATTAATTCTCTGTGCTAGTGCTGTCCGCTAGAAATATCATAATCCTTACATATGTAATTGTAAGCTAACCAGTAGCCACAGTAAGAAAAGTACAAAGATGAAATGAATAGTGTTACAGGGATTTAATATACAACAGATAATATAAATAATGATACATATTATTGTTGATAAGGTATTATTCAACCCAGTATATCTACAACATCATTTTACGTTCTTCTATAGATTTTGCCTTCTTCTCTCCATACCGTGCTTTCAAACTCTAGTGTGTATTTTATACTTACAGCACATCTCAATTCCAACTAGCCATGCGGAAAGTGGGTTGTGTCATATGGCGACTGCCTCTGTTTTAGTGCAGGTCTACACTGGCTTCTGGGGGCTCAAGGACAGAGAGAAGGCGATGCCTAGCCTCCAGCCACAGGAGGGTCAGAATGTAGCTGTAGATTTTGTCGTTGTTTTAAGATTTTATTTATTTATTGGAGAGAGAGAGTGCCCATGAGCAGGGGAGAGTGGCAGAGGGAAGGGGGAAGCCTAGCCTCCAGGGTCTCATGGTCTCAAAGAGGCACAGCCATGTAAGTGAACACTGTAGATGCTGGACCCAGACTGGGGTGAGGCAATCTAGGCATGGACACAAAACGGAGGGGTGCACTCACTCTCAGGGTCGTACGAGCATGGGGTCTGCCCCGAGAGTGGGCACCTCCTGGAATACTGCACCCTGAGCACCTCATTAGCCTCCCCCTTGCCTCACCCCTGCTGGGGAGCCTCATCAGGTAGCAGATTCTGGGGACCCACCCCCGGAGCTTACAATTCAGAAGGTCTTGTGTAGGACCTACACGTAGGACCTCTCGTGTAGGAATCTGGAGTTTCCATAAATGTCCCCAAGGATTCTAAAGCCCATGTTTGGGATCCCCCTTTGAGAAACTCCAGCTGTGCCAAGAGCCCCACAGAGAGTTCCTTGATATCCAGTGAAATCATTTCTCCTTCTCTTTGGTTTTGGGAGTAGATGTTACTGCAGTCATCAGTTGCCTCTGAATTTTTAGGGAGCGCAGTGGGATTCTGCAGTCCCTCTCATAGAAAGCTCCTGTATTTTAGGCCTTGCTGCCCGCAGGACTGTTGGCTAGATGCCAGCTTATTGTTCCACAAACACACTGACGACGTCAGGGAGAAAAACAACAAAGGTACATGATGGCGTGGAAAAGTGAGTTACGGTGGGCATGGAAAGGTGTGGAAGGAACTGGGTAGTTTGAATGGAAAGAATCAAGCGCTCTGTTCGCTTTTGGCTTAGTCACCATGTGCAGCTTATTTGACACTGTGTAGCCCCTTCATATCTTGCCATGCTAATCACATGTTTTTAATGGTGCTCAGATAAGAAAAGGGAGTTCACTGTCTGTGTTCTGTCAGGTTATGGTGCACATGGACTGTAGAATCCATGTCGCAGTTGTGTGTTTCGAGATGTGTTCCTTGGGCAGGGAAGCAGCCCCAGATGGAGAGCATCGAATTTTCTGCATAGCATGTGTGTGCTTCTGTTTGCAGATCTCCCCGCTGGTCTGCTTCCTGCTGTCCCCCGCAGCTTCCTTTATCACTGGACAGTTGGTGGACGTGGATGGGGGCCAGTCTTTGTATTTGCACTCATTCGATGTACCAGGTGAGCCCTCAAGAAATGAGCAGTCACTAACTTTATGCCTTTTCAAGTTCCAAGTTTCAAAATATCTTACTTTTTTTTTTTTTTAAGATTTTATTTATTTATTGGAGAGAGAGAGAAAGAGCACAAGCAGGGAGGGGCAGAGGCAGAGGGAGAAGCAGGCTCCCCACTGCGCAGGGAGCCCGATGCAGGGCTTGATCCCAGGACCCTGGGATCATGATGTGAGCTGAAGGCAGACACTTGACTGACAGAGCCACCCAGGCACCCAAGTTTTCAAAATTTCTTTTTTTTTTTTTTTTTAAGTTTTTATTTATTTATTCGACAGAGATAGAGACAGCCAGCGAGAGAGGGAACACAAGCAGGGGGAGTGGGAGAGGAAGAAGCAGGCTCATAGCAGAGGAGCCTGATGTGGGGCTCGATCCCATAACGCCGGGATCACGCCCTGAGCCGAAGGCAGACGCTTAACCACTGTGCCAGCCAGGCGCCCCAAGTTTTCAAAATTTCTTAAGCAGTTACATAAAGGATGAGGGTTTTCTCTTACAGAACATCAAAAATGTACAAAATGTTTATATTCCTGATAGGATCTTTAAAGGAAATGTTCCCAGTCAAAGAAAATATCTAAATATTTTTTATCATAGCACATAGCTTTATATATTTAAAAAATTGTATGTATAGGTTGGTGGAATTTTAACCTTGAAAAATATTCTCACTATGTGTATATATGTATAAGGAGGAGATAGAAAAGAGGCAAGAGGTTGCCGTATTTTTAAGATTTAATTCCTCTTTGTTCCTCTGCTGAGTGGCTTGTATATCTGAGCAGAAGACTCAGACCTGTTAGGTGGGGAGGGGTGCTATGGTACTATTTTACATTATCTTGGGGATATATATTAAGTGAAACCATATGAATTTGCTGTATTCAACCATTTTTGATACACAAAACCAGTAGTATTTGGCTCCCCCAAATAACGGGTGGGAATACTGAGCCTTTCTGTCCTGTGTTTTCTTGAAGATCGCCAGCCCAGGGGTGACAAGGCCTGGGGTGGAAGCCCTGCTAGATAGACCCTTACTAGCTGTGTGATCTTGGGAAAGTCAATTTCTGTGGGCTTCCATTTTCTTTTCTGTAAAGTGGGGTCATTTACAGCATTTACAGAGTAAACGGTTGGGAGCATTAAATTAGATAATGCACGTTTAAAGCCCTGTGTCAGATAGGACGCTTTTAGCTACAGCTCCGACTGGCCTGAGCAGGAAAGGCATTTATCGGCCCGCAAACTGAACAGCAAGCCAGACCTGAATCATCTGTTCATTGAGCTTGTCAGGGACAATTTTTTTTTTCTTTTTGCCCTGTTTTTGCTTCTGCGGTACCGGCTTTATCTTAAGACAGGCTCTCGTGGTGGCAGGACGGCTGCCTGCTATCGCGAAAGCCCCAGGCTTTGTTGTCCCAAGCCCGCCGGACGGAGAGAGGGGAGGGAATGAGTTGTTACCGCATTTCTAGCAGAATTCTGAGACCTCCTCTGTTGTGGCCCAGCCGATGCGCGTGGCCGTCCTGGGTCCTAAGGAAGGAGTATGTGCGGAGCGGCTGCAGGAGCCGCGCGCTCTCCATAGGCCATCGCATTTAGTTTTCACAACTTTAGAAGAACAGCTGTTGTTACCCCCTCCCCAGAGGGTCTGTTGGAAATGAAGAGGATGAAGGAGGTTAATAGATTTGTGCTTGACATGAGGTTTTCCACTTACTCACCAGATCATGACAACTGGCCTGACGGAGTAGGGGACCTTTCTGTTGTCAAACAGATGAGGGAGACTTTGAAGACTAAAGGCAAGCTCTAAGCTAAGGAAACTTGAGGTGTCTTTTGTTCTCAAATGCCTTAATATCTCAGGAACGTGCTTTGGTACTTCCCAGGAGCTGATAATGTGAATGCAACAATCACTTTCTGCCTTTTTAATGTTATCAATTATGCCTATGCAAAAACTATTCCTGAAATAATGCATGTTTAAGCCCCAAAACAACACCGTTTAGCCTGTGATTAAAGATTTCTTTTTTAGGAATGGGGCTTAATATACTTTATAATTACGCCTTTTATTTCTAAGCAAGATATTTGAAAAATGAAATAATTTCAAATTAATAATGGAGGTATCATGATCTCCCAAAAGGTTTTAATATTTAATTGTAAAGATGGGCAATAAATCTAAATTCTGGCATCGTGATGATTCTTAAAACTAGAGATATACAGTGACTCGTATCTCATGGTAGATATCATGCTTTTGGGTCCATAAAGCTTTGTGGTAATTATCGATGTTTGATTTGTTTTGTTCATGAAGTTAGATTTGTATGAAGCCTCTTGATTTAAAAGAAAAATAAAGTTATGTGCAGTATTTCTTGGTAGTACTTGATTTGTGTCTTGATTTCCAGTCTAAAGTATTCCCTTTTCTTCATGTTTCTCCTTTCATATGCAAAACAAAATTTTTAAATTAAATGTTATGCAAATATATTAGGGTTCAGTATTCTGCCTTCAACTGATTTTTTTGGGGCAATGATCCTGACTTCTGAAATGCCTTTTATAAATTATGTACATTCATTTTTTGGTCTTAATTAAACCTCTTTCAATTGACATAGTCCCTCTTGAAGCCAAGTAGTTATTTCTTTTATCAGTAATTCTCAGGGCAAAGTACAGATCTTCCTCGACTTAAAAAGGGGTTATGTCCTGATAAACCCATTGTTAGTTGATAATATCATTAAGTCAAAAAGGCATTTAATACACTCAACTTACTGAATATCAACGGCTTTGCCTAGTCCCCCTTAAACATGCCCAGAACGCTTACATAAGCCAGCAGTTGGGCAAGGTCATCTCACACAAAGACTGCGTCACACTGAAGTGTTGACTGTCTCATGTAATTTATTGGCTCCTGTGCTGAAAGTGAAAACCAGAATGGTTGTATGGGTGCAGAATGGTCGTCAGCGTATCGGTTATTCTCCCTCGTGATGGTGTGGCTGGCTGGGAGCTATAGCTGTCTGCCACTACCCAGCATCACGAGGGAATATGTACTGTGTATCACCAGCCCGGGATAAATTCAAAATTTGAAGTACAGTTTTTGCTGAAAGCCTATCACTTTCACACCATAGCCAAGTTGAAAAGTCATGTCAAGCCATCGTTACATTGGAGACAGCTGTATACAATTTACCATGCTCTGGGAAGGGACCCACAAATCTGCCCTTTTATCAGGCTCCTGCGCGGGGCCGCGACCCCGGTGAGGGTAACGAGATGTCTAGGGAGCAGCATGAAAGAGGCGCTCACGCTTGGATTTGTCCAAATGTAGAGGTGGCCCCGAGAGTACACACAGCTGTACATTTTGTGTCCATGCTATTCATGTGGAAGGATCAGAAATCTTCTCCTTCTAGACAACGCTTTAAAATGGCCTTCTGGACATGATAATGTCATGGGTGCTAAGAATTACAAGCCACATGAGGGAGCAGGCCAACCCTAGCACAGGTTGGGAAGATGGAAGGCTAACCGTAGCACAGCGGAAGATGGAAGAGGCAGGGCTTGCTTTTCAGATTACTTCATGCCAGTGACCGCCAACAACCCCACACATCTCCACAGTGTTGTCACGTGTTTATTTCTACTTAAGGCATGGGGGCCACCCCACGTAGCATGAAACTTAGCTACATCTCCTTCTTAGACCTTCTTGTTAGACCAATTATTGGACAGCTGACCATTATCTGTATTCTAGAATCGTAAGTCTACTCCCCATGACTTCTGTACATTTCATAATAGTGTCCTGTCCATAATGTTCTCTGACTACCACACTTAGTAAAGTTTGCTGTGGATTAAATATTCCTGAATAAGTTTAATCACTCAGTAATTCTGAGCCCCTATGTGCTCAGCATTATGGTAGGAATTGGGTGTGCAATACTGGAAAAAACAACACCGACGTTGCCCCACATAGCTTACGAGAGAGAGAGAGAGAGAGAGAGAGAGAGAAGCATTTATCAAGCCACATACGAATTTAAACTTAAGGGCTCTAAGTGCCATCAAAGATAAGATCATGGTACTAAAGGCATATAACAGGAAGAAAAAGACATCTAGAGGAAAAAACTCTAATTATTAATCATATTAAAAGAGTTTGTTGATACAGATGACCCTTGCGGACATTATCGCTCCCCCACCCACATGCTGCCCTTTCATCCATGGCTTGTGTTCAGGTTCTCGGGGAAGCAGGTGCCAAGATGGAATGAGATGTGGGGGATAGGCCTGCAGAGGCGGGGAGCCCAGGAAGACAGCAGCGGCCTTCAGACTTGGAGCGAGAGTGACACCCGTAAAAGAAAGACAAAGACAGGAGTGGGCAGGACGCACCTCTGCTTGCAGCAAAGGGAAGGTTTGCTGCATGGGCTCATTCACAGCACAGTGGGGCAAGGGGGTCCCAGGAGATGCTTGGCAGATTACCTGGGTTCCACATATCCACAGGGACAAGTGTCCTTGTCCTCCCTGTCTGAAAGTAGCTCTGCTCCTCCTGCTGGTGAGGGAGGCTCCTTTTCTCATCAGCTCATGCCTGAACACAGGCAGGCGAAGGGGCCCTGGACTTGGCCATAGTTCGTAGTTCAATGGGACCTTACTGGGTCCCCCGGCAAGAGCTGCCTCTTTTGCGACCAGGACTTCCAGTGCTGCAGAATCCTAGAAATGGATGGGAAGCACGAAGTCCCACCGGGGAGCTTTGGAAGTGATAGTAAGTAGGACCACTCCCTCTTCCACTCATTGTTTTCCAGACATGTTCCCAAAGCCTTTGGGGAAATGCGTCCTGACAGATGGTCCTCCATCCTTTCAGAAGGTTGCTGGCACTTCAGCCGTGCTTTGGTTGTCGTCTGTGGGCCTGGCTCCTTCTAGAAGCACCGTGCGTGCAACAATCAGTGGTTTCACGGTCAGGGACCCACTCTCACACATTTTACTGGGAAGTGGGCCGCCTGATTGGATGCGTTGTGTGGGATTCCGTGCCTATGGACCAGGCGTTGTATGAGCCCCCGGAGAGTGGTGGTGTCGGAGTCCCTGCGAGCAGGAATGGTAAGCTCTTACCTGGAATCACAGGGGATGGGAGTAATGAGAGATGGGCTAATAGGAAGTAAGGAGAACTGTAAAGAATAATGGAATAGGGGCTCCTGGCTGGCTTAGTTGATAGAGCATGCAACTCTTGATCTCAGAGTGGTGAGCTCGAGCCCCACGGTGGGCATAGAGATTACCTAAAAACAAACAAACAAACAAGCAAACAAACCACTATGGTAATAGCGGATAGACAGAACAGCTACTAATCTCCTACTAGGGCCAAGAGGACAATTAACCATGTTCCCCAAGGCCTAAGTGGTGCCTTTCACGGCTGCCACGTGCCTATATCCACGTGACTGTCAAACAGTTACCATCGGCCCCTTTTATTTTCAACACTATCCCAACCAAGGCTTGGCTCAAAAAAGTGTCACCTTGCGGTTAATTGTGGAGCACGAACCTATCTAGACCTGGCTGTAAAGTTTCCACTTAAGCCTTAACTTCTTCTCTTAGTATTTCTTCTGCACTTCTCGTTTACAAGGGTTTCGCTTTGATGAGGAGAACAGAGGCAAGAGAAATGTAGTTTAAATGAAATCTCCCTACAGCTTGCAGTCCATGGAGAGATACCTGAGACAAGCAGGGCGTGTCGCTCCTCAAGGAGCTCATGGCTGATTCATGCCTTCATGTTCGTGTTCCATTAAAGACTGAAAGCAACGTTACCTTCACAATAGTTAAATCTTCAAGGTCCTGTAAGACCCTGCTTTGCGCATACAGAAATTCTTTAGAAACCTACGTTGTCCCTATCTCCCCTCCCTCACAAACTTAAAATATATAGTCAGTCACCCCTCACACCTGCAGGTGCAGCTCTTGCTGCCCACGGGTCCTGTCCCCCTGCTATAATAAAATCATCTTTTTGCACCAAAAACCTCTCAAGAATTCTTTCTCGGCCGTTGGCAATTGAACCCAAACTTCAGATCACATGTCACTGAAGCAGCTGCCTGTTGAAATTTGATCAACTGGCAGGAAGATTTGAAACCATATTCCAGAAAGGTGTATTAGATTAAAAACTAGCTAGCGATCATCTAGCCCTTGTTTTATGACAGTTATCCAAAGGGATATTTAAATCTCCAGGTATCCAAAGGGATAGTTTGAATCCTGCAGACAATGGTATTTACGGTTTATTTGGCAACCAGCGCCCCCTGTCGGTTGGTGTCTGCTTCCCCCGAGCTGTGTCACGGTCCAGCCTTCTCGGCTCGGGCGCGGAGCCGGAAGCATGTCCGCCCTCTGCCCCAGGGGGGAGTCAGATCGTGGGACCCGCAAGTCCTAACGCTGTCAGCCACAGAGCTGCATTCCTGGGCGTCTCTTCACTCCTCTCATCGAGCGAGGCCCTCCCCCCGTTTGCATCTGCAGCCTCCAGTGCTCTTCTGGAGCTTGTCAGATCCCTAAAAGAAAACCTCTTGAAAACGTCTTCTGATTGAGGCCATCTTGCTGAGGTTACCGACAACCTGTCTGCTCAGGGCCCCCTTACACCCTGTCCTCCTGCTTATTTTGCCCTTTCCTGTCTGTTCCTGCAGAGCGCTTCCAGACTCTCTCCTTCCATGAGTTACGGCTTTTAGAGTCGGCTGGAGTCCAACTGCCAGATTTCGAATCCCAGCTTCTACTACTTTTGTGACAGCTTTGAGACAATTGAGGGATTTGAATATGGATTGCGTATTAGCAGATATTAATCGAGCATTACTTGTCACTAGATATAATAATAGCAGGGCAGTTACTTAAAAAAAAAAAAAGCCCTTCCCTATTAGGAAAGAGGTGACATTTGGGATTTGCTTTTAAATACTCCAGTTTAAAGAAAAGTGGGGAGGGGAGAGGAGCTGGTGAAAGGAGATTGGAAGCATGATGATAATTGTTTACGCCAGTGACAGATACATTATATGTTGGATGGTTAATTCTAGTCTTCTCTCTACCCTTGGGTAAGTTTGGAAATTCCTAAAATTAAAAAAAAAACCTGCAAAATAAAAATAGTCTCATTCATTACTTGGCCGGTGGGTAACATGGGGAAGAATTAGTTGGTTATAAATAAAGGTTACTTGGGAGGAACAGGAGAGTTTGCACTTGACATCCAAGGGTTCGTGGGGGTACACGGGTGTGGCAGAATCTGAAAGACCAGGTTCCAAATGGAGTATGTATTCGGTGGTACAAAGCTATTGCCCCTTAGCTGCCCTGCAAGCACTGGGCATAACCCCAGCTCCTGGCCAGCCTCCAACACGGGTTCATTAGCATTACCAGTTAGTCAGCCCCAGCACAAGCCAGTTGGGTAAATATGTAGAGTTGTAGGAAAGGGACAATAGTCCAATTATTCCAGTGACATTGATATACCTGAGCTCATATGCTTGAGTGGGGAAATGATATCCAATTGGTAAATTTGGAAAAAATTTAAATAAGCCAAGTAAAAACAATATTCCTTGATTTTCTTGACTATTTGGACGATTAAGCTTCTGTTTTCATCTGTATAGACTGAGTCACAAATTTAGTTAGAATTGTACTCAACAGAATTACCTTTTTGCAAATGCTAATAATTACCATAAACTTAAGTAGTAAAGATTAAAAAAAAAAGAAGTCTTTTCTATGGGTGATTCAGAGTAATTGTCAGTCAGAATCTCTTACCCTTTAATTTTGACCTTCTGAAGTAAAGGCTGTATGTACCAAAGCTGATTTTGTTAAATTTCTTTGGCTTCTTGTTTTCAGATGAACTGAAACTAGTCTATTTCTTCCCCGGGGGAAGATTCCCAAGGGAGGCATTGAGTCTAGATTTGGGATTGGTGGGGTTGACTGTGGTGGGGAGAGAGAAGGAGCAACCTTTCTCTATTGTTGGGATGGAGTTTAGGGGAATTGGGGAGGATGGATGCCTTTATTGGATTCTAATTTGTTCTTACTATTTTACTTGGAGGCATGAACCTGAGGAGATTTCAGTGAGATACAGAAGAGAATATTTTGTTGAGCAAGCAAAGCGTGTGTATATAGAAATGGGACTTGTGGTTGGCTTGTGAGTTCAAATTGGAGAGCAGAAATATATTGCCCACAGAACTACAGAATCAATATGTAGGAGATAATGATAGCTATCATTTATTGAGTGATTACTATATGCCAGACACTGCCAAACACTTTCCATGCATGATATCCTGCTTAACTTACAAAAATCATGTGAGGTAGTTTTCATCACTACCAGAATTTGCAGCTGGGGAAACTGGCACAAAAAGGCCCAGGAACTTGTTCCAGATCTCACTTAGCAAATGGCAGAAGGGGGATTTGAGTTAAGAGTCTAACTGTAGAGCCAGTGACCAATACGATATCCTGAGAGAGACAGACTATCACCAAAACATCAAGAGATAATTTAAACATTTTTTACTCGAACTATTCAAACACACACTAGAGAGAATAGTATAATAATACCCGTTACCCAGATTTAATAATAATCTATATTTTTTCCAAACTTGTTTATCTCCCCTACTTGATTTCTAAGTACCTTAAATTCCAACTGTGGAATTCATACCTCCCAATATGAACGCAGCCCTCAAAAGTGGGAGCGTGGTCAGCATGGCAGTGTAGGAGAAGCCCACGAGGCCACCACGGCGGTGCCCACCGACCACTGGCCATAAGACACACACCCCACCCACGGGCCACAAACCTTTGCTTTGCTTGGTATCTACATACCTGTTCTGGAGAAGGATGCATCAGACTTTCAGAACTGAATTCATTAAACCAACTCCCTTCCCTCCAAGTCCATGTCCAAAAAGGAGTCTAAAAATTTGATTTTCTGTGCAGCTTTGCCTAAGGGGAAATAATAAGCTGTTCTGGCCCATCGGAATGTTGAGCCACTGTGAGAGTTTTGTGTAAGTCTAGACCACATACCCCTCAGTTCTTGGTGAGTTTATGAGTATGACCCAGCATCCTTGAATTCTGAGAACTCTGGAGAGAGGAATAATAAGTTTGAGTTTTAATTTTTATTTATTATTATTTTTAAATATTTTAATTAATTAATTAATCAATTATTTGATAGTGAGAGAGAGAGAGCACAAGCAGGGGTAGCAGCAGAGGGAGAGGGAGAAGAAAGCTCCCCACTGAGCAGCGAGCCTGACTCGATTCCAGGACCCTGGGATCATGACCTGAGCCGAAGGCAGATGCTTAATAGACCGAGTCACCCAGGCGCCCCAAGTTTGAGTTTTTAGACATGCAAGCCCAAATGCCAGCCTCCAGGCCGTGGGAAGTGCTTATTACACTTTCTGCCTGGTCTTCATCTTTTGCCTTTGCTGCCCTAACTCAGCAGCTCAATCCTTCTTAAATCACCATGAACCTACCACCATCCTTTTATTTTAATACATGATTTATTGAGAAGATAACGTGTCCCTTTGATTTTACTAGTATTTTTATTGGAATTGCTGTTTGTAAATGCTCTGATCACAGTATTGTATATGTTGAGCGGTCTACACTTAGTGTTATATTTCTATGGGGAAAGTAATCAGAAACACCTGTCTCTTTCTTTCTCCCTCTCATAGTAGACAGATCGAGCCCTATTTACAGCTTCTTTCTTTCTGTTGCAAAAGTAGATATAATATAAAGTTTGCCAATTTAACTATTTTTAGGTGTATGATCCTTATTTATTTATATCATTTATTTATGATCCTTAATTAATTAATTCTATCTTAAGGCAGAATTCCAATTTCCAAAATAGTTGAGGATAAGTTCAAATATGCACTACATTGATGCTATACAAACTTGGATTTTCCTAAATCCAAGTATGATTGAGAAAACATCCAGAGCGTACCAAGAACAAATAGAATTAAATTAACGCACAACGAATGCCCAATATTATGCATTTAGATACTGCCTAGAAAGATCAAGTGGAGACTCTTCCGTTGATTGGTATGTATTTTCAGATCATCTAGGGTTTTGGGGGAGTCAAGTTATCTAAAACAGATCTTTGTTTTACAAACATGACACACTTCAAATGTAGCTTATTTCCATTTAAAGCGCTGCTGTATATCCTATTTATATGAAGCTTTGGCTATTTGGATTTGCTGTGGAAATCCAAATTCTGGTATTGAACTCAAAGTGCCATGCCTCGAATTTAAAATTTTTCAGTCTGAAGTAACTGAACTGAAGAGAAAAAACAAAATTGCATTCTTGAAAATTAAGGTAAACATGACAATTTTGAATTTTGTTATATAATAAGTCTTAAATGTGTTTAGAAATTTAGAAAGCATTTTATACAAAGTTCTCAAATTTGGAATGCTTTAGAAAAACAATGGCATTTAGAAGTGGTTCTTTTATCAGAGAGTATGCGGGAGGGGTAGTGATTTGGCCCTTAGTTGTCTAAAACAGGGATTTTTGCTATTAACATATTTTAAACTGACTCTTCTTTTCTTTCCTTCTTTGTAGGTTCTGGTATCTTAACTGTTTCACAGTTTTTGGACTATTCTTTTTACCTCAAAGTTATATTTGCCTTGGAATTCCAGACGACGCTGGGTTATAGTGGTGGAGTGGTGGTGGGGATGAAGGGATGTTATTTGTTTCAATATAGTTTAAGTCACCTAAATTTTAGCTTCAAACAAATATAGTCACATTGTTATGCTTTCTGTGACCAAATACCAAACACATTAAAGCAAAATATTCGGATGCAATTCTTCATGTTTTCCCGGGAAAAGATGAATGATTTTCATCAGTTATTTTTATTTTATTTATTTATTTTTAAGATTTTATTTCTAAGTAGTCTCTACACCCAAGATGGGGCTCGAACTCACAACCCCGAGAGCAAGAGTCACATGCTCCCCTGACTGAGCCAGCCAGACGCCCCTGTTTCAACAAACTTTTAATGGCATGTGAATCACAGTGCTCCAAACACCTTTTGAAGGGAAATATTCTTACAAACAGAAATTATCTCCCATGTTTAAAGGAGTTGCTTATTGTTACGTATAATTATGTGTAATTTTGTTCCCATTCAGTGTCTACTACTTGAATAGGAAGATTGGTTTTAAAAACAAATAGTTTGGGGCGCCTGGGTGGCACAGCGGTTAAGCGTCTGCCTTCGGCTCAGGGCGTGATCCCGGCGTTATGGGATCGAGCCCCACATCAGGCTCCTCTGCTATGAGCCTGCTTCTTCCTCTCCCACTCCCCCTGCTTGTGTTCCCTCTCTCTCTGGCTATCTCTATCTCTGTCAAATAAATAAATAAAATCTTTAAAAAAAAATAAAAAAAATAAAAAAAAAATAAAAACAAATAGTTTCACCTGACTCACATGGTATAATATGAAGTTACCCTGAGGACAGAGTAACTATATATATATATTTTTAGGTGGGGGAGGGGCCAAGGGAGAGGGAGAGAGAGACTCTTAAGCAGGCTCCATGCTCAGTGCGGACCCTGAGATCATGACTGAACTGAAATCAAGAGGCAGACACTTAACCAACGAAACCACCGAAGCACCCCAGAGTAACAATATTTTAATCACATCCAGGTACTTAAAAGTGAAGGCTTCTACAATAGAGGGTTAATTTTAATGCAACAGACTGCATCCAGGGAAGAAGTCTTTTTAACTCCATTTTTAAAAATTCAGGCGAAATTGACATACCATAAAATGAACAATTTTTTAAATAAAGAACGCAGTGGCATTGAGTACATTCACAATGTTGTGCACCCACCACCTCTATCTGGTATGAAAACATTCCCAAAAGGAAACTCCATATCCAATAAGTAGTTGCTCCCCATTTCCCCTCCTCCCAGCCCTGGCGACAACCAGGTGAGCTGTCTTTTAGGATTTACCTCTTTTGGATATGTCATGTAAATGAAGCCTACAATATGTGGCCTCTCCTGTCTGGCTGTTTTTCACCTCCCATAATGTTTCTGAAGTTCATCTACATTGTAGCTTGTATTTTGAATAAATTTAATATGGATGGGATTGCCTCCCGTGGTGAGCAGAATTCCTTGAACCTTATTTCTAGAATATTCCTTTCCAAGAGTAGAAGGCTTTAGTGATAATGCCTGGCAGACTTAATATATCTTCCCACAATTAAAAAAAAAAATCTACCTGTTTTATACTGAAGTAATCTGATAAAAGAATTCCTGGCATTTCCAGAGGAAAGATATTCTGAGCTTGCAGAACAAGCCACAGGGATGGTGTTGGGGTTGCCAGAGAGAGAGGATACTATGGTGTGCCACACAGATCCTCCCTCAGGAAGAAAGGAGTTAGGAGGCCAACTGCTGGAAGTGCTGGGAGCAGACAGCCCTCAGCTGTCAGCCCCCCACCTGGACAGCTTCAACTGAAGAAAGTGGCCTCACCCAAGGTCATGTTCTCGTTCTCGGTGGCCCTCATCCAAAGGTTGATTATCACGGGGGTCCAAAGGCTCAGACCTCTCTTACCAACCCAAAACAGCTTCACCATGAAGTCCCCATAGCGCTGAAGTCTGGTCCTACTGTCTTTTCCATGGGTGCTCCCTGCTAAACCCCCTGAGGGCTAACTCCATCTCAGAGTCTGGTTCCCCGGGGACCCAATGGATGATACCAGATTTCTTGCATGGCCACATGAGGTGTCCAAGTGGAGGGATGAGGGCCTGCTCCTCTAAGCTGAGAAGCTTTCCCCTTTTGCTGCCGGGTGCTTACTTGCCATGGGTACTAGAGGTCTTATCTTCAAATTTAAATTTTTTTTCTTCTCTTGGTCTTTAAAGCAACCTCTTCTGGGTAATTGTGTTTGGGGGTAGGTGGGTTGCAACTAGAGATTTTGCCTTTATTTGTAAGTCTTACTTTCCTATAGAAATCATTCTCCTATCAGGCCAAGATGCACATTTTTCAGGGATATCAGTGTTGCCAGGAATCATGAAAGGGATATACTCAAATTTCAGGTTAAATTGTTATACCAGCTCTTCATATTTATAATACATTTTCTATGGGCCAGAAATCAGATAGTCACACTATTTTTATTCGGTGCAGTCTGCTGATCAATTTCACTTCCTTCCCTCCCCCAAAATGTATACTCTGAGAAAACCTTACTCATCAGTCCTTGCTCCTTCTTCAGGTTCAAGCAACCAACATCTTGGCTCTCTCCTCCAAATGTAGTAGAGACTCTTTTGTAAACACCTTCCTACTTAGGGACCAGTGCAACCCGCACTCAGTCGTGGCAGCTGCTGGTGCTGTGGTTCACACGTGCTTGTGTGTGTCCAAGGCGCTTCTGCCACCTGGAACGGACTGAAAGGACCCCACACAAAAAGATGGGTAAGTACTTTTTAATACAAGTAGATAAAAAGCAAAATAAATAATAAACTTGGAAAACAGAAACTCTTCGGTTTCAGTCACTTATTTAAATTACTTCCTTTATATAAGATAGTAAATCAAGCTAATAAATCAAGTAGCAATAATCAGATCCAATGAAATAGAAAACAAATGACCAATCATCTGTGGCTCATGCTGGTAAGAAGAGAGGTGCCCTAGCAGGTTTAGAGTTTGGCTGGAGTCAGTTGAAGCCTCGCTTTTGAGCACTGAGATCGTCTTTTAAGATCTAAGTCTGCATAAGTGGTGTAGCTGTAGCAACTTCCCATCTAGTGAGCGAAAGAAAGCTTTGGAACCCATTTCAGATCCTTAGCCCATCTCCCAAGAAACTGCGATTCATTTACAATGGACAGCCACCAGGTGGCAGCATGGAGAACTACAGGAGGATTTACGCGACATCTTTAGGAGTTTGGTACTTTTGCTTGGGTACAACTTGCTGGAAAAGTTGCAGAATTCAGGCCTGTTTATGTAACTCTGTGAGTGTTATGGAGAAAGAAGTAATATGAATGAATGGGAAACTAAAAAAACACTGTCATAAATTTGGTTATCTATGAACACTCAGATTGGTGGGATATGGGCTTAAAGTTGGAGCAAATTTGGGGAGCCTTTCGCAGCTAGGGACGGTGCTCATCTATTCTCCAATATCACAGTTACGATGAATGGCTTCTCCTGTTTTGTATCTTCGTGTCAGCTTGCATGTAGCAAGTGCTTAATACATGCTTATTGAGTAGAGTTTAATCAGATTAGGAACAAGTGTGGTATAATGAATGGATCCAGGCTGATGTTTAAGTTTAGTTGGCTGCACTATGGGGAGACTTGGCAGGCTGTAGAGCGCTTGGGATTATAGGGGAGGGTCCTCTGGAGGTGTGAAACACTCTCATCCGTGAGGATGCGAGGACTGAAACTGGGCATCTAAGCAGAGTGTGGCACAGCAGAGTAGCTACTTACGACAGTAGAGTTAGAGAGAGGAATGCAGTTAGAATGGAACGTTGTGGGAGCAGTAGGGTTAGCTCAGGAGTCTGGTTAGAATCATTAACATGAAAAAGATGGGGGTGAGGGAAGGAAGGACACACTGTAGGAATCAAAAGATTGAGCTCCTTGGGGCACAGGTGAATACAGAAGATCTCAGTGTCATAATTGTGCAATTTTGTCCTGGGTAGATTTGCTCTGAGTAATATTCTGAGGACGAGTACTGCTTGTATTTCATCTTTGCATTCCACAAGAGGTGTAACACAGTGCTATGCTTATACAGTTGGCTTTCAACAAATATTTGTTAAATTGAATAATTTTAGGTGGTCACAACTGGCTATATAAGGGGATGGAGTAGAATCTGATTAAAGTACGTATTTTTTTTAAAAGATTTTATTTATTTATTTATTTATTTATTTATTTATTTATTTGACAGAGATAGAGACAGCCAGAGAGAGAGGGAACACAAGCAGGGAGAGTGAGAGAGGAAGAAACAGGCTTCCAGCAGAGGAGCCTGATGTGGGGCTCGAACCCAGAATGCTGGGATCACGCCCTCAGCCGAAGGCAGACGCTTAACGACTGAGCCACTCAGGCGCCCCAAAAGTACATATTTTTTTAAAAAAAGATTTTATTTATTTATTTGATAGAGCGAGAGAGGGAGAGCAAGTGTGCATGAGCAGGGGAGAGGAGCAAGGGGAGAGGGAGAAGCGGACTTATTGCTGAGTAGGGAGCTGGATGAGGGACTCGATCCCACGACCCTGGGATCATGACCTGAGCTGAAGGCAGACACTTAACCCACTGAACCACTCAGGCACCCAGAAGTAAGTATATATTTTTAACAACAATAATTGTAGGAGACGTTTACAGAGTACTTCCTATTTTCCGTGAAAGTGTGCGGTGTATTATTTCACCGCATCCCGACTGCAGCCACAAGGGGGCGCTGTGATGCCAGAGCCCATGCTCTGAACTACCTTGCCAATGGTTCTCAAATGTTCTAGTATGTCAGTGGGCTGGAGTTGCCCTGACAGATACCATACACTCGGTGGTACTTTCTCACAGTTCTGGAAGCTGTGAGATCAAGGTGTCAGCAGGGCTGATTTCATTCTGAGGCCTCACTTTGGCTTGTAGATGGCGGTCTTCTTTCTTTGTCTTCTTCACCTGATCTTCCCTCTGTGTCTGCAGCCCAATCTCCTCTTCTTATAAGAAGGCCAGTCATGTTGGATTCATGACCTCATTGAACCTTAATTACTCCTTTAAAGGCTCTGTCTTTAAATACAGTCACGTTCTGAGGTATGAGGGATTAGGACTTCAACATATGAATTTTGGAGGGGGACACAGTTCAGTCCGTAACAGTGCGCCTCAGAATTCCCAAGCCTCGGAAGCAGGGCGGGGACTAGGGTCCGGGAAGTGAGGGGCGTGGAGCGCAACACTGAGGACACGCTCACCCTAGGGCTGTTTGTGCAAGTGCGGGGTCTGCACCGACAGTGAGTGTCCCCTTAACTGCTGTGCCATAAGCACTTCATCAGCCTCCACGTCGTACCGTCCTTGCTGGGGAACCTGGTGAAACTGCGGAGTCCGTGGCCCCAGCCCAGATCTTACGATTCAGAAGGTCTCCAGGAGGGCCCCGGACTCTGGAGTTTCCATAAGCGTCCCCAGGGATTCTCATGCGCGTGCTCAGAATCAGCTGCAGCCTCAGAGAGAGTTCCTTTACATCCAGTGCCATCATTTCTCTCTTCCTCTCTGGTCCGGGAGTAGATGTTGCTGAACTCATCAGTTACCACTCTGCATTTTTAGAGCCTGGGGTAGGAGTCTGAAGTCCCTCCTGCAGAAAGCCCCTGTGGTCTGGGTTGCCGAGCATTGACCTTGACAGAACCAGGAACTGGCTCTTTTTGTGTGGGGTCCTTTCAGTCCGTTCCAGATGGCAGAAGCGCCTTGGACACACACAAGCACGTGTGAACCACAGCACCAGCAGCTGCCACGACTGAGTGGGGGTTACACTGGTCCCTAAATAGGAAGGTGTTTCCAAAAGAGTCTCTACTACATTTGGAGGAGAGAGCCAAGATGTTGGTTGCTTGAACCTGAAGAAGGAGCAAGGACTGATGAGTAAGGTTTTCTCAGAGTACACATTTTGGGGGAGGGAAGGAAGTGAAATTGATCAGTGGACTGCACAGAATAAAAATAGTGTGACTACATGGAAAGTATTTTGCATTATGGAGAACCACAGAGTGGTATGACTGAAGGATTCTCAGGTGGCGGATCTTATCTATTTCTCTTCAAGGAGGAGAAATCAAGCAAAGAGACAGACACAAATCTCACCTGACTTAATCAAACTTCGGCCTGTTGTGTATGGCCCAAAAGAGAGCTGGTCTTTCATAGTTCTCTCTGAGCACAATCACTCCTCTTTTTGTTTCTTAACCCTCTCCAATGGGACTGTATGGGTTTAGCTCTGAAAGCAATGGAATCTGACCCCCGTTAACTTTAAGCAAAAAAAGAAAAAGAAGTATTGATTTGACAAGCATTGGAGTAAGCCACAGTACGACGGGCTAAAGAAACAGCTAGAACAACGGGATTTTGGAAAATCCAGGAACAGGCCAGCTCTAGCCATCTAAATACCAATTGCTGTTGGACCGCTTCTCCACCATGCTGTTTTGAAAATAATTCATGTCTCAGCTCCAGCCATTTTCTATCTTTGGCTTCTTGTCCTTAAGATGTAAATGTCAGGACGAGTGTTTAATCGGCCCATTTTGGTCACACGCCCATCCCGCATTGGAGGTTAAGGTCTGAGGGATTGGGGGGAGTACATTCATTGTCATCCCCAACCCATGGGATAGGAGGGAGGGTGTTCCTCAAAGGAAAACAAAGTTACCAGAAGGAGACATGAGACACACTACAAAGATAGAAACAAGAGACCCAGTAGGGACCCTTGGTAGACTTTTACCTTGGTGACATCCAGTCATTTCACTCCCTGATGTGACTTCTCCAGAGGTAGGAGGCATGTTAGCTGCCCATCTTGGGTCATTCAGAGTGAGCGATGACGCTGAGGTCAGCTTGGAATACTGGTTTCTCTCAGAAGATATCTGTTTTCTATAAGGAAGACATTGTCCCTCAGCCCTCTACTGGATATGGGTAGCTCATAGGCTCTTCAGAAATTAAACACAAACACTGGTTTCATTAAATAGCTCTTGTTCTATTGTCAGACATTTCTTTAACACCTTCGTTAAGTGCTTACCATGTGCCTGCACTGTTCTAGATGCTGTGATACAGAATTCCCGTCTATGGATTGAGTCCCTACCCTGGATCTGCACGGTTCTAGGTGCTGGGCAAATTGCAAGAGCAAAACAAAGTCCTTGTTTTCATGGATGGAGGCCACATTCTAGTTCACCATTGTATCCCTAGGACCTGGCAAAATAAATATTTGTTGAATGACTATATGAATGACATCACCTTAAACTATGTCGTTGCAAGCCTAGCTTTCCCGTGGTATGCACTCATGACGTGCTGTTGCAGCTTAAGAATTTGATGGCGCACTGGGTGTTATACGCAACTAATGAATCGTGGAACTTTACATCAGAAACCAGGGATGTACTGTATGGTCACTAACATAATATAATAAAAAATATTATTATAAAAAAAAGAATTTGATTTTCTAATCTTTCCTGCCCTGCATATGCCTTTGCCTCTAACTCACAGGAATCATCAATAAATTCTTAAAGGAGACTAGCTGTTTTCAAAGCGGTGCTAGAGTTTTTCCTGCCATGGAGAAATCTGACAACATGGGCCAGCAGTTCGGCCTTGAAAACAAGCAGCTGATGCCTCTGTGAGTCACCATGTGCCCCAGGAGACTGCCTACTCCCCCGACATCAGGTGCCCAGGGGCTCTTGGTTAATGTCAGATGTTGCTGTGGTGGGTGGTTGTTGGCGTCAACTCAGGCGGTAGGAACAATCTAGCATCACTCTAAAAAAAGGAAGGCTCGCAGCTCTCCTGCGAATGAGGTCTGAAACAGGAAACAGGGTCACCTAAATGTGGAGCTGCAGCTGGAGGGTTTAGTAACATTGTTATTCCTATCCAAGGTCCAATCGACCAAAACAGGGAAATCAGGAGCGTATTTAACTTCTGGGAAGACGAGCACTACAAAAACACAGATATAATAAACCTTAGAAAATCGATAAATAGAATACTCACATCAGTTAAAATGAATGAGGTAGTATTATATGTGCTAATAAGGATAGACATCCAAGACATATTACTAGGTGGAAAAAGCTGGCAGATTAACACACACCTTTTATATTAAAACAAACACTGCCAAAAATAATGACACACACAATGATGCCAAACAGACATCATGGGCACACAGGTGCATGTGTGCCTGGGAAAGTTGGTACCACACTGGTAGCAAGGTTACCCTGGAGAGGACAGAACATGAACAGGACTGTGGGGCATGGCCAGAAGGAACTTAAGCTGTACTATTTCAACTTTTTTAGAGGCACGTTTCATTTATAAGTTTTAAAACTTCAAATTAATTTTAAATGAAAAATAGTAATCATTGTTAAAGCAGGCAAACAGTATCTACAATTCTTAGTAAGTCGGGGCCTTCACCTCCTGACCATGTTTGTTAAGCAGACGTGGTTCCATGGCTTTCTAGAAATATCTCGTCTGAAACAGACCACGTAAAAGATGCCCACACACGGCAGAGGTACAAATGTGTAAAGAAATATCGTCATGGGTAAGCCAAGTAATATTGGAACCGACATTCGCCCAACAGGCCTATACTGGATTTGATCAATAGTGTTGAACTTTGACATTTCTAAGGAAGTTTACGGTTTTCAAACTATCTCATTTGAATTTCACAACTGTGTCTGGTGAGGTAGGGCCCGATTCATCATCTCCACTTCTCAGATTAGAAAACTGAGGTTCAGAAAAATTAAGTGACTTGTCTAAGCTCAAAGTGAGTAAAGGGGCAGAGCACCTATAGTTTTCACCAGTGGAAAGCCTTCTCTAATCGATCCACTCAACAAATCCCACTCCAGTAGTTAATAGTAGCTGCTAGAACCTAGACGGCACCTTCTTGCTGGCTGAGTTCATACTTGGCATCTCTCTCTACTGACTTTCTACTTGAACCTAAGTGGATTGACTCCCATTCAAATTCCAATTTTAGAACCTGGCACCTTCTCCCAAAGGGATTTTCCAGCCAGTAGGAAGTTTGTTGTCCAAGAACAACACTCAGCCTCCATCCTGCCATAGTTGCAAGTGATAAATGACACGGGGCTGGGCTTGATACCATAACCTGTGCTGCCTGGCAACAGCGGCTACTCTGTAATGTTGACTTTACATCACGGGTCCTTATCCAGTCTCCCCAGCTAAGGCAAAATCCAAGGAGACCTCCTCTTACTCTTCCTATCCTCCTGTAGCCGGCCTGTCACTGAACGCGCCTTGAGAAGTTCCTCCAGCTTCATAACGTAGCCGGCACAGGACACATTTATGTGTAGCAACGCGTTTAAACAATTAATACACTGCCCATGAGAATTGACACTTCTGAAAATGAGCTCTTGCTCTTCCACCTCACCCCTGCAAACCTGCTCCCCCCCACATTCTTCTCTATCTCAATCAATGGCAAGTCAACTTTTGCAGCTTGTCAACCTGAAACCTTAGAGTCACTCCTTTCTTTTTCCACACCCTATTTCCAATCCTTTAGCTTCCCTTGTTGGCTCTACCTTCGAATTCCACCCAGAGTCCATACCACCTCTACTGCAACCTCCCTGGTCTGTCACCTGGACCATTAGAATGGCCTCCATTTGCATCTCCCTGAACAGCCCTTGGCACCCAGTTTCTTCTCAAGATGGCAACCAATGGATCCCATTGCCGTCTAGATAGACAGTATCACTCCCTCCACTCAGACACCTCCAACTTGGCCTAAATGTCACCATATTAGGAGGCTTTCTGTGACCACCCCATTTAAAACTGCGGGCACCATCCCTCTTCCCAGCACACATGCACATACACACACACACCCACACACCTCCCTGGCACTTCTTGTCCCCTTCCCTTGCTTACTTTTCTCCCCAGCACGCATTACCTTCGAACACACTAAAGAACACACTTGTTTTGTTTGTGTAACTCTTCTCCGAGAATGTTTGCTCAAACAGAATAGGGATTTTTGTTTCTTTTGTTCACTGCGGTTTCCCCAGCGCCTAGTACAAGTATGGCACATAACAGATGCTGATTAAGTACTTGTTGAATAAATCAGATTGGCAAAGATGAAAAATTAGATGGTGACTTGATTGGTGGGGGTATAGGGAAATAGATACTTTCACACGTTGCCGGTCAGAGTGCAAATTAGAACTGCGTCCTTGGAGAGCAATCCGGCATGATCCATTAAAATTTAAAAAGGCATCTTACCAAGACCCAGCGTTTAGCTGCCAAGCATTTACTCAACAGATATACATGTCCAAACACACAGTTCAAGGATGTTCATTGCCGCATTATTTTAATGACAAAAGGCCAGAATGAACTGAAATGTCAGTAGATAGAGGTCTGCTTGAATAACATATGGGAATCGGTATGACTGCGTAATAGATAACTGTTAAAATGATAGGGGAAGATAGACATGTATTGCTGTGGGATGGTCTCCACGATCTACTGAGTGGAACAAGCCAGGGCACAAATGTGCGAGGTATGCCACTCTGAGTAAAAAAAGAAAAGGAGGGGGATGTAAGTACACATGCTTACAAGTTCCTACAAGCATACCTAAATATATAAAGAAGCACATAAATAGTTCTGGAAAATTGCAAGAAACTAATGATAGAGGTTGCCTGTTCTGTTATTTAAGGGCTGGTGAGCTTGGAAACGACTGGACAAATTATCATGAATACAGTACTTAAAAAAACCTGCTTCTGGGGGCGTCTGGCTGGCTCAGTGAGTGGAGCGTGGGACTCGATCTGGGTTCGAGTTTGAGCCCCATGTTGGGGGTGGAGATTATTTAAAAATAAAAAATCTTAAAAAAAAAGCAAACAACAACCCACTTCTCTAATGTGTCTATCCGTGCTCTTCTGCTAGCTTTTACTCCGTGTGGGGCTGACCTGGTAAAAAAAAAAAAAAAAAAAAACATGCCCTAAACTCTGCTTTGAAGGCACGGGAGTGGGAAGGAGGACCTTTTATTTCCTCGGGGAGTGAAGCCAATAAAACGTATGAATAGATTCAGCCCAGCCTCGTGCTCCGTGTCTCGAGGGCTCGCCGCCTCCTCCCCCCAGCGCGGGCCGCTCGCCCGTCGCCCGTCGGAGGTGCCGGCTGCCTGGAGTCCCCGCTTCCTCCTGAGAGGGCAGCAGCGGAGCGTCTCGGGGACGCATGCGTCCCAACTGGCACCCGGGGAATTAAAAGAAAGGGGGGGGGGAAGCCCCAACCAAACACGCGCCCCAAACAAAACCCAAGTGGAGGAAAGCGCGCGGCCGCGCAGCCCCGGGGCCGTGCAGGCGTCTGGGCCTCGCCCGCGTCCCCGGCCGCAGCGTGATGCGCACCGAGCAGCCCACGACGCCCGGGCCGCGACTGTCCCTGCACCTGGACGCCGGCCGGGTGGCCGCGCCCCAGCCGCGCTCGCTCGCCGCCACGGCCGTGTCCCAGTGTGCCGGCGCCGCGGGGCGCCTCGCTCCCCATGGGGCCGCGGGACTGGCTGAGGACCGTGTGCTGCTGCTGCCCGTGCAGGTGCCTGGAGGAGCCCGCCGCGCCCGAGAAGGAGCCGCTGGTCAGGTGGGTGCGCGCCCCGGGCCGCGAGCCGGGCTTGCCGTGGCCGCGGCCGGCAGCGCGGTGCCGGGGATCTGGGTGCCCGTCCGAGCTGGGGAGGGGGCTGGCTGGGCGCCCGCTAAGCCCCTCGGCCCCTTCCTGGAGATCTGTCCCTTGGGTAGGATTTTTGCCCGCAAGCACAAACCTCCGGAGGCGCGGGGGACCCAGGTGGACGCCCGCGGGAAGTGCCGAGGGAAGCGCGGGAGAGGAGTTTGCGTCGGGGTCCCATCTGGGGGATTTGCTGCGACTGACTGTGTCTTTAATAGGCGTATTTTAGTGAAACAGGCGACGGCGAGTTTCTGTTTCACCCAGGAAAAAAGTTGGATACCGTGCATTCAGTGTTATTACCAAAGAAAGACAATTTTAAGTGACTGAGCCCAGGTAATATTTTTCACATTAAAAAAGCGTATTTTCTGAAGGGACAGCCTTCAGAATGTTGGCTCATTACAGGTGAAGTTAGGAAGTGTGAGGAAATGGAACGCGCATTTGCAGTGCGCTTAGTGGCTCTGTTGTAGGGGCCACGGGACACGATTTTGTTCTGGGCTGTCATTTTAAGCAATTATTTTTGTACCTTCACCATGATGAAAGGAGGGTTCCACTAGGTCATGCCTAGGGGGTAGCTAGGACAGAAACACAAGATTTAAAGTGAAATTGGGCACAGGACGTGAGGGGAAAGTGAGCAAGTATTGAAGCCAGCGTTCTTATGAAACGGGCAGTTAACATGATAAAGCTTTCATAACTTCCCAAAAGCATGATTTACCTCTTCTTACTCTGTCAAGTCCAAACACTTCCCTTGACTTTTGAGGTCTTACGTAACCCCTTACTGCCTGTCCACTCTTATTTTCCAGCATATCAAATACTGTGTACTCCTTGATTTAATCAGACAGGCATCCCTGCTGTTCTAGGAACAATCCAGCCTTCTCATTCCCCCCCCCAAGCTTGCCTCAAGGAGTGACCTTTATCCTTCCTGCCCCCCCCAACCAGCTAAATGCTAGTTCTCAAGCCTCTCCCCACCCCAGCAGCTCTCTTTGATGACTTTGAGCTTATTCATCTCTTACTCCTATGACTTGAAATTTAGAATTTACCATCTGCCCCTCACTGTTTACTGAGGGCACATGTATGTAAATATATATGTCATGTTTGTTTTATGTATAGAAACAATTGTACACACGATGCACAATGTTTTTGTGTGCTCTCGCTCATGGTTTCAACAAGAAACCTAGATTACTAGGTTAATATGGACAGGGAGACATCTAGTAAATTACCCTTAGTCTTCAAAGAAGTGGGTGGCAATCTGGAATTTCATGCTTGCTTGTATGTGCGACTCGTCAATATTCATTGTAATGGGAAATACAGTACTGATTCTCAGGGTCTTGGGTCTTTCCAGTTTTCCATCCTGGATAGCTATTCGAGTTAATAGTTTGGGTTATTTAAAAATCTTGACCTGCCCTGGTTTGCATTGTAGGTCAGTGAATTTTGCAAGTGATTTTAAGAAGACGGAGTCATTTGGGGGCAGAATAGCCTAGTGGTCATGAGTCAGATTGCCTGGGGTGAAAATCCCAACTGGGTGACTGCACACACGTTATGAAACTTATTTGTGCCTCAATTTCCTCATCTGTAAAATGGGGAGGACAACAGTGTGTACCTCAAAGGGTTGCAGTGAGAACTGAAATGAGCTAATCCATGTAAAGTGTTTGGTAGAGTGTTTGACCCATAGTAAACACCTAATAAAGTCGAGTTACTGTTAATTATCATTGTTATTCTTTTGAGCATGTGAATATGAGTGGACTGGTCTTTTGTGGTTTAGTGTCAATCCCGGCATCATTTCAATGCAACGTGATTTGGGAAGAGCAGCTTATTAATGGAAGTGTAGAGCAGTGAGACGTGTGTATGGATACCTGTGGATATCTTCTTTCTTACTCAAGTCATCTGAAGGTCTAGTTTGGAATCTTTTTTGTTTGTTTATTTTTAAAGTGGGAAGTTCAGGGTTTTTCATATATTCAGTAAGTTGTGCAACCATCGCCACTATCTAAGGTAGAACATTTCCATCACTCCCCAAAGAAACGCCACACCCATTAGCCATCACTCGCCACTCCCCCTTCCTTGCCCCGCCCCATCCCCTGCAACCACTGACCTGTTGTCTGTCTTCCTAGATTTGCCTCTTCTGGAAATTGTGCATAAATGGAATCATACACTCGTGGCCTTGGCACCTGGCTTCTTTCACTCAGAATCGTGTTTTGAGTTTATCCATGTTGTAGCATGTATCAGCACTTCACTCCTTTTTACAGTTGAATTCCCTTCTTTTGTTTGGCTTTGTTACATGTTATTTATCCTTTCACCAACGGATGGACATTTGGGTTGTTTCCACTTTTTGGCCGTAAACGTCTGTGTACAAGTTTTTGTGTGGACGTATGTTTTCAATGACCTTGGGTATAGCCCTAGAAGTGGGATGTTGGGTCATACAGGAATCCTCCATTTAACTTTTTTGGTAAACTGCCGGACTGTTTCCCAGAGTGGCTGGTTTGAAATCTCAATGTGGTGAAATCATGGGGCCAGATGGTCTTAATTTTTATTTTATGGAGAACTTCATTCTTTATGTTTTTTTTTTTTTTATAAAAAAAGATTTCGTAAATATGCTTTCCCCCTAACTAAATCCTTTATGGTGAAGAGATGGTTTTCAAGTTTTGTTCCATGCAGCAGGTGAGCAGTGCAGAGAAGGGGTTGGTCGGGGGAATGACGAGTCCTGTGCGTACAGGGTCACCTGCAGGCCCTTTTCCACACGCACAGGGATTTTTGTGAGTTCAAGAAAAGCAACTCTGAGTCTCGTCTCCTTTGCCAACCTGATCATGCCTTTTATGTTTTGACCTCTTTCTTTTTGCGTTTTCTGGTACTGTATACCTGAAGGGAAATGCCTGTTCCTTGTCTGGTTTGTGTCTGTATTTCTCTCTGTTCTGAGAGTTTTCTCTCTTTCCCCTTTTTCTAGAAATATGCTGAGGCTTCCCCCGACTGAAAATTCATCCTGATATTGCCAAGCCCTTCAGTTACCATCCTTTGCTTTCTTTTGTGTCGGGCACAAAGGTCTTGAAAGAGCTGTCAACTGTGCCTCCCACTCCCATTTCTTTTTTACCACCCGTACACCACGAGATCCCCTTCCTTCCTCCCTTCCTTCCTTCCTTCCTTCCTTCCTTCCTTCCTTCCTTCCTCCTTCCTTCCTTCCTTCCTTCCTTCCTTTTTCTTTTTTAATATTTATTTATTTTTGAGGGGGGAGAGGGGCAGAGGGAGAGAGAGACAGAATCCCGAGCAGACTCTCCGCTGAGCGGGGAGCCAGGTGCAGGGCTTGATCCCATGACCCCGAAATCACGACCCGAGCCAAAATCAAGAGTCGGAGGCTCAACCGACTGAGCCACCCGGGCGCCCCTGAAATCTGGTTTCTGGCCCCTACCTGATTGCATGAAAATTGCTGTCTTGCAAGTCACCAGAGAAAGAAATCTGATGTTCTTTTTTCAGCGTGCGAGCCATACCTCTGTGTTGGTCATCCGTGCTTGCTTTCACACTTCTCTTTCCCTGGCTTGTCTGATTTTGCGTTCTCTGGTTTCTGCCTGTGATCGGTCCAGTCGCTGGTCTCCCCGCTGGTGTCTTTGTCGATGCCATATTTGTTAGCTAGACCTCTTTCTGTTTTTTCCACTTCTTAAGCTTCTGCTCCATTCTTCAGGCCCATTTCAGCTGCCAGCTTTGTGAGGAAGACTTAGAAAGTCTCCCCAAGCAGTTACGGTGTCTCTTTCCTTTCTCTTACCCCGTCGGGTCACTTCTGGTTATGACAGTTCTAAGCTGGGTGCTGCAACCCCAGCTTGACTGGAGGTTCTAGTCTAGATCGAAGTGGGGGGCGTGCTAAATCCGGCTCACCTGGCTATCCCTCGCCGTGGCCCGCACAGTGCTCAACGTAGAGTAAGAACTGAATAACTGCTTTTTGATTGGTAACGATTACAGTCATAGCTGTTCCTTTGTTAATTTCCATGTATAAATTTTTAAAAAACGCATTTAAAACAAAATGTTATGAAGACTAATAGAGCCAACACACACATACACCCAGCATCTACCTTAAGAAAAGTGATAGAATTGAAGCCCCCCACTTATCTCTCATGACTGCATCCACCTTCATTCTTACCTTTATAGAAATGGTGCGTCCTGGTGTAGGTTACTGCGTGAGTGGGGTTTCTTTGCATACCTTCTGTCATTAGTCATCCCTAGGGCTGCACGAAATAGGTGTTATTTACCTCCATTTTATAAAGGAGGAACCCAAGGCTTAGAGAGTTGAAATGAGTTCAGAGTCACAATTGGTAAGTCGGAGAGCCAGAATTTGAATCCGTGTCTGTTAGATTTCCAAGTCCATGCCTTGCACTGTAAAAAATTCAGAAAACTACCAAATATATTTGAAAAGTAACTTATAATACGTATGCACAAGAAGCTGGTGGATATCAGTAGCCTTCGCTCCTGTCTGTTTTGGCCCGTTTCTCCTTCCCTTCTTCCCTGGCCTTCATGGGTATAGTTCTTTGTTACCCAGAAGAGGAAGCAACCAGGCCCCGTGAACTGAGCCCAGTGGGAGTTAGGAGACCCGAGTCCTAGTTTCAGCTATTAACTTAGCTGTGGGATTTGGGGGACCTCTCTTACCTTCCTCAAACTTTAGTTTCTTCTTCTGCAAAAGGGGGAGATCAGACTTTTTTTTAAGATTTATTTATTTGCTTTAGAGAGAGAGAGTATGAGAGCAGGGGAGGGGCAGAAGGAGAGGGAGGGAGAGAATCCTCAAGCAGACTCCTTGCTGACTGCGGAGCCTGACATGGGGCTCGATCTCACCACCCTGAGGTGATGACCTGAGCCGAAATCAAGAGTCGGACACTCAACCGACTGAGCCACCCAGGCGCCCTGGGAGAACAGACTTTGATGCATGATCTTGCAAAGCTGTTCTAGGCTTGATGCAAGTCGTCTTCCTCCTGTGGGCTTGTGTGTCCTGAAATCCTTTGACTTGGACTCCAGGGCCAGTGAGACCCTCTGTGGCACAGGGAGGGAACCTGAAGGCCCCGGGCATACAAAGCACAACCACTTGTCCCACTCCTTAGCTGCCCAGGGCTGTTTCACCAGTGAACAGGTGAGCAATCATCTCTAATGCCAGCAAGCTTGAGAACAAGTCTGGAGAAAGAACATAAGACCTGACCTTCACACCAGGCTTCAGGCCCAAAGAAAGCCAGAGGTTTTTTTCAGTCTCACCGTTTATCCCCTTCACTCCGATTTTAGGACAGAGTCATATAAGACTCATCTTTTCAATCATCTTGGAAGGTTCGAGGTTCTACCTGCCATTCTTCCCTTCCCCGTCTGTATTCCTAAAGTGAATAGTGATCAAAACCACAATGAACCAATGTGTACTGAGGACAAAAGGATTGGTTTGGATTGTTTTGGGACAGCTAGGTTGTTGGTCATTTGTCTATAAAATAGTGAATGACTTTTTGGCTCAAGGTTTCATATTACTAATGAAAAGAATCATATGGGGTATGTATCATTAGTTTCCTAGGGCTGGCAGAACAAAGTGCTATGGATCTGGTAGCTTAAGCCTACAGAAATGTGTGCGTTTACAGCTCTGGAAGCTAGAAGGGCTCTAGGGAGAATTGCTTCTTGCAGGTGCCAGCCTCTGGCGGCTCCTGGTGTCCTTGGCTTCTGGCCGCCCACTTCTAGTCTTTGCCTCTGTTTCCTTCCATGTGCCTATCCTCCTCTGTCTCAAGTACCCCTCTCTTTGCTCTTGTAAGGACACCAGTCACTGGATTTAGGGCCCCTCATAAATCCAGCTTGATCTTATCTCAAGATCCTTAACGTAATCACAGCTGCAAAGCCCCTATTTCAGAGTAAAGTCACATTCACAGGAATTGGGGATTGGGACTTGGACAGATCTTTTGAGGGGGACACTCTTCAATACACTACAGGGTACTTTTGGGGAAATGTTTGAGCTCAGAGCATTGGTTTTTATTTCACTTTTCTAGCATGGCCTTCTTCCATCCATGGTAAAAGCATGCTTTGCCATATAAAAATCCCCCCCACCCCCGAGCACGAATGGTGGCCCTTGAAATGACGTGATTCTGGAAGTACAGTTGCAGTGAGCCTTTGAGCAGAGCGATGTCCCAGTCTTCCGGCACTGGAGTCCACTGCCATGTGAATCCCATACGGACAGACTCAGAGATCTGGAAGAGCCTACGATGCGACGTGAAGGGAGTGCCGTGCAAATGCCACACACTAAAGCCAATTTCACAAGGGCCCCTTTGAAGTGTTTCAGGGAGTACAAGTCTTACGCTCTAATTTTTACTCACTCTAATCTCTGATTTTCATTGGCTGTCGATAACTGATAAGCACCACGACTGTCCACTTGTTGAAAAGCCACAGAAAAAAGGGAGAGAATTACAACCGTGGCTGAGTCGTTATTCGTGGCTCTCTCTTAAGCCACCTCCGTGAACCACGAGTTGAGTGTCCACATCGCTTTAGCTCCCAGCTCTCCTCCACAGCACCCCGAGAGCAGAATTCACGCACGTATGTATCTGCGGGCAGTGCACAGGGGACGGTGTCTGTTTTTTCTGCAGTGCCTGGAGTTCCCAGCAGGGAAAAACAAAGTCTCAGTTTGCTCTTGAGGGTTGTTTCCTGCCATTCTGAGAAGGAATTGAACAGGGCCTGTGAGTGTGGGCAACAGAATGGAATTTTCTGGACCATAAAGGAACACTGGGTGTGTGTCTTCTGTTCCAGACGCGTGAGCATGGAGCTGGGGACGGGAGCCTTCCCTGCTCAGCTCTCCTGACCTCTTAGAGTTTGTGCTCAGAGCCACCCATGTATTAAGCACTGTCTTTATGTCTAGGACTTAAATCTTCGCCGTAACCCTGGGAGGCGCACACGATTCGTGTTATTCTCAGTAGCTGTGGTCTGTAGTCCCTGAAAATGCTGAATGAAAGGATCCTGAGCCATTGCTCCAGGGGAACCTCCAGGGTTGGGGTCCTGCAAGCCGATTGGTCAACTGCTCCATTTGCCTCTGGTTTTGTGTGTGTTTCTGCTTAAAGACACCTTATTGTGTATATTTTGTTGATTCATTAACATTGAACTTTGATGCCTGAAGGAAGCTTATCTAACCCACGTGTTTGAGGACTTCAGCACAATGCTTGGGGGCCATTCTAATCAGCGGAATCACCAATAAAAAGCACAAAAATGCCAAAAAATGCGACACTAAATACACCACAAGAAGGCCACTTGTCTACACTAGGAGAGCGGAAGCAAGAAAGCAGGACACTGTCTTGTTGGAGCTCGGCTGGGGACGTGCCCCTTGAGTGCTGCAAAAGCACCACCCGTATCGCTTTGGGACGACGGAGAGATTTTAGTAGGTGGGTGAACGTGCAAATATGGGGGTGATGAAGCTCAGCCGTAACTGTGTCTCCCGTCCCCACTTGACGGTTGAAGAAACTGAGGCACAAGAGCTTGCTCAGAGGCGTACTTGGCTGAGCTGGGGTTCAAATCCTGTTATGCTGCATCACCGTAGAAAGAGCAGAGGCTGCCTCGTACGCAGGGAGACGTGTAACCGGCTGCTAACGTGGCGTGTGCTAGAAATTGTGTTTGCAGTACGAGACTTGCCCCGATTTGTTATAACCTGGGGTCGGGAGCCCTTGGGCCCGTTTTGCTGTGTTTGGGCTGCCTGTGGGAAAGCAGGTGCCCATGGGAAAGAAGAGCAGTGGGTTTAAGACACTTGGGAGGCCGTCAGCACCAGCTCGAGAGGAACCATAACCCTTCACACGCATGGAGTTGTTCATTTCACAGTGTGGACTCACATGACCTCCGGGCCGAATAAATTGTCTTCTGCCCTCAGAAGGACTTAAAAAACAAACAAAACAAAACGCTGGCTGAAGTGTTGCAATCAGTGAGATCTCTCCGAGCTGGGCCCAGATGGCCTGACTCTTTCCCGTCGTGTGCTGCAGGGCTCCCCGCGCCAGCGCCGCTCGCCCCAACTTCCTGCAGAACCAACCTGCAGGTGCAAAGCCCGGAGCCCGGGGCCAGACGGTGATTCACAGGAAGCGCCCGCAGAGGCACCAAGGAGTCCTGCTGCAGGAATCGGCTCCGGCGCGAAGAATCTATGGCAAAGCCTGGACTTCTACCTTCATGGAAGACAGAGGAGAGAGAGGCGTGGGTCAAGGGCACAGTTCCCTGAATGGGGCCTCAGGTCCAATGAGTAGGAGGAGAATGCTTTTGCAAGAAGTCAGCCACTCACAGCATAGAGGGATGACTTTTAAAGGTTTTCTTCCCAGGCGACCTCCAGCGTCCCTCTTCCCCTTTCGTGAATTGCGTGAGTCAGTCTTAGTGACATGGGAAATTCCTGAGAAGATGAAATTTCTCTTATGCATCCTGTGATCAAGGTTTCCTGGAACTTTTTATTTTCTAGATACCTTGAAGTGATCTTATCACTACACCTTTGTTTAAAACGTAAATTCGGCTTCAGTGCTGGGTAAAATAAGTTCATTTTTTTTAGCGATCAAAGTCCTTTGTAGTCTGGTTACTACATATTTGTTTTGTGCCTTTTGTATACTGTGCACTCTGTTCTTTTGGGCCTTTTTAAGGGAATAATTTTGGTGACACAATGTGTGTTTAAAGGACCACCTTTTGTACGGTAGAAACAACAACTGTAAAGTGAATATTCTTGTAACCACCATCCGGGGCAAGAGATAACTGTAACTAGCCCTGTACCCCCCGCCCTTGATTGTATCTAGATTTTTGTGATAGTCATTTCCTGGCTTTTCTTTAAAGCTTTACCATCTATGTGTGCACCTTGAAAACGTATTTAGTTTTGTCTACCTTTAAGCTGTACCTAAATGACATCAAGCTGTGTGAGACCCGTCCCCCTTGCTGTGCATAGCTTAACTAACTCGTGATTCTCAGTGCTCCGTAGGGTATCCATTTTGTTCACTCATTCGGCTGTTGGTGGACTTTTGGGTGGTTTCCACTTAAGCGCTATTACACCAGGTTTAGATTTTAAAGTCAGCGCATAAAGTGAAATTGTTCAGCCTTCAGCCATATGGGTCTCCCTCGGGTCCTCAGATACACCAAACATGCTCCTGCCTCAGGGCCTTTGCACTTCCTGCTCTACCTGCTTAGAATGTTCTTTCTCCACTTACCGGTATGGGTAACTCCCTCACTTTATCCAGGTCTCTGCTCAAAGTCATTTTATCAGAAAGTGCTTCCCTGACAACCCCTTTTAAAACAGTGTCCCCACCCCCTCCCTCTGTCTCTTATTCACCAGGTATTCCTTCCAAGCCCTGAACATCGCCTGACATAAACGTATGTACTTATTGCCTGCTTCCTTCCTCGAGACTGTGAGCCCCACCTTCATTAACTTAAATAGCTAAAAAAGGTGAAGAGTTTGTCTGTGAGGCTGGAGACAGGGATTCCAGCCTCATTTCTACCATTCAGAGCCCTGTGAACTTGGGAAACAGCAGTTCACCACTCAGCAAATATTTATGGTGCATCTCCTACGTGCCGGGATCTGTTGTAAGCACTTGTGATATGCCGCCAAGCCAAGCAGGTAGTGATCCTCTCCCCCTCATATTCTAGTGGGGGGAGGAAGCAGCAAACATAATAAGTGAATCGGAAGATAAATATGTGTGTAGGAAAAAGAAAAGGCAGAGCATGGCCAGGGGAGCACGCTTGCCATTTTAAGTAGATTGGTCAGGGCGGGCCTCATCGAGGAGCTGATGTTTAGACAGAGATTTGAAGGATCGGAGGGAGTGAGGCATTTGGGGGAAATCTGGGGGAAATCATTCTAGGCAGAAGGATCAGCCGGTGTGACTGGGGGGTTCAGGGAACAGCAAAGAGGCCAGAGTGGCTGGGCTGTCCTATGGGGCCTAACAGAATACTGTATGACTGGCTTATAGTCTAGGTCAAATGGGAGGCATTGCAGGGTTTTGAGGGAGGGGGACATGGTCTGATTTACATAGTTAGGGGATCACTTGGGCTGTTGTGTGAGGGATGGAATTGGTGGGAGGCAACGGTAGCCAGAAGTAGGTGGAAACAATGAGTGGAGCGATTCTTACGCCAGCTGCGAGACCGACCCCCCCCGGCTCATCGGACCCTGGACTCTGTGCTGGGACAGGCTAGTGCAGACTCCTTTCATCCCTGGCACAGGATGGCGGGGGGAGGGTGGATAGTTTCTGAATGTAGAGCCAATAAGACTTTCTGATGGCTTGGAGGTAGGGCATGAACGAGCCCAGAGTGGCATCGGCATTTTGGCCTGAGCCGTTGGAAGGATGGAGTTCCCATGACCTGAGTGGAGGCTGCCGGAGGGGAGGTTGGAGGGGAGGACCGGGTGCTGGGTGGGGAGCTCGAGCTGCCATCACACAGCCACAGAAACGGGAAGAAGCAGGACGTGTAGGAGTCTGGGGACACAGGTGTAGACTCAGGAATGTGCCTCGTGTAGGTGGTATTTGAAGCCGTGAGTGGGGGTGAGTGCGAGCAGAGGACAGACCAAGGACCGGGTCTCACCCTTCTGAGCCCCCTGCCTGCTTCCCAGGGTTCTTGTCAGGGCCATCTGCAAGCCAGAAAGTGCTGGACACATGCGCGAGACGCGATGGCGCGGGGCTCTCGTTCAGCCCCGGGGACAGAAAGCAGAGAGGGCAGGGGCACAGCGGGCAGCAGGGCCAGAAAGGGGGCCCCCCGGGGGGGGGGCTTTTCTTCCTTCATATTGAGGCGGGTCATGCCTGCAGCATTGGAGGACGTCGTGGACCTCGGGGTGAAATGCTGAGAAAAATTCTGGCATCAGTGGAACCGTGTTTAGACTGGGGGTTAAGTAGCGGGTTAGCAAGGTTTGAGAAAAAAACCAGAGTATCTGGCGGGAGGGAAGGAAGGAAGGAAGGAAAAAGGGAGGGGGAATGTAGGAAGGGAGGGCCAGAGAGAGAGAGAAAGGGAAAGAAACATAGAGGAAGGATGGAGGGGGAAAGAAGGAGAGGGGGAGGATCTCGGATCCAGCTGCTCCATCACTGGGGAGCTTACTTAGCAAGAGGAGGGAAAGGTCTGGAAGCCAGAGGCTCAACAGGAGACCAGTTCTTGGTGGAAATCAATAGAGGTGTCCTTAGGGGGTGCCTCCAAAGAGCCTTCGGGGTCTGCTTTTTGAGACATATGGTTCCTGTTTATTGGAGATTAAAAAAAAAAAAAAGATTTACTTATTTATCCGAGAGCCAGAGAGCAAGAGCGTGCAGGCTAGGGTAGGGCAGAGGGAGAGACAATCTCAAGCAGACTCCCTGCTGAGCACAGAGCCGGACATGGGGCTGGATCTCACAACCCTGTGATCATGACCTGAGCCGAAACCAAGAGTCGGACTCTCAACCAACCGCGCCACCCAGGCGCCCCTACTGGGGATTTTTATCTTTCGCTGTCTTTAGGGCTTCAGTCTTGCGCCAGCGATCTCTGACACACGGCCTGCCTGTGGGGAGAGCTGTGGGGTCACTGCAGCTGCTGGCCTCAGCAGCCAGCCTGTGTGCGCGGTATTCTGTGGGGCCTTCCAAAATCTTGCTGGTAGGGAGGACGCATGGGAAGCTCTGGAAACTCTTGATAAGCAGCCTTAGTGGCTGCCGGCACTTCGCACCCGCAGTCCCCAGGCAGGGAGTCCCGTGTTCCCAGAGCTTGAGTCTCCCGGGAGCTGCAGATGGATTGCAAGACAAGACGCCGAGTGACTTGGGTCTTGTGCCCCCAGGTGGGACTAGGGGTGGAATCATCCTACCTTTTGGGAATGAAAGCTGCTTCTGCCTGTAATGTAACTTCAGAGCTTTCTCTCAAATGCCCGAGGCTAATAAAATATTCATCATCAGCAGATGGTGGCCAGGGGCAAAACAGCTGCTCTCACTTTCTTTAGAACCTTTTTGAAATCATTATATGGGGGAGGGAGAGAAAGTGAAGCTCCTGATTCAACACCCCCTCTGTCCCTGCCTTCTGTCCTCCCTGGGCTTCTTGGGCTTAGACCTCAGGGCCTTTGCACTGAATTTTCTTTACAGAAGCCCCAGAGTCCTTGACAGAGTTTCCCGAGCTTCTTCTCCAGTCGTTTGCTTTAGGCTTTTCTTTTCTTTTCTTTTTCTCTGGTCTCTCCACCTTAAGGGTTTCAATTTTAAAATAAAGTGAATTGTTGCTTGGACTAGGGGGGTGGTGAAGGATAAAAAGAACAGGGACTGCATGCCGGAGCAGAGCTGAAGAGAACCCTCCTTCACTTTTGTCTGGACCAGTATTGGGCTGACCAGATGCGCAGGCCACATTCCACACTCAGGAGGACGGCAGGAGCCCCAGGCAAACAGCACGGGTCAGAGTTCTTGCTCGCCCAGAGGCAGAAGCTCTCGATTCTCTTGCCTGTTTTACACCGTCCCCCTGGGTGTCCGTGACTAGGCAGTCCGAGGCTCGTGGGACACCAGGGCAACACGGCTTCTAATTAGGGCAGCGCTAGACGTGGAGAGAACTCTGGAGGCCCCACCTGTCTGGAGGCATGAGCCCTTCTGAGCAGGCCCGGTGTTAACCTCTCTGTAGGGCTGCGTTTGTGTTTGCAGACGAAGCGGGAGAGGTTGTGGTTCACACTGGCTGGGGTCAGGCATGCTCCTGTGAGTGTGTGTGTGTGTGTGTGTGTGTGTGTGTGTGTGTGTGTGTGTTGGGATGAGAGACAGACAGACAGATAAAGAGGGAGAGAGAGAGAGAGAGATTGGTTTTGAGAGGCAGGGGGACTAGCCAGGGAGGCACCTGTCGTAATCTTCTCAAAACATGCAAAGAAATCGTGGACGGCTAGCAGCAGGTGGGCTAGGTTGTTCACGATCAGATGTTGTTGATCACTGATTGTGTATGTGGATACTGGTTCATTTCTCAACCTCCTGCTTTGGGGACGTTTTAAAAACGTGGCAACAGTGAGTTATGGCTGAGATTTCCTTTAACAGCTCACTTTGCTACATTCGACACGTACTTTTAAAGCACCTCGTCTGTGCCGGACCCTGCCAGGCGATGTGGGATGTCAGAAAGTGCAGAATCCAGCCCCTGCGTGCAGGAACTTTCCGGCCTGTGCAGAGTCGAGACTTACACAAATGGAACAGAGTCGGGGACAAGTAAGAGAGCGATTTCAGGAAAGTACTAGGGTTTTGCGGCCCCGGAGGGAAATGCAGGGTGCTATCGGGAGCCCACGTGGCGGCTCCCATGTGCCTCTGGGGTCTCGATGCCCTGAGGAGCTGCCCTGGGGAGTTTGCGGTTTGTGCGGGGAGGGCTGCACACGTGTGGCTGTTATCTGAGCTGCCCCATCTGCGGGTGTATCCCTGTCCGGTCTGTGACACGTGGCTGCTCAGAGCCTCCTCTTGCTGGGAGGACTGTCCGCTGGCCGTCAGTCCTTGACAGACGGTTAAGCAACGCCAAAATCTGGTCCCTGTCTGCAAAGGGGGATAGTGTTAGCTACCCTTCTGACCTCAGATGGCCCTGTCACAGGAGGGATGGCAGGTGGGAGCCTGCGGGCGAAGCACTGTGTCATGCAGTGTGTTTTACCAATGGCTGTGCAAGCTACTCAGGCAGAAAGCCGTCGGAGGCAGCGCCTTTCACATGAGGGACACCTTTCCAGTGTCTGCCTGCCCTTTGGAATTCCTCTTGGCCCCACCTTCTGTCTTCCTTGGCACTCACTTGTTCTCTCCACTCGCCCTGCCTCCCCTGCTGTTTAAGTCTAGCTAGTCCCCAAGGCCTTGCCTTGCTCCCTAGGCCCAGGCCGGTCCTCCGTTGCTATGGCTTCCAGGTGATGGAAATGCAAGTGCATTTCTCCCTAGTCTAGATGGCCGGCCCCATCCTTGTTCCCAGGCCCAGATCCTGACCTCCCTGTGAATGTCCCTTAGGCTCAAGGTCAGGCCTGGCCTCCTCCGTGCTGTGCCAGTTAAAGGTATCCCTCTCCCGCGTCAGCTAGGACTCTGCTCACACCTCTTGGCTGCCGGCCTCTGGGCTCCAGCATCTCAGGATGCTGGAGTGTGTCCTCCCATGTCCATTCCCGCCCTGTTTCCGCAGCCATACCCTTGCTCGTGCTCGCCCCAACCAGTATTTCACATGTTTAGAATGACATATGTATTTATTAGCAGAACTCCACCTTCCCTGTGCCCCAAAGAAACCTTCGTTGTAACTCTAACAAATGAGATTTAAATTGAGCAGCCCTTGTGGTTGTGGCTGGTGTGTGGGCTTCAGTCTCTGTCTGCCAGGGGAGCCCTATCCATCTCCGGCTGCACTCCTCCCCCCCAGCCGCCCCCCAGGCCTCTGACAGAGGACCACAAAGATCAGGTCATGGACACAGCACCTGCTATCTTGGGATGGCCTCCTAGGCCATGTTCTGGTTCCTTCTTCCCTCTGAGTTGTTTCTGAAACCCAGACCTGACAAGGCTCAAAATCCCCTTAACTTTTCACAGTTCACAGAATAAAGCCCGAACTCCAGCACTGTCATCAGTCTGACCCCGAATGACCTTTTCTTCTTCCATCCTTCTGTTTCCCTCTGCGCGTGCACTGTGTGGTGTAGCCATACAGGGAGGCTTGGAATTCCCCAGCCCTGTGGGCACCTCAGTCCTCCGTGCCCTGCTCCTGCTGTTCCCTCTGCCAGAAATACCTTTCCCCTGGCCTCTCCTCCTGGAGACAGGCTGTGCCTGGAACTCTGTTCTTGTCTTTCAACTTGAAGCCCAAGCACCCCTTCTTTATGATGCCTACCTGATGCTTTCCCGTGCCGGCTCTCAAGGCTCCCTGAACTCCTCCTCTATAGCAGGTATCCCAGTTTTTCACTCTATAGTCACCTGGTCATTCATAATGGTATTTCCCTCCTTAGGCTCTAGTGAGGTCCAAGGATGGGGATCGTGTCTGTTTTGTTCACAGTTTTACGGAGCCCTGTGATTAACATGGAGTCAGGGCTTCATACATATAATTAGATGAAGGGAATAGCCCTGGCATGACCCTACCTGTGCAGTCCCACAGAAGCTCACCAGGGCCAGGTCCAAGCACGTCCTAAGTATGGGGCTTTGTGGCTCACCTCCCGCAGAAGCCCAAGCACGGATGCCACCGTGTAGAGATTAAATCTCAGAACAAACACACAAGAGGGGTTACTGAACTTCTTACTCAACAGTCCACATTGTCTACTGAAAGTATTTGGATATGCATAGGTGTTTCTTTACTTTCTTTTAGGAATTTGATAGACATTCCTTGCCATTGTGTTCTTAATTTACTGTGCTTCCTTGAACTCAGAGCCCGTGAAAAGTTCAGCTCTTCGGGTCAGTTGTCAATTTCTTCTTTTAATCACACAAGAATTTTATCCCCCCCCCAGTGGATTTCTTTTTTTGGTTTTCACTGCTGGGATGTGCACTGCTAAACAGCACGGTGAACGTAGTAAAATCCCCTCTTCCCAGGCGTTTGGTTACATCTATTCTCTGCCATTGTTTTTTTTTTTTTTTTTTTAAGATTTTATTTATTTATTTGACAGAGATAGAGACAGCCAGCGAGAGAGGGAACACAAGCAGGGGGAGTGGGAGAGGAAGAAGCAGGCTCATAGTGGAGGAGCCCGACGTGGGGCTCGATCCCATAACGCCGGGATCACGCCCTGAGCCGAAGGCAGACGCTTAACCGCTGTGCCACCCAGGCGCCCCTATTCTCTGCCATTGTTAAAGTGATTTTTAAAAAATTGTTCTATTGTGCTATGCTTAATTATTAGAGACAATTCAGATCTTGTTATTAGAAATATATATTTATATATTGCATTGTATATTGTACAGTATATAACATTTTATTTGTATTATATGTTACATGCATATGATGTATACATTATATATATCACATATATTACCAAACGCTTATACCCCTTTTTTTAAACACCATAGTGATAGCAATCCATATTCTTCATTTGGAGCAACTCTGGCGAGAGATGATGAAAAGAATTTGTGGAGCATGCCCCACGATGTGTCCCACACAGAGGCAGACGACGACAGAATCCTGTACAATTTGATAGTCGTTCGAAATCAGCAGGCCAAAGATTCAGAGGTAAGCAGGCCCCCGTCGAGATCTTGCTGTGTGCGGATGATAATGGACTGTCAGAAATAGCAGTGACCGAGAAGGCCAGCTTGGCATAAAGAAAAGGAAAGGTGAGATGTTCGGCATGGGAGCAGGTATTTTAGCAGCCTGTGGTTGCTAATTATAGCTGGTCTTGGTCAACCTGCTGGATACACAGATAAGACTGACTTCCAGTTATGACCTCGATGATGCAAGGATTACAGAAACAGCAAGGCAGTCCTGCCGAAGACAGTTGATCACCTTCTATGACTTAACTGTGCTTCTGTAAGTTTTCCGGTGGCTTAGCAAGCCACAGTTAGAAGATTCAGACTGAAGTGGACGGGTATTTTGCATTATCACGAATCGTGAATTAGCGGGGCCTGAATTAGTTTTATTTATTTTTTCTGTTGATAGCTTCTTAAATTATGCTGATTAGACAGCAGCATATCATACTTTTTGTGATGAGGCATGAAATCAATCTTTTCTTTCAGTAGTAGCAATCTTTAAAATTATTAATTTTTCAGAGCAGTTTAAGATTTATAGAGAAATAGAGCATAAAGTACAGCCACTACCTCCAGGGTCCATAGTTTCCCCAATTAATAACATCTTGCATTGGTGGGGGTACATTTGTTACAGACAGTATTGATACATGTAACTAAAGTCCAGAGTTTAGGTCAGGGTTCACTCTTTGTAGTATACATTGTTAGGGTTTTTGACAAATGGATAATGACAGGGGCTGAAACACTCTTAATGAACTCTTATCTCCATGTTATTGGTATGGGAATGCTGGAATATTGAAAAGGAGAGAACTATATAAGTTAAGAGAGAACAACAGGAGAGATCATGTTTCATTTTCTCATTATAGCTCTCTATATAATACAATATAATATAGTATGATGGGTATCATTTTCCAAATAATACAGAGTTTTCTAAGTTCTGTGTTCATCAGTTAGGTCTTTTTTAAAAAAAGGTTTTATTTATTTATCTGATAGAGTGAGAAGGAGCACAAGCAGGGAGAGGGGCAGAGGGAGAGGGAGAAGCAGGCTCCCCGCTGAGCAGGGAGCCCGATGCGGGGCTTGATCCCAGGATCCTGGGATCATGACCTGAGCCAAAGGCAGATGCTTAACTGACTGAGCCACCCAGGCACCCCCATTAGTTACTGAGTAAATACCCATATTAAATATAGACTTCATGTTTTACTTGTATCTTTTAATAATTGAGAGGAACAGGGACATTGAAAATCCCAGGCTCTGGCTCTGAAGAGAAGTACCACAGAGGATATATGTGTGTTGTTGGGGGCAGGTGGCCATGGAGGGGAGTCATCTGTTCCTTATCTGGGTTTCTTTATTTTTGCTAGTTAATTGCTCACTATTTTTTCCCCAAAAAACATGCATGATCAGGAAGTGAAAACTTTTAGAAGAGACATGTGTCCTTTTATTCTCTGAGGCTTAGATATCTTTGGGGGGTTAGAAGCAAGTGTGGAGGTGGGGATCACGGGGTGGGGGCAGGGCTGACAGTTGCCTCTGGTCCTTCAGGCGTGGGGTAGGGGTGGACTGGAGAGTCTGAAGGGGCTATGGGTGAGAGTCCTTCCTTGAGTGTGCAGTGCTGAGGAGGACAGCCCCTGCTAGACACCTGTCACAAGGTTTAACTCAGGGGCACAGCATCCTACAAGTGGCCAGCTATGTTTTGCTCTGGCTACTGGCTTCCCGTGTCCCCGGCACAATTCTGTCCTCTGCTAGTAACACCGAAAGCATATCACCGAGCTGCTCCAGCCAAGTCCTGCTGCCCTGGCTGCTCTTCCGGAGCATATGGACAGGAACGTGTGACCTTGCTTTCCCTTCATGAGAAGAGCCACCCCCACCCTACTGAATCGGGCTGACCAGTGAGGGGTTCTTTCTGCCACAGTGAGAGTAGACCTGCTCTGACCCCACCATGCCCAAAGCTGTTAACAGCAAGAGGGCTGTCATACATGGCGCACCCCCCTCTCTCCAGGGCCCCAAGTAAAGGGGCAAGGGACCGGAAGGGGTGTTTGGAGCTGAGGCTGGCAGCTGTCTCTGGAGGACCGTCTTCAACTGTCTTTACTGTTGGAAAAGCCAGGGCAGGAGGCCACGAGCTACAGAGCCCTTGGATAAGCACAGCTTCCCAAGTGGCCTCTTGCATCATTTCTGCGCTGCTCTTGAGAACTGTGTGAAGGGCCGTGCGGGAGGCTTTTCCTTCTCCTTGCCTCAGAAATGGACAAGCTTGCCTCTAGAGGAGCTCTAACGGGGACAGGCCATCAAATAAACAATACGAAGATGTGATGGTAATCACACATGAAGTGATTCGAAATATCTCTGCTCATGGTGCTTCCTTTTTTTCAAGTGTAAAATATACACACACACACACAGTATGTATATTGCATAAAATAGAGACACATTTTATATGCAATTGTATCATAAGTGTACGTATTACTATATATATTATCTGCAAATATAGAATATGTACACCTGGATAACAATTTTCTTATATTTTCTTCCAAAAATTTGAAACACATATAAAAGCATATATTAATATATCCCTTCATTTTCTCCGTATTACATACTGCTCCTCACCTTGATTTTTTCTACTTAATGATTTATTTGAGACCTAGATCCATTTCAGGATCCATTCATGCTCTGGTTTTACCTCATGGCTTTGGGGGAGGGGTCGCCAGTATTCTCTTACCTGGATTTGCCATCCTTTATTCAGCCAGTCCCTATTAACGTTTACGTTGGTTCAGGTTTTTTGAGGCAGTGCTGCAGTGGATAGCCATATATACTTGCATGACCTTGGATAGAGTTTTCTGGAGTAGAATTGCTGGGTCAAAGTGCATTGAAATGCTGGACTTGCCACAGCGCCTCCTTCTTGGAGGAACCTAGGAAAGAGCCCTGAGGCTGTGGAACTGGGGAGCACTGGAAGCTTATTCTGTGCTCAAGGGGAGCAGCTGCTGAGCTCTAGACAGCTGTTTGCCATGCCGAGAACATGGATCTGGAAATGCCAGAACTTTTGATTTTTTTTTAAAGATTTTTTTATTTTAGACATTGAGAGAGAGAGGGAGGGGAGGGGCAGAGGGAGAGACACTTCAAGCAGACTCCACGCTGAGTGTGGAGCCTGACGAGGGGCTCGATCTCACTATCCTGATATCATGACCTGGGCCGAAACCAAGAGTTGGATGCTTAACGGACAGAGCCACCCATGCACCCCACAGAACTTCTGATTTTTAAGGGAAGTTGGAAATCCAAACTTACATATAGAATGTCTAGATTTTTGTTTTTGTTTTTATTTTTTTATTTTTTTAAAGATTTTATTATTAGGGAGAGAGAAAGAGCACAAGCAAGGGGAGCGAGAGAGGAAGAAGCAGACTCCCCGCTGATCAGGGAGCCCAATACTGGGCTCCATCTCAGGACCCTGGATCATGACCTGAGCCGAAGGCAGATGCTTAACAGACTGAGCCACCCAGTTGCCCCAAATGTCCAGATTTTTAAATGATAGCTCACATTAGAAAATGTGTCACCGGGGCGCCTGGGTGGCACAGCGGTTAGGCGTCTGCCTTCGACTCGGCGTGATCCCAGCGTTATGGGATCGAGCCCCACATCAGGCTCCTCTGCCATGAGCCTGCTTCTTCCTCTCCCACTCCCCCTGCTTGTGTTCCCTCTCTCGCTGGCTGTCTCTCTCTCTGTCAAATAAATAAATAAAATCTTAAAAAAAAAAAAAAAAGAAAATGTGTCACCTAAACAAAATATATTTATGGGTTGCAAATATATAGGGAACATTTACAAGGATGACTACTATGTGTTATTATTGTTATGTTGTCTGGTATGAGTGAAAAATGAACCCACCATTGATTAAGAAAGTGGGGTTGGGAAGCCAGTCGGGTTGTGTTTTAAGTTTGAAGGAGTTCCTTGTTTATTACTGTTGCTCATTTTCTTTTTCACAAAGGATGAAACTGGTACAAATGTTAATAAAACAGAGGATTTTAGTTTTGAAAGAAAAACAAATTCTACCTACTGAGGTACAAGGAACCCTAGATATTCTTATGTGATACAATTTAGAAGCTCAGGCAGGTTATTAGGAAAAACTGGGCATATGGTTTTCCTTGAGTCAGTAGCATGCTGGAAATGTCCATATCTGGGATTCCCTGAAAAATGAAAAATAATTTCAAAACAGTGTGTGTACTACCTCCATTGTCCTAGTACAGGAAACACTGCGAATAGTTAAGGCTAAATTTGCACTGTTTCCCCAAAATGAAAAAAAAAAAATCAGAAAAGCAGTATATGCAGAGTAAATAATGAAGCAAAGCCGGAACTTAAAGTTACTTGCGGTGACAGAAGACGTAAAATGCGACACTATTGAAATCCAGTAGAATGGACTTTCATTTGCAAAAGCTTCAAAGCAGACTTTCAGTAGAAGAAATAATGCATCTGCCGATCTCCAAGCAGTGGAAAACTTACTGCTCTTGCCTTTGAATGATGCCATAAAATACTTTATGTTTGGGAAATGGTGAACAATGTCAAAATCATGCCCCTGTATCAGCACCGTTACGTTCATGCCCACTGAACGAATTGTACTTCACATAATCCACTCCGTTCTAGGGAGCTTGCCATGGTTTATGAGATACCAACACCTCTTAATTATTTATGAGTATACCTAATTTTAATCATACTGAGTGATCTCGTCCTCCAAGATATCCCTACTAATGAAAATGGTGCCAGGCACTGTTAACCACGTTGCATGTATTAACTATGTCCTCTTCACCACAACGCAGTGAGCTGTTAACCATTGTTATTTCTTTCGGAAGCAACTTGTCCAAGGCCATACAGCTGAAAACGTGCAGCCGAGATCTGAATCTTGGCTTCATGAATCCAGAGACATCCTGTGTCATGAGCGCCATGATTGAGATCGTGAGAAAGGAATAGGTATGGTCTGCAGTTTGATGTAGATTTCAAAATGAGTGAGCCAAGTCCGCCCAAAGCCTACTTCTGTGACTTGATGCCAGGGATGAGAGCTGTGTTCGAGGCTGAGGATCGTGACCGAGGTTTAGGAAGTGTTCTTGGTGGTCCCATATAGCACACCGTTCCCGGCTGATGCTTTTCCGTGGGGATCGCAGCCAGTCAAGGCTCCTGTCCCGGGCTTCTGTTTTATCTTGTGCCCTTGCATCCCATCTCTGCTTTGTTTAGTGTTCCCTGACGTAGGTGATTTGATGTCCTTTCTGACGGTTCAGTAACAGTCAACACTTTCACTCTGCTAAAAGAGACTTTCACATGTTCATGAAAATAAATGCTAAAAGTCGAATCGTTCTCCTCAACACTTTTAAGCACTTTTTTTGGTTCAAAATTGGTAACGTTTATTTAGTGGGATCAGTGATAGAAATTCTACGCCTATTTTTAAAGCTCTTAAGTCCTTACATGTTCAGAAATGTCTGTAGTTCTCATGACCAGCGCCTGCCTCCCCGTCACTGAGCAAGGCGGTATTTCTACACCAGGAGGGTCCGTGTGGACATCAGATGCTTGGGTGGCTGGAGTGATCGCATTAAAACCATACTCTGCGGAATTCTGGGGAGCCGCGAAATGGTATTAGTTTTTAAAACCATAGAGGCAAAAACATAAAATGTTCTCGGTTTATAATTTGTTGGCTCTTCCTGTGTGTCAGGATTCTGCTGGGAGAGTGTTGCCAGGGATTGTAAACAGTTCGTATAAAATGTCTAATATAGCCACAGACCTTCCCAGGGGTTGTTGGCAGTGTCTGGATTACACACGTAGCCTGGCAGAGCCCTGGTCCTGAAAGGAAAGAGAACACAGGAGTCGAGTGGAGTATCTGGTGGGAGGATGTGAGGAAGCGAGAGGGAGGGTTGGGTACCAGCCACGTCACTGTGACACACGCAGAGCCCGGGATATGCCACTGGGCTCTGCATGACGGTCTCGGTGGGTCTCCACACGTGGGCTGAGACGTGCTCTGGCAGGGCCAGCCGGCTGCTCTGTAAGTGGCTGAACGTGGGTTACTGTTGGAGATAGCACTGCGAGCTTTATGCCAAGCCTGGAGAGCAGAGTAGTAGAAAACGAAAGCAATTCTCTAGATAACGCTGGATTCCCCCAAACACCTTTTTCTTTGGGACCCCAGAGCGTGTGGATTGTTGAAGGCAGCCATTCTTTATCTTATTTTGCTAGTGAGTATTTGGGTTGGTGGGTGAGAGAGTAAAAATGTTTATTAGGATCTGGGAATCAAGTGGCTCTTACCCTCTGTTTTCTAGGCAATAAATTGAGTATTACTCTGTGTGCCAAGCAGCACGCTCTGCAGGCAAAGACTGGATCCTCACAGCAGCCCCGGGAAGGAGGCATTCTGACACTTTACGATTAGAGACTCTGAGTGCTCTGTGCAGGATGCTGGAGGGAATGAGTGGGAAGCTGGGATCCCAGCTCAGTCTGCGTGACCCAGAAGCCAGTGTGCAAACACGGCTCCCTTCTCTCTAGTGAGCTTGGAAAAAGCCTCAGTGGAATCCTTTTGATCAAAGATCAACTTACCAAATGGATGCCGACTTCTTGCCTCAAGTAGCCGCTCCCGTCTGTGTGTTTGTTGACATCACACACCCTGTACCAGCTGAAACACACAGTGACTTTGGTGTGTGTTTGGTATCAACATCTGTGTTGGCCAGTGCCTGTAACACCCTCCAGACACTGTTGCTTTGGGACTTGTAACAGCCCACGCACCATTCCTGGTTTGAAAACCCACTGGACCACACCAGAAGACATTCTGTCTGTGATGTTGTTTTCTGTTCTATATATATTCTTTTCTTTTTCTATTCTATATATATATTCTTTTTCTATTCTATATATATTCTTTGCCCACCCGCCCCTTTAAATATATAGGCATTTCTGGAGATCAGCATTAAGATGATGTTTCTTACTAGGTAGGCAGCACATCAAAGCTCTGTGTAAGGCAGCAGAGTTGAAATGATAAATATTAGAGAACTCGATGCAGACAGGGGAAATCATTAGATATTCAGTGGGGTGTGAGGTGGTAGAAAGCACAGCCTTTGGAATTAGACAGATTGAGGGGTAAGAGTTATACGCTTCCCATGTTTTAGCTAGATGACACTGAATAATTATTTAACCTGAGGGTTGTCATACTAACTATTGTCCAGTCTGGGACACAGTCACAGGGCTTACCTAAGAGGAAAGGAGGCACTACTATCAAGTATGCCAGGTCAAAGGTATAAACTGGGGCTGCCTTAGACAAGCTGGGACGTGTGATCACGGTTCTTTTTTTGATTGTAAAATGTACATAACATAAAATGTACCATTTTAACCTTTTTAAAAAAGATATATTTAGTTATTTGAGAGAGAGAGAGAGAAAGTGAGCACAGAGGGAGGGGCAGAGGAGAGGGAGAGAGAGAGAATTTTTTTTAAAAAAAAGATTTTATTTATTTACTTGACAGAGAGAGAGACAGCCAGTGAGAGAGGGAACACAAGCAGGGGGAGTGGGAGAGGAAGAAGCAGGCTCCCAGCAGAAGAGCCCGATGTGGGGCTCAATCCCAGGACTCTGGGATCACGCCCTGAGCCGAAGGCAGACGCTTAACGACTGAGCCACCCAGGTGCCCGGAGAGAGAGAGAATCTTAAGTAGACTCTCCACTGAGTGTGGAGCCCGACGTGGGGCTCGATCCCACAACCCTGAGATCATGACCTGAGCTGAAACCAAGAGTCAGATGCTCAACTGGCCGTGCCACCCGGGCGCCCCCATTTTAACCACTTTTAAGTGTCAGTTCAGTGGCATGAGGACATTCACATGGCTGAGCAACCATCACCACCATATATCTTCTGGAATTTTATCCTCCCACACTAACCTCCATACCCGTTAAACAGTATTACCCCTTACCCCTCCCTCCCAGCCCCTGGTAACTACCGTTCTACTTTCCGTCTCTATGAATTAGACTACGTTAGGTACCTCGTATTAGTGGAATCGGACGAGATTTGACTTTTTGTGACTGGCTCACTTCACTGAGCATAATGTCCTCAGGCTCCATCCACGTGGTAGCGTATGTCAGAATTTCCTTCCTAAAAGCTGAATACTATTCTATGGTATGTATAGACTGCATTTTGTGTGCCCATTTATTCCTCGATGGGCACGGGGGTAACTTCCACCTTTTGGTTATTGTGAGTAATACTGCTATGAACACAGGTGTACAAATATTTATGTGAGTTCTTGCCTTTCATTCTTTTGGGGATATACGCAGAAGGATCATAGGGCCATTCTGTGTTTACTCTTTTTCACAGTGGTTGCACCATTATCCCCATCAGCAATGCACAAGGGTTCCAGTTTCTCCCTACCCTTGCTAACACTTATTTCGATCACCTTTCTTAACCTCCGATTGATCAATAAAATGGCCAGTGGCTCCAGATTGATCAGTTTCTGCCTCTACATACAGTAGATTCAGTGGTGGCCGGTCACGGCCACGGAACATCAGCAGCAGGGAGGTGAACCTGGATGAGGTTGGTGTCGGGCAGAGCTGCTTGGTTGTGGGAGGGAAGGAGAGAGGACAGGAAACTGGGGGGAGCTTTTCTTTTTGTACCTGAATTCTGCTCTGTTTTTCTGGGCGTCCCTATACTAGAATGTAGTGGCCGGGACTCTTCCTTTTGCCGTTCTTTAGACTCTGTCCTCAAACCTCCTTTCTTTAGGCCCCAGAAAAATACACGCAAGCCAGTAGATAATGTACCTTGGGGAACGGGTCAATGAAACTGTTGATGGACAAGAACTTGGGGACCTCCAGGAAAATGAAGTCGGGGGAAGGGCAGAATGCGGGCCAATTTTCTCCACACCAGCAACTTCCTTGTCCTTGTGACCGATGGCTGCGCCTCTGTTTCCTGCGTTATGGTGCTTATGAGGGTGGAAATTTCCAGAAGGAAGGCCGCATATTTATTGGCAAGCATGTGCAGGATACTTCATTGAGAGCAATTATATCTTTCCATTAGTTTGTTTGTTTTTACAACTTGCATAAACCAGTGGAATCGGAGAAGAAATGGACACCATGAAGCTGCATCAAAGTTGTAATTTTTGAAAATTACAGTTGACTAATAAATTTTAAACACCAGAGGTGAATACCAAGTTAAGTCTCTGGTAATCTTCCTCAGGGTCAGCTTTGGCTTTCGCTGGAACAAATGAGATCATCAGAGACACCTGCCTGTCATATGGTCAGGGTGCCTCCTGCGTGTGTTACCTGGCTCTCACCACAGTCTTTGGATGTAGACAAACTACTTATTAAAAAGAGAGAGACCCAAAGACTTTTCATGATCGTGTCCAAACAGAAATGGGTTTCTGACTCAGCGTTCTATACGCTGGACTACAGAGTACAGAAGGATTCTGAGTCCTCAGGGCAGACAGCTGAATAATTTTCTTTGTCCTATTTTATTTTATTTTATTTATTGTTTTTTAAAGATTTATTTATTTATTTGAGAGAGAGAGGGATAACTCAGGCTAGCGCATGCATGTAACCACATACAAGCAGGTGTGTCTGCCTATCATCCATCTATCTATCTATCTATCTATCTATCTATCTATCTATCTATCTATCGGTATGTATTTCAAGGAACTGGCGCACAGTTGTGAAGGCTTGGTAAATCCAAAATCTGATGAGGGAGGCTGGCAGGTTGGAGACTGAGGTAAGAGTTTCAGTTTAAGTCCGAAGGCCGTCTGCTGGCAGAACTCCTTCTTGCACGGAGATGACTCTCTGTTCTATTAAAGCCTTCAGGTGATTGGTTACGGTCTACCCGTATCATGGAGGGTCATCTGCTTTCCTGAGAGTATACCAGTTAAAATATTTATCTCATCCCAAAATACCTTCACAGAAACACCCAGAATGACGTTTGACCACTATCTAGGTACTGTGGCCCACTCAAGTTGACATGTAAAATTAACCATCCCAGGGGGTTTTTATGAACAGTAACCAAATTCACAGGAGACTGTTGTATGAACCCAAATGCACAGGATCATTTGGTAGGCCATATACCTTAGTGGTCCCGGCAAACTCTGATCTAAAATAAAATCCGTAAGGGAAATCAGTGACCGGACTAGAAGGCAGCTTGGTGAAAAGGAATCAGACAGTGAGAACAATGGCAAGAGGCATTTATGGAGCACTAACTGTGTACCAAGTGCTGCTCTAAGTACATTACATATACTATGCTCACTACCATTGTCCTCCAGATGTGATCATGGTAGCCTGGTGCTTTCCCCTCCAGTATCAAATAATCCATGTCATTTGGTTAGGACACCTTGCCCCTTGATGGTAGTAGATAGATATTTCTGAATACCACACCCCCAGGTGAACGGTAGCCTCAGGCACTAGACTCAGGCATGGATTTGGGAGGACAGGCAGCAGAACGTAGAATCAAGAGAAATCTTGAATAATGTAATATCTCCAGACACTGTCGTCCAAATGAAGCACACGGATTATTGCAAATGGAACTCAAGGCCCAACGAGTCCTACCATCCCATTTCCTGCCATGAGACCTCTTGACGATTTTCTCAATCAGATAATGATATCGTTCTTATGTTCCATAGATGAGAGAAACCATTCGATAATTGTCTTTCTCTGCTTGACTTATTTCACTTAGCATTAGCCTAGGAAGATCGGTAAGAGAAGAAAGGGAAGAAGAAAGGGGGGGTAATCAGAAGGGGGAATGAAGCATGAGAGACTATGGACTCTGGGAAACAAACTGAGGGCTTCAGAGGGGAGGTGGGTGGGGGAATGGGATAGGCTGGTGATGGGTAGTAAGGAGGGCACGTATTGCATGGTGCACTGGGTGTTATACAGAACTAATGAATCATGGAACTTTGCATCAAAAACCAGGGATGTACTGTGTGGTGACTAACATAATATAAAAAAAATAATAAAAAAAAGATAATGATATCGTCTCTACTGCCCCTAGGTAGCTACACTTCTGTGATTGAAGTCTACTCATTTTCTTTATTATTTAATATCTAAAGCTGCCCTTGGGGCACAGAAACCAATGAGGCTATTGAGCTTGCAGGAATCCCTGCCCAAACAGACTGTGGCAGCATTCAGCCAAGACCGGCATTTTTCTCTTGGCCGAGACACGAGCCAGCCCACGGGAAGTGGTTGCCCCAGAATGGACTCCCTCGTGATCCAAGCAGCGCCTCTGCGTCCTCATTTGTCATGTTGGCTCCATTCACCAGTTTGCAATTCTGTTTAAGGTGGAGTAGCCTCAATATTGAATCCGAATTAAATCAATTCCCTCGGCAGTTTCGTGGCAGGCGGTCCATCCTATGGATATTCTCACGGCATTAAACAAAGATATATGTGCTTTGCCGTGTTGCTGTAAAGAGTAAACACCTGGAAATACAACAATCCGATGAAAGTACTAGTTAGAAAATCATGAGGTAGGGTTTCTCGGTACTGACTTCGAAAGGGAGTTATGGCCTGTTGCTAAGGGGGTATGTATCAGGTCATCCGCTTGTAGAAAAGCTAATGCTAATATGTGGTAGAGGTTCTGGAAGGTTACCTAGCAGCTTTGTTAGTCATGGTGACCTCTGGGGAGAAGTGGGTGCAGGGAAGGGGACTTTGGTGTTCCTTTAACTTCATGGTCTCGGGACTGTTGAAAACCATTTTATTTTATTATTTTTTTAATAATATTTTTTTATTATATTATGTTGGTCACCATACGGTGCATCCCTAGTTTTGATATAAAGTTCCATGATTCATCACTTGTGTATAACACCCAGTGCACCATGCAATACGTGCCCTCCTTACTACCCATCACCAGCCTATCCCATTCTGTTTTAGATCATATGTCTGTACCACTGCACGGATGCAGACTTCATGTAAAATCATTATTTCACAGCACGCTTCATTGTGGCCGTTTCCCTGGGTCTTTCTAAACCGTTTTGCTTTGTTGTAGTGGGGAGGGTGTGCTGGGGGAAGGGGAGGGGGAGGGGGCAGAGATGGGAGTTAGTTTAGGAGGAGCTGGAGCAAACCCTGAGGAATCCTGCCAAAATGGACTGGGGCAGACCCGGCCTGGAGCAATCAGGCAGTATTTATCTTTTCAACATTGTCAGATCCTTCTGCTAAATCAGGCTCTTTCTCTGGAGCTCCCTTCCCCTCCAACTGCCTGCTGCACATGGTAATTAACAGGGCTTTATTTTGGGCTTCTTCACCCCCTGCTTCCCGCTCAACCACCGCCGCCCCCGCCCCTTCCTTTGGTTGGGTTCGCTCATCTCAGAATAACCCAACGCGGCTCTTGATTGCACCGCGCTTGTGCCCCTGTGCAGGTCCCGGCCACCGGCCTGCCGGGCGTCCCGTCGGGAATGGGCTCAGCTCGGGAGTCTCGGCAAGACTTCTGAAGAGCTTTCCTTAAGAGCCACTTGGCTTGCTTTCTGGTTTTGATTGCACTCAGAGGGGAAGTGCAGTTCTGGTGGGGCCGGATCTGCTGCTTCTCAGACTTAAAATCCCCCAAGTATTCCAGAAGGACACTTCACATAAAACCAGCCTTCCATTTGGGTGCCCTAGCCCTGGCTACCTACACGATCAAGCTATTGCCAGGACGGGAGTGAGCTGTGCCCACGGGTGGTTTTGCAATCGAAGAGGCAGGCCACGTGGCCCAGGCACGCAAACTGGGGACACCCTCTTGAACTGCTGTCATGTTTCATGACACATGAGTTGAGGTAAAGCCGTGCCCGAGCTCTTATGCCACGTTGTAGTCATGGCTAAATTAAAGAACTTAACTTGGAGCAAATTTCAATAGACCTGAGTCAAAATTAACCTCGTCCTCCTTCCGTAAATAATGTTTTGTGGTCAGAGGCCACAAACATGTGGGAAATGTGCTTTGGGGCTGCAGGTTGCCAGCCCTAGCTGTGGAATCAAGTTTTTCAAGCAAGAACCAGAAGATCAGGTGCTCTTGCTGATGAACCAGGCCCTGATGTTGAGCAAGGGGTGAGGGAGGAGTGTGGCAGGAGGTGAGTCTTTCTGAAGCACGCCCGGAGTGTTTTTGTGAAGTTGTAGAGCTGAATGCACTCCAGCCTGTTTGAGCAGATTTGCTGATTTTCTTTTCTTTTCTTTTCTCTCTTTTTTTTTTTTTTTTGCCAGCTTTGGTGAATTTACCAGATTTTGAAACCAAGTACAAGTGGTAGTGGTAAAAATCCGCTGCAGCTGAATTATTAAACACAGGCCACGCCTCATGGCTGGGACCTTTCATCCATGAGCCCAGGGGCTCTTTCCCAGGCTGTCACTGACAATCTGGGGGACTCTGAGGGAGCTAGAAGCAGAAATGGTAACAGCTTGTAAGAAGAGAGACCTTCAGACCTAGGACCTCTCAAGCATGGTTCTTTCAGCCCAAGCATGGCAATGTGCAAAAATAAATTCTAAGATGCCCTCTGTCATCTTAGACCATGAATACTGTAACCTGTGTTAAGTTATCAAAGTTTCAGTATTTTTTCTAATGGGAAGTCGCTAGAGCACATACTCTTCAGCTGTGATCCCTTTGTCTCCCCAGGCCGGTTTGGAGGGGATGGGTAATGTGTCGGGATGAAGTGGGGTGTAGTTGTGACCAGTGAGAGGGGCAGCCTTCATGTGCCAAGTCCTTCCCTGCCCTCTGGGCCCCTGCTCGCTTCCGGAGGCCCCTCCAGGGTTCCCCTCGTGTCACCCTCTGGCTGTGCCCCCTGGCACTGGCTCCTCACCAGGCCTGGCTCTCCGCCTTGCTGAGTATCCCATTCCTAACATTTTTTTCTCCCTTCTTTCTACCCAATTAAACATCCATTTATTCCACGTAGGCTCTGCTCAGCTAGAAGTTAAAGAGAAGCGGGTATTAGGAGAAAACCAGAGGAATTCAGTGAAGTGTGTGAATGATTTGGAAGAGAAACTTGCGAACCCAAATTCATCACAATTGGTGAAAATGAGGAAGAAGAGAGGTTTTTTGAGCAGGGAGGTCAGCTTGGCTAAGTGCTCTCTGTGGGGTTTCCAGACCATCCATGCACATTGTCACTGTGGTTTATGGTCTTTCCTGAATTGGGGTTGGAGCGGCCTCGCCCCCTTGGAGATGGTGCCAGAGCTTGGGATGCAGGGTCCTTGGGTGGAGGCCAAGGCACTGGAGGACCAGATGGCTTCTTGCCCCAGAGGATTCTGTGGGGCGCAGGGGCTGACTTGTGATAGGGGTGAACGCTGACCTGAGCCGGCAGGCAGCATGGAGCACAGCCCTGAGTTGCACAAGAACGTGGGGTGTCTCTGCCATCTGGTTGGTGTCGGGTAAGGCAGGGGCATTTGAGAAACGATCTCCTGTCTAGCTGGCAGATCCTGGGCTGATGTTGAAACACTGACTGCCCTTTATGCCACTCACTCCACCTGTTCCTCCGCCCTAGTTTTGAAAGGTTTTTTCCTTCTCTTCTTTCTCCTGCTTCCCATTGCCTCTGACTCTGCTTCCAGCCACCGAAAGCCTAGAGTGGGGCTATGCAAAACAGCCAGGAAGGGAAGCAAGCAGACGTCTGCACAGTTCATGCACCTTTTACTCCTTTGGCTCGCTCGGAACCTTCTCCCGGCTGTCTGGGCTTGTTACGTAAATGTCTCAGCAGAGACAGGCTGGGTTCTGGTCCTTGAGAGGAACGGGATCAGGCCCAGAGGTATCCTGGCCTGTGATCGCCAAGTGTTCAAAAACACAGCATTTTATGGACACCTTAGTCCTCACCTTAACATTTTAATCCACGACACAGTATTTCTCCTTTTTACCTGTTTTATTTATTTTTATTTATTTTTAAAAAGATTTTATTTATTTATTTGGCAGAGAGAGAGAGAGAGTGCACACAAGTGGGGAGAGGGGAAGAAGGAGAAGAAGCAGGCTCCCTGGATGTGGGGCTGGATCCCAGGACCCTGGGATCATGACTTGAGCCGAAGGCAGACGCTTAACCAGACTGAGCCACCCAGGTGCCGCAATCTTTTTACCTGTTTTAAAGTGACATTTAATAGAAAACACCTTTGGGTACATAGAAACTAGAGAGAGTATATACTGAATGACATGTTTCAGAGGGATGATTTTCTGCTGAACTCCTGCATCCAAGAGTAGAGAGTAGTTGACATTGTTTTCCAAAATCATGGCAAATGTCCCTTTTGTAAGGACACCAGTCATACCGGATTAAGACCCACCCTAATAACTTCATTTTTAACTTGATTATCTCTCTAAGGACACCATCTCCAAATAGTGTCACAGTGTGAGGTATTGGGGGTTGGGACACCAATATAGGGAATTTGGGGGTGTGTGCAATTCAACCCATAGTGGTAGGTAGACCATTGATAGGAGTATAAGTAGTTGTTTCTTTTGGTGGACAGATGTAGACCCTGTGAGCATAGCAGTCCACGAGGGGCCTGCCCTCGGGGGCAGAAGGAAGACTGATGACAGATACATACAAAGTAGGTTGTGACGAGCACTTTGAAGAAAATAAGACAATCTGAGGGGACAGAAGGTGACTCCGGGCGGGGGAGTGGAGGCCTGAAGGAGTGAGGGAGTGAGCTTCCTGGCGGATATTCCAGGCGGAGGGAATGGTGGAGGCACGAAGGCTCCAGGCAGGAAGGAGCATGGTACATGCCAGGGACAGCGAGGCCTGTGTGGCCGCCACAGGGGAGGCAGGGAAGCGGCTCTGCAGTGTGGCCCTGGGAAGCCAGCAAGGACCAGAGCAGGGATGCCCACTGGCCCATAGGGGTGGGGGAAAGGCAGGGGGGAGAACTTTGAATTTTGTTCTAAGAGGAATGGGGAACACTTCCTAACTAAACAAGTAAAACATGCTTATTTATTTGTCCCTGTGCAAGACTTGTTCCTTCCCTCTGGCCCCTGTCATTCCCATTCTGGGACGAGCTTCCTTGGGAGTTCTGAGTAGGCCTGGCCTTAAATGTGGCGAGAGAATTTTCCATGAATCTCTTTTTCTTTCTTATTTTTTTTTTTTAAGATTTTTATTTATGTGAGAGAGAGAAGAGCAGGAGCAGGGAGAGGGGCAGAAGGGGAGGGAGAGGGATGAGCAGACTTCCTGCTGAGCCGGGAGAAGGAAGCCCAACAACGTGGGGCTTGATCCCGGACCCTGGGATCATGACCTGAGCCGAAGGCAGATGCTTCACTGACTGAGCCCCCCAGGCGCCCTCCATGGATCTCTTGACGTCTGCACATGTTGTGAACGGAGGCCCTGCCTATCTTTTGTTCTGGATAGTCTTTTCAAGGGTGTTTACATAGCCCTGGAAGGTGTAGGTAATTCTCTCTCCAGAGCAAAGGGCAGGCAGGCCTATTGTTCATTATAAAAGATTCGGGTTCCCTGGGTGCAGGGTACCTTTCCCATAATGCACTTGCTGCACATCTGACCGCTTTCCCATTACTACTTTGGAATTGGAGCTTAGAGCATGGCCATAAAAAGTACTGAACCGTGATTGCTAGGTCCTTTGTCTCTTCCCAGGAGTCTCGTGTTTTCTGCCATGTCTCATGCCACTCGTGAAACTGTGGCAGGAGAACTTGTTACCTTGTAAGGGAGTCAAATCTCAGATGCCTCACAATTCTTACACCCTTAGAATAGCTTCCGTGTTGGGATCATGACTGGGACCTTGACCTTGGGCCAATGCTTTGGCGTCTGTCTGTGGTTTTTCAACTTCTTTTTAAAATAAAGTCGAAACTCTTCCTGTCCCCCCTCCAATGAAATCTACCAGGAAACTGATAAAATTTAAACTGCTCTGGTGGAAGATTTCCCATCTCCAACAGCCCCTGACCCTGCCCACATATCTTCGGAAAAGTCGTTCAATATGATTTCAAAAACACTGTGTGAAACTACTAAAAAGCCCCTTTAAAACTCAAATCTGATATCTGGGAGCAATAATACATTAATTCTTATCAGAGACCGATTCCATATGTCTTAGCAAAAATTAATTTACGTGTCTTTAATATCATTAATAGGTCAGCACAAATGACCTTTTCAAAGGAATGGGATCCAGGATTAAGATTGCAGGATATGGAGGGGGAGGTTGGGAGAGAGGGGCACTGCCGTGCTTGGCCCCAGGCATCAGGGCAAGACTAAAGATTAGAGGAGAGAGTGCTGGAAACTAGGGGCACGGAGAGGATAGCAGGTGATAAATCTCATTGGACCTGCCCATCAGGACACTCAGTCCACCGTTCCTCTGTGCTCGTGTCAAAAGGTCTTTTATTCTTTACTTGGTCTTTACTTAGTTTGCTTGGTCCTTAGGATCCCTTTGAGGTGTCCCAGGAGCTTTGAGGGCGACCAGGCAGAGGGAGAGAGGCACCCTTACTTTCACATATGGTTCGTATTGGGGTTCTATGTGAGATATCATTTGGAAAAAAGACTCTCCTGCCACAATGAGTTTGTGAACTCACCTACTTCACTCTGTCACCCGGAGCTCTGGCAGGTGTTAAAAAGGAAAGGTTGATAGAAAGGAAAGTGGGTGCTTATTTCATAGAGCATGGGGGGAAGTGTGGTGCTATAGAAAGGGTTGCTGGGTTCAAGCCCAACGCTAGCACTGGCTCCTGACTAATTGCTGATTTGCTGTGTGACCTTTGGCGGGCCACTCAACCTCTCTGGGCTTGCTTTTTTCATCTGATGGAGGGATGTATGGAGGACAGGATCTCAAAGTCCTCATATTTAAAGGCCTGTGAACTAGGGAGCAGTGATGTGGCTTTTAACCCAAGAAACATTAACTATTGGATCCCTGGGCACCTACGTTGTAAGGAGCTGGACTTCACTCATGTCCTTTGAGCGAGATACATGCGCTGTGCTTGGAACGGGGCGTGGATAGTTCTGAGAATAAAACTGGTAGATTTGAATCCACCATGCCACCTTTTTTTCTACATTCCAGAAAAACTGTGGCTCGCAGGCCAAATCCAGGTTTGTTTTGTTTTTCCAAATCCAGTGTTTTTGGCATGCCGGACATGTTCATTTGTGTGCGTATTGTCTTTGGCTGCTTCAGTGCTGTACTGACAGAGCTGGTAGCGGGAGCAGAGACCTGACGTCTTGTAAACCCTTAAATATTTGCTCTCCGCCTTGAGGCCATCCACGCTTGGCCTTTGATTTGCCGCTGAGTAGACTTCACTGGAATGACTGCGTGGATTTTTCCTACCAAAAGGACACAGAACCAACTCCTTTGAGGAGGGCGTCCTGTGACTCCCCCCACCCCTGCCTCATGTTGTCATCCTTTGGAAGAAGAGGTCCTCTCTAGAAACCGAGGGACTCTTCTGAGCCTTTTTGTTTTTTGGGGGCAAAATATTTCTCATTTACTGAAGATTTTTTTTTCTTTTGGAAACGACTACACAAATTATCTATGATGTGAGATTAGTCAAAAATTTAAAAAATACACTGTAATTTCCAAGCGTGTTGAATGTGCAGTGGACTCATGCCACAGCACGGTTTTCCCCTCCCATTCTGGGATTTCCAGCGCAAGGAGTCGTGGTAGGGGCTGTGTCTGAGTTAATAAAAGCCTGCCATGCTGATGAAGAACCAAGTGGATGCTGACCAGGCGAAGGTCTTGAAAACTGGAAATGGCTGCCGAATTCAGGATTCACGAGGCAGCCTCCTAATTGGCTTGGCAGGGTCATCCGTGTGTCTGTAATAGCCAGTAAAGCCCGGGATCATTATCAACAGAAGTGTTAACCAGCGAGTTTCCGGGCAATGACAGCACTGCTTCCGCCTAAGTGATTATTTTGCCTCGAGGCTGTGGCCTTACATCATGCTTGAGGCTTGGTCAGCGTAACCCCTGGACCCTCGAGTGGGAGAGCCAGTGCCTCTCGGGGCTCAGTGGAAGGTTGGAGGGGAGTAAGAGGTGGGCAGTGAATGAGATACTGGCATTGGAAGGACAAAAGTTTTACACGGCTTGGATTTAAATAACTCCTAGCTGTTGATGGAATGGTGTTGTCACTGACAGGTGACGCCAGCAGCAAGCATCTTTTGCCTCTTGTGAAAGGGTCAACATGACCTGGGTTGTGTTCACAGGGCTGTAATATACTGGATATGTGCTTGGTGCGACCGGGACATTGGTTCAGTGTGCAGCTCCATGTCTTTACAAGGATATCAATAACTTAGAGGAGGTCTAGAGAGTACAATGAAAATATGGAGAAATTAGAACGTAGGAGCCAAGTGATGGGGGAGGGGCGGAGGGAGCAAAACACAGATCGTCAGATCAGAGTCATGTGGATCACAGATCTTCGCAGCCAGCATCCAGGTTTGCTAATTCTTCAAAGACACAGGCCATGGAGAGGCTCAGCTGAAGCAGGGAGCGGTCTGGGACCTTGAGATGTTGCCGTAGGACGCCCTTCCTCCACAGGTCAGCACCTCTGACTCAGAATACTAGATGAGTCTAAATGAAATTCACCGGGTCACCTCATGTCATGGAAAGCATTTGAATTGTGAAAGGCCTCCATTTGATACCCCTTCATTATTTTGTAGCGTATGTGACATTCTCCAGGGAGCCATACCCCAAAGATGTTGCGTGTCTTGAGTCTAAGGAATGTGTTGGCCGGAGACATTGTGCTAAAGGCATTCTCTAGACAAGGTTTCTTCCTCCTAGCTGATGTCATTCGTCTAGTTACCAGAAGATTCGGTTATAAGGAAACTAGATCAGGTCACCTGCTAGGGTCACCAGTCTTTTCTTTTCTTTTCTTTTCTTTTCTTTTCTTTTCTTTTCTTTTCTTTTCTTTTCTTTTCTTTTCTTTTCTTTTCTTTTCTTTTCTTTTCTTTTCTTTTCTTCCTTCCTTCCTTCCTTCCTTCCTTCCTTCCTTCCAAGATTTATTTATTTATTTGGGAGAGAGAGAAGGGGGTGGAATGGGGCAGAGGGAGAGGGAGAGAAGCAGACCCCCCGCTGAATGCAGAGCCCAATGTGAGGCTTGATTCCATGACCCTGAGATCATGACCTGAGCCGAAACCAAGAGTCAGATGCCCAACTGACTGAGCCACCCAGGCATCCCTTCTTTTCTTTTTCTTGGGGGGCTTACCCCTCCCCCAAACACACACACACACGAATGAGTGAATGGGTCACAGGCCAGTTGCTTTAACTCCTTCCTCCTAGGGGGCAAAGATGAAAAAGCCTGGGAAGATTCAGTGCCAGGTGGAAATAAACAAGCTGACAGCTTTCAAACACAGAAAGAACAATTATTAGCAGGGCTCCTGGTGATAAGGTGTGCAGAAGAATAATTACAGAAAGGTACCACTCCATGGGCGCCTGGGTGGCTCTGTTGGTAAGCATCCAACTCTTGATCTCAGCTCAGGTCCTGAAATCAGGGTTGTGAGTTCAAGCCCCGTGTCAGGTTCCATGCTGGGCATGGAGCCTACTTAGGAAAAAAAAAAAAAAGTTACCACCACAATAAGCAGTGTTGGGGTTGAAAAAAAATGAGATAGATCTGGGGGGTTGTTAGTTTAAAAAAGCAAATTATAACTTCTGATGTCTCTCTTCCCTTTCCCTCTCTCCCTGTGTTTCTACCTGGCTCCCTTGAATGCCTGCCATCCCCAGATAATCTCAACTATGCTGGGGCTCCTTCCTCACCACACCTAACCTTGTCCTTGCTCTGCCTGCTTGCTCTGTGTCCCCCTCCTCCTCTTTAAAGCTGGCAGAGATCCTGGAAAGCAGAGTAAATGCCCCACTGAGGCAACAGTGTTTTCAGCTAAATACTGAGAAACACACACACACACACACACACACACACACACACACACACAGAGCAACTTGCAAATTTATCCACAGGATTTTCAGTTTAACAGAATTAACTGAAGTCATATGAGCTGAGTAGGGTCTGTGAGTTGCCATCCAGAATGTAGGAAATAACTTCTAATCCTTCTTAGGTATTTTAAGTTTTTATTTTGATTATAAAAGAAGTACATAACCATGGTGGAGAATTTGGGAAGTATAGGAGAAAAAAAATCATCTATACAGAATTCTACCTTGAGATAAACATTAGTGTACTATTTTATTGCGTTTTTCTTCTGTTCTGTTGGAGAGATTGTGTGTATCTATAGTGTCTTTACACACATATGTAATTTATACTGTACACACATATACATATGTGCAATATATATATTATGTATATAATTGTCTCAAAAATATATATATTATAATAAGTAAATATTCTGCCTTAACACTGATGACTGTATCTTAGGTCTTTTTTCTTCACTTTTTTTGCATTTCCAATTTGTGCTTTAATGAATATTGTTTGCATTCACATCTTTTGTATTTGACATTATTTCCTTAGGATAGAGTCTTGAAACTAGAATTCTTGGACTAAGTATTTTACCCATTTTTATATATTTTGAAACACACTGCCAAATAGATTTCACTATTTGTGAAAAAAATAAAATGATGCCAGTTTATAACTCTCAATTGTAACGAAGGAGCCCCTTTCCTCACACCCCGCCCAGCCTCGGGCATTCTCATTGTCTGTTGTGACTCAGATAATTTGGTTAGGTAGCAGCAGCAACAACGCAAAATTCGTTGTTTTCCTGAGAATTCTTTTTTTTTTTTAATGTTTTCTTATTATATTATGTTAGTCACCATACAGTACATCCCCGGTTTCCGATGTAAAGTTCGATGATTCATTAGTTGCATGTAACACCCAGTGCACCATGCAATACGTGCCCTCCTTACTACCCATCACCAGAATTCTTGAAGAGTGGGTGTTATTTCCTAATTGATCCTTCTCTGACTTCCCTCTTGATGTCTCTTGTTCACAAGTGTGGTTTTTCTTTCTGTGTTAACTGCTTGCTGTTATTTGTATCAAACACTTTCCCCAGCATGTCGCTTACCTTTGTATTATTATTTTCTTTCCTTGCTATAGAGAAGTTTTGGGTTGGGGCGCCCGGGGGGTTCAGTTGGTTAAGCATCTGCCTTAGGCTCAGGTCAGGATTCTGGGGTCTTGGGGTGGAGCCCCGCATTAGGCTCCCTGCTCCGTGGGGAGCCTGCTTCTCCCTCCGTCCCTCCCCCTGCTTGTGCTCTCTCGCACCGGCACTCTCTCTCTCTCAATAAATAAATAAAACTTAAAAAAAAAAAGTTTTGTTTTTTTTTTTTTTCAGTCAGATGATCCACTTTTCTGTTGTCTTGAATGTCTTTTAGAAGTAATAGGACATTTGCCTATCTGTAGGTATCAGTTACCTGAGATTATGGGTGTGAAAGCCCTCTTTTTTTTTTTTTTAAAGATTTTATTTATTTATTTGACAGAGAGAGAGAGACAGCCAGTGAGAGAGGGAACACAAGCAGGGGGAGTGGGAGAGGAAGAAGCAGGTTCCCAGCGGAGCAGGGAGCCCGATGCGGGGCTTGATCCCAGGACCCTGGGATCACGACCTGAGCCGAAGGCAGACGCTTAACGACTGAGCCACGCAGGCGCCCTGAAAGCCCTCTTCTAAACTGAAAGACACACTAGCAATAAAAGGAGCAGTGGCTCATTAACCCCCACAGTTTTGCCACATTTTCAAATCAAACATCGGGCATAGTATTATCTAGATCAGCACTGTCCACTAAAAATATGCCCCAGGCCACCCAAGTAATTTTAAATTTTCTACTAGCCACATTGAAAAAGTAAAAATAAAAAATTGAATTTCATAACCCAGTATGTTCAGGATATTATCATTTCAACATATAATCACTATAAATCTCTTAATAGGCATTTTACATTTTACACTCTTTTTTCCCTTTGATACAAAGTCTTCAAAATCCTGTGTGTCTTTTACACTGAGAGCACTTCTCGATTCAGACCAGCCGCGTGTGGCTGCTGGCTTTGGAACTGGACAGCACAGGGCTGGGAGCTGAAGGATAGCTGGATCTTAGTTGTCTTCTAGACTCTGGATTCAGACAACACATCCTTAACTAAACTTGCCTCAGTACTTGGGAGCACCAGCCTTCCTCTCAGGTACATGCTTTAAAGTCATTGAATTGAATCGGTTATTTCTACTTTGCCAGACACTGAAGTTCCCCTTTCCTCTCCATGAACAGGAATGCAGTCTTACTATCCTTTGATTTTGGTGACAGCAACTTATTATCCTTCCCTGCAGTGACCAGAGGTGCAGAACTTTGAGCTGGTTCCAGCTGGTTGATTAGGAATAACAGTGTCACATGCAACCTCCAAGCCCCAGTTCTTCCCCCTGGCAGCGTTTGCCAAATCACATCCTGAGTCTGGCCCTTTTCCTAACTCTGAAGCCGGAAGTGGGCTGGAACCCCCCAAATTAGACAAAACTGAGTTGAAATCTCGTTGCTCGGAAGCCCCGTTCGTTCCATGGCCTTGCTGGCAGACTTTGGCTGCAGGAGCCGTGAGCTATCCTTTGGCTTAATCTGGTTAAAACCAGATAAAGAATTAGGTCAGGGGCCTCTGGCTGCAAAAGCAGTCTGTTTCCAGAACCCTGGCAGAGCTGGGGAATGAAAACAAACAAGGAGAGTTGGAAAGGCATTGCTTGGCATTTACGTCTGATTTGTTCTAGGTCAACATTCTAGCTTTAGTTCTAGGTCAAAACACATGAGCATTGCAAAGGGCCGGGGACTGCATCAGCAACCAGGGGGAGGCTGGGCCTCTCCAAGGTGCTCCAAGCAGGCACTCCAGGATGGTGTTAGGGATTTGACGCTCCCAGTCGTACATAGAGGCAAACTGCCTGAACTGCCAGACCTTTGAAAAGTTTCACTTTGCTGCCTTTTAAGTCTCAGAGTGTCTGGGGGTCAGGCCTCAGGGCCTGGTGGTCAGCCCAGCAGTCTGGTCCTAGACCTGGGGGCATCATGAACCCCACTAGGCTTAGCTTTCCCTGGGATTTAGTAGAGGAGCAAGTGGATCGTTCTGGGAGGTCCATAGGGAGGAGGCCCAGATGCAGATCTGTAACCCAGAGGTTTGTTCTTATGTCACTGAAGAGGTGGGCTGATCGCACTTGGAGAGAGGGAACCACATCGGAGTCTGCTCTACCCCACCGAAAAGGCTCACTTCCATAGACCTTAGCCACCAACAGATGCCGCAGACAGATGAGCTGGCCAGGCGGAAGCCATAAAGCCAACCCCTGTTGGGAGCAGCTGGAGGGCCCTCCATGCCCTGAAGCCCCCAAGGACCAAGTGCCAGGTCCCTGGGCCCTCCTTGGCCACCACTCCTCACTCCCCCCTCGTCCAAGGCCCATCTCTCTGTTGTTTATCCTTGAGTACGCCGAGTTTCTCTGCTCTGTCATTTGAGCCTGTGCCATTTGGGCCGGGGGGGAGGCAGAGGGCTAATGAGCGGCCAGGCTGTCTAGGAACCGTGAAATACAATCCTGTCTTTCCCACTTACACACCGTATCTGACGGATGGAGAAAATAGGCTTTTATAGCCCTGAAAGAGGATGCCTCTCCTGGGTCCGTGGCCTTGACACTGTTCAGAACCAGCTGTGTTTAGAGAAAGCTCCTGTGCATAATGGACCGTGGGTTCCCTTCCTGGCCCGCCCCCGCCCGCCCCTCGCACTGGCATCTGCTTGCCTGGTCTCTCCTCCTGCTGCTGTGCAGTGAGCGTGTGTCAACCAGGGGTAGCTGGAGAACAGAGGAGGGGGCCTGTCCCCATTCTGGACCCGAGTGGCTGTGCCAGAAGCCGCTTTTGGAAGGTCTCTGCTCGTTCTGTTCCATTTTCCTCTTTGTGTCCCAGTCTCCACACTGGGGATGGGGAAGGACGGCACAGTGGGCTGAATCCGGGCCTGAGTGGCAGCTTCGGACACCAGGAGGAGCATGGCTTATGGAGGCAGACGGACTTGCGTTTACATTTAGGTTCTCCTCCTAATAGCCGTGAGATCTCAGCTGCGTTATTTAAACTGTCAGAGCCTCACTTCATACGTCTCTAGAAAGCGCTCTATGAAACGATTGCACTGGATTTTTTTTTTTTTTTTGAGAATGCAACTTTAAGTGATCACACTGGGTTTTATGCCTGGGATGGCACCTGCCACACAGGGCGGCCTCAGTATCTCATTTTTTTAAAGAGAAAAATGCAAAAAGAACTTTTGAAAGATCAAATGCTTGATCAGGCAAAGAGTGCAAGAGGTGACTGGGTTATTTTTAATTTCACTGGGGAGGCTGGCAGGGAGTCTCACTGGTTCTGTAGGGTGGCCTGGGCAGCAGCCTTTCCATGTGGAGACAGCCAGAGGTAAGGGGCCAGTGCAGACCCTCCGCGGAGGCGTGGGGTCAGGAGGAGATCGGGAGTGACCGACAGAGAAGTAGTGACGCAGGAGCTGTGGCGTTGGGGGGTCATCTGGGCAGATGGAGATGGGAAGGCCCAACGCAGAGCCTCGGGCAGGAAGAGGCAAAGGAAGAAGAAAGGGAGAGGGGGAGGGAGGTCAGCTGGGGGATGCCCTGGGAGGCAGCAGATCCCTAATCTCAGACCTATGCTGCTCACTCCGGGGGAGATACTGGACCTTTCTGTGCCAGACCATGGCAGGATGGTGGCTGGTGGAGGAATCACTGTGTCCTGCACCCAGGGGGCTCTTCACAGAGGCGCCTTCCTTCTTCCCTTTCCCTCAGAAACATGGAGAGGCCTGTTAGAAGGGGATGGCGGTCAGGAATCCCTGCTTTAGGTAGGGCAAGGGCCTTCGGAAGGGACGTCGGGCCGCCCCTGACTGGTCGCCGGTGAGATGAGAAGGTGGGGAAGGCAACTTAGCACTTTCTGTGGGTAAGAGGTCTGAGGGGGCCAACTGTCAGGGACCGGTGAATGGGGGGGGCAAGGAAGTGACAACAGCAGGCGGACGCTCCCCAGGGAAGCCACTGGGCAGCGAGGGGAGGCCTGGAGGGTGGGCTAGAGCTTGAGGCAGCACAGGGTGGAGGGGCAGGGCACGGTGGCTGCTTGCATCAGTGAGTGACCCAGCTGTCCTTTTAAGAAGAATGAGCTAATTCCTTCCAAAATCCTTTCTCTTGGAGGTGGCATGTGAGGTCAAGCTTTTGGGTGTCTGTTGAAAGCTGCCCCCCCGCGAAGTCTGGCAGGAGGAAGGCCGGCGTGTGCGTGAGCGCACTCCTGGCTGTGGCTGTCCCGTGCGCTCCGGGGAGGACGGGGCTGGGCTTCTGCAGCAGGTGTCCTGGTACCGCTGTAATCTTGCTCCTGGTACCCCTGGAATCTTGCTCCTGGTACCCCTGGAATCTTGCACGCGTGGCAGAAGAGGGCTGCAGGCTCCCCGGGGACTCTTCCGAGGGAAGGGAGGTTAATGTGGCTGGCTTCCTTTCAGAATGAGAGGTGGGGCAGCCAGGGAGAGGAGCAGAGGAAGGACCTCTGGTAAGTCTAAGAAACCCAGGGGCTTTTTACTCAGTCTTGGAGCCTGCTGCATAGCTTCAGAAAATATGGGGGAGTTTCATGGCTCTCTGTGGCAGACAAGCACAGTTCAGGCCAAAACACTGACCTATTCTCCTTGGTCCTCAGAATTTCAGACCTTTGTGGGTTGGGCCACCCCTCACCACACACCACAAGGCGCCTCGGAGGGAACGGTGTCGCTCTCCTTACAGAGGATGTGGGGAGGAGGTGGACAGGAGGGAGCATGGGGACGAAAGGGTCGGGACAAATGGGAGGGGGTTGAGGTCCTTTCCACCTGCTTTGAAGTCCCCAAAGGAAGGACTGGAGCACACTTCCCAGCAAGCCAACCCTCGAGAAGGATGTTGCTGGGTTTGGTAGCGTTCTGGGCTAGAGCCTGGGAATACTTTTGTCTCTAGAAAAGTTCTCTCCCAAGACTTCAACTGTGTTTTCTTGGTTCCTCCTTGGGCACAGCTGCTGTGGCTTCAGGTTGGTTTCTTCTCTGATCAGCTTTTCTTCTGTGCTCTCCTTCCACTTCCTTTTCTCCCTTCCCACCTGCCGACCCATCTCCTCCCTTCCTGTTTTAGAAGGCAGTGTGGCCAGGAGCAAAGTGCCTCAGCCCTACGGCCACGTTGCCGGGATGTGAAGTCCCACGTCTCACTAGTGCACACTTGGGCAAGTTGTCTTGAGTGTGATAATAATAGCCATCTCCCAGAGTAACACGCATGATGGGAATTACCTGAGTAAATACATGAAAAGAGCTTAGAGCAGTGCCTGGAAAGAAGTAAGTGCTCTATACGTATTATCCCTATCTATCTATCTATCTATCTATCTATCTATCTATCTATCTACCTACCTACCTACCTTATCTCCCTAGCTCTACTTTTTTGTACGTGCCTTGAGACCTTTTTGGATTTTGTCAGTTGATATAGGAAAAATACATGATGTTGAAAGAGCCTATAGACATTACATTTCTAGAAATTTAAAATTATATACAGTTGACCCATGAACAACATGGGTTTGAACTGTATGGATCCACTTATACAAGGATTTTTTTTTTTGATGCATACCGTACAGTACTGTAAATGCATGGGCCCTATTTTCTTTTCCTTATTATTTTAATAATATGTTTTTCTCTGGCTTACTTTAAGAATACAGTATATACTACACATAATATGCAAAATAGATGTTAATCGACATAAATGTTTATGTTAATGGTAAGGCTTCCAGTCAACAGGAGGCTATTAGTAGTTCAGTTTTGAGGGAATCAAAAGTTATGCATGGATTTTTGACTGCGTGGGAGGTCGGCACCCCTAACTCCCAAGCTGTTCAAGGGTCAACGGTGGTATATTTCCTATAGAAATTATCCCTTCGAGGTCCAGTGATGAAGGGTTCATTATCTTACAAAGACTTCATTCTAAAAACAAAGATCCTCCTTACGTTCCTTCTTGGGACTTTTCTACCTGTTAGTCTTAGCCCTATATTTTGAGTGTATATAGAGAAGAGAAAAGAAGGGGAATCTTTCTTTCACATAGCAACTGTTGAAGCTTGAAGGATGCCATCACGTCCTCCCAAAGCCCTCTGGTTTGCAGCTCGGTCAGCCAGGCTGCCACGACAGAGCTTCCAAGGCCCTCATCTTGTCTCGGTCGCTCTCCTGGCTGTAGCACTGTTGGACAAGATGCCTGTTTAGGCCGCTTCCCCAGTGGTTCTGTGCAGAGTGCTGAGACGTCATGATTAATGCAGTGTAATGTACATTAGTTTTGTGGGCTCCATTTCATGCCGTTGGGGCAGGCTCCACGTGCTATTTATTTTGGGAAGCCCAGACCTGTGCTTGACACAAAGCAGGTGCCTCGGAAATGCAGACCGAATGCCCCATTTTGGGTGGATTTGGAGCTTTTAGTTGATCAAACCCTAGACCTGTCTTTGACGTGAACTGCTGTGCGAGCAGCTGTCTGCATCGGGTACTCTGGCCGCGTCCACCGTTTCAACCTGACAGGAGGACAGATCTCCATTAATAAATGTCAGTGTAGAGATTTTATTTCATAGCCTTATGTGTTGCATATTTTCAACTCTTGGTTCTCTCCTGCCATATGTCGGCTACCTCTCCTACCTCTGTGGCCTCCAGTTTCTCAGAGTCAAAGATACAAAGGCTGGCGAGCCCTCCACACTGAACCCTATCGTGCATTACTGAAAACCTTTCTCTAGCCTGACATCAGCGGTTTTGAGTACCTATCAGTAGTTGCAAAACTACCCTCGTCCGCATTATCCATCTCGCATTTTCTGAGAGAAGCAAACATGAGAAGAATCTGTTAGCAGATATGCCCCCCACGTATTACATGTCTTTCTCTGACTTACCTGATATTTCCCACCACGTACAAAATGAAAGAAAACTAGAGATGCCGTCAATATGATTTTTCTATCCTTTAGAGAATCTCTCTTTGTCGTAAGTAAAAGGTAGCATGGGATGATATAAACTGGCAAAAATCTGAAAGAAAGAGATAACAGTTAACAGTGTTCAAAGGACTCACTTTACCAAGAAGCTGTCATTTTCAAGTAAAAATATTGGGGTCCCATTCACTGTGCCATTCCCTGATGTAGATGTTTAACTTTCATACAAGGCGATGTTGTTACAGCCAACGTGTCAGTGTTGAGTTGAAGTGGAAATTCCCAAAGGGAAATCTATGGTGCATGACACATGTGAGTCCTTAATCATTTTTGACGGTGATGCTAGAATGATGGGGAAGCAAACGGTCTTCAGGCATTTTTTAGTTTTAAGGCACATTTAGGAACATATTGTCATTTTTAGGGGACCATTTTCTATAAAACAAGTATATATACATTTTAAAAGATTTTTATTTTTTTCAAGATTTTATTTATTTGAGAGAGAGAGAGATAGCACGAGCGGGGGAAAGGGGCAGAGGGAGGGAGAGCGAAGGACAAGCAGAATCCCCACTGAGTGCAAAGCCCAACCAGGGGCTCAATCCCAGGACCCCTGAGATCATGACTTGAGCTGAAGTCAGACGCTTAACTGACTGAGCCATCCAGGTGCCCCTTTAAAGATTTTATTTTTAAGAAATCTCTATATCTAATATGGGGCTCAATCCCGGGATCAAGACTTGGCATGGTCTACCAACTGAGCCAACCAGGCGCCCCCAAATATATATGTGTATTATAATTTTGTGTCTGTCTACACCAGATGGTAAAAAAGTCAAGTTAAAGAAGGATCTGGAACTTTATATTCTGATACAGAATGATTGCTAAAATATATTAAGTGAAAAGTACAGGATATAGTATGCCACCATTTAGGGGAAAAAATGGAAGGGTACAGGAGAAGTTGATAGCATTCCTTATTTGTAGAAAGGACACTGATGGCGGGGGGACAGGGCCTTTATTTCTTTTTGGATTGTGGCTCATATGATTGTATTACCTAAGTTAAATAAGCCAACCATAAATGTGCTAGAAAAAGGAAGCTGTGTTGGGGTAGCCACAGTAACTAGTCATTCTTTTCTGTTTCCTTTTTTAAAATTAAGGGTATGTGGCCTTTGGAATTAGATTTGAATTCTGGCTTGACTGCTACTGGCAGCTGAACATGAGAGAAGTAACATAACTCGTGCAAAATTGGGGAAAGACTCTTCTTGCAGATCAAATACAATAAGGACCATTTCTTAAAGTTCAGTTTGTGATTGTCTGCTCTTGGGATATGGAATGAAGACGATGAAGCAGATGTAAGCCTGGGTATGAGCATCTTCTTCTGAAGGTGGTATTGGACCATCCAAGAAAGACAAAAACCAAGCGATTCTAATGCTTGGGTTTCACATGGTGAATAGGTTTTAACTCCAAGTTATTATGAATCAAAAGTCAACTTTGAACTGATCACTAGATCCAGCCAGAAAGATTCAACATGTGTTTGTAAGTAAGGGAATTGTGTGGTTAAGTCACTGGTAGCTGGACCCCTGTCCATCAGATCAATGAGATATAAGCCGCATCCTCGCTCCTGTTATAAGAACAGTCTTGCCCGAGTGAGAAGCTCTGTTCTGATGAACAGAATTCAGGGGAGGCACCATAAAGCAATCCCTGGACACAGAAGAGGACTGCTGTTATATCTGGGTCATTGTCCGAGTCACTTCTGGGACAAAGAGATAGAGCCATTAATACTGCATTCTCTGTAAGTCATAACCTCGCCCAGCTAAATAGGTCTGTATGCTGAATGTTTTCCCCCAGGAGCAAGAGGTAGGAAAACATGAGACTAATATTTTGTGCGGTAGTTATAGTTTCTTTTTGTTTATGTACTCAGTGAGTGCACTTTGTAACATGAATCTTTCGGATGCAAGGACCAGAGAAAGAACTCCAGTTTTCTAAACCTAAGTGGAATTGTCTTGGATAACAGAGAGTTCCAGAAGTAGGACTGACTTCAGATGAGATAGGATCCTGAGGCCCAGATGTCGTTAGGCTCTTTCTCTCTCTGTGATTCTTTCACCTTTGTCCTCCTCTGAGAGTTGACTTCTTCCTTAGGCTGACTCTTCTCAGGGCGATGGAGCCGTTCCAGGTGGTTCTAGGTGGTTCCAGGTGGTTCTAGGTTTTTTACCCTCTCACTACATTGTCCAGGGGAAGGGAGAACGTCTCTCCTGGTCGCTCTCGAAAGCCTCACAGATTTAGCTGCGTCTCCTTTGCCGAGCGGGGTGCCTGCTACTGCCCCGGGAGGGTATGCTGACTGCTGTAAGTTATTGCATTTCAAACCTGGCAGCCCTTCAAAGGATTCTGATGTCATCAGCCTGGGAGATGGATCTTGTGTGTTGGTATTTTAAAAATGCTTCCTGGATAATTCAAAGTTGAGTGTAGTACTGAGGAATAAGGCAAGGAAAAGAAGATGGGAAAGCAAACTTTTCATTTTCATTTTAGACCCTTCTGTTCTTTTTGGGTTTTACTTCTATGTGAGTATATTATTTTTATAACTAAAAATAAGTTGATCGCTTTTGAAGTTGTTCCTACGAGTTTAAGATGACTTAAAATATATGTAGCCTCTTGTTAGAGTACATTTCTCTAAACGTATGTGATGTGTGCATCACCTTTTTTAGCAAGAAATGTGAAGTACTTTTTAACTGTCCCATTCATCCAGAGCCTCACAGTTATATAGTCCTTTGTTCTGCCTGTCTTCTTGTTGCCTCAGCCTTCTTATCTGTCTTCAATCTGGTGGGCCGGCAACCAGAGAGGACAAGCACCTTAAGAATCTGCTCTACGTGCCTTCGGTAACTCACTTTCAGTCACATGTCTTTCACTTGGACTCGGCCCCCGAGTATCTTATGCAATCAATTCTGCATGCTTCCTTCCTTTCTTTCTTTCTTTCTTTCTTTGAGAAGGGGGAGGGGCAGAGAGAGAAAGAAAATCTCAAGCAGACCATGCTGAGCGTGAAGCCTGATGTGGGGCTCCTTCTCACGACCCTGAGATCATGACCTGAGCCAAAATCAAGAATTGGATGCTTAACTGACTGAGCCACCCAGGCACCCCCTGCACTATTTCTTTTATTACACCTTTGCTAATTGACTTCTTGTTAAAATTTCAGGCCACTGTATCATGACGAGCACAACGTGTTACATTAGGTTTTAGCAGAAGACAAGCGAAAGATTATTTTAGAAAATAAGACTTCACCTTTTGATGTCAAGTGGGTTTGAATTTCAACTCACTTGTGAAGAGTATTTAATTGGTCTTTGTTGTTTTAAAAAAATGATTTATTTATTTTGGAGGGGGGAGGGGCAGAGGGAGAGGGAAAGAGAGAATGCCAAGTAGATTCCAGGCAGAGTACATAACCCGACGCGGGGCTCATCCCAGGACCCCGAGATCATGACCAAGAGCTGGACACTCAACCGACTGCGCCCCCCACGCACCTCTGGTCTTTGTGATTTTAAACGCATTTGTCTAAAAACAGAGTGTGACAACTTAAAAATTGTAGGACAGCACAAGACTTTCTTTTCTCTAGTATCAGGAGAGGTGAGTTCGTTTGCCCTGTGGGTGAGATTTTGCACATCACGCTTCCTCATTTGTTACATTCAGCTTCTGTTCTTTGGGGACATGTGTTAAAGACAAATTCAAATTCCCCTCAGCATTTATTTTCTCAAAAGCCAATTCTTAGTTAAAGCCTTACCCTCTAAAACCTGGTTTTAGAGCTTTAAATTTTGCACAAAACCTCCAGATACTTTCATATGTGATTATCCATGACCATACTGTCGAAAGGAGACAGTAATAATTCGGATATATGGAGTGCGTGGTTTCCTTCCATTAATCTTAACAAGCACTTCCCATGCACCAGTCAGTGGATGCGTCACGCAGGGAGCTGGCCTTAGCAGGTTTTTCAATGTCATAGTGTCGCTTCTCCATCAAACCCTTTTATCGGAGTAACAGACACTGAAACAGAATGAATTTGTATGACATGCAGTGCTGGAATTTAGGAATAGCAGAAGAGCTGATAGGTGGGCAGCAAGAAGAGAAAAGTTAAAAAAAAAAATCTGAAGCTTGGATGACCCAGTGAGGCTGGGTCTCTGAAAGGATAGGCTTTGGCTGCATGGAGCTGAGGAAACAAGTTCCAGGGGCATCAGCGTAAGAAGCCGGGAAGGCGGCTCAGAGACCTTGAATCACAAGCTAATGAAGCCATCTAGTGGTTTGTTACATAATCTGAGGTTGTGCAAACGGGAGGCAACTCTGCGGATTTTTCGATTGTGTGGGTTTCTCTAATCACGTGTTTGTAAAAGCCTGATCACTTTCCACTTAAGGAGGACCCGCTTCATTGAGAATCAGTGCAACGCGGCTCTGTGCAGTATTTTATTTATTTACAATGTTCTTTTTCGCAAAAGGACTGAAGCCGCTCACATGAAAAGACAGCGAGAGAGCACAAGGCAGAAGATGAGAAAGAAAAAGCATAAATAAAGACATAAAAAGTAGCCTGAAATGTTGATCATTTAAAAATGCTTATGAAATCCGATCAATTTTCTGTGAAAGGACTCTGTATTTTCACTTAGTGGAAACTGATCAGTTATAAAATTCACAATGTCCAGAATGATGAAACAGTTTTCAGGAGAAGTAAAGCCCTACCTGATGCTGAGAGCTGAGCACTTTTTCTTCTGGAGGTCTTCCCAAATGAGGTGCTGCCCTCAGTCCTCATGATAGAGACCATCCCGAGTCTTGCAGGATTGTTTCTTAATCGTGTCTACCCTCGCTTGAGGAGAAAGTGCATCCAACACCCGTTTCAGGGCTTGCACGAACACATGTGATCCTCAGAATAAGCTATGGGGTCAGGAGTACTAGTGTCCCCGTACTGCACACGAGGCCATGAGACACAGTTATGAACTTGCTCAAAGCCAGGCTGTTAAGAAATAATGGAACGGGGACCCAGACCTGGGCAGTGTGGTTCCAGCAGCCATGTCCTTTTCCAAGATGCTGTACCCTGACTGGCCAATGTGGTTCAATAAGGCCCATCCGACGAGAACAACAATACTTGAGGCTTCCCCCAACTTACACACTCTGGAAGGGATTATATATATATATCATCGACTTCAACAGGATGCTAAAGATGAGGTCAGGGTGGCATATTTCCAAGACGACTCAGTTAACTTTTCTTTCTTCCAGGGCACAGTCTTTATCCCTGACCCCAGTTGCCACACCCTTGTGCCCACACATGGACACACATGCCTTTGGTCCAAATTAAAAAAAGAAGAAGAAGACCAGAAAAGAGTACTTAAATTCCCTACTTTCTGGCTTCTAAAAAGTGGCTGAAATCCTATGCCCTTTTAATGGCCTATCCTTAGATAGAAGATCTAAAATCCAGTCGTAACAAAACACCCTTTATTTTGCTGGCTTTTCTTTTTCAAAATGGTACCTATAAATATTTGTGAATGGCAGCTAAATTGATTTCTCTTAGGCAGTCACCGGAAGTTGATTAGCAACAAGCAAGGCCAACCTCGACAGGAACTATAGGGAAATGGTGTCATCATCGAAACATTTGCAGTCAGAGGAGTCAGAGCATCACACACTTGAGTCTTAAATTGAGCATACAGAACGAAGTTCTTTTAAGCTGTGCATTAGAATAGTTGTGGTGAATGTTTTTGCTGAAAGTAAAAGGTATACTCTATAAAATGTTCTGTATAGATAAGGCTCCTTAACAATAAAGGGCCATGAGATTTAAAAGAAACACTTAGCTTAATAAAGATTCCAGCGTTCCTAAAAGATTCAAGTTCTGTTTAGGGACCAATGTGATGGCCTGCTGCCCATAAGATTGAAGTTTTCAGAGTGATAGCTTTTTAATAGGCTCGCAGAACGCTTGAGAGATTCGCCCTATCATGGAACAGAAGTGAAAGAGAGCAATGCTGAGATATGGTGAAGAAAATGTTGGCTGGGAATCCAGAAGCTTGGGATTCCCAGGTCTACTTCACTCAGATAATAAAGGAAGAAATAAATTCTTTGTGTGTGCCGTTTTTCTCATGAACTTTGGAGTCAGACCTGGATTCCAATACCAATTCTGGTACCCAATAGCTGGATGGTGTTGGATTCCCCAGTTAATGTCTTTGGGCCTCGGTTTCTTAGGGGATAAAATGGCTTTGGTCAGACCTGGGTTTTATTAGGGGTTCACTGCGTGCGGGTGTGTGCTTTGATGTACCTTTAATCTTTATAACTGTCTGGAAGGGAGTCATCACTGTTGTTACCCCCACTTTTCAGGTAAGAGCATTGTGACTGAGAGAACAGCAATGGGAAGGGTTTAATTAGCACCATTTATACGATGGGTCACATCACCTGCTACAGGCTGATGTCCAGAAAATGTAGCCGATGAATTCCTATGGGCTCCCTTCTCACCCGTGCCCTCCTCTCCTTTCAGAAAGGTTTTGAAGCCTGGTGAAGAGGAGACCCACATGTTTCACTTAGCTTCCATTTGGGGATTAGATGGCAGTGGAGGCCAAGGGCTAAAAATAAAGGTGCATTTTTATTTTCCTACAGGAGTGGCAAAAACTCAACTACGACATCTACACGCTGCGACGGATCCGGAGAGAAGTGAGAAATAGATGGAAACGCATTTTAGAGGACTTAGGTGAGTCCGAAAGTGATTATGGAATGATACAAATAACCAGCGGTGAGCCTTCCTCTTCCCTTTCTTCTGCGTGCTTTGTATGAAAGGCATGGCAGCAGCCGACTAATTGGAGCTACTGTGTACTAATTACTGTCCCCATCCTGTCCTCCTTGTATCCTCCAGCATAAACATCTGATACTTGTGTTATCGCCAGCCCATGTCTTGAGGACATATTTTGCCATGTGCTACTCCATCTGTCCTCGTGTGGTGTATCCCAGGGCAGGGGAAGCCCGTGGGCGCTAGCACCGAACGTTTTTGGCCGTGTACGTCATGGATTGAATTAGATGAGCGTGACTGGCCAGTTAGTAGTAGCTGCTGTGTAAGATGAGGCAGGTTGGAAGATCTGTTGTTTGTAAGAGAGACAGCAAAACTCAGTGTAGACGCTCGGAAGGACTAAAAGGTAGGAAAGCTTCCAAGTTGGGGCAAACATCTTTGGCGTCAGAGCAGATGTTGGGCATTGGTTTTTCTTGTCTGCAGGGTTGTGATACAGTCAGTGTGGCCCCTCACATTATAAAATGACTTCGTTTTAGTATTTAAAGCATGAATGTATCAAGTTTGAAGTCCTCTGTCCTTCTGCCTTGAAAGAGAACAGGACATCTTGGCATCATACCTTTTCACCTGTGGTGTACCCACTTGCTATTGCCAGCCCCCATGGCTTTAGTTGGGATACAGTGGGATGGGACGGACCCCTGCCCTCTTTACTCACCCACTACGATTGTGACTGAATTGTCTCCTTTTATAGTGTAAGTTACTCCAGGTGTACATCTCTGAGTCTTTCATATTTTGGGGTGAGTAATTTTAACCAGACAAGCATATTGCCTCGGGGAAGGGAATCTGGGCTCGGAGAAGTAGAAGCCTGGAGACCACTTTGCAGGTCTCCAACTGCAAAGGCAGGTAGGGGAAGAGTAAGGAGTGGGAGGAGGATTTCGGTGCCAAAAAAAAAAAAAAGGGGCAGTGAGTTGTCGGTGGGTGAGGATCTGAGGCTTAACTTGGAAGGGAAAAGTTAACAAAGAAAATTAAATAGGAAGGGATCTCAAAAGAGCTTTAATTAAAGACCCTGCCGGTCACGTGGACCTGGGAAGAAGCCCATGGAATGGCGCCTGGGCTCCTGATCTTTGTTTAGAGTCCACATCTGGGTGCCTTCTTACTCTCCTGCAGGCTGGCCATTTCCTGGGACTACTGTATTTACATGAGGGGTAAAGTTTTTGTCCCCATAGGTTTTCAAAAGGAAGCCGACTCTTTGTTGTCAGTGACGAAACTCAGCACCATCAGCGATTCTAAAAACACAAGGAAAGCGCGGGAGATATTGTTAAAACTGGCTGAAGAAACCAATATTTTTCCAACCAGCTGGGAGCTCTCGGAGAGATACCTCTTTGTCGTGGTGAGTAGATGTATTTTTTTTCAATATTTTATTTTATTTATTTGGAGAAAGAGAATGAGCAGGGGAAGGGACAGAGGGAGAGAGAAGCTGACTCCCCGCTGAGCAGGGAGCACCAACACGGGGCTGGATCCCAGGACCCTGGGATCATGACCTGAGCTGACGGCAGACGCCTAACCGACTGAGCCACCAATACACTAGATGTATTTTTTACGTGCCCTCATTTTGCTTTAAATTTTTGCTTTTCAGTTATTCCAAATATTCACCATTCCAGCACGACTAGCAACCCCAGAGTCTCAGGCGGTAGATGAAGCTGGCATTCTCTGGTTTCCAGGGGCCGGCAGCATCAGAACCACCTGAAGGGCTTTAAATATTCACCTTTCTGGTTTGCACCCAGACCTATTGAGACTCAGGTTGTGGCTTAAGAGTCTGTCCTTTTCGGCCACTTCTGCCATGCGGTCAGCTTTTTGAATCATTTGTAGAATGTGAGAAACATTGTATATATAACCTAAGATTAAAAAAACATTTGAAGGGACTCTAAGAGTGTGGAATGTTTCTTGGATAATATAAATAAAGGGTTAAGGGACATCTCTAAATTTGTTGAGAACAATTGAAGAAACGTTTTACTTGCTCATGATTATTTCTAGGGTGGGTATTGTTGTTAGATTGATTTTCCCATCGATGTGGCTGAGTTCCCATCTTGACAGCATTTGTATGTTTAAATCTTTGGCAGGACCGTCTTATTGCTCTTGATGCAGCAGAAGAGTTCTTTAAAATTGCCAGTCTAACTTACCCCAAGAAGCCAGGAGTCCCAAGCCTGGCAGATGGCCAGAAAGAACTGCACTACCTTCCGTTTCCGAGTCCCTAAAGGAGAGTCTAGGAGGCAGAATTGGGATGCCCTCCACTGGTACTCAACAGCTAACCCAAGTTGGAAAAATGCATATAGAAGACAGTAAGCAAGTGGAGGGCTAGCTACGTGAAAAATGATTCTAAATCCTGTAAAAAACAAAAAAACAAAAAACTAAGAGTTTGGAATATGTGGTCTTCAAGAGGATGTTACTGTAAGGAATGTTCGGGTTGCATTGAAACACACTGGTGATCTCGTTATCAGGGAATTGGTCAGTGGATCTTTCCCCCCGGCTGATTAGATTTCAAGAGCCCACCGTCTGCATTTTGGTTTTGGTTGTACAATAAGCCAATTGGGAGAATGGGATGTTCTAGGTAAGAAAACAATAAGATTGATAGAGCTATCATTGAGCCCAAATATGGATTAATGAATTTTAAATAATTGTTATATAATATAGGCTAATGCCAAAATAATATGAGGCATTATGTGACCTTTCTTCGATTTGGAAGATCTCTCAGAACCCTGCAGATTCAGAGGCATCATCTTGAGTATGAGTCATGATTATTCAGAGGTTCTGATGTAGCAGATAATAGAAATATCTAACAGTGCTGCCCAGAAGGGACTTCCAGATAGATCCATCCCAGGTAGAACTTCCTTCAGCGCCATGTCAAAAAGCTCTGTCTTCAGTGGTGGGACATGCCTCTTAAATTCGCAACATTATCAATACCTGGTTACCTCGTGTTGGCATCTCATCCATTTCTAGACCACCAGCCCTTGCTATGTTCTCTGGGATAGCATCTCTCCACGGAAACGTTTGACCTCCACTTCCTTCTCTTCTCTTTAATCTGCTTCTGGCTTAGTGGCTGAGAGTCACAGGTGTGCAGCGTCCCGCGGTGCAGACTTGCTGCTCTGCGTATGCGGGCAGTGTTGCACGGAAGGTCATCGCTGGACGCTCTTCCATTTGGAAGAGGATTTTCAAGATGAAGCAGTGCTGCCAGTGCAGCTGCTTCTCTCCACAGACGGAGACCTCCAGCCTTGGAAGTTACTTGCCACTTAAGAAGGAGCTTGTCAGGAATGAATCAAATCAGTAGACTTTCAGAACCCATCAGATGTATGGGTATGTTGCTGAGAACACTGGCGATATTTTTACTCCTATAGACTTTGCTCTTCTGACTTCAGGTACAAAGTAACTTGTCTTTAGTTTGTCCAGGGGATTGTGACTCAAAAACTTGCTGACCAGCTCTTTTGGTAGTGTACACAATGTTTGAGATATTTTTTAGAGGAGATACATGTTCTCCATTTATTAATGCATTGCAGACCAATTTAACTGACATGTTTCAGGAAGATTCTTTCTAGTATAGTGAGTAAGCGAAAAGTTTTATTTTTTATATTTAATGCATAACCTCTACTCTTTCTCATGTTGTTTCAAATTAGCCTGCAGACTATTTCCCTCACTCCTGTAGGCTCTTGAGAGATAAACGTACAAATAGTGAAACAAATAAATAAAAACAAAGCAAACAAAAAATAAACAATAAATCTTTGAAAATCGTATTGTTTTCATGTCTGTCCTTGGAATTTGCATTTTGTCTTTCTGCCCTTTTTTGAGGAGATTGTTTGCATCTATGGAAAATAAATTGTAAGCATAGTCTTCATTTTTGGTAATGTATGAGTAAGGATAAGAATGGCTCTATGATTATAAGAAACAAGGAATTATCCAGGGGAATTTTTCCTTGCAGGGAATTAAAAAGTTTCTCTATTTACTTTTCAGCTGGATGTGTGTGATATTTCCAAGAAATAAGAAGGAACAGATCATTCTTTCCATAATCCCTTTAAATTAAAAGGTAAAGAAGCTGATAGACAAATGGGTTTAAGGACCTCCCCCTTGTCCTAAAGCCAGTCCGAGGGCAGATCTGTGCTCAAGTCCAGGGGACGCCTCAGCGCATGACAGGCTCAAGGGTGATTGCAGGGACCACTCCAGAGCTCCCACAGTGAGTGAGCACACGAGGATCCACAGAGAAGCAGGTGGCTTGAGGGTTTTTCTGCTTTCTAAACGTCTCCCTGTTGACCACTGTAGTTACTTCTCAAAGGTTCATCTGTGTATGCAGGGTGATTTCAGATGGTAGAGACGAATGGAAATTTCCATATTAAAATTTATTTATTTTAAAGCGCACCAGGGGGAAAACCCTCTAGTTTGCTGATTTCCTGTTTCATGGATATTATTGCAGTTAACAGTCAAGTATCCATGTTTTCTTAAAGGGGGCACCCAGGAAGGCACAGTGGACATGCTGACCAAGGTGGTAAGGAATGCATTGGTGAGGGGGCAGCCACATCACTGAGAAACTCAGGGGTAGGCCTGTGGTCCAGATGTTGTTCCAGAAGTGGGCTCACTAATAGCAATGGGGATGGAAGAATGGGGCCCAGGGGCAGTGCTGCACTGCCAGAAGCAAAGTGGGCTGAAGGATCACAATGAGTAGCCAGATCTGAGGGTACTGCAAGAGAATTGGAGATGGTTAATAGAACACAGCTTCCCTAGAGGCAGAATAGAGGAGTAGCCAATAAGAATATTGCTCAAGCTGCACCAGCGGAAGATCTCAAAGATGGATGACCAGGAGATAGATAGGGCACAGCCATCCTAACAGAAAGCTACGATCTTTTGCCAAGTTTCCAGACCTTGGCTATTTTCCAGACCCAAAAACTACTGACTGAAGGACAGTCTAGATCCCCAAGAGGAGGTCTTTGCAACACCCCTGCAAGTGTATATGGCAAAGACTCCCCTAGCCCTTCCTCAAAAGGACCTATGGTTATTTACCTGGAAAACCGTACACTGGGGAAAGAGCATACAAAAACACTCTGAGGATGTGGGACACAACGTCCAAGTGGACACTGGTGCTCAAGGACAAGCGTATCACGATAGTGTGCCTTTGAGAATGGAGGGGCTTATGGAGTCCTATCCCAGGTCTAACTCATGGTAGGTTCATTGAGTCCATGGATCTATCCAATGGTCATTTCCCCACTTCTGGAATAAATTATTGGGCTGAATGCATTTGGGACTTGGCAGGACCACCATTCATTTCTTGGCTTGTGAGTTAAACACGATCCTAGTGGGGGAGCTTCATGGAAAGCTCTAAAACTGCTCCAGCCCCTGGCCATGGTAGTAAATCAAAATCAATATTGCATCCCAGGAAAGTGGCAGATAGTGCTACCCTTAAAGACCTAAAGGTTACAGGAGTGTTGGTCTTGACCACAATTCCATTTAATTCACCACGCTGGCCCCTATGAAAACTTGATGGATACCAGAGAATGAAAGTGGATTACTGAAAACTCAACCAAGTGGTAGCCTTGCTTGCAGCCACTGAGCTGAATGGAGAGTCTTCGTGAGAACAAATGAGCACAGACTCAGCTACATGGAATGTGGCCATTGATCTGGCCAATAGGTTCTTTCCATACTCATCAGAAAAGCAGACCAGGAATGTTTGCATTCACTTGGGATGGACAATAGTAACACTTATGGACTTGCTCCAGAGCTAGACTCTCCCACCCTCTATAATATAGTCCGAAGAGACAGGTACCATGTGGTCATTCTGCAGAATATCGCATTGCTCATCTGTTTCGATGGCATTACATCTGAGGAGTACGAAGTGGCAAACGCATGGAGGCCTTGGCAAAGCACATGCACTTCAGAGGATGGGAGATACATCCTACAAAGTCTCAGGGCCCTATCACTTCAGTGAAGTTTTTAAGGGTCCAGTGGTCAAGGGCATTGCCGGAACATCTTCCCCAAAGGAAAGGTCAAGTTATTTCATATTTCACCTCCCACTGCCAAGAAGGTAGCAGAAGGCTTGTGAGTCCTTTTTAGATTCTCACCTGGAATTACTGCTCCTCCCCAGAAGGCTGGGTAACATGGAAATCTTAGGCCCCTGAGGGAGGTCCAGGGCAGGAAAAGGTTCCAAAGCAGATCCAGGCTTCGACCCTGCAGACACCGTTGGTTATAAAACTCTTGGGGATAACAAAAGGCTCTGTGTGGAATTTATGGAAAACTCAATAGGAGAATAACAATACAGACCTCTAGGGTTCTGGGGCAAGGCCATGCTATTTGCAGGGAGAATTACACATCATTTGAAAAACTCATCAGGAGCTCGGTTTTTATCAGACCCACTAATGCATAAGTAATCCAATTTTTTTCCTTGTTATTTTTAAAAAATAAGCTTAGTTTTAGAGAGTGTTAGATTTACAGAAGAGTAGGGGCGCCTGGGTGGCACAGCGGTTGAGCGTCTGCCTTCGGCTCAGGGCGCGATCCCAGCGTTATGGGATCGAGCCCCACATCAGGCTCCTCTGCTATGAGCCTACTTCTTCCTCTCCCACTCCCCCTGCGTGTGTTCCCTCTCTTGCTTGGTGTCTCTATCTCTGTCGAATAAAAAAAAAAAAAAAGATTTACAGAAAAGTTGCAAAGATCGTAAGAGGTGCTGTATGCCTCACACCAAGTTTTCCCCACTATTAACATCTTACCTTAGTATGGTGTGCTCGTCGTATCTAATGAGCCAACGCTGATACGTGATCATGACGAACTAAAGCCCATAGTTTATTCAGATATTAGTTTTTCTCTGTTCCAGATCCCATCTAGGACATCATATTGCAATAGTCTCCATTAACCCTTAGGTTCCTTTTGGCTGTAATAATTTCTCAGACTTTTCCTTCCTTTTGATAACCTTGAGAGTTTTGAGGAGTACTGTGCCGGAATCTAGAGGAGCGGGCTCATGGTCATTATGAGCGTGGCCTTGAGATCAGCTGCGGCAGCCGGGCTGTAAGTTGTCCGGTTAGCCTTCTGCATTTCGCAGGAATAGAAATGCAGCAGGCTCCTGGGCGAGCCTCTCCCAGAACTTGCCAGAAAGAACCAGCGGATCTGCTCATCGCGGGGGTGGACTGCAGCAGGGGATGTGGGGACACTGCTCAAGCTTGCCCTCCTTGGGGCTGGAAGATTCCCTCAGCTGCTGGCGGTCTTGGTGTCTGAGCTCTCAGATGAGTCTCTCTCTGGGCATTGCCATCAACTGATGAGACCTGCGTCTCCCATGGTTCCCAGCCTGTCCAGGGACACCCTGTACTGAACAGTTAGTTGGTGCAGACGTGTGAAGAGTTATCCGGGCTCCAGGGACCCCCATTAGGTTGGCTGAGGCCTTTGTTGTGACTCCATTTCAGTAACATTTCCCCCCATCCTGCCTTCCTTCTCTTTGGTTTTTAAAGATGATCATAAAAATGACTTTTCTTAGCTAAGACATTACATAGAAGTTTCACTAGGGGTTATCAGCTTAAAATCAGTAGCTTCTGGAAGAGGCCTGCATTGACAACTGCAGAAACGAGTTTATCTGATTATTCTTCAATGATCACAGAGGCATCATGGCACAGCCCTAGTTTCTTTTCCATTAGAGTAATACATGTCTTCATTTCTACAGATAACTTTCCATTACTAACATCACAAGGAATATGTTTAAATTTGATTAAGTTGCATTGAAAGGAGTATTCTCAATTTCCAAATCACTACCATGTACAGAGCTAAGACGGCCAGCCACTTGGAAATTTCTATTTATACTGTTTCAAGAAGTGTTACTGTTTGCTTCCAGAGTATTATTCCATGTTCTGCTTTGACACACTACAAAAGGATATTTGGCCTCTCCATTTTCAAATCCCTTCCCATCTGGGGTTAAGAGAGTGGGTTGTGGGAAACTGAGTCAGGGACCCAGGTCTTAGCTTGAGTCTCATCGTTTAATCATTTACTACCGAAATGGGGCTAATTTGATTTTCTTCTCATCTATATTCTAAGTATTTGGTGAAATTAAATTTAGAAACAATAGTATTGTAAGTACAAAATTAAATGATGACATTCATAATAGATAAAACACAGACCTATAGACCGTTCCTTTTTAAAAACCAAGAGTAGTTTCTAGGTAGTTTCTAGGTAGCAATTTACTTTAAAAATTCTGAAGCATTTTTTAAATGAAGCACCTTTTTAAAAACCAAGAGTAGTTTCTAGGTAGTTTCTAGGTAGCAATTTACTTTAAAAATTCTGAAGCATTAGCAGTGTGAAATGTGTGAGGAAACCCCATCATGCATCCTGGAGACATGTAGTTAGCATTCAAAGTATTCTCATCAGGAATCCATTTTCCAAATGGCTATTCAATCATTTCAATGATCTTCAGGAAAATTTGCACCAGAAGGTTCATTAAATTGCATAAGGCATGTTAGGAATGATTTTCCATTTATGAAATGAGAAGTAGTCTAGATAAGGTTGGCTGGAAAGACTCTCTGGCCCCATCATCTGTGTAGGAAGATGGTGCTAAGAATCTGTTAAACCTAGCACTGCTCAAGGCCTCAAGCCCTCCCTAGATGTCCTTTGTCAGCCTACTTCGAAGACCTGACGCTGCGTTATCTGGTTTGGTTATCAGGGTAATGTTGTGTCTACCTAAGAATGAAACTTGAACTCAATTTCTTTCAACCTTTCATTTTGATATTGTGGGTCTTGGGAAAAGAAAGGGTGAATTCTCTGGCATTACAGGAAGCCAACGTGTAGCTCCTGGCTAATAAGTGCTGTATGTTTAGGAGAATTTGGGCTAAGATTCACTTTCATACCACCTGGTTGCAAGATTACCAGGGAGGAGACCTATGGCCTTTACTTTCCTCTTCTAATTGCTGCAGAACACTGATATTTACTAAAAGCCTGGACATTTGATGAAAAGTTACATTGACTTAGGTCAATTTCTAACCCATTTAAAAAACTTGAAAGTCATGCAGCAAAAATATTCTTAATAAAACCATTCTCGTATGTGGAAAAAAATAGAAAAAAACTAATCATAATACTTTAATTCCAATACAATCATTCGTAACATTTTGGGAGATTTCATTCTTTTTCACGTGCATGTTTGAAATTTATATGTACAACTTTATCTCTAATTATTAAAGTCAGGTCAGGGGTCATGAACTGAAATGTCTCCAAAGGTCCCTGGGTGGGGACTGTGGATCAAAGTGTTTTGTGAGTTTCCCTGTCTAAAGGGAACCGTTACTACTCAGCTCCAAACAATTATTGGAATGCAAATGGACTCAGTTTTGCCAGTTATTCCGGTTTTTTTTTTTTTGGGAAGAGCCAAACAACTGTGATTTTTATGTAAATTTCATCAATTTTAAAATGTTGGTTACTATATTAAGATTTTAAAAACATTGTGTAAGCCAAAGATATATACATGAGCTGACAGTTTACCACATTTCGCTGGTCATAAACATTTTCCTGTTACTAAGTAGCCTCTGAGAGCATCATTTTTACAAGGCTGCCTAATAGTACATTGTGTAGATGTAACACATTTTATCATCTTTCATCTATTTTTGGACATTTAGAGGTTCTTTCACTTTTTCTCTGCAATGAACATCTTCATGCATATTGCTTTGTTCTGTGTTGTTCATGGAATTACAGAATCAAAGGGCATGATTGTTTAAATCACTCCTAATGTACTGCATCCAACATTTTCCAAAAGGTTGGTATCAATTTACACTCTTTCTAGCAGTGATGTCTGAAAATATAATTTCACCTTATCTTTGTTATCATTGAAATATACCCCAGGAAAAAAAAAAACTGGCAAAGAAGAAGGTACCTTCTTGTTGATTTAATTTGCATGTCTGTTTATTAGGGTGAACATTAGTCCATACGCTTGTTTACCACTTTTCTTTCTTTTGTGACTTGTCTATTTGTTTCCTTTGTCCTTTGCCTTTGGGGAGAACTCCTACTTTGAAGTCTTAACAATGTCAGCCTATGCAGCAGCCAGGTATAAATAAACATCAACACCTGCTTCATGTTTAAAACATCTGTTTTACGGGGCTTTTCTTTTCTCTACTAGTTGTCAGCTTTCATCCTTGGGTCTATCACTGTCTCACATGGCAGCATCCAAAGCAGAGGCAAAATAATCTACTTGGATGTGGCTCCTTAATTCATTTTGTGGGACGCAATTCTCCAGGAGTAAGTCTGCTAAAGTTTTACACCTATATTTTATGATTAGATACTGAATGATCGGTTGCGAATTATTTTGAGTTTATAAATACAAGTCTTCATAATGTGATATTAGGCACAAAACGAATTCCCAATTTTAAGATCCCAGACTCAAAATTCCAGAGCTCAGAGGGAACTTACAAGTCATTTACTCCAAACTGCTCATTTTGTTAATGCAGAAATTGACCTCAGGTTAATTGTCCAAAGTCACACAGCTGGCAAGTAACTGCAATATTGTTTACTACCTGGGTCTCTGGTCTTTTGATTCATTTGCCTGCCTTTCTGCCATGCTGCCTTCCTCTGGTCCTGCATGCATTGCTGCATTTTGCAATATAATTTGATCCTGATATATCTGAATCCAGCTAATGAATTGCTGCATTTCTGTATATTCATGTCAGAAATCCATTATGGAAAATAATTATCTCTCTGTCAAGCCTGATGAAACATTTTCACAGAGCCACGGAAAACCTTCATAAATACTGTTTGCTACTTTTTTCTTCCAAAAGATATGGTGACAAAAGCGGGAGCCAAGAAGAAAGAAAAATTAAATCATCAAATTTTTACTTTATTAATAACAGAAGTACAAAAATGCAGCCCAGATATTTTTTTAGAGGTGAAAATTAGCATCATTGCTACAGAGGTTTTTTGCCGCAGTTTGGGGGCAAGAACTTGACCTGGTGATTTCTGTACAAAGGTATTTGGTGTCATAAAATACACACAACAAAGGAACTGCCTGCTTTGTTCTAGAAGCTGAAGGGTCACTCTAGATAGCCCGAACATTCCTCTCAGTTAAAAGGTCTGCCTTTTTCTCTGTGGCAGTTGAGCAGATGACCTGAAGGGTCTGGCCTTTCCAGGGTAGCGGGGATCCCAGATGAGACCCAAACTAGTCCTTTTCAAACTTGAGAGTTGTTCGATGTGCAGTGCCTGGGTCCCCCTCAAGATAAGACGATTCTGTAGCACTAGCATGGAGACTGGGAATATCATTTTAATAGACTTTCAATGTTAGAATAGTTTTAGACTTACAGAAAAATTGTAAAGATAGTGTAGGTTTCCATACACTCCACTTTCAGTTTCCTGTATGAGTAACACCTTACAAGAGTATGGGACAGTTATCATATCTAGTGAGCTCATACTGATACATGATTATTCACTCAAGTTTATACTTTATTCATATTTCCTTAGTTTTTACCCAATGCCCTTCTTCTGTTCTAGGATCCCGTCCAGGATACCACATTACGTAGAATGTGGTCTCTCAGGCTCCTCGGGCACGACAGTTTCTCGGACTTGCCTTGTTTTTGAGGATAACGGTCAAGTATTTTGCAGAGTGTACTTCTGTTGGAATTTATTTGATATTTTTTCTTGTGATTAGATGGCGAGGAAGACCACAGAGGTAAAGTGCCATTGGCATCATTTCATACTGAGGGTACGCACATCAACATAACATGGTTTATCATGGCAACGTTCACCCTGTTTACTTGGCTTCAAGGCTGCAGTTTTAACTCCCCCACGTGGGGAGATTTCAGTGCAGCGGATCTCTGGAGCATGTTTGGAGGAAGACTGGATGCTGTGTTCACTCTAGAATGGAGGCGTGTGTGGAGAAGCTTGAGGGATTAGTGCGTGAAGTAAGGATTGGGCTCAGCTGTGAATGAGAGAGAACCCTACACAGGAGGGGCTTGTTTTATGTAACGGGAAGCCTGGGAATGGACAGTCCATGCATCACCTGTGTCTGTGGCTTGCTTCCTGCTCCTCATTCTCACCCTGTGACTTTAATCCTCATGGCCGGAAGGGATGGCTCCCTCCAGACTTCGCTTCTATATTCAGGGAAGGAAAAGGTGGAAGGCCAAAGGAACAAAGGGCCTGTGAGCCGTGCCTGCACTTTAAAAGAGTTCCACTTATAAAATAGGATCGGCCAGGACTGAGTCACTGGGCCAGCCGTGACGAAAAGGGATTCTGAGAAGGTAAGTTTGACGGAATAACATTACCACTTCGCGCAAAACCAGAATCCTGTGAGTAAGCCAGAAGGGGAGTGTGGCTATTGGGTGTGCAGTCAGAAGTATCTGCTTCAGGAGAGCTCCCCCTCTGCTGTGTTTGTATTCTGCAAATAGTCCATGCCTTCTCTTCGTCCTTCCTTTCATTCTTGCAGAGTGAAGTGATCTTCTAAAAACGCAAATAGCTTTGTATCCCCTCCTGCTTAAAGCAATATTCTTTTTTTTTAAGAAAGTTTTTTTTATTTGAGAGAAAGAGAGAGAATGGGGGGCAAGAGGCAGAGGGAGAAGAAGCAGACTCCCTGCTGAGCAGGGAGCCCTACGCAGGGTGCCATCCCAGGACCCTGAGATCATGACCTGAGCTGAAGGCAGATGCTTAACCGACTGAGCTACCCAGGCGCCCAAAGCAATATTCTTTTTATTTTATTTTTTTAATATTTTATTTATTTAAGAGAGAGAGCAAGAGAGAGAGAGAGCATGAACAGGGGGAGCTGGAGGCAGAGGGAGAAGCAGACTCCCCACTGAGCAGGGAGCCCCACATGGGGTTCAATCCCAGGACCCCGAGATCATGACCTGAGCCGAAGGCAGACGCTTAACCAGCTGAGCCACCCAGGCGTCCCCTAAAGCAATATTCTTAAGAAAAAGCCCGAATTCCTGCGCATGCCCGCGCGGCTGTGCAGTTTTGGACCTTGCTTGTCTCCTTAGACTCACTCTGCAGGCCAGTGACAGTGGGTGTCCTTGGTGGTGGAGACCCGCTCCGCACTCCCTCTTCCTCTGAGCTGCTTCCTGCTCTTACGTCCTATTTGTTCTGCGGATCTTTACGCTGCAGACAACAGACATTCATCCACGAAGCCTTCCCCAACCCCGCGGACTAGCTGAGACCCCGCTGTAACATGTGTAATCTTAAGAGCACTTTTCCTCCCTGGTCCTTAGCCCGGCCAACGTCTTGCCTCCATTCCTGTGAGGATTAACTTGATGACTGTCTACTCCATAAACTGCGGCCTCCACCAACAGGCAAGCACCACATCTGTCTTCGCCCGTGACTCTGCCCCCAGTGCCTACTGGAGTGGCTGGCATATGGACGATATCAAGGCAACAGCGGCTGAGAGGCTGAGCGAGGACAGCCCGGATCCCGAGGGAAGACAGAGTCAAGAGGCAGGGTTTAACTGGAGAGCAAAGCATCAGGGATGGAGGGCAGGCATTCTGAGTCTAGCTGCGTGTTGCCACCGACCTTCTCCTTCTCCATGATCGCTGTGCCTACCTCTGCCTTGGAACATGAGGGGACACAAAAAGAAGAGGAAACAAGGGAACAAGCTATTTCCTGTGCCCCCCTCCCAACCCCCCTGGACACTGGGAAATGCTGTTAGTTTGGCACCGGTGGCACCGACAGCAGCTTGACATGCGCCATCTGTGCACCCCTGGGGCACCCCTGAAGCCTCCGATGGCCAAGGCGCGGTCTTCGCGCAGCGCTCGCTCTTCACGAAGTGCGGGCAGCTGCGATTTCACCGCAGACGGTGCGGACGCCACAGCTGGCCGGCGGACAGTTTCTCTTAGCGGTTAAAAGTCCAGATTTTTACATTTAGATTTCAGCTTGATCACTAACAAGGCGGATGGGCTTGGGTAAGTTAAAACAATTTCTTTTTTCTTTTTGTTTTTTGAGAGAGAGAGAGAGAGAGAGAGAGGATGCACTCTCTAATGGGGCAGGGGGAGGGGCAGGGGGAGGAGAGAAAGAATCATTTTCTTTTTAAAGAATTCTTTTCTTTTTTTTAAAGATTATTTATTTATTTATTTATTTGACAGAGAGAGAGAGAGAGAGAGAGACGTGCACAAACAAAGGGAACAGCAGAGGCAGAGGGAGAAGCAGGCTCCCCACTGAGCAGGGAGCCCCACTCTAGGACCCTGGGATCATGACCTGAGCCCAAGGCAGATGCTTAAGGACGAGCCACCCAGGTGCCCCAGAGAGAAAGAATCTTAAGCAGGCTCCACCCTCAGCAGGAGCCCGAAGAGGGGCTTAATCTAGTGACCCCGAGATCCTGGCCTGAACTGAAATCAAGAGTCAGACACTTACTAGACTGAACCACCCAGGTACCCCCTTTCACCTATTTTATCTGAATTTATCTATGTTTTGTAACATTGTTATTCCAAATAATACGTCACTTTTTCTACTAAACAGGTCCACTGCTAGTAAAAAAAAAAGTAGTAAAAAAATGTTGAAACTCTCTGGCATACATAGATAAAAGGTAGCCCCTTCTTTATAGAATGTCAAATGGTTGTTGAGAGTTCAGGATCTCAGGGAAAAACTAGTGCAAAACCAGGATTATTTCCCAAAGTTAACAAGATCTATTCAATTTACTCCAGGAGAAGGCTGTTAAACCATCAGCCAGGGTGCTGATGGACTTTCCTCCAGGGACTTTCAAGGCTTATCACCCTGTCTTTGAACTTGGGATAGAGCGGAGGCTGAGGCAGAGGGGATGCAACCAACTCCCTAACTCTACGTGTCCTCCAAGGCCGCGAGATGTTGGGTGTCCCTGGAATTAGGACAACTGTGCCCTTTGCCTGTGAACGCCTGTAGGAGCAGTGCCATCAACGCACAGGTGAGCGCACTTCAATGATCTCAGCGGGCTAGTTCCACGTGACAGTGAACGGGGAGCCCGTCTCCCTCCGTCCAGGAGCTCTGCAGAAAGAATCTGGTTGAACACTAGATGCCACTGTTGACTCACTCTGTTGTCGATTAGCCGTTAAAATTTCCCCTTGTCTCAGCAAGGAGACACAATTAAAAAAAAAAAGCCTAAGTAAATACACAAAGTTTTGTTAAATTTCCTCCCATTTAATGACTAATTTAGAGGTTTTTTTTTTAAAGTAAAGTTCAGGGGTTGTAATTTTCTAGAGAACATTTGACAATTGGCAGGTAATAGAAAGATAATGAGGCATGCATGTGTCTTAAAGGAGAAAGGTCAACCCGCACTAGAGGTTTGTAAATAAAATGACTTTTGTACCTATCCGTTTCTGCCCAAAAAAGACTCAAGTTAACCCTCAAGCCTACTTGTTTCTATGGCATATCAGACCGTTTCTACCATTGCCATCTACTTGAATATTCTAATGGGGTATATGTCTAACAGTTGTCTTTATTACTCAATAGGCCAGGTTGGTGGTGTCATTACAGACTTTTTTCTTTTGATAGACTTTATTTTTTAGAGCCATTTTAGGTTCACAGCAAAGCTGAGCAGAAGGTACAGAGATTTTCCGTACAGCCCCTGTCCCACACATGCACAGCCTCCCCCATTATCAACAACCCCCACCAGACTGGAACACGTGCTCCAATCAGTGAGCCCACAGTGACACGTTGGTATCACCCAGAGTCCACAGCTTACACTAGGATTCACTCTTGTGTTGCCCAGTCCATGGGTTTGGACCAACGTATCATGGTATACATCAGCCATTACAATATCGTGCGGAGTATTTTCACTGCCCTGACCATCCTCTGTGCTCTACTCATCCTGCCCTCCTCCCTATCCCCTGGCAACCACCGATCTTTCTATTGTCTCCAGAGCTTTATTCTCCAGGACTGGCTTTTCAGTTTTGTTTTTTGTTTTTTTAAACTTTCCACCTTAAAAAGTTTTAATACAAAAGTAGAAAGACCAGCCAATGCCAGGAACCTATCTCATCCCTTTAAAAACCACCACATTTTACATAATCCTCTATTTTCTTCCTTTCAAGCAAGTTTTGATCGCCTTCATTTTGTCATAGTGCAACTGAGGGTCAGAGGCGCTAAGCAACTGCCCAACGCGATAGAGCTAATTGATGGTACAGTCCGACTCAAGCCCAGCTCTTCTATTTCCAGAAAGTCTTCCTATCACACTCTTCTTCAGCTTGATTTCTGCCAGATACGTGTGCCTATCTGAATAGCTCCATTCTCTCTTGAAGACCAGTCCTACAGATACATTTTCAAAAGCTTTTAAAATACATTTGCCGGAATCTTCTACAGAGAGAACAATCCATCGTGGCGTTTAGTTATAGCTAGATTTACAATAGCTGTGTATATTGGGAATGTGTGTCTCTTTAGGCCCTTTATTCTCCAAAGGAATGAAAAGCTACCAGAATATCTTTGTGATCCCTTGAAGGCTGTAAACCGGGGCACCAGTGGGGGTCGCTCACGTTGCAGACAGTGCAAGGTCCTCTCCAGCTTGCACTGCCAACAGGGAAATGCCCCTATGAGAACTTCCTTGGACCTCTGACCAGTCACAGAGCCCAGATATTTTTAAATGACAGCAGTGCTGGCTCTTACTCTGTATAGTCAGTCATCTTCTATCTTCAAAACAATCTACTACACCTTTCGGTCCCTGACCCTTCCTGGAGCAACCCCAGGCAACTGCCCCGTCCAACTATGGTAGCTTGATTTTTCTTCACCTAGTGTGTGGTCTGGGATGCCCTTTTACAAGACTTGTCAGGTCCTTTTAGCTTCCTTTCATTACTATGATTTTAGCAAACTGAGCGCTAGAGCTGCACAGGCCTGTTAAGACCGGTTTCACACTGTGATATGTTGGTGGCTGGTGAAGAGAATGCCTCTCCAAGAGCAGATTGCTAAAAGTATTTGGAAACACAAAATTGCAAGTAGCAATAGAGAACCCTTGCTCCATGTGAGTCCTCAAAATTCCCTCATCCTTCCAGAACAAATTTGACCAACTCGGGGACAGCTCTCTCTGTACTCCCAGGGGAAGGTACCAGAGCATTTATCCTATTGCATTGAAATACATGTGTCCATGACTGTCACTCCCAGATAAGGCCTCCTCGTGGGGAGCTCCAAATCCTGGTCATCTTAGTGTTGCTGGTGACCTGATCTTTTCCCAGTGTCTGGTCCATGTTTTCCAGCCCTGACTTTGTGTTAGGATACCTTTGGGGTTGCAAATGTACACATCTCCAGCCCTCTCCTTCAGGCCTCCTGAGTCGAATCAGGACTCAGGTTCAGCTTGGGGGAGGGACGAAAAACAGGGACTTGGGCAGTCATGATTCTCCAGGACACCTGCTGACTACCCCGTTTCCCCTGCCCCCCCATTCATTCCTTGCCCCTCATTTGATTGAAGTATGGGCAACATTTCTTATTGATATCCCTGAACAACTGATTCTAAAATACACTATTATTCTTCTGCAACAAGAAGAATTTTGGAAGGATACACAAATTGTTGCCCCCTTTGAGTCATGACTTGAGAAAAGTAACTCAGAGACTCAGACATTCAATTTTAGAAAATAATCCAAATTTGGGATGGAGAACCACATCCAGAAGAAAAATGCCTTCTTAATTTGTATTATCCATACACAAAACAGAATAAATGTTTAAGCCTCTCTTTGGAATTATTTATTAAGGAAATACCAAAATGTTGAATAGGATAATAAGTGAGGAAATTAATTGTTCTATACCCCATATTATGAATTTCCATTCCATAAATTGTTGCAGATACTATGCTATTGTTATTGTTTGAGTTCAGCAAATACAAAAATCATTGTAACATCTTCCATAGTCTCACTAGGATCTGAGAGTCCTGTTTTTTTGCCATGATTGTGAATTTAAGTTTGCAGGAACATAGCACCATTGCTGGATCCCTCTCTAACCAATCTCAAAATATAGGGATTTCTATGGGCTTTCATTCACTCTTTCCTTAAAAAAGATGTTTCTTTTAAGTGTATTATAAAGAAAACATGAAACCTTGGTCCTAATGAGCAAGGCAAGAGTCGACAAATAGGGTAACTACAAATTGTGGTAAGGACCATGAAATTGAACCCTGCGGACCCCTCTACATGGGGCATCAGGGACATCTTCTCTGAGAGGGGAATTGTGAGTTGAGACCTAAAGGGTGGCTGACATCCAGTCTCAGAAAAACTCTAAGGAAGGCTGGTCCAGTCAGACGGAAGAGCATGTGCAAAGGCCCAGGAACGACATAGAGTTTGGCATAACTGAGGGACAGAAGGGACAGCAGTTCACCTTGAGCCTCATAAGGGGTGGAATGCCGGGCAATTGTGAAGGTGGATGTCGTGCCCTCCAATGGGCAACCGCTGAAGGGTCTGTGCCAGGGAAAGCCACGGACTGATATCCATTTTAAAACAGTCACTCTTGCAGTGTACAGGAAATAGATCCAAGGATGGCAGGATCAGTTAGGAATGGGGGGCAGCAGTGTGGACGAGGCTAAACGGGCAAAGTTGGAGATGTGTGTTGGAGATGTAATGAACAGTAGTTGCTGGTGGAGTTGGATTTTGGAGGTGGTACGGGAGGAGAGATCAAGGATGACTGATGGCTTTCTAGCTGCGGAAGAGAGTGGTGCCATTTGCCGAGATAAGGAAGACTAGGGGGAGGAGCTGGATCATTTTCAATGGAGCGTCAAGGGATTTTTTTCCCTTCATAATTAAAGAATTCATTTTGTTTCCAAACACGCATGTAGTACAGCTTTTTTTGTAACAGCTTTACAGAGTATAATTCGTATCCCATGCAACTTACCTATTTAAAGTATATAATTCAATGTGTTTTTATCCACAGAGCTATGCAGTTATGACCACAATCAATTTTAGAATATTTTTATGATTCTAAAAGAAACCCTGTACCTTTTAGCAGTCACTCCCTCATCCTTCTTCACATCTGTCCCTGCTCCCACCCCAAACTCTAGGCAACCACTCATGTATTTTCTGTCTCTATAGATTTATGTGTTCTGGGCGTTTTGTGTAAGTAGAATCATACAATATGTAGCCTTTCACATCTGACCTCTTCACGTAGCATAATGTTTTCAAGGTTTATTGACGTTGTAGCATTATCATTTGGTTACTGGGTAATAGTCCACTGTATGACCATACCACATTTGATTTATCCATTCATCAGCCCACGGGCATTTGGCTAGTTTCCATGTTTTTTTGGCAGCAATAAATAATGCTGCTAAGAACATTTGTGTACGTTTTTGTGTGTAACAATCCACAAGAGTTGTTGTTGTTGTTTTTTGTCTTGTTTTTTAAATTGGGAAGATTTATTTATTTTAGAGAGAATGAGCGAGCGTGTGCGCAGGGACAGAGGTAGAGGGAGAGGGAGAAAGAGAATCCTCAAGCAGACTCCCTGTTGAGCATGGAGCCTGATGCGGGGCTCCATCCCAGGACCCTGAGATCAGGACTTGAGCAGAAATCAAGAGCAGGACGTTTAACTGACCAAGCCACCCAGGCACCCCTGGTTTTTGTTTTTTTGTTTTTGTTTTTTTAATTTGGGGGGGGGGCTGGTTCTTTTTTATTTTTATTTATTTATTTTTAAAATTATATTATGTTAGTCACCATACGGTACTTCATTAGTTTTTGATGTAGTGTTCCATGATCCATTGTTTGCATATAACACCCAGTGCTCCATGCAATATGTGCCCTCCTTAATACCCATCACTGGGCTAGCCCATCCCTCCACCCCCCACCCCTCTGAAGCCCTCAGTTTGTTTCCTGGAGTCCATAGTCTCTCATGGCTCATCCCCCGCTCTGTTTCCCCCCCTTCATTTTTCCCTTCCTTCTGCTATCCTCCATGCTATTCCTTATATTCCACATATAAGTGAAACTATATGATAATCGTCTTTCTCTGCTTGACTTATTTCACTTAGCATAATCCCCTCCAGTTCCATCCATGTCAGTTCAAATGGTGGGTATTCATCCTTTCTGATGGCTAATATTCCATTGTATATATGGACCACATCTTCTTTATCCATTTGTCTGTTGAAGGGCATCTCAGCTCCTTCAGGACTTGAGCAGAAATCAAGAGCAGGACGCTTAACTGACCGAGCCACCAGGTATCCCTGGTATTTGTTTTTTTGTTTTTGTTTTTATTTTTTAATATGTGAAGTTTCCAGTCTTTACAGAACATTCAAATGGAGGAGCCAAGTTGCTGTCACGGTTCCATGCTTTCTTCTTACAGCTGACCTTTTGACTTCTGTCATTCTATGTAGGAGACTCTAGTCTACTGTAAAGCAACCACCCTGACTTCTGAGATGGCCACATCCGGTCTCTTTCTATTCTGTACCCAGGCTGCTAAATCTTTCAGGTGGGTAGTATCTTGCAGCTGGTCAGTTGGTGGGCCTTCCATGCTGGAGCTGGCTCACTGTTACTCTCATGGGTGACTTCCTGGGGGAAGGAGGGCAGCCTGACACCTATCCCGAGGCAAGATGTATGGGGAGGTAGAGCTGCCTCACTGAGGCCATCCTGGGTTGGAAGCCCTGCAAATTGCTTCAGCCTTCTGGCTCTCATCTATAAAATGGCAATATTCAGTAATACTGAGCTCACTAAGCTGTTGGTAAAGGTAAATAAAACAATACTGAGCACTGTCCTGGTGCAAAGTGGTTTCTTAATAACTGATTATATTCTTTTTATGCAGCCACCTCTCCATGGGCTACTAGTAACATAACATGAATTTCTTCTCTGGTCAGTCAGGCTGTTACCAAGTCTGCTTAATACCACTTTCTGCATCAATAATACATGGATAATAATACATACTCACAGGTCACTATAAAGATTAAATAAGAACTGTAAAGGACTTGGCATAGAGCATATCAGCAATGACAGCTTTGACTGTCTCTTTGTAAGCGTGTATCTTTTGAGCACCTACTATGAGCTGCTGTTTTAGTGGGACTCCAGTGGGGAATAGAATCGAATCCCTGCTCTTGTAGAAGAATCTGCGTGGCTACCGTCCTCGTGATTATTGCAGATCTGGTCTGTGTGGCATGTACAAAGGGGAAAGGAGAAGCAGGCATATCTCAGATGATGCCTAAGGAGGGATATCGACCCTATTTCTGCTTTACCGGGAAAAGCAGGCCCCTTTCCTCCTACCTAGGGGCAAACAAAAACCCCTGAAGAACTCAAGCTGTTACTACGACAGCCTGCTGACTCTCTCCCTTGGCCTTTCCCGCCGTCCTTGTGTGGGTCCCTGAAGACTCCTACTGCTCAGGGAAGGCTGTCTGCTCACAGACCGCGGTGTTGAATTCTGCTCTGTGAGTACGGTTTTAAGTCAAATCGCCTGCAAACTTGGAAATTATTATTGATGTTCTCAACTGTTTACTAATGTGGCAGCGGCTGTGATTTGTGCTTTAATATTTTTTTCAAAGCCCATTTACTTTGTAAGTGCAGTTCCAAAGTGCTCAGGGGGGACTCCCAAGGGGCCAATGCTCGCGGATGCGTGTGCAGGACAGTTCACCAGGAGATGGCAGCAGAGACACATGCTGCTGGTCTCCAAAGGGGGGGGGGGGGCCTGGACCTAGTAGGCAGGGTTTCTCATACTTGTCCAATTTGTTGTTGCTCCTGTGGTTTTCTCATGTAAGTCTCGCAGATAATTGCACAAATAGGACATTTTAGGGAACGTGTTTGGAAGCGTGAGCAAGGTCTTTGTGGATAGGGTCTTACATCCCGTCACACATTGTTGCTGATGGACCTTGGACAGTACGGGAAAAGGGATTAACAAGTAAAGCGATGGAAGGAAACTTGCTGCAATTTTAATAGGACACTTAAAGCATATTACAGGTTTGTGAACAATGAAGAACCTTGTATGAAAAAAAGACTTGCAAGGAGAGGATAGATGCGAAAGTTGGTTTTATTTGATTTCAGGTATTAAGATGCTTGCCCTGTGTTGTCATTCCCGCAAGGGTGATTGGAGCAGAGCCCTACTGCCCTTGCAGCAAAGGACATGTCTACGGTGCCTCCAGCTCCTTTCCAGGGTCCTTGAGGAAATGTCTGTTTATGTTGCACATAACATAATGCGTCCTGCTCCTTGGTGCCTTTGGCGGGTATCCTAGACAGCTTGACGGGGAAGGAGGGAACGAGTCTGCAGGCACTTTGGAATCTGCAATACAGGTATATTTTCCGGCTCCAGCTCCGCCATACCCCAAAGGAGGTTTCAAAACAGAACAAGAACACACTGCTATGATGAAGGAAAATGTTGGGGCAGAAAGAGGGTGCAGGGGAGGATATGTGGTCCTGCTCCAGACAATGGACAAGTCTTTCATGTGCATGCATTTGCCCGCAGTACCAGCTGCATCATTTGCGGGTCCAGGGCAGAAAGAACACGTGGGAGCTCTTGTTCAACATTATTAAGATTTCAAGATGGCGACAGCAGGGGATGATCTCAAATCCGGGGACTGCTCTGAGCGTGGTGCCTTATGCAACTGCATGGGTTTCACACTGATGAAGCTTAGCTGTGTGCATGTGTGCCTGTGAGAGAGAGAGTAAGAGAGAGAGAGAGGAAGAGGGAAACTTTTAAAAAATTCTGTTTTCAATGCTTAGTCTCTTCAATATAGGGTTTCTCAACCTCAGCACTATTGACACCTAGACCAGCTCATCCTTTGCAGTTGGGCTGCCAGGAGCAGGGTAGGGCGTTTAGCAACATCAGTTATCTAGTGACTAGATGCCAGTAACACCTCTCACCCCCAGCTGTGACAATCAAAAACGTCTGGAGACATTGCCAAATGTTTCCTTGTGAGGCAAGATCACCTTGGTTAAGAGCAAATGCTTAATAGGTTTTACAACACTCCCAAAGATAGCTTAACGCCTTATTTTTCTTCTTCCTTTTTCTTTCTTTTTTCCATCCAAGCATGAAGGAAAATACGAAATGCACTTTTAGGCCTGTGCCAAGGGGTGCAGAATACCAAATATCCAGGCCAGGCTCCTCTGGCTTTGGAGGCTTCCGCAGGGTTCGGGGCACGCCATGGTTCTGCGCATGCGTAATTGGTCCTGGTTGCCTTGAGTGGATATACATTTCACAGAGCGTCTGTTCTCTGAGCCCTGGAAATGTATCCTTTAATCTCTGACTCAGAAAACCCCTTGACTCTGGGAGGAGACACCAAAGGCCTTCTCACGACAGGCAGGGAGAGGGCTGTTTGGATTGCTAATTTGTTTTCACTCTTTAGTCTGTTTTTCCTTCATGCTGATGTTCCTCTTTAGACCTTGAGTATGAATAATTCCGCATAGCCTGAGGGAAGAAGCAGGAGGCCCGCTTGTGGAGTTGTTTGTACTGTAATGAAATAGAAAGTTTAAAAGCCTAGTGAAGCCTGAACAGTTGGAAGAGGAGGGAGGTCTAGAATGTACTTTAAGAATCACTCATAAAACATGGCAAACTCTAGAAGCCTCTTGGAGGTCAGGGAAATAAATTGCCCACTCGCTTTAGAAAGGCACCTGCAAGCAGAACTGCACCCCCCGCCCGCAAATGTCGAGCCTCAATGCAGTGTCCCAACCACTTAAATGCTCTTCGAGATATTGTTATTAATCCTGTATTTTAGGAATTGTCATTTTTGAAAGCCAAACTAAGTATTGACATTCTCTGGATTGTGAGTAGTAACTTGATAACTAGCCATCTGAAGGATCTGATCTCTACTATTTTGTTTTTGGGTAGGTTCTGGTACGGAGGTGGTTGGGTTTAATCCAATTTAATGCAAAGAAGTCAAGGACCCTAGGTCCAAGTACTCTTCTGAGCCTTTGGTTGTGTGAGTCACAGATTGGACATCTTCATGATAGTTATTCTGAAAAGGCAGATTTATTGAATGTTGTATGGCTACGTGATATTGTAACTACGCACTTATGTGGAGGTGATTCTTCAAAACTGTGAGCTCTTTGAGGTCGATAAATCTGCAGCCAATGGAACAATACCTGTTACATAGCAAATGCCGATTAATGTTGAGAACTGGTTGAGAGCCATGATAGAAACTGGATGAATGAACAGAGTAGAACAGTAGAAACCCTCTTCACTCATGGAAAGACAAATGATCAACATGCCTTTTTAATAGGAAAAGAAAGGTAGCATATGGTGGTAGAATGGAGTTTTAAGCCCTTCCTTCCTACCCTCTTTCTTGGAGGAGCTCTTTGACAATTGGAGTTAGTATAGTACACTAGAGTCTTGGTCTGATGTGTCATCAATAGACAAGTTTTTTTTTCTGTGGCTGCTATATACTGAGGACATGGGAGAATCAGAAGATTTCCTGTCCTCTCTTCAGATGGGACTGGCTGGCTGAAAGCCTGTCACGGGGATAAATGACTAAAAAGACAGAGAGGACTCTAAGGGTGGGGGTGGGAAGAGAACAAAGCTGGAGACTGGAGAGGAGGAGCTTCTTGATGCCCACCTGAAGGGAACTCCATGGATTCCTCAGTGACAGAGTAAAGAACAATTTTGTACTGTCCACCAGATTCCTTTTTTAGTAGAATACAGCCATGAATCTCAGATATGAAGTTAACGTGTTAGCGATGTTACTGAGGTCATTAATTCATGTGGGAACCAGGAAGATGTTATAAGCGGCTCAAAGGAGAATTCAAAGAACCAGAAATAATGTCGCAATAAACCTATAGATTGATGCAAAACCGGTCTCATTCCACAGCAGGGGAGGGAAATCAATGGTATTTTCAGGCAACAAAATTCATTTGCATGTCCATCGACACGAATCATTTTCATTACTGTCAGTTAGGTACAATTTACAGAGTTGTAAAGTAGCTCAAAATCAATAAGAGGCACAGAGATCTCCGGGAGTCAAAGAACTTGAAAGATTGGCCTTAGACAATGCCTAGCTTTCCACTGAGGACAACCTGTACTCTTTTTGGTCCATTATCAGTCTTTTACAATTTTTTCCTACGCGTGTATATGTTTAATTGTCTAATAGTAGCATTTTCTTTTGGGAAACAGACTGTGCTTTCAGGAAAAGCACCTGATCGATAAGTTCCTCTTCGAACCGCTTCAACAAGCCAGGATGAAATGCGCGTGGGGAGCCTTCCGCTGAGTGCAGCAGGCTGAGAAGGACAGTCGCTGAACCGCAGGCCTATGCCCACAGCTCCTCAGAGAAAGCGGTTCCCGCCAAGCTGTAGACCAAGTGTTATCAAGCTAAGCGGCCCCTTGTTTAGCCTCTGCCCTACCTTGAGCTGCATCCTGTGGGCACGTGAAAGTCGTGACGTTGTAACTGAGAGCTCCTTCAAGAACAGAAGAGCACGGCATCGCCCTTCTGCAGTTCTCTGAGTGCTCACATGGGGCTGGCTCTCTGTGGGTCGAGGGGGAAGGAGGGTCATGAGAACAGTCCTTCGTGTGGTTTGGAGGGTGGGAAGGAAGGACTTGGGTGTGTGGAGGGGAGCGGAGGACCTTCTAAGTGGAAAGAACTCTATGAGAGGAGGATGCCAGCAAACCTGGACGCTAAGGGGTTTCTTTCATCACAGTTCTCACAAAAATGGGGGAAAATGCAACGTCTGAAAAGTCAGTTCTGACTGGTTTTTGTTGACCTCATAGCTCAGACGGAAAGAAACTATTCGAAGTTGAGCAGTAAAAATAGGAAAGAAATGCATGCTTTAAAAAGAAAGAGACAGAAATATTGGTGGGGAAAAGCAATGGGCCTGAGGTGGCCCGGTATCTGAATCATGGAGTCCCGGATCCCACAAGTCGTCATATACAAAATCAACCTCCAGGCTTGGGGGTGAAAGGTGACCCTCGCAAATTAGCCTTTTTGTGAGGAATTTGGCACAAGCCATTGCTTTGAATCATGAAGCTCTATCTGCCTCCTCATTTTCCCGCTTTTTCCTCTGATAGGTAAACGTTGTTGGGGGGGGGAGTTCTTAATCTCTCCTTGCACTTGAAGTTTTGAAAATCCATTATGGATAATAATGGTTAACTCCATGTCTTACTGCCATAGCACTTGAACCAGTTAGTCTGGAGAGGAGGAAAGAAGAACACACAAAACTTCTTTTAAAACCATTAAAACTGTTTCAATGCAAAGTGGGGCTGCGTTACATCTGTGCGTTAGAGACAGTTTAAAAGCCAGACACCATTTGTGGTTTTAACTCGTTTTCATAATTTTAGCTTTAATTCAGAATAGCTGGGGTCTGTGGATTGGTTTAGAATCTTCCTCTCACTGTTAATTTAAATATGAAAATGAAACTGTAGATTTGCTCTTTCTGAGTAAACATACAGACAAAAATATGTCTGTGAAGCTTGAGAGCATTTGAGGATTTTTTTTTTCTTATGTGAATAGTTGGAACAATCAGAAAGTCAAGCCAGAATGGAGAACTGACTTCTTCCTGCACTGTATTTATGTCACGTCCAGCGTCTCAAAGACAAGTTTGCTCTGAACCATTCATTGAAAATAGGTCGTCTGTGAATTAACAGAATGTAACACCCCCAGTTCTCAGCTGAATTAAGGAAATAATCCAATCAGGGCCCCTGGCAGATTCAAATGTCTGGTTTAGATCTCCCAAGTTACTAGGAGAGTGACGACTGAATCGGAAAAAGGGCAGAGTTTGACAGGTAGAGTGATTTATAAGTCCCTGTTCTGTGGGAAAATAAGCCTAAAATCAATTCAAGTTTTACCTGCATTATGCTCTCTCTCAAACTGCATAAAGCTTCAGGAATGGTCCATGTATTAGATGCGTAGAGATATAAATGCACTTCGTGGGCTGGGAAGTGTTTCTCCTCCCCTAGGTGAGTCTTGATGGTACATGAATGAGATTGGGAGTGTAAAGGAAATGTGGTCTCCTTTTCCTGATCCATGCTGGAAGTGGGCGGGAGCCGAGGAAGGAGACTGCATTATTGCAAGCATCTTAGCATTCTGAGGCTGTGAGGGGCCCAGAGAAAGTGTGAGTTACAGTATCTGAGAAGTACGCTTCCTGACTTACCACACCTACGGGAAAGTTGGAAAGAAAGACTAGTGAGAAAAACAGACACGCAGAGAAGGGCCTCAGTTCTTTGGGGGTCGCTCCTCGCAGGTGACCGGGCTATGGCCAGGTCTGCAGCTGTCGTTGGTTCTCAGGCCCTCTGCCGCTAGTAAAAGAGATTAAGGGCTCAAGTGTTCCCCGGCGGGGTGGAAACGTCGACTTTTGCTTGAATTGATAGAATTTTAAGGCCGGAATGTCCCTGGATGGCTGTTCTGGAAGAGCCCAAGTATCCATCCGCTGCTGTTATTCTTATTATTAAGTTTATTTCCACTTGACAACAGTGGCTGGTATAATATCGCCTCTCCAGTGACAGCTGCTATGAGGCCCAGGGCTGCCTGGAGTCCCAGCCTGTCTGTGCATGGCTGTCTTCTGGGTGCTCGGGGGGTCCTGGTCTCCAGAATTTCCCCTTCTCTCCTGGGGTGTGAGGTTGGCGGTTGAGAAGATGCCAGGTTCAGGGGCTCCTGAGGGAAGATCACGAAGTTATCCCGAGCCAGAAATGGAAGGCCCGGACTAGTCATGGTGCCAGGAACTCGCAACTGAGTGTTGAGAATAGAGAGTTCGAGGGGTGGCTGAGTTAGTGTTACTGACCTTCAGAGGCCTCCTACCCTGGTGTGGGAGTAGACTGGATGTGGCTGGTGGACAGTACCGCTTACACTCTACATACATGTGTTCTAGAACCGGTAGCACCGAAAAATAATTCACAGAGTACTGAGGTTGTCTCTCCAAACCTCTCCCAGGGATAGCTGATCACCCTTGTATGAGGTGAACTAATGGGGATGACTTTTGGGTATGGATGAACTACATGTGCCCTCTTTATAGAAACCCTTCATTTAAAGTTCTAAAACCCAGCGGCAGCAACAGAAAAACCTTCCATTGCAGATCAGTGGCTGAAACATCTCAATTCAGAGCTGGCCCACCCAGGCCTCTCAAATCTTCCAGCACTTCTTCACACTTCGCTGGGGGGAAAATGTTTAAATTATAGCAATTCTTTACATGTAACTGGGAAGAAAAAAAGTTGTTCAAGTTAACCCAAGGGGTTAAAAAATTCTTTTTGTTTAAAATTTAAAAAAAACCATTTTTTAAAAAATACTCGCACAAGGCAAAATTTCAACTTAGCACCTAAAAATCCAGAGGGAAAATCAGTTTCCTTCCTACCCCAGCCCCTCAGTCCCTCATTCTTCTCCCCAAAGACAACAGCTAAGAGAATTTCTTGGTATAAGCTGCTAGAGATGGTCTTTGCGAATCCAAGTGTGTATGTGTGTTTATGGGTCTATAGTTCTTTCAGATACAAGTGTGTCTGTGTGCCTGTGTGTTCACCCATGTCCATACATATTAGCACATTGTACATATTGTTCTGTATTTTGCTTTTTTACATATCTTATCTTGGAGATAACTTCATATGATGTTGAGTCACCTCATTTTTAAAATGCTGCAGGGGATATTACAACATACATTTCTTTGTGCATAGATGTGAGTAAATCTGTGAGATTAGTTCTAAAAGAATGGAACTGCTGGGTCAAACAGTATAAGCATTTTTTTATTTTGATATTTACTGACAAATCTTCCTCCAAAAAGGTGTGACCCATTTACGCTTCTATCAGCAGGGTATCAGAGTGTTTTCTGCCTTTCTGCCAGTGCTAAGACTGTCTTCTTTCTTTCTCTCCTCCCTCTATGGGAAGTGGGCCTTCTGTGTAGTATTAGCTAACTTTCACAAAAGAAATCGTTGTTTCCTAGATAATGTGGCTCTTCTTACTTACTTCTCCTGTTCCCTGAAGTGCTGGGATTTCAATATGTAGAGAATGAGTATACGATAAGTTGATTCCATTTGGTGGAATAGTTTGGATTCTGTTTCTTATTTGATTCTAATTGGATTGCAAGCATGCCCTCAGGCCACTACTGAAAAGGAGAGGACATAGTTCTTACTTCCAGGTAGCTTAAAATGTTCAATAATTAAAAGGAAAACAGAAGACCTGGAAAAATATTTAGTAAGGTGCTTTGAAAAATTTGTGGAGAAAAATATGTATCTGGGTATATATCTCCTGTTGGCATACAGATCGGCATACGCTAGCTTGCTTGAGGTCTCGATGGAATCAGAACGCGGTAAACATAGAGGAATGGGCCAGCCGTGGCTGGAAGCTGACCCTTTGGTGGGCAATCTCGAGGAAGTGAGCGACAGATAGGAACTGAGCAATGGGAAGAGTGTAGCCGGAATTTTAGGACCTTGGCTGTGGCAGGAAAGGAGAAGGAGGGCGTCAGTAGTAAGGAGACAATTACAGAATGCAGGGAAGACGGGTCTGGGAGGAGCCCAGAGAGGCCGAATTCCCAAGCACAGATGGAAAGGAGAGAAGACATTTCTTGCAAAGAGAGGTGTGGGTAGTTAGTGACGCCAACTGAGACAGCTCAAAGCAGGGCAAGGGAAGTTGAAGGAGTGCATTTAATACAGAGAGCAAGGGGCTTGGAGAAGACTCAGGTGTAAACCCTGGATCTGCCCCCACAAGGCTGGTGACCCTCTGCCTCTCTGCGTTTCCTGCTTGTGAAATGGGGGCATTCTGCTTTTCTTAAAATTCTGGGGGTCAAATGGGGTAGTGTATGTGAAAGTGTCTCACACAATGCCTGGGATGGGCATCATCTCTAGTAAATATGGTGGATCTGAATCTAAAGGCTAAAGGTTTGAGGCACAGGAAGATGTCTGGGCCCACAGTCTGGGAACAGAGCATAGTAGTGAAAACTGGGTGATGGGGAAATTGAGCAGTATTTGGACCTATGCGGAGGGACAGGTAACGTTTTTAAGCCAATTTAAAAATTATGCTTCTTAATATATCTCTCCAATAAAGGAATGATTGAAGGGGAAATCCCAAGCAGCTAAATGAATATGGTTATTTATAGTCAACCAGGACCATTTTTAAAAAGTGATCTGCTCTTGTTGGATAGGCAATGGACATGGCTTAGGAAAACTAGGAGCAGGACCCAACTATCAAGCATGGAGTTGTGTCACACAGACGGTATCCTGTGTGCAAATCCATTCATGTTTTGAATCATTTCTTTCATACACTCTGGTCTTCAAAATACAATCCATATTGATTCAGGAAGAGAGTTGCTGTCTTTCCATGGTAGGAGGCTCTGGTCTGGCTGATAGAGGCACAGAGACAAACCATGAGGGATTTAGGGGATATTTCTTCTGTATTTATTTCTCTTGCCTCTTTTCTTACATTGATCAGTTATAAGGTGAAGTTCTCTCGTATACTGAGATGCGTTTTCCAAGGGGAAAATGGACATAGGACTCAAAAGAAATCCTTTGATATGGAAGGGTTGCTGATCAGGTAGGAGACCCCAAAAGGTAATTGTGATGTCAGGGTTTCACCAGTTCCTTACAGTTTACTGCTCTTGCAAAGATATCAAAATGCTCCATGAGGATTACATTATTTTACATTACATTATGCACCATGAGCATTACATTACACTATGATATATACATATGATAATGAGGAGGAGCAAAAACGAACAGATCAGATCCTTGCCCATGCTTATAGACTCAGTCTAGAAAATGCATTACCCCCAGGGTAAGGACGCAAGGAAATTTTAAGGAGTAGGAGTTCCCAAATAAGGAAAAACCAAAGTTCTCCCACTAAGGTTTATATTCATATCCATCTTTCCAGATGGCTACAGCTCCAACCTAGCTGAAAATTCAAGAACGTAACTTTGGGTCCTACCAGCCACCTTAAAAAAAAAAAAATGCCATGGCCGTTGATTGAGGGTAACAAAGCCCAGCTGCAATGGTTTTCTCCCCACCCGCTCTTTCAGGGGGGAAATGGGGCTATAAACCCAGACCCCTCTTGAGGCATGGAAGGAAGAAAATGTCTGGGTCCTTGCTTGACACCTGGACCTCAGCGCGGCGCAGAGTGAAACTCTTCAACTCAGGTGGCCGAGAAAAGCAGATGTTTAGCACGGCTAAGTGTAAAGTGTGGGGGAAATGGCTTTATGGGCCTTTGGCTGAGCTGCTCACATTTGAATGTTAGACACAGGAAGTCATCAGGTAGTGAAATCATAGAAACAGACCTTACTTCATGAAGTAGTTTATTTTTAGATTGGCAGCAGCGCAAGCACCCCCAACACAAAGGGACATAAGGATCTACTCTTTATGGGAAAGAGTTTTCAACCAGTAAGAGCTGTTTGCGATGAAAAAGTAGGGGCACCATTTCCTTCATTTCAAACATTTATGCATCATCAGAGGGGATGATGTTGATGTGTGGCAAGAATATTCCCCAAAGCCCCGTCAACGGTATGATTTTCTTTAGTTTCTACAGCCATCTATGAGAAAAATAGGGATTATTGCCTATAGAAATTGAGGCCTAAGCTGGTCAAAAAATTTGCTCAAGGCCACACAGCCAGCGGTAGTGGAAAAGTCCAGAGATCTTGCCACCCAGCCTGTGTTTCTCAAGTGTGTGTACCACGGGTGGTGTACGAGACATTTTGGTGTGGTATATCAATGAAAATGGAAACAGTTTAATGCTTGGATTGTTAGTTTATTCTGTATTAAAAATGCAGAGTCACAATGTGGTTAAGGCAGGTTCGACGCAAGTTCCAGAGCACTCCTGCCTGGATTTCAGTCCCAGTTCTATTACTTACTGTGTGATTCCTTCCCCATCAATCCGAGCCTCAGTGTCCTAATCTATAAAATGGGGATAAAGCAACCCCTACCTCTCAGGGCTGTGGTGAGGTCTGACTAGCTAATATTTGTAGAATATTTGTGGTGGGGCCTGACACGCTGTAACACTTCTACGTGTGTAGAGGAAATGTCACAATAGTAACATTAAACTTACGATTGCATGGATACTTTGAATTTGGAGAGGGTAAATGGGAATTTCTGTTAAAAAAGAGATGGGAATAACTTTGAAATAAAAGAGGTAACTAATAGTACAGGGGGCAGTGATATATGAAGAACGTGGCTGGTGCTTGTGAAGGACTCATCGGTTCCATAAAGAAGTCTGAGCCCAGGGGGAGCGCAGGGGGCTGCCCCTGGTTGATGTTCTTCTGAAGGGAAAGATGGCCATCGAGTCTCAGCCTGTAGGAAGACACTGGCTAGCTTTCCGTATCCATCTATCTTTTCATCTTTCCTAAATAAGTCATTGTCTAGGCAATGTTCCTTAGAGCAGGCGTGAAAACATACTTGAGCAAGAAATATAGTCACCGTCACCCAAGCAGACCCAGGGTAGGACAGCAGCCTCGGTTTCTCGGTTTCTCGCTAGGCTTCTTTCAGTCAGAGTGTCAGGAGTGGGAAGGTCAAGTCAGATCTGCGGCCGGGTGTAGAAGGAAAGGGACTTGGGGAAGCTGGAACAAGGGGAGGAATTATCAATTCAGAAAACCAGACACCATGGCCATAGAGTGGAGACAGGAGAACTGCCTTCGAGTGAGTCATCGTGCCTCAGCCCCAGACAGTTACCTCAGTGACACGGAGGGGTGCAAATCTGCTGATACCATCACTCCCATTCACTGAACAGGGGCGGGAGAAAGAAATGAATATGCCATTTGTGGTGCAATTCCTTTAGGGACAGATTCACTGTCTCCTGCCCCTCCCTGGACTGAGGTCTGTGCTCTGGCCAAGGGTCACACAGGGGAAGCATCCCAGCTGTGTTTACCTGGGTTTTCACTCTCCACTTCCTAAGGAGCTGCTTTAACCAATTAACTCTTTCTCGGACAACTCTCTGCTTCGACCCATGTGCTCTGACAACATGCTTTCCTCAAGTCACTAGGAAACACAGCGACCTCAGATCACAGAGTGAGGTAAACAGAGGAACACGGTTTCTTCCTTTTGCACCCTTGACAAGGTCACCGTAGGCTCTGGGTTGGAAGCCACATCTGCTTCAGGCTCCACGTCCCTCTGGGCCAGCAGGACATTGGACGTTTCAGGCTCTCCTTTGGCGCTTCGAAACCTGGTGCTCACCAGAGGTCCTGAGAGTCAAGTCAGGTAGACTCCCGGGTGCAGATGCGCTCCTTGTCCTCTGAATCCTCCGGCCTAATTGGAGTTGTTCAGTTGCCGTAGAAAGGTGCTCTGGTCGAGTTAAGCAAAAGTTCAATTTACTGGAAGGATTACTGGGAGTTAAGAGAGAAAAACCGGAATAATTAGATTTTGGAAAGGAGGGAAAACACAGGCAGCTCCCGAAATACACAGTAACCGTAGCTAGCATTGACTGAATGCAGATGGTGTTCATTCCTGCCTTTGTCCTAAGCCCTCGACGCGTACTAATTAATCTTCCCCTCGCAACAGTGCTTTGAGGTGGGAATCATTATTATCCTATGAGGGAAAGCGTTAACAAAACCCAAGTCCCTGCAGACGACAATCTGAACTTTAATCGACTGCCCAGCTATTACTCTGGAAAACCAGACATGATGGTATGTGTCAACCGTCCTGCTGGGCAACACTGCTTGTGCTAAAAGGCTCCTAGGCTGGGACAACTATAAAGACCCGCTAAGGAGCTATCGTTTTGGGCTTCTCTGACTCTTGCAACCAGCACGTCCTTATGTGGGAACCTGCAAGCTACAACTGCGGAACCGTTACAAGAACTACTAGCTCTTGGAGGGGGAGGGGGAGGGGAGGCCCCATGAGGTTTGAAGCCAGAGCAGTTCCCACTTGATGTGAATCTTGATATCTTGTACCTGAATCCTACTGTGTGAATTGTAAGGACTCCTGTGCCAAAGAACATCTGATATGCTTCTGAGTAAACTGATGCCAAATGTAGAGCCACTTGCTGTCTTGTGAGTCTGAATCTTGATTTGAACCCAAGAAGACCTCTGATGGGCATTGCGTATCGCTTGTATACAGAGAAGGAAGCTGAGGCAGCAAGGAGCTAAGTAACTTGGAGGTATCCAAAGACACAAGTGTAATACACGGTGGATCCCGGTTTAATTCTGGGCAAACTGGCTCTAGGACCCACATGGTGACATGCTGCCTCTTACCCAACCGGCCAGTCTTTGTAGGGCACAGCCTTCTGGAGGAATCTGCTCCGTTATTTTCATTCTCGGGTCGCTCAACTCAAGATGCAAATCCTTGGAGGAGAGAGGCTCACGTGGCCTAACTGGACCATCAGCCTCTCTCTTGGTTGCTGTGCCTTGATTGAAAATCCCCAAGGAAAGTCAGAAGAAAGGGAACAGATGGTGATTGGAAACAACAACTCCTGTCCGCTGTGACTGGGGTCAGAGAGGGCTCCGAGGACAGATGCCTAATGGGCATTAACCTCATAATATCTTCGGTGTTGATATTGTTGAAGAACTTCTGTCACTCAAGGGAACCTCTGTTTAGTTGTTTTCTCAACATCCCTGCTAGATCCCATAAAGCATTCATTTGTTCCTTCCTTTCTTCATTCAATAAGTGAACGTTTAGAGAGCCGTGAGAATGAAGGAATTCGTCAGTGTGGTTTTGTGACATCCGACAGGAAAGCGGCACATGGCTAAAACTCCTAACTAGAGTCATCAGAGGTGGGGGACACTGGTGTAGCTGATGATTAGTAGTTAGAGATGGAGGACAGAAGAAGAGGACTAGGCGACAAGAGAGCCTTTGGAGCACCGGAGCTCATGGGCGCAGACTGGTCTGGGTCAGGAGGTGAGAGGGGCAGCAGGTGGGCACGCGTGGAGAGGGTGGTGTTGGGAACAGGAGACAGAGCAGGGATCACAAAGTGGGTGGGGTATTTGCAACCAGGTGATGAGTCTGAAAGTTGGGCAGTTAGAGAAGAAGAGAGAAGAATTAGTGAGTTAGCTGGGTCAGGAGCAGATGCTGAGGACATGTCCTCGGGAGTATTCCACACCAAAAGTATGTCTGGAACCACTGTGTCGACTAATGATGGCAGCTCAAGGCTTCTTGGATGGTCACGTCTGGTGGTGCCTACTGGTTACTGGGGCTGGGGGCTCAGCCGTGGGTCTCTAACGCTGGGTGTGTCTCTGGGTCTGTCCTTTCCCGCTGTGCCAGGCCTCCTCCACTTTGTTGCGTGTCCTCTCTCAGCCTGGCTTCCTAGTCACCTCATACTTTGAAATTGTTTTTCTTCTTCACTCCTAACCCCAAATCTCAAGGTATCACCTGTAGTCTGCCTAGCTAGTTTGCAAAATGAACTCAAAGAATGAGGTTGGTGTTAGTGACTGAAAGGTTTACGTGGTTTAGAGACTATATTTATATTTAGCCAGTCCCTGGGGAGTCAATGTGGGAACTTCAGACATTGAGACATTTCTGCCAGTTGATGGAGAGAAATATTTTTAGGCAGAAGGACCTTCAAGCAGACCTCAAATCCTGTCAAAAATCTGGCTCAGGATGATCTTTCACAAATGAAAGCTGGCCCCAAATTATACATGTTGCTTTGTGAAGTAATGAACCCCTTTTCACTAAATGTATAGAGGCAGAATGATTGCTAGTTAGAATTTTCTCAGAGATTCCATTTGGAATAGACTGGATCAGGGGCATCCTTTTAAAAATGAATTTTTCTGTGGGAACTCAATGCAACAAAGAATAAAAAAACAAAACAAAACACTGTACTAGAATCCCCGTCTTTCTCCGTATTCCCTACCTTGTAAGGAAGAAGGATTCATTCTTGCTGTACCAGTGTCTGGGTTTTCCTGTATGGGGCAAGGGGGAAAAAGCCCAACCCCCAAACAGTGAAGCCAGAGAAGCTAAGCGCACTACACGGCGGAGAAGGGAAAGAGGGGGGTGGAAGTAGCCATACTGGCATAATGGATGTCATGGAAATTTCTCATCTGGCTTTGAAAGTAGCGAGGAGAGTAAGATTTCAGGAAGCAGCTGCCATCTGTATAGTGGTTATTGAGAGTGGCAGAGAAGGGGGGTAATGGATTTTAAAGATCTCTTAGTGCGCAGTAAGAATGCACTCCACCCCTTTGGCTTCGGATTTCCTTTTTTTTTTTTTAGAAGCTGAGTATAGATTTGAATCGCCTCAGATTATGTATTTTTTTGATCGACAGCTGTTTCTTTGAACATGAGTTCATGCTGAGGTTGGACCTGTCACAAGGCTATCTGGTATCCGCAGGGAAGAAGCCAGATACAAAATAGATAACTGATAAACCATTCTTGATGAATCCAGAATGCGCAGCTCAGAGCCTCCCTTGGCCTCCCTCCTTGTCCCCTGGGATGGCTGCTCTGACCCCTGGCACTCTGTGAAACCCAGTTTGAAACCATCGCCTGAATACACCCGGAGTCGCTTCCAGCTCTGCAAGTCATTGTGCAATGCCAGCCTTGCCTCAAGTTCAGTCGCAGATACTGACCACAGGGAAACGTAGACTCTTTCTGGTTACACGTCTGTGTTGCCACATTCTGGAAAAGGTGCCCTCAGCATAGCCCGGGGCCTCTCCAGACTCTGGGCTGTGGGGTGTGGTTTTGTGAATGGGGCTCACTGTGGTTCTAGGGGGCCCAGATAGCATGAGCCAGCTCCCGCCTTGCCTCAGGGCGGACGTCTAGTCACACACCCCGCCGGCCTCTGGACAAAGCTATTCTCCTTGAGCAGTATTTTCCTCTTGCTGTCAGCCATGACTTCTCATAAATCCCTTTGCTGTATCCCGTTGGAACAGGGCTCAGGGGTTTAGGCCAGTTTGTTCAGCAGGACTCTAGGTGTCCTGCAAACAAGGAATCATTTGGGATAGGCTGGGATAACCTGATCCTGGGCAGGCAGAGCTGCACAGAATACTGCAGACTGCCTTCCGGGGCAGACCCTTTCCAGGAGCGGACACTTGCATGTGGTCCATGGAGGCGAAAGGCATTGGTGTCCACGGTGGATGAGATCCATGTTTTTCCACACTTCCCACTGGAGCAAGCTGGGATTGCATTTCACGGAGAATTTCCATACAGTCATATCACGCCTGTCTGAGAAGCCTGCTTGTATCCTCTGGTACAGAACGCTTTTTTAAAAAAGACTCATGATCGATTTTTTAAATTATAAGAGCAATACATGCTTGCTTTGACCAATTTATAAAATTCAGAAGTGGATGAATTTAAATGCAACCCCTTCTCTTCTCCTGTGATCTGTTCTCCCAGAGGTAACCGCTGTTAATTTTAGTGTCTGCTCTTCCAGATTTTTTTTCTGCAAGAAGCCTGTCTTCCATTTCAGAAGACAGGACAATACAAAGTGCTGATACTACTGTTTTAGGTTTTAGGAGACAAGCAGGATTTGAGTGATCGGAGCTGATTAAGGTCCGGTGAGATGCAGGGGCCAAACCCAGTGGCTTGTTCTGAGCCAATGACTTTTCCAGCAACCCTGCTCCCGTCTCATGGGCTCCGTTTGCTTACATATATTGTTTTTAATGCAGTTTTAATAGCCCAGACCTACGTTTGATTTATCTACTCATTGGGCAGGTGGTGACAGACTCATGAGCTGCGTCTGGGCCTGCGGGAGCGTCCTAGGTGAGCCGTCGGGAACTCCCCAGCGGCTTCCTGATGAAGAGCTACTTTTACTTTCTGAAAACCTGTAGGATTTTCCTAATGATCTGGAGGATGAAGTGGTGGGGGGAAGCACCTGAGGTGTAAGTCCAAGGCCGGGACCATACTTCCCTTTCCCTGTAGGAATTTCCAGGAGTCTTGGGGAATAGGTACGCTCTAGCCCTCCCTTTGGCTGCCACCCACGCCAGGCCCTAGGGACTGGTGGGAAAGCTGGGACTTGTCAGTGAAAGGTCCTTGTTCTAGAAACTCTGTGGAGAATGAGGAGTGTTGTATTAATAAGCACACATGCCTGTGCAGTGCCCAGCACGGAGTGGGTCCTCCTTTCCCCTTGACCTCTCTACTTCAGTTAACAACTGTGCTTTTTCAATATGCTTATTAGCCATCAATAGCATACAAACATTATAATCATCACCAGCAACAATCCTATCATTAATTAAATTATTTAATCAATTGGGAAATTAATGATCTATTATTGATTAATTAACTAAATCTGTTTTGTTAGTAGCGTTATATTATTATTAACAACAACTCTTTACGGAGTGCCTGCTACACGTCAGGTGCACTCCTAGCCACTTGGCATACACTGATGAACAAATAAATATTCTTGCCCTCATGGAGCTTACTTACAACCAGCAGGAGAAGACAGACCTGAGCAATGGACAAAATAAACAAGTAGGTTTTATGATATCTTGAATGTTGACAAATGTTGAGGCAAAAAGAATAGGGAAATTGGGAGTCTGGAAATTGGGTAGGGAGCTGATGTGGCTTTCAGTAGGGTTGCTCAGAGCAGACCCCAGGAGAAGATGAGATTGGAACAAAGCCTTGAAAGAGGTGAGGGAATTAAGAAAATTTCCAGGGGGAAGAGACTTTGGTCATTATCCTCAACAAAGACTTAAATTCTCAGTGCTTCCCTTAGCTGTGCCCAATGTTATGATATTCTTAATGTTACAAAACCAAAGTGGTTCATCAGGAAATGACCCTGAGATGGGGGGTGGGGTGGGGGCAAAGGTTGGGGGCTCCATGGAAGATGCTGAGTTTTGGCTTTCCCTGAAGGAAGACGTAACCAGGTGTCAACAATGACAGAGGCGTGCATGGCTGCCTAGCATGGGAGGTGACTTAGTGCCAGGCATGGCCAGGAAGTAGGACTGGAACAGCGTGGCTTTTAGGTCTGGGGTTGCTCACTGATGTCATTAGGGGACCCAAAACATCTCTCTGCGTCCTCCCAGAGATTTCCTCCTGCAATTCTGTCCTTTGGAATGCGTTCTTTGGGTTTCCTCTTTAAAATTACACACAGCACTAGCAGCAAAACATCAAACCCTATCAAAATCATGTTATAACGTGCTTGGGTCACTTTTCTCCCTTTGCTAGAAGAGACTGAGGATATAAGGCTCCTGGGGAGGGAAGAATGTGTGTGTGAAAGGACATGGAAAGGGGAGATCCAGGCATAGCAGCAACCCAAGCGGGTGTCTCTGAGTCTGCCCAGGTCAGTTATATCCACTTACTGACGGAGAGCAGGAGGAAAGCCACATCACCAACACTGACTGATTCTTTTTTTTTTTTTTTAAGATTTTATTTATTTATTCGACAGAGATGGAGACAGCCAATGAGAGAGGGAACACAAGCAGGGGGAGCGGGAGAGAAAGAAGCAGGCTCATAGCGGAAGAGCCTGATGTGGGGCTCGATCCCGTAATGCCGGGATCACGCCCTGAGCCGAAGGCAGACGCTTTAACCGCTGTGCCACCCAGGCACCCCTGACTGATTCTTGAGAAACAGAAATACACAGTAGTCAGCTTTTGAAAAGTCAAGGAAATCCTGGCAATTGAGAACTGATGAAGAGAGAGTGGTTGCCTTCTTTTAAATCTCTCAATCGGGGAGGGAAATAAACTCTCTTCCAGTCACTTGCTGATTTAAAAGCTGGATCCCTACAAGTCTCTGCAAGGAGAGATCTTGACCCAGGATTCTCCATAGAGTTCTCAGTGTCGTGAGGATAAGTGATTTCAGGAGATTGATTAGCCTGTATTGACCGTCCTCCCCTTGGGATGCGTAGAACAGACATAACATTCAGTTTGTCCATCTCCCAGCTCAAGATTTCTCTATAATCCCCCTTCAAAGACCCCTCATGGAGGGAGGACTCCTCCTTGCCCGTCATGGTCTTGTAAGCGTTACACTGATGTGTTTGGTGGCAAGAACACAGTGCCTTTCAGCCCAGTGTGTGCATAGGGTAGGCGCTCAGGCTTAGTGCATGACAGAATGCTGTTGGAGAAATGGATGATTGGGACAATTTATGCTCAATTGGTGTTCAGCAGATATCCACAAGGGTCTGCTTACAGTACTTCATTTAATCCTCATGACATCCTGGTAGGAGATTTTCATTGTTCTCGATTCAAACTGAAGAACACGCTCAGAAAAGTTAGGTGAACTATCTAAAGTCACACAGTTAATAAGTGGAACTTCATGCCAGTTCTAGATTCTTGCTGGTACCCACTAATCTGAGTGAGCTTTCGTCTTTCCATAACAGGCATCATGAATGCACTCTTGTCCTAGATGTTTGAATATACTCTGTACTGCAGATAATCCATAAAAATAATGGGTATCTGTTCTCGTAAACTTTTTTTTTTTTTTAGCATGAACATTTAATCTGAGTGACTCAAAGTTTAGAAAAATAAGGAGGCTAGCTGCAGGATAGAGGGTTAGAATGACCCTGACCCTGAATAATCTGTAATCCTTATCCCTACCCTCCCACCAAGTTTCGTAGGTGTGAGACGTGTGATTACAAAATGATTTCACATGTACTTTACATAAAAGAAAAGTCATGAGCATTTGCTTCTGCTGTTGGGCATTTTGTGATCTGTGATAACATTCACTGTTCAGGCTTGGCTTAGTACAGTGGCTTCAGAACTTTACCGGGCACGAAAGCAGCCCAAGGGACTTGTTCAAAATACAGATTCCCTCGTCACACTTGCCGTTCTGTTTAAGAGGTCTGTATTTAGCAACATCTCAGGGTGGTGCTGATGTAGGTGGCCCAAAAGACACATTAGCAGGGACACTGGCTTATGTCCACGGAGAAAACCGTGCTTCCTACGTGACTTGAGACTTTAAGGACACCGACGAGGAGCTCCAAAAGTCAACACCTTGTTCCTTCTCTTCCGAAGTCTGGCTTCAGGACCCTCTCAGGGTTTGCTTACATTACTTACCTTGGCTGACGGCTGACGTTTCTCACCACCAACTCGCCGTGGTGTGTGGGTTTTTTATTTGGTTGGAACTATGGGGCCAGGCACAGGAGTGGATCTCTTCTTAAAATGCTTCCTGCTTTTTATAGTGATCAAAAGCACTATCTGTGTCTGAAGGTGACTGACCTAACTGTCTCACTGGTGACTCAGAATGGTGCAAGGAGTCGTTACCTACTGCCCAAATTCTGCACCTGCTTCTCTTCTTTCCTTGTTAAATATTTGCCGTCTGTCTGAATTGGAAAAGGATAGTTCACACCGAAAGCAAATGGAGATGGTTTTGGCTGATGCCTCTTTGTACTTTCTGAGGTTTCATTTTCTTGAGAAATGCACAGTGGGTACAAGTGCTGTCTATGCTTCCTCCTAACAGGCTATTCATAAAAAGTGCCCCTCCGGCCAGTCGGCTTGTTTTGTCTCTTTCGTGGCTTTATGGAGGCTCTGTTTACTCACCTGTAGCAGATGTACTTGGATTCCAGATGTTTTTAAGAATCTTTCTATGTGGGCCTATATAATGTTATACGGCAGCAATAACTCCTTTAAAGTCTTATGACTTTGTAAGAAGTTCTGATTGCTTATTGTTTGAAATGTGTTTGTGTTTCCTAATTAAGCACTTCGTTAATAGCTGCCAAGGCCTTTTGGTCTATACATTGACTCTATTAAGTTGATTTTTTCTTAACTAATTTAATATGATTTTATGTCTATACTTTGGTGCTTAATGAATTTTGTTAAATTGAGGCCCAAACATGAGGTTCTTAGTAATTTTTAGTAAATGATGACAGTAAAAACACATCCACAGAAACTTATCTCATCAGAAATATGCTTGTATATGTTTTTTAACTGAGGTATAATTGACATATTAAAGTGGTTTCAGGTGTAAAATGTAATGATTTGATATTTGTATATGTTGCAAAATGATCACCACAATAAGTCCAGTTAACATCCATCATCATACAGAGTTAACACATTTTTTTGTAATGAGAACATTTAAGATCCACTTTCTTAGTGACTTTCAAATGCATAATATAGTATTATAAACTGTAGTAATCATAAAAAATGCTTATATTTAAAAAAACACTGGGGCAATCAAAACCTAGTTGGCATAGGGGTGTAGGAATTAACCTCTAAAACACATTAAAAAAATTTCTAGCAAATACAAAAGTAGACAATGTATTAGGCTTCCATGGATCCATCACTAAGCTTCAACAGTTAGTTTATGACCAACTGAGCCACCCAGGCATCCCCAGATGTTCAGTTTTTATTCATGTTTCCATGCATGATTGTCATAGGAATTCTCTTTTGCTCACATGCTCTCTCTTCCTTCTTTCCTTTTTTTTTTTTTTTTTTTTGTATGAGTCAGGATCCAAAGAAGTTCATACAATGAGATTGGTTAAATATATTTTACATCTCTTTTACTCAATAGATACCCTCCTCCGTTTCTTTTTGTTTTTATTGTGATTTTTTTCTTTTGTTTTTGTTGAAGAAATTGTGTAGTTTGCCTCAGAATTCCCACAATTTGGATTTTGCTGATTCCATTGCTGTATTTGTGCTAGATAAAGTAAAATTCATCCTGTGTTCACACTGATACTCCCAAATGAAATTCAATACTGAGGGCTTTTACTTAATCTCTTACATTCCTATCTTCTTTCTCCTACTCTCCAAAATCCCAGTGCTTAACAATAGCAACATAATGACTCATTTGTTTATCCTGTACTGCTCATAAGACAGTCTTAGAATAACAACACTGACACACCAACACCATAATTATTGAAGCTAATTTGCAGTAATTGTGCTTTGTAATTATTTTGGTCTCTAGGTATGTACAGATAAATTGAGTGGTGTGCCGGTAAATGTCTAACAATCAGTATTCCAAGAACAAAGAAGTAAGAAAACCAAAATAAGCAGAAGACTTTGCTGATTTCCATGGTGTGAATACTCCTCGAGTGGCTGCTTCCAAGCTATGGACTCTGTGTCACTGAATGCAGAGTTGGGAAGAGACATTCACAGCTTTGGAGAGCCCTTGCTGGTGGCTCCAGTTCACACTCAGGGAATCTTGCTTTGATGTCACTCGTAAGGGTTCCTTACTGTGTGGTTGTGCCAACAGTTGGACACATGGGTTCATTTGTTCCATTTCATTTTAAAGTTTTGGGGATTACTTTTTAAGCTTCAATTTTGCTTAGTAATTATGCAAAATACTTTCATGGTCTCACAGTCAAATCTAAAAATATTCAAGAAATCCAGCTTCCATCCCTACTACCTTCACCCAGGCCCACCCTCCTTCACAGATAACCATTTATTTTAAAAAATGCTATGGTATCCATCCATTGCTCTTTAATTTTATTAAATTTAAATTAATTTAATTTAATATTTATTATATTTTATTTATTCATTTGACAGAGAAAGAGAGAGAGCACAAGCAAGGGGAGTGGGAGAGGAAAAGGCAGACTCTCTGCTGAGCAGGAAGCCCGATGCGGAACTTGATCCCAGGACCCTGGGATCATGACCCGACCTGAAGGTAGATGCTTAACTGACCAAGCCACCCAGGTGCCCTATTTATTATATTTTAGATAATGTATTTTATTATATTTTAGTGTGCACTTTTATATAAGCACACTTTTCTATACTTTGCTTTTTTTACTTAGCAATATATCCTGGAGCTCATTTAATAGTACTGTGTAGAGATATGACTCATTCCTTTTTAAGATAACTAGGACTCCATTTTCTGATAGGAAATTGGTTTATTTAACCAGTCTTCTATTGATGAACAGTTGAGTTGTTTCCAATAATTTTAAATGGCTTCTTTTGATGTTAACTAGATATTACATTCAGTAGTTTAAAAATCAGATGGTACAAAAGAGCACACAGTGAAAATACCCTTCTCACTTCTTTTCCTAGACAGTTTGTTTCCATCTTCAGTGGAAACCTAGTGTTCTGTGTGTGTTTGGCATAGACACTACTATTTATGCTTGCAAGGTGGGGATGATTATTATCAATTTTATTCAGTAAGGGGTATAAATAAAGAGAGAGCTCCAGCATTTCAACTAATTTCAGTCAATGACATGTCACCGGATACGGGACTGAGGTGTTAGGCTTTCCTGTTGCATGTTCACGCATTCCACTTTCCAGCTTCCACATCAGAATAATAGTTACAGAGATATTGTTAGTTAAATTACCTTTGTCTGGATTGAAATCAGGGAGTAGTGATCTGAGAGGTGTAATCACTCTCATCATCATCATCAAATGGTGAATTTTATCTAGTAATGTTTAAATATGAACAAAGATGGCATGATGAGAGTTAGATAAAGCAAATTAAACAAGAAACCACTTGGGAGAGTATATGAAATTGATTTAGACATATCCTTGAAAATGTACAAAGGACACTCATTTTGCTCTACCCGAAGCAGCATGACAAAAGCCTAGTACTCAAAAGAAAACAATCCCAGACACCCCACAATTAGCGCTCGCCAATGTCACACATCACACACAGTGGTGGAAGTTTATGGGCATCTTGTAGGGAGAAAGTGAGTGTGAAAGGTTTTTATCTATGGAAGTCAGCCTCCCAAATGTTGTATGGCTCCCAGTATTCTGGCTCCAGTGGGGTCTCCTCGCACATCGAATCAGGGCTGACTCCCCGTGACCAATAGAATATGGTGGGAGCAACAATGTGTGTGACTTCCAAGTCTGAGTCATAAAAGGCATTGCAACTTTGCTTTGGCCTCTTAGATTCCTTACCGTGGGGGAAGCCAGCCATCAGCCCGTGAGGACACTCAAGTAGCTCTGCAGAAAGATCTACAAGAGGAGGACCTGAGGCTCCCAACCCAATAGCCAGCATCAACTTGCCAGACATGTGAGTGAGCCGCCCTAGAAGTAGCTCCTGCAGCCCTACTTGGATGATTGCAGAGGACCACAGCCTGGCTGTATCTGACAGCAACCTCATGAGTGACCCGAGCCAGAACTACTCAGATGTGCCCTCCTGATTCCAGAGCCACAGAGAAATAACCAATATTGTTGTTGTTTTATATCACATTTATGTTTTTTTAAAAGATTTTATTTTTTTTATTTGAGAGAGAGAGTGTAAGAGAGAGAGAGAGAGAGAGAGAGAGAGCATAGGCAGGGGGGAGGAGTAAGAGGAGAAGCAGACTCCCACTGATCAGGGAGCTCAATGTGGGGCTCGATCCCAGGATCCTGAGATCATGACCTGAGCTGAAGACAGACACTTCACCGACTGAGCCACCCAGGTACCCTCACATTTATGTTTGTTTATTCAGCACAATTTTCACAATGACTCTGTGAGAGAGGCACTTTTAAAAATAATACTTGCTCTTTTCTGATTATAACGATATAAAAATCGGAAAGTATAATAAAGTTGTGAGAAAAAAACAGAAAGCACTTTTTTTTTTTTTAAAGATTTTATTTATTTATTTGACAGAGACAGCCAGCGAGAGGGGGAACACAAGCAGGGGTAGTGGGAGAGGAAGAAGCAGGCTCCCAGAGGATGAGCCTGATGTGGGGCTTGATCCCAGAATGCCGGGATCACGCCCTGAGCCAAAGGCAGACGCTTAATGACTGAGCCACCCCGGCGCCCCAAGAAAGCACTTTCAACCTGCTATAAGATAGGTCATGCTATTTCTACTATTAGAGGGTAAAATCCCAAGATGCAGAGAGGGAAGAAACTTCCCGATGGTATACAACTACTGAATGGTACATGCAGTATTTGAAAACAAGTCAGTTTAACTCAACTGTATGTTCTCTGTATTCTGCTAATCTTAAAAAAATGGAATTCAATATTAATGCCTTTTAAACGAAATGAAAACTCTCTGTGTGATAAAAATATCCCTAAGCCTTGGCTTTGCTCATCTATTCATGCATACATTCAGCAAATACTATGGATTAGGCTTAGCACTTACTATGGGTTAGGCTCTGTGCTAAGGGCTGTGGAAACAGGTGAACCAGGAAGACACACCTGGTTCTTGTTCTCACCAAGATTACAGGATAGTAGAAGGCCTTGACATTAAAAAGATAAACACATGGCAAATATGGTAGATTCGAATTGCTGTTAAATGCCAAGAAAAACTACATGTTTTGAGAAAAAAAAATGCCATAATTTAGAATCAAATTAAGATTGAAGGGTCAGGTAAAGCTGGGTATTTTCATTGAGACCCGTTAAAGGTAGGAGTTAGCCAGGTGAAGAGCAAGGATTAGAACACTCCAAGCAGAAGGAACAGCATGTGCGAGGACCCAGAAGTGAGAAATTCATTGGCATGTCTATGGAAGCAAAGGAACTGTCTCTGGAGAGTAATACATGTGGGGAAGAAAGGTGCAAGGTCAAGTTGGAGAAAGGGCCTGGGCCAGACCTCAATTTGGATGTATTGTAGGACATGCTACAGGGTGTTAGGAGCAAAGGGAAACCTCTGAGGCACTTGTAATTTCTCATTTGCAGCGGAAGAGTATTTGCATTGGAAGAATAGCTGCTGGGTGGCAATGGGTAGAGAAGGTCAGAGTGGAAGTGGGGGGACCCACAGGGAGGCTCTTGTGGCTCTCCAGCCGCCGCGGTGACAAGGCACTGTGAACTAGGGTGGCCCACGTGGTTTGAGATTATGGATGGGTTGGAGACTTGGGAATGGGTTGAGCTTGAAGGGCAAAGGAGTGCTTACTGAAAGGAGCACCAGGACGAATCAAAGCGACGTTTATGAAACTGGGAAAGACCAGAGGAAGAGCAGATTTGGCTGCGGTCTTAATTCAGTTTTATGTATGGCGATCATCAACTCCATAGTGTTGGAGCAAGACAAAAGAATGTGGCCCGTCCTTGGGAAAGGATTTGTTTGAGTTTTGACAGCAGCCAGCTGCTCGCAGATACCATCTCTGAATCGCTGTCTAGGTATCTTCTCCTGCTTTCCTTCCGCTAATGACCTTCTGCGTGCAGAAGCAAACTGCAGATAAGGAAGGGGGTTTCTGGTTCGCCCAGCCCTGGCCGGACAGCCCTCAGGTATTAAATGAGCCGCTGCTAACCACAAGCACATTAGAGCCATCACCTGAAGGTCTCCTTTGAAGGAAACACTCCCACACTTTTCCTTTTTGATCACTGCCAAGGGAGTAGATTTTGTTCTTCAAAGATCATGTGTTTGTGATAAAACTTTTTACTGTTTACTCCTCTTTGGCTCGCTGCCTCTGGGTGTTTGCCCAATAAAACACTCTCAGTTAACTAGCAGAACGCAGAACCGTTTCATTACAGTGCATATACATTTTAGGTAGATAAATGACTTACTAATTTATTTAGCTATCTTAATATTGCTTGTTCCAAAGAGAAACAGGTATGCAGATTCCCCTTTTCAGAATTTTGGAGGCTAATTCAACTTTTATCTATCAGTTGCTCTCGAAGGCGGTAAGATATAAATATGTTTCTCCAAATAACATCTTCGGGTAAAAATAGACCCTAGGTATGGAAATACAGAAAATAAGATATAATATTTAAATAAATTTTTTTTACCCCACAAAATAAAAATAGATCTCCCATGTAATTCTTTGGTTATTTAACTGTTCTAAAAATGGCTTTCAGAGGGACATTATTTTCTGAATAACAGAAGGAACTACTTTTTCCTTGAGAATTTCTCTTTCTACTTGGTCTCCTTGCCAGTGGGATTTCTCTCAAATCACACGCGTTTTCACCGAGTGTGGTCAGCAGCTTCAAAACCGTAAGCTCATCAGTTGCAGGCTTTGCAACTCAGTGGAAAGAGCTCCAGCCTGGGCATGTGGTGTCTCCCTGGGAGGGAGCTTCCTACCTCTGAGTCAACCATCCAGAGCCCATTTCTTTCCGGAGAAGTAAAACACTATGGGTGAGATTTGCCTCGCTGGGTTTGTGTGAGGATTAATGAGCTGGGTAGTGTGCAGAAACCAGGAAGGTAAGATACTGTTGTGCTTCTTCCTTCTCAGAGAAGTTTTCCCTCAGTAGCCCCTCTTCTCAGCCCCACTGTCTCTGCCTTGGCAAAGACCACCTTCCTCTCTGCCCTGGACGACTGAACAGACTCCCTGACTCCAGCCTTGTTCTCCTCCTCCAGTCCCCCCTCTGCCACGCTCCCGTCACAGTCTTTCCCAAATGCAAATCTCACAAGACTGTGGCACTACTTAAACTTAGTAGTACCTCTCTGTGTCTTCCAGAAAATCCATGGTCTGGGGCGCCTGGGTGGCGCAGTCGTTAGGCGTCTGCCTTCGGCTCAGGGCGTGATCCTGGCGTTCTGGGATCCAGTCCCACATCGGGCTCCTTGGCTGGGAGCCTGCTTCTTCCTCTCCCTCTCCCCTGCTGTGTTCCCTCTCTTGCTGGCTGTCTCTCTGTCACATAAATAAATAAATAAAAAAAAAAAAAAGAAAAGAAAAGAAAAGAAAATCCATGGTCTATGAAATGGCTTTCAGGGCTTCCCTCCGTGCCCCCTCCTCCATTCTGTTGTCACCGCTCCAGCTATGTTGACCCACCTTCCATCTCCCATCCCCTGTAACCACCCCCCCCCAACCTGGTTGTGTTCCTCTGGGCCTCTGCATAAGCTGCTTTCTCTTTCTAGAACACCCTGTGCCCTGGCCAGCCTGATGAGTTACTTCTACCTTCATTTCCTGCCCTAGTTAAGCCTCACCAGCTCTTCTCTGGCTCCCCAACCCCTTGTTTTTTCTCACCTCATTTATCTCTCTGTTTCCTAGTGTTTGGGGCCCCACCCCACTGTAGTCCCTGTCACACTGTTCTGTCCTTACTGGTGAACCAAAGTGTCCAGGCTATGGTTGAGGAAGCATGTAACCCCCTTTAGTGCAGTGCTCCCATCCAAAGGCTCTTCTCCCTCCTCCGTTCACACAAGACCCTCCTTGCAAAGCTTCTCTTCTCGAAGAATTTCTGGGAATTCCAGGGTTGGTCATAGGCAGGTCCATGAGCCCTTGCTGCCTTTTGCTATTGTGGCCAGCGAGGCAGCCGGTGACTGACTGATTCCCTCTCCCTCTGAAGTTTCAGTTCAAAACATCCTAGAGGTTTAGCCATCATGCTCACTGAGGAGGGATGTGGGAAGCCTATTGAGCACCCATCAGCTGAGATATGGAAACCTGGTCTCCCTTGGTGACTGAGTCAGAAGAATGTTCCCTCCCTTTTTTGGAATGGAGGCCAGAGAGAGTTAGAGGCCATGATGATTATGCTGTGAGTTCATGCCACACTTTGTCCCTCCAGACTCACTATGTCAAGGATCTGGTTCAGGGCACCATCTAGGGACAAGCTCTAGAGATGGTTCCCATAGAAGGGTGATATGAAATGGTTAATAAGAATATAGGAATCCTGGCTTGTCTGAAATATATATTACTGGGAGCAGGGGGAGGTGTGGAGCCTGTTGTGTGTCATGTTTACATTTATGCTTGTTTTTAAATCCCAGGGACTGTGAGAGCGGGCATTGTAGAATTTCCAGAAGTCATAGTCTAGACGAGAGATACGATGCTTTAGTCTCTCCGGTCAGCTTCTTCCCTTCCATCCTCACCAGGGGAGGAACTCGTTTTACAGCTTTGAGGTCTCTGGGGACATTATTCTGCCTGATGGAAAAGAAAAATTCCTTAGATGAAAGAAAAAAAATGATGAATATTTCAGATAAAGAAATAGGGATGTGTCTGAAAATTTCTGGCATGGATGGGGAAGAAATCCCAATATGCTTTTGTTAACAAAAATTTTGATAGCTAAAAATTATGTTAACATGAATGATACGATTTACTTGGGAAAAAGGCAACCTGAGAGTATTTTAGATTCCTTGGATATGTAATTATATATCCAGAAGGTGCCATATCCAGCGGAGTGATAGATTAAAAATTATAATCAGTGTTCTTAAGCATATAATTAGCATATTGAACATTGACAGTTCAGACCCTAATTAAGTACATAGCGTGCTAACAGAGGGAGTTCTGATTTTTCTGGTTGCATGGGAGCCTTATTCCCCAATGAAGGAAAATTTTAACTAATCATGTAATGTTTCTCTTCCATATCTCTTGGCGCAAGAAATCAAAACTACCCTTTGTTGCTCTTAGATCTGGGTGGGGGAGTGAGTGTAGGGAGTGTTGGAGGGAATTTTGTTGCTCTGTCAAAAAAAGGTAAATCGAGTGTGTTCATCATCACAGTTTCCTTCTATATCTGAAGCGATTTCACGTGTGACTCTGCGGAGCATTATGCATAACCTTTAAAATACTTATGCTCTTAGAGCACCGAAACCAGAATTTTTTTTTTTTTAACGCCACGATCTATTTAGAAGTAATTTTGCCTTATAGCCAAGGGTAATCTCATCACTGAGCAATGCTTCTATTTATATATGTCTGTCTCTCAGAGCCTGTCTGTGTCTTGAAGAAATCCCCAATGCAAGAGGCAGCATATAAAATTGAATACCACCATGTAATATCCCCAAAGGGACTTGTTTAGTGTTTTCTTATCCAGTTACCCATAGCTACAGGGAAAGATTTTTCAAAATTCAATACAAATTGTGTTAGCTTGTTTTTCTTCTTGACACCCTTAGGTCTTCTTTGATCACAGGTTTTAGAGGAAAGGAAAAAATTCCTTTAGATCTCTCAGTGTCAAGGGGCACCCAGATAGTTACTCCATTGCCCCTGCACAGAGCCGTTAACTGTGTGGAAGGACAAAGTTTTCTGAGTTAGCATTCTGGGACCTCAATAAAAGCTGTTTTCTCTGCTCAGTGTCAGAAGGGTCTTGGGCACTGGCAAAGGGGAATTAGTTATTGGAGGACTTTATTAGGAAGTAGTTTTTTCTAAAAGGCGATTCCTTTTGTCATATCACCGATCAAGCATCAATTAATCACCAGGTGTTGAATTATTGTGAAACTACTATGTTGTGTGTACTTTTATCTGTTTTGTAAAACGGCATTCGCTCTCATTGGGTTCGTAAACTGTAGTCACTCTGTAAAGAGGCAGAGACTCCAGAATTTGAAAGAAAAGGTAGAAATTGGCACCTTCATGGTTCATAGGGGTTTTGGAATTCCCTGAATCTCACTGTGGACGTTAGAATGCAGTTAATGAAAGAGAAAATGTGCTCTAATTCATTTTAATTTCCCCAAAGTAATTTTATAATGAAAGGGGTCAGTATCCATGCAATTTAGAAAGAAGGCCAAAAAGTGAGGCGTGTTCATGTTTGTCCCACTTAGAGAAGAGCCTCGTTGTGTCCGGCCTACCTAGAGAGGTTAGCCGCTGGGTGAGGCAGACGTAATCAACTCCACCGCCACAGGGTGAGGGGAAATGTGTCATGGAACCATCCAACTGCCTTGGCTGAGATTCTAAGTTCACCACACAACCTTGTGAATGCATAATTTGTTTTTCAGGGACAGGAGGGCCAGGGTGTATCAGGATCTGCCAACATTAGGGACCCCTCTCCTGCCTGTCCTAGAACATACTTTGATTCTTGAAATGAACACAAGGGGAAAATTTCAGGGCATAAGGAAACAGAAATCAATTGAAGGGATACATAAGCTTTTCAACTCCCTTTCCAGTGCAATGCCCAAACTAATAAGACGCACAGTGTGTTCAACCCTTTAGCCAAAGTTTGTCCCAGTGTCCTAAGCATCTGAAACGCTGAGCTAGCAGGGCTCCACTTGTGTTTTCAGGTAAACAGCAGACGGAATGCTCAGAGCCGAAAGCCAGATCTTTGCAGGGAATTTTTGAGCTAGAGCTCTAAGAAATGGAGGAAGAGTCCTGACTCTTTTAGACCTTTCTCTGCAGAAGGGATTGCTGCCTGTCCATTCGCTAGGCCCATTAGTCTTCACACATTGCAAGGCTAAGATCAGACAGAGTCCATCAGAATTGACACCAAATATAAATATTTTAGGGATCAGGATTTTTAAACAAAGACAATAGGCAGGAGTTTGTATGTTACTTATCCTCCTTCTGGCCAAACACGTTGCTATCTCGTAGGAAAAGACAGTGTAACTGTAGATCTGCTTGGCTTGAGAATGGTAGCTGGAACATTAATGTTCCTTGGTCCCAGAAGCAAGAACAATCTTCGTCAGCTAGTGTGAAGGCAGGATCTTTATAGGTCTTCGTGGGGAGGATCCTCCAGGTATATAGAGAAAAAACATGAGCATCTTAGCCTCTAGGAGAATGCATTCCTCTTGGGTGTTGAGTATATTGTCAATAGGGTTTGTAAAATAATCTCTTATGGTATGGTTAGTGTGACTCGACCTTCTAGGATCTGCTCTACCATGGGTGAACTGGTGAGCTGATCAAAACCCAGATCGTTAACAGCAAAGCTGGGGACCAAGCAAACCAAAGATTTATTGGAAACTTCGCCGAAGTATAGACATCCCATGAAGCCCAGCCTGGGCAGCCAGCCAGTAGCATATACACCCATCTTCCATTTTTTCCCTGTCACATTCCTTCTCTCTCTCGCCCTCTCTCTCCTCTTCCCATGCTATTAACTACAACAAATCAAATTTGGGGGAGATATAAAATGGAAACACATAAAATAAGAACAACACAAAACCAAATATAATTGCTAATCAGCTTACTGTACTGCTCGAAGCTTCTTGTCACCCACACTGGTGGTTCCATCCAAGTTTCTCTCACGTCAGAGAACATGGCAAGACAGCTTGAATCAGTCAACAAATTTATTTGAAACCTTATATTTTATGTTAAAAAGTCATGCAAATTTTGAATTTTACTGTAAATGTTTGTTTTATCTAAAAAGCATGTCCTTCTCCTAATGTCTATATGTAAAATGTATGTTCCAGGAAAATGAGCCCCATTCTTTTATGTCTTTCTATAAGCTCTAGCCAACCACTGGGTAGACGTTTATCAGTTTGGGAATTAGGAGCTTCCATTGTCAAATCTAAGCTCTTAGCCTGGCATACAAACCCCACAGTCCTCTTGTCTACTGCTCTAATCTCTTTTCCTTTTTTGGTACTCAAGCCTCCAGACTCACTTGGGTTTTTGGCATAATTCCTAAAATACCTTGGGCCTTTACGCATGTTGTTGCCTTTCAACACACCACACCTGGGTTTACGCTAATAAGGTGATTTGGTGGACCCTATAGAGCCTTGGGATGTGGCTGGTTGCCAGAGGAACAAACCATGTGATTAGATGGTTGGAACTTTCAGCCCATCCTCTGACCCAGTGGGAGGGAAGACTGAGTAGGCAGGCTGGAGATTGAGTTAATCACCAATGGCCAATGATTTAATCAATCATCCTTACATAAGGGAAACCTTATAAAAACCTGAAACAAGAGGTGCCTGGAATATATTTTTATCGCGCCTGCTTTACCTCTGTCCACCTAAGAAGCTCCTACTCATCCTTCAATACCCAGCTCCTTTGTCTTTCTCCTCTCAGAAGTCGCCCTTGACTTTCCAAAGCAAAGTGTTGTCACATTTTCTTTTGGGAAAATATAAACTGGGTATTTTAAAGCACTCCAGTTTTCTGAGGATAACTTTTGCCTTTGGTAACGAAATTCACTGGCTTGATCCCCAATCCATATATAATTCAAAGTTCAATGTCCCTTTCAACATTTACAAAAATTCTCAGGGAGGCTTACAACTTCCTGGTTTTTGAATTCTCAAATATCCAGCTTGCTTCCTTGCTTCTAGGCATGGACTACCTCCTTCCTTATTCCCCCAAAGCACCAGTAACCCCTCCCCTCACCCAAAATGTGTGCAAAAGGCATTTACTGAGGTTTTCAGAATAACAGAGGGGGAATCACCGAAGAGTGCATAATAGTTGCCAACCTAAAATTAACCGGCGTTTTAGATTCCTGGCCGACGGCACACAGGCAGCCGCTCACAGTCAAGCCCTATCTCCAGGTGTCCCCTGCAGCTGTGCTGCTGGCATCTCTTCTCTTTCTCCTGGGCCTTTTCTCTGAATCTCCAGGGCTCTGAAACTTCTGCCCTCCCAAGCTTCCAGAGGACAATCCCAGAATCCTGCTACTGTACCATGGAGCGATTTTAGTGCATTCTGTGCGGTAGTTCTCTTTCATTTACGTTAGTTCAGAGGGATCTCTGCTCTCACAACCAGAGGCTATTCTAAATAAAAGAGCACAATTTTCTTTCTAAGAGCAATCTCTTACCCTTTAGAGGAATAGACTCAGACAGTGGTCAGCTCTATGGGAGGACGTACCACCCGGACCATGCTGCAGGAAAGGGGCACTCGCTCCCTCAGCTGCTGCAGCTCTTGGCTGTCAATCCTTCCTGGGATTGCCTCAGTTGAAGGGTCATGTCCTCTTCCTGGAGTGGCCTCCACCCAGTGACAGGCTGAAGCGACCCCTGGCTTCAACTCAGACAACTCTGAAGGGCCATCCCAGTTTCAGAGAAGCTATTGATAACTGGGGTGTGAAGTTTTCTGAGGCAGGGGTAGATACATTTGTTGAGCCTGGGGTCCTTCCATGAGAGAAAAGGGATCAAGACCACATCTTCCTCCCAAGATTCAAAATTAGTCATACCTGTCAGTTTTTGACTAAGGGAATCCAACAAAGGCAGGTGCCTGAGATAAAGATCACCATAGGCCAGTCATTATCACAAACAAATCCCTCCCACATTTCCTAGCTCACCCTGGCTGCTGCTGCTGCTGGTGGTGGTGGTGGTGGTAGTGGTGATGTCCCAGATGAGGACTTCTGCAGCAATATGGACTTCCACCTTACTTTTCATCCAACAGAACTAGTTACACCTTTCATTTATGGAGCCTAAGACAATTAGTTTATAAGCCTGATTCCATGTCTGTTAATCTGATTCAGTTGTGTATATGAGGTTGTGGTGTGTTTTCACCTGATAATGTTCCTGACACCAAATATGTGTTGTTGTTGTTTTTCCCAACACCAACCTCTTCTCCAACTGTCCAGAAACCAACTGGGGATCACACGATTCAATTAAATTCTGACACTAACTGCGCAGAGTTAGCACAGACCCCTTGGGTGAAGGGCTCACTCCCACAAGACTGCCTTTACTTTGGATGCCAATCACAAGTCGCCAGCTCCCACACTTCTGATTGACCAGCTATAAATCAGGAGCCTCCATGGCTTCCTTCTCAGTTTGGATAATTTGCTAGAATGGCTCACAGAACTCAAGGAAACAGTTTACTTACAATTACCAGTTTATTATAAAGGATTCAACTCAGGAATAAGCAAATGCAACAGATGCATAAGGCAGGGTATGGGAGTGGGGTGCACAAAACTTCCATGACCACTCTGGGTGAGTGCTTCTCCAGTACCTCGATGAATTCACTAATCTGAAAACTCTTTGAACTTCATTGTTCCACGCCCTGGGCCAAAGGCAGACATTAATGACTGAGCTACCCAGGCACCCCTGAAAGTGTCAACCTTCTAATCCCACGGCTGTTTCCTCTGGCAATTAGCTCCTGAAGCTCCCTAGGAACCCACAATATCACCTCATTAACACAAGCTCAGGTATGGTTGAGAGGGGCTTATTATAAATAATAAAAGATGCTCTTCTCACCCCTATCACTTGGGAAGTTTCAAGGGTTTTAGAAGATCTTGTGCCAAGAACCAGGGATGAGACCAAATATATAGTTCTTATATCACAGTATCACAGAGGCATAGTAAAAAGATACAACAAAGAAGTGTAAAAAGTGAAGATATGGGTTTTTAAATCTCTCTTGAGTGCCAATTTTCTTGGTGTTGAACCAAGTGGGGCTAGCATTTGATAAAATTTGGAACAGTTTTCTGAGTTTTTGACCTCGCAACTGTTCTCTACTCTACAGGACCCAGTTTCATCTCTTATAAAAACCTGCTTTCAGAGAAGTCTGAAACCAAACAATTGTCTCATATACTTAGATAAAGGTATAAATTGATAACACTGCACTTGAGATACCTCCCTGATATACTTTCATTTTAAGTGGAGACAAGGTCCTGGCAATGTAAGTCCAAATATGTTGTATTTATGAATTACCAAACATTAAAACAAGATGGCAGATGTACTGAATAGACAAGATTGGGTAGTCATTCCCTAAAATGACTTAATTATTCCTAGCAATCTTCCAAACTACAAATACTCTTGTCTACACTCTGAATCAGAATTCCCAGCCTCTGATTCTTTTGGTCATTATTGTTCTACTGAGTCCATTGTAGCTGAAACTAAAATGTAAGAACAGTGTGTTAGGGAAAACTTTGGTAAGTCATTTCACAATTATACAGTAACTTACATCTATAGAAAACTATGGGTATTAAAGACAGTTCCAAAATGTGAAATAAGTACTTGTATTAGTTACCTAAAATTGTATAACAATTTACTGCAAAACATTAAGGCTTACAACACAGAGCTTCATCACCTCACCATTTATTTGGAATTTAGGAATCTGGGCCTAGCTTAGCTGGGTCCTTTGCTTTATGGTCTATTACAAGACTATAATCAAGGGGTTTCCCAGGGCTGGGTTCTCACCAGAAGGTTCAACTGGGAAAGGGTTTCTTCCAAGCTCACTTATGTGATTGTGAGCAGGGTCCAGTTCTTTGAGGGCTGTTGGACTCAAGTGCCTCATTTCCCAGCTGGCTGTTGCTAGAGGCCACCCTTGATTCCTTACAATGTGGGCAAAAACACTCTACTCCTCACAACATGGCAAGCTGATTCATCAAAGCCAACAATAGAGGCAAGAGGTGGGGCACAATCCTCCATAACCTAATCACAGGTGTGCCATGCTCTCAGCATTGTCATACTCAAAGGGAAAAGATTACTTGGAAAATACCAAGAAGAAGGGATCTATCATTGGGGTCCTCTCAGAGGCTGCCTGCCTCAGTGCTTCAACTAGTAAGAGACAAAGTACATTTCATGATATCGTGAAGAAAACAAGAGATTCCATTTAATAGCACAGCTGCTCTGGGAACTGCAATTGCATAGACATGTTTAAGGGAGAAGTCTCTTCTAAATCAAATCAAACTTCCTTAATTAATGCAGCTTTATTCTTCAAACATTCTGAAAACTTCCTAATCTAATCTTCAGAATCTTTGAAGCCATTATCAGATGCTTTAAAACTTTTGCCAAATATTTTCCTCTCTTTTATACCCCCATATGACATTTCTCTCCTAGATCATTAAAGAGAAAACTACAGAAAGACCACTGTGAGTGTGTGTACTTTTTCTTTGAATTGTGGACAAGGGATGGAGTTTATGAAGGTAAATAAAGCAGAGTCTGAAATCTTATGAACAAGATCCAGCCTTCAGTTAGGCTAAGCAGATTGTATTCCATCTGCAATTCCCAGCAGGGTGTATCTGTTGACGACTGAAGGAAAGAGTTTTTTATTCTGAAAACATACGGAGACAGAAAAACTCTCATATGGAAAAAAAAAAAAAGGAGAAAGAAAAGATGGTGTGAGTAGAGCTGGGACAGTTTATTTGTGGAAATTTATAAAAATGTGTCACAAAGCTCACTTTAAGCTTCCTAATTGCCAGCTGTGGGCCTGGTAAATATGGGATAGGTCCTAATTTCCATGTTGTGAGATTTTCCTTATAGCTGTCTTGATTGTCTGGTTGTAATATGAATGCATTTTTTTTTTAAAGTTGAGTACTCTGATTTTTTTCTGTTTTGCTCTTGAATTCTTAATAAAGTCAGAGCACTCTTCTTTCTGCCTTTCTGTCAGCAATAGAAGAGGCAAACAGAAGGTAAGAGGAATGAGAGAGTTTACAAATAGATCAAGTGGTGAGATTTGAAATACATATATCTGATCCAATGTCTGACACTCCTTGGATGACAAGAAAAATGCTTTTGGAGAATTTCAGTGTCGTTTTTTTCTGATTTAAATTACAATTAGAAAATAGAAAAAAAACCTTGTGGTAGCACAACAGGGAGGGCCCTGGATTATGCCTGAGTTAGTTTAATGACTCAGAGTAGTGAAGAACCAGAAAGAAGACATGCTCTTTGGAAGAATAGTTCAGTGCTGAAAGATAGAGACCAAAGGGGAAGCAAGTGTGCCCAAGAGAAACCTTACCCATGTCCCAAGTTTATCTAAGATTGATCCTGGTAGCGGATGGTTAATTTTTCAAAATGATTTTACTCACAGAGATATGCTTTGTCGGCCAAACCCAAATGACTAAAGGATTATTAAAGGACATTCATTAATTTGTTCTAAAAATAGAAGTAATTTATGTAAAGTATAGGAAATTTGAATGAATATGAAGCTGAGTGTTTGATGAAGATAAGAATTGAAATTCTCTTTTATTGAGATAATTGCCCTTTGGAGAGGTTTCCATTTTTGGTTGCTGGCGATGGTGGAGTTACTAATTTACAGTTGGAGCAACTTGGATGTGGCTTCATCATCAGAATCAGTGTAATGCAAATACTTACCTACAGTTCTTGACAAAAACTTGAAGTCACCACAGATCTGACTGCAGAAGCTACGGTTGCAGATCTGAAATGTTCATTTTGACATGGACAGCTAGGTGCTGGAGAGTTACAGAAAATTTTTTTCTTAAATATGGATTTAGATGAAATATTAATAATTATTTTTTAAAATTAAATTTTTTGGGGGGAGAGAGAGAGAGCACATGTGAGCAGGGGGTGGGGAGGGGCAGAGGGAGAGGGAGAGAGAAAGTCTTAGGCAGGCTCTACACTGAGTATGGGGTCCAACCTGGGGGGCTTGATCCCCGAACTCTGAGATCATGACCTGAGCTGAAATCAAGAGTTGGACTCTCAATGGACTGAGCCACCCAGGAGCCCCAAGTATTAATAATTCTTAAATGCTGCTACTGAACAGAGTTTGAGAAATATATCGTTGACTGTTGTGATTTTGAGTTCACCTCAGACGAGGGTAGGCAGGATCTCTACCTGCTTTTGAGGCCAAAGCTTCTATGGGCTCAGGATGGGAGGGACCTAGAGATTTTGGGTTGTGAGGAGTACACTTTGTCTCATGGAAGGCAATTAAGAGTAAGATGAGGAATTTAGGAGCAGGGTCAAGTTGTGAGTGATTATTTTGTAGCAGTGAAAGTCACTCTCCAAACTCTACTTTTATTATTCTCAATCATTTGGACCAGGAAGGAATTGAATCCATGCTTGGAGTAAAAAGGTGAAGGACAGAGAAATCAACCCAGAGAAGTCGTGAATGTGAGGAATCAAAGTTATTTGAGAGACTGAGCTCTGAAGTGCCTCTTCCCTCACCCTTGACAACGCTGGGTATTATCGTGCTTTCTAATTTTTATTCATTGGACTGGGACAAAATACATTTATTATCTTCACATACATTTCTTTAGTTATTAGTGAGTTTGAATATCTGAGTGTGTTTTCAAATAATTTAATAGTTGTTTTTCTTTATATTTTCTGTAAACTTTTTGCAGATATATCTTCACTTTTCTATTGTATTACTGAGCTTTTCCTTTTAAAAATTTGTATGAGTTGGTTTTGTTTTACTCTGTTTTGTTTTGTTTTGTTTTGGTAAGAGTTCTATTTAAACAAAGGAATTAGCCCTCTGCCCCAAATGTGTGCATGTATGCTTTCCAATATTTGTTGTTGGTCTTTCAACTTTGTTTATTATATATTTTTTTCTATTACCAATCTTTAAATTTTAATTTCATTTTTATCACTCTTTTCTTTTTTGGCTTTTAGGTTTTCTATCCTGTGCTTTGAGGTCTTCCTTGAACATGTTTCAATACCATCACCAAAACAAAACAAAACAAAACAAAACAAAACAAAACAAAAAAAAACAAATCCCCTGTTTCTTTACTGAATTGAGATGCTACTTTTATTAAAATCTCCATGTGTATTTAGGGTTGATTTCTCAGCTATTTTTTTTCCATTGTTTCAGTTTTTCTCCAGTACCAAGGAGTTATATGTTTTAATGTTGTTTGAGGCAGATGCTCCTTCTTTTTTTGGGAAATTTCCTGGCTATTCTCACATTTTCCTTTAAAAAAAAAAAAGATTTTGCTTATTTATTTGACAGAGAGAGAGAGAGAGAGCAGTAGAGGGAGAGACAGAAGCAGACTCCCTGCAAAGGGACTCAATCCCAGAACCCCAGGATCATGATCTGAGCCAAAGGCAGACTCTTAACCGACTGAACCACCCAGGCAGCCCTCACGTTTTCATTTTCATTTTCATTTACATCTGTTGACAACCCTCCCCAAGTGAAATCGTATTGGGCTTGAGCTTATAAATCAGTTTAGGTGAAATTGACATCTTCACAAGTCTTTTTATTCAAGAGCACAATGTGTCTGTCTGTAGGGGTTTTACATGTCAACCTGGCCATATTTTCCAGAACCTTCTTTCCAGGTTGGAGTTCACCAAAAAACAAATTGCTGTGAAATTTACAAGGCAGATGTGAGGCAGCAGCCATTATCTTTAAAGGTGCTCTTGGATAGAGGTGATGAAAGGCAGATGCAGAAGACCAAGAGAGTTCCAGTGGGTTCTTAATCTTCCCCATTCCATGTCCTGTTTTTCTTCCTGACTCGGGCCCTACTGACCAAGGGCAAACCAGTCCCATTGACCAATATTGGCTGTGAAATGCAGAGGAGGTTCAATGCAGAGGCAACAGTCTTCTCAGCCGGTGTGCTAGCCTCCCTTTGCTTACAACCTTTGGCAGCTGCTGGTGCCTTGCTTCCTGATTCCTCTGAAAACTCGGACTTTCCCTTCTGGGCCAGTGCTTCAGGAGAGCCGGTGACTTTTCTCTGATCCTAAGATCTCCCATCTGGATCTTTACTTCCCTAGCTCCCTCCAGAATTAAGTAGGGTCCAATTCCGTAATTAATTCCTTATTTTGTAGTACTCATAGAGGCTCTACTTCCCTTTTCGAACCCTGATGAACACACTGTCCATTTATTTAGCTCTTATTTTATTTCTTACTATTGTATTAATGTTCTCTTCATATAGATCCTATATACTTTTTAATGTATTTATTCTTAGACAGCGTATCTTTTTGCTTGCTTATTGTGAATGGAATTTTCCTTCCATGATCTGTTCTAATTGGATCCTACCTCAGAGCCTTTGCACCTGCTGTCCCTTCAGATACACCCATAGCTTGCTCCATTATTCCCCTGAGATCTTTACGTATCGCCATCTTTTCAAGGAGGCTCTCCCTGGCCACTTCATAAAATGGTAATTCCTCATGTACCATATACCTCCTTCCTTGTTGATCAAGGTCACTAATCCTAGACTTTTTCTATTTAGACGTACTTTCTTTAAAAGGTCATTATTTTATTGCCTAGAGTTAGTTAGAAGAGGTTCATTAATTTAATTATTGGGTTATATTCCAAAAATGTTATTTTGAAATCACTGGATTTTGATGCCTAGAGTTAGTTAGAAGAGGGTCATTAATTTAATTATTGGATTATATTCCAAAAATGTTATTTTGAAATCAACTGGATTCCAGAATTTAGTTTTCCATGTAAGCAACGGTGTAAATAATGACCAGACTTCCTTGTGAGTTTATACCCTATAATGTTTCTAGTGTATAGTGTTGCTCTTCAAAATGAGGCATCCTCCATGAAATGTCTCAAAGACAGAAATGAATGTTTCATCTACTTAATTGCCATTGTCCATATTGTCTTCATCACTTCTTGGCACCAATACACCATATGATATAATTGTGATTTGTATTCAAGATTATCTCTTTCCTGCCACGGATTTAGCCTGAGTTCACAGACTCAAATGAGCATGAGGGAACAAGCAAATCATACAAATGTCAAAAAAGGTTGCCCAAGGTTGGAGGGGGGGATCACATAACAGGCAATGGTAGGAACTGGTGGATAACTTGAGAGCTCATGGTCTGTCAAAAAGGGCACAGACAGCAGCTGCTTGGGAATATGGACCCAGTATTGCCTGATCTTCTGATTTTTAAGATGAGTGTGGAAATACTGACCTTTATGGAAAATCTCCTGTTTTTAAAAGATGAGTATATTGTTCAGCCCTGGCAAGAAATGCATGAGACGTTCAAAATGGGTAATTGACAAAGGAATTTTTTAAAAACCTGTAGGCAGGGTTTCCCTCACCCATCAAGGAGTGGTGAAACCACTGGGTCCAGTAACAGCAGAGGGCATTATTTGGTCTAAAGGGCCTGGCTGTGGCTTTGGGAGGGGGCAGAGAGGGCTGCCTGCCAGGGGCTTGGTCTTGGGTGGAGAGAAATAGCCAATCCATGGTAGGGAAGGAGCCAGGAATAAAAATACCTCCATCTCTGTTTCCTTTCATCCTCTGATCTCCCACATATTCATTCCTCTGTTGGCTTAAACCAAGAGAAAGCCAGAGGACAGAGAAGCCTATTGTTTTAGTCTCCAAAGGCCAGCACCCTGGGGAGTGGATCTCAAAGGTCAAATTGAAAATATCCAGCATTGATAGCTATTACTTTATATTAAGTAAAATGCAAACAAATACCGAGGAGGAAAACAAAACATGCTGCAGGGTGTCCATGTGGGACCCTTGGTTTAAGCACTTTAAAGATATCGGTATGTCTTTATATTTCTATCATTTTATTCTAGTAGTGTTTATAAACAAGATGCTAGATAACTGGGCGAATGCAAGGATCTGAAAACTGAATTTAACATGGCTGGAAAAAGCACTTTACATCCTCCCAATGAGATAAAAACAATTTCTCTTCAGGATGTTTCTTTCCCGGAAAAAATTGATACAGCCTAATTACCAAGGATTTTATGGACTAAATTTCTCAAATATTCTATTCTAACTTGTATTACTTATCTATTGCTACATAAAAAGTCACCCCAAAAGTTAGTGGCTTAAAACAACCAACATTTACTGTCTCGTGGATTGTGAGGTTCAGGACTCCAGGAGTGGCTTAACTGGGTGGTTCTGGCTCAGGATCTTGGTTGAATGACCTGAAACCTTGACTGGTGCTGGGGGATCCTTATCCAAAAAGGCTCCCTCACACAAGCGTTGGCTGGAAGCCTCAGATCCTCACTGCATGGCTCTGCCATGGGGCTGTCTGAGTGTCCTCAAGACGTGGCAGGTAACTGGCTTCTCCCAGAGTGAACGTTCCAAGGGACACACAGAATGAGAGGATATCCAAAATGGAAACTGTGATGCCATTTGGAATCTCATCTTGGAAGTGGCATATCAGCACTTCTGCCATATTCCGCTGGTCACACGGACCAACTTGGTGCAGTGCAGAAGGAGACTAAACAGGGATGTGGGTGTAAGGAGACAGGAGTCACAAGGGGCCATCTTAGAGGCTGATTCTGACTTATTGTCACAGAGTGTCTTATATATGTTCTTTTGTACCTGAGTACCATTTTCTTTCCCAGCACTCAAGAGTGCGTGAGCAGAGGCGGAGCTGTTTTTAATGTTCGTAGGCAGTGTCAATGAGTTTCTTTTTTTTTTTTTAGTTTAAATTCAATTAACCAACTTATAGTACATGATTAGTTTCAGATGTATTGTTCAATAATTTATCAGTTGTGTATAACACCCAGTGCTCATCACATCACGTGCCCTCCTTAATGCCCATCACCCAATTACCCCATCCCCCCACCCACCTCCCCTCCAGCAATCCTGTTTGTTTCCTATAGTTAAGAGTCTCTCATGGTTTTTATTCCTCTCTAATGACTTCTCATTCAGTTTTCCCTCCCTTCCCCAGTGGTCCTCTGCCCTGCTTCTTATATTCCACATATAGGTGAAACCATACAATAATTGTCTTTCTCTGGTTGACTTATTTCACTCAGCATAATACCCTCCAGTTCCATCCATGTCGATGTAAATGGTAAGCATTCATCCTTTTTGATGGCTGAGCAATATTCCATTGTAGGTATAGACCACATTTTCTTTATCCATTTCTCTGTCAATGGACATCTGGGCTCTCGCTACAGTTTGGCTATTGGGGACATTGCTACTATGAACACTGGGGTGCAGGTGCCCCATTGGATCACTACATTGGTATCCTTGGGGTAAATACCTAGTAGTGCAATTGCTGGGTTGTAGGGTAGCTCTATTTTTAACATCTTGAGGAAGCTGAACGCCATTTTCCAGGGTGGCTGAGTCACAACAAGGCAGTGTTGGGCCTCCACTTTATGGGGACTCTTGCATCCACAGAAGCTTCATCTTCTGTGCAGAGCCTTGGTATATAGATAAATAAGAAAAGAGAGAAAGTGCTCTGGGAAAGATCCAAAACAGGGAAGTCAGAGCTTCCCATTGTTGGCTGGAGTCTGCCAACACCAAGAGAAATGCCTTTACTCACACTTCTCCTACCCTGGATGTGGACAGGTGTACATTATCACAAACTCACTGGGGCTCTTTATTTCCTTTCCCATACACCCCGCCCCCCCCCGAGGATGTGAGTGAGGAAATGGACTCCTCAGGACAATAATCATAACTGGGATTCTTTCCCCTCATCTGTAAAAAGTTAGGGCTGCATTTGGGTCCAAGACACCAGGGATTCCCAGTGATATACAGATGGTAAAAGTCCACAGTTTTAGATTTTCTCGTACTTTCCCAGTTTCCCACTCCTGACTCGATCTGCTCCAGGCATGTGCTCTGTCATAGATGGACACACTATTCTTTGTCTCTCCAGATCTTAATTTCATATTTTTTCCCTTCAGCATCACATCAGTTCCATCCAAAATGAAGGCAGCTTTTCATGTTTATTAAATTCCTCTTCTGGTTAGAAAATTGGAAAGATTCAACTTTCTCACATGTTTTCGCCTGCTTTTGTCCATGTTTTGAGAATACTGCATAAGCCCCAAGGAATTTAAGGATTTCCAGAACCAAATGATAGGTGTTCCAAATGAGATATGAGCATTTACAAAGAATGTTGCTAAGCAGCTATTTACAAATAAAGGCATTTTTCCAATTGAAAAGAATTAAAAAGCAAATGTTATCATTACATAGCAAATAATCAGGAAGACTACCTTTACTGCACAAAAATTTATTACTTGATCTCATTTTATATAGTGCAGATAATGGTTGTTTGAAGAAGGAGGAAAATGTGTCAAGGGACTTTTATGAGGAAAAAAAAAAAAGTAAGACCGTATGTAGGTTTGAAATGATGACCGAATGATGATTTCATTTCACTACAGTCCAACAATAAATCTGTAAGTCTTCTCTCACCAGTGACATGGGGAACTGTAGGGAATCCAGGCCAGCTAGCTCCAGGCACTAATCTTTCACACTGGGAAATGCATCTGCTAGTATCTTGGACCCTAAAAGTCTGGCAAGGCCAGTTTTTGTATGAATTGGCTATTAATCTTGACCACTCTTGCTTACAGTTCATCACCTTAGGGGCTACAGTCCCGTAGTGCTGAATTCTGGGACACATCTATGAATAGTTATCTTAGCATGTCACAGAGCACCAGGAAGCCCCTACTTGGACGCTCACATTCTTTTTAGGCAAAAATGGAAAAAACAAAAAAACATACCATCACAGGAAACAAAGAGATGCAGTTGGGGTCATAACTTGAACTCATCTCATGGCTGATGACGAGTGCCATTAACTGGCACTTTTTCTCACTGAACCCTAGAGATTCCATCTATAAGATGCGGTGATTGAATTAGAACAATAGTACTGGCTTTTCCATCACTGAAAACCTATTTTATTATTTTTCCTCTATAGACCTTGTGTTTTGAGAGATTTTTATCTAGACTGTGACATTTATATTATAGTAAATAAGTTGTTCCACCTTTTATTGTGTTTCCATTTCAAAGTTATCTGTATTTTATTTTATTTTATTTATTATATTTATTTTTTTAAGATTTTATTTATTTATTTGACAGAGAGAGAGAGACAGCCAGCGAGAGAGGGAACACAAGCAGGGGGAATAGGAGCAGAAGAAGCAGGACCCTGGGATCACGCCCTGAGATGAAGGCAGACGCTTAACGACTGAGCCACCCAGGCGCCCCCAAAGTTATCCGTATTTTAAACAACAATGTTTTTATGCAATGGTGTATAAAAACATTATGAAATCGTATAATCAAGCTATGGTTGAGATTCTAGCAAGTATTTCACAGCACTATCTGCTGCTATTGATTGCTTCATTTTTTGTATATAGTGTCACTACATGCTAAGTGTCACTTTCACTTTCTATACAAAGCCTTTGGCACATAGGTAACTACAAAATATGGAGAAAATGGTACTGGGTGGGTAGGACCTATTAAAAAGACAAGTACAGGGCACCTGGGTGGCTCAGTTGGTCAAACATCTGGCTCTTGATCTCAGCTCAGGTCTTGATGTCAAGGTCATGAGTTCAAGCCCCACATTGGGCTCCATGCTGGGTGTAGAGCCTACTTAAAAAAAAAAAGAAAAGACAAGACAATCACAAGCCCAAAATGGAGTCACTTAGGCCACATCCCTAAATGGAGGCTAATACCTAACCTAATTGCAGTTTCAACTTTCCTCAGAAATAGTCTTAACCAGGCAGGAATTTTCTGAAGAGTACCTATGAGGTTATCTGTCACATGAGCCCTCTCCATCTGCCTCTCAAAGGAAGATGAGGTAATTTGCATGATAAGACCCTCTGCCCTTCCCCTTAAGGGAAGGTGACCTTGGCTGGAACAATCCTTTCTTTTCTTCTGCTAGGAACTTCTTGCCCTCCCCTCCTTCTCATGAAAACCTTCTATTTTGTACAACCTCTTGGAGGTCCCCTCTATTTGCTAGATGGGGTGCTGCCTGAATCATGAATCATTTAATAAAGACAATCAGATGTTCAGATTTACTCAGTTAAATTTTTGTTCTTTATCAGATCCAAAAGGGGATGTCAGATTCAAGGTCCAAGGTCTTATGTCCAAGGGCATGCTTACAGGCCCCCCCCCCTTTTTTTAATGTGACTACTTCGTATGTGGATTTAGTAATAAACCTCATTAACCCAGCATTCCTCTGAGTACATGGAAGTTGGTAAGAACATCTGATAAGTGAAAATGGCTGATAATACCATATTGGGTTGATTTATTTCAATTGAAAGCAAAGACATAGGCATGTGCGGCTTTACCAGCAGTATTTATGTGTTTCCTGAGGTTATGAATTATAGGTGGAAATATTGTGAAACCTCTAAGTATACAGAAAAGTTTCATAATTCCAAAATTCTTGTGCAACTGTAGCTGCCTTCTTCACTCTGCTGTGTTGTGGATAAATGGAATGCGGGGTTGGCTGGCTCAGCTGGCTGGAGCACAATGCTAATTGTATCAGAGATTTACTCTATTGATAGTCATCAGTTTCCTTGCTAATCTCTGCCATCCTTCTGACCAATGCCTGCTACTTGTCACAAGAGAGTCAGAGTCCCTTGTTCTATTTTGATTGCCAGATCTGGCATCAATTTAAAGAGGTATTTACTCTTATTGTCTTGGAAGGCATGAGCCCTGCTCCTCTACCACTTCAAAGAAATACCTTCTTTGGGTTCCTCTCTGTGGGCATTTGCTACACCAGGTGGGAGTTCAGTAGAGTGAGCGTATGCATCAGAGAGTGATTAGATTTTCAATTAAGTAGTAGTTAACAGAGGTGTCTTAGCTTTGCAGACAGGGTGTCTGTGGTAAGCACAATAATGGGACCCCCAGAGATGTCTGTGTCCTAATTCTCTGAACCTGTGACTATGTTTTGTTACATGGCAAGGGGAAATTAAGGTTGCTAGTCAGCTGACCTTAAAACAGGGAGATTATCCTGGATTATCTGGGTGGGCCTAACATGTAATCACGAGGGTCCTTAAAAATGGAAGACAGGAGTTGGAGAAGGAGACGATATCAGAATAGAAGAAGGGGTCATGCTGTTAGTTGAGAAGATAGAAGGAGGCTATGAGCCAGGAAAGTGTCTAGAAAAGACTAGAGAACAGATTCTCCCTAGAGCCTCCAGGAAGGAACCCAAACCCTCCTGACACCTTGGGTTTAGCCTCAGGAGGCCTGTTTCAGACTTCTGGTCTTCAGAACTACGACATGATAAACTTGTGTTGTTTTAAACCACTAAGTTCATGGTAAAATTTATTATAGCACTGATAGGAAATAATAAAATTACGTTGGATTTCCAAAATAACTCTATTAGAATTAAATAAATTATTCTTCCATAAAGCAAATCTTTTCCCCTAAGATAAGGCTGATTAGGTGGTTTATTTCAAACTTTTTTTTCGTAGAAATAACTTTTTATTCATAAAATCCCCCTAGTTTAGGTGTTCAGTTTGAGAAGTTTTGACAATCATATGCAGATATGTAACCGCCCTAAAGGAGATAAGGAACATTTATATCATTCCGAAACTCTATGCCCCTTTCTAGTCAATTCTCCCTTCCCTCCAATCATCGTAGATCAGTTTTGACTGTTCTTGTATTTCATATAAACGGAATTATAGTATGTACTCTTTATAGTATGTACTCTTTTGTGCTTGGCTTCTTTTGCTTAATGCAGGGATTGGCAAACTTTTTCTATAAAAGATCAGATAGTAAATATTTTTGGCTTTGCATTCCATTTGGTCTCTGTCTCAACTACTCAACTCTGTCACTGTAGCACCAAAGCAGTCATCGGCAGTATGGAATGGGTGTGGCTGTATTCCAATAGGACTTTCGTTAGAAAAACAGGTGGTGGACTAAATTTGGCCTGCGGACCGTAATTTACCAACTTCAGATTAACATAATATTTTCATCAAGGCTGTTGCATGTATTAGCAGTTCATTTATTTATTTTTATTACTGAGGATTATGTTATAGTATGAACATACCACAATTCGTTCATCTGTTCCCCTGTTGATGGACATTTGGAATTGCTCCAGTTTTTGTTACGACGAATAAGGCTGCTGTTATGTAAGGTTTTTTTTTTTATTATACAAGTCTTTCGGAGAACATATATTTTCATTTCTCTTGGGTAAATACCTAGGAGAGGAATTGCTGGGTCATAGGGTAGATGAGGTTTAACCTTACAGAAACCGCAAAATAGCTCTTCAGTTGGTGCCCTGCGACAATTCCAACAGCAGTGAATGAGAATTACCTCTGCTTCCTCTGCTTGTGAACATTTGGTGTAGTTAGTCTTATGATTTTAGCCACCATGACAGGTGTAACTCAATCGCTCTTTGAGATCAGGCTCACTGTTCTCCGTGATCATCATTCCATCTATCATTTCTTACAGCATTTTTAACTCCATCTCTTTTCCTCTGTGCTACTTTAGCCCTGTTCCTGCAGACTGACTCAGTGTTCTTCAACTCAGTATCTCCCAGCCTCGTCCTAACCATCCCTCTCATTTGTTGCCATGCATACTGCGTTGTTTTGGCTCTTTGGCTGAGTGAGTTATTTCCAAGTGTATCTTCACCTCAACACAGAGTTGAAACAATCCTAGCAAACTACCAGCCTGCCATACCACCCTCATTTCCTGGCTTCTTTTGTCATTGAGAGTTATTCCTAAATGTAGTGAATGTGAATCCAAGTTAAGCCATAACCATCTCCAGCTCCAGAAAGAGATTCTCCCACATGCTCACAACTCCTAGAAATTCCTTTAACGCAGCATTGCCCACCCACCTATAATTAGACCTCAGATGCAATTTATCTGGAACAAGAGGTTCACTTAAATGTTAAATTAATGTTCATTTAAACTCATTAATATGCAAATAGCCAAGAGCTGTCTTCCTGACAGTGGGTTTTGGTAGACAACAGAAAAAAGAGAAGATATTGCAGGGACAGAAGGCCGTGTTTGTAGGCGAGGTGCAGTGAAGATGGCCACAGTGAGGGGTGCAGGGGGGGAGGGGTGCTGGAAGATGGAGTGTAGTGCATTGAGGGCCAAGTTCATCTTCTTCACCTTTGTACCCACATTGACTATTCACATGGACCTGGATTTTAGCAAGCTAGATAATCTTTTCTTAACTCTTTTTCACTTTGTTTTTCCTGCTCCTTGATTAAACAGTTGCTCCTCTGATTTAGCATGAAGGAGGATTTCAGCCTTCCAAGTCTCCTCTCTTCCCTCTCCCCACTCTCTTAATTTTTAAACTTCAGATGCCCAGTGACTCGCATTACCTTCTGACTGTGGTTCCCCAGTGTGGTATCTTTCTCTGCTTCTCTGTCTCTCTTAAAGTATGTCCAGGCAATGACTGTCCCTGGCTATCATCATTTTATTTAAGACTTAGCTATCCTGTGCCTAACCTTGCAGGAAACCATAGTAAGGACTGCTAACTCTCCTCCCAAGATTATTGTTTACAATTCAACTAGGGCAATATACTAAACCCAAACAATGAATCTGTTGGGGAAAGACCCAGTGAAATCTTTTCTAGAGTGAGAAGGGGGCACCCCTCCCCAACCAAAACAAAGACAAAAGAGAGAAAACAAACTCATAAAGTGCCTATAATTAAAATTTCAGACACTAGGCAAGCTGGCACACTATTTTTAAATTTTTTTTCTTCTATTTTATAAAGGAGGACATCCCCAGACATCTTCAAATAACAGCAAATCATCCAAATCTAGAATCAGCCAACTCAATGCCATAAGACAGACCATCAGGAAGACAGACTAACATAGTATCATTTTTGTTATTTGCCTTGTTTAAACATGACTAGAGAGGACACTATGTACCCGGAGTCCTAAGGCCTGGCTTGAATCCTAGCCTTCATGTGATTTCAAGAAAGTCACTCCATGTCTTTGTTACAGTTATCTTTTGCTGTGTAACAAACTAGCCCAAAGCTGAGTGGCTTTGTGGATCAGCAATCTGGGCTAAACTTAGTTGGGCGGCTCCTCTGCTGGGCTTGCTTGGGTTCATTCAGGTGACAGCAGTAGGCTGGCTGCTCCCAGGTGGCCTCACTTAAATGTCTGGTGGTTGGTGCTGGCTGTGGGCTAGGGCTCTCTCCCTGTGGACTCTCAGCATCCAGGAGGCTACCTCAGGTCTCCTCTTATGATAGTCACAGGACATGAGAGTAGAAGTGAGAACTATAAGGCCTTCGAAGTCAAGGCTTGGAACTCCTGGAGTGTCACTTCTACCACATTTAATGGGTCAAAGTCAGTCACCAGGACCACCCAGAGCCAAGGCTGTGGAGAGGTACACTCTATCTCTTGATGGGAGAAATGGTGACATCATACTGGAAAGACATAATCATAAAAGAAGGGGAGAAACTTGTGCTTATATGTTGCAATCTACCACACTCTCCAAAACTGTATTTCTAGATCTATAAAATGGTACTAAAAACTCAAGCAGGTTAGGATTCTCAGTTTCCTCTGCTAGCTCATTTTCACATTCCTGTCATTCTTTTCTCTATCAGGTTATGTCCTAGATCTTCTGTCCCTTCTCTCTATGATTTCTTCTTAAAGCTGTCTCATCTATGCAAGGGTTGGCAAATGTTTTCTGTAAGAGGCCAGATAGTAAATATTGCTGTCTTTGTGGGACATCTGGTCTTTGTCACAACTACTCAACTCTGCACTGTAGCATAAAAGCAGCCATAGACAATCTATAAATGAATGAGCATAGCTATGTTCCAATAAAACTTTGTTTATAAAAACAGGCAGGGGATTATGCCAGTGATGTTGATTACAATCTATCTGCTGAGGACTTTCATTTCTTTAAGTCCGCTCTCAGCTGTTCCCTCCATTGCAACAGGAGTAATTTCCAAAATTGAATTTGACCATGTCTTTCACTTGCTGAAAACCGTCCAGGGCTTCCCGTTGGTCTCAGGGTAAAGATGAAATCCTGAACACGGTCTGCAAGGCCCTGCAAAGTCTTGCTGCACCCACTCCTTCAGCTTCATGCTCCTTGACCTTCCTCCTCACTCTCTGAGCAATGCTCTCAGCACCCCCCCCCCCAATCCTTTGAACTTGCCATGCTGTACACTCTTTCCCTGCTGGGATAATTCCTCACACCTCTTCTTTACCTAGTTATTTTTGACCTGTTCTTCAGCCCTCAGCTCATTTCATATTCCCTTGTCTTTGGAGAAGTCTTCCTGACCCCCAGATGGGATCCAGCTCTGCTGTAAGATTCCTGCCAAGCTCCCTCAACCTTCTGTCGTTGTGCTCCAGGGTTTTTAATTATTTAAATATTTGTGCTTAATTATTATGATAATTTGGATTATTGTTCAGCAAATGTTTGTTCCCCTTGCCAATCCACTGTGGGCAGAGTGTACTTTGCACCCCATTTATTTTAGGGTTGGCCACGTAACTCAACTTGGCCAGTAGGATATGAGTGGATATGACATGAGTAAAGGTCTGAAGTATGCTTGTGGTGGGATTTGTTGTCTTGTATCTCTGCCCCTGCCTTCAGGAGAACATGTGCTTGGTCATTTGCTGGTCCCAGAAGAATGAGAGACATATGGAGCTGAGCTGCCTCAGTTGACCTGCACGTGGAGTGCGATATTACATTTTTATTGTCATATGCCACAGAACATCAGGGTAGTTTTCTCTGCAGCAACAGATGACTGATAGGATTATCTCATATCAATCTCCCCCACCAGACTGAAAGATCCACAAAGAAAGTAAATATGCTTGTTTTGCTCAGTGTTGTATTCCTTTTGTTTAGTACAGAAGGTACTTAATAATATGTGTTGAATGAATAAATGATTAAGTGGGACAGTATATGTGGAAGCGTTCAGCATATTATAGGCACATAATTGGCATTCAGCAGATGGTGTTTTAAAATGGGGCAGGTAATGTTCAATAGAATCTGTATCTTGCTCTCTTCTGGACTTGAAAATACTCTGAGCTTTATAACTCAGGTTTATGTGCAAGAAAAATGCCCCTAGATCTACAATCAGCTGTGTATTGACTCTGCAATCACATTCTTTTACCCACAGGAAATTTAAGATTATTAAGGAAAATAAAAAATAAATGCAAGTTCAGGAAGTTCTTTGCTCGTGTTACTTTGTTTTCTAATTTTAAATCTTATTAGTTTAAAGTGATAAAAAAAGCCATTTGGAGACAGGACAATATTATCACATCTGGAGAAACTTAATAAGATTAGGACAAAGGCTCTATTCTCTTCTTGATGCACATGTGCAGTTCTCATTAACTTTCATATTATCTCGAGGAAAATATTAGAAAATGTCATGCACCATAAACATTCCACACAAAGGGGGTTAATTAATAGGTACATGTAGTATTAATGCAGATGTTAACCATTAACTATGATAAGTGTTCTCTAATAGCTGGTGTCCATGGATAATTAATGCTCACCAATTCCCACAGTACTTAGATGAAAACATAAATATAAAATACCAGTACATACAATTAAAGAATTTTGAATAATTCCAAATAATTTTGAAAACATTCTTAAGATTTATATAGCCAATATTTTGTTGATTAGGTAAATTTTTAAAAATAATATGTAATTTCTGTAAAACTATTTAAGATAAACTGGACTCCAAAAAAAATCACTTCCCAGGGGCACCTGGGTGGCTCAGTCAGTCAAGCATCCCACTCATGATTTTGGCTCAGGTCACGATCTCAGGGTCCTGAGATGGAACTGCAAGTTAGGCTCCATGCTCAGTGGGGAGTCTGCTTCTCTCCCTCTTCCTCTATCTCTCCCTCTGCCCCTCCCCCATTCCTCTCTATCTCTCTCAAACAAATAAATAAAATCTTTAAAAAAAATCACTTTCCAAACATCCCATATTTGTGAAATAATAGATGTTGGGCATTTGCATATCTTTCCAACACCAATGTGTTGTTTTAATACTTTATATCTATGTAGAATCAAATGTCCCTTGCAAATGAAAGATATTCATATATAAGAAATTGTTTTTCGGGGCGCCTGGGTGGCACAGCGGTTAAGCGTCTGCCTTCGGCTCAGGGCGTGATCCCGGCGTTATGGGATCGAGCCCCACGTCAGGCTCCTCCACTGGGAGCCTGCTTCTTCCTATCCCACTCCCCCTGCTTGTGTTCCCTCTCTCACTGGCTGTCTCTATCTCTGTCAAATAAATAAATAAAATCTTAAAAAAAAAAAAAAGAAATTGTTTTTCTTCTCCACTCATTTTGGGTCACTCTATGCCTTGTCCATTGGATTTCTAGCATTACGTATCTTTAAATGTTCATGTGAAGAAAATGTGATTACAAATATTAACAAGTTAGATGTATGTATATGTAAGTTTGTATATGGTATTAGAAAACCAAATAATGATATTGCAGTGTACATATTTACATATTCTGATGCAATGTGTAACTCTTTTACTCTTAAAATTTCCTTTTGCTTTTGAAATATTGTATTTGGTCACTTGTTACTTGTTTAAAGTAAGAGAATTTCACCTGTGACAGACATAGGAATGCACCACTCAGATTCCCCTTCAAGAAAGGAGTTGCTGCCCAGATATGAGAGTGTGGTTAGCAGACATCTCCAGTCCCCAGTTCTTCAAGCATCTACCACAGCTTTTGCACTGAGGTCCTGCTCTTCTTGGGGAAGCCTGCAGCCAATGATGGAACAAGATGGTGATCCAAGGGCTTAGCCATCTCCACCCAAGCAGGACTCACCTTATAGGTGATCTTTGCTCCCTGTTGGACAGAGAGGTATTTTATCAGGTCTATCTCACTGTCTGATGGCATCTCTTATCTAATCCTGACTTCTGTTCTTTCCTTTCACGGAAGCTATTGTCCAATAAGCCCTTCATTTCCCTAACTTCTCTTCAGTGTCTGCCTTCCAGAGGGTCCAAATGGCACACCGTATTTCTCAGGACCTAAGAGACAAAACCAAGTAAACTTGGGATCTGATTCAAGAAGACAAAAGTGGAAAAACTCATTATGTATGCAGTGATAACCATACTCTGAGCTAGATAGGTTGGAGTAAAAGAAAAATGAAAAATGGGAATTAATTTTTTAAAATATGAAGAAATAACAGTGACAAAGAAATCAACAGGATTAGAAGGAAAACAAACAGCAATTTCCTATCAAATAGAGTGTGTAGATAAATGCTATCCCAAAGGCTTTTTGAAAAAAAAAAAAAGCCAAAACTATCACTTTGAAACATCTATCATGCGAAAATTCTGTACTAAAAAGACAAACTTTTGTTCTTAAATATATAAATCTCCAAATGATATGCCCTGTCAATGAATCTATTTAACATGTATTTAACACCAAAATAAAATTTATAGTATCCGCATGAGCAAAACTATGTTAGTCTGTGCTAAAAAGGGAGCTAGGGAAATAGCTGACCGTAACTGATTGTAACTCAGGTTTTGAAGGTATTCATTAAAATGGCATCCTACCTGCAGAAATGCTAAGCTTACCAAAGACCACTTCATGGACCACCTTTTGAGAAGCACAGCTTTACTCAGTGCATCCTGCTGAATACAATTTGTTTTGAGGTGAGGAAGAGATCGAAATGCAATAAAGATTCATCTCTTAAGCTTAACTGAAGGGGGAAAACAATGGAAAAAGAAAAGACAGACATGGTCTTTGGTAACAATGGGAAAAATGTAACAAAACTAGTATGCATATGTTTGCAGTTACTTTAAATAGTTTCAAATATTTTCATACAAAACCCCTTTATTGTGATGCATTTGCAATAGCTGGCACCGTGTGGAGTAAGTTGAAACATGTGTGTAATACCATCAGTTCATGTGGTAGAGGCAGGAAAAATAGTTGACTGATTAAGTGTGCTGTTTTGAGGGCAGCCCTAGAATGGTAATATTAACCCCTTGGCTGCCAATGCTAAGTTCCTACTGTCGGCTTTTCATAGCCATGCTACAGGGAATGTGTGTGTGGATGTCCACTTAAAATGCATTCATAGGTGATAAAAATGCTTCCCCTAACAGTTGAACTTTGGCACATTTTTATGCGTTCCTGTTCTTATTTAAAAACAAAACAGTACCTCCTGCTTTATCATAAAACAAAGAGCAAGTTTTGAACAGAGAAGAGTTTCAGAAAGAAACTCTCCAGGTGGTGTGGGTGAGGAAAATTTTTCTCTGCTCTCTAAGGTTCTTCTGGCTGATGTAAGAACTAACTTGTCATGAGACAGATTGACAAGAGAAAATCAAATTTAATTACATATATATGGGAAATGCCCAAGAACATGAGAGATTCTAAAGACAGTCAGGCAAAATGAAGTATATATGTCATTCTGGACTAACAAGAAAGGGTAGGCATCTGGGGCTTCAAAGGGAAGGAAGGCAATTCACAAGAAGAATGGAATGAGTAAATATTTAGTAAACATATGTTTGCTGGGCCTTCCAGAAACAATGGGACACAGAGAAGACTTTAATCAAACAGGCCTTGCTATGTTCCTCCCTGTCTACCACACCTAGTTCACATCATACTGTAGTTATCTATGGTGACAGCTCAACAGCTCCCTTCCTGGAACAAGTCCTCTATCTAAATTCTTTAAGGCATTTAGCGGGGGAGGCAAAAAGAAAAACTTCTTGAGTTGTCTGTTTCTTAATAGTAGTCAGCCTAAAATAACTCACGTGCCAAGAAGACACATATTGGGGTGGCAAAGTTTGCTCCCCTACAGTGGGAAGGTATGGTTATTGAGAAAGACTATCTCTTTCACCGCCTTTAGTAAGGCCCTTGTCCTTGGGTCGTGCTCAAGAGTGAGACCTCCTCCTCTCCCATTATCTGATCACCCTTGAAACCTGATCAGGTTCCTCATCCTCCACCGTCTACCAGGTGATGTCTAATTGCCCTGGCCTGCCTTTAGCAAGAATCTTGTCAAGTGGGTTTAACCTGAATTTCCCCCTTACCCCTGATATTTCCTCTTAGTAGTTTTCCATCCACTGACCCCCTGCTCCTCCACTTTTCCTTCTTGTATTCAGAGTTGAGCCCTATCTCTCTCCCCTCCCACAAAACCCCATTACAGTGAACTCTTCTTGAATAAAGTCTTTCTTACAGTCTTTAAAAAATGTTGAAACAATTTTTTCTTTAACACTGTATTCACAAGGTTCCTTTTGCCTTCCCATTGGGGTTTTTGTAAGTAAATTGCTACTCTTTTTACCCATCTTCTTATTGCTCTGATCCTTCTTATGTGACCATAACTGCCAGTGTTTATTTCAAGTTGCCATTATTTATAAGGGATACATACTCACCTATTTTGGCTCACTCTATTTTAATATTGATTGTGTTTGTCCTAGCCTGCTGGTGATCCTCACCACTGTGTCTCCTGAGTCAGTGGCAAAGAAAGGGGTGGTGGTAGAGCCAGCTGGCGGATAATTGCACAAACTCATGGCCGGTGTCCTAAATAATCTAGGCAGTGGGTAGTAGACAGCTGTCACCGATAGGAAGTGACAGATGTGTGGATATTTTCCATCAGGCATTTCATGGTGGAAAAGAAGGCTGAGAACTACTAGCTGACAAATCTCTCAGAGATGAGCGTGCTGTTGTATACACTCCATTCTTCAGTTCCCCCAGTGCATCACTGCCAATGCAATGGCTTGTCAGGGAGCTGCTCCCCCGACAGGAGGGCATGCTGGTCAGGTTGGTGCAAAAGCATCGAACTCACAGAAGACTGATGGAGGGTGTGGCACAAAGGGACTGAAAGGCGAGAGAACACAAAAGTGTGGGAGTGTGGGTAAGGGAAAAGATAGATTAAGATCTTCTTACCAGGGGACCCATCATGCTTATGGGTGAGGGTGCTTATGAATGACTGACTTTTCAGGAGTGAGTTCATTCTGATAGTGGCCCAGCCAAGGAAAGCATGCAGTCTCCAGCTGTTGCAGGGGAAGCCTCTGCTCACTGCACACTGTAATTTCTCTATCCAGTGGTTCTTGAGGAAGTGCATTCACTGGTTGAGACTGCTGCTTTAGTTAGGCTCACCTTTTATAATTCATTTGCAGATGTGGTGTTTGTATTGTTTCCTTTGTAAATCAAACCTCTTTCTATGGATTATGGCTGCTTGGAAAATCAGTGGAGTTGGGTGTGGGGCAATGGAAAAGGGGAATGTGTAGAGTTTCCAGCCAATATAAATGATATTTCTAGGACTATTATAAGGGGATATATATTTGTGAAAACAGGAGCCTGGCCCTTTTGAAGCTTTAGAAGGTAATACCTGAACTGCAAATGGGGATCATCTACTTCCTTTGAGGAATATTCTGACTCTTTCTTATTGTCTAAAAAGTGTCAATAGGTTGGGCACATATTTCAAGCACAAATTATAAGTATTGTTAAAGCAGTACACTACTAGGTTAGTGAGTCAAATAAAAGGCCATAATTTATTCTGAAAATGACAGGGGGGAAAGGAAAAAATCTATGGACACTTTTACCCTTCCTCTGCCCTTGGGGTCCTTTATATGCCAATTTCCTATTTAAAGGTGTCCGACAACTCATTTGGAGTTATTAAATGCAAGCTGGAGCTGGTTCTTTGCATAAACGTGTGGTACTGTGTGATATAGGACTACAAGAATAAATTAGATTGTTGCTTCTAGCGCAGACACCTGAATTGGTAGCTTTTCTTTAAAAACAAAAAGTAATTACATACTGTTACGTGTTCCCATTTAGTTGTTCAGTAATAGCTATAGGGTGAGGGGGACTTAGGGCGGAAAGTATGGTCCTCCATATTAATATTCATGAGCTTTGTAGGCACATTTACATTCTGCCCCTAGAAATAAGAAAATTTAATGAACACTTTTGCAAGGTTGAGATGGTCCATGTCCGTGACTAGGTAATACTAAAGCAATTACATCATAAATGAAAAACGCAATTGATCAACGTGTCGGCTAGTCTATCTAACGGCTAAAATTAACTTTGACTATTGTTTTTCCACCAAAATGAATTCTGAACTCTTAGTCAATTAGTATTCCTTCAGTTTTGTGGGGGTACAGGAGGGTGTGGAGGTGGCAAAAGCCTGTTCAGACTCATGCATACAAGGTACTTAAAAATACTTGGTGATTAGCTAGGAGCTCAGAGTCATTTGGGCCTCAGATCTGATTCACACTTTAATCCTTAATTTTAAAGGTCCTCAAAGTAGAGGAAAATATAAAGAAAGTGAGTGCTTTCTTTTATCTTTCAATATCTGATTGATACCTAGATTTTTAAACACTTTTGTACAGTTATCCTTACATCTGGTCTTTCATCAAGTCCTGCTGATTTTCTTTAGTTAAAATTTTCTGGCCTTTCTTTGTCTTCTTGTAATGGACACTTATTAGTTTGGCCCACCTGCCCCTGTCCTCTGAGAAATGCACAGTTTTCTCATAGAAGGGGACTCCTGGCTGCTATAGTTCCCCTACTGGTCCAATCTTAGAAACAACACAGAAAGGAGGACGGTTAATAATGGGGTCACATCAGTAGCAGCCCCAGGCCTGCAAGAGAAGGCCCAGGGTTCATTGCTGGTGAGGTCCCTGGCTCTCTTCATCCCATGTCTCTGGAGATCGGTTTGCCCCCTCTTCCTTAAATTACATAGGACATGCCAATATGCTTGCAATGGCTTCTTTTTTGTTTAAATTATTATTATTATTTTTTTAAAGATTTTATTTATTTATTTGACAGAGAGAGAGACAGCCAGCGAGAGAGGGAACACAAGCAGGGGGAGTGGGAGAGGAAGAAGCAGGCTCATAGCGGAAGAGCCTGATGTGGGGCTCGATCCCATAACGCCGGGATCACGCCCTGAGCCGAAGGCAGACGCTTAACCGCTGTGCCACCCAGGCGCCCCGTTTAAATTATTTTGAGTTGGTTTCTAAGGCAAATAATAGCCATGTTATTTCAATAACATGAAGAACCTTGAACAAGGGACACTTTTACTGATTAAAAATAATTTTATCTTGCAGGCATGGAAAGTGCTAATTTTTTTCTTTTCTTTTTTTTTTTTTTCAGTTTGACCAAAAAATGAAAAAGAACAAACAGGCCAACAACTCAGTCAGGTAAGAAAAAAAAAAAAAAAAAAAGGACAGGGTGAAATATTTCTTGAGAATGGAGAAGCATAGAACAATAGAACAGTGAAAGGTGTATATATATATATATATATATATATATATATATATGGGCTTGGAGATAGAGAGACATGGGCTGAAATTTTGACCTTTTGTTTACGATGTGACTGTGAGCAAATTCTCCGGACCTCAGTTCCTTATTTGTGAGGGAGATGATACTACCAAGCTCACTGAAGATTGCTAGAAGTCACATAGTGGGAGAAGGTCTTGCAAAGATTCAAAACAACTTCTGAATGGTTTCAAACTTCAGTGTCACCCTGTGTCCCCGCTGAGGGATTTGAAAGGAAATCGGTGCCTACGATGGAGTGCCTCTGCACCATGCTCGGGTTTTTATAAGCACAGTGTTACCCATGGTCATTGGGAAATCAATTCTCTAGACAGAGGTGTTGTTTGGGGGAAGAGCAATGACAGTTGTGTCATTGATAGTTGTGCATTCTGAACATTTAATGAAATAAGATGCAATTGTTTACATTGCTTCTTTGAAGGAATAATGATTCTCAGTTTTCATATCGAACTCAAGGATGGTCACAGGCCTTAGGAAAGGCCTAGGAGACCTGGGCTCCAGCTGCAGACGTGCCACCGGGTGGTCGTATGACATCACTTAACAATTCCAAGAGCCACTTTTCTTTTAAGTAAAAGGATTAGAATACAATTTTAAGCTTCTGTCTACTCTAGAAATAAAGACTTCCATTATTCTTAAGCAGAGAGGAGTTTGTTTGAGAATTGAGCAGAGACCAGCATAGTGTTCTCAGGGGCAGGGGGGTGTACCGAGCTGGGATGGCATTTTGGAACATCGTACCTGTCAGGGGAGGGATTAGGTGATACAGTGATTGGCAGAGAACAATGATGCTACATGTCCTGTTTCATCCTGTGAAACGAAGACTTGTTCCCTGTCCTGCACAACTTCAAACTTCCTGACACACTTCAGTGTAGGGGGAAAACCTGTTGATAATGATCCGAGTGTAAAACTGAACTCTATTTTACATATAAAGGCAAAGTGTTTTCTGTATACTTACAATATGCGCTGATTTTTCCATGAATGCAATCACCGTGTAAGCAATGAATGTTGCACTTTGCTCTATTTGGACCTTGACGAAGAGAAGCACCCCATTTCAGATGTGTTCCAATTGCTCACAGGATCTGAGGCACCGGCAGCATTCAGGGTGATTCTATGGATGGAGGCAGTGTCTGACACTGAGCTCATATATTCCTTTTTTTTTTTTTTTTTTTTTAGATTTTATTTATTTGACAGAGAGAGAGAGAGAGAATGAACAAGAGTGCAGGCAGAGGGAGAGGGAGAACCAGACTCATGGCTGAGCAGGGAGCCTGACATGGGGCTCGATCCCAGGACACTGGGATCATGACCTGAGCCGAAGGCAGACGCTTAACCGACTGAGCCACCCAGGTGCCCCTGAGCTTATATATTCCAAATGACCTGCCCTGTATTTATCTCCTTGATATTTCAGTTTAGGCATTCTATTTATTGACTTAAAACTTTCTGTTGGTAGGTAGGGCATACTACCTACAAATTTTACTTCAGGACACTAAAGGGGACATACTACTTGTTAAAAGGGGAGCACTGGGTTTGATGGGGTTGAGATGTATTGGGTCAGTTACCAGTTGAAGGGAGCTGGCAACCTCAGATGGCCTTGAAAACGGCAATGAGGAAGGATATTGAAAGCGTATGTTGAAGATCTGGGAAGAAAGGATAGGGGTTTTATTTTTGTCTTAATGTAGCAGTAATAAACTAGTTCCATCTGGTGAAAAAGGGCTCATTCTTTTTCCTTTAAATCTTGCCTAATCACACCTCTGTATACATAGTGTTTCTAGTCTTAGAGTGTCAGATGGATTCATTCTCAACTATAAATACCCTCAGTCCTAGGTCTAGGAAAAGTCAGGCAGTCAGGCAGTCAGGCAGTCAGCCTTATGCTGTCTGAGTCCAGGGCACCTCACTTGCCAGGAAGAGCCACTTAATGTTAGGCAGCCATCCTTCCAAGAGGATGTCCCCAGCTGCCACAGCATGGCCTCTTACCAGACCCTTGTCGACCCGCCGCCTTCCAGTTTATCCCCTACTCAGCAAGAAACTGAGAATATCATTTAGTGTGTGCATTCAAAACTACAGCCATTACAAACACCGCCATGAGAACAAGGGAGAAATTTCTACGGAAGCCAAGTCATAGATCAGGGCCTTTCTCTTGGAACTAATGCCAGAAATGAGCAGTTGACAATTCAATGACACCCACGACTGAATGATCACTTTTGAGCCTTAGATGCTAACATTCTGATCTATTGTCTCTCTGTCCTCTTTTTAGAAGACATTTTTGAAAATATTTTTAGAGTTCTTGATACTTTCTTTCTTTTCCTTCTCTCTTTTGTTTAGCAAAGCCCAAAGCAAAACATTACAACCTTAATGAACCAAGGGTGGGTTTGGCAACAAATACTAACCTTAAAGAGTAACACAGTGGACGCTTCCAATTCCAATATTTCCTTTACGGTTGTTGGTATGTGTTGGGCAATTTTAAGGTAATAAAATTGTAATGAACTTTCTAAATGAAGCTGCCTTTGCTGACTGCTCTGTGAGAAAAAAATGGAAGTAATTTGGGAGGATGGAGACTGGCTGTTACTTTCTCTCTCTCCCTCTCTCTCTCTCTCTCTCTCTCCCTGTCTCATAGACACGCAATTGCTCCTGCTCTCATAGGTGGCCTGCCAATACCCCTTTGTCCCTGAAAACCTCTTATCAACTTCAGATCTCAGGCGTAGGAAATGATACTTTCGTCATGCTGCATATAACCTACTCCCTGCATTGTGAAAAGACAGATTGCCTTTTACCTTCACTTGGAGAAAAAAAAAAAGAAGGAAGAGAGAAAGAAAAAGGAAGATGGCTGGATTTCTTCAAGGAAAGGGTGAGAGGTGGAAAAGCTAAATTGTTAAAAAAAATAAAAAATAAAAAGCTCAAGGGAGAGGTGTTCAATGGACTTCCTCCCAGGAAACTCTAGAGGAAGATGAAGTGATCATAACACAATTCCAGATGAGGGACGGTCTCCGGAACGCAGGGCTAACGGGTCCTACAGAACCCTGGGTGGAAACTTCAGGACATGGCAATGAATTTTGTGCCTTCTAATTTCCTGAAAGGAATCACTTTGCAGTTGTCCTTTCTGACAATGCCAGCTAGATCCAGCTAATATGACTGCCAGATAGAAGAGCAAAGGCCTTTCTTCCCTGTGTCTGACAACATCATTTTTTGAAGTTTTGGAAGCTGTCATTTCCACACAGGCAAAGGGGAGGGCTCTAGATCCTGGCTATGGGAGGGGAGAGATTTTTGGTATAAAGCTCTGAAATGGCATTTTTCTTCTAGAAGGTGACTTTTTTTTTCTGGTTAATAATGTAATGCTTCTGGGGCAATGATAACTCAAATTATCCCCAGACATTTTCTGACACTACTGCTGGTGTTGACAGGATTTGAGGTGGGTGACCTGCCTCTCTTCACTACACCCCATAAGCCCCATTGAACTTGCCTTGCTCTGTACTCTCCCTATCTTTAGTCTTGAGTCTGTGACATCCATTTAGTACTTAATTTTACACCTCCTGAAACCTTCCGTGTTAGGCAGAACGCCTTCAAAAATATAGAAACCCAACTCAACGTACCTTAAGAAAAGAGAATTTATGGACTCAGAACAGAAAAGTCTAGGCATCAGTGGCTGTCAGGCGTATCTAGAGGTCTGGGCTCAAGTGCTGTGTCCAGACTCCATCTCTCCCAATGTCTCACCTCTGCGCTCCTCTGGTTTTACTTAATTGAGTCAGTCTCTTGCCATGTGTTAGCAAGACAGCACCAGCAGAGAGATTCTATTTCCAAAGAGTTCCCAAAATAGAGCTGATTAGCATTTATTGGATTTTTAATATGTACCAGGCATGATCGTGAGCACTTTACACTTATCTTATTTAAGCTGGCTCACAGTCCTATGGGTAGACATTATTTCTCTAGGGTAAGTCAGTAAAGCTCTTTGAAGAGGTGACATTTGAGTTGAGACTAAAGATGAGTAGGATGTTACCATTTCCAAAGGCTAGAAGGAGAGGAAGGGAAAACAGTTCTTTATTCAAAATAGTTAATGAATTAATTAAAAATACATGTTGAGCATATTGTATGCTGGGCACTATTCTAGGTGCAGGAGACATAGCAGGGAAGAAAACAAAGTCCGTGAACTCCTGGCACTTATATTCAAGTGGAAGACAGGGCAAGAAGCAGATAGCCAAATAAGTATGTGTTAGATAGTAATAAGTACAATGTTGGAAAATGAAGCATAATTAAGCGATGAAGATAGGGAGTGCTTGGGAGGTTGGTGTTATTTGGTATAAGGTGATTGGAGAAGTTCTCTCAGAAGGAAGTGTTTGAGCAAAGACATAAAGGAGGTGAGAGAGCGAACCATGAAACTATCCTGGGAAGAGTGTTCTAAGCAGAGGACAGCCAGTGCAAAGGTCCTAAGGTGGGACATGATGGTGTGTTTCAGAAACACACCTATGGAAACAAATGAGCAAGAGGGATAGTGGTCGAAGATGCAGTGGGAGATGCAGTGGGGCCAGAGGATACATGGTCCTAGAGGCCACTCTAACATCTTCAGCTTTCATTTTTAATGAGATGAAAAACCAATGGAAGATTTGAGCAGGTGGGCTGTAGACTTGACTTGACTTAAAAAAAAATACAATATTGCTTTGCCTGCTGTTTTGTGAATTTACTATAGAAGAACAGGGGATGGAACTAGGGAGATAATTTGGAGGCAAGAGCAATAATCCAGGCAAGAGAATTTGGTGGCTTAATTCATGGTGGTGCAGTAAAGTTGGTGAGAAGTGATTGGCTCTTGAATGTATTCTGAAGGTAAAGCCTGCTGGATTTGCCAATATGGGATGTGAAAGAAAGAGAGAGAAGTCAAGGACAGCTCTAAGGATTTGACCTGAAGAAATGGAAGGAAGATTATTGTCATTTACTGAAGCGGAGAAGGCTGTGGGAAGATCAGGTTTGAGAGGGAAGATCAAAAAAATATCAAATATCCAGTTTTGAGATGCCCCTATTAGACATGTAGTGATTGGTCTGCCTGCCTGCCCTCTAGTTGTGGATTTCTAGTAGATGAAACTAGTCAGCGCTTTCTTATTGTCTCTGACTCCAGCACATGGGAGAATCTGACATACAGCAGGAACTTAAATTTTGCCCAGCAGTCAAATGAATGGTGGGAGATAAGATTAGAAAGGAAAGTTGGCCCCAGAACATGAAAGGCCCTTATGAGTGGGAAATGAAGAGTCGCTGAGGGTTTTCCCCAGGGAAGTAATATCGTCAGTGCTTCAATTTAGTAAGATTGACCTTATCGGTGTCTCATCCTACCTCTAGCCCATTTAGGAGGCTGACACCACCTACCCATTGAAAATCTGCTCTCCCAGATCTTCCTCTTATTCTGGAATTTTCTATCGTTCCCACATACAGGGGCCTGACCACAAACTTGTGGCTCATAATCCTGGTGTTTGGACTGGGATTTCTCTGAATTTGAATGCTGACTTCCTTTATTGGGTACATTTATTCCCCCAGTGCTATGGAGTCCAGCCCTTCTACTGGCCACCTCTCCAGGCTACTGGTAGACCTGTGGGGGGATCTAGATAGCAGCATGTACAGATAGACTGGGGAGAAGGAGGATGGAGGAAGGGGAGGGATGGCTGCAGAAGTCACAAGACCATGGACTGTGTAGGGGGCAGTGGGACTGACAAGAACAAAATACAGATTCCCTCATAAAAGGAAGGAAAGCAGGTATACTTACATTGATTTTTCTCCATTTAAGTGTTACACATGGTCATAAACTTTTATTACCTCATGCTAAATTTTGTACTGAACATTATTTGAGCTGATTTTCCATGAACTCTAAACCCTTTATGATTTTTCTTCACACCAACTTTTTTCCCAGTTGGATTCTCACAGATAATTTTTCACAGTCAGCTCTTTTTCATTTATTCTGTATGATGTTATCTTGAATAATAACTAGCTATGTGGACTCAAGGAAAATACATTTTGAAGATAATATTTCATAATTGTTTTTAGCTTTGTAAAAAAAAACTCCCCAAATCTATAATTTTGTTCAGCATTACAAGTAATTTAAAGGCAGTAATTAAAATGACCTAGAAGATAGATTACTTCACATTTTTCTCAATACAATATTCATTCATTTGTCATCTATTTCAATTTGTGTCCTTGTAATTATTTTTACCCTCATCCTTTCGATTTTTCCTCACCTCTTGGCAGCTATAACAATCAACACAAACATCTGGTGAAGGTGGAAACAGTGGGCAGCAGGTCTCAAGAAATCCACACAATGTTGATATTGCTTTAGATATAGGTTAGATCAGAGTTCCCAAATCCTGCTGAGCAGGATTCCATGAGGCACTTAAAAAAGCCATGGATGCTGGGCTCCACCGTCACAGGTCCTGATTCAGTCTGGGGTAGGCCTGGGAATCTGTATTTTAACATCCCCCATGTAAATATTCTGCATACCTATGTGTGAGAGCCACAAAGCTAGACTTTTCTTTTGAATCAGACCTTGCTTGGAATTTAAGTATGGGTTTCTCCCTGCTGTCCGTAAGTAGAATATCCCTATGAAAGCTTCCTAAACAAAATGTCATAAAGCAAAGAAGCAACAGCATTCATTTATATGGAAAAATTTTTGAGCATTCCCAGACCCCAAAAATAACCTCTCAGGCTTTTCTGATACACATCCTGCTAACAAATACACAAAATAAATTGTGATAAAGCAAAGATACTCACAGACATAGTTCACAGCTCTGGTGGCTTGACGCTAAGATGCTGAGTGTGGTTCTGGGGAGGGAGCTCCGTGGGGACCCTCTCGCTGCTCCCGGGTTCTCACGCCTTGCTATTTTCGCCTTTTATCATAAAAACAAAAGTCCTCTTCGGGTTTCTTCTGGTTAGTGAAAACAGGTACTATTGTAGGTCTTTCATAAAAGCAAAGTGGTGTGATGTGAACTTCCATAAAGTGGGGGATACCTCTATAGTAGTTCCCTAATCCCCTGTCTGCTGCTTCGTTTTGGGGGTTTCAGTTCCCGAGGTCTGGAAGCAGAGGATCCTCCTTCTGACCAATCAGCAGAAGGTCAATCGTAGGCTAACTCTATGGCATGACACCTACGTCATTCACCTCAAAGAGCCTGCGGCTTATCATCTCCCATCATCACAAGAAGGGTGAGCACAGAACAGTAAGATATTTTGAAAGAGAGACCATATTCATATAACTCTTATCACAGTGTAATGTTATAATTGTTCTGTTTTTTAGTAGTTATTGTTAATCTTTTACTGTGCCTTATTTATAAATTAAACTTTCTCATAGGGATATAGGAAAACCATAGCATGTCTAGGGTTTGGTACTATCCATGGTTTCAGGCATCCACTGGGGATCGTAGAATGTATCTCCACAGATAAGAGGGGACTATTGTATTTCATTTCTTCTGTCCCCACTGCTGATACTGTTGTCATTATCTGGCCCATCACTTTAACTGTAGGTTTAACTGTGTGTGTGTGTGTGTGTGTGTGTGTGCATGTATATTTCTAGGACCAATCCTGGCCTAAATAGAAGAGACTTAGGTATTGGTGATTTTAAGTATGTTAACAACTGGTAGATGGTGGTAGCCTGAAGTGAAAGCTGCAGTTCCAACACATGGCCTCGCAGAGATACATCCGGGGAGAGGCTGATGGGCAGCCACAACTTGGGGGAGGGGGATACAGATTGATTTCTACTGGGAGGCCAATGTTATCAATAGGGGCTCCATGTAGAGTCAGGTTAGCACTGGAGAGGGGCTGGTTGACTCTTGAACCAGGGGCTGTGGGAGAGGGGTCCAGGTGTTTGTAGGTGGTTGGAAGAGGGGGAAGAGGCATTGGTTGAGGGTGGGGGAGAATGGGGAGGTTGCAAAAAGTAGCTAATTATTGACAGGATGGTATTATTTCAATGTATTAATCATAGTATTGCAACAGAATATCTGGGATCTATATTTAGGCCTTTATCTGAGCTCCTTGGAGTTTAGTAATAAATCTCCCTTGTTACTATTCTGCTCCCAACTGTATGCCTCCATTCTGAAACCTTGGTTTTTGTGCTTAAATTCCATGATTTAGCTCCCCTATGATCGCGACGTACCTTGTTTTTTCTAGTTACAGTTGTTGATGCTGGAGCCAGCCGGACTCAGCTACACGGCTTCTGAACTACATAGGGCAGCAGGCACCCAAACTGCTAACAGGCTTTTCTGAACCTGACTTCCGTTCGGGTGCCTGCCAGCTCCTTTCCTGTGTCTGTACCCTGGCAGGCCTGCCACTCCAACTTTGGCCTCATCCCCTGCCGATAATGCGGCCTTGCCCAGCCAGATCCCAGGTTTCTAAGACTAGAGCAAATGAGCAAAGGAGCATTTCTCCTTTCCCTTAGAAAAAATTGAATTAAAGTTTTTTAAAACAGAATACAGTCTCGAGGCCAGGAGTCCAGAGAAGGTGCGTTATTCTGTCTTCAGCCAGAATATCATAGAAAAAATAAAGATCCTAACAGTAGATTGTCCAAATGGTCCATTTGTTTTCTTTCTTTCTCTTACTGTCACCAAAGGTGGCACCCCCTCAATTTAATTGGGAAAATTAATCTAAGGAAGATGTAATTATAGATGATGGTCATAGTTCATTTTAACAATTTAGGAAAAACAAACGAACAAAAACAAACAAAAAAACTGGTTCCCAAACAATAAGTGAATCATCAATGCAGATACACACACACACACACACACACACACAGACACACACACACAGGTTGGGATGCAAGTGGTAATATCCAAGCTGGCCCCACACAGAATTAAAAATAAGGTCGCTGGCAGAGATTATTAAGGTCAATGTTAAGATGGGACCCTTCCCCTCTTTACCTGGGAAACAGTGGACAGCCTATTTTTCTATTTGATAGTTGGTTTCTTTTACTTATTGATATGTAGGATCTCTTTTATATTAAGGAAGTTAACTCTTTGTGATTTGAATGGCAAATATTTTTTCTAGAGTTTGTCCCTCTTATTTTGCCTGTGCTGATTTCTGCCAACACCAATTTTGATTTTAATATTGTCTCTCTCTATATCTATGAGTATATTTTTATACCATGTTTTGTCATACATAGTGTCTGTAAAGCTAGTTTTAAACTCTCTTATTTCTTTAGTATGTTTATTGTTTTATGTTTTGCAGTTACATCTTTGAACCATCTGAAACATACTGTTATAAGTATGAAGAATAGATCCAACTTATTTATCTTGGGCAGATGGCTACTTAATTTTTCCAAATTCCTTCTACTTAATAATCCATCTTTTTTCTCCATGGAATTGAAAAGAAAATTAACACTCATATGTGCCAATACTATTTAAAGCTTTTTATAGATACTAATGTGTTTAGTGCTCATAACGTTATTTGTGGCACATACTATTATTATTCTCATTTTACAGAGGGGAAATCAAGGCAGAGAGAAGATAAGAACTTGTTCAAAGTTGCAAAGACATGGGTCCAGAATCCATGCTATTAGTCAATACACCATTCAGTTACCCATAACGTATTGTGTGATCCTCTTTAAAGCCCATGTCGTTTTATTGCTAAGATCCCCAGTAGCTTTCCATTATTCTTAGTGTAAAGGAAAGTGTCTTTACTGTGGCCTACAAAACTTGCCAGAACCTGGCCCCTGCCTATATTCCTAACCTTAATTTGAACTACTTGCCTCCTTATATTACGTTCCTGTCAAACAGATTTTACTTGGTTCTCTCTTGCCCCAGGTCTCTCGCACAAGCTCTTCCTCATCTCAGAATACTTTTCTCTCTTCTCTTGGTAAGCTTGCTTCTCCTCAGGGAGACACTCCTTGACCAATTTGACTCAAGGAGTTTGCTCCTTACTGTTCTGGTTTCAGCTCCTGGTGTGTGTCTTTCAAAGCACTTGTCATAATTTGTCATCGTTTTGTTTTGCTTCTTTGTATTTTGCCCAAACTCCTAAAAACATATGCTCCATGAATGCAGAGACCATATATGTCTTGTACCTTCTTGTATCCCTAACATTAAGCACAGTGGTGACATATGTACATACTCAATAAATATTGGTGAAATGGGGGAATGAAAACTGCTGCAGATGTTTGCCTTGCGTAGTAAGGGGGAAATGTAAAAGGAAACTCAACAGAAATACATAATATGATATTAAAAGTAAATTATCCATTTTTAACAACAGATATTTATGGACAGCCCACTATGGAACTAGCCTCTTCACCTCTGTGCCATTCTCGATCTGTCTTCCCCAGAGATTCTTTGACATGTTATTTTACTTAGTTGTTTTTGGGTATTTTTCTTCCTGGATCAAAAATGGAAGCTTGTGAAGCCAAGGCTAAACTACGGTGTCTTTGTGCCCCTTAACCCAGCATACTGAAAATGAAAATATTGTACAAGGGAAAAATACAAAACATTGTAACTCATGGTCCTGAGTGAAAGTAGTTTGTTTCTAAGCGAGGCTAGGGGACAAAGCAAAAATACATTAAAAGGAAAATGACATTCAATATATAAAAAGAACTCAAGACAACAGTATAGTCATGATCCTAGAGACTAACTAGTTACAGATATTGAATTGCTTGGAGGTTCAGCAGAGATCTCATCAGAGTGGGAAGTCAGAAAGAATTTCCATGGTAAAAGTAAGGTTTACATGTATTCTTGAAGGATGATAGGATTTGGATAATATCAACAGAATCCACCTTTGACTGCCACTAATAAGGTCTATTTTTGTAATGCATTGACTTTTTTCTAAAACGGAAACCACTTAAAAGTCTATAGATTTCAAACCTGAGTAGATAGCATTTTAATTGGTTGCATTATCAAATTAAGAAGTAAAATGAATAAAAAGCAAGCCATTTAATAAATGAATGCTTGAAATAACTGTGATTTATTACCCTCTGCTTATACAAGGATTGATCCATGGAATTTCACAAGACAAAAATGTATGATAACCATCGTTTGAGCTCAAGGGAATAAAGAAAGGAATTGCTTTCGGATTTGATTATTGCACCTCTTCAAACTTACTTTGAAAAGTCCAATTTTTAAGTCCAGTTGGGCTGTGAGAATTGAGTGATCTCTAAGAATGGAATCCTCTACAAACATAGAGGGCTTATGCCTTAGGATGCCGAGGACAAGTGGATCTCTGTGCTTATGTGGCTGAGAACATGCACACGGAAATTCTGCCTCTGCAAATGGAGAAGACGGAGTGAAACAATTTCTCTGCTAGATCTCTGCCAGATTTTCAAGAACCAAATCAGGTTACTAAAATTGTTCAACAAACTGAAAAGAAAAAAGGCATTACAATCTCAACTTTTCAATTTAGAAATTATATCTGAAATTGGCTAACTACCTTCAAAGACAAAAATGGATCGGCTCAAGGCAAGGATCTATTTTTCTAGATGAATATATGTTTGCAGGATGTATGTTGAAGGAATGTTCTGGATGAAAACAGTTTCCCAAAGCTGTGTTTGGGGAGTGATGTGATGTCATTCTGGGCTTGGGTTCAGGGTAAGCAGAGCCAACTTGAGTGGGCTATGTATGCAGTGGAGGGTAGACAGTTCTTTCCAATGCCCTTGCTCTGAAGTTATCTAGGGGCTTTTGTGACTGCTTTGGCCTTCCCTGTGCAGAGGCCATGTTTTTCAGCTCATACAGCTCCCTAGGCATTTTTTAATGGTCAAATAGTCTTCCAGCAAGGACTCATTTATCAGTTTCTGAGTTACGGCAAATTGCAAGAGAAAGGAAAACAACGTTCAGTAGGAAGAGTTACGGAACAGGTAAGGGGCTTATTTGCCAAGTCTAGACGAATAACTTGCTGAATTAAAAACATATATTCATGAAGAACATCTCAGAAATGTGCCACATCAAGACCTCAGTTTGTACCATGCCATGTTTTGATTTAGGAAACAGCCAATTTGACACGTCTGTGAAAAGCAAGAGTGTTGATTCCTTCACTCATGAAACCTACAGGAACTTCCAGAGCTCTCAAATCCCCAGGTAAACAAAAGAGTGTCTTATGTTATTTTCTCAGTTGGTGTCCGTTTAGAATAAAATTGAGCTATTTCCTCAATGGCTAAAAAACAGTCACTGAACATTATCCAAACAAGGAAGAACACGTAGTCTCTTCGACTTAAATCTATTAACATCTATATTTTCTTAAGAGGTTAGCTTATGTTTAGACCCATTCATCATTAAAACAAAACAAAACAAAAAACCTTAGGAAAATGAGACCAGTAAAGATTAGTTGCCCATTAACAACAACTTTACAGGGTTTTCAAATGAGTCACATAAATGAATAAGCTTCATGAATTAAATTTTAATGACATAAGTGTATTTGATTTTAAGTAAGCATTTCTTATTGTTCTGGGCAAGTATCCTAATTCCTGTTTCCTTTGGTTCTCTAAAGTTTTTTTTTCTCTCAATGTTGAAAATTTATTTTTAAAAACATGGTGTATTGTTTTGTCTCAGCATGTATATGCCTCGTGAGATGGGTTCCCATCAAGCGCTATTGGGGGCTGTTGTCTCAAATGATGTCAAATTAAGTGTAAAAACATCAGCTCAACTGGTTGTTTGTTATCTTGTAGGCAAAAATGCTATTAGGTGTTCTAATTTCTTTCTCTTTAATTTTTTTTTTAGATACTTGTGTAGATTGAGTCTGGTCTAGTCCAGAAAAAATAAGTACCTAGTCGGGTTGGAAATTATGGTCTTGTGTTTTGTCTCTGATTTTAAAGGATGTTGAGTCTTCACAATTAAACATCTTGACTGCTTAATTTATATTGAATGCATGAAAACCAAGGGCTGATAGTTACCGATGGTGGTGACTTCCATTTATTAAGCTCTCAGATACTTTATATATTTTTTTCATTACTCTTTACAAGTGGCTCTATGCAGAAAGATACCATCATCTCTATTTCGTGTATGAGGACCTTGCATCTTTGAAAGGGTTTAAGCAACATTCCCAGGGTGGTGTAGCCAGTGTTGAAAAACCCCAATCCCCCTGCCTCTAAGTCACAAGCTCTTGTCAGTACTTGGTATTTCTTGAACTTTGGGATTTCATGAACAAGTAGACCTTCAAAAAGCTAAAAAGAAACAAACAAAATCCTTGGGACTAAAATTAGGTTGACAATTTTTTATGTGTCCAAATAAACAGAAAACAAAAATAAAAAGAAACAATCATCACCTACTCTTAACACAATTTTGTAAAAGAAAAAGTGTTTAATTATATTTGTTATATTTTAAAATGTTCACATGTCACATTATTTCATATTACTTTGTGATTTGGGAAATCCAGAAGTTGTGAGTATTTCTGATTACATATCTGGAGGGGAAGCTTACTTTGAGCATGTGTGCAGCTAATGTATCCCAGGACATTTCAACCACAAAGAAGCAAGAAGGTCACATCTTAGAACAAAGAACAGTTCTTCCTGGGAAAGAACAGTTGGTAACTTTACACCAACATGCTTATATAAACACTAGTTGACCCTATCCTTCTCATTTTGTCAAAGACTGGTGAAAACTGCCATAGCCCAGTGCACACTTGAGGACAAGCAGTGGGGAATCATGTAGAACAAAACACTGCCTTCCTCACCTGCATTCTTGAGATAGGGAGACTGAAGCATGGCCCAGTATTGACTGCAGTCTCCCCTTCTGGTGTGCTGTGTAAGAAACGACTCCTCCCCATGTCTACTGGGCCAGCTGCAGCGTGGTAGTATCTTCCACAAAGTTTCCCTGTGTTATCAGAAAACACAGCCTTTCCCCGGTTGCCTAAGGCAATAGACTGAATTGGGTTTTCCTTTCCGCTTTATTGTTTTCAGATGTTTGCTAACTCTCAGCTCACCATTTTCTTTCACTGATAAATTTGAAGGAAATTACAGTCCCTGCACACAGAAGGCCAGAAGTGTCCCCTCAAGCCTCTAGATAACAAAAACGGACTGTTTCTTTCAACTCCTGGGTCAACAAACAATTGAAAAAGGGGTAGCTCCATCAGAACGAGCTGGAATGATAACTCCTTTGCTGGGAACAGCCAATGGTAAATACAATAAATCAGTTTCCAGAGCTCATATGAACCCCAGGAACAATTTTCCTCACTGTCATTAAATTCATTTAATGACCTTGTTACTTACATATTTGCAAATATAAAACCAAGGATGAATTCTTGATGCTTAGAGCTCTTTGAATTATAAAATTGAAACAAATTTACAAACTAAACAAGAATAAAGCTCTAAAACCAATAAAACTCAAATTAACAACATTAATTTGATGTGACAGACAAAGTTTTGTTGAAATTAAATTGCTACTCACAGTGTGAATACGTTCCGGATAGCCACGGTACAGGTTTTGGAATTTGGCATGCCTATGAGGTTGCACACAAGGAATGGTCCCAATTCTTCCCCCATCTCTCCATTTGCACTAGAGAAACTTTGTACCTTAACCTCATTTGCATTCATTTGGCATAAATACATATTTTATTTTTAAGTCTACCTCTGTCTTTTTCTCATTAGTCTATGTCAGTTAAAATACTAGTTGATGGCAAAGTGATCTTGAACATAAACCCAAAGAAATGAAGCTGCAGTTTCCAAAGACCTCAGTACAGGGGACATTTCCTTTTTTCAGGTTTTCTTGTTGCCTGGCCTTAGAAGGACTGGAAGAGACTTTCTACTTCATCATTGTACCCCTACTACTCAAAATAGTACTCAGGCTCTCAATGATATATACCAAATAAATGAACAAATGAGTATCAGCTCTGATAGAAGGAGGTAATGGTGTAATGCCAAATGGTATGAGACAGAACTAGGTGTGAACTTCTAAGTGTAGGTGAAGAAAAATAATTTTCCATGTACTCTTCTAAATTCTTGGCTGAGACCTTGTGATAAAAGACATATTAACAAGAGAAAAGCAGATAAAAGTTTTATTAACATATATACCTCATGTTTCCATGGGAGATAACCTCAGAAAAATGAGTAACTCCCTGAGGTGGCTTAGAGCTCTAGCTTCAACACCCATTTCAGCTAAAGACAAAATGAGACAAATCTTTAAATGAGCCCACTTTGTGTTATAAGTGTCTGTAGCAATATATTTTTCAGTATAATTTTGTCACTATATCAGTGTGTGATTGTGGTATAAGACAGAGAATCACAGAATAGTTAAGCCGGAACATTAGAGCTTACCTTCATTTCATGGATGTCTGTCAAGAGAATATACTCAACAGATTTCTTTTTGTGCACAAAGAAAGAAATGACTCAGTGGCACACCAGCAAAAATAATAAGTGCTATTTACAAATAATAGAAAATACATATGTTTTAGATGGATGTAGAACAATTTTTGCCTGCCTCCCTTTTGCTGGAGAGGACCTGTTCACCCTGGGCACTCCATCCCAGCTCCAGCTCATGCCAGAATTGGGTTGTGTCTCTCTTGCCTGGGGTAGCTTCCACTTTCTAGCTAGTGCTCCTGAGACTTTATTAGCATCCGAATGGGTCTTCATATCATTTACTAATCCTATGGGATACTTTGGTTTTGCTGTTAATCCTTTTGAATGTTTGAAGCAGCAGCTTTGATTACCCATTAATCTAGCTGCTTTGTCAATTAATAGCTGAAAATTCATGTTCCTTTTGTATTTGTATACACCAGTTTCTTTGTCCCCTTCAGTTTAGCTGGTTGGCCTCTGTCTATAGTTATTCTTTTGAGTTTTTGCTCTCATGTGGATGGTAAGCTCTGAATTTGTTCATTTACAATTCCAGCCCCTCAGAAACTACTGCTGATAAAAAAAAAAATCACTAAAAGATCTAATAAAATGTTCAGCCCTCATTACCTCCCAAAAAAGGGGGTGGGGAGGAGTTTTTGGCTTGGTGCATTAGGTGACCTCACATGCCCAACAAGCAGGAAATAATTGCTGCCCATTGCACATGTGGCTGTGAGTGGCCAGACACTTCAGATGGTCAGTGTAGGTTGGGCCAAGCAGTGATCTGAAGTCAGGGGAATCAAATTGCTACAGCCCAGCTGGGACCCTTCTACTATTACACAGTTAGGTGACTGGGCAACTGCACCATTGGGGGAAGCCTGAAGGCTTGCTTGAAGTCCCTGAAATGTTGTCAGGTTTCTCTCTGTTTCCAAAGCCAATTATTTGAAGTGATCATGAGCTCCCACTTGCAGACAGGTTGGGTTCCAAAAGTTTATTTCAAAGTCAGGTGTTTTGAACTTGAAAATAATCTTTCTAGTAATAATAATAATAATAATAAAGGCACAGAGGCCAGCCCATAGAAATCTATTTAAACTCAAACCTCAGTGAAATAATGCACATTTGCCATGATAAGCAGTAGAACAACCAAATATTATAGTTTAGGAATGAAGATTGTGTTTGCAAATCTATTAATTATAGCAGAAAATAACCAAATTAATAAAAATTGTTTCTTATTTATATGACATGGCTTTGACAGTGGCACTTTTAATTAGATGAGAATGAGAGGAAATTTGCAAACTTGTAGAATAATTTTACTTTGAACCTTTACTTTGACATTTGTGCTTTACTAGCACCAATGAGCCACTATATGGTTCATTTTTAATCACAAAGGAAGATTGCAGAAAGAAAAGACAGAGTGTCTTGGGGTGGGTTTCCTGGAAGTCAGAGTCTGAGATAGAAATTTGTGTCAGAGAGGTTCATTACAGAGGACACTGTCAGCGGACCCCTGGGGGAATGAAGGAAGCAGAGCTGGGGAAGGGACAGTTGGGCTGAGATGCAGTCACAACAATGGACTCAGTTGATGCCATGGAGAACACAGAGCAAGCACAGCCCTTCAGATTTGTCCCATCATGAGGCAAGGGGCCAAGACTTCTATTTAGCCACTGGATGTGGGTCCCTCCCAGGGAGGGGGCATCATCTTAAGGCAGGGGCGGGGGGGGGGTGGCTCTCCAGCTGACACCAATCTTTGGAAAGGAGTAACCATGAGAGCCACGGGCCACTGACTCTCCCAGCCACAGTGGTAGGGTTGGTCCCTTGTTCTAAAATCACAATATCCACTACAGAACCAGGTGTCCTTTATGGAGGTAATTGGGCAAGAATAAAAGAAAAAAGGAAAACGTGTTTATGTCAATGTGTGTGTACAGGGGAGAGAAAGTCGATCTGTGGGGGAATTAACCCAATTGTGAGCTGTGGAAGATGGCGGGCAGCCAGGGAGCAGCTCTTGCAAGATCCTTTTGAAGCAGGGAAGGAGGTGTGAGGGAAGGCGGTGTCAGGCTGCAGGCAGTTCTTGCCAGAACTGAGCTGCTGGTGAGAGTAGGCTGGATTGGAGGCAGCAACCTATGCCCCATGTTGATTGTAGGGGACCTTGGATGAAGTTATATACTCTGTCTTGGTGGCTCCTGCACAGATAAGCAGGGAGGGGCCACTGTAGCAGTTCCCCACATCTTTTAGAATAAGAGAAACCAGTTTTTGTTGTTTTTTTTTTGAAAACCAGTTTTATCTTCCAATTTTTTTAATTTTTGTGACCTTTTGCATCTTCCTACAAAATAGTGCTGTATGGCACACAATTATTTTTGATACCGATATGGAACTAATTGTATTGATTAATTTTTAAATGAACTGTTGTTTTAAAGATTTTGTGATGCTTCGGAGCCAGCTGGACATGCTGTGTATTGTTGCAAAACCAGTTGGAAATTTTTGGTTTCTCTTGTTTGGAGTATTGACCAGAGGAGACATAAAAGAAGTAAATAGAGTGTCTGTCCTTTGCTTTCAAGACTGTGATTCAATTTTGAAAGGACAGAATTCAAAGTAAACTGCTAGTTCTGATGTCAGGGAGTATCTTATGCTTCTAGAAAAACTTCTTTTAAATAGGTAGCACACTTGGGGGAGATAACAGAGGGGGCAGGCAACAGATACATGTTTTCTTTTATACCTGGAAGGATAAACAGCCTGAGCCTTCCAGAGCCTTCCAGAGCCTTCCAGAGTCCGCATGCTATTTTACACAAAGTCTGGGAACTCTCGGGTTTTTAAGTATTAAGTATTTTAAGTATTAATCATTTCTTGTTTATTTAGTCCTTGTGGTATTCTGGAATGTGCATATCTCAGATATTTGAGAATCATTCTGTTACCTATATTCCAGGCATGGTTTCTGACTCATCTCTCGGGCTAGTCGATCTGCAATGGACTGGTACGCTTTTCTGGAAGCCAGGTTTATCTTTGTTTAGGAAATAAGTTTGGCTTGCTTAGCTCTTATTACCTGACAAATAACATATTTGCTGCCTAGGAAATAACCTCCTCTGCAAATCGGTTTGGTGGGAACGGCGACGAGAAAACGTGACTGTGGCCGAGGAGTCTGTTTCTCTTTATCTCTTGTTCCATTCTTCACGGGCTCCTGAGAACCATGAGAAGGGACCCAACACCAGCCACTTTCCAATTCCCGGTGCTGATTATGCTTTAAGCAGATGTTTATGTTTTCATTCCTGGTGATATGCTTGGGGGTGCTCTTGAGAAACAGAAGATGTGGGAAAAGTCCATCTCTGAATCCTTCTTCCTTCCTGCAGAAATCTCCTCCGCTTCTTGTAGGAACCTTCCAGCCCCAGGCTTGCTGTGTCTTTACCGCCACAGCTGTTCCTCTGGCCTTTCATGTGGACACCGCCGAGGGTGCGAGCCAGCCTTCTTCTTCTTTTTTTTTTTTTTTAAAGATTTTATTTATTTATTTGACAGAGAGAGACAGCCAGCGAGAGAGGGAACACAAGCAGGGGGAGTGGGAGAGGAAGAAGCAGGCTCATAGCAGAAGAGCCTGATGTGGGGCTCGATCCCATAACGCCGGGATCACGCCCTGAGCCGAAGGCAGATGCTTAACCGCTATGCCACCCAGGTGCCCCGCGAGCCAGCCTTCTTACCTGGGTGCCCTTCACGTCTGCTGGATAAACTTGCTGTTTGGGTTTCTTTCCTTTGGAGCCTTGTTAGAAGCCTGGCCAGTTCTTCTCATAAATCAGCACATGCCCAGCTGTTAACAGCTGATAAAAGTCAACCCAAATATGCATCTCCTTGTCAAGAGCCCATTCCCGTGTTTTCTGACTGGGGTCTGAAAGGCCTTACTTCTGTCCAGGCCTCCCCAACCGGCCATGCTTAGAGTGAAATTCACAGGATGCATGCTACACGTTTCCTTGGGGCTTCAAATGTACTTAAAGTCTTCCTTGGGAAAAACCCACATTATTTTCATATGAAAGCAAACACAGATACATATTAGAGGAGAAATCAAAATTCCCCATATCCTAAAAAGTAAAGCATGAGAAAAGAAGACATTTTCCTTTGGGTAAACTACTCTGGGCTGCGTCTCTAGATAACCCGGAATTTGTTTTTACTTCTCCTCCCATCAGGATTCTTGGATGAAAAACCTAGAAGCAGAGGCTTAAGCCCAAGTAGTTTGCAATGGTCAGAGTTCTAGGCATTTTACGAGGTCGGTGGGGGAGATTTTTTTCTTTTCTGCACTTTCTCTGATCACTTGCCCAGATACAGGATGGATTTGGTGGGCCAGTCACGTGAGCCGGAGGGCAGTTTCCGGGACTGAATATTTCTTGAGTCTCCGTCCAAATTTGTGCTTGGTTCTATCTGTGCTTCTGCCCAAGTGTCTTGGTGGGGGAGTCAGAGGTCTGAGTGATGACATTTAACAAAAAGATGGCACGAAGCTGCTTTTTAGTTTGCATCTTGGTGTAAGAGAAGAGCCTTTCGATGCTTATTTACAAAGGTATCTTTAAATTGTTGAATTATTTACTAACGATAGACAAGTCCATGTCAAACAAGAAAATAAATCTTCGGGGAACTTTGAAGACGGGCTTAAACTTTTAAATATGCACATTTGTTTCCTTGTATCATAAATCGTATTCTGTAACGAATTGCAGTGAGGAACTACAGAATTTATGGGATTATTTACTTATTTATTTTTAGTCAAAGGATTTCCCAGAATGGAATTACAGATTTGGACAATAGTTCAAATTTTTTGTGCTTTGTTACTTTAATGTCTACTGTATCCAGCTGGGACCTCATAGCTCATGTGCTTTCTTTATAAAAGGAATCAAATTAATATCAAAGTCAAAACATTACAGTCATTTCCTTTGCAAAAATTTTCCATTTTTATATTGTTTTCAATAAAAAACTTACCGTAGCTACTGATTGAAATATGCTTACCATATTTTGCCAGAGGTGCTGGGGGAAAAAGTGTATTTTATCTTCGTGAAAAATGAGAGCAAATATTTCCCTAGAGATTACAAGGGGTTTTGGGGAGAAACCTTACCCCAAAGTGTTTTTTTTTTTTTTTTCTATTTTCATGCTTCTTCATGACATCTAGGAGGAGAGATTTATTATTCTAATTGAAGCAACATTCTGGAAGGTACAAACCCTAAAATCATTTATCAGTCATTTAAACCCCAGTACTAATTTGTATATCAGCAGCTTTGCCATTTTTAGCTAAGAGTTATTGTTAAGAATATCTATTGTCAAGTCAAAGAACATTATTTTAATCATAATACTAAAGGAAACGAAAAAAACGTTATGTAACTTTTAATTGTACCGCTGTAAACGAACAAGTTCACTTTTGTGTTTTCCTTCCTGTCTTTGTCCATTTTCATGCACGTGTCCAACGCTGATGCAATCACAGAGCTGACTCACTGTGCACCTAGCCGGGGAGTGGGTTGAGCGCAGTGCCTGTTCGGTGGGGCGTGTGGATCACAGGGGAAGACAAGCAACAAAGGCGACGGCCACAGCTTTCTGCCATGGCGCCTCTCCGTTGTTCTCCGTTGCTCCGCTCTCTACTTCCCTTCACACAGTCCTCCTTCCCACCTGCCTTCTGATTTTGGGTGAAAGTGAATTCCAGTTATTATTACCTTTGAATTTTAGTCTGTTGACAATTATTGGAGTTTCAAAATTGGAACTGCGCATCAAAGCACTGACTCTAACTGCCGGCTTTTGTTGACCGCCCTGCCCGACCTAACACACAGAAGTGAATTACCTCCCACTTGCCAAGCAACTTGCAGTGTTGGGTGGGGGGATACAGAGTGAGTAACTCTTGGTTTCCACCTTAAAGTGACAGAATAACTAGCAAAGAGATAATTACAGTGCTAGCAATGAGCACTATATTTGAGGAATGCCAAAAAAGGGGAAACAACTAAAATTGAAACGATAGTAAGTATGATAAACGTTATGAAAGCGCAGTGCTATAGGTGGCCATGAGGGCGTACTGTTGGAGCCTTAGCCTAACTTTGTGGGAGACATCCAGGGAAGGTAATGATTAAACTGGCTTTGGGGGGTGTCTGGGGGCTCAGTAGATTAAGTGTCTGCCTTCGGCTCAGGTCATGGTCTCAGGGTCCTGGGATCGAATCCCACATCAGTCTCTCTGCTCAGTGGGGAGTCTGCTTCTCCCTCTCCCTCTGTGCATGCACTCTCTCTCAAATAAATAAAATCTTTAAAAAAATAAACTGGCTTTCGTAGTTTGGGAAGTCTGGATGGAGAAGGGGAAAGAACATTTTAGTCACACACGAAGACCCAGTTGAAGTATTTTTCTATAGACAACAGGGTATCAAATGGAGATTTTGGGGGCACAGAAATGACATGATCAGTATTCTGCTTGTTTTGTTTTAAAGGGAAGTAGTTCTGCTGGCTAAGGGATGGGCAGGGTGAGGGTGGCACGGGGGGGCCTAGTGGTACTGCAGTTCTGTCCTTTGTAATGAACCTCTCCCTACCCAGCATGCTGTGCAAAACATTGACGGTTCCTGGTAAACCCTTGGTGAAGGAATTAACGGATTGGCATTTCATTAGAGCTTAAGGATGAGTATGTGTGAGCCTTAAAACTTGATCATGAGTATTGCCCTTTGCAGCCTGTCAGGCTCATAACTTAGGTTAAGACATCACACATCAAGGACACTGGATCAACCCACTCAGTCCACCTGTCTCCCTTGTATCAGGGGACCAGTGGCCAGTAAATGCAAATTAGATATTTAAATTCGATTTGAGGCAATCATGAGGGATCTCTTTTCAATTCTGGCCTAAACCTGGCTGGGTTCAGCTTCCATTTGAGTCCTGATTCTGTTCTCCAGACCTAAAAGACTGAAGTTGGTCTTCCTGGCCTGGTTTCAGGTTCTCTCTTGACTTTGGCCAAGTCTCTCCAAGACTTTGGCTAACACTGGCCCTTTGAGTTAGGAAGGATTTATAGAAACAGCAGTATGGGAACCTGGGGTTGTTCAGTGCTCTTGGATTGATCTTTTTTTTTTCTAGATGTTGCCAGAGGACAGAGCTAGGAAATACGTTTTTTTGGTAAAATACGTAAGCTCGTGCTGATACTTCAGATTCAAATTTAGGGCGACAGGTTGTTGCCTTACGGATCTTGCAATTGTATCTCCTTTCTCTCATGTCAAAAATCCTGGCTTTTGATAACACTGACACAATTACTTATCTGTTTAATCAAACAGTGCACGTGTAACAGACTCAAAATAACCATACCTACCACTAAGCTCACGATTTGAGAATTGAAAGCAGTTGAAGACTTGTTTGCAGTTCTCCTTGTCTTCAGGGTATGTCCTAGTAAGAATGTATAGTCAGCTTAGAGTGTTTCAAAGTCATTTGGAAGAGTCCCTCTGTGCCGTTTTGCCACCTACATGATACAGTTTCATTCACTTTTTTAATTTTGCTCTCAATTTTTAAGGATTATATTGTGTTTTGTTTAATTTATTTTATAGTTACGTAAAATACTTATATTGTGCCAAACTCAAATCTACAAATCAAAGTCTATTCAAAGAAGTCCTGCTTTGTCCCTGTTGTCTATATTTCTTCTCTCTTCATAGGTAACCATGAAAACAAATTATTTTAATCCTTCCATTTTTTAATGAGCAAATACTTATCCTATCCTTCTCTTCCTTCCTAATAATATACACTTTTTACGATTGCCTTTTTTTACTTAATGATTTATCTGAAGATCATTCTATAATACTATAGATGATCTTTATTTCTTTTCACAGCTGCCTTTCTACTCCATTGTGTGGCTATATCTTGGTGTATTCAGTCAGTCCTTTATTGTGGACATTTGGGTTGCTTCCAAGTCCTTTATTATTACAAATTGTGTTGCAGTGAACAGCTTTGTTTATCTTTTTGTATTTTTGCTTGTGTATTGTTAGATTACTAGAAATGGGACTGCTGGGTCAATATCTAGCAAGTTCCCTTCAGAAAAGATTGGCAAATTTCCCTCCAAGAGAGATGTATAATTTTGCATTCCCATCAGCTGAGCAAAAGTGCCTATTTTCCCACAGTCTTGCCAAAAGTGTATGTGGTCAAACTTTTTGTTTTTCTTAATGTGGTAAATAAGAACTGGTATCTCAGTGAAGTTTGAAATTATATTTCCATTATTGGCAATGCTGAGCTTTTTGTAGGTCACTTCAATTTGCCTATAAATTGCTTCTTAATCTGTTTTGACAATATAAGGTCATTGGTCTTTTCTTCTCAAATATTAAAAGCTGTCCATATATTAAGCATATTTACCCTTTGTGATGTAAGTTGCACATATTTTTCCTACTTTGTCATTTGTTTCCTTTTTACATTCTTCACAATGCTTTCCCCATGTAAAGGGTTTTTTTCTTTAATTTTTGACATCAATTTTATCAGCCCTTTCTCTTTCTGTGTCTGGATTTTGAGTCATGGTCATGAAATATTTCCCCACTCATATAGCAATTCACTAATGTTTTCATCTCATAGTTGCAGGGTTTCATTTGATGCAATTTCTGATACAGTTGGAGTTTATCCTATTTTATAATGTGAGAATGGGTGCATTTTTTTTCTTTTTAAAATAGAGTTACCTGGTTATACCAATACCATCTACTGAAAAGTACATCTTTCCCTCCACCAATTTGAACTTTCACATGCAATTTTATTCACTGTAAGGTTTTGTACTTTGTTTGAGATACAGGTAAGGGTTTTGACTGAAGTTTGAATTTTAGTTGAAAGGAATCGTCAGGTCACAGGAAGGGAGTTAAATGTGGTATTAGTCATTGACTGTGCTGGATAAAGGACCTGAAACATTGTGGATGTTGAATAGCTATTTAGTTAGATAAGTGCCTCATTACAAAAAGTGAAATAGTAAATGATTAAAGAAAAACATTTGAAATACTTATTTTGTATAGGACAAGATTTCTATGAAATATCAATTAGTAACAATGCAATGGTTGACAATATAAAGGGAAGAAAACTCATAGTGAGATTTGTAATCTCTCTGCTTAGGAAAAAAATGCATCTACTGTACATTTTAAAATGTGAAACTCTGAGAACACATGTGTAAATCTTAAAATATAATTAGGTAATTTTAGTTACATTGAAAAACTTACTATTGTATTTAAAAGAAACCGGCGATGAATCCTTTTGTGCCAGGAGTCATCCTTTTGGATTGTGAGAGATTTTGCTTTAAATAAGACGTTTCCTCAGTTCAGATTTTGATGGGTAAGATTTTTGATAGTGAGGCATATTGACATATCTTCAAAACGGAAGGTAACAAAAATGGTGACCATTTCTTCTTTGGTGGAGAATAAAAATAATGAAATGAAAAAGAACTAATCTAGGTTTCCATTATCCCAGAAGACAATTCCTTGGACACCTTTGTCTGGAGGACTTTGACATACACCTCATTAGAGGTTCCCCTCTGGCTTAGAAGTAAAAGCTGGAGCTCTGAAGGTGTCATCCGAACTCCCAGAGCTGTTCCCGTGTCGTCACCATGAGCTGCCTCGCCTCTCTTCTGGAGTTCGGCGTCCAGCACGGCAGGAGAAGTTGGTTCGTAGTTGCGTAAATAAATTTCTTTAGGAGGTGCACAGGGAAATTAAAGAACAGGAAAGGAAGAAAAAGCATTTAGTGGGACTCAAAAATGACAAGTCAAGAAAAGACTTCTCCATCTGGCTGAAGAGTCAGGACTCAGAATTCTCTTTCCCGGCCTTGCCTGAAGCGTGAGGGAGGAAGAGACAGAGCCAGCTCTGAGCACCTAGGGAGGAGAGCGGCTCTGCGTCTAGCCTCGCCATGCACGAGGTCATGGGTTTGTCTTGCTCTGGGATGTTTAATAAGAAGTATGGGAAGTGTAGCTTCTCTTTTTTACAATCTTGCAATCCTGAGAACCAGCAGTAAGAGACGCAGAGAGCAGAGAGATGACAAATAGCCTGGGAAGAACCTTCTCATCCATCTTATCCTAAGGCTTGAAAGTGTTTTTGTGTTAATGATGGGTCAACGTTAGCATTGAACCGATTAATATTCATGTGGCTTTGCCACCCTTAAGCATGTCTAACTTCTTTGTTGGACATTTTCCATCTCTTTCCTTTCTTTCCCTTGAACCAGCTTTTGGCTTGAGAACATTGGCGACACACCCTAGGGGCATGAAAGTAACTTGAATTCAGTTTAACTTTAGAACATACAGTAAACCTTTTAGATTGCGCCACATTTGCCTCTGGGGCGCTGTTAATATGACTACATGAGTGCCAAAAATATTCTGAAGAGTGTATTTTCCTTGCTCTTTTCATCCTCTTTATATCAAATAGATAAGTGAATTTGTGGTGAGTATCTCCCAAATTTGTCCTTATTCTAGCCGCAGTGTGAGTAGCAATTCCAGCTCTTGAAAATGAAAAACTTCTTCCACCTTCCTTGCAAGTTATTTCGCATAGTTATGAAAAACATATCATGGCAAAAGATGGGGGAATTAGATGGCTTACAGATCCAATAAAGCTTTATGTGCTGAATCTAGGCTGAGCTACATGGCAGAGAGGTCAACTGAAGGCCAAGAGAGCAAGTAGGGAGTATAGAAAACCTTCCTAGGACTCTTTTGCACAACTTAAATTTCTTAGGAAAGCTTTGCAAGACAGCATTGCTTTGTTTTTCCAATGGAAAGGCGTCAAGACATTCTGGTTGGGCTTTTTCTGTTTCTGGGAACTTTACCTTGAGTTTCAGGTTTCAACTAAAAAAAAGCCTTTACTCAACTTGGTGTCCTGAACTGTTCAGGTGCTGTGTCTGTTTGAAGGCAAGAGAATAGGATATCTCCATTCACTGGCTCCCGGAGGAGCAAAAATCACATTTGAAGGGGTGTGTGTTACAGCACCATCCCACCCTGTGCGTGCCTCGCCAATATATCTTAATTTGTTGTAAAATCAGCATAAAAACTAAACACTAGGCATGGTTTTAAGAGGTGATGGTTTTGAAAGAGGAAAACCTTGGGGCTAGGAATAGGTGTGGTGATCATTTAAAAAAATTATTTCATTTATTCATTTATTCATGTTTTCTGCATATAATTATTAAATACCTATTTCATGGCAGGTACCATGTTAGGTGTTGGGAATAAAACAATGGCTAATATGGTCATAGGCCCTGACTTTTGTAAGGTTTAGTGCCAAACACCTAAGTCAGACATTAAAACAAGTACATAAATTTTGTGATTGGAAAGGATGATTATCTAATTTATCACCCAACCTAGGACTCTGTTGAAGGTGAGAGAGGAGTTCTTAATAATTATAGTGGGCCAACATGTTTAAACTGGAATTGCCCTGGGCAAACTGGGATGTGTGTTAGGGGATGGAAAACTTGCTATGGGGTTGTGTAGCAGGAACACTTAATCTGGTCTGTGTGTAGTGATGATGGGGAAAATATTTCCAGGAGAAACTCACATTTAAACTGTTCCCTGTGTGTCTCTCTCTTCACAAGTTTTCCTCTGTGGTCCGCTAATGACTGCCTAAACTTCTGGGGCGGGGGTTAAATGCATCCTTGTTTTATTGCCAGGTGAAAGGAGGGGGTCTGCTACCAAACAGCTCAACCAAGGTCTGAGAATAGAGTCTTACTGGCCCTGACTGGCTGATTAACTCTTGTGCTTATCTCTGAACCAACCACTATGGACAAGGGGATAGAATAGGATGATTGGCCTATCCGCATGGTGGGAGAATTCTGAGGTGGTGTTAGGGAGGGGAAATGGGTTCATTATATAGCAATGATTCTATGGCACTGATTGTCTTCGGCACTGTTCTAATAGCTTTCTATGTATTATATTTTTAAATCTTCTGAAAACTCTTTGAGCTAGACATGACTATTGTCCTCATTTTAAAGCTAAGGGGACGGAGGCAGAGAGATTAAGGAACTTTCCCCGAATCCCACATCTGGTAAGTGAGTAAGCCAGGACTCCAGCACAGGCAACTGGCTCTCAGCCATTACACTGTGCTGCCTGCACTTCCGGTGCAGCAGAAATCACGTCTGGGTGCAGTGGACGGTGTGAAGGTGAATTGTGAGAAATGCTGTTCCATGTTAATGCCTGGTTTGCTTCCCTGGGTCAGAAAAAAACAGCTGTAACCACTTAAAAAACAAAAAACCAGGGGCGTCTGGGTGGCGCGGTCGTTAAGCGTCTGCCTTCGGCTCAGGGCGTGATCCCGGCGTTCCGGATCGAGCCCCACATCAGGCTCCTCCACTGGGAGCCTGCTTCTTCCTCTCCCACTCCCCCTGCTTGTGTTCTCTCTCTAGCTGGCTGTCTCTCTCTGTCTAATAAATAAATAAATCTTTAAAAAAAAACAAACAAAAAACCCCAAAAAACCAGCCTTGTTGAGAGGTAATTCACGTAACATAGAATTCATTCATTTAAAATGTACAGATCAATGGTTTGTTAGTATTTCACATAGTTGTACAACCATCATCTCAATCCATTTTACGTTTTTATTCCCCCAGAAGAAACCCCGTATCCATTAACAATTATTCCCTGTTTTCCCTCTTTTCAGCTCTAGGCAACTACTAATCTACTTTCTGTCTCTTAAGATTTACCTCTTGTGGATATTTTATCCAGTTGAATTATACAACGTGTGGTCGTTTGTGACTGCCTACTTTCACTTAGCATCATGTTTTCCAGGTTTACCCCTGGTATAGTGGATCAGGACTTCATTCCTTTGTATGACCTCACGATATCCCATTATATGTAGATACCGTATTTTATTCATCCACGCATCAATTGATGGATACTTGGATTGTTCCCATTGTGTGGGTATTATGAATAATGCTGCTATGAACATTCCTGTTTTTTTTTTTTTAAAGATTTTATTCATTTATTTGACAGAGATAGAGACAGCCAGCGAGAGAGGGAACACAAGCAGGGGGAGTGGGAGAGGAAGAAACAGGCTCATAGCGGAGGAGCCTGATGTGGGGCTCGATCCCATAACGCTGGGATCACGCCCTGAGCTCAAGCCCTGAGCCGAAGGCAGACGCTTTAACCGCTGTGCCACCCAGGTGCCCCATGAACATTCTTGTTTAAGTCATTCAGCTGAACATATTTTCTTTTCTTTTTTTTTTTTTTTTTTAAGATTTTATTTATTTATGTGACAGAGAGACAGCCAGCAAGAGAGGGAACACAGCAGGGGAGAGGGAGAGGAAGAAGCAGGCTCCCAGCCGAGGAGCCCGATGTGGGACTCGATCCCGGAACACCAGGATCACGCCCTGAGCCGAAGGCAGACGCTTAACGACTGAGCCACCCAGGCACCCCAGCAGCTGAACATATTTTCATTTCTCTCCTGTATATACCTAAGAGGGCGATTGCTGAGTCATATAGTAAGTAAGAGGAACTGCTAACTTGTTTTCCACAGTGGTTGCACCATTTTACATTCCCAACAGCAATGATGACGGTTCCAGTTTCTCCACATCCCTACCAGTAATTGTTATCTTTTTTTTTTTTAATTTTATATTATAGTCATCCTAGTAGGTGTGAAGGGATACATCACTGTGGCTTTTATTTGCATTTTCCTGATGTTAGTGATATTGAGAATCATTTTATGTGTTTATTGGGCATTTGTGTATCTACTTTGGAGAATTATCTATTCAGGTCCTTTGCTAGTTTTTCATAGGGTTGTTTGTCTTCTTGTTATTGAGTTTAAATAGTTATCTGTCTTTTCTAGATACAAGTACCTCTTCAGATATATTATTATTGTTATTATTATTATTATTATTAATGTATATTTGACAGAGAGAAAGAGAAAGAGACAGAGAGAGAGAGAGTGTACAAGCAGGGGGAGCAGTGGAGGGAGAGGGGAAAGCAGGCTCCCCTGAGGAGGGAGCCTGATGTGGGGCTCGATCCCAGGACCCTGGTATCATGACATGAGCTGAAGGTAGACTCTTAACTGACTGAGCCACCCAGGTGCCCCTTCAGATATATTATTTACAAATATTTTCTCTCATTTTGTGGGTTGTGTTTTTAACTTTCTAACTGGTGTCCTTGCAAATATAGAAGATGTTAATTTTGATGATTTTTAACTTTTCTATTTTTTTTTCTTGTGCTTTTGTTGTCAGACTAAGCAACCATTGCTAATCTAAGGTCACAAAAATGTACATGTATGTCTCCTTCAAGAGTTTCATAGTTTAAACTCTTACATTTAGGTTTTAGATACATTTTAAGCTAATTTTTGTATACGATATGAGGTAGTGGTCCAACCTCATTCTTTTGCATGTAGATACCCAGTTTGTTGAAAAATTTTTCTTTCCCCATTGAATTGTCTTGGAAGTATAAGGAAGTGTGATGTGAGTCCTCCTACTTGGTTCTTTTTCAAAAAAAGTTTTTGGCTATTCTGGGTCCCTTGAACTTCCATTAGAATTTTTGGATCAGTTTGTCAATTTCTACAAAGAATCCAGCTATTTTTTTGATACAAATTGTGGTGAATTTGTAGATCAATTTGGAGAGTATTGCCATCTTAATGATGTTAAGTCTTCCAGTCCATGAACATGGGATGTCTTTCTATTTATTTAGGTATTCTTTAATTTCTTTCAGCAATGTTTTGTAGTGTTCATCATTTGATATCTTTTGTTAATTGTACTTTCTTTTGCTAAAGGGTTCCATTTCTTTGTTAAATGTATTTCTAAGTATTTTATTCTTTTTGATGATACTGTAAGTGGAATTATTTTAATATTATTTTCAGATTGTTCATTTTATGTGTATAGAAATATAATTGACTTGCATCATAATTTTATATTCTTCAAACCTGCTGAACTCAGTTATTAGTTTTAATTATTTATTTTTATTAGATTCCTTAGTATTTTCTATGTACAAGACCTTGTTATCTGCCACTAGATAGCCTTACTTTTTCTTTTTAAATCTAGGTGCCTCTTATTTCATTTTCTTGCCTAATTGCTTTGATTAGGACTTCCAGCACAGTGTTGAATAAGAGTGGCAACAGTGGTCATTTTTTTTGTTCCTGATTTTAGGAGAAAAACATTCAGTCCTTCACCATGAGATATGATGTTAGCTATGGATTTTATATAAGTACTGTTTAGTAGACTGAGGAAATTTGCTTTATTTTCAGTTTGTTCAGTGTTTTTTATGTCAAAGGATATTAGATTTTGTTAAATACTTTTTCCGTGTTTATTGGGATAATCACATGGTGTTAATCCTATTTATTTCGTGTATTACATTAATTGATTTTCAAAACTTAAACCAACTTTGCATTCCTAGGATAAATTTCAATTGGTCAGAGTGTACAATACTTTTGCATGTTGCTGGATTTGGTTTGCTAGTAATTTGATGAAGATTTTGTATCCATATTCACAAGAAATAATGACCTGTAGTTTTCCTTCCTGTGATATCTTTTTGGTTTTGATATCAGGATAATTTTGGCCTTATAGAATGAGTTAGAAAGTATTCCTCTCTCTTCCACTTTTTGGAAAAGTGGTAAAAGAACACTATTAATCTTTATTTCAATTTTTGGGAGAGTTTCCAGTGATGTCATTGGGCCTAGTAATTCAATCTCTTTACTTTTTATAGATCTGTTCAGGTAATATTTCTTTTTGGGTTAGTTTTGGTAGTCTTTATAGGAATTTGTTCATTTCATTTAAACAAATTTGTTGGCATGTAGTTGTGCATAATATTCCCTTGTAATCTTACTTATTTCTATAAGGTCAGTAGAAAGGTCCCCACTTTCATTCCTAATTTTGGAAATTTGAGTTTTCTCTCCCTTTTGTTCGGTCAATCTAGCTAAAAATTTGTCAGTTTTCTTATTCTCAGAGAATCAACTTTTGATTATACTGATTTTCTCCATTTTCCTATTCTCTATTTCATTAGTTTCTTCTCTAATTCTTGCTGTTTTCTTTCTTCTACTTGCCTCTGGTTTAGTTTGCTCTTCTTTTTCTAGGGTCTTAAAGAAGAATTGTTCTCTTCATTATTGAAAGTAGAGTAGTCAAGTCTCCAAATATTATTGTAGAACTGTCAGTTTCTCCCTTCAATTCTGTCAGTTTTTGTTTCATGTATTTTTGGAGTTTCTGTTGTTAGGTGTATGTATGTTTATAAATGTTATATCTTCCTGAGGGATTGACATTTTAATCATTATAAGATGTCCTTCATTATCTCTAGTTACTTTTTTTTGTTTTAAAGTCCATTTTGTCTGATGTTAGTATGCCACTCCAGCTTTCTTATGGTTGCTGTCTGTATGATATGTTTTTCTACCTTTTTATGTTCAACCGAATTGTATCTTTCAATCTGAAATGTGTCTCTTATAGACAGCATATAGTTGGATTTTTTCAAAAAAATCCAGTTTGACAGTCTCTGCCTTTTGATTTGGCCATTTAGTCCATTCACGTTGATGAGGATGATGATGATGAGGATGATGATGGTGATGATGATGGTGATGAGAACGATGGTGATGAGGATGAGGATGATGATGATGATGGTGATGAGGATGATGGTGATGAGGATGATGGTGATGAGGATGAGGATGATGATGATGATGGTGATGAGGATGATGGTGATGAGGATGATGGTGATGATGATGGTGATGAGGATGATGGTGATGAGGATGAGGATGATGGTGATGAGGATGATGATGATGAGGATGATGATGATGAGGATGATGATGAGGATGATGATGTTGAGGATGATGATGATTAGGAGGAGGAGGAGGATTATTGGATTTACGTCTACCATGTTACTTTTGACTTTCTGAGCTCTCTGTTAAGCTCTCTCCCTTCTTCGATATCACACTAAGTTGTTAAGCTTCACCAACTGCCAGCTGATTTCTTAATTGTTTTGCTTTTATTACTTTACGTTTTTACTTAGTTCCAGTTAGTTAACGTACACTGTTATATTAGTTTCTGGTGTACAATATAGTAATTTAACAGTTTCACTATTGTTTTTGACAATGCCTGGTGTATAACTTGCTCCACAGTCTGGTCCAATTAAATTCAGGTGGGAGAAGTTTTTGAGGCTGGTCTTTGAGGTTTGTTCTGACCCCTAGATTGCTCATCTTGTCTATCTAGTTCCCTGGTTTTTTTTTGTTTTTGTTTTTTTTGTTTGTTTGTTTTTTTTCTGATTAACGATCCTACCTACAGTTTAGCTTTAAAAAACATTTTTTTTGGGGGGGGTGTTTTTTGTTTTTTTTTTTTAAAGTAGGATCTCCTTTTAATTATTTACCACCAAAATGCCCATTATATTTGAGAGCACCTTTCGGCTTTCATTTCCCCACACTTTGTTTACAATAAAGTCAGCTCTTTTGGGGAACGCTTTGGAGCCTACTGCTCTTATAGATTGCTTCCCCCCCCCCCCCCCAAGTAAAATCTCAGAGCTACTGCTTTGGGTGTTGGCAGGGCATGGTAGCCTCTGATCTTTAGCTTGCTTCTCCTGATGTGGAACCTGGAGTGAGCTGGAGGGAATGATAACTGGGTCCCTCATATTCTTGGTCTACCACATCTGTTTTAAGGCTTCTGCCCTGTGAGTGGGGACTGAATAGGGGATGGGAAATGTCTACTTCTTAGCCACATTCACCAGGAATTTAGCCTTTCCAACTTGAGGTTGGAGGGGATGAAAACTGCTGGTGCCCTGTCCCTTCCAGTGAGATACTATAGTCCTTAACTAGGAGGTTGGGGGAGACGGGGGCCTCACCTTTTGGGCAGACCCATTATGAGTAGAGTTTCCCTCAAGCTGAGCTAGACGTCATGGCTCAAGAGCCACAGACTTGCTGTTCTCACCAAGATTTAGTAGCCTTTCTTGAATAAACATTTCTTCATTTTCTATATTCCCCTAGGACAATTTCTAGAGACTTTAAATGTTTTCTTAAAAAATAATTTTCATCAGTTATAATTGTTTCACTGGGGAACGGATCCTTGGGGTTCCTGGCATGGCCATTCTGAAAGTGGAGCCTATAATCACTTCTTTCTAATGTAATCTAAAATTCTCTTAATGTGAAATAAATAGTTTAGATTGGAGCTATGCTTTGGAAAATTGAGATAGGTATAAAATCCTGACTGTGAAAGAAGAGGTGCATAGTGGTAAAGGTTCCAGTAGGAAACAGATGGCTCACACAAAAGATCTTCTAAAGAGGATACTTTAAAAAATGTGTGGGTTAGGTTAAGTCAAACTCCAAGGGATGGTGACAAGGACTGGTGCCCCAGGAAGTGGTGCCATTCCCTTCATGGTCTGAAGGAGGGTAGGGAGAGGTTACCAGAAAGTGCCATGAGCTGGAGTTCTCTGGAGAGATGTCCCACCAGAAAGAATCAGTGGCCTTATGCCAAAGATTGCAGTCACTGCACATCTGAGCTTGGGAGAAGGTAGGAGGGAGGCTGGATTGGAGTGCGAAGAAGTTCACTTCTAGAAGTGCTCCCTCTTCTCACCCTGTGATCTCTTGCTAATGCCTGTCATTGGCCAAACCTAATGGAAACCAGAGGGCAACTGAGTTGGAATGATGTGAGCCACAGACAGCAGCCTCCCAGGGAACAGAATGGGACAGAGTGGAGAGTGGGTCTACAGATACCAACAAGGAACAGCCAGCCCACTGGGCTTCCATGCTCGGGAATGGCCATACTGTGACCCTCATTGCTCTGATGACTAGATCCTGTCAGAGAACAGTGGAAAGAAGGCACTGACTGAATGACATTGATCTGCTTATATTCTCACTTCTCCCGACATGTGTCTTCATCAGAGTCTACAATACCCACCCTTAATTTCTTCAGAAATCACATGTTCAGAGCATTAAGGAAGCCAAAGACAACTTCCAATGGCATTTTAAGCCAAGTAAGTAGATACAAAGATGGCAGGAGGGTTCGTGGAGCTCTGGGAAACTGTCGTGGAAGAAGCTTTCTGTTCATGTGTAGATAGGGGAAAGCTGCCTTTGTTTTGTGGATCATATCCACTGCCAAATGTGTGGTCTAACAGCAGAGAAAAGTGGAATAATATTCTGCAACAAATCACCCAATATCCTACCAGCAGTGATCCTCAGATGCCTGAGAAACAGACCATAAAATAAGCCAGAATAACTAACTCAGGCTGATTTGTATGTGTATGAACTGGTGAAGAAGCAAATCACTACCTTTAGGTTCCCTCTTTCATAAACTTGGAGAGCATCCCGTTGGCTTTAGGAAAGGATGGGGAACAACAGCATCATCAGATTTGCGTGGGTTCGTGTAAGCATTTGTTTGAGTTCTGCCAGAAATGACCCTGACACTCAAACCTCCCACTTCCCCTCCTTACTCTTCCAGCTCCCCCCCACCCCATAACTGTTATCTTTTTCTCTTTATCCTCTCTCAGGCTTTCTTCTATTCTCTGCTTCTAACAAAGATGCTGTTAGCCTTTTTCTTGTTCCAATGACCCATAAAACCTTATCCTGGCATCTGGTGGTACTTCCCTGGCACCCACCCATTCACCAACACTGCCTGCCACTTGGTGCAGCAGGGCCCCCTCTCGGCAAAGGAACCCCCACTTGCCATTTTATGGTCCAGAGTGGAGCGGCTGTGTCTCTCCCCATGTGTCCAGCTACACTCTTCTGGAATTTCTCATGCTGAAAGCAGTTTTAAGTAAGGCACAGCTTTTCTTTTTCCGGAGAGTTGGGGGAAAGAGGAGAGGAGGAGAAAGGATTAAGTGCATCTGCAACAAGGGCTTTGGAGCCTTTGGGCCTCAGACAGTATATCATATTTTAATACCTGTGACTGAGACTAAACTATAGAACTTGGAGACGATTGCAATGCTTTGTTTTGCAGCATACAAATAACACAGCCTATCTTTAAGGAAAACATTATTCTGACACTTGTTAACATGGTAAGGAAGACTCTTCAGGACTGTTGTCATGGATGTCAAGACTATCGCAATAGAAGAGAGGTTGGGCTCAACTCGGAATGCAGCAAAAATGCTGGGGATTTATAGCCTATGAGCAGACTTGGGGGAGGGGGTGTGTCAGTGGGTGGAAAGTTACTAAGAGGAGAGGTCAAGGGTAGGGGCTTCTTGCTGAAAGCAGGTCAGGGTGATCAGGTGTCAAAAGGGAGGGATTTGATTAGATAAATTGACTTAGAGTCTTGCTAAAACTGGACAAGGTAGGCTAAAGAGAAGTCCCAAGAACAAAGCCTAGGTGAAAAGAGGGCTCAGAGACGTCTGTCTGAAGTTTGGACAGGGAGAGAGTTTTTGTCACTATCGACTGGCATTCACTTGCTAAGCTTCTGGTGGGCTCACAGCCCTGTCCTGGTGTCAGTGACTGCACCGACCCAATACACAAGTGAACACAGTCTTCATTAAACAAATGCATGTATTGGAGAAGAAAACACTGTCTTCCATCGATAAAGCAAGCCAATTTGTAAGAACTTTTAGTTTCAACGAGGTCTGTGGACTCCTCGTCCTCCTTGCTTTGCTGGAAGTAAGTGCATAATTGCGTTATAAGCTGTGGGATTCTGATGCGCATACTGTGTGATGTCAAAATAACATTTGAAATAAGGTTTTAAGGGATGTAGTAGCATCTTTGCAGTTGCATCCTCGGTGACCCAGAAAGCAGGCTGGAGATTTTCTTGTCAATAGAAACTCAGTGGTACTGTGTGATTTAGGCTTTTTATATGCAGTTTGGAGTTAAGCCAAAGAGCCCGTTGACGTGAAGTGGGAGAGTGTCCATTCTGAACTCATTCACTGCTCAATCAACACCCAAGTCACACTCTCCACTGGTCAGAGATGTCTTGGCTTCAGCTGAAAGAGAGGAGAACGTACGTGGCTCTTTGTAAACTGGTCCTCCATCGGTCACCTTTCTGAAGTCATCACACACAGAAGGAGTCATTTCAATGGCAAGGCTTGTATTGATAAAACAATTTTCATTTGAGTATTTGACTTTTTGGGCAAATGGATATATTTATAGAAAAAGAAAGAAGTTATACATTCATTTCAATAAACCTGGCTTAATGTTGTAGCAAATTGAAATACCAACTCTATTACCATTATGTTGGTGTGATGAAAATATTCATTCTGAATCACTAGAAAAATTAATTCTAACTCTACTTAGAGCTTTTGGAGAAGTACTCTATGTATTTATAGATCGATGTCATCAAAATTAGAAAGAAGCTTGGATACCACTTAGTTCACCTCCCTCATTTTTAAATGAACAGACTGCAGTCAAGAAAGAGATTCTAAAAGAGTTTTGATAAAAAGTACAGGCATATAGGTAGGGTTTTTTTTTTTTTTAATGCTCTGTAAATTCTGATGCTAATATTGATATTCAACATAGCTTTGTGTTTTACTGCAGTGATTCCTACTATCAGGGCTGAGAAGAGTTTTTTTGGTCTAGGAAAAGTGCCTATTTTGGCACAAAAAGACCAGAAAGAGTACAGCAAAGGATGGATTCCAGGAAATTTGAGATTAGGGTTCCTACAAGGAATATCACCAAGAACTATTTCACATCACATTTCATTTTAGCTTATAATTTTTTAATCTCTTGTTTATAAGTAAACATTTAAATTTAATTATAAAAACAGCTCTTAGGCACATAAGAAAAGGAGGTACTAAACCATCTTACTTCACCTCAGATTGGGTCTCAGAGCACACTAACAAGTGAATCATTTTTCTTTGGAGATGAACAGAGTACGGAGGGTGGTGAAAAGCACAGGGGTTAGTGATTGCTTGTGGGGGACGAGACATTCTGGTTGTGATTTTTTTTTTTTTAAAGTAGGCTCCATGCCCAGTGTGGAGCCCAACATGGGGCTTGAACTCATGACCCTGAGATCAAGACCTGAGCTGAGATCAAGAGTCAGACACTGAACTAACTGAGCCACCCTGACGCCCCAGTGTTTTTTTTTATTTTAAAGATGGCTTATGATATTTTGGGGGACTTCCGTACTCCATGGGTGAGCTTAAACCCCCAGCTCAAAAGGAAGAGATTTATCTAGGAATTGCTTTAGATTGTGAAGAAAAAGAACACTGTTGTGGTCTCACCTCTAATTCTTCCATGAATATAAACTTAATCTGAAGCAGGGGGCCAGCAGATGTGAAAAACAAAGAAAACAGGAAGTCTTAAGATGCTGGGAGCTGATGAGCACATAGTTGTCCTTCAGTTGAGTTTAGGGTAAATCAAAAAGCCCTTGGCTTCTCTGGTCTATTACTCTCTTGGGGAGAAGCTAAGTCAGTAAAATGCTGAGAGCATTGCTCAGAAATGACCCCAGAGTCAGCCAGACTCTGGACTGCTCTGAGGTTATCGCACTTTTCTCTGAGAACCTCTTTCTGGGACTGTGATGCAGTTGATCTGACAGGGAGCCAAAAAGCAAAATCCCATTCCTAATGGGCTCAGTGACTCCCTGCCTGGGGTGGAAACGAGGGATGGGCAGAGTAGGAATGACTCCATGTAGGTTCAGGATAGCTCTGAGAATGGGGGTAAGTTGCTTATGCCCCTTCGGCATCAGCTTCCTCATTTTTCACAAGAATTCTATTACCTTATAGGATCGTGGTGAAGAGTCACAGAGCTTGTGTGTGTAAAGTGCTCAGTGCAGCAGTGTGATGGGCTTTGATGGGCCTGTGTCTTCCCAGGAACGTCTGAGTTCTCAACATTAGACCGTCTGACTTGTATTCACTTATTCATTCAACACACTTGTGGAGCATGTCTTCTCCCACTCAAAGCTCTCTGCTGGTATCTAAAACTTTGAATTGCTAAGAAGCAAATCGGGAGAAAACAAATCATTCGTGGCTTCTGTTGGCATCAGGGCCTGCTGTTAAATGTAGAAATATCTCCATGAAAAGTTAAATGACTCCCTTTCTGACACTGAAGACACACAATTACAGTGCAAATGTTTTAACTCTGTAGCAAGACCTTTATTTGGAAGACAACTAAATGTCTCACTGTGCTTTTGCATCCCTCGGAATCAGTAAAACAACCAACAAAAGACTAAAAACAAAAACAAAATGATCAGACTGAGCCATCTTGAGGAGGGAGGCCTGCTCCCAGCACCCACACCCTGCAAAGAATTCTTTAAATGCATATGCTGTAGGAAGTTAGGCAAAGCCTTAGCTGTTGGAAATTCAAAACAGCAGGTTTTCACGAAGGAACTTTCTTCCTGGAAATTTGTGTATTTAAAGCTGCCTGGCAGAGCTTCCTCTAGCCCCAGGGCAGCCCAGGAAAGCTCTCTGAAGTCAGGGAAAGGCACTCTGCTTTCCCCCATGGGTATATGAGCTTCTGCTTGTACTGTTCAAACACCAGTTGCTGTAGAGCAGGGAATAGCGGCTCAGCTCTCCTTTTGCTGTTTTGGGGAGGCTCTTAGTGGAAAGAGCAGATCCTTTGAAACTGGACAGATACGAGTTCAAATTCTGACAGCGCTTTCTAACTGAGTGACCTGGGGAAATTTCTTCATCTGTAAAGGAAGGTGACACCCGCCTTAGGAGATCTCTGTGAGGATGAGATGAGACACCTTATGCATATCATCATATGTAAAATAGGTGCTCAATATGTATTTGGGGGGAGGTGGGTTGGGAAGCACACAAAAGCCCAGGTGTTGCATCATGTAAAGGAAACCACGCGGTGTGAATATAGCCAATGTATCATTTGTCCTTGCGTGGGCACTGAGTGCTGAGGCATGATGTAGCCCAGACTTCCTGGTTACCTTTCTATGGAGTTCAACTTGCCAGTCAGAATAGACTTCAGAACTGTATTTTTGGTGTAGAGCTAAGTCTTGGGAACAAAGAGAATTAAGAACAATGAGGAGGACTCTCTAGACCATTGCAGGTTTGCATTCTACTGATTTCTTGAACTTTGAGAACTTCCAAGAGTCTTAGATTAGGTTTCTAATACTCTTTTGCTGCAAAACAAAATATGACCGAGGGATCCCAGAAGGTGCCTCAAGGGGGGCCAGACTGCTATTCAAACTGCTGTTGGGCTGCAGGTCAATCCCTGATGCCTTTTGGACTCAGGTCCCGTGACCTCTGGCAAAGTATCTGAAGAATTCTTCAGATTCCTGGAAAAGTAGGTTAAGGAACACCCATGTCTTGTCCCAGACACCACCTCTGTGCCTTACCAAAAACCTGAGCTGAAAAGCCAGGATCAGGTTGGAGCAGTGGGGAGTGGTTGTTGAGCGGGGCCCTACATTAGTACATGGATTCATTTCTTTAACAGACTTCTGGAAGCACCTAGTTTCAGATTCTGTAGAAGCAAAGCTCAGTAAGGCCGTGCCCTTGCACTCAAGAAGATCCCACTCTTTACCTCACCCCAGACGCTGCTGCCTTAAAGACAGACTCACATTTCTTCCAATCACAACTCTGGGCTAATCTCTTTTTAAACAAGAGAGAGCTCTGGTTCCAGGGGTTGGCCTTCTGTGAAATCACATCCCTCTAAACTACATTTCCTTCATGGGCAAACTGACTGAGTTGTTTGGGGTTTCCAACGCTACTGTCCTACACTGTCACCTGGTAGTGCTTTTTAAAGACCTAGACTTGGATTCCCAGGATCCACTCCAGGCCTATTTAATCTAACTCTCTGAGGATAGAGCTCACCTTTCCCAAGGGGTGCTGATGTACATACAAGGAGAGAACCACAGGGCTGTGTGAACTCCAAGCTCAGGATTCCTTAGAGATCCCAACACTGGATTAGGAGAAAGAGAAAGCTCCTTTATAGCACAAAAAAGTCTCATTTAGTGTTGGAGGGTGGTTTGGAGGAGATTTACTCTCTTCTTCTCCAGAAACCTTCAGAGAGCTGAGAAGAAAGCAATGATGTCAGAGATAAGAGCAGAGAGTCTCAGCGTAAAGTACTGTCAGCAGGATCCTCTAAGAACTTCAGGTGGGGGCTTGTATCTGAGTGGGCAAATTCCAGCCTTGCCTTTGTCTCACTTATTACTCTTATTCTCTTCCATCCCTGCCCTAAAGAAAGAGACAGGCATGCAAACAGATGAGTGTGCTCAAAGTATTCTAGCACATTGGAAGGGAGGCCCCAGTAGCCTCAAGCCACTGGCCTGTAGGCATCAGTCATGCTGGGGGTATCAAAGGAGTCACCATCCTGTCTGCAGCCAGTTGCTGGGCAGTCTCTACCTTTGGTCTGATCCTACATATGGCCAAGCTCTCAGGTGCCCTTCAGCCCAAGAAAGCTTTCAGGTGTTGACTCAGGATCAACAGCTAGGACTGATAGTCAAGATCTTGGCTTCATTCATTTCGTCAACGCATACTTATTAAATGAATGTTTGCCATCGGCAGGGCAGTTACCATTGGGAGACCCTACTAGAGCCATGACTGATAAAATCTGAGAGAGTGCATAGGCACACAAGTATTAAAAAAAAAAAAAAAAGCCACCTAGGATTGATACTTTAAAAATAGCAGATTTATTTTGATCCTAAATGGGCACCAAAAGAATTCTGATGGTGCATAATTTATGCAAATCTATGCAAATTCAAGTACCAATTACACAGAAGAGGATTGGGTGGCATTTGTAAAGCCCAGCCATACTCTAAGCTGTCACCTGCCAGCCTGCTTCTCGCTGGAGTCAGATTCAGACCAGATGTCAGGAATTAGAAATGAAGAAACCTCCTTCCTTGAACTTTCACCTTCAAGTCTAATATAAGCATCTGTGAGCTTTGAAGTGGTGGGATTGTTTTGGTTAGCATTCAAGAGCTCTTTTAGGGATTGCAGCAGGACGCTGACTCTGGAAACAATAATTCCTCCCCATGCAGACCCGAAGTAATGTCTGCAAGATACTTTGACTTTCCTAGAATAAGACAGGTTTATATATTGCTAGAAAAGCAGCAAAACAGAATGCCTCACAAAATAATGGGTTCCATTTCTTCCAAGGGGATAAATTACAAGTGTTTACTTGTATACACACACACACACACACACACACACACACACACACCCCATCACCTTGACATGGAGCTCATAGAGTTTCTTCAGTGAACCCCATTCAGGGCCAGCAGCTGGTCACATGCGGAGTTGACTGCAGCTCCTTCCTCTGTAAGAGTGTTCCCTCTAGACTACTGAGTCAGCACCATTATCCAAATAAACATCTGCTCTATTTTGTTGTTAGTAATGATAATGACTAGCTGGGGTCACTAAGGATGGGCTTAACACATACCATCCAAATGGAAAATTTGAGAAAACTGGAAGCTTTAGAAAAACTGCAATTGTGTTCCTCTATTTACTTTCAAAAACAAGACTCTGCCTTATATTGAGGTTATTCTGTTTTGTTGGAATGCTCATGACACCAGCCCTAGGGTTCATAGAGCCCAGGGTATTGCAAAACATTGTTGGGTAGAGGAGGGGGTTTAGGAGCCTGAGCTGAGGACTTTGGAAGTCTTTCAAGAGCCTGCAGTGAGTTCACGGAATGCCAAGATCCCAGCTGATAGCCTTTGGGCTGGTAAGGAATGTTAAGATGGAGAGGCTTCTCTTGGAGATCTGGGAAGGAGGGGATCCCCTTTGGAGCAGTGCTGGAGGTCTCCCACGTGCAGGATGCCTGTTGTGCTGCATGCTCAGAGGGAAGGCTGCTGGGATAATCCATGTGCTCAGGGCCATGGCCTACTGTGGACCTAGCACAACCTGAAAACCGGCCCTCGCTGAGTCAATGTGGGAAACTCCCCCGCCCCCCGCAGGATCCTGCGATGTGAGGTCTGAGCACACGCTAACATGTCCATGGAGATAATGAATCACAGTATCTGATGGGAAGCAGAAGCTTCTCTGAGAAAAATTCCTGCATTTTCTATTGCTGTGACCACCAAGCTCAAAGCATTCTGTGTATTTCCGAGGCAAATGGCATATGTTGGAGCTTTATTAACTCGAGAGCAACTTCTAAAGTGAGTCCTCTCAGACTCAGAATCCAGTGCTGGGAATGGACCAGGGGGTAACTATTCTCTGAAAGATGGGCTAATTTACCTTCCTGAACTTCACTCCCACATAAAAGGAGCATGTGTTGAAGAGGCAATGCGCTCTGCCCCACATGTCAAATAGAGGCTGCAGCAAGCTCCAGTTGGCAAGCTCGGGACACAATTTTTAGAGTGGACTAAGTGTATGTGGGGCTCTACCCCTGTTCCCTTATCTAGACAGCAGGGCAGAGATGGGTTCCATCGTAGGGAGAAATAGGTACCTATTGCCTTTGAGTTTTTACTTTCCATTTGGAGGAGTACATGACGTTTTGTTTGGTTTTTCATTCTTCCAGAATCCCTGATGCCTCTTCCACGCTTTGTTTTCTATGGGTATAATTTCTAGAAGAGACAAATGTCTTCATTTCCTACACTGTTGGGGGTTGACCCTGAATGGGAATAAGAGTGTAAATCACCCATTCCAATTGTCTGGCTGAGGACCATAAAATGCTTTGCAATCATTAAGTGTTCCACCATTTTTTGAGGATAATGCATTTTTTCATGTCAGTTTTATATACAAAATTTATGTCAACTAGTTACAAATATGCCTTACTCTGAAATTCTCTGAGGCTTAACTGGAGCTAATGAAAACTCAGAAGTAATAACGGAAGACCCAAACATTTCCATGTAGTTTTCTTAGACTCTATATCCATGCTTACTCCAAATCCAGATCTATTTATACCATTCTGAGTCTATCTCTGGGAGAGGCAGTACATTGGTTAGAAATACTTTTGCCTGCAAGTAGCATTAGAATCTAAAACTGGCTTAAACAAATGGGAGTTAATTTTTCTCACACCAGCAAAAGTCTGGAGGTAACAGCTTTCTGATTGGTCTGTTAGCTCAAGATATCAAGAACTTTTCCTTCTCCTGGCTTTTCCCTTATGGTTGCAAGATGGCTGCTGCCATTCCAGGCATCAGGTCCTCTATTCGAAAGAGAAAGTTGATGAGGATAATGGTTTTAAAATATATACAAATTCCTTGACACATCCCCTGTTGAGAAGTGGGGTTTATGCTCCCTCCCCTTGACTCTGAGTGGGTTTGTGACTGATTCAACCAACAGAGCATGGTAGAAGTGGTATGTGTGACTTCTGAGGCTAGATTGTAAGATGTTGTACAGCTTTTGCCTAATTCTCTAGAACACTTACTCTCTTGATGTTCTTCTTGGGACTCTCCCTCTTGGGATTCTCCCTTTCCTGATACCATGCTGTGAGATGCCCAAGCTTTATGGAAAACTCAGTGTAGGTCTTTGGTCAACAGTCGCAACTGAGTGCAGTTTTTGAGCCATCATAGCCCAGGAGGCAGACATGGAAGTGAAGAACTTCCAAATGATTCTAGCCCCCAGGTCCTTTGAAATATCCCCAGATAAGGACCCAGACTTCATGAAAGAAAGATAAGCCATCCACACCATGCCCCGTACAAATTCTTGACCCACAGAATTCATTTCTGAGCAAAATTAAGTGGCTGTTGTTTTTTACCACTTAGTTGGGGTGGTTTATTAGGCATGGATGTCCAAAACAAGGAGAAAGGGCAGTGCAAATAATAAATACTAATGACTAATAAAATAAAATCTTTCCCAGAAGACCCTCAGCAGACTCCTTGCATAACTTAATACTCATGACATGGCCACCCCCATCCGCAAGGGAAGCTGGGAAAGTAAGAAACACTTTTGATTAAAGGTGATCTGTTTGGGGGGGAAGGTATGCTAAACAAAGCAGCAGTGCTTTTAGCAAGGAGAGAAGGGAGAATGGATATCAGATAAATAAATAACAGACTATGCCACAGTAGCATAGGAAAAAAATATGTATTTTGAAGTGTATCATGTATATAAGCGAGTATAGATATTGTATATGTGCAGTTTAAAGGGGACTAATAAAACACTTGTGTACACACAATCTGTTATAAAGAAAGAGAAATCAACAACAAATCTGAAACTTCTTATAAGCAAGCCATTTTCTGATTACAATCCCTCCTTACTCCTGCTCTTTGTCAGAGTCTTCTGGTTTTTGTGTTTAAGATTCTTTTGCTTTTCCCTGGCATTTTTAACTTATGAACACATATTATTTTGTTTTGCATGTTTTTTGAGCTTTATATATGTAATACTCCTCTGGAATTTGCTTTTTCTGATCAACATCATGTCCAGAGATTTATCCACATTGATACCTGTAGTTTATTCATTTTCACTACTATGTTGTATTAATACAATAGTTGTATATTTCATGAATATATCACAATTAGTTTGTTCATTTTCTTGTCAGTGGACATTTAGTTTGTGTCTAGCATTTTTCTATTTGGAGTGCTTATGCTGCTCTGAATATTCTTATACATAGCTCATGTACAGGAATAACTTTAGGAAATATACCTAGGAATTAGTAAGTGCCTAATTAAAGGGGATATACATCCTCAAGTTTTCTAAATGATGCCAAAATATTTTCCAAAGTGGGCTTATCAATTTACACTGTCTCTAACAATGTGTACTAATCCTTGTCAGAGTGTGAAGACTTGATGATTTTGCCAATCTGATGGCTATAAAAGTACCTTCTTGTGGTTTAAATTTGCATTCCCTGATTATGAATGAAGTCAATGTCTTTTACATACTTACGGTCATTTGCGCTTCTTTCCTAGTGATATGTCTGTTTAGGGCTTTTGTCCATTTTCTATTGGATTGTTTGACTTTTTAAAAATGTATATCTCCCAGTTTGTAGCTTGTCTTTTTAGGTTTATTTTTAATGGCTTTCAATAAATAAAAGGGGGGTTTGTATTTTAATTTAAACAGTAACTCTTCATTTAAAAAATTACTGGTTAATTTGTGAATTTCAGTTCCATGGAGACAATGTGGGATTTGGGAATCTCAACAGTGCTTGACTAGGTGTCTTTGGCAAACTCTGCTCTGAAGTTTCCTACATGTAGCTCCAGACAAATGGTGATGAATATATGTTGCTCTATGTTTTTCCATATTGAAGCCAAGCTGGTGATAAGGCAATTCACAGAATAAGTGGTCTCACAGTTTAGGTCTATGACCCAGTACTAGATGGGCCTCAGGAAAGTCAGCTTCTGTATCTGAACAGGGATTAGGCTATCCTTATTTAGAACAGGTTCCCTGAGGCTGGTTCTCTCAACTATCACATTATAACCAAGTTTGGAAGCGCCAGTGAGCAGAGAAAACTATACTTTTCCCCTGTAGTCCTGACTCATCTATGCCAGAGATTTGATGCCATACAAAGAGAAAGATTATTCCCTTCGTATAGTCCTCTTCTGATTCCATCTGATATCTGGTCCCATCATCACAATCAGTCCCCTCTATCTATTTTCCTTGTTTATATACCCAAGACTGGCTAAAATCCAAATTGTGACATAGATGTAGTTGTTCCTTGGGTCTCCCTTGTAGTTTTATTGGGGCCATATGACTGTGTTTGGTCAACGGAACTTGAGCAGAAACGATATAGTCCACTTCAAAGCCTGCTTCTGAAGAAGATCTCGTGTGATCCTCCTGCTGTCTCCCTTCCACAATATTGGAAGCATTTTATTTTAGATGGTGTAACAAAAAGAAGCACCCCGGCTACCTGAGTCATCCTCAGAAAAGAGCTGTAGAGGAGACTTACTCAACCCGCATCAAACTATGACTTGACTTGGAGATAAACCTTATTGTGTTGAGCTCTTGAGATTAGGGGATCTATTTGTTACTAAAGGATAGTCTAATTTATGCTGACTGATACACTTCTCAATAGTTCTTGCAACAGAAATATAATATGGAAGAAATAAAGAGAAAGAGAGGAATGGTAGGGAAGGCACTGCCCTTCAAGTCAAAAATAGTTTGGCTTTTGGTTTGACTTTTGGCATCAGGCTCAAGGTACTCAGTGACTCAGGCACCCTTTTCCTATGACTCTGATCATTGTCCCCCTCTAACTTCCCCCACACCCCTCACTTCACATCCAATACATGTATTTTGTTTTATTTTAAAGCCATTGAGCTAGAGCTGGCTGCTTCCAATTCATACCAAAGAATCACATAAATCGTCAGCTCCCCGCCACCACCATCTCTTCAGTAGTATTTCAGGAATGATAACTGTTAGAGTAGTAGCCAAACAAAACATGCCTCCCCCCATCCTGAAAATTTTAAGGGAAAATCTTTAAGAAAGGGAAATCTTCAGGCAAATATTGTCATGAACTTGAACAAATGTACTTTGGGCAGTTCCAGGCTGACAGCATTATTTTGCAGTCTTCGCTTCACTAATGCCTTTGTCTCTACCCTATAAATACTGAACTGTTTGTCGACTACATTTCTGAGTCACTGGGAAACATTCGTATTGAGCCATACATATTATGCTTAGAAAACCTACTGGAGTTTTAAAATGTCTGGAACGGAGTTTAGCAATACGGGGTAGGAGGTTTAAATACAGCTGACCACCCAGACCAAGAAGGTCACACAAAGGAGAAAAGCAGCAGGTGGAGACAATAGAGGGTAGTGGCAAGCATGGCCAACTTACAAAAGTATGTCCTTAGCTGATTAGTGCCATGTGGGAACGTCTAAGTTTTTCCATTTTTAAATCTAAGTCAGAAATCTAGATTTTAGGTTTAATTTCTTATTTTTACATCCTTGGATGGGCCCCAAATGTGTCCCAAGGGATCCTAATCTAATCTAATTTTCCCACGGAGGTTTTGTGACCTACCCTAAATGGCATAGCTGTTAAGTAAGTGAAGGAGGACAAAAATTCATTTAGTCCATTGTTATAGGTCGACTGTTCTAGGACATTCTAGGTCTTACTATTAGTAGATTTTCACAGTGGGTCTTGATTGATCTAGAAAGAGTTAATCATTTAAGGTAAAGGTAGCCACTGTGTTTCTTTCTTTTCTCTGTGAGAAGTTTTCAGGGACCTCTTTCACAGACAGGTGGCTTAAGTAGGACTTAAGTATCAAAATCCACACCATATTACCATTACGCCTAGATACCATTTTGAAATACCTCAGATGTTCAGTCTTTCATCCCATTCACTGTTGTTGTTCTTTCTACCAATTCAGAATCCTACTATGAGAATTTTAGTACAAACAATGCTTTGATGATCAGTGTCCTTCAGTTGGCATTAATTCCTTTTAAAACAGGTGTTAAGCTCAGCTTTGAGGGAACAATTCTGCTTGAAACTTGAGAGGTCAGTTTGGATGAATGGGAGTGTATATACAGTGGGTGCACGGATCAACCCGAGCTCATTTAAAAGAAGTGGAATGTTATAAAAGCAATAGTCCTTCAGGTCTCTGTCTTCTGTGGAGAATATTTTGGAATATCATTAAACGTTCTGTCAGGAAATGCAGATCAGGTGTCCAGAAGAAGGACAGAAACCCTCTGAGAAGAGGCCATAACATTTGTGTAGTTTAGGAACATGGGTCAGCAACTACAGATAATTGCTTTATATTAAAAGAGCTGTGGTGCTCTGCTGACCACGCAGTACACAGCAGAACATTCTTGAGCTCTGTGTTTATTCTCTAACTGTATATGTTCTATTAATCAGTCTGCAAGGCTCAACTCCACTCCTGGGGCAGGCGTTCTGCTGTCCAGAGAACAGCTGGACTTTCTCAGAGAGGATGGAGACAAGTCAGGCACCCTTTTTCCTTGTCCTCAGCAATATTGGATTGAGTTGGCTGACTTGGTTTTTCTCACTGCTAAGGGACTATTTTAGAACTCTCTGCTTTCTAGAGTGTCTTTTCTTGGATTTTGTGTGTGTGTGTGTTGGCAGTGCCCTTCTTTTCAAAGCACCTTTGAAAGACATTTCTTTCTCCCTTGAGCATGTCTCTGGTCCTCCATCTGGCAGCTACTATCCATTATTTAACTTCTTGTATTTTGCTCTCCTTTTCTCTTTCAACGTTGTGAAAAAATATAGTGGGCGATCTTGTGCTATGTTTTCGGCATGGGATTTTTTTGCTTGCCCTTAGTGTTGTAGTGCTTAACACAGTGACTTGCATGTGGTCTTCATTCCATATGAATGGATGGATGGATGGATGGATGGATGGATGGATGGATGGAGGGACGGGTGGATGGATGGGTGCATGATTAAATGTTCATGTGGAAGGCATGGACTCCAGCCAAAGAGCAGCACAGCAATGAAAGAAATGACTCTATGCAGTTGGTCAGAAGATTAAGTGAGATTTTGCTGCTCTTCTGTTGTAATATTTTGTAAATTCTCATTTATTTATTTGCTCCACAACAGTTCCTGAGAGTCTACTTTGCTCCAGCCTCTATGCAGTCTAATGGGAAGATAGGTCCCATATAATGCACTGCAATGAGTGCTATAATGGAAGCAGCCAGGTGGGCAATGAGAGTACAAAGATGTACTTTGGGTATAGACTTTGGGTTCCGGGGTTTTGCTCTCATCTTGCTTACGTCAGTTTATTGTCAGGGTATCTGAGAGTTAGTATAACCAATAGGTATGTTTTTAATATGAATCCTTGTTTCTTTCTCTTCTTTCCTCCTAACATCTGCTGTCCTTTCCTTGGGAATGAAAGCTTTTCCCTTTCTATTCAGAGGTGGGAAATAGAGTGCTGTGCTTCTAAACACTAAGCCCTCCCTGTATACTAGGTTGGAGATATGCAGAATTGCTAATGGTTTTGGTCTAAGCTGGTGGGATCCTAAACTCTTCCCATTGACGAATCCCATCAAGGGTTTAGTCTTGAGGGATAAAGAACACATAGGTGGAGACCACATACCAGCAGGGAAGGCACAGGATCAGAGGGATCTGTTGTTTAAATAAAGCCTGAGGCCTGATTCTAGAGAGTTGTAAAAAGTGGGTCTTCTTCCAGGTTAGTGCCCCTGGACTGGGGGAAAGCCTGCTATGAGAGGCACTGTTTGAAGACCTGAGAGATGTGCTAAATCTAAGATGTCTCCAGCTGACCTTCCAGTCTTCACATGTGAGAGAACCAGGGCTCTTTCATCCTGACCATCAAGCTAATGGCTGGCTGCTTGCAATACCAGCTCTGCCTCAAACCATATCATGAGGGGCCCTCAGAGGAGCCCTCCCCGAAATGCTCAGAGCACATGTAAACCTTAAAGGACCTCTGGCCACCCCGAGGGAGGAGATTCCATGCATATATTTTGGGGCAAATGGAACAATCCAAGTGACCCCTGTCTGGAGCCATGAGAAGGGGGCATGCTCATTATAATCAAAGCATATTCTGAAGTCCCAAAGCTTGTGTTCGAATCCTGCCTTTGCCACTTAGTAGCTGTGTGAACTTAATCTTCGATAAGTTACTTAACCTCCCTGAATCTTAATTTTGTCTTCTGTAAAATAAGGGTTTAACATCTCTTACAGTTAGTGGTTGGGAGGATTCAATAAGCATTTACATGTAAGGCAACTGTACATAGCTTATGCTCAAGGTGCATGTTGTTGTTGTATTTTTGTTGTTTCTTTTATGATTTTGAGCAGGAAAGACTCACAGGATGTTTTTGGGATATCTGGGCTCCTTCTGAGTCTAGAAAAAATTTGGAATCCAAGTTTCCACTCATCTACCCATTCCCAGCCTTTATTTGGAGGCCTTACTCAGTCTTCTCTGGGTCCCACTTTAGGATTGGTCTGGGATCAAGGAATGATAGAAAAGGGAGAATTTATGTTTATTTCATTTTTTCCTTTTTTATATGAGGACTAGCTATCTTTATCCAACTGGACCATAATTCTAGAGTCTATTTTATTTTTTATTTTGTTTTTTTTTAAATATAAATTTTGTTAGTGAACATATAGTATAATATTGGTTTCTGGAGTAGAATTCAGTGATTCGTCACCTACATACAACACCCAGTGCTCATCACCACCAAGTGCCCTCTTTAATACCCAGCACCCATCTCGCCCACTCCACCTCCCTCCATCAACCCTCAGTTTGTTTTCCATATGAAGAGTCACTTATGGTTTGTTTCCCTCTCTCATTTTTTCTTTTCCCCCTTCCACCCAGCATAGAGCCCAACGTGGGGATTGACCTGGCGATCCTGAGACCAAGACCTGAGCTGAAATAAAGAGTCAGACACTTAACAGACTGAACCATTCAGGCAGCCCTAGGGTACACTTTAAATGGAAACAAAAGGGCTTTGTCTTCTCCTAATTTCTTCCGCTCCCTATTTTGGCCCCATCTCCCATCGCTAACTCCTACAGTAGTCCATCTCATTGGCCATTCTGTTTATCTATGTCTTGTATCCAGCTCCCATTGAAGGCCTGAAGAAATTGCAGGTCTCTGAGGGCAAAGGGTTCAGGCATCATCAGTATAGGATTAGGACCGTGTTTCTGCTTAAAGACTTTTGAAACCAGAATAACAGGAAGGGAGTGTCCTTTATGCTTAGTTAGTTTCTTACTCAGAAATGATTATTTCTTAATTTTCAACTCAATTTCTCATATTGTTCTTTTCTACTTTCTTGTCATTATACTAGATTCAGTAAACACTATTGATGGTTTACGCTGGGCCAAGTGCTGTACTTTGATGTACAATTATACCCTCTCCCCACTTCCCAAGGCTGTAGTTCCCATATTTTTATTACTTGAGAAAATGCCCCAGATCTCCAGTTATTCGATTAACAGTGCAAAGGAAGAAGACATTATACAGAATGTTGCTGACAGACTGAAGAAGGAAATTACTAAGAAGTGATTTTATATTTTTTATGTTACCCTAGAAATTTTTTTGTTCAGATTCCAAAAGTCACTTATTTTAACCCACCATGACTCAAACCTCAATTTTTGTAAACAATAGATACTGCTCTAAAATGATAGGCAATGACCAAAAGTCCAAAAGAACTTCGATATTACCAAATTGGTTGGCAATATGTGTTCAATAAAGTGACAAAGGGCACCTTCTTTCCACAATTGTGACAGTGGACGGGTGCCTCTGGTATGCCAGGAACATTTCTACTTAATTGTTCGGCTCTAGTTTATCCTGCACAAGGAGCTGGACATCTGAAAAGCTGCAATAACTCTAACATGGAATCATTCTGGTAGATTACCAAAATGCATTGTTTTTCCAAAGGTAGTTGGATAGCTTTCTTTCTAAGGGAACTGTAAACCCAGTACCAAGGCCAGAAAAATAAAGAGTTGGACAGAAGTAAATTTTATATTGAGCATCGGAGCCCTCCCCCCCCAACTGCTTCATTTGGTAGCAAAGAGAGATGAAAACTAGACATGTTTGAATAGTATGAAGCTGGATGGAAATGCATGTTGATTTGTAACTTAGCAGCTCTTTCAAGTCGGTTGCATTTTTAGTCTATAAAAACAGTTGGGTAAACAACAGCATTCTCTAATTGAAGAGGAAAAGTGATTATATATCTTCACGAAGAAACTCTGATCTAGAGATTTGCTTGTCTACAAAGAAGGAGGTACATTCACTAATAGCGAAACAAAAGGTAAAAGATTTGGGATCCCAAGACCCTGAATTTTAATGGAGTAAGATCTCCAGTATCTGAAATATGGGAAAGGTGAAGAATAAGACTTGAGTGAGGGCTAGCCAGAGAGGTGTCTTAGTCCATTCAGGCTGCTATAAAAATACCATAGACTTGGTGGCTTATAAACAACAGAAATTTGTTTCTCACAGTTGTGGAGGCTGGGAAGTCCAAGATCAAGGTGTTGGCAGGTTCAATGTCTGGTGAACACATGCTTCCTGGTTCATAGGTGGCCATCTTCTCACTGTGTTCTCACATGGTGGAAGGGGTGAGGGCTCTCTATGGGGTCTCTTTTATAAGGACACCTCATCACCTTGCAAAGACCTCACCTCCAAATACCATCACATTGGGTGTTAGGATTTAACACGTGGGTTTTGCAGGGGTGGGAGGGACATAAAGATTCAGTCTATAGTAGGAGACATTGATGAGTAATGTAGATTTCCCTAAAGATTTTGCCAGCTTATATACTGCTCAGCAAATTCTTTACAAATTCTTATCCTTCTGATCTGTTTTCCAAAGTCTACTTTTCCCTGCCATGCTATTAAAGGAGGTATTTCTTCTTCCTTTCTGCATTGATGGTATCTTTTTTTCTTTTTCCTACCTGGGGTCTCACTGCTGCCCCTCAACTCCTACCCCAGCCCTCAGTTGCTTTCTCCTTCTCTTTCACAACCATTTAGCACTGTCCCAGTTTCACCCTCCAAATGGGCATGTCACATTTTACTCTGTCCAGAAGACAGAAGGCCCTCCAGTCATTGGAAAACACTCCCAAATCCTTTTGTATCCTACAGTCTGACGTACTGTGGATTCTGGGCCACTTCTCTGAGTCACCAGCGTGGTTTCCTGCATAGATCAGAGGTCTGCCCATGTTTTAATGATTTCCTTTCCTATTCCAGCTCTCTCTTGGCAGTATATACTCTCTAAAGTGAGCTTTTGCCACTTTGAAGATACCAAGAGGGTTCTTGCTGCCCTATGATTCTTTGATTTAGCTGAAGGTTGCTGGGATTGGCAAATGCTGCCCTTGGTAAGACGACTTCTGTATACAGAAGCAGCTCTTGAGCTCTTAGACATACCCCACCAGAACTTGTTAAAAGACAACGATTCTCAGGTTCTATTTAGCACCTCTACCAGAGGCACATGGCATGGGGAACACCAATAGTTGCCTCGTTCCTATTGTCCAGATCTGGTGTGCTTGCTGGGAAATAAAAGCTGTAGTATTTGGTGGTGGTGGTGATGGATCAAATTAGTCTGGATTACTAGAGGGATATTTCTTGGAGCAAGTGAGACTTGACTGGGCATTGATAAGAAGAAGCAACAGCCATGAGATACGCATCCATCAGAGGAGCAGCCTGAAAATTTGGGGAATAAATGTTGCTCATTTGAAGGCAGGTAGGAGGAAGTCTGGCTGGAGCTGAAGGTACAGGCTACAAAGAGGGATTATATTTATTATTATTCTTTTGCCTTCCATCTTAACTGTCTATCTCATGCAATTCAAAGAAAAAAGTTAATGCATGCACATGATAAGAATTTAAATAATATACAATGATAGATGGTGAAAAAGTCTCCTTTCCTTTTTATTTTCCATTTTCCTTCCCTAGAGGGAATCATTGGATCTAGTTTCTTGAGTATCCTTCCAGAGATATTCTGTCTAGACACGCATATGTGCACATCCCTGTATGTTTCTATATGTCTAGCTGCCTGTCTATCAGTCTATCCATCAATCTCTTCTTCTCTAATCCCCTTCTTTTTACCCAAATGGCAGCACACATTGCACACTGCTCTGTGTCATGTTTTTTTGTAGTTTGTGTTTTGTTTTTGTTTTCAAACTTAAAAATATATTCTGGAAATTGTTTCATATTGTGATCACAATTTGTTACATCCAATTTGGGACAGAGGGTATGACAAAGGATTCTTTTGGATTTGTGGATTCATTTTACATAAAGACTTATAAAAGTACAATGTTGTATTGCATTTAACCGAACATTTAACTGAACATATTTATGGTCTTTATTAATGTTTACTCGATTGGCCCAGCAGGTCACTATGTGTAGGAGAGGTGAGAGGCAGGCAGGCCTGGCAGCAGAGAACCACTTTAAACAGCTACTGTAGTAATCCAAGTGTGGGGGCACGGGGGATGGAACATAATAACCACACCCAGTAAAAGCTGATTTTAGCTCTGTCCCCAACCATCAGATTTTTGAAAGGCTGCCATTCCTTCAGATGGTATTTACTGGAGCTGGATGACATTTGAAAGAATTACAAACTTCTCATTACTGTTTTTTAAAAAGATTTTATCCTTTTAGAGAAGTTCTGGGTTCACAGCACAATTGGAAGAGGGTACAGAGATATCCTGTATACCCCTGCCCCATACACACACAACTCTCCCCATTATCAACATCCCCCACCACAGTGGTACATTTGTTAACAATTGATGAACCTACATTGGCACATTGTAATTGCCAAAAGACCATTGCTTACAGTACGACTCACTCTTGGTGTTGTACATTCTATGAGTTTGGACAATGTATCATGTATAATGCCATGTGTCCACCATTATAGTATCACACAGGGTGTTTTCACTGTCCTAAAAATCCTCTGAGCTTTGCCTCATCAACATTCCCCTGTTGGTTTTTAATTATGCCCACAACTTCTTCAGCTGACTTTAGCAGATACTGTTGGAACCGTACCCATGTCTCCTTGGCCCTGGTCCTCATAGTGTGTGTGGGTGGCAGTGTCCCTCTGTAAGCACGACGACACTGCTTGAGGGCTTTCTCTTGGCCAGGGAGTTAATGGATCTGGAGTAGCCCTCATCAATGATGAAAGACAGTTGGAGGATAATCCACACCCTAGGACAACTTTGAGATGCCATCCACCCTATATCCTATGTGTACCCAGACAAATTAAGCCTCAGATACTCACAGCATCTTGTACCATGTACTGTTTTTGTCCCCCTTGCTCACTTTTCCATTTTCCTTCTGGTGCTTCCAAGGCTCTTCTTTCACTTAACTTGTTTGCATTCAAATTATTGTTTTGGGATCTGCTCTTGAGTGATACCAAGATCCTCCCAGCTCCATCTTTACCCCACTCCAAAAGAAAGCACATGTCATCATTTAGTGCTCGTGATGAATTCCATTCTGACAGATGGACCCCAGTCTTCTTGACTGTTTCAGAATCAGTTGGCTCTCTTTCATCCCCACCCCTTAACCCCCATCCTGGCCACAGTCCCATTCTCAATTCCAGGGAGAGAACAGTGTGAAGCAGTACTCACTGTGGCCCATGCACTATCTGTTTTCCATTTGAGCACATTCCTGTGGGGGTTGACTCATGCGGTTGACATAATGCAGCACCTTGCTGGGCTCATGTGAGGAAACAGCAAGAGCGATATGTCCAGCTCGATAATTCTGGCAATACTCACTCCATGCATATCCTGTGGATTCCCAGCCAAGGTCTCTGACCTTTTGTAGTCACTTTATAGCTTTCTTGATCTCAGACGTTTTCACCTTTTATTTGAAGGGCTTGTGAAGGCATAAATTGGTAAAGAAGTTTGGAAATGCTGGCATGATTTTGGGTATAGAAATTAACTCCATGTTTTTGCCCTCAGAGAGTTCTGTTTGTAGTCAACCAAAAAGCATGGTCTTGTAGTCCTATGAACTCAGCAAAACAAATCAATATGACTGGACCAGAGCTTTTCAATGCTTATTTGACCATTCCATGGAAAATTTATACCCCTTTAGTGTAGTCATTACACATTTATGGACAGCTGTTTTTACTAATAAACAAAAGGGATGGAGACATTATAATTGAGATTTAGGCATTTATTATGTGTTGGGTCTCAGTTCACTCACATATCTATGTGAAAGCAGAATGCTCTGACTTCCCTGTAAAGGCTGGTGTATCTAGTAAATGTCAGAGCACCTTGCAAAGCTTCCTTTGTGTTAGAAGGAAATCAGCTGTTTGTCACAACCCAGTTGTCACACTCTATGTGGCCTGGTTTAGGGGCCTGGACCTGGAATAAAGACAGGATTTGTGTCAGAGGACTATGAGGGCTTTCACATATGCATGTAAGTTGGCTAGAGACAAGAGGTGGGAAGGGCGAGAAAACTGCTTATTCCAAAGACATTTAACTCTAGCCAAAGATCTGTCATTTGGTGCTGATTATGAGAATTATGGAATTTACTGCCTCTAATGAACTTCCATTTTGAAGATAAGAGACTGGAGCTTAAAAAGTTGAAGGAGCTTGGTCAAGGGCATTCGGCTTAGGACTGGAACTGTAGACACTTCCTCCTTGATTTTAAATAAGTGATTCTCAGCTGAATTTGAGAATAAAGACACTCCTTTAAAAGAAAAGAAATGTTTGGAACCTCTGAAAGGTAGGAGTCACAGTTTTGAATAGTTGCTGGTTGAGGAAACACATCTATGCACCTGTGTATGTGGATTCTTTGTGATAACCCAGCCCCAGGCTGGGCTTAACAGGAACTCTGTGAAATGCCATACTGGTGAGCTCTTTCCTTCTCTGTTCAGCCCTCCCAATAGCCCACTGTTCACACCTTCACTGAGGGTGGAGAGAGTCAAGAAAGGAGTAGGAAACCATCTTGGATTCTTCCCTCACCTTTAACACTGACATTCAATCCATCACCAAGTGCCACTAGCCACCTCCCATTTGACTCCATGCCTGTCCAGTTTCATGTGTCTTCATGTCAAATCACTGAAATAACCTCCAAAAAAGATCCTCTTTTCTTCCTCCTTAAATTGTCCTGATCACCATTGCTAAGCTTCTCTTCCTAAAATACCAGTTTCACATCCATCTCCTTCCGAGAAATCTCCAGTGCTTGCAAACCTCCACTGTCTCTAACATAAGAATAAGAAACCCTCCATTTTGGCTTTTAAAGTCCTACCTGATTAATTTCCACTACTCGGGTTCAAATTCCAGCTTGGCTGTCTATTGGCTTTGAGACCTCGGGAGAGTTTCTTGCTCTCCCCAGGTCTCAGTCTCCTTAGCTGCAAAATGATCACAGTAATGCCTATCTGCCAGTTGTTAGGAGAATTAGAAAAACTAACCCCAGATTAGTACTTTCAGCCTTTGTATTTTTATGCTGTCATTCCCAACATGGGTCTTTCTCTCCAGTAAGACTGTTCTCTTTACTGACTTCTAAATGTGCAATGCTCATACTCGGCTCCAAGCTTTGGTGGGTTCATGTTGGTTCTCATCAGAAATCTCTGTCTTGTCTTATCTTTTTTTTTTCCCTTTCTTTTCCTTTTTCTGTGTTTATCCAAATTCTTTTCTTCTTTTTGAGTTCAGCTCAGGATTCAGTTTGAATTCCAACTCCCCTGGAAGTCCTTCTTCAACATTCCATGTGGTCTCTGTCCTCTAAACTTTCCAAAGGAGTAGAACAGACAATAAGTCATTCGTCACCTAACCCAATGTTTGCCCGAGTGTGATTGGTGGCGAACGAGGCAGGTAAAACCCGTCTCCTGACCAAGCAGCCTGGGAGGTTCTGCGTCTTGCATTCCTGTCTTGGAGTTTCAGAATTCATATTTGCCCAGTCAAGTTTCCGATTCGACAACAAGGAAAATTATTTAACTTTGTTTAACTTTGTAATTCTCAAATCTATTTGGCTGGGCACTGGTGTTTCGTGTAAAAACGGTTAAGTCAAGCAATGTGTGCTCCTGGGAGCACACTGTGGGGAACAGACCGGAGGGTGGTCTGATTTTTCTCTCTACAGGATGTCAGCTTCCTGGGAGCTGATGACTGCTTTTTATACTTTTATGTTTCCATCAGCATTTAGCCCTGTGCTGTACACCTAGGTGCTCAATAAGTGCTTATTAAGTGAAACAAAGTTTGGAATGTGGAGAGGTGGGGGGGGGTTCTTACTCTAGTCAAAGTGTGGGAAAATGGACGTGAAGTTTGAGAGCCTGTGAGCTTCAATGAAGTATACTATCCTTCTCTTCAATTTATTTAGAAGTGAGATATTTGGTTAGATTGGTATACCTATATATTCTCATGTGTTTTCCTTTTTTAATGGCCTTGGAATGAGCTGTTTAAATAGTTTCCAAAGTTTATGAGAATGGAACCACAGCCGTGGGAGCAAAGCATGTGTGTATGTTTTCAGATATGCACGTGGAGTGTTCATATATTTCACACCCATCTTTTAAGCTGAATTTCTTTTATTTTTTATTTTTGCTTTATTTATTATTTTATTATTATTATTTTGAGGTGGGGGAAGGAGGGGCAGAGGGAGAAGCAGAGAGAGAATCATAAGCAGGCTCCATGTCCAGCGTGCAGGCCAACGTGGGACTCCATCTCATGACCCTGAGATTATGACCTGAGCCGAAATCAAGAGTTGGATGCTTAACCAACTGAGCCACCCAGGCGCCCCTAAGCTGAATTTCTTTTAAAAGAAATTTCAATATTATTTTGATTTAAAAACCGTATTTGGGGGCAAAAGTCTAGAGCAAATGATACGATGCTATAAAGTTACAATCTTACAGTAATATTTTCTCTGGAGTGCTAAATACAGTTTGATTTTATTGGAATGACTTTTAACCAGACTCTTAATTCACTGCAGATATTTGGGTCTTGGTTTTTCTTGATTCTTCTACTTGAAATACAGCCCAGATACCATGTGTGTACGCTTCCATGTATATATATATTTTTTAATAGAGGAGATTTTTAAATTTAAAACACTGAGGGGTATAAATGAGAAGATGATTTTTGAAGGAAAAAATTTAGAGATGTCACATTGCCCGCCAAATCCTGATTTTCTAACAGGAGTCAGATCTGCTGAAAGGAGTCTCTATATTCCTCCCTGAGATGGGTTGGCTGGAGCAAGGAAGGTCTCTGGTTTTGTGTTCCTTGGTCATGCCTTTAAAAGAGGAAATGCAGCTACTGGTGAAGCAAAGACCAGACATTGGTAAGGTTGAGGTTCACGACTTGTTCAGCTTGTGGACCCCTGGATGACCCTACATTAGTCATGTCTCTCTGGGCCAATCCTCCTCCCATGCCCTGTGGGAGGGTGGTGCCCCCTCTGAGGTTCATGTTTGGATGAGTTATCAACCGCAATGAAGCACCCTCTTGAACCAGCCCTTTGGATCGTGGAGCAAAATAAGAAAAGTGCCCTTCATTCACATGTTTTTCCATCAATCTCATTTGCCTGGGTGTGGTGCTTTCATTTCCTCAGATGCAGAACAGGGGATCTGTCACTCTTGTTCAATATTTAAAAATAGATGGCATTGGGGGTAACCCCTCAAGCATATAAACTCTTAAAAGAGCAATTTCCATACATGCAGCATTTAATGTATAATTAGCAGTACACACTGAGTTTTTAGGACACCTTTCATTTTCATAATCATTGTGCACGATGGAGTTTGTGACTTACTTTGTTGAACTGTGAGTGCATTGTTTCATGTATTGGGTTAAACCATATAAAATTGTTGATGTCTGGCCACTTTTAGCCTACAAAAACAGCAATTTCCTATGGTTCAATCTAGTGTAAAATTTGCCCCAGTCTTCTTTCCCTTTATGCATTTTTATTTTCCTGCTGGTACAGATTGCCTGAACCTCCATAAATCAACAGGGAGGAGAACTCAGTCCTGGAGTTGTTGACGGGGTCATCAGAGCTGGCCTGGGTTTGGGAGTGAGGATGTTCACTGTTAGGCACAATTAATTCATCCATAGAAGGAAGAAGACAGTGAGCAAAATTTCTCAGTGAAGTAATGGATTGAGATGGTGTCAGGAACATCTAAACAGAACAGCAATTGCTTCTACATCAAATGTAACATCTGATGTTTATGGAACCAAAGTGAAACTCAGGTCAGGGTCTGACACTGTGTTAAGCCATTTGACATGTGGCTTGTGATTTTTGATAGATCTGGCTACACATAACTCGTTAAACATTAAGAGAATGAAAATATAAGAGAAACACAGATCTTTATGGAAAAAGATGCAAGAAGAATTGTATTACAGAGTGGGAATCAGGACCGAGGTTGGAGAGCAGGGATAGGAAAGAGTAAGATAATTAAGAGAGGAGCAGAGATAATTGTCAAGGAACTTAGCACCATGGAAGGTCAGTGTGTTCTTGGTCAATGCCAGTGGTATGACTGGACATAGGAATGATGAGAGGAGCTCATATCCTGACTATAACACCCCTTCAAGTTCAGAGAAGCCTCTAGTCAGACGCCTGCCTTGCCAGAAGTAAGAAGTCAGGCAGAAATATTTTATGGGTGTGCAACAGTTTACCCAACTCTAAGCCCTATTTGTAGCTGATAGATAATCTTACACCAAAATCAACCTAATAAAGCATCTATCTACATACACCAACATTTCCTTAATCAGGACTCGGTGTTTCTTAATCTTCAATCAGTTCTTAGTATTGATTGAAAACAGGGCACTTTACCAAATGGCCAGAGTGATTTCTAAGGGAAAAAGTAGATACAGCCTCATTTCCAGCTCTAGTCTGTACTTTGCAACAACTTTTTTATAAACCTAGAATTTTCTGTTTTGAATGCTCTATTTCTGCCCAGTGTTCTTCATGCAAAGATATTCTTTGTAGAAAGCGCCTGACATGTACTGTTTGTGGAATGAAGGAATGATCCTGTGAACAAATAGTTAGCTTACAATCATGAGCTGGCTCTGTTGTTTTACAGGTAAGATATGCTCAGCAAGCTCGTGAATGTTGAATACTGGGGAGCCCTGGCTTCCTTCCTGCCCCACTAGGGACCACTGGCCAGACCTTCTTAGGACAGAACTTCCAAATTTTTTATCTACCTCTTCTCCCAGGCTGATCATGAAACTCGCCTTGTGGATATGATGTGGGAAACAAAGAAGAAAACTTATTAAATTTCCTTACTATTTACGGCCATTGACAAGTTCTTGAAACAGGCAGAGTGACATTCCTCTAGGAACGCAGCTGCCCTGATGCTGACACTTTGCTAGGGGCCAAAGGCAATCTTAGCCTGACCCCCAGGATCCTGTAAGTCTTCTTTAACATATAAAATTTCCTTTGGAAACTTCCTTTATCTCTACCCCCAAGATACATGCTGGCAATCATCCCCCAAGTATATGACCCACTGATATACATCTGAAGGGTCTCATGACTGAGTTTTCACTCAACCATAATAAATGACCTTTTCCTAACAACAGCTACCCCCTCAGGCTCCCGGCAACCTTCTTTCCCAAATACCTGGGAGGCTTATGCTATCCTAACCCCTCTCATCTTGAAAGTATATAACTGGCCACTCCTCATGACCCCAGTGCAGTTCTTTCTGCCCATGGGTCCTGTCCCTGTGCTTTCATAAAACCACCCTTTTGCATCAAGAACTCTTTCTTGGACATCAGCTTCGAACCCTAAGAACTTTCCTACATCAGATATGTCTTATTTGTGCAACCCATCTCCTTGAACCTGATGTACAAGTTCTGATAGACAAGGCTACACCATGAAGCATCCAACGTTGACCTCAGAATACTGGGCTTTTGAAATCCTAGACACAAAACCTCAATTCAGCGGCGGAAAAAAAATCTAAAGGTGGAGGGATTATTTTTGGTCATGAGGTTAAATCTCACTATATGAACATGTTTCCATTTTTGCTTCGGGCTGTAGAATCAGTCTTACTGTGGCCAGTGTGGAAAACAGAACAAAGCATTGAAGTGTCAGACTCACCCACTCTGTTCCTTTCATTTTGTCTGCTTTCCTGGGAAGCTTGGGAAGATTCCACAGAGCCCTTGGGGTTCCTGGGGGTAAAAATTAATGGTGTTGGTGGAGCAAGATTCTCAAATACAGTATCTCTGATGAGGGTGAAGTTTTAAGAGCTATAAAATAAATGTAGATTTGCAGAGAGATAACATAACAAGATTTAAAAAGCTAAAATGTGGGGCGCCTGGGTGGCTCAGTCATTAAGTGTCTGCCTTCGGCTCAGGGCGTGATCCCAGGGTCCTGAGATGGAGCCAGCACCGGGCTCCCCGCTCTGCTGGGACCCTGCTTCTTCCTCTCCCACTTCCCCTGCTTGTGTTCCCTCTCTCGCTGACTGTCTCTCTCTCTGTCAAATAAATAAATAAAATCTTAAAAAAAAAAAAAAGGAATAAAAAAAAATAAAAAGCTAAAAAGTGTGGGGTAACAGGCCTGGGTCAGTAAGCTTTCTGATCCCCTAAACATATTGAGCGTATTGTACAAAGGGTTTGTAAATGGAGACTTGTTGAGAGAGATAAGTGAAAGAGATAAGAAACAATAACAGGCTTGGGGCATTTTACCTCTGGAAGAAAGGGTGTTTGCTCACCCACTGAAGAAAAAGCTGAGAAGCTGCAATCCTTAGCCCAAACCCTTCTGGAGATGGCCGGTCAGCTTTATGCCAGATTCAGAGTTCTTCCTCTCCACCCCTCCCCCAAACCCCTCATAATCGATTTGGGAGATAAGACTTCTGCAGATGAAACAGCTGACTGTCCATAGAAGGCAGTCCAGGGTAAACGTTTATGGGAGTGGCAGGGATACTCAGTCTAAGAGGGTTACTTGGGGGGCGCCTGGGTGGCATAGTGGTTAAGCGTCTGCCTTCGGCTCAGGGCGTGATCCCGAAATTCTGGGATCGAGCCCCACGTCAGGCTCCTCCCCTATGAGCCTGCTTCTTCCTCTCCCACTCCCCCTGCTTGTGTTCCCTCTCTCGCTGGCTCTCTCTCTCTCTGTCGAATAAATGAATAAAATCTTTAAAAAAAAAAATAAGAGGGTTACTTGGGCAGGTGTTGAGATAATCAAGATTTTCTGATTACAGATTCCTATGAGAAGGGAAGGAGACTGTCTGAGTCCTCTTGCTAATGACGATCTCTTCGGGATGAACAGGCTGAAGTGGTAAAGGGACACATGGAAACAAGTAATTTTAGCCTTTTGGCCGCTTGTGTGCAGGAGAAATAGAATAAGGGGCCTTCCTGGGAAGACTGGACACCATGGAACAGCCAGGTCTTGTGGTGATCAGGAAAGCTAAAGGACCACCGTCCTACTGCCCTGCCAAGAGCAAAGGTTCAGGGATTATTCTATGGTGTGTTGTTCATGTGACTTAGCCTGGTTGTGTTTACCCTTTCGGTTCCTCTGCTGAATGCCCACTTCTATTTTTAGTTCACAGGCGGAGGCTAGGAGTCATGTTGGACATTGGCTGATCTTGGTCAAGGCTCTACCCTCACCCAGATTGTTCTGGTCTGGCAGGCAGATTCACAGAGTACAGAGAGACGTGGAAATTTGTACATCAGCATCTTTTAACGCCACTTCCTTTTTGGGGGGGGCTCCGGCAAGGACCCCTTCAGCAGGTCCTAAAGTCGTGGAGCTGGCTGCCCAGGTCACTCAGTGTCCACAAAACTCCTTTGGCAAGAGTACTTAGGAACCTCCTGCCTTTACTTTGAAAACTCAGGCACCATTTAATTTAATTTCCGATGAGAGATGCATTGTACCCAAAATATCTGTTAAACACATTTGGATCAGGGAGTATCAACCAATTACTTCTTTCTTTTATGGGTTTTTTTTTTCCTGGAAACACATAGGAGAATACAATGTCAATAAACAATCATATACATATCTATGTGTATCTATATCTCTATCTATCTATCTATCTATCATCTATCTATCTATCTATCTATCTATCTATCTATCTCTATATCTATCTATCTCTATATCTCTATATATGTAGTATATATCAATGCCATCTTTTGCAGTATTGTCATAATTTATTACAGAAGAGGATTGGTTTATTGAAATTGAAATGCTAATCTTGCATTTTTGAAACATCACAAACTGGCCCAGAAAAGGGAGCCTGAGGTCTCTTCTCAAAATGGTTCATCATTAAATTCATAGGCAAAAGTCTCTGAAGGTCCCAGAAAGTCCTCAGGGAGAAATAAGCTTTGTAACGCTACTAGGAAAACTGTAGCTCTTAAAAATGGCTATGACCTCCCCAAGCCATGGTGTCCCACCTGGAAAGAGTCTGTGAAAGTCATTGACTACCACTGAGAAGCTGGATTAGAAGGCAGAGACTGTTCTGAGTCCCTTATATGGAAATTTGGGAGATGGACCTGAGCTTTTTGAGAAGAAGAAGAGAGAGAGGTGTTTTTTTTACTGAAGAGAATTTCCCGGCAGAAGATGTCCAAGTTATTTCTAATATATGATAGTGACCAGAAGGGTGGGAGGAGGTGGTGGGTGGGATCCCATGCTTTTGACCCTTCAGCATCAGCATTCTGAGTGAGTATCCATCCCTTGAAGCCTTTAATGCCTTGTCAACATCTTCTCAACTCTTCTCAGCTGCTCCCCTGTTTGGTTACCTTGTGTTTTTTAACTTCTCTATTACACTGTTACTTAGCCTCCTGCTCTATTTTCTAATATAGATGGTGTATATATAATGTATATTCTAATATAAGTTGTAATTACTTTGAAACTATTCTAAGACTATTTTAGGAACCTAAGTATGTTTTTTGGTCCATGACTCCCCCCTCTATCATCATATAAATTAATCTTGTTTTCTTTTCACATTTATCACTTAGAGAGGTAGCGGTGTATGCTGGAGAATTCCAGTTATGTGCTATGTGCTTTATGTACGGGTTTTCATGTAGTCTTCACGATAACTGTATGAGGCCATGGTTCTTGTTCCTGCTCCACAGGTGAGGAAACCGAGCCTGGGAAATTTGGCCAGCCTTACATGATGACGAGTAATGGGGCCTGGATCCAAAACTCAAGCCTATGATTTGATCACTGTGCTCTATTACCCGCCCTTGTAACTACTATTTATGCGGTCCTTCCTGTGTGCTGGGCAATTTTAGATGTATTATCTTGTAAGTTGTTTCACAACTCTACGAGGATTTAAATACCTAAATAACCTCCTAGCTATGTGAGCACTAGGTAACTTGCCTGAGCCATACTCACGTCATCCGTGACATAACAGTAATATGACTCCTGTTCTATCTGTGTCCCACAGTTACCGTGAAGTCTTCATGAGAGAATAAATATGAAAACAATTTTTAAACTATGAAGCATGGCATGATAGTATACTTGGTAAGTGTGGAAGCTTTATTGACTCCATTAGACAATGTTCCAGATGAGAAATCTTAGGAACAGAAAGGTAGACGTAAATTTAGCTACAAGCGTCCACTGGGCGTCAGATACTGTCCTCAGCACCTAGTAGAATGATCTTCTCAAGGTTTCATGGTTCATTATGGGCAGATCTAGAATGAGAATTTGGGTGTGTTGCCTCCAGATGACTAGAAGATTGCTAAGGCAGTCCCTGTCCCAGAGCGGATGGAGGACAAAGCTGAAGACTGGTTCTAGCCAAATTTGCTGCTGAGTTCACAAATGGCATTCATTTCATGGGGCTTTCCTTCTGGTTGCCTTTTGCTGGGCTTTGCCTTAGTCCTTTGTTATCATATGCTTTTCCAGTGTAATAGATGATACCCAGATTTCTTTAGTTCTTTTAGATGAGTGCTGGACCTGGAGCTTTTTATTGATTGATTGATGGGAGTTTCAAACAAATGGGAACGGAAGCAAGATATTTGGTTGGAAAGCATTCATGGTTTGACCATGCTGGTTTTGTAGGTGCCCAAGAGCCATATATGTTTTCTTGGGAACACAGCCTCACTGAAAGCAAGGCACAGGCCAGTGGTTGAGTTCTTTATCGGCTGTGTGTACTCTATGGGGAGGCAGATGGTCTCCTGCCCTTTCTCCTAGATAATGAGACAGGATGGCCCAGGGCACTAGTCAGAGACAAGGGGTCAGTGGGTTATCTTCCCTCTCCTGCCACTGGCTTTCACTGTGCTCTCAGATGGGGAAGGTCATTATACCACGTCAGACTGGGTGTTTGAAAGAACGTGGCTATAGTTCCTAAGTAAGGATATATTTGAGATAATGAGGAACAGACTTGTTCCAGGGAAATGAAGCTTTTTGTAGCTGGGCTCCTGCCAAACAAACTCAAAGCCCAGCTAAGCACAGCCAATTTTTTAAAGTGATAACAATTTGAGGTAACAATTTGAGAGAATAGAAAGATTTCAGCAAAAACAAAACAAGGTGTTTAGAATAGAGATGAATAATTTCATGGGCTAACGCATACCTATTAACCAATAACATGAATGCAAATTCCTATTATTAAAGAGTTCTATTGCCAAGTTGTAGAAAATTCATGATTTCCCTAGAGGGAAAATTAACACTTATTTTATTTATATTAAAAATAATCGTATTTAAGTTTCTTTTGCAGGTGATCTGTGTGTTTATGTGGAATAGGGTCTAATTTTTCATTCATCTCATTTTCATCATTCCTGAGCTGTTTCTCAGATGTGTTATTCTTTTGAATGGATAAGAGAAAAAATGATGGCAATAACAATAGCAACAGTAATTATAATAGCAATAATAATAATAATATTTGTACAGTGTTTTGCAAAGTTTACTCACAAAATTGATCTCTTTCAACCTTTAAAACTCCCAAGAGAGGGTTTAGACCTGAGGCAGGTAGGCCAGACATTATTATTGTTACTTCTTATGATAAATGAGGTATGTACTACCATAATGTAGTTAAGGGAAATGAAATATTTTTCTCCTCATATAGAAAAACCTGAAAGTCAAACATTTTTAAATTAATAAAGCAAGCAGGTATTCATTTCCAGAACATAAGAGGGTTTTTGGAAAAACACTCTTCTAGTTGACCACATGTATTATGCAAGAAAGGCGTGTAACACTGAAAGCTAGGTAAAAAACCTAGCACATGGCTACTGCTCAGAACAGCCCCGTTCTCTTCCTTGTCTGGGCATGGCTGTGTCATTAGTGCCCAGCACTGGGCTAGGTCATCTGGAGGATTCAAGTGTGTATAGGACATGCTATGTATCCTTGTGTTGTCTGTGATCTAACTGGAAAGACAGAACATAGTCATCTCTGAAACAGTAATGGTGGCCAGAACTGCCTCGGTCATCTACCCTGGAGCTATGGTTGGGGGTAAGCCTTCCTACACCGCATATATTGAAATGGGAAGGGGTAATTCCCTGAAGTGAAATCTAACAATCATTTTCAGATAAAAAATGAAGAGATCCAGGGCAACAAATGTCTACTTTAGGTGCCTCCTCTGATGTCCATAGATGGAAGAACTCCTAGGTGTTCCCGCTGTCCAGAGCCCTCCCTCCTGCCTCCAACTCTCCCCTCGCCCCGTGCAATCCTGGCATCTCTAACTGCAAAATGCATTTCCTCCTGTAAATAGGGTTATAAATGCTGGTTAAGCATAGTTAATATGGTACCATTTGTAGTATATATTTCAAATACATTAACTTTTAAGAGACTTTTGTGGGCAGTTTTGAGGATTTAACCATAATTTATAATACAGTATCTATGGGAAAATGTGTGCCGAGAAACCAAACACTCAAACCAACAGATAAACTCTTGGAACATAAACTAGAAGTTGTATGAGTAGGATTAAGTGCTAAATTGTGCAGTAGAACTTGGAGGGGCTAATTCCATTCAGAGAACAGAAAGTTCCGTAGGGGCGCTCTGGGTCTGGGGAAGGAGTAGGGCGCATGACACAACTAAACTACCAGTCTCCTGATGGATCAAAATCTGACTTGTGATGTGAGTCTCCTGTCTCAGGGCAACTGAGCTGGGCCTGACTACATAGTGCTTTTTTCCCTCTCTATTACACCAATTATGTCCGTGTTGAAACTACATCCCTGCTTGAAAACAAGAGGAGGAATGTGTATCTGTTGAGTCCCTTTTCTATTTCTTTAAAACAATTTAAACACAAAAATACAACAGAATATGAAACATATTTTATATACAGTAGAAAAGTGGAAATCCCTCACTTATATCCTGTGCCCCTCGACAGACGTATCCACTACTTGGTATATTCAAGGGTTCCTTTTACAAAATAAATTTCTTAACATGACAATGAATTACATTTCTCAGCTTCATTAAAATTAGACAATTTGGGTGGGAGAAGCGGACATAATGAGTCTAGCCCTTTTCTGTTCCAGGCCAGTAATTTATTATAGTTTGGATGGGGGTAGGTGTGGCTGTTGTGGAAAGGGAGGTAGAATTTAAAGATGAGTAAGGTGAGTTTAGTTTGCAAAGTTCTGCCTACTGTCTAGTGTGATTATATTTCCCTGCCTTGAAAATCATTCCTTCCTCCTTCAGAGCACATAGTAACCAACCTCTCTGGTTCACAGCGTGCATTTTCAACGTGTGGCCTGTTTTCAAATCCTATTGCTCCATTTGATGAAAGAAGTTCACAATCACGTACTTTCCTTTTCTTAGTGTTTTGCTCTTGTTTTCATACATTTTTCTTCTATGTGTATTGTAAAACGCACGATATGTTTTTGATTTTGGTCTTTTATCTTCTGATGAAACTAAAAAAGTAACTATTTTATATTTGCCCACATTTACCATTCTCAGGAGTCTTCACTATTTTTTTTTTTTAATTGATCTGAGTTTCCATTGCAAATGGAGAGAGGTGCCTGAATGTAGCCTTGGTAAGTCTCACACATAGGTACTCACAGAAATGCAACCATGGATTTCAGATCCCCAAGTGGGAGTTGGTACAGAAGTGCTGAGAGACGTGGTAAATTGGAAGTAGCCTGGCGTCTAGACTGGGAAGCCTGGAATGCAGAGACGTTAAGATGGGACTGATGTCAGTGACCCGGACTTTAATATCAGGGGCCTGTCTGTTGTATGGTAGAGAATTTATCTGGACTTTGTCCCTGGTTCCTGGGATAGAATCTTTAAACTCTTGGAATTTCCCAAGTGATAGGAGTATCTTTGTATTCATGGTGGATGCAGATAGTTTATGCTAATGAGGTGATCCCTGTGGGCCGCTAGATAGATACACTAGAGAGATGACTCAGGATGAGAACAGGCCACACCAGAACGACGTTGGGGCTTTGAATCCCATGATATCAGCCTCGCCCTTCCCGATAACTGGGAGGGAATGGAGGCAAGTGGACATTGAGTTCAAATCGTGAGGCAATGATTCAATCAATCATGCCTACAAAATAAAGCCCCAGTAAAAATTCTGGACACTGAAGCTGGATGGCACTTTCTGGTCGATGACCACACTGACCTGCCAGGAGATTGACACACTCTGGTTCTAAGAGAGAGGGTACAGAAGCTCTGTGTTTGGGACCCTTTCCGACCTCACCTTATGCATCCCTCTGTTTGGCTGGTCCTGATTTGCATCCTTTAAAATAAACCTGTTGTTGTAAGTAAATTACTTTCTTGAGTTTTGTAAATCATTCTAGCAAATTATCGAAGCTGAGTGGAGGTGGTGGGAACCCCCAGGATCTGTAGTCAGTTGGTTGGACATGCAGTGGTCTGGGGATCCTTGAACCGGCATCTGAAGTGAGGGCAGTCTTGTTAGGGATTAGGTCCTTAAATGTGTAGACTCTGACCTTAACTCTGGTGGTTAGCATCAGAACAGAACTGCACTCCCATAACCCAACACGCTTGTAAGATTAGCCACAACGTAGGATGGGTGCGACTCAGAGTAGCCAGGACCAGATCAGACCAGTACCTTTGTATGAAGTCACTACCATTCCCAGGTGATTTAGAGGAAAGCCCTGTGATCAGAGAGGCCTCCTTACCACCACATTGCCCACACATCATATTGAGAAGGAGGAGGGGCAGGGGGACTGCTCGAGACGAGGGAAACAGCTGCAACAGGGTGCTCACACTCCGCATGGATTGCAAATGTATTTGCATTGGAGTGGGAGAGACTGAGGTTTTTAAGAATTCTGTAAAAATTTTTTATTAACAAATTGTTCTGTTGAATCAGCAGGACTAGGGGCTTGAGAGCAATAGCAGATCACTACAGACATGAAAGACAGACGTCTTTTCTCCAGCTGCCCCAACTCCCTCCTCCCCCACACCAAACATTCATATTGTAGTGAGCAAAATTTGACTCTACTATAAATAGCTTATTTGATCTCCCCCTGCACTTATCCTGGAGTTTCCTTTTTGATTCAGAAGTATCTTGCCATATTGACAGACTCACATTTTCCTTTCTAGTTGTCAAATGTGTATCAGGTGGGCTGGAACAGAATCAGGTAGTTTTCAACAACGCAGATGGACTATATCCCAGTAATTCATCAGTTTCCATGGGTGTTGGTCTGGATTGTGTTTTGGGCCTTTGGTTCAGTGCTTGGTTATTGTGGGATTATCTGTGGTTTACAAGATACATTTAATCACTGATTATATTAAATGCTGGGAAGGAAATAATGGATAGAACCTTCACTGAGGTTTGTTTGTTTATTCATTTTTTAATAGTTATTTTTCCTGAGATGCCTAGCTGGCTCAGTCAGTGGAGCATGCGACTCTTGATCTTGGGGTTATAGGTTCGAGCCCCATATTGGTTGTAAAGATTACTTAAAAGAATAAATTAAAAAAAAACTAGTTATTTTTTTCCCTTGGTTGAGTTTTGAATGTAATGCGGAAATAGGCAAATAAAAATTTTGGCAGAATTTTAAAATTGCTATAATAAGATAGCGCTAATCACGAAGAAGTCAGATGGTAATTAATCTGTGTATTCTCAGGACCCCTTCTGTCTCTGAATAGATTTCTGGAAAATGCCTGATTCTGGTGACAAGGGGAGATGGGGTCACAGACAACAATAAATGAAGTGAGCTGGTGTTGACGGGGCATGTTGGGCAAATGATCCCAGTGTTGCCAGATCGTCAACTTCCTTGAGAGAAGCTAGAGATGTGTTATTTAACAAAAACAAAAAACAAAAAACGCAAAAAAAAAACTAAACCAAACCAAACCAAAACGCGAATGGCACCAATATTTAAATGTTAGCAAAAAAAAAAAAAAAAAAAAAAAAAGGCAAAAACAAAAAACCAAAAAAACCGAACAAACCCAAATCCAAATTTGTATAAACATACAAGTACAGAATCACTATGAAAGATAAGTAATACCTACGGTTGGCTCTATCTGGCCAACATTGGCCACTGCTGGTATAGACGGGCTGGTTCGGCGCAAATCTGCACAGAGGCACAATCAGGCAACCTCACATTTACGTTTGAAGTTTATCTCTAAGGCTTACGGAGCAGGACTCTTCTTCTTTTTATCTTATGGCTTGAGACACTGTCACTTGGTGATGATTACTGACTAATACTCTCTAAACAAGGACCTTACTTGCCCTTCTCCACTGGTTTTCTCCTACTTGCCTATCTCCTTACTTCTACCCACGTAAGCTATCTTCCCTCTCTCACGGAGCTTAATGCCTCCTGGTCCATGAGAGCTAAGCAGTCTGTCTCAACTGTTCCTGTTTTGTTTCTATTTCTCATATTCCACTTTGTGTCACAGCTCGTATTTCTCTCCTTCATCTTTGCCTCTCTCAACACAATGTATCTCTGGAAACATTACTTTAACTGAGTGAGAGTCCAAATTTTGTCCTGGGTTCACATCTGCCTCTTATTTTTTCTTTTCCTCTTTCTCTGTATTAAACCAAAGGGGTTATAGTCTAAAGAAATGTGTGGTACTCTCTCCTAATTTCTTCCCTCTGCATTTCCTTTCCATAGCCATATATATCTACTTCAGGAAAAAGAATCCAGTCACATGTATCCTGCCAGTAATCACTAGTGAGTTCATTTTTTTTTTTTGGTAGTTTTAATTAGCTTTTTGGCCTTTTAAATCATAGGTCTACTTGTCGGTGACAGATTGGATTATTAGTTTTATTATCGGTAAATTGTTTGGCTAAAATAATCTTTTTATTATACGCACA